>NC_140773.1:230239451-231556070 GCF_044657685.1 Stegodyphus dumicola
ATGTATCATCCATTTTTGAAGCAAAAGCAGTACAAATTTAAATAATTCATTTTGCAGAAAATAATTTGAGGTTTATTAGATATTTACTATATTTATTTGTAATATTAATTTCTCTAGAAATTGAAATGTATTAAGGTAGCACTTCTCAATCTGTGGATCATACAGCTTGCCCTCGTGGTCCTCCGAAGTTTCCAAAGGAGACAAAAAAATTTAGTTGAAAAATCTCAGAGTTTAAAAAGTTACATATGACAATCATCTATCACCTTTTCTCGTAAGATAGACATTTTATGAAATTTATTATTGGTTACCCTACTTACAGACTTCCCACTCAGTCTTAGCAGTAAAAGATGGATTTAAAGCACTATAACTGTGGTACTTACCACCATATATCCAAATATACTATCATATATCCACTAAGACTGTGGTCTTACCATCATATATCCAAATATAGAAGAGCCATGCAAGAATTACAAATCATCCTTCTCATTAATAATCTTGAAATATTAGAAATATAACTTTTCTTCAATGGACTTAATTATAAAATATAACGGATTTTAATTATATATTAAAAATATAAGTGTACTAGTAGTAATATATGCTAAAAAATTGCTTTCGAAGGGAACAGCAGCAAGGTGATTCACAAATTATGATAATTCACATAATCTCTATTCGAAAAAAGTTTGAGAAACGCTGAAATAGGAGAATAATTAAATTATGGTTAATACTGGTAATTTCAGCCGTATGCTTTAAGCTTGATGATCAACATTAAAAAATTCTCAGAAAGTGTTAGATCAAAAACTACTTTTCCACATAATATGAACTTATACGTAACAGCATTTAATACTTAGCTCACTGGCAAAATATACAAAATTTTGAAATGCAAGTATATATATAAGGCCAATAATATAGTTATCAACAATTAATGCATGAACTTCAAAACTTACACAATTAACAAACACATGAACAATGATGTTACATGCATTCATCCTCTGAATTAACTAGTCAGTTTGGGTATTTTCTATCTTAGATGTCGCAAAACTTGATCGTGGATTTAATATTTTAAATGTTCCTCTCATAGACATTTTAATACTTGTATTTTTTACATAGAGTGTCATCTTTAGTTTTACAGATATTCATTTGTTTGCTTATTACGATTAAGTTTTACAGACAGAACAGATGATACCTGATTATATTAAGTGGTATTTAAGACAGAAACTTACTTACTGGTACTTAACACAGTTGCTAGAAAAATATTACATAGTGAAAGACAGGGTACAAAGTCAGAATCTGAAAACTTATTGACTTACACTAAGCTATTTAATGCTTGAAATATTTATGATTAGATAATATCTTTTACATCATCAATATCTATCAGTGATATGATATACTTTAAGTATACAGTAAAACCTCTCTATAACCTTCCATAATTTTGTACAATTTTGATATTTAATGGAGGTGGTTACTTCACAAAGCATGATTCTCAGTGATAATTAATATCAATGTTTGTATCACCAGAATACTTGACATAGTCACTTAAAGAGGTATAGTTGCTAAGAAAGGTTTTTCTGTACTTCAAACAATGGTTTACATATTTTAAAAAGTATATTTTTCTGACACTGTTATTTAAAAGGTGTATAACTCCTTCTACACTTAAGCACAAAAATTTGATATTTTTATGCTTAAGAGTCATTCATTTAGTTGTAACTTACAGGAAGATATCTTAAATGCCTAAAATGTTTTAATTTATGAAAAACAACAGTTAGAGTACATTGAAGGGTGCTCCCTGTATTATCAAGGGAGCGCAAGTTTGTGCAATTCTCTGATGTTTTCTTAAGTGAAAATAGGTAGATGTGTACATGGATAAAGTCAAGGGAGTGCGCGATGCCAAGTTTGTAAAATTCGCAGATTTTTTTTTTTAAGTGAAAATAGGACGATGTGTACATGAATACCGAGTATGTGCAATCTCTTGTCTTCGTGTAGCGGCGGTTTTTGGCACACAAATCGTCGCTACACAAGCCAAAATAACATGGTCAAAGAATTGCACAAACTCGGTATCCATGTACTGCCAAAAATCGCCAATTTTTGCCAAGGGGCACCCATAAATATGCTTTTATCAAAACAAGCTTTAAGGATACTGTCAATTACATTTTAAATTCCAGTGATTTTTCAACACTAGTTCAAATACTCTAAGCATATGTTTGCTTAAGTTACATAACTTTTGCATCAGCAAAATTTATAACTTAGCAAATATGAACTATGAAAAAAAAATATCTGAGCTTACCTTGACCCTTGGATTTACTAAATCTATGACACTTTTAACGCCAAAGAAATTCGATGACCGAAAATACGCGATGATTTATTTAATCTGGTTTTAAAATGGGTCATTTTAAGTTTGGCTATATCAACAACTTATATTACTCAGTATTGTTGGATAGTGAATTTGTAATTCTTTTTCATTCTTGAAATATATACACATGACAGAATTGGAATAAAAATTTTATTTTTTTCAGATGAACTCATAGATTGAACTAATTTGTTGAATTTTATCAAGTAGTTCTTAAAAATACAACCAACGATTAATTAAAACCAACTATATCCAATTCAAATGGATACTCTTTGTCAAAAAGGAGCAGTAGAACATATTTTAAACATTCAGCAATAAATAGTTTTCTGAATATATTTTTTAGCGTAACGGCAGTTTCAAACATAATAAAGAGAACAACATTCATTCTAATGAGGATAATTTTGAAAATAATTTACATTAAAATATATCTCAAAGAGATTTTTAAATGAAAAGATGGTACAAAAGAATTATTCTAAAAAAATACATGTTATCTCAGATATAGAAGAAATTTGGCATTGAGCTGAGTATTGAAATTAATATATGCAACTGACGTATCATTACTTAAATTTCCATGATTTGATATTGAATGCTATAACTATTAAATATTAGCAAATGCATTTTATAATGAACTTTGCACCAAAATTTATAGTAAATTTATATGTAAATTTACATTGTAAGTACTAGAATGAATGTTGTACCATTTTATTAATATTTTACTTTTCAACAAGCATAAAGGAAAAAATAGAATTTTTTTTCTTTAATGTTCCTAGTATGTTACATCATAGTTAAAAATACGTCAAAGTCATCGCATTTCGATTATTGCCTTTTGTAAATGTTGGTTATAATGTAACTTAATAGATGCTTTATAAGTATTGAAAATTTGATGCTTTATAAGTATTGGTAAAGACTGTCCTGGATTAAAACTATCTTTAACACAAAAAATAATATACATTGAATATTTTTACAAATATGTAATTGCTATCCGACTATATAATCTTTTAAGGCGAACTTATCGCATGTATTAATGAAATGATATTCCATATTTAATGTATGTTAAGTTATTTTGTCGAATTTTTTAAATATATTACATTTATTTTTTCTTTTTTGTTGAGATTAACCATAACATACATAGTGAAAAATGCTCTGAAAAATATTCTAAAGCAGTTCACGCTGGGATTAATGATAACATGTACGGAATAATAATGTTACATCTGTCAACAAAATGAAAAATATGAATATTCTAACGCGATATGTTTTAAAAGATACATAAATATTTAACATGAGAAATTATTAGACTATAGATAGAACATTAATATTAAGCTTATTTGTTTTTAAACTAACATATTAACAAATTTGTTTCTGTTTATAAATATGAGCAGTTTAACTGCAGACACCTGCAGATGTAACGAATAAAAGTTGTTATTTTACTAAATGGAACACAAGCTCTGTGATTTGAACTCTAACAATAATTCAACACAGGATTATTTAGGAGCATTAGAATTATAAGCTAAACATTAAAAGAATTTAATTATAGATAGTGTAAAGAACATAACAAATACATTACATAAAATTAGTAAAATACAAGTCAAACACTATTTCGAACTTACCTCGACCATTGCAAAAATAATGGCTAACATGGCGACTATCGTTGAACTCTCCCGCTAAGACGCTGTTTTTTCACCTTCTTCCTGATTGGTTCTTCTCTCTCAGCCGTTTTAAGCCACGTGATCACACGCTACGGACAAAATCTAAGCAAAACTTCTTGAAAAATTCCTGTAGAGTTTACAGTTTCGTTTGGTTCTGTGTTCGTTACAGGTATTTCCTTCGTAATTGTTCGCATTTCTGTAACTATACAAGACTTTTGTCTGAAAACTTCGAGGTTTTTTTTTACAGTGGGCTCGGGAAACTCACATCTCAAAAGATAGCGTCTATCGCATCATGAAGCCCCTGCACTGGAAATGCTACATTCCAACACTAATCCATGCACTCAACGAAGACGATCCTGACCAGAGAGTTCAATTCTGTGAATAGCACCTGGCAAAATGTGCAGAAGATGCAGGGTTTCCACACAAAATTGTGTGGAGGGATGAGGCCTGTTTTAAATTAAATGGTTCCATTAATGGCCATAATTTTACGTATTGAGGTCCTGCAAATCCTAATGTAACACTTGAATATCATGTAAACTTACCAGAAGTAACAGTGTGGTGTGGGATATCCGCAGTGGGCATCATAGGGCCATTTTTTAACGGAACTGTCCCTGGTGAGAGTTACCTCAACTTGCTTCAGGAGTTTTCACACATGTCAAATTTTACACATGTTTGGTGATGACGACGAGATTTACTTTCAGCATGATGGAGCACCTCCCCACTGCCATCGCGATGTACGAGCTCACCTCGATGCAGCGTTTCCAGACACATGGATTGGACGAAGGGGTCCCATTGAATACCCTGCGCGTTCCCCAGACCTTATTCCCATGGACTTCTTTTTGTGGGGATATCTTAAAGACAAAGTTTATCGCACCAAACCAAGAACAACTAATGCATTGAAATTGGAAATTGAAAGACAGTGTCGCGATATTCCTAATGAACTGTTTCGTAACGTTTGTGAATCCCTCGGTGTGCGTTATCAGCGTTGTCTGGACAATGATGGTCATCAATTTGAACATTCACGAACATGATTCCTCAATTATATTTTTCTTCTGTATTCGAAGCCATTCCATTGCACTCTACGTTCAGAAATAAAGTTTTTCTGGTCATTCGAAGTGTGAGTACATGTTTTTGATACACCCTATATGCATAGATACTTGACGATAGAGAGGAGACACAGTGATGAAGATAGCGGTGAAGCAAGAGGATATCAGGGTAATAGATAGTGAATGCGACAGTGATTCTGCAAAAGATACAAAAAAAAAACTCAGACTGGATTATGTGCAGAGAATCTAAAGTAACCGTTTGTGTCCTGCGTAAGGGCCTTGAATGTTAATTTATCTTCCGCTTGGTCTTGCGCTTAACGCCTTCTCTGACAGTTATCATTTGCATATACAAAAGGTATTTCATGTAACTTAATTTTTAATAAATCTGTTGTTGAAGCACAAATTGATTTAAAAGAGCAAAGTGTATGATTTAAAAACAAGAAACACAGTTCTTTATAATCTAAACATTAAGTTTGTACATGCACTAGGTTTTTTTTAACTAAGAGACGTCAAAAAGGCGCACTGCCCTCGCCGGATTAAAAGGTGAAGAATTATCATCCACCACCTTTTAATTCGGGCGCCATTGCAGAGTATTTGGGGTTTTTCTGAAGCAGGTCACGTGAAGAATAAGCAGTGCCCTCGCCGGAACTCGAACCTGGACCGCTCGAATAGACGTATGCTTCTTATTACACCTCAAAGGCATGCAAAACAAGTTGACATGGTCTTATGGTCATAACATGACCATATGCCATATGGTCATATTATCTTCGGTCATGACCATAAAATACCATGACCGAAGATAACATGAGACCAACTTGTTTGGTTAGGTGGGTTCAACTAAGACCAACTTGTTTGGTTAGGTGGGTCAGGCTGCTCCCACTTCTTGTGCCTACGTACTCCCATTTTTAAAGGGCGATTGGGGATTAGGGGACCCAATCGCCAAATTTTGGTGGTGGCGAATTATCATTCACCCCCCTTTTAGTTCGGGCACGATATGTAGAGTCATAAGTTTTTTTTTTTTTTTTTTTTTTTTTTTTTTTTAAGCAAGAGACGTAACAAATGTACAGTGCCCTCCCCGGGACTCATACTCTGGACCCCTCGAATGCGAGTCGAGTATGCTTTCAATTACGCCACGAAGATGCGCGAAAAGGAGGAAGATAATACTTTATTTTAACTGATGTGAATTGAAATATATGTTTAATTTATAATATATCATACAGATAATGTTTATGAATATGTACATCTTTATTTAGTAAATAAAAGATATTTCTGTTGCCACACAGCATGCAAATGAAATGAAATCATTTACTTTTAAAATATTTTAAGTTGTCTTGCATTTTTAAAATTAAAAAAATAAAAAAAATCTTGCTAAAATCTTGAAGGTAGACTGACCTTTGTAACTACCGACGTCACTACTGATTTGTGATAAAAACTAAATAAACAAAATGAAAATAACTCGAATATTTCATATCAGAGGATTACATTTCGAAGAATTTGTCATAAATTTCTTATTAAAAAAATATCAAATTTTTCAAAATATATACAAATATTTCGACTTTCTCATTAAATAAGAAATCTGTTTTGCCAAATGAAAACATTTTTTAAAAAATTAAAACTAAAAAAATTTAGTTTTAAAAGCTGCATTTGTTAACGTAAAATAGTACATAAAGAAATCAAATTACTAAAAGAGAATGTTATAGTTTTGAATAAAATTTTGAAAAAAAGCCTATATATATATGTGTGTGTGTGTGTACAGAGAGAAAAAATGATAACAGATAGATAGAGAGAGGCGTCTGTCATCTGCAGATTATAAAAAAATATCACCATAAACCTTAGATTTAATTTTAGATGTAGCCGGTAATGCATACAACAAATAAAGACAGAAATTTCGCAGTCGGCCTATCGCAGGGTGTTAAACCCAAAACTTTTCATGATACTCTTGGTGTAAAATACACTTATTGCAAAACGCTGCAAATAATTTCAGCTAAAATGTTTTTCTAAATGCTTAATTTACTCCACCTATAGTCACAAAATTTTGTAAAATCAAAAATAAATTAAAGCTATTATGCATCATCAGCTGGCAACAGTTTCTATTTATGACGGACACAATTTTACATCAAACTGAATATAATACGTTTTCATATGGGGTCTAATTTTTCTTCAGAATCTTACTGTTTCGTGCCATTTATTACTTTACATAATTGTTTTTTAAGCAAGTATAAAAAATCTTATTAAGTAAAGTATTTTTAATTAAGTATGAAAAATTGACTTTTAAAGATTTTAATCGTAATTCGATATTTCTTATGTGTCGAAATTATTTTCATTCTTAATATGTGTTGCCGATCTAGAGAGACTAAGCTTCGCAACAACAAAGATAACGCCTTCATTTATTATTGCGAATTAAATCATGCTTAATCCTTTCTGGAATTTTTTCGAGGAAATAAGTGTTTAAGATTTACTTCGTAATTTTTAATATACATATTTTGAGTTTTTATGTATTCTCGCTTTGTCGCGAAGTGAGAACGGAATTAATTGAATGAGAAATACTGAATCCTCTGTGAAAAACGTTTTCTTTTTTGTTGTTATTCTTTGCTTAATTTCTTTTGTACATCGTTCAAGATTTATTATAGTATTTGAATAGGACATGTGGCAACGATTAGATAATTCTTCAAATGATATAAATTTTATGCATTCTGAGTTATAATATGAACGATATATAACGCTGTTAAATGAACCTAGCGCCAGAGTGTCACTATGGTAAACAAATATAGTTAATTTTAAAGAGTGCATTTATTCTATTGTGCTTTATGCGTTATCGTCGAAGTAGATTTAATTCAATCCAATAAGTTTTAATGAAATGCAAGAAAAATGCATATATAATTTAATATTTCGTACAAGGAAGTCATGTGGTGTACACATCAGATTTTTTCCTTTAGAAGCAAGAAGAAATGTTGCTACTATTTGAAGTATATTTTGTACACAGTAAATTTGTTATTTACAATTCAAAAATTCTAAATAGAATCTTCCAGAGCAAAATGAATTTTTTTCGGCTTTTGTTCTGTGCAATCGTTAGTAGGAACTGAATCGGGCTGCTACGTTCTTGAATCTGGCACTGGTGTTTTTTTAAAGCAAGCCGGCTTAATTTCTCGGCAGCTCTTTTATTTGTATTGCCAAAAGCTTCGCTAAAGAAACGTAATCGCGCGTTTAAACTCACGCTGACAAAGTTAAAATACACTCGACTGTGAAAGGGGTAACAAAGATTTTTTAACTGACTTTTGGCAATGAGTAATCGTTCGGAACTGACATTCGAATACAGGATGCCAAGATTCTATTCGCTTCGAAGAAGGATTGATACTGTTTCGTTCTTCAAAAAAATGTTTTTTTCCGAGCGGGATCATTTATTTACATGCCATTTTCTGAAAAGGAAGGTGACGTTTGTTTAAGAAAAGATCTCCTTTTTTTTTATTTGGTAAGAAATATTTTAAATTTTTACCTTGCACTTGCTCTTACTTTCTCCTTTAAGGTATCTAAATTTAGTGCCTTTGAATACATATTATTCTATTTAACTTGTCGGGCGTAAAATAGGACACATTAACAGACTTGTGCAATTTCTCTCTGTACTACTTTGTTTTGTTTCTTTCCGTTATGGATGCATTTTTTAAAGTAAAAACATTTATAATAGTGAAAGTAATACACTTTATATTGATATAAAATATTTGCTTTAATTTTTAGGGAAATGTATTATGGTTTTCTTAAAATAGATCAGTGTGATGTTATATGTTAGGTACTTCAAATTAGTGGAGTCACTGGAGTTGGAAGTTTTGGTATTTTATGAAGCCTTACAAATTTAAGAAGGTGTTTACTTGTGATTTTAAAATTTGCCCACGGCATTGTGAGGTTTATCTATCTAACTAATAGTTTATTTTTAAGCTGAAAACTTTTCCTATCACTCTCTTTCCATCCATGCTTTTTCATGCCAGAATGTAAATGAGATAGAGAGAGTTTATTCAGGTTAAGGTGGAATGAAGCGCTATTTAAGCAAGAGTTTTGGAAATTAGTTTCAGGGCGTGCTATTCCAGGCCACATTGTGCCGTGATTATTAGCGATTTGCGTTAGCGGCGCCGAATGTTCTGGCCATTAGGCTCGTCTGCCCGGTTTACTACAAACCACAGTTCTTCCTGCGTATTCAGTTAGGCTAATCTTCTATGCAAAAGCGATGAAAATCCCATTTCGCACAAGTAGGTGGTAGCAAAGGGTAAGAGTAACTGCAGTGCTCCGTTCGCCAACTCTGGATAACATTGTAACTGTGAACACCAAAATTGTTGCAATTCTAATTGTTCGAATTCCATTTGAACATGTCCACTTGCTCGCATTTCAATAAGTTGATGTTTTTTCAGATCACTATCATCCATCAAATTTAAGTCAAATAGAAATGGATCCAGTATCCATCTCTGAGTTTTGGTAATATTTCCGGTAGAAAAATATCCTTTGAATGATTCGCTCAATCGTCTCAAATGTATTACAATGTCGGGTATAATTTATTCTTTTCATTTTTCGCAATAACAGAATCAAGCAAGGGAAAGTTTGCAAAATTCCCCTTTTCTACTCGACGTATCCAAATTTCTAATTTTGCGATAAATGAAGATAATTTTTCACTAGATATTATTATATTTATACCAAATCCTTGCATTGATAGATTCAATTCATTTAAATGGCTAAATATGTCTGCTAAGTAGGCCAGCCTCAGCATTGCATCATTACTCTCAAAATCTTTTACTAAATAACAGTTTTGACTAGTCAGTAATTGAATAATTTCCTCACGCAATTCAAAAAGTCTGTTAAGCATACGACCCTTAGATAATCATCGTAGTTCGGTGTGATATAGGGGCACGGTATGATCAGCACCGATTTCTTCGCAAAATGCACGAAAAATGCTATGATTAAGCGCTCGCCCTCGGATGTATTTTACTGCATTTACTGCTGTAGGTAGATGATGTTTTAAACTTTCTGGCAATGCTTTCAACTTCCGGGAATTCTCTTTTCATGTGTGAAAAAAATTCTGAATTTTTGCCTAACATTGCTGAGGCTCCATCAGTGCACATTGAGCCAATCACATTCATTGGTAATTGATATTTAGTAAAAAAATCTTTGATGCGATTAAAAACATCAATTCCTCTCGTATTTACCTCCAGTGGCTCACAAAATAGAAATTCTTTTATCACCTCTTTTTCCTTCACATACCTGACAAATACCAAAAGTTGGCTACAATTATCAACATCAGTTGACTCATCCAGTTGCATGCTTATTTTAGTGGACTGATTTTTATGTCTTCAGTTACTTGCATTAAAATATCTTCACTGAGATCTTGTATTCGCTATCGTATAATATCATTGTATAATATCATTGAATAATATCATTGAATCTGTTGGATTTTTTTATGCGCTTCCGAATCTAAAACTGTTTTAGCAATTATTAAAGCAGAAGGTTTAATCAACTCTTCAGCGATCGTGTGAAGTTTCTTTTTCTTTCCTTTTTTTTTTTTTTCACATAAATACGCCACTTGATATGACGCTTCTAATAAAAGTTCTTGAATTGGTGGTCCGCACAATTTTAGGATAGTTCCACTGGTATCAAACCGAGCCTTCTTTGACTTCAAGCTGTTCATGCTATGCGCTTTTTCGCCAGATTGTTGAAATGTTCTAATAACTTTCATGGTTTGAGATTGCTGTTTGAAAATATCTTGCAGCACAAGATGCATTGCAGTCGTTGCGTGCAATCTTTTTCGATTGCGCAGGTAAATCCATAACCGGCATACTTATCGTTCCATTGCGGTTTTTTTGACATAGTGGGGTTTACTATAATCGATTTAATTAGTTAGAAATAATGTAATATTATATATATAATGTTCTTACGTTTGTAATATCACTGAATCCTATTCGGCTTAAATTATTAAGAATGTATTAGTCTCAAGAGGTTTCTGGACAAGTCAGAATACACAATAGCTGACTCAACTTGACTCAACCTAACACAGACGCAGTAGATGCAGATACAAATCTGTGAATCCGTAGATTCCATTGGAGTAGCACATATTGAACTCAGCGCATGCGCAAGCTGGGATAACGTTCTCCGCCTTGTATTCCCACAAAGTTTTTTTTTTCTTTTCTCCGTCACCTAGCTGCCTGTTCGCGTTCGTTTGTAGCGTTTCATGCCTTTTTGTATTGTAGTGTATACGCCCATCGTATCCTGTGTCTTTTGCCGATAAGTGAGCTAGGTGCTACCAATTTTTATGAGCTTCAATATTGGGGACACTATTGCAGTTTTCAAATATTTTATTATAAGAAATTTAATAAATGATATTTAAGGGGCTTCTCCCGCACCCCCAAAAATACATTCCCGCACCCCCAAGGGTGCGGGCACCCCCGGTTAAGAACCACTGGATTAGATGATAATACTAGAATTTTACGTAAGATAAAGTACAAAAGAGAATTGGCTATTTATAAACGTTTGATTAGGAAGACCAAGAGAGTATGTAAAGAGAATTATTTTTTAAGAAGCGTTGTTTATTATGACAGTTTTTATAAGACAGCATTTGGAAAGCGAAATTTAAAGCTGAATGTGAAGAGAAATGATAGTATGGGCGATGAGCAAGATATTAATACTGTGTATGTTAAAGAGGTACTTGATTTGGGTGAACCTGAAGATATACATATTTTAGAAGATGATGTTTTGAAATGTAGTGAACATGACTCACCACTCACATATGATGAAGTTTAGAGTATTATATTGGGTTTGAGGAATATGGCTGCTGCAGGTCCGGATCGCATACATTGTGTGTTGATTAAAAGGTTATTTTTCTATTACCCATATTTTTTTGTTGGCCTATATAATGCCTGTCTTAAGTTTACTCTTTTTCCAGATTGTTGGAAAATTGGTCGAATTATTTTGATCCTTAAGCTTAATGGAAAACAAAGACCCATTACACTTTTGAATATTTTGGGTAAGGTGCTAGACAAATTGGTAACTAATAGAATTTTACAGTCTATGGTTAATAAATGTCCACTTGGCGAGTTTCAATATGGATTTACCTTTGGAAGAAGTACGGAGGATGCATTTTACCCGGTTGTTGGATATGTCAGACGTTTTAGAGGTAAACAACACGAAGCTTTGATTTCTCTAGACATTTCGGCTGCATTTGATTCTGTTGATTGGTCTTTCTTGTTGCATGGTTTAATTGATTTAAAAATACCTAGAAACTTGCTTTATTTATTTAAAAGTTATTTTAGTAATGGGAAAATTGTTTTTAATTCTTTTAAGGATAAGAGTAAAGACTTAGTAATGAATATTGATAAAGGATACCCTCAGGGCTCCTGCAGTGCTCCCCTGCTCTGGAACATTATTGTGGATAACTTTCTGAAGAAGTTTTCCTCAAAATGTGGAATTAATTGCATATGCTGATGATATTATGATTTTATGAAACACGATTCTCTTGAAAAAATGGAAAAATTATTTGATGAAACTGCTCTAATACTAAGTGATTTGCAAAAGAAAGAAGAATTGCAATTTAATATTGAAAAAACATGTGCATTGTTTTTTCTCAGAGGAGGTAAAAAAACTAGACCACCAAATTTGAAATATCAAGGCAAAAGAATCAAATTTGTAGATAATATGAAATATCTTGGCGTTATGATTGATAACAAATTAAATTTTATAGAACATTTTAAGTTGGTACAAAGACGAACTGATCTGATTTTATTAAATTATAGAAGAACCTTTTCAGCTGAGAGTTTAGCCTTGAAATCCTCCATTCTGAAGAAGATTTACTTAAATGTAGTGCTTCCAATCATCATGTATGGAATTGGAGCCTGGGGATCCAGAGCAGGGGAACTGGTTAGATTACAGATGTAGTTAGACAGTATTCAGAGAGCTTGGGCTTTAGCTTTAACCAGATGTTTCAGAACGGTGCCTACCGAGGCCGTCTTTGTGTCGGCTGGGCTGCCTCCTCTCTCAATTTTATACGAATTTTATTATGAGAAATTTTTATTTAGAACTGGACGAATGGAATTGAAAATGTATGAAGATTATTTAATTACAAAGAATGTTTTTGAAAAATTTAATATTCATTTAATACATCTTTCCAATAGATTTGTTTTTGTTTTTGATAAATGTAATCCAACTGTTGATGTGTTTGATATTTATACAGATGGTTCTGGGGTCGGAGGGAGCGTAGGAGCTGCCTTTGTTGTTTTTTACTATGGAACTGAGGTGGATTATAGAATGTTTAAGTTGAACATATATAATTCAGTTTTCCAGGCAGAAAGTGAAGCGTTCAAAAAAGCCATATTATGGATTAAAAATACCCTGTTTATACACACGTCTGTAAATATTTACACTGACTGCCTGTCACTTCTCCATGCGCTCTCCCGCACAGACAATTTCTATCCATTAATTGTCGAAATTAAGAGTCATTTAGAAACTTTGAGTTCATATTTAAATATTAAGCTACATTGGGTTAAAGCCCATATAGGCTTTATTGGTAATGAGAGGGCCGACAGCCTGGCCAAGCAGGCGGTCTCAAATGTCAGTTCAATGGATATTGAAGTAACATTTTCGAAGAAAATTGCAATTCGAAGAATGAAAAAATTTTACATTAACAAATTAAAAATACAGTGATTCTCTTCACCTAAAAACAAAGGATTTATGGAACTAATTAAAATCACAAATAAAATGAAATGTATGAACAATATTGATGTTAATCAGGTTTAACTGGACATGGTAGGTTTCCGTTCTATTTCAACCGATTTAATCTGCAAGAAAATAAATTATGTAATAGTTGTCAGGTTGATGGTGATGCTAGGCATTTCGTGGTTGATTGTAGTTTAACAGCCCCTATTAGACAGATTTTTAACATTACTGATTTTAATGTAAGTGTCATTAATTTTAAAGTTTTTAAATCATATTCTATTGCTCTAATGAAGTTTATGAATGAAAATAGGGCGCCAGTAGGAATCTTTTGTTAAAATTGAATTTTGTATTTATATGGGTTTTAGATATCTGTGGTGTTCTATATTGTGAATTTGTGTTTATGGATTTTTTTTGTTTGTTTGTTTGTTAGTCTGTAATTTTGTGTTAGATGTGCTTATTTAGTTTTGATTTAATATTTTTGTTTGTTGTTTGGGGGTGGCTGGGTTACTGGCTGCCCTCGTTTGTGGAGATACGGGGCCCCTTCTTTTGAGCTATGGGGACACTCGTATCCAGGTTGGCTGAAGGCAGCCTCCGATTCTTACACCTTGAAATTCGTATTTGTTACGTCTTTCTGCTAAGCCAAAAGTGCTGGCTTCCTGTAACTCAAGTTAGGTCATTTGTCAGTTTTATGCTTGAATAAAAGAGTCTTATACACCCTTCTTCTGATTTCTGTTTTGTTTCACAAGACTAGAAGATAATTCTTCAATTAATAGTATGAGCTCTTTTTAAAGCTTATGTTCCCAAAGAGATATAAGGTATTTCTCCTGCCTTCTTAGCATGCCTTCGTGGTGTAGTGGTCAGCACGCTCGACTCGGATTTTGAGTCCGTGGTTCGAGTCCCGCGAAAGCACTTCTCATTTTTCCCGACGCGTGCTTCAAAAAAATCCTAATATCTCTACAGTGGCGTCCGAACTAAAAGAGTGGTGAATGATAATTCTCCATTCCCAGGATTTGGCGATTGGATCCCCCAGTCGCCCTTTAAAAGGGGGAGTATCTAAGATATTTCTCCCGCCTTCGTAGTATAGTGGTCAGCATGCTCGGCGTGTATTCGAGAGGCCCGTGGTTCGAGTCCCAGGCGTTGCTCCTTTTTCATCTCTCCTGCTTCAAAAATACCTAATGTCTTTACAGACGCATAGACTTTACAACATCTTAATACTTACGTAACTTTACTTTTTAAAACTTAAAAAACTGAACCTGACAAGGTTAATTTACCCTAAAAGTAATCAGAAAAATAAGTAAAATAATAACAGACAATTTAAATTTAATAAAAGAGTACAAGTAAATAAAATGTGGTATCAAATCTTAATTCTAATTGGAAAAAAACTTCCGGACTAGAAACTTACCAGTCTAATATAAGTGTGCCTAACTTCCATGCAGATAGGCCTACATGTTAGAATTTCAAAATTTCTTGATCCGCATGTTAAATTTTAGAAATTTTATGAACCTGTGCTAGATTTTTTGAGAGCCGCAACGAAGTACTATAATCGTTTTAAAAGTAATTAAAATTGTTTTTAAATGTAAAGCGTTTAAAAATGTCAAGTAAATTAACAAGGACTTCAGTTTTTATTCTGTGTCGTTCTTAGTAAATACGCATGATGTTTCTTGCCGTTTTTGTTACGGCTTTCTAGGAAGTAAAGAAAGTAAAGAAAGCGCTGTAATTGCGAAAACTTTCCGGTATCATATTTCAACGAAAATATCCATTTTGACGATTCTCCAACCCACTTGAATGATTTTTTTTTGCATGAAATCTGTACGTACGGGCAGAATAAAGAACTCTTTTTGCGAAAAGGGTCGTAAAATGGATTTAAAATGGATCCAGAAGAGATTTTTTTCGTAATGGTTTTACGTATTAGGGTTTACAATATGTATCTTACATAGTGTGTATCTTACAATGTAATACTGTAATAGTATGTATCTTACATAACTCAAAAATGTGTAATCTCAGAATGTTGAAATTTTGTATATGAAACTTCTATAACATGAAGTTGTGCATCTTTAGTTAATCTGCATGCAATAGCTATAGAATTATCAACAATTTAGAAGTTAAGTGGTACTAAGCCAAACGTGGCCACCATTTGTTTACATTTGAAACTCTCGGTAGAATATTGAATTAAGTCAGCTTATGCACCAACTTCAAGGACTTTTTGCTGAGTGGGACCAATAGTTAACTTTCAGTTTCCTGCACCGAAAATTCTGGCTTGCTGCCTGCTGGCCGAATTGCTTGCTTTTGCCTATAAACTCTAATATTAAATTCAAAAATCGTTATTTTTTAACTTTATTTTATTTTATTTTTTTTTTAGTCCAAAGGGGCTTTGTCCCTGAAGGACTATTGTTTTCGTTTTGCGATTTTGCGTCGGACTCATAAACGTCGGTTCACTTTTCAAACTGTTGCCACAAAATGTTAGAGTCCTGCATTATATTTGAAGAAATTAAATAATGAAAAATCTGCATAAATGATTGTCTATTTCTCGCATTGTGATAAAACAATGGTACATAGAGCCATCGAATTTTGAATGACGAAATCCTACTGCGAATATGGGCATCTGAAATCCCAAATTTGGAATTTGTTTTATTATAGATTTTATATTTTGTAAAACTTTAACGAATTTTTGATTTACAAACTCAATGCTTTAAAAGCGAGAAATGGCAGCGTTATATAGAAAAAAAATACTTTTATCTCCAGCTCGCGAGACTGTGTATATCGGAAATTCTAAAGATATGCTTAATTTAACATTATTTTGCGATATTGCTCTTGAACTGAATTTTATGGTTTAAGTGCAAAGAACATGATATTTAATAAATAAAGGTAACACTCAAAACGTTAAAAAAACGCCCCTTTGGACGTAATTTAAAATCTGAAAAATTTTAAATTTTAGTTTTTTTTTTTTTTTTTTTTTTTTTTTTTTTTTTTTTTTTTTAGTCCAAAGGGATTCGAGTCCCGAAGGACTATTACTTTCATTTTGGCATTTTGCGTCGGACTCCTATCAATGTTGGTTCACTTTTCAAACTGTTGCCACAAAATGTTAGAGTCCTGTATTATATTTGAAGAAATTAAATAATGAAAAATCTGCATAAATGTATGTATATTTCTCGCATTGTGATAAAACAACGATACATAGAGCCATCGAATTTTGAATGACATAATCCTACTGCGAATATGGGCATGTGGATGCCCAAATTTGGAATTTGTTTTGTTATAGATTTCCTATTTTGTAAAACTTTAATGAATTTTTGATTAACAACCTCAAGGATTTCAAAGCGAGCAATGGCAGCGTTGTACAGAAAAAACATTTTTACCTCCAGCGCGCGAGACTCTATATCGGAAATTCAAAAGATATGCTCAATTTAAAACTATATTGCGATATTGCTCTTGAACTGAATTTTATGGTTTAAGTGCGAAGAACCTGATATTTCATAAATAAAGGCAACAGACAAAATGTTAAATAAACGCCCCTTTGGAAGTAATTTAAAATCTGGAATCTTTCAGATTTTCTTTATTATTATTATTATTATTATTATTATTATTATTATTATTATTATTTCCTATTTTGTAAAACTTACAAATATTTGATTAAAAAACTCTACGTCTTGAAAGCGAGAACTGGCAATATATTTCGGAATAAAGCAGATTTCTATCTCCAGCTCACAAGACAATTGTCACTGGGAAAAAGGAGAGCAAAAATTAGCGTTTTTAGAGTTTTTAATTAATATCTCGGCTTATTTAAAGCCGTACGAAAACGAAAATGGACAAAATGTCTTCCCACGAATTTTTGGGATCCGGGGGTAACTCTCTTGAAACTCAGCTCCCCACCGTTCCGGAGGAGATAATGCCACAAACAGTCTCACGCAGCCGTTTAATAGTAGAGATTTTAAAATGCATAACATTTTATTGAAAATTTTACTGTATTTTATAAGCTGGAGTCCGAACGTTTCATTACTACTTCAAAAATGGCATTAGTAACTTCTCAGTTTTTTTCGTTCCAGTTAATAATTCCATTATTCTTTAATTTACAATAATTTTACTTCCTAATTTTGTAATTATTTTTCCAGGTTCGAATCCTCGTGACCTCATCAGATGTGCCGCATTGTGCATCAGATTTAGCCCAAAGGGGCTTTGTCTCTGAGACACTATCGTTTTCGTTTCGTTTTATGTTGGTTCACTATAAATGTCGGTTCACTTTTCAAACTGTTGCCACGAAATGTTAGAGTCCTGCATTATATTTGAAGAAATTAAATAATGAAAAATCTGCATAAATGTATGTATATTTCTCGCATTGTGATAAAACAACGGTATCTAGAGCAATCCAATTTTTAGTGATGTAATCCTATTGCGAATATAGGCATATGAAATCACAAATTTGAAATTTGGAATTTCTTTTATGATCGATTCCTTATTTTGTAAAACTTTAACGAATTTTTGAGTATCAAACTCAACGATTTAAAAGCGAGCAATGGCAACACTCTACGGGGAGGGGGAACCTTTTTATCTCCAGCGCGTCGAACTGTGTATCGGAAATTCTAAAGATGGGCTCATTTTAAAATTATTTTGCGACATTGCTTTTGAACTGAATTTTATGGTTTAAGTGCAAAGAACATGATATTTAATAAATAAAATTAACACACAAAACGTTAAAAAAACGCCCCTTAATAACATAAAATTGCGACGAACATTAATGACCAGTTACTCTGTTTTACCGCATTCTTTAATTTGAAAAAAAAAAAAAAAAAAAAAAGATACTGGTACTCTAACACCAGTACTAGAAATACGCAGTAATATTAAACTAATATAGCCTAATGTAGTCAAATTACCAAAAACAAGAACTGGACCCGTATTTGAATTTCTTTCTTTATTCAACAATAATGCGTTTATTTCACAGGGTTAGAATTGGCTTTAGGGTACCCCTTGTATTATCGCGAAATTGTTGTTTCATTTATCGCCAAGTTGTTGTCTCATTTATGACAAACTGAGTAGTTGAATGCTATGGAAACCCTATTATGACGTAATCGGTTGCGGCGAATTTGAATCATGGGAAAAATTTGGAAAGTGTGTGTCGGATTTTGGGTAAGGGCTTGTTGTGTGATGGATTAGTACGTTGTTATTTTGTGGTTTACACGGTAAATTGGCTGAATGTTGTAAGTTTAATTTGAAGTTTCTGTAGGATTTGGAACGAAAGAGGAAAAAGAATTAATTGACTGGTGTGTAAATGAAGGTTTGCTTAGTAGCCATTATTAAGTGTCCTGTTTGGAGAAAGGAAATGCGTATGGTCGAACATCAGATATTTTCGAACGGAGGATATTTTTTACTCTTATTTTTGTGAATTCATGTGGCGACACCAGTATACATATTCTAGTTCAAATCATTTTAGAAAGTGTTTGGATGCTGTTAAGGAATTGTGCTTGACTGAAGACGTGTAAATTCGTAAATAAAGTAAGTGGATATTTCCTTCGTGTAGTGCTAAGATGAATTTCCTTTTTTATGTTATTTCATTGTTTGATTTAAAATGTAGTTTATTCAGATTATATATATATATATATATTGGCTGCTCCTTTGACTTTTTAAGTGAATATAGTTCGATTTGTACATGGACAAAGTCAAGGGAGTGCGCAAAGCCTAGTTTGTAAAATTCTCTGACTTTTTAAAATTGAAAATAGGCCGATATGTACATGGATAAAGTCAAGAGAGTGCGCAATTCCATTTTTGTGCAAATCCCGGGATGTTTTTTAAGTGAAAATAGGTCGATGTGTACATAAATACCGAGTTTGTGCAATTCTTTGTCTTGTTACTTTGGCTTTGTGTAGAGGCGATTTTTGGGGAAAAAATCGCAGCTACGCAAGCCAAAATAACAAGTCAAAGAATTGCACAAACTCGGTATCCATGTATCGCCAAAAATCGCCAAGTTTAGCCAAGGAGTACCCTAAAATATACTTTTACCTTTCACAAAAGTGTAAAATAATATACTTAAACTAACATAAATAAATCATCGGTGTGGAACGTAAATTATTCTGTTTCGTTCCTCTACTTTTGTGCTGTAGAAAGAGGCTCTACCAACAGCTACTGCAAATTAGAATGCTGTAAGAAAACTTAATTCTCTTTCAACTATCACAAGAATCAGATCTTTGCGTTCACTATGCTGGTTTTCTCATTAACATTCAATATGCAAAGCATTGAAATATCATAAATTGGAGGCTAAACACTTCGCTACTCTGAAAATAATATTGTTGCGTGCGTACGGGTTCGTTATGAAATGAATGCACAAGTCCGATGAAAAAAGAACAAAAATTTATTATTATCACAACAAAAATGCTTAAATATTTTCAAATTATCATGCAGTATTACAATATCTCACAGTAGTTATCTTTTAACTACTCAAATGTACAATAGAACGTAATTCAAAACAGCTAAAGAACGCTAATCCGCGAATTCGCTACAATCAACAACAGTAGTTTTCTAAACAACAACAAACTAAGCAACTACTACAAACTGAGATGTTTTCCTCCTTTTATAAGATTTTAAAATCACGCGCTAGAATTTTCCAGTACTTTCTCGAAATCAAAAAGAGATATTTATTTATTTAACGCACGCGCTCTTGTATTTTTAATTTTTCCGGCTTAGCTTTCTTTTAATATTCGTCACGCGCTGCACTGCGCGAGAAATAAAACCATTTAATTTATAATTGAACTAACATTAGCTTTTTAAATACCAAATTCGTAACACTGCCCCCTTCCCAAGGACTGCACGTCCCGGGCAGTACAATCCCTGGACAGGAAGCTAAACTTACAACTGTGGCATAAATGCAACTGAGGCATATACATTACATTACAATATCAAACGATATAAACAATAAATGCAATAACTAACTTAAACAAATCAAATGCTATCAAATACTAAATACAAAACAAATACTAAATACAAATCAAATACTAAATACAAATCAAATACTAAATGCAAATCAAATACTAAATACAAATCAAATCAAATACACATTTATAAACAAAAAGGACCATGGTCTGATACTATTTACAATTATTTACATTACGTACTATGGCCATAGTAATGAGCTAACCTGTCGTAATGAACGACTTTAGGTTTAGAGTTCGAAGACTTACGAATCCGAACCACGACGTCATTCAGCCTTTTTAGGACTGTATACGGGCCATCCCAAGGTGACTGTAATTTCGGACAAAGTCCTTTCCGTCGAGTCGGATTCCACAACCACACCTTGTCTCCTTCGTGGAACTGATGTTCAGTAGCTCTTGTGTCGTAGCGGGTCTTCATCTTCTCCGCCGCCAAGTTGACTCGCTCTCGTGCAAAGTTGTGCATCACTTCAAACCGGGCCTGGAGATCTTGAATATATTCCTCAGACGATGAAGGAGCATCCGAAGGGCGGCCAAACAATAGATCACAAGGCAGACGAAGGTCACGACCGAAGAGCATCTGTGATGGAGAATAGCCGGTAGTCTCGTGGACAGCACTGCGGTAAGCCAGTAAAAAGAGTGGTAATTTCTTGTCCCAGTCCTGTTGGTTTCTGGAAACCACTAATGAGAGGTTATTAAGGATGGTTCGATTGAACCTCTCTACCATGCCGTCCGACTGGGGATGCAATGGCGTCGTTTGAGTTTTGTCAATGCCGAGTAGTTTGCATAATTCTTTGATTACTGCCGAGGCAAAATTCCTTCCCTGATCGGAATGTAACTGAAGAGGCACTCCGAACCTGGAAATCCAGTGCTGTATCATTACCTCAGTTACTGTGACAGCCTCTTGATCAGGAATAGGATAAGCTTCAGGCCACTTGGTGAAGTAATCAATGACAACGAGTATGTATTTGTTGCCATCAGCAGTTCGTGGCAGAGGTCCCAGGATGTCAAAGGCGATACGTTCAAAAGGCGCCCCTACGTTGTAACATTGCAGCTTGCCTCGGCTGCGTCTCCTCGGTCCTTTCCGACTTGCACAGGCATCGCAAGATCGGCACCACTTTTGCACGTCATCCTTTGCATTATTCCAGTAAAAGCGCTCACGAACTCTCTCCAAGGTCTTCATTATTCCAAAGTGACCTCCAGTAGGGGTGCTATGTAACTCTTTAAGGACATCAGGAATGCGGGATCTTGGAAGTATAAGTTGCCATCGGAACGTCTTCCCATCATCCGATTCGAATTTCCGGTATAAGACGCCGTTTCGAATGTGAAGTGAATCCCAGAGTGCCCAATATTGTTTGGTTGTAGGACTACAGATAGAAATGTCCTGACAGGTAGGTTTTCTGTTTGATGACTCCATTAAATCAATTATGGGTTTAATGTCGCGGTCTTCCAGCTGGTCTTTCCTGACTTCATCATCACTCCACGGTTCTCGATCAGCCGATGTTGATGTTGTAATTTGTCTTGCGACCGGAGTCAGCAGCTCGTATTTCGCTTCCACCCTGGAACAATATCGGCAGCTTTCTCGGCAAGGTCTTCTAGACAGGGCGTCGGCGTTTCCGTGTGATGATCCCTTACGATGACGGATAGTGATGTCATATTCTTGGAGTCTCTGTATCCACCTGGCTATTTGACCCTCAGGATTCTTGAAATTTAAAAGCCAGGTCAATGATGCATGATCGGTGCGGAGCAGGAATTTTCTGCCGTATAGATAGTGATGGAACTTTTCTACAGCTTTGACTATGGCGAGCAACTCTTTCCTGGTGACACAATAATTCCTCTCCGGTTTAGACAGGCACTTGCTCCAGTATGCCACTACACGTTCTTGGCCGTCTATTTCTTGGGACAAAACAGCACCAACACTTTCATTACTCGCGTCGGTGTCGAGAATAAATAGTCGGTCAAGCTGAGGATACGTCAGGATTGGAGCAGATGTTAAAGCCTCCTTTAAGTTGTTAAATGCATCCTCGCATTCTTTTATCCACAAGAACTTCTGGTTGCTCTCTGTCAGCTTGTGTAGGGGTCTTGCGATGGAAGAAAAGTCCTTCACGAATTTCCTATAGTAGGTGCAAAGCCCTAGGAAGCTTCTCAGCTGATGGACATTTTCGGGACGTTTCCAGGATTTAACGGCTGATACCTTTTCAGGATCCGTGCGCACACCTTCTGCGCACGGAACAAAATTAAGGGGAGATGACATGTCCCAGGTAAGTCACTTCCTTTCGGAACAATTTGCATTTAGCGGGACTCAGCTTCAGATTGGCTTCTTTCAGTTTCTGAAGCACCTTCCTAAGATTTTCTAAATGTTCTTCAAAACTCTTTCCGACGATAATGATGTCGTCCAGGTATATGAGGCAGGCTTCGTAGGAAAGGCCTTTCAAAACAGTTTCCATAAGACGTTCGAATGTTGCCGGCGCATTACACAGTCCAAACGGCATCACCTTGAATTGCCAAAGCCCTTGTCCCGTAGTAAATGCCGTCTTTTCTCGGTCTTCAGGCTGTATTTCTACCTGCCAATACCCACTCTTTAAATCAAGTGTTGAGAACCACTTGCTTCCAGAAAGAGCGTCTAGAATGTCGTCAATTCTAGGAAGAGGGTAATTGTCTTTCTTCGTAACCTCATTCAACCGGCGATAGTCGACGCAAAATCTTGTTGAGCCGTCTTTCTTTCTGACTAGGACGATGGGAGATGCCCATGGACTTACTGAAGGCTCGATGACATCGCTTTCTTCCATATCTTTTAACAGTGTTCGCATCTCTTCCTGTTTAGCAAACGGTAGACGTCTTGGATGTTGCTTGATCGGGGGATGATCGCCGGTATCTATTCTATGTTGAGTCAAACTAGTTCGACCCACGTCAGAAGACAAGCGGGAGAAAACAACTTGAAGATCTTTAATGACGCGATCGGCAGCATTCCTCTCTTTTATCGTTTAATTGCGCATTCTGCAATAACTCCGATGTAATTCTCTCTGAGGACACGGATTCTTGGATGTTACTCTTTCTTTCAACGGTGGTTACTGGAGTACATGCTGCAACCACTTCACCTTTCTTAATAATTCTCCCCTTCTCAGTTACATTGGCGACTCTCACCGGGATAACCGTTCTGGATAGGTCGACGAGTGTTGAGGCTACTAGTACTCCTTTTGGGCTATTACAGTTATTGGGATATTCTATGATGCCGTAGCGGAAATTTCTGTTTTCGGCTATGGATCCAGGAAATAAAATTTCTGTTCTTGCCGGTATTGTGATATTGTCTTGTGCTATGATTTTATGGACAGATTTAACTTCATCATTGACTCCAAATAACGCTATGTCCTCAGATGTAGAATGCAATTCGTTATTTTTAAAGTCCAAGGAAAAATTGTATTTCCTTAGAAAGTCCAATCCGAGTATGCAAGAATCAGTGATCTCTGCTACATATGCCGTGTGATGGTAAGCGGCACTTCCAAACGTGATGTTAGCATTTACTTTTCCATCGATGTTGATCTTCTCACCGGACACAGTCTGTAGGGTAACGCAGGGCGGCGTCCAGATAAGTTTGCTTCCCAGTTGTTGAGCCAAATCTTTTCGGATGATGGTAACGTTGGCTCCTGTATCTATCGTCATACTGCAGGGAACTCCATTAATATGTCCTATTATGAAAAGTCCATTACTGCCGCCTCTCACTGCAGAAATCTGAAGCGCTTTAAACTGGGGCTTTTCATGATCTGGCAACCTTCGCCCCGCGAGATGGCCACTAATTAGTTTCCCTGCTGTTTGTTAGGAGCGGTCTTAGCATCCGTGCCCTGGGGTGTTCTGCAGTTTCGTCGTATGTGTCCTTCAGCACCGCAGTTCCAGCACTTTACGGTCGGTTTCTTGTCACCAATATTTTGTCTCAAGGCGTTCAGTTGTCTAGTTAAATCGTCTAGACGAGCAGTGACTTGATCCCCTGGCTCCTGGACTTGAGCAGCTCTGACTGGATGGCGGTCTCGACGGGTGGCTTGCTGGGCTGCCTCAAATTCCATGGCATACACTAAAGCGCTTTTCAGATCTTTAAAATCCGCCATTCGCAGTGCTTTCTGTATTTCAGGGTCCCGGATGCCATCGATGAAATATTGCAGGGACAGGATTTCCCTTGTTTCTGTCGGGCACTCCGAAAAGGCGTGATGTGACAGCCTTTCAACATCCGTGGCGAGCTCCAGAAGCGTTTCGGTGAGCTTCTGTTGACGAGATTTTAATTGGAGCCTGCTGTAGTCTTTTAAACATTTCTCGAAGCGCAGCTGCAAAGCGCCGGATAGAGCTTCGAAATCTAGCCTTTGATTTTCGAAAAGCGTCTGCAGGATATCCGCTGCGTCTGCTCTCAGAGAAGCGGCGAGATGACAGGCCTTAGCTTGGGAATCCCATCCATTCGCATCCGCAACGATAGAAAATTGTGTCCTATACACCTGCCAGGAGGTCTTCCCATCATATGTAGATAGTTTCAGAACGGAACGAGCTGGCATCGATAAAAATTTGAAACCTTCAGAATTGTTTCCTACCGTCGCTATGCACTTCTTTAGGCTGTCAACTTCTTTGGCGACGGCAGCAGAAACCCTATCATCAATTTGTTGTTCGACGGCAGAAACTCTTTCTTCAATTTGTTGTTGGAAGGCCGAAACTCTTCCTTCGACTCGTTGCTCCACAGCCGACACTCTATCTTCTATTTCATCTTTGACAGAAGAAACCTTTTCTTCAATTTGCGCGACTTTATTTTCGACAGCTCCTATTCTGTCTTCCATAGCCTCAAATTTACTTTCTATTACGCAGGTTATTTCTCTTTTCATTTCGTCTTGACCTGCTTCAATCTTTTCTTGTACAGCTTTTATGTCTTCTTTAAAAGTTACTTGACCAGCTTCCAACTTTTCGTGAACGGCTTCCATTTCCTTTTTAACGGATCTCATCTCTCCTTTAACGGAATCTTGGCCCAATTTCATTTCTTCCTTAACGGATTCCTGGCTCAATTTCATTTCTTCCTTAAATGCAGCAAAGGCTGATATCAGCTGTCTTAACTGCTCTTCCATCGCTCTTGTGATTGGCATTCAAATCCCACTTCTGACACCAAAAATTGTTGCGTGCGTACGGGTTCGTTATGAAATGAATGCACAAGTCTGATGAAAAATGAACAAAAATTTATTATTATCACAACAAAAATGCTTAAATTTTCTCAAATTATCATGCAGTATTACAATATCTCACAGTAGTTATCTTTTAACTACTCAAATGTACAATAGAACGTAATTCAAAACAGCTAAAGAACGCTAATCCGCGAATTCGCTACAATCAACAACAGTAGTTTTCTAAACAACAACAAACTAAGCAACTACTACAAACTGAGATGTTTTCCTCCTTTTATAAGATTTTAAAATCACGCGCTAGAATTTTCCAGTACTTTCTCGAAATCAAAAAGAGATATTTATTTATTTAACGCACGCGCTCTTGTATTTTTAATTTTTCCGGCTTAGCTTTCTTTTAATATTCGTCACGCGCTGCACTGCGCGAGAAATAAAACCATTTAATTTATAATTGAACTAACATTAGCTTTTTAAATACCAAATACGTAACACTATGTTCATTATTAACTTTACAAATAAATTCAAGCATCTCAAATTCTTTGAAAAACACGGTTTTAAATAGATGTATTTTACACAATTTTCTATCATTCTGCACCCGGCGAACCAAGCGATAAGGATTATATAAGTACAAAACTTCGTGAGGCTGGCGTCAACGATCGTTGTGAACGTTGACTGTCGCCCGTACATTCCCTAATTAAATTCCGGTTCTTAGATGTTAATATGTTAAAAACATGTGAGCTCCCAACCAACCGTTATAGTGGTTAGCGTCGCTGACTGCCGTGCCGACGGGCCCGGCTTCGAATCCCGGAGAAGGTATGGATTTTTGTAAATGTATAGTGTCGGTGCGGCATGGGTCACACTAAATAGGTGGGCACACTAAAAAGCCAAAAGTCTTCTCGTGTGGTTTCGTGGAAGCGGAGAGAGATTGAGCCTTATTTAAATTCATTTCATGAATTCGAATCATGGGTCCTATATCCTATAACCAATCTTTTAGGAAATATGTAGTCGGTCAATTAGAAAAACCTTGTACGAATATATTGAACTTACAAAAATCTATTTTGTTCGTTGATTGCGAAACAGCATGCAAAAGCTACTTGCAAACAAGTGAGATACTTTCGTAGAGGGTTTTTATGGTTTTTGTTTGGTTTATGTAATTCTGGAAATGCCTGAAAGGCTATCTGCCCAAAGAGACGGATGTTTTCTTTGAGGACTTTCTAAAGGAAACTGGCTTGTATACATGTTACACATGGGAAAAATCACAAAAATGTCCATGCAGCCAGCCATTCGTGAGATTCGAGCCCAGGACCGAACTATCAGTGTTCAACGACTTCACCGATTTCAATGGGAAACTTGCTTTTGTTCTAGTTACTATGGCAAAGGAAAGCACAGAGATGTTTCCTAATTTTTCGTCGAAGACCGTGTGTGTGTGATTATGGAAAAGCCTCGAGGGCTATCTGTCTGAGAGATGCCTTCGTGGAGGACTTTCGAAGGGTTTGGTTTATTTTGTTTATTTAATTATGACAAAGCACTTTAGAACTATCAGCCTAAGGGGAGGGATGTCTTCATGGAGGACTTTCTAAGGGAAACTGACTCGTATACACGTTACACATGGGGAAAGCCACGAAAACGCCCATGCAGCCAGCCCGTTCGCGGGATTCGAACCCCGTACCGAACTACCAGTGTTCAGCGACTTTACCGCTCGGCCGCTGGTGGGCGCTTCGTCGAAGACCGAACCCGAGACGAAAAGATCTCAGGAGAAAATTATGTTCTAAAATTTTCCGTATTTCAATTTCTATGAATACAGTGGTGGCCAAAACTGTGGACACTTTTGCAAATTTTTATGTTTTTGAACTTTGTATGCTTATAGAAAACGTTACGTTTCACAAAATGCAAACTTGTATATATCATTTTAAAGAGAATTTATTACTGAATTCAATACAAAACACAAAATTTAATTATTTGCAATACAAAAAAAGTTAAACGATAATAGTTATCGATATACATTAGATAGTGATGATTGCAGTGAGTTATCAGTACTTAGTAGGATACCCTTTTCATTGAGCTGACAAGAGTTTTAAGCTCTTCTTTCGTTATTACATGATGCCAGGAAACAATTATAGCCTCAATTAGTTCCCTTTTATTTGATGGGCGCCTCATTCAGACAAGACTTTCAAACTGTGCCACAAATTTTTAATAGGATTGATGTCAGGACTGTTTCCTGGCCATGACAACAATTAATTTAATGCTCTTTGTACGAAACCACTCTTTCGATATTTTGGCCGTGTGGCAAGGAGCAGAATCCTGCTGAAAAATAAACGAACCGTTGTTGGGAAAGAGATCTCTGACGGAAGGTAGAAGTTTTAGTTCTAGAATAGTGTCAATGTATTTTTCTGGCATTCAGTGTCCCATCGATGACATGAAGGCGACCAATACCATCTGCTGACATGCATGACCAAATCATAACACTAACTGGGTTCTTCACAGTTGCTTGAATGCAGTCAGGATGTAGCTCTTCTCCTATTCTACGTCTTACATATTTTCGCCCATCACTACCGAATAACGATATCTTAGTTTCATCACTCCATATAACTTGTGACCACTGATCATCTGTCCAATTAATGTGTTCTTTTGCCCACTGTAGTCTTTTTTTTCGTTGCAATTCTCTTTAAAATGATATATACAAGTTTGCATTTTGCGAAACGTAACATTTTCTATAAGCATACAAAGTTCAAAAACAAAAAAAAATTTCCAAAAGTGTCCACAATTTTGGCCACCACTGTATATTAATATCTAATTAACTTCAATAAATTAGAAAATTTAATTAAGTAAATCCGAAGCCAATAGACATATATATTTTTATGCAACAATAACCGTTGTTTATTTTTATTGATATTAATTATATTATTGTCTAGATACGTCCGCCCAGACAGTATAATGGTTAGGAGAGAATACTGCAGTACCAAAGGGTCCGGGTTCGAAGGCAGGGATGTTTGTTTAGTGTCCGTGCGGCATGGGGGCACATTAAATATGCGGCAAGCCGAAAGTCTTTTCGAGAGGTTTGTGGTAGGGGAAGAAAGGTGGCAGACCTTCGGAACCGTCCCCCACTGGGGTGTTCTTCATCAAAATGAGGAGCGGAACCGAGCGAAGTCGTACTGTCACCTGTATAGTGCTCAAGTTACGATGAATTTCGTTCCTCTGTTCGAAATAAAATTATTTAGCAGGTGAAAGCTGTTTACATTTAATAGATTAATGCAGCTCACGAAACAAAAGTCGTAAAGTTGAAATTTTCCTGTGTGGGAGTAGAACATAAAAGGTTCTCTAGTTCATGCAATGCATTATGATTTGTTAATTTGTTGCTACTGAAAACCGTCTCGCTCTTACATGTCATACTAATATAGTATTTAGTACGCTTCTGAAAGCGGGATTGGGTTCTGAGCTAAAACAGAGCTGTAAATGCGATGTAAAAACTCCATTTGTATAATTTTTATGAATCAAATGCACATCAGGTGTTTAGCTTAATGAACATGTTGGTATTAAGAATTCAAGTACTGCACTTCTCTGCAAGCAGCTTTAAAAACCTCTTATCTTTCGCTTATAATGAATTATAATAATAAGCTAAGTAGGATTATAAAAAAATTGAATTCTAAACGTTTGCTCATTGGCTTTAGTTACATTCAAAATTTTACCGTTTTTGCATATTTTCTTTTCTATTACAAACCAGCAGAATGACTTATATAACAATTATAATGGAAAAATACTCATATTATTCCTTTCACACGTATTCTTCCATTGTTGAATTCTTTTTTATTGCACTTTCATAAATGAGATTCTTATAATGCCCGCAGGCGGACGCATCCAGGATATTTGCAACTGAAATAAATGAGTTATTAAACAAAATTTTTTAAAAAATGGCCTTACAAAACATTTTATAAATTCATCTAGTTGCAACTGAAATAAATGAGTTATTACCCAAAATTTTAAAAAAATGACCTTACAAAACGGTTACAGCCGAAAACATCGCGGCAAAAACATCGCGGACGAAAACGTCGCGGAGAAAACAACGCAAGGCGAAAACGTCGTGCTACAAAACATCGTGGGAGAAAACATCGCAAAGAGAAAACATCGCAGTTCTAAAACATCGTGGTACAAAACATCGTCGTCGAAAATAAAGCGGTTCAATAACTTCGCAGTTTAAAAACATCGTCGTCGAAAATATCGTGGTAAGAAATAAAGTATCTACAAATCATCGCATGACGATAACATCGCAGACATGCTTTTTTCAGGCATGCTTTAATAAGTGTAAATGGATATTCCCATAATGATTTGTGAGCGCAAGATGGAAAGAAGGATAATTTTTACTTTCATATTTTTTATTAATAAATTTTTGCTCAGAAAATAAAAAGGAAACTTAAGCATAGAAAATTAATGCAACTTATAGCACTTAATAGAATTTTAAACCGACATAGTCAACTAACAAAGGCCATTAATAAATCATTTTTATAAAGTTTTTACTGGTAATATTTCATGAAAAGTATAATCTATAAGTTACATTTAATTTTCTATGCTTAAGTTTTCTTACATTTTCAGCAAAAATTTATTAGTTAATAAAAAATGTGAAAGTAAAATTTATCCTTCTTTACACCTTGCGCTCACAAATCATTATGGGAATATCCATTTACAATTACTAAAATCTGAAAAAAGTATGTCTGCGATGTTATCGTCATGCGATGATTTGTAGATACTTTATTTTTTACCACGATATTTTCGACGACGATGTTTTTAAACTGCGATGTGTTTGAACCGCTTTATTTTCGACGACGATGTTTTGTGCCACGATGTTTTAGAACTGCGATGTTTTCTCTTTGCGATGTTTTCTCCCACGATGTTTTGTAGCACGACGTTTTCGTCTTGCGTTGTTTTCTCCGCGACGTTTTCGTCCACGATGTTTTTGCCGCGATGTTATCGGCGAACACCTACAAAACATCTTATACGTTGATCTAGTTGCAATTGAAATAAATGAGTTATTACACAAAATTTAAAAAATCTGATGTGTAAACCACATGCCTTCCTTGAACAGAATATTAAATTATACGCATTTTCTTCTTGCATTTCATTTAAACTTATTGGATTGAATTATAATCTACTTCCTCTATAGCGCATAAATCATAATAGAATAAATGCACTATTTAAAATTCACTTTATTTGTTTACCATAGAGACACTCTGGTGCTAGGTTTACTTCACAGCGTTACATTTCGTTCGTATTATAACTCAGAATGCCCAAAATCTATGTAATTTGAAAAATTACCTACATGCCACATGTTCTATTCAAAAACTTTAATAGAACGATAATAATCTAGAACGATGTATAAAAGAAATTAAACAAACAAAACAAAAAAGAAACAGTTTTTCACAGGCGATTCAGTATTTCTCAATTAATTAATTCATTTCTCACTTCGCGGCAAGGCAAAAATACATAAAAATTCAAAAAAGCTACATTAAAAATTACGAAGTAAATCTTAAACACTTATTTCCTCGAAAAAATTCCAGAAAGAATTAAGCATGATTCATTTGCGGTTTTGCAGCTGAGGATGGTGGTTCGGTAAAACCATCGAAACTAGTTTTGTAAAAATTTTGTAAATATAACGCTGATTTTTGTTGTTTGACTTCTGAAAAAAGCATGATTTAATTCGCAATAATAAATAAGGGCGTTATCTTTGTTGTTGCGAAGCTTAGTCTCTCTAGATTGGCAACAAATCTACTATTATGCTGTTTGAAATGTAAACAAACATGTCCGCCATGTTATTTAAATATTAGACTTAACCGCACTTAAACAGCTTTTAAATTGTTGATAATTCTAGAAATATTGCTTTCAGCTTTTCTAAAAGCATAAAAACCTTAACCGGAAGCTACGAACAACATAATTCAATCATTTTTAAAGCAAAAAATTCACAATTTACAAACATATAAGAGTAAAGGAACTGAGATCACTGAGCCGGGTAACAGAGTGGATATATACATATAAATATATTTATATACGTTTGGTGCGGCCGAGCGGCCGATTGCAACCAAAATAGGAGGTGCACATCTGCATGTTATAGCAGTACTATATACAAAATTTCAACGTTCTGAGACTACTTGTTTTTGAGTTATGCGACATACATACATGCGTACGTACAGACACTATGAAACATTCTCTTCAGAATTCATTTTAAAGCAGTTTTATAATTTTTTTGAAGGAAAAGAGTCTTTTATTCTGTTCTTACGTACAGATGTCACGCAAAAACATCGTTAAATTGCATTCGATAGCGGTCAAAATGGATATTTTCGTTGAAATATGCTGCCTGAAACTTTCCGCGATTACAATACTTCCTTTTTACTTCGTACAAGGAAGTAAAAAAGGGCCGTAAAAAGCATCTTATAAATTGATCTAGTTGCAATTGAAATAAATGAGTTATTACACACAATTTAAAAAAAAATCGGCCTTACAAAACATCTTATAAATTGATCTAGTTGCAATTGAAATAAATAAGTTATTACACAAAATTAAAAAAAGGGCCTTAAAAAACATCTTATAAATTGACATAGTTGCTATCAGGAATTCTTAGAGCACCTGAGAAGCAGCATCTTTAACAGAATATTTTTTCTCAATAAAAAAAAAAAAAAAAAAAAAGAAAATCACCGTGCTTTCCTCTCTTGAAAAAAAGAAAAACTGTCTGCAATAAAAAATGCCGTTGTTTCATTTTTAAACAACAGCCCTTTTTGTTGCAGAAAAAATACATATAGCTGCTTAAAAAGAAAGTTTGAAGAGATAAATACAGTGTTAAACTTTTCTAAATGGTAAAATTCAGCTGTTGGTGTTGGGTCCAATCAAATAGGCTTATAACATTAGAAAGGAACTGTAAACACTTTTCTTCCACTTCAAAGCATTCCATTAATAATTTACTTCTGAATTCTGTTAAAATAATTTAATTTAAGGGTAAAGCATTTTATTTGTCCATATATTTTATGTCTGCTGCACAGTAAAACAATTTCAACTGAGTAAATTGATTTCTGCATTATGTATCACGTATAAATTACACTACGGCTAATAACAGTGTGCTAGTAAGTTTTCAAATTACTATAGAATGCTACTTATTTGTTTAACAAAAGGTTAGCTTAATGTTAACTTTCCAAGAGGTCAATTTAAGATGCAAATGGCATTTCTTTCCTTTTATTTCCCACTATATAGGCGATAGTTCTGAATAAATATGAGTTTGATTCCGTCATCGGATATCACACGGGATGAAATTCTTACACTCTTCGAAAGAAAATTAATTAAACAGAGGATAAAATAAAATTAAGCAGAGCCCTACTGAAATAAATTCTATCACATTTAAGTGTTATAGTATTACTTCAAATTATTAACTAAACATGTTTACAGGAAATGCAGCGATAACAATAACACAAACAAACGTAGCTATTTTCTTCCGATTATTCTTCCTCTGCAACTGAAACCAAACGATCCCGCGGGTGTTGCCATACAGACATTTCAGAATCCATGAATTAGTGCAAACAAAGTCTTCATTTTTGTTAGTTCATAATAGAGTTATTTAAAAGTAATATAATACTTCTTGACAATAATTTAATGCTTCTCGTTGACAAAAGGATTATTAACAGTTTGGAAATACTTTAAAAAAGAATCGCGTAAGAATTATGCCTTAAGGACACTAAAACTTTAACGGGCGAATTTCTAAAAGCAAATATTTGAGATTTACGTTGAGTATGAGGAAAATTAGCTATATAATTTCTCTGAGCCAAATCCAGAATGAACTATTAGTATTAAGCGCTTTGAACCATTCTTTCGTTAGCGGGCGGTTAAAAGAAGTTATTTGCATTTTCTTACGTCATACAAATCCTATTCATGGACCTTATAAGAGATAGACTAACCCAATGGGCGGGGCACGCGTCACCGACATGTCGGCAAGAAAGAGTAGGGACGATCTGGTTTACTTTAACACTGAAACCTATGGCGTTTGTATTACAGAACTCTTTTTAATTATTAATTGTGATACGTTGTATAGTGATGAGATTATGGAAGCCACAGTTTTTTCCAAATAGGATTTAATATATCTCATTAAAGCACTTTTTACTGCATTTCGAGCATTTTTTTCACGCGTAATTCGTGTATAAACATCTTTACTTTGGTAAAAAAACAATAAAAACTCTAAGCACAAAATTTATGAACTTAATTTTGCGTCCTAATAACGTAAAATTAAATAAGATTGATAGTACGTGAAGCTTTGAAACAAATAAAGCAAAATTAAACAAGATGTGATATATATATTTTTAAATTTTATGAGCATTTTCAGGCAGTGGTTTATAAAATTATTATAACATTACAAGACGATCATTTATTTGATCATATTATTATTAATTATTAGCATCATATGATGATTATTTATTTTAATAATTCATAAAATTCTGAGCATACACTTATCTCAGTGTAATGAAAATAAATAAATAAAATCTGGAAGCACTCCGATTTTATGTTACGCTCAAAGGGACGTTTTTTAACGCTTTGTGTGTTACCTCTATTTATTGAATATCATGTTCTTTGCATGTAAACAACACACAATTCAATTCAACAGCTGTATCACAAAATATTTGAAAACAGCATATCTTTCGAAATTCCGCGCTGGAGATAAAAATGTTATTTTCCGCACAGTGTTGCCATTGCTCGCTTTGAACTCGTTGAGTTTCTTAATCAACAATTCATTAAAGTTTTACAAAATATAAAATGGATTAAAACAAATTCGAAACTCGGCTGTTCAGGTGGAGGATTACGTTTTTCAAAATTTAATGGCTCTAAATACCGTCGTTTTTTTCACGATGCGAGAAACATACTTGTAATCATACAGATTATTTATTATTAAATTTCTTTAAATATAATACAAGGCGATAATATTTGGTGGCAACAATCTGCAAAGTGAAACGAACGTTTATAATGAAACAGAGCAAAATGCCGTTTCGAAACTAATAGCCTTTCTCGACTACCACCCCTTTGGGCTAATAAATTAAATTCATAGTACATAAAAAATTTTATGCAGAATTAGATTTAAATTTTAAAAAAATAATCACTATAAAATGTTAGCACGATCAATTATTGCAGTTTACAATTTTGACATTAGAATAAATGTATAAAAATTATTAAGGTGTTAAAAGTGTTTATCACTATGATGTATTGTGAAATATAATTGAAATAAAAATCCTTTATATAAAATATGCTATAATATTCGCCTATAATCTTAAAAAAAGCAGCACAAAATTTTAAGCAAAAACTTTAAAAAATTAATTTTCAGGTATTTTAGTATTTTTGACTTATTTACACCAATAAAAAGCATAAAAATTATAAGAGAAAATTCTTTGTTTGAAATTTTCTATTAGTTCAGATTTAAAATATTATTTTTCTAAAAGTAGTTACAAATTTCCTTACAGCATAGGAAAAGCTAAAAAAATAGCCAGGCCTGAAAGCATGCAACAGCTTTATAATTATTTGGAACGTTAATTATGCTTGATAAATATGCTAAATTTTTAAAACTCTATCTCAGTTTCAAAAATAAAAATATTTAAAAATTCTAATTTGTGAAATGAGGCGCTACAACCAACTTTTTCTTGACAATTATACCAACTGCAATCGCCAACCACTGTAAGTTTCTACAAGTCGTCCCTACTCCTCCGGATATGATCATGGTGACAGCCGGGAATGCGTCAGAAGAGGGAGAAAAGCCATTTGGGTTAGTCTATTTCTTATAAGGTCCATGATCCTATTACTTTTTTTTTTTTTTTGTTTCTTTTTTACAAATACAAGGCTGAATTCTTTCAAATATGTTGTAAGTTGATATTTGAAAGTATTTATTGATACAATTATTCGTTAATAAATTATTTATTAATATCTGCACGTTTGAAATTTTTTCTGCAGTATGAAAATTTTAGATTATAGATTAACACGTCAAGTAAAAAATCTTCGCTTGCTTTAAAAACAAAGTTTAAAAACAAAAATTTTAAAATATTAAAAATGTTTAGAAGAGAAAAAAAAGAAAGAAGAAAAGAAAGAGTTTAAAAACAAAAATTTTAAAATATTAAAAATGTAAAAAATTTTAACTGTCAAAATTCACATAGCAGTTTTCTCCTTCAAAAAATCTCTGTTTACAACTCATCAAACTGAATCTTTACTTTAAACAAAATTAAAGTAATTCAAAAAGAATTCAAATTTTAAAAGCTCCATATTTTTCCCTGCATTTCTGTTTTAAACTTCAATAAAGCAGAGAATTGGCAAATTATTTAAAAGCACATTACCGTTTGAACAAAATTAAAGTATATATATATATATATATAATCAAGAGATAAGTATAAATGCACAAAGAAACTTAATAAGTGGCAAAAATTAAAAACAATTGTTTTATACCCGTCCTTCGCTTATATATATATATATATATATATATATAATCAAGCTATAAAACATGGTAAAAAGAATATTCTTAGTGTTTCCGCTAAAAAGTAGCTTTGATACACAAAATATTCCAATTTTTTAAAATCAAAACAAAAGTACATTAATATAACAAAATCAAATTGGAAATTTAACCAACGTGATAAGATATTATAAGGTAGCTTCTTCCTTTCATCATGCCTTCGTGGCGTAACGGTAGCACACTCGGCGCGTATTCCAGAGGTCCATGTTCGAGTACCGTTAAGAGCATTGCATATTTTTAGCGTCACTTGCTTTAAAAAAAATGACTCTATAGTGGCGCCCGAACTAAAAGGTGGTGGACGATAATTCGTCACCACCAGTATTTGGCGATTAGGTCCCCTAATCCCCAGTCGCTCTTTAAAAAGAGAGTATATAAAATGCTTTGTCCCTCCTACGAGGATGCCTTCGGGGTGTAACGGTAGCATCCTCAGCGCGTGTTCCAGAGGTCCAGGTTCGAATCCCGGCGAGAGCGCAGCACATTTTTCACGTCTCTTGCTTTAAGAAAATCTAATGACTACAATATAATTCAAGTATAAATTAAGACGTAAATCCAAATGATTCTGTTAAATTAAAAAACAAACAAACAAAAAATAGGTTTAGAAACATTAGGTTAGTTATAGAATGCTTATTTTGCTAGAGGAAAGCAAGCGAAGATTACCTTCCTTAGGATGAATGCCTTTGTGGAGGACATTCTTATGTTAACAAGTGTTTATGTTGCGCCTAAAAAAAGCATCAAAGTCTCGTGCAGGCAGACCAGAACCAGAGGAACTACCAGAGTTCAGAGATCTTTACCTGCTCGGCCGCTAAACAGCCAAATAGTGAAAAGGAGTTAAAAATGTGAGACGAGGAAAATAGCTCAATGATTTGGGTATATCGAGATATTATTTATTGGACTTAATGAAGATTCATCAATGCCATTTGATTCAGCGAGACATAGGAAAATATGAAATTTGAGCCGAGCAGTGGCTTTTCCAAAACAAGCTAAAATTTAAGCCACTTACGAGAAACGTTATGATATGTATGCCGATATTCGAAATCCATAGCTGTTGGGCTTGGGCGATAGCTTGGATATTGAAAATACAGCCCTTTCTTTTGCCTTTCTGTCCTTGTGTGACTGGAGGAAAAGGCAAAAAGAAATAATATATTGAAAGTTAAAACAGCAGAAAAACCCGCCAGAGTGAAGCAGAAAATTAGATAAGAAACAACCTTGTATAGATAAAATTACACGCCGAATAACTATTATTGGAGAAGTAAAACAACAAGAATCAGCATGAAGTTTGTAAATTTTGCAGGACTAGTTTCGATGGTTTAAATACAGAACCCTTTTCTTGAGCTGTCTAAGTGCAAATAAACAAGAACCAATCTACTAATCTCGACTAAATGTACGCTAAACAAGCTTGTGTTTAGCGTAGATTTAGTCGAGAACTCAATCGATTTCGACAGCAAAAATGTGTAACCTCTACAAATCATATACAATCTTTTTCTTTTGTATAACTTTATGTAGACTGTAAGTGGCAAAAGAGAAACGAAAAGAGTCGTAAAATAGCGTAAATAATGTAGCGGTTGCTATATCATAAACGTTATTTTTCTGGTTTAAGAATAACTTTGCGCTGCTAAATTTAAAAGAAAACAATTTATTATTCACTGTTTAAAGACGTTCTTTTTTAAACAACATCATTTTACGACTCTTTTCGTTTCTCTGTTGCAACTCACAGTCTACATAAAAATGTACAAAAGAAAAGATTATACGTGATTTGTAGAGGTTACACTTCTAAAAAAGTAAATAATAAATTGTTCTCTTTTTAGTAGCTAAAAGATATTCTTATACCGGAAAAATAACTTTTATGATGTAGCAACCGATAAAGGTACACAGGTTCCTCTTCATCAGGAGCAAAGAAATCTGTGAGACTGGAAAGCAGTGGGCTCAACGGTTGTATTTATACCCTACGGCAGTAAAGCGAACGAGAAGGTAGCGCCATCTGTCGGCAAAAATAGTAACGAAATTGAAAAATTAAGTTAATAGAATTTTAAAAGCTCACCTACCAAAGAAGTTTTTTATATAACTTTTGCGGATCATGTACAAGTCAAAATTATGATTAAATTTCTAAGTATAATTAGCCATCGAAGATTTGTTAATTTCGTCTTTTCGGACATAAGCTTCATAGTCCTTGGTACAAAACTTTAACACTCTTTTAGTTTGCCCGACCAACCTCAAACCACACTGACACGATATATCACAAATTCCCCAAGAATTCAGAAACGAAAGAAGAAGTCAGAAACGGAATCTTTAATAATCGAACCGTGGACTTTTAGTACTAGGGAAGAAAGTGACCTGAAAATTGAACTTCTGGAGAATCTGTGCATTTTTATAACTAAAAGAAGGATGAACTGGAAGCACGACAAGGTTATTAATGTTATTTCTAATAGAATATTAGAAACAAATTCTTATTATAAATAACATTAAAATCCACAGTCCCCTAATCTACAGTCGCCGCCCTTGAAAGGGACAGTACATAGGTATTTTCTCCCTCCTTTTCTTCGTGGTGTAGCTGGAAGCACACTTGGCGGGTTTTGGAGATGTCCGTAGTTCGAATCCCGACGAGGGCATTGCACATTTTCACGTTCTTGCTTCAATATAACCTAATGACTATGCAAGTATTCTCCTAATTGTTTATGTTTTCTTTTCGTAACTTAATTATTCTTGCGTTTAACGAAACTTATTTCACAATCATTTCTTCAAAATATACTTAGCTATTTAATTCTGTAGAGACATTAGGTTAATTCGAGGCCTGAGAGATAAAAAATGAGCAACCGCCTCCGCCGGGAATCGAACCACGGACCTCTGGAATATACGCCCAGCGTGCGCCACAAAACGAAGGCATGTTAAGAAAGGAGGAGAAATACCTTATATACTCCCCCCTTCAAAGAGCGACTGGGGCTTTTAGGAGACCCAATCGCTAAATCCTTAGTGAGGAGAATCATCATCATCCACCTTTTTAGTTCGTACTCCACTGTAGAGACATTAGGTATTTTTTTCGGAAGCAGGTAAGATGAAAAATATGCAACGCCTTCGCCGAGAATCGAACCACGGAACTCTCAATTATGCACTGAGCAGGCAAACCTCCACACCACGAAGGCACACTAAGAAAGTGGGAGAAATACTTTATATACTCCCCTTTTAAAGGGCAACTGGTGTTTTTAGGGGACCCAGTCGCCAAGTCCTGGGTGAGGAGAATCATCATCCAACATCTTTTCAGTTCGGGTGCCACTGTAGAGACATTTAGTATTTTTTGAAAGCAGAAGAGATGAAAAATTAGCAACGCCTTCGCCGGGAATTGAACCACAGACGTCTGGAATACGCGCTCAACGTGCAGACTACTACACCACGAAGGCATGCCAAGAAGGCTGGAAGAAGAAACTTATAATTCATGTTGAGTACAAAGAAAAGCCATGTCCGAAATTTCGTTTTAACCAATAGAAATTTTACATATAGTCTTTTAGCCCAAAGGCGCGTTAACCCAGAAAGGCTATAGTCTCGAAGCGGCATTTTGCGTCGAATCCCTATAAACGACTGTATAACCTTTTAAATTGTTGCAACAAAATATTATCGCCCTGGATTATATTCAATGAAATTAAATCATGAAGAATCTGCATGAATGTGTGCATGTTTCTCGCATTGTGAATAACAACGGCACTTAGATCTACCGAATTTTGAATAACGTAGTCCTCCAGCCGAACAAACCCAAATCTTGAATTTCGAAACATGTATTTCATATTTCGTAAAACTTTAATGAATTTTTTAATTAAAAAGCTCAACGATTTGAAAGTGAGTGTTTATCTTACAGCAAGATTAGTGCCAAAAAATGCTTCCATACCCTTAAAATTTGCTTTTATTTGTATGTTATTTATGGTACTTGTAGCATTCTTTCAATTTATTCATAGAAAATTAGTCATGAGCAGCCCTCTTGGTCCTATCTTTGTTGTTATACATATATATATATAGAGAGAGAGAGATGCATTACTATGAATCCCAGTTATTTGAAGTTTTAAACTTCTTTATATGGTTCCGCTACGTTCGATACTTTTATTCTGTTTGACAGAAATAAAGATGATTTAAATAAAGTTCTTTCAATAATAAACTTTATTGATTCTGTTATTCCCTTCACTTTTGAACATGAGACACCAGTGGCGTAGCTAGGGTGGGGCAAGGAGGGACATCTGTACCCTGGCGCAGCATTCAGGGGGCGCCAAATTGATGTTACGAAATTTTAGAATGAAATTTTTCCGTTCTTGGTAGAGAGAAAGGGGCGCAAAATCTTCAGTTGTCCCCGGGCGCTGAAAACCCTAGCTACGCCTTTGTGAGACACCCAATCCCATTCTCCGTTCCTCAACAACTTGGTCACCCGCAACATTTCCAGTTTAAAGTAAACCAGCGTTTAGTCACACAAAGCCATAATGTTTAGAACTAATATTGAGCCATGAAGTTTATAAACAAATTAGATGCTATTTACAGACGATTAAACGAAAGTGATAAGCTCTATTAAAGCTCTTAGCACTTAGCACTTAAAGTGATGACTTAAAGCTCACTGCTATTCCTAGCGGAGGTCTTGTGTTCGGCACATCAGAATTTTTTCGTCAGTAGTTTTTTTAACAGCAGTCACTGTATAAAAGAGACACAGTGATATTTTACTGCCTTCTCCCCCCCCCATGAAATTTATTCGTACATTTTATTTTCCAAAAAAAAAATACTAATGCAAGTCTTTCGTTAAAACAAATTTGGTGTAAAACAAACATTCGCAAAGCAAACTATACCGGTACACAGTTTGACATCTAATTTTTTTCAAGTAATCGGCAGTAGGGCCTCTCAGGTAACCGAAGTAGGTCTTGAAACATAGTCCGAAACTACAGGGACACTATAATTTAGTTAATATAAACGCTTATTATTTTTTATTCCTTTGAATTATACCTTAATATTGTCTCTTGCATATTCACGTTATCTTTTACCCCACAGCTTAAACTGCGTCGGAGCCACCTGGAGCCCGGCTCCAGTATCTGAGGTAAATCCCAAATAAAAGGGCTCCAGTACTTCTCTAAAGAATGCATTTATTCTATTGTGGTTTATGCGCTGTTGGCGAAGTAGATTTAATCCAATCCAATGAGTTTAAATGAAATGCAAGAAAAAATGCGTATAATTTAATATTCCGTACAAGGAAGTCAAGTGGTGTACACATCAGATTTTTAGTACTGCAAAACCAGAAATGAAGAAAAAGGCCTGAAACTTTTCTGACAAATGATGCAAGTGAAACACAGTTTCAGAAGTCAAATTTTATTTTAAAAATAAATATGCTTATAAAATCGAGTATAACTTCCGAATCTTTCGCTGGGGTACAAACGCTTTGACGAAGGTTGAGACTTTTACGGAACGAAAAGCCGCCCCTCCCATCCACATATCAAACAGTTATCTTCAGTTAAAGCTACTTTCTTGTCCCTCCTAATTTCAGCTTACAATTTTCTACCAGAATGTGTTTTTCGAATCGCATTTAATGCAAATGAGTAAGAGCAGTATCTAAGTTCCACTGAACTTCGAGAGAAATCCTCTGAGTTTTTGACTAGTGCGCGTTCGCCTTTTGGCTACGACTCTCTAAGCTGTTACCACGCTCGGCCGTATCTCAGGTCCTTGCCAGCTTAGTTGCTATTTAGGGGCCAACTACTTAGAAATCTTGATAGCTTCGACTATATCATTTTAGTTAAGCATTAGATAAGTTTTATTTCTCATTATTTTGAGTTCAAGCCCAAGTGGAGACTTTGCTGTATGTCCTGAGAAAGGGACCATCTGTTAAATTCTTATTTTAAGAAATTAACGGTAATTAATCCTTCTTGAGTTTTACGTATCTCTTTCGGAACTAAAGCCATTATTCGCTAAATGCTCACGAGGTTCCTACATACTTAGTTGTTAGATAAAGTTTGGAACCCCACATTCTTTGTTCCCGAAAGTATTAACAGTGATTATCTTGGTCTTCCACGCCCAGTGCTAGTAACCTTTCACTGCAGAGCTCCTTTCTGTAGGCTTGAACTATGTAACCAAATGCGAAGAACAAAAATTGTCACTTATGCAAACTTTACATTTGTTCGCATGTTGTCATCGGATCGGATTCGGGGGGAGGGGAATTTTTTTCCCAGTCGCTTTCTGCTTGACAGCTATAATTATATTGGTAGTTATTGCCATCAGAAAGCGTTAGACTCTTCTCTCTTTCTTTTCGAAGCTACACTCAAATTTCTTTCCATTCTCACATATTGTTTCTAATATTCTCTCATTTTCATTAGTGACGCTTTAAGCGTTTTACTTTTTTCCACTGGTGTGCTGGAAAAAGAAGTCCCCCCTCCTCCTCGAAAATCGTATGTTGTACTGTATATTTAGATTCTAAATTCAGCCGGAGGGCGACTGAGCTATTTCTTAGTTTTCGTTTGAAATTGTAAGTCCGATCGGATCCGCAAATAACACGAGGTCCGATATTTTATTTCTTTTATTTAACTATTTATAATTAATTTAATAATTTACTAAATTGTTATTTATGTCTTTATATTTGAATTTTAATTTAATTATTTTAATTCTTAGTTACTTTATTCTCCCCCTTCTTCCTGACTGCCTTCCGGAACTTCTAATTTTAGAAATTAAGCCCTATTTTACCCCATTACATCTTAATATAGTCACGTTGATGCAATATAGTCACGTTAATGCAATTACAGAATAAATGCAACTGTCCGAACTAACTGAGATTATAAGATATTTCTTTGGTCTTCTTAGCATGCCTTCATAGTGTGGTGGTCTGCACGCTGGGCGAGTATTCCAGAGGTCAGTGGTTCGATTCCCGGCGAAGGCGTTGCTCATTTTTCAGCTTTCCGGTTTCCAAAAAATACCTAATGTCTCTACAAGATTACTACCAATATTTGGGGAGAAAAAAAACCTGATAAATGGATTGTCTTCCTTCAGTAAATTAAATAAATACATGCTCTGTAAAATGCAACTAAGAGAATTTCACTTTTTCATCTGTCCGTGTTTTGTTTAAGTCAGTTAAAGAAATGGATCTTTATTTTCGCAAAACATAACATAAAATATACGCTTTATAACGAATTATTCAATTTAAATTAAATTACCAAAACAATGCACTTTCTGTTTATGGAATACCAGCTTACTAAGCAAAATATTGAGCTTCGTACTTAAAGGAGAAGAATTATGTTTGCTCCTAAAGCTCCTATTTTTGCTCCTATTATGTTTGCTAATTGAAAGTAACTATGAATGAATAAACTTAAAATTATTATAATGCGGTGTACATTGTCTTCATTAAAAGATTCCTTGTTTTTTGAATGAAGAAAAGAGATTTAACTTAGTTCCACCATATGTACGAGCATTTAATATATTTTTTAAATAAGTGCTTGTTATGGCGCGCAGCTATTCACGATGTAAACAAAGAATAGTTGGCCTGTATACAGTACGTATGTACTTTTCAACTAACTTTCATAAGGTATGTCTCAGCCGCGCATTGCAGGCCAGTCCCATTAACAGTTACACATTTGCATCATCCTTACATACCATTTAAATTTTTGAAAAATGAAAATAGGAACACGTAAGTACGTTAACAATAAATTTAATTCTGCTTTATCTAAGCAGAAAAGTAAATGTTTGGATAAATTTAATTCTAGATATACAGATTTAATTGATTCTATTGCACTACCTCTACTTCAAGAGACCAAAAACATAACATTGTAGCGCCAAACTCGGCGATAACGAACTGGAAATGGCCTTTCGCTTCTAGTGACTGCGGTTGTAGCGTGTGTGCAATTGGCGCAGGCGCAGTATTGACGACGGAGATTGAGCGAAGTCCCAGGGTTTATTTTTAGATGCTCAGGAGGGCAGGAATAGAAACGAAGGTCAACATCGAACCTTTTCTGCAACTTCTACCCTCCCCCACCTCCAGCTATCACCGAACCCCCCTTCCGCGTCTTTCGTGCAAACACGGTGCACAAGCGCCAAAGTTGCTCTAGTTTTTTCACGATTGAAAAATGGTTTGAATATGAATAATTATTCTTAATAGATGGATAATATTTTCATTTACATTACAAAGTATTGATCTGGGAAATCATATTCATCTTAAATTCATTGTATATTTCTCAATACCTCATTTCGTTTTTGTCATCTTGAAAAATTAATGATTACCATAATGTGTTTGCCAAATTCCGTGTTCTAGCTAATTATTCTACTTCTGTTCGTGCTTAAAGATAATCAAGTACAGAAAGTAAAAGCAATTCGAAGCATAAAAACACAGAGTGAATATTGCATTCGCATCAAAAAACGTGTCATACATTCGTGTAAAACATTAAGCACAGACAGCGCTCACTTTCTAGAATCGTTGTTGAAAAATGTTTGATCTAAATTTTCTTCGAGAAAGATTTTTTGCAAAAATCGACTGTTGAAATATTTGTTCTTTCTCACGCAGTAACAGTTGCAAGTTCTTTGATTTAATTAATTTCTTAGCTTAAGCTTACACTTTTGACAATTAGTATTAGCTCAGTAAATGTAATTATACTGCGAGGCAAGAAATGAGAATAAGTGCATTATTATTATTATTATTATTATTATTATTATTATTATTAGCCCAAAAGGGCGTTAGACCCAAAGAGCTATTAGTCTCAAAACGGCATTTTGCGTCGTTTCACTTTCTGCGTTGATTCATTTTTCAAACTGTAGCCACCAAATATTATCGCCATGAAACAAGATGAAACTAAATAATGAACAATCAATAATGAATAATCTGCAGGAATGCATGAATGTTTATCGCATTATGAAAAAAACAGCGGTACTTAAAACCATCCAATTTTGAATAACGTAGTCCTCCAAACGAACATGGGCATTTGGAAGTTCGAATTTCAGATTTGTTTTATTATCTGTTTCAGATTTTGTAAAACTTTAACGAAAGTCAACGATTTCAAAGCGAACAATTGCAACACTGTACCAAAGAAAAAAAAAAAAAATTATCTCCAGAACGTAAGACTATGTATCGAAAATTCTAAAGATATGCTGCTGTTAAATATTTTGTGACATTGCTGTTGAATTGAATTTGGGGGGGGGGAGAATTTACTCTTGTTTAAACAGAAATTTATATTTTTTTTTGGTTGCATTTCTCTAACATTAATCGTGATTATTTACGAAAAGTGAATCATCAGAAAATGTTTGGTGCACCAGACGTGTCTTGAATATTTTTCCTCTCTTTAATGCTTTTAACAACTCGAATAGCTTATAAGGTATTTCTCCCGCCTTCCTAGCGTGCCTTCGTGGTGTAGTGGTTCTGCACGCTGGGCCGGTATTCCAGAGGTCCGTGGATCGATTCCAGACGAAGGCGACTGCTCATGTTTCATCTTGCCTGCTTCCAAAAAAATACCTAATGTGTCTACAGTGGCACCCGAACTAAAAGGGTGTTGTTTGATGATTCTCCTCACCCAGGATTTGGCGACTGGGTCCCCTAAAAACCCCAGTCGCCTTTAAAAGGGGGTAGTATATAAGGTATTTCTCCCGCCTTCCTAGCGTGCCTTCGTGGTGTAGTGGTTCTGCACACTGGGCCGATTTTCCAAAGGTCCGTGGTTCGGTTCCCGGCGAATGTGGTTGCTCCTTTTTCATCTTGCCTGCTTCCGAAAAATCCTAATGTCTCTACAAGATCAGATAACGATTTATTTTTAAATTTTACCTTAATAAGCTGAATTTCATAGAAAACAACTGTATATTATTTTTAATTTTTAAAATGAAAAGGCATTAAAAGTGTTATTTGAGAAAGAAAGAAAAAACAACTTAAAAATTAAAATAGCGTCTGGTGAAAACATCCTTTGCCAAAAAATGTATAAATATCTCACTAATCCTCTTTTCCTATTGGAAAACACATGCCGATCTTTATTTGAAAGAAAAACACCTCCCTGTTACGTATCCTTTTGGCTCAATATTCAGAGACGACACTCTTTTAAGATGTTACATTTTATAAATGATTGATGGTTTCGGCGTAAAGCAGAGGATGTTACGCCAATTAAAGGATGCTTTTACTCTTAAGTATGACACATCAACTTGACTCTTATCTTTCATTCGGAGAAACGGAAGGAACCGTTGCCAACACTCTTCGCCTTAATTTAGGTTTCATTTCAATATTCATTCTTCCAGCAAAAAATTTGACGTCATGAGATGGTTAGAGAAATGGAAGGTTTTATTTTCATCTGAACATTTAAATTACTGACGAACTTTTAGTGTATATTTTTACTTTCGAATAACAGGAATTATATTAATCATTTAAAGCAGTTTCGAGACTCAGCCGTTTTGGTAAACATGGATGATTTAGTTTCGTGGTTCTTACGACTGACAGGAGAAAAAAAGATGTAAGTTCCTGTGAATTTCTGAATGTCTCAAACAGATTCGGAAATCAACCAACTAAAGTAACAGTAAAGAAAATTTTAAATTTTATACATAAATCAGTCGCATAAGGTTCTTACTGCAGTTTTCTTTTGGGTTACGTTATGTTAGTTATTAAAGCAAAGACACTCGAGGGCAATTTGTCTAAAGGCAGGCATGTCTTCGCGGAGAAAATTTTAAGGGAAACTGGCTAGTATCCGCGTTACATATTTGGGAAAACCTCGAAAACTCATTTGTAGTGACTTCAGTGAATTCCCTTCGCGGTTTTAATAAATATACAAAAGAAAAGAGGAAAGCTACAAAAAAAAAAAAAAAAAAAAAAAAAGGGCAACTGAATTAAATTCTTAATATTGAATAGCATCTTTTACAGAAATATTTTGTAGCCACGCGTAACTATTTCTTTTCTTCCCCATTAAGCAATGTGGAAAAAGTTTCTTCTGTCATTATTTATTATAAGAAATCTGATCTGTACATCACATGACTTTCTTATACGACCTATTAAATTATACATATTTTTTTTCTTCACTTGATTTAAACTTATTTCCTCGAATTATTCTAAATTAATTAACAAATCCCTCAAGGCAGTTTGAAAATGACATCAAAAATTGTAAATTTTGAAATTAGATTACAAGATCTATGTCTTTTTTTCCCACCTAAACTAATCTAGATCCTACAAATGGACCTGGCGAATTCTCGCACAGGCGTGAAGTAAATTACCAGCACAGAAGAAGGGTGAAAATAACCCTTTATTATTTCCAACTAATAACAGAAAGTCACTTACTTCGTGCTTTACAATACAACCGACAACTTGCGATGGAACTTAAACGTTATAACATAAATCAATTCAAGTTTAAATAGAACAGTACTGGATCAGCACGTTAAGTTACGGCTAACTTAGGTTGACTTAAGAAACCTAACATCCGTGACAATTATTGGAAATGGCCAAAGGGCGTATTAGCGTAACAGCAAGATCAGCAACGAAACGTGCGCTGGCTGGCGAAAAAAAAAAAACGCTCTGGATAAATTCCAAGATTCAGCAGTTTAAATACGCACTTCACTTAACTTTGAATTTACTTCCTGGCGAGGAAATTCGAGGGTAAAATTGAGGAGTTCAGGAAAGATAACAAAATTTTGAATAAAAGGTTAGTTAACTAAGGGGAACCCTACAAAATATCCCGGTCAATTTTTGTCGTATGGAACTCAAACTTCTCATAATTTTATATTTTCACAATGAGAATAAAACTTTCCCAATTATTAGTATAGGAACCGGGAGATCGCAGTAAAAGATAGATTTCGTTATTTGTCAAAAATGATTTTTTTTTCTTAGTTTGATATTGACAAAACATGAATATTTTGGTCATTCACAACATTCTTTTAATCAGAAGAGTATAATTGTGACCAACGATTGCGTAAATAAAAGCCACATAAGGATATTTAAGTCGATAAAGGGGTGAGTGTATAAATGGGTCTAACTACAATTTCCCTTCTGATTTCCTTAATTTGCAGCACATTGCGCAAAAAATTTTGACTAAAATTGGTCTTTTTTGTATTATTCTTAGAACTTTGCTTATAATAATATATATATAAGGAAATAATAAGTTATTTCCAAGGAAAAAAAAGAAAAAAATCTAAAATCTTAACGCTTTCAGATTTTACATTACGTCCAAAGGGTCGTTTTTTTAATGTTTTGTGCGTTACCTTTATTTATTAAATATCACGTTCCTCGCATTTAAACCATAAAATTCAATTCAACAGCAATATCACAAAACAATTTTAAAAGGGGCCTATCTTTAGAATTTTCGATATGTCTCGCGCACTGGAGATATTTTTTTTTTTTTTTCGTGAAGTTTTGCCATGGCTCGCTCTGAAATCCTTGGTTTGTTAATCAAAAATTCATTTAAGTGTTCCAAAATATGAAATCGATAACAAAACAAATTTCAAATTCCAAAATCGGGCTTCCAGATACCCATATTCGGGTCTACACGTACGTTATTCAAAATTGGATGGCTCTAGGTACCGTTGTTTTATCATAATGCGAGAAACGTACTTACATTTATGCAATTTCTTCATTATTTAATTCCTTTATGTATAACACAGGGCGATAATATTCGGTGGCATCAGTTTGAAAAGTGAACCAACGCAAAATGCCAAAAAGGAATTAATAACCCTTTTGGGTTAACGGCCTTTGGGCTAAAAAATTATTATAGCAGACCCATATACAAAATTTCAACGTTCTACGGCTAGTCGTTTTTGAGTTACTCCAGATGCATGCATATGTACGTACGTACGTATGTATCAGGCATCACAAAAAGCTCCCTTTTGGTAAAAGTAGTCCTTTATTCTGTCCATACATACAGAACATCACGCAAAAAAATCATCTAAAATGGATCCGAGAACGGTCAACATGGATATTTTTGTTCAAATATTGATGCCCAAAATTTTTCGCGATTACAAGACTTCCTTTACTTCGTACAAGGAAGTAAAAATAATAAAAGCATAATAACGAACATACACGCGTATTTAAATTTTTATTAAACCTAGGTCTTAATATTCTGTAACTGTTTTTAATTTTATTTCTTCTCCCCATACTTCATTATTCAATTTAGTTCTAATAATTTCCTCAGTAACTATTACATTTGGTTAAATAGAATGAATACCTTTGATAGTTACAAAAAGTTTTAATAAGTCGTTTGAAAACCTCCATATGCCCAGAAGCTAAGAAAAATTTTACATTATATTTTTATAATTTGCCCATATTTGTGATGCTTTCTATTACTTATAAAAATAGGGAATTTAAAACTTTTTCCTAAAAATAATGCTTTTGAGCATGTGGAATTTTTCAAATTGATTGACTCTTATCATTTTCTCCTAATTTACTAAAAATATATATTTTATAACTAAATTTTCAAGGTGTTTATTTTTGCAAAGGTTTCATCTGCATATAATCGTGAGCAGTAGAACTTGGGTTCGAAGATTTTATAAAGCATTTCTCCCATCTTCTTGGCGTGCCTTCATGGCGTAGTAGTTCTGGGCCGTTATTCCAAAGGTCCGTGGTTCGATTCCCGGCGAAGGCGTTTGCTCATTTTTCATTTTTCATCTTGCCTGCTTCCAAAAATATCCTAATGTCTCTACCGTTTATTTGCAAAGTTTCAAATGTTAACGTGAATTAAGAAATGTGGCAGTGTTATATTTGGAAAACTATTTCTAAACTGCTTTTTATTCCCCCCCCCCGTACAGTGTTGCCATTGCTTGCTTCGAAATCGTCGAATTTGTTAATTAAAAATTCGTTAAAGTTTTACAAAATATGAAACAGATAATAAAACAAATTCCAAATTCGAGTGTCCAGGTGCCCATATTCGGTTGGAGGACTACGTTATTCAAAATTGGATGTCTCTAAGTACCGCTTTTTTTTTTTTCCACAATGCGAGAAACATGCATACATTCATGCAGGTTCTTCATTATTTAATTTCTTTAAATATAATGCAGGGCTATAATACTCGGTGGCAACAATTTGAAAAGTGAAACGCCGTTTTATAGTGGACGACGCAAAATGCCAAAACGAAATTAATAGCCCTTCTGGGAAAATTACCCCCTTGGGCTAATAATGTATCATTATATTTCATAACTGCGTTTCAAAAGTTGAAAAAGAAGTGAAAATCTTCATATAAACTAAGATTTCCCTACGAAGAAATTTCAAATGCAGTTTAAGAAATTACGACAGAAAAAAAGTGGCTTACGTTTTCGATTAACAGCCCTAAATGATATTATTGTAGAGGTTCGTAGAGGTCTTCTAAATTAACTGGGCCAAATGAACTTGTATTTGGCTTGAATTTTTATTCATAAATAAGAGTTCATACAGAAAGCTGAGCAGTTGTAAATTTGCCCAGAAGAAAAAAAAAAAATATATCTGACGCGGACACAACGTGACTTCTTTGTACCGATATTTAAAATGCACACGTTTTTAGCTGCATTTTATTTAAACATATCTCCTTGAATTTCATTAGTAATACATTTTTCATTCAATGAATTCGTGACAAGGAAAATACACACACACACACACAAACACAAATAATAATAATAATAATAATAATAATAATAATAATAATAATAATAATAATAATAAAATAAAATAAATAAATAACAGAAAAACCTAAAACACCAAATACAGGGTAAAAAAAAAATTCCCCCAATTAGAGTTTCTGTGCGTAAACACGCAATTTGGCCAGCCGGCAAGAAGAGAAAATTTTCGATGCACGAAGCTGAAATTTAACTTTTGATCCCACTGGGCAAAAAGACACTGAAGTTGATGTATTAATTCAGTGTTCTAGGGAGAGTTTCAAATGTAAAGAAATGACTGCCTGGTTAGGCTTAACTTCCCACTTTTAAATTGCTGATAATTCTACAACTTTTGCATGCAGATTAACATAAAATCCTTAACCGGAACCTTACCGAAAAACATTAACTTTAAACCTTAACAGGAAAGCCCACACAATTCAACCACTTTTAAAGCAAGAAATGCACAATTTACCACCATATAAGAATAAAAAAAATTAAGGTCACCGAACCGAGAAATATATACGTTTGGTGCGGCCGATTCCAACGAAAAAGGCTGTGCACAACTAGATGTTCTAGCGGCCCCTTACAAAATTTCAATGTTTCTACGGCTACTCTTTTTTTAATTATGCAAGATGCATACACATGTACGTACAGAAGTCAAGAAATATTTACTCTGCATCGGTATTAAATCTATTTTTTTACAATCCTCTTCGGCAAGAATAGTTCTTTATTCTGTCCGTACATACAGATATTGTGCAAAAAAATCGTTGAAATGGATTCGAGAACGGTCGAAATGGATATTTTCGTTGAAATATGATACCCGAATTTTTTCATGATTACAATACTTCCTTTACTTCGTTAAAATGAAGTAAAAACAGAAATCAGGCGAAATTGTCCTTAATACACACAGATCACGAAATGTGTTCACACAGCAATTTCCAGAGCAATGTTTACCGAGGAATGCTCCGCGGTGTAAGCACACTAAGAGCGTGAATCCACAGGACAATTCGGCTGCTCGCAGCGTCCAATCTCTCATGAGGACGGGCGATCAAATCTTCTGAGACCTTCGAGAAGAACAACTCTTTGAGGTTCCAAAACGCGTTTTCCGAAAACCTTCACAACGGCACAAAGCCCGGTAGAAGGGTTTCTACCCATATTTCTGGTTCTATTTGAATTATCTTTACAAATGGTTGCTGATGAGGCCACAAATACAAGTCGAAACCGAATTGATAATCTTAAAATGTAATGAATGCTGATACGTTGTAGAGTCATTAGGTTAATTGAAAGCAAGAGGGATTGAAAATTAGCAGTCGCCTTCGCCGGGAATCGAACCACGGACCTCTGGAATACCGGCCCAGCGTGCAGAACCACGAAGGCACGCCAGGAACGTGGGAGAAATTCCTTATATACTCCCTCTTTTAAAGGGCGACTGGGGTTTTTAGGGGACTCACTCGCCAAAACCTGGGTGTGGAGAGTTATCATCCACATCCCTTTTAGTTCAGGCGCCACTGTAGAGACATTAAGATATTTTTAAGCCAGAGAGATGAAAAATTAGCAGTCGCCTTCGCCGAGAATCGAACCACGAACCTCCGGAATACCGGCCCAGTGTGCAGAACCACTACACCACGAAGCACGCTCAGAAGGTGGGAGAAATTCCTTATAACGTATTACACTCAAGCTAAATAATATGCATCCGATATTACACGTTAAGCATAGATTATTAACTGAGATGGATAGCCCTCCAAGCGAGATGGTTATTAGTGACACTGACAGCCGTACCAAAGACCCCGGTTTCCAATCCCGAAGAAGGAATGGATGTTTGTAAATGTTTAAATGTTTAGTCTGTGTGCGGCAAAGGGGAACTCTAAATATGCGGCTAGCCCAAGGTCCTCTCGAGAGGTTGAGATTAGGGGAAGAGCGGTGGGAGACTCTCGGTCCCGTCACATCCGGGGGGGGGTCCATAAAAAATCAGTCCCCCCCCCCAATTTTCACCTGTATGGCGCTCAAGGCTTTTGCCAACGACGGGCGCGATCTTGCACTTCTTGTCACGGTGTGTTTCGCGGGCTTGTTCTGATATTATTGTCAGACAGGTGAGATAGGTAGCAACACAACAACGCTTTCACATCACATAGTAGCTGTGAGCTGTAAATTCTGCTGCCAAGCGCCTTCCTAAATTCTAAAAATTTTGCCACCTGTAAGTTTTGCATCCCAGTGCCTTACCTAAATTCTCAAGATTTTGCTATCCGTTAATTTTACTTGATGCAACCACTCTTTAGCTAAGTGAATATGTCTGTACGGAAATCGGTGAAATATAGAGCTTTCTTCTTTCTCATTGGATGCGTAATTACTGCAGGTAGCAACGGCACAGGACACCATTCTTTCAATATTTTCTCATTATAAATAGTTTCTAAATACAAATTCAATTTGTAGTTTGAAAGTAAAAGAAAGCTGTTTCTCTGAAGGTAAGGAACTACGTTCTAAGCTTTCGTACTGTAGAGCTCTGGTCACTAAGCGAGGAGTCATTCCCATTCCAGTTACATCACAGCATGCTCTTCTAGAGTATTCGCGTCGTCAACATCCCTCTCAAAGGGAAGCTCCAGCAGTTCTTTTTCTTTAGTCCTGAGCACGAACCAACAGTGTTCAACGGTTTTATCCAGTGTTTCACCAGTGATGGGCACTTTGAATGCTTAATCAGTTTATACCGTAACTGAAAATTGAGGTAACAGCAAGAGCTGTATAAGGTATTTCTTCCACTTTCCTAGCGTGTCTTCGTGGTGTAGTGGTTCTGCACGCTGGGCCGGTATTCCAGAGGTCCGTGGTTCGATTCTCGGCGAAGGCGGTTGCTATTTTTCATCTTTCCTGCTTCCAACAGTATATTTAATGTCTCTACAGTGGCGCCCGAACTAAAAGGGCTTTGGATGAGGATTCTCCACACTCAGGATTTGGCGATTGGGTCCCCTAAAAACCCCAGTCGTCCTTTAAAAAGGGGAGTATATAAGGTATTTCTCCCACTTTCCTAGCGTGCCTTCGGGGTGTAGTGATTCTGCACGCTGGGGCGGTATTTCAGAAGTCCGTGGTTCGATTCGCGGCGAAGGCGGTTGCTATGTTTCATCTTTTCTGCTTCCAAAAGTATACCTAATGTCTCTACAGTTTTACTGAGCATTCTTTGCTGGAACATAATTCATCATTGAAGAACAAATGTTCTAACTTCATTTCTCAAATTAGTGCTTCTTGCGAATTAGAGCCCATTTCTCATGAAGCAATGAATAAAAAGATGTTAAATAAACCATTTTCTTGGACCGTATTTTATTCCGAAAATCGCATAGGGGTGCGGGCAAGAATAATATTTGTGTCTTTCTAGAAAGCAACGCAACATTAAGCTGCTAATAATACTCCAGCAACCGTTACACTACATCACGTGACACTGAGGGATCACCGGGGGGGAGGGCGAATGTTTACTCCCATCCCCAATGAAGGGTACGAAAAATGCTGGCTATTTATAGTTCGAGTCTTTCTGTCCCTCTTTCCTGTTATGCAAGAAATACATATTATAAATACAAAATTCGGAAGAAAGAAAAAAAGTAGCGATTTTTCCTTCAGTTCCCACTTTTTTATTATTGCGCCGTTGTTTTTGGTAAGAGCAGAGTCTGTTTATGGGTTTCCCTCTGAATTTATCAGCAGCAGCCGCCTTGCCAAGATACACAGGTTTTGTTTTCACAGCTACCAGAACTTAATCTATGTTACTGTCTTGTTTGGAAAGAACTGGAGGAAAACTGAGATAATCAATTTCAAAACAACGATTGCATATCGTTGTAGGCTTGATGTTGAAATCTCGTACTTATTTTTGATTTAATGCATTCAAAAATATAAAAGAAAATCTAAAAGATATACATTTAAAGTTAAATTTCGTTATATGTTCAAAATTAATTTTTTTAAATAATGTCAAAACATAAATATTTTCGTCATTTAAAACACTTCTGCAACTGAAAGTAGACAACTGCGACCAAATATTGCAAAAATAAAGGCCGGGTGAGAGAGGTGAGTTGTATGCATGTATTAGTGTATGTATTAAGGTGTGTGTATGTATTATAGTTTGTTAGCACAACTTCATCCATAGCACAACTTCATCCATAGAAATCACACTTTGGCCAAAAGATTTCATTGTCAAAAAATTAAACTTTTAAATAATGTAATATTTTCAAAACATAAATATTTTCGTCATTTAAAACACTTTAAAAACACATTTAAAACATTTAAAACTAACTGCGATCAAACATTGAAAAAATAAAGGACGGGTGAGGGAGGTGAGTGTATGTATTATGTTGTGTGTATGTATTATAGAGTGTGTATGTATTATATTTTGTGTGTGTGTATTATAGTGGTGAGTGCATGTATTATAGTGTGCGCACCAAATTAGCACAACTTCATCCATAGAAGTCATACTTTGGCCAAAAAATTTCATTGTCGAAAAGTTAAACTTTTCTGATATAAAAAAATTAAATCGTAAATGGATCCTCACTACAAAGATCTTTGTAACTGGTACTACGAATATTGTTCATTAATCACATAATTAATGAGAATAATAGCAGCATGCTATCGGCAGTTTTACTTCAGTGGTGGCTTTGAAACTGTCAAAGGTTTACAATAATGCATTTAAAATGCATTTAAAATTTTTCTAGAAACAAAGAAAGATTATAACCCTACATTATTTTTTTAATATAAATAGACTTTCAGTAACATATTAACTTCAAAAATTAAAGCCATTTTACATTGCAGTTGCTATAGAAATTATTTGTATTTCATATATTTTGATGATAATTCTTTAAAAAAGCAGAAAAATCAGTTCTCCTGCTAGTAAAATTTATTCTTAACGTTTTAATAAAGTAATCGCCATCAGCATGTTATTTATTTATTTATTTATTGCAGTAAATTTTACTAATGGAATGATTTTTAGTTAATTGAACATAGCTTTCAACATAAAAATTGGAATTCCTTCAAATTATCTGAGTTTATTTTACTTCCTTGAGCGAAATAAAGGAAGTATTGTAATCGCTAAAAATTTCGGTTATCAAATCTCGACATAAATATCCATTTTGACCGTTTCCGAATCCATTTTAACTATTTTTTGCATGACATCTATGCATATGGACAGAATAAAGGACTCTTTATTTCAAAACGGATTGTAAAATGGATTCAAAATTGATTTTTTTGTAACATCTGTATATATGCATGTATCTCGTTTAATTCGAAAATGAATAGCAGTAGAACGTTGAAATTTTGTATATTGGAGTTCTATAACATCTAATTGAGAACCTTTCCTATTTTATTGCAATCGGTACCAAAACTGTATATATATATATACCCCCATCCGGTCTTTATTTTTGCAATATTTGGTCGTAGTTACTTCCGATAGCATAGTTATTAGTATACTTCCAATTGCAGAAGTGTTTTAAATGACGGAAATATTCATATTTTGTTAAAGTTTAATTATTTCTTAAAAATTCATTTTGGACATGTAACGAAATTTAACTTTAAAAGTGCGTATCTAAGGTAGGTGACTGAAAACAGATCTGAACACCCGGCCAGCTTACATAGACTTTAAAGGTATTGTCCGGAGTCCAGAAATCTCTAGGACAGTAGTCGGCAAACCGGAGCTCTTTGGCTCCTCGAGTATGGCTCTTCCACGAAATAGCAGATGCGGGCGAGCGCACATGAAAGCAAGAAAAACTTGAAAATACAACACAAGACCGTCAAATTTTACACAAGCATGAAAACAACTGAAAACATATCCGCCAATGTTATTTCTAAGAAATTTATTCTGTACCGATTTCGGAGTTTTGATTGTACTGATTAAACATCAAATTGTGCTGTCGTAGTAACTGTCATGTGCCAAATTTTAACTAATGAAATGCGTTGAATTAATATACCATTCAATAGAAGTTTTAACTTGAAAAAGAAACCAAATAACATAAAAAAATGAAATTTAGGGTCAAAATATCAGGATTTTTAGCTTCTAGACCTTTCAAGTTGGAAGTTTTTAACAGTGTCTGAAACAAAAATGTTCCTAGCAACTCAATTTGGGCAACATAAAGTACATAGACGATGTTTGGGTTGTATATAATAACGAAAAGGTTTCAAATTGGAAATCTCTAAAAGTAAAGACCCAGATATTTTTAGAACTGAAGTATTAAGTTAATTTTAGGTGGTGTTGAGGAGGGAAAAAAGATGTAGTATTGAGAAAGATATGTTAAGATGGTTTGGACATATAGAGAGGATGAACGAAAGAAGGTACACGAAGCGAGTATACGAGACAAGTGGGGAGGAAGAACTGGAAGAGGGTCGACCTCAGCGAACGTACATTGATCAGATTGAGGACGTTCTTAGTAAAAGCCAGTGTAAGGGTGTTGAGACATAAGGATTTTTTGGAAGCAGAAGCCTTGAAAAATGAGCAATGCCTTAACCGGGAATCGAACCACCGACCTCTGGAATACGCGCCCAGCGTGCAGACCACCACACCACGAAGGCACGCTAAGAAGATGGAAGAAATACCTTATATACTCCCCTTTTAAAGGGCGGCTGGGGTTTTTCGGGGACCCAATCGCCAAATCCTGGGTGGAGAAAATCATCATCCACCACCCTTTTAGTTCGAGCGCCAATGTAGAGACATTAGGATTTTTTGGAAGCAGGAGACTTGAAAAATGAGCAATGTCTTCGTCGGGAATCGAACCACGGACCTCTGGAATACGCGCCCAGCGTGCAGACCACCACACCACGAAGGCACGTTAAGAAGGCAGGAGAAATACCTTATAAGGATACCCTAATTAAGTGCATAACAATGTACCTACCTATACAATATAAGTTTAAAAATAATAATATTTATTTATTTATTATATATAATTTAAGTTTAACTATGTGGCTCTCAAAAGAGATTCGAATCGTTAAACTGTTGATAATTGGCTCTGTTGACTAATGAGTTTTCCGACCACTAATCTGGTCTAGGTCTAGGACCACTGGTCAAGGACAAGCAGCTCTTGATTCTCCACGAGCACCGCATCAGGAGTACATTTAGAGACGTTCAAAAGCATATAATGCCAAACAAGGGCTAGATGCTGAGAAATACAAAGGAATGGTATTTGTTGAATGGAGACAGATGGTACCTAAACATGACTCATTTGAGGTATGGATATTGTAGGATGAACTTATAATATAGGCACCACAGGTGGGATTCCACCCTTTTATCTAACAACTAAATGCGAAGGAATCTAATGAACAGCTAAGCGAAAAATCGTTTTAGTTCAGGAACAGAGGCGTGAACTCGAGACGCCCTTTATTGTTGATTACCCTTTATTGTTGAAAATAAGAGTTTAACAGAAGGCCCCTTTCCTCAGGGAGTACAGTAAAGCCTCCACTTTGACTTAAATTCAAATTAATAAAAAATAAGACTTAACTAAAAAGATGTAACCGACGCTATCAAAATTCTAAGTAGTTGGCCCCTAAATATCGAATAAGCTGGCGAAGCTATAAGGGCCTGTAATACGGCTGAGCGAAGTAACAGCTTAGAGAGTCATAGCCAAAAGGCAACGCGCGTTAGTCTGAAACTCTGAGACTTAAATACGACTCTTCTTTCATTTGCATTAAAGGCGATTCTAAAAACACATTCTGGTAAGAAATTGTAAGCTGAAATTAGGAAGGACGTGAAAGTAGGTTAAACTAAAAATAACTGTTAAAAAACTTAGGATAAACCTTACATCCTCACTAAGCATAAAAAATAAGAAAGACATTTTCTGACAGCCATAACTGATCGGGAACAACAAGTGGCATTTCCACACAGCCGATCATAAACGATCAACCGGCCCATGATTATCCAAGTCATTCATTTAATTATCTTCATTCCTGTTCTGTCGGCTGGTCTCAGAGGTGTTTCATCGTTTTCAGTTATTCGTTGCTCTTTTTATGAGATTCATGTAAATTGAATTTAACCTTCATTGCAACGTCTGAAGGGAAATTATCTGAAGTCTAGAGTCGCTATCGATATCGATAATTTCGTGTTAGTATAAATTCTAAAGCACTGCTAGAATATAAAAAAATATATATATCTTGACTTCCTGAGAGAGAGCTCGTCATACTTAATACTAACAGAAGCCAATACTTCAATATTTTACGAAAATAATCATTTTATTTACAAAAGCAAACCCGGAATTCATCAGTTTTTCTTTTTCTTCTACATCATAAAATTGAACTAACATTCTTTTTAAAAAGAGAAGCGCCCCCTAACGGTGATACAAAAATCGTTTACGGGATTTTTCAATAGGAGATGTAACAAAAACGAAATTGAAAAAGACAAAAAGTAGATGGTGAGGTAAAATGAAGCAATTTTGAGAATTATATAATATATTCAAAAGTCTAGCTCTTAAAATTCAGTTTTCGAATGCCTGTGAACTTGTTGGAATAGAGACTGTTTTACAAAGAGTATGATCTTGAGTTCATTGTATCATAACCTCAAACTTCTACGTCATAGCTTCATGGAATACGGAGGAAAGCTCAATATCCCCCACCGAACCCGGATAACACTGATGATTTAATGTTTCCTGCCAATTTTACTAACTTCTTTTGTTTAATAACTCGGACACAGCTCCCATTTTTTGGTACTGGAAAAACAGGTTTTAAAAGAAAAGTGACAAAATATTTAATGAATGAAACATTCGAAAGTAGTTGCAAACAGTTTTCTTGGTACATCTTCCATGCAGATTTGCGTAGCTCGGTGAAGGAACATAAAGTGACAACTGTAGCATATGCTCTGATGCCTAGTAGGAAGATGGAGCTTTCTAATGAAATCTCTCGAGATTTAAATAAAATTGTTTGGAATTCGAAACGCATTATAACGGGTATAAGGTATTTCTTGTATTTTCTTAGCGCCCTTCGTGGTGTAGTGGTTCTGCACGCTGGGCCGGTATCCAGAGGTCCGTGGTTCGATTCCTGGCGAAGGCGGTTGCTCATTTTTCATCTCTCTGGCTTCCAAAAAATCCTAATGTCTCTACAGTGGCGCCCGAACTAAAAGGGTTGTGGATGATGATTCTCCGCACCCAAGATTTGGCGACTAGGTCCCCTAAAACCCTAGTCCCCCTTTAAAAAGGGGAGTATATAAGGTATTTCTCCTACTTTCTTAGCGTCCTTCGTGGTGTAGTGGTTCTGCCCGCTGGGCCGGTATCCAAAAGTCCGTGATTCGATTCCCGTTGAAGGCGGTTGCTAATTTGTCATCTCTCTGGCTTCCAAAAAATCCTAATGTCTCTACACGGGTTTTAAACAAGAAGCAGTCTAACAATGTCGATTACTAACGTCAATATTTATAACATGCTTATTTCTCAACGTAACCGTCAAGAAATGTTTACAAAATACTTTGGCGAAACGACCAATCCCCAACAGTAATAAATCCACAACGTAAAAATGAAGAAATCATACTATCAGCAACTCGGGCCACTAGCAGTCGAGTGGTAAAAACACTAAACAGTGATCCGAGTTCAAGTTGTAGCGTACGGAAGAACTACATAGGAGTTATCTTGGTTTTACTGATCTGGTTTACGTACGTGGTCTCTTAGTTTTGCGTACGATTCCTATTGGTAACTTGAATAACAACCAGCTAGTCTTCTACGAATACATCTTTCTCTTTAGGCAGATAACTCTGGTGTGTTTTGCTTTAATTCTTCCAGGAAAAATAATTAAATCTGAAAAAAAACCTCAGCAGCTCGTCGATGAAGGCTGGTTAATAATGAAAGATTGCCAAGAGAAACATAAATTAAGAGAAATCGTTGATATTTTGTTTAGTCAACATTTAGATGACAAAAATGTTCCTGTGAAAATCTGGAATTATTGTAACATAATCATGAAACAAATAATACTGTAGAATGGTGGAATTACAGATTCCATAGACTAACGCAAAACTTCACCTGAAATTGAGGCAGTTCATTAAAACACTCACAGGAGGTTCAAAATACGACTACTGGCAAATCGATTGCGCAGATGTAACATTTTCTGAAAAGAAGCCGTAAAGAGTTTACATGCAGATAAACAAGATATAAAGTTTGACTTGTTTAGTTAGCAAAAACTAGCATCCAATTCCTAACATACGTTAAGCGAATTATCGCTATGTCTGGACAGAATTATAGAGTCTCCAGAAGATTTAACCAACCTTTTTATTAAATAGATCAGAGCTGTGAACATGAATGCACGTCTCGTGCTTAACACGTTCAGCCAACCATTGTAACGACGTAGCTTGAAACAACAGTCAAATTCAGTATTAAAAACTAAGTCCTTCAGTCAAATGCTACACAGTTGGTTTAACGCGATGTTGGCTCACCTGCTTAACAATTTAAATCTCGGTAAACAATTAACAATTTAAAAGAAAGGTATAAAATCTCATCTAAGCTAGCAGAAACCTAGTGACGTGGCCTCGAGAGGCAGAAACATGCTCCGTCGTGCAGTACTGATACTGATTATAAATAAGACACAATAACACGCCGAATAAATACTAATTCAGAAGTCAAACAACAAAAATCAGCGTTATATTTACAAAATTTTCACAGGACTAGTTTCGATGGTTTTACCGAACCACCATCCTCAGCTGCAAAACAGCAAATGAACAAGCTAGGAAATAATGATTAGATAAGATAAGAAAGCTTGGACAAGAACAAGCAAGTGGCGCCATCTTTTGGTGAAACCAGAACTAAAACATAATTTCTTTAAAGGCCGAAGGCAAATTTGGATTGGAATTAGGATCGTTAACTAGAACAGAAAGATTTTTATGAATGTGAAATGACTCTAGAAAATCCAGTTCTCAAATGGAAGATGTTTTTTGAATAACTTTGGCAGCAGAAAAATTGAAAGTGTGATTTTCGGACCAACAATGTTGAGCAACAGAAGACTTCTGTGTTTCCTTTTTTCTAACATATGCCTCATGTTATTTGACGCGAAGTTTTAAGGCTCTCTTAGTTTGGCCAATGTAAATTAAACCACACTGGCAAGAAATCTTATAAATACCCCAGGAATTCATATCCGGAATGGGGTCCTTGAGTATGGAACTCGGAATTTTATTGATGGGAGAATAAACAACCCGAAAGTTAAATTTCTGCAAAATATGTGCAACTTTATAGCTAATTGATGGAAAGAAGGGAATGACAACAGAATTTTTATAATCTCCTAAAACAAGAGTGTGCCTTTTAGTGTGTTGAGATGAGAATTTTTTAACTGCTTGATTAATAATGTTAGGTGAAAAGCCCCTGTCAATAGCTATTGCTATTGCTTTTGCTTTAAAGCAATAGATATTGCTTTTAAATAATTTAGTTCTTCATCAAGGGCTAGTTTGGATGAGCAAACTTGAAGAGCATGGAAAACATAGGAATAAAATGAAGCTAACTTTTGTTTAGTCGGATGACATGATTTAAATTGTGGTGGAAGGCAAACTGAGGAAGGTTTACGGTAAACAGTAGTACTGAAGTTGTATGTGTTACGTGTGACCAGAATGTCGAGAAACGGAAGAGAATTGCAAGTCTCAAGTTCAAAAGTGAACTGAATAGCAGGATCAATAGAATTCATTGTTGAAAGAACTTTATTTAAATCATCTTTCTTACCTTCAAACAGGGTAAAAGTATCGTCTACGTAGCGGAACCATGCCGGGAAGTTTAAAGTTTCAAACAATTTTAATTCATAATAATGCATGTAGATATCAGCCAGGATGGGACTGAGGGGGCTTCCCATGGCTAATCCCTCAGTTTGCTGTAATATTTATTTTGGAAAACAAGATGTGTTTGTTTCAAACAGAGTTGAGTGAGAGAGATTAGCTCATCAATTTCGATGCAAGAGAAATGAAATTCGCGGAGTCTGGTTTCTAGACATCTTAATGCACCCTCCACTGGGACATTGGTAAATAATGATTTTACATCAAAAGAAACCATGAGTAAATTACTAGGAGAAATGTTTTTAACCTTTTTTACAAACTCTATTGAATTTTTTATGATGTAAATGTTATTGTCTAATATAGAGTGGAAAATCTAGAAACTAAATATTTAGCTAATGGATACGAGGCAGTACCTAAATTTGATACAATAGGGCGGAAAGGAATACCACTTTTATGAATTTTGGGAAGAGCATATAATCTGGCACAATTCGCAACAGATGGGAGAAGCGAATGTTTTAAGTTGCTTGAAATAATTTGCGAAGATTTGATCGCAGTTTTTATTTTTGACAAGTCCGAAGGTGAAGGATCTTTAGGGATCGGATTATATGGTCCTTCGTTTAAGAGATTAGTGACACCATCGATGTAAGTGTTCTTATCCATGAGGACTATCTGGTCACCTTTGTCGGCCTTTGAAATGATAATATCCGGGTTAGAATGAATTTCGCGCATTGTAGCTCTTTCTCTCGCAGTTAGATTTGGTTTCAAAGGTTTATTATTGAATTTCACATTATGAGAGATAAGATGCCTAATCATTTGTTTCTGTGAATCTGAAATTTTACTGAACTTGAAAGCTTTTTCGATAGGAGCCAAAATCTTTGGAATCGAGGGTTTACAGGTTTGTGAGAAGTTAAAATTATATTTTAGAATTCTCTCTTGTTCTTCTGAAAGACTAACATTAGAAATATTAACTATTGTCTTGATCAGCAAGGTCATGCAAGGTCATGGAAGATCAGAATGGTCAGCAAGTATGGCGACTTTGGGCGATTTCGCACGAAATTTGGCGACTATAATTAGTCGTGGAAACCGTTGCCAGCTTCGCAATATCTCACTAAATTAGCGAGATAGCCATTTACTCAGTGTTGAATAGACGCGCCCCTGTGTTCTTCAGGCAGAGCATCGTTTCTCTTGGCATCTCGTGTTACATTGTAGATAAAAATAGAGCAATTTCATTAAAATTATCTATCTATCTACAAAATTCATAAGACTCTGGAAGAAATGCTGATACACGGAAAAAGCTTGCGCTTGAATTTTTAATTAAGAACTCACACCGTCATTGTTTACCTCACTCAAACGCAGATTTGATGCAGTTTTGCTCAAAACAGATTATCATTAGCGCCGAGATTTTACATCCGAAACCTATTTTCTAATATGTAATGTAATTATATATTTTTTTGGATTTTCTTTTCTCTCTGGAACCTGTTTATAGTTTTAAAGCAGAATGAAGTATATTAATCTTCTGACTGTAAAGCCTGTAATTCTTGTCAGTTTGGAACTGCTAACTAAAAAAAAATATTTAAAAAAATGTAAGACTGAGTTCCGTACACATTTTGCTTTATAAGAATTTTAGACTGGAACAAAATTGCAGGCGATCCATTGCTTGAAAGCGTTTGGAATTAAAATCTTCTATTGAAAGAAACTCTGGTGGGATTTATTCCCTTTAAAATATTCCGTTAGGTTGTATTGCTTTCCTTCCGTCACATCATATCCAGATAATAACTAAGCCGTAGATAATCCATTTATTTTCCGAAACATGTGTACTTCTGAATTCCAGATTATTTCTAAATTCTGGGTACACAGCATAACAAGTGAAAACAGCTTTTCGCTTTAAAATACGAATCTTCCTGTAAGAACTCTTGCAGTAATTTAGTTTCCTTCGGGATTTTCTAATGATATGTAATTGTTGCTATACAAAAGAAATCGGAAGTATATAAGTAATAACTCCTTTAATGTTATTTATTCTACAAGTCTGTAACGTTATAAAGTATTTTCTCCCTCCTTTCTGCATGCCTTCCTGGTCTAACGGTTGCACACTCGGCGCGCATTCGAAAGATCGAGATTCGGGTCCCGGCGAGGGGATTGCTGATTTTTCCCGTATTCCGCTTAAAAAAAAAGCGAACAATTCGCAGTGACGCCCGAAGTAAAAGGTGTTCGATAATGATTCTTCACCACTAGAATTTGGCTATTGGGTCCCCTAATCCCCAGTCACCCTTTAAAAGTAGGAGTACATAAGGTACTTTCTCCTTCCTTCCAGCATGTTTCGTAGTGTAACGGTAGCACACTCGGCGCATATTCCAGAGGCCTAGATTCGAGTCTCGGCAAGGGCATTGCTCATTTTTCATTTCTCCTGCTTCAAAATAAACTAATGACTATACGACTTATTCTAAAGTTTCGTTTCCTTCATAATAATTTATTGTCAGTGAGGTACATGTAAGAAAATTTATGAATCATAAAACCACTCACGTAGCAGCCTTTTTGCCGGAATGGTAAATAATGTGTTTTCGTAATTTCTCTCTAAACAGAATGAAATGTTAAGAAATCCATCTTATTTGTTATTACATATTTTCTCGCGTTTCTATTATATAAAGCATGAAAAGTATATTCAAAACGTTGCATTTATCAAATGAATTAATATGCTGAGCACAAAAATTAACTGTAAAATATTTGTTATTTTTCCTCCTTGAATGAGTCATGTCTATAGAATTAACCCCTTTTTTAATAAAAACTAAGTGAGGTTGTCACAGAAATGGAATAACTTCTTGTACGACTATTTCAGATGTGACGACAATGTCATGTGTCAGTGAGCTTAACGCTTATTGTAATAAGGCGACAATGTAAGAGAAAACATTAGAGTATTTGATAGAGTATAAGAATAAGGAAACCAACTTCGAGTTTCTTATAGCAAATCCTAAGTGATCTCTTAGGTTTAAGTTTCTTGCAAATTTAGTAGGCTAGCTGATAAAGCCCCATCGTAGGATAACAATAGTACCATAGCTGATGAAGGGATAGCGTAGCAATTAGTAGGATAGCTGAAGAAGCAACAGTGATGCTGCTAAAGGTTTACAAAAACCACTTGACAGTTATTTTAAAACTATGTAATTGTCAGATACAATGGATATTTAACGTAACGACCATTTTACTTCCTTGTAACAAGTAAAGGAAGAATTAAAATCGCGAAAAATTTCGGGTGTCACATTTCAACGAAAATATCCATTTTGACCGCTCTCGAATCCATCTGAACGACTTTTTTACCTGACATCTGTACGTACAGACAGAATAAAGGACTCTTTCGTTTTTCAATGAATTGTAAGATGGATTTTAAAATGGATTCAGAAGAGATTTTTAAGTACGTACGTACGTGTATATATGCATGTATCTCGCATAACTCGAAAACAAATATCCTCGACAGTTGTGCACCTCTCTTTTTAGTTGCAATCATCCTCACCAAACATATATATATAACTTTTGTTTTTACGTTTGTATTTGAGTTTGAAAATGAGAGGGCCCACCAGCGGCCGAGCGGTAAAGTCGCTGAACGCTGGTAGTTCGGTCCGAGGTTCGAATCCCGCGAACGGGCTGGCTGCATGGGTGTTTTCGTGGTTTTCCCCATGTGTAACGTGTATACGAGCCAGTTTCCCTTAGAAAGTCCTCCACGAAGGCATCCCTCCTCTTAGGCAGATAGCCCTCGAGGCTTTGCCATAATCACACACACTTGAAAATGAGAGTGTCGGGGATATATCCTCTAAGTAAGCCTCTCTTTTAGTTGTTTCCAGTTTAGTTTAGTTGTGTACTTAGTGGGCAACTTAAATTTAAAAGATTATTTACTCATTAATTTTGTTTCTGAATTTTTTTGGCTTAAATGGACTAACGTCTTTATTCTGATTACTATTATTCGTGACTTTTAATTTGGCTCTAGCAGAAATATATTTTGATGCTTACTTGAAAGAAAGAGGAAACACTTTCACTTAATTTAGTTGTCGTTAATTGATGGTAGATTAATAATTAAAATACTGATTAATTTTTTTCATCCAGAAGATACTGCAAACACTATACACATGCGGAAAATCACGAAAACACCCATGCAGCCAGCCCGTTCGCCGGGATTTGAATGTTTGACCGAACTACCAGTGTTCAGTGACTTTACCGCTCAGCCGCTAATGGGCCGTTGTAGAAAGCGTAATCGCGAAACCTTTCGCGTTCATTATTCAAACAGTAGATTCGTTATTAAAATCCCTCAATTTTTGATAAACTTCAACATAATCACACACAAAATTGTATCGATATATATATTAATGCAATTAATAATTCATAATTATTTATAATAAGAAAAGTTTCCATATACGATCTCCAAGGAACACATATTCAATTGAAAACCCTGAGCGAAAAAAAATTTAATCAAAATTTAATTTAGTAATTTAAACAGTAATTTTAAATTCTTGTTTAAATATCTGCATAGAAAATCTTTAATCTAAAAAAAAAAAAAAAAAAAAAAAAAGGTAAATTCTAAATATTGAAAAAAAGTAGCTATTGTCATTGATTGATTGATTGCAGTTTAATCCACTTAGGCTAACTTAGGTCGGAAGTTGCTCAGCTCAGTGTTGTTCTTTGGAGATGGTATATGAAAAGTTTCTTAACTATAAATTATCGGTTCATTACTTTGCAGCTTTAGCGGAGATCATAGGCTTTTTAATTTACTCATAACTACTTTTATTTATAATATTTTATGAAGTTAGCTTTTTAGTCTTATATGTTAGTAAATTCTGCATTTATTGCTTTAAAAGGGATTGAATTATGTTTTTCTTATGTTCCGCTAAGGAATTTTATGCCTTTATTTAATCTGAAAGCAACACTTGTAGAATTATTAACAAATATAAAAGTTTAAGTGATGTTAAGACTAACGAGGCCACCATTTGTTGACATTTGGAATTCATAGTAGAATGGTGAATGAAGCCAACTTGTGCACCAATTCGAAAGTCTTTTGCTGAGTGGAACTAAATGTTAACTTTCAATTTCATGCACCGAAAAATCTGTCTTCCTGCCCGCTGTCCGGATTGCTTGTTTTGGCGTAGAAATGTCAATTTTAATTATAAAAATTGTTCTTTTAACTGTTTTTATCTCTGTCTGGTGTTTTATGTTTTTCTGTTTTTAGTGAAGTTGCATTGTGCCTTTACGTATTTCTCCCATGGCATGAAATGAGAACTGAATTAATTGAATGAGAAATATATCTCTAACGAAATTCAAGGAAGTAAGTTTGAATGAAATGCAGCAAAAAAATATGTATAATTTAATAGGCCGTCGAAGGAACTCATGTGGTGGCCACATCACATGTTTTATTAAAAATTGCGGAGAAGAAAGAATTACAACCAAAATAACAAAAGATGTAAATTAATTACAAAATCTTTAAATATGGGACATTCAAGATTCCTGGAATCAATATATTGTTGTCTACTAATTAAAACCTTTGGCTTTTCTTATTATCTTAGGCTAATTAGGACCATGATGAATAATGGGTTGCCAAAATGAATGGAAGGTGTAGTTGCCGTTCGTCATACGCAGATATTGGTCATATTACCTTGCAGTATAACCTTTTCCCCAGAATCATTCCAGTTTGGATCTTAACTGTCTTGGAACTAGTATTTGAAGGTCTCGAGTTTCTGTTCGTCTGCCATCAACCACCCGAATGGTGTTTATATGCCTCTGCTGCATGCTGATATTATAGTCTCAAACGTCGTTGCTTACACAATATTCTAAATACCGCTCGTCGACGTACAGGCAGCTTTTTCAGACCGATTTGCCATTCGAAGGCAAACCTACTTATTCTTCTACAAATGAGCTTTAATTCAAATTTAAGATTCCTTGTAAATCATTTATGACTTAACATTTAAATCTACCTTCATGAAGCTGAATGCGGGCTTTTAATGAACTGATAACTGCGAAGGTGTTAGCCAGGGTGATGTCATTCAGTATGTTCATATGCCATTCAGTATTCTATTTACTGCTCGAAAACTTACGTAAAGTAATCAGCGTATAAATATCTTTAACACAAGAAATAATTAATCGTCCCTTTTCTCCATTTCTTAATTAATTTCTTCTTAGACTTCTTTTGAAACTCGAAGTTTCAAGAATTTCAAAATATGCTTCCAATTATGGAAGTTATAATTTCTTCCCCCGAGCATACACGAAAAAGAATTCTGGGAAAATTTCGAAGTTCCCAGAAATCAGTATCATAACTCGGAAAACAAACCACGCTACTCTAATTTAAGCCCTAAGCAATAATCAGAGACTGGCTGAAGACCCAACTTATTAATCAAGCAAGTATTGCCCGAGAGTCCGTTGCCACACAAAACGCTAAAAGTACCATGTTTATTTTGAACAGCATTGCCGTATTTCCGTCGTTGGAAAATGAGAATAAAAACACAAAAATTCTGAGCATGAGCGAGAAGAATTTTTGAGGCCGCAACCGCCAGTCTCGAATCTATTTTGGGATATGAGATTAATCTTCTGTGCTATTTTGGGTGCCTGCTCGAGGTAGAAAAGTGCTCCTCTAATCAAGCGACCAATCAGAAGCTGAGTGGGAGGGTAAGCAACAAGTTGCTATGGGAACGAAACCGAGCCACTGAGCACGTCATACATTCATTCCATCATTGACTTTTCTCGAAATAGGGTTTTTCGATGCGTTCGAGGAGTGCTATTTGCAGAGGGCGCTATAGAACTAACGACGTTCTAAATACAGCAGGTACATAGATGAAATGAACCTTAAATTAACATTCAGCAGTCTTGGTGTATAAAAATACAGTGTAGTAATGGCCGATAGTTTGTCACTATCATTTTACATTCACGTAGAGATCCGCTTTTGTCGCAATGCTATTTTAAAATACCTAAAAGGGGAATATTACGAAATATCCCCAAGAGAGGTGAAATCAAATTCTAATATTGGTCAGACTATGTGAATGAAAGTAAAAGATCCACATGTTTGTAAAAATTTCACACATTAATAGAAGCAGCTGAGAATAAACTGAAACGAAATGCCCTTTTCGTTAAAAGTTTTGATATGTTGAAAATAGAATTACAGCCTAAATTGGTCGTAAGGCTATACTGTTCTAGCTTTGCTAAAATATAAGATAAAACTGCCAATATTTTATTAATTTTTCCTCTTTGTTCAAAACATTGCTAATAAAAGATGCAATTATTTCTTATCCGTATAAATATTGCTTATCCTTATAAAGGTGCAATTATTTTTATCCATATCAGATTTCTGATTGACTGGTCAGGTAAAATAATCATAATAAGTCGAAAATGTATATTTTGAGAAAACTGGAATCAGAGATTTTTGTTCAGATAGATAACAAAGGCCTGAGACAGTGGTATTGTAATTTACAAATTTTATAGCAGTTAACAGAAATGTGTTATAATAACAAAAACAAGCATATTTAGGTGAGGAGTAATTTAGCTGAATTCCGGCTTCACAATAAATGGGTGTTAGTTTAGAAAATACGCAGTGGCGTAGCTAGGGTGGGGCAAGGGTGGACATCTGTCCCCGGGCGCAGCATTCAGGGGGCGCGAAATTGATGTTACGAAATTTTAGAATGAAATGTTTTCCGTTCTTGGCACAGGGAAAGGAGCGCAAAATCTTCAGTTCTCCCCGGGCGCCGAAAACCCTAGCTACGCCTCTGAAAATACGACTAGCTTAAGAAATGTTATTTTCAAACCTTCCTAAACTAAAACATTCTTTTACAACATACCCTTACATAAAAAATGTAAGAAATTTCTATCAAACTTTCTGTAAGTTTTTAATTTGTTTAAATAATTCAGTTATTTCGTTTCAACGGCGAGGTAAACATTCTTGCCTGCAGTTTATTGACAGAGGCATTCTTGAATATGGTGACGCCACCTACAGGCGAAAAAAAGCATTTTCTGCTTTTTAACCTTCTATTTTCATAATTCTGTATTCCCACACATAATTCTGTATTTAATAAATCGTTGCTATTCTAGAGATATTTTTGAGAAAAAATTGATTCTGGAGTACATGAAGTTGAGCTTTGAAAAAATTCGAAATTAGGACTTCATATACTTGCACCGGTTCTAACGAAAAGCAATTAATTCGGTTGGTAATGGACAGGTAAAAACTGGAATCTTTTAGTTGAAAAATTTCGAATCTAGCATTTCTTCAACGGAAACCTGAAACTTATTCTTATTAACACATGTTCTTGTTTATCGGACACAGAACTCATCATTTAGAAATCTCTGTTCGAAAACTTAACACGGTATATTATGTTTAGAATGATTCTTGAAAGGCGCATTAAAATTTTTAATTAATAATACCTGAGGTAGTTTCTCTCGTATGCGAATGGATCTTTTTTGATAATTTGAAACGGTGTTTTTGTTCCGAATTTTCGGTAACGTCTGCTTATTATGAAAAAACATCAGAATAACAAGTCATAGGCGATCGACGTTGTGTAAAATCTTTTATTTAGTTTATGAAGTTATTTTGAGTTCTTATGTCGTTTTGCGTTGCCGCGAAGTGAGAACTGAATTCATTGAATGAAAATACATTTCCAATGAAATTTGAGGAAGTAATGCAGGAAAAATGTGCATAATTTAATAGGCTGTACAAGGAAGTCATGTGAAGTCTACATAATTTTTTTTTAATAAAACATATCCACATAAATTTTTGTAACTGCTAGTCAATAGAGATCACGAATGAGAATTTTCTATTAACATTCAAGTATGAAAAATTGCCATACCTCAAAGTCGTATTAACATGTTTTTTGATGGATTTTTAAACCCAAATTAAAATTTTGCTTCAATTTTGTTAAAGGAAATGATAGTTGTTTTTGAGCTCAAGGTCCAACAATATTTCAAATGAATCCCCCCCCCCAAAAAAAAGACTTGATGAAAACAGTTGTGAATAGGAGTAGTTTCGTAACGCCGTCTTTTCATGGTTAGAACAACCACTCGCTGATTAAGGTAAGTTTTCTTGGTTGTAATCAGAATTTGATGCTTTTGTGAAAGCCAGTTCTGATATATTATATTAAAAAGCTCCCGATGCCTTAACGAATCAAAACGTGAAACTCGCTGCAGTATGAATTACATGGAAATGAGAATTGAAGAATTAGTGCAGAATAAATCCAACTTTTGTATATACGTTTTGAAACTAGTGTAATAGTTTTCCTCAAATACCTTTGCCGACGTTACTCATATTTTGGATAAATACAATAAAATTCTGGCTCAAATAATTTTCTATACTAATAACCTTTCAGACCTTTTTCTATTTCAGGTAAATAAAACCAAGGTATCTAAGATTTTGTCTCAACTCGCAAATCCCATACCTTAAATTCATATCAGTAAAATGTGTGAAAGAAGGGTACAGCTTAAGTTTGTTCACCATACGCTTTAAATCAGGTTTCTTAAACGTTTTTCAGTCGCGACCCCTTTTTAATCACTGAGATCTTTTCGCGACCCCCAGGACCCCATGTGGGACCCCATAAGTATTGCGCAAATCTGACGCAGGCGTAAGTGAAACTGCCAATTTTTTCACTTGTACTGTAATATATTATTGCTAATTTTAAGACATAGAACAATGTGATAATTTTAAATGAATTACAGACGAAATGACAGCGTCACGTGCAAAGTAAGGAAAATGAACGTTTATATTATAAAAAGAATGCGTCGTAACGTTTTCGTTTTTTCTTTGTTAGTATTGTCTTATCTTTATCTATTTTCAGATGTGTAAAAATATTTGGTAATTGTAAAATTATTATAACAAGTTAAAGAAATATCAAAACTGCTAAAATTTTGGCGACCCCTGCTACAATTCCGGGGGTCGCGACCCACAGTTTAAGAAACTCTGCTTTAAATTAAAATCACCAACAAACGTGGCTGCGTTCTGTCCAGCGTTCAAGCCTTGTTTCTAATCTCCGGTAGTCTGTCTCGAATAGTTATTTTATTATGCTAATACTAATGTTAACTCGTCGAACGCACGAAGAAAATTAAACATTTTTAATTGCTCAATGCGGGTGTTCACTCTTTACAGCGTACGAAGAGAGCTTTTTTGTTACAGCGTACGAAGAGAGCTTTTTTTTTTTTACGAAGAAGGTTTTGACTGCTCACTCATCTCTCTTAGAATGTTTTCGATTACTTTTCGAAAACATTACTTGTAAACGTAAATATTCATCGGCTGAGTGCGCTCATGCCACACACACTTTTTCTCTTCGTCCTTTTTTTTCCGCAATTTTTTTTTTTTTTTTTTCTCTTTGGCTTTCTAAATTATATTGACCAAGATGCTGATGTCACTGCCAACTCTGGAAATAATAACTATGTAAGATTCTAGATAAATTAAAGTTCCTTTTGTTTGCTATGTCTTTAATTCAACTGTGAAGCGATTATTGGCGAAATTCAACTGTAACCGTAGCAATACGCGGAAATGGCGAAAAGGCTCTTTTATTCTACTCAGAAAAGTATTTACAGTCGGCGCTTCTGATGTTTATAGATCTACGCCAATACTTTTGGCGGCAAATCAGAATATAAATGTAAAATTTAAAACTAAGCTTAAGTTATAAAGTATTTCTCCCGCCTTCTTCGCGAGCCTTCGTGGTGTAGTGGTCTGCACGCTCAGCGCGTAATTGAGAGATCCACGGTTCGATTCCTGGGGAAGGCGTTGTTAATTTTTCATCCCTCCTGCTTCCAAATAACGTAATGTCTCTAGAATAGTGCCCGAATTAAAAACGGTGTTGGAGGATGATTCTTCACACTCAGGATTTGGCGACAGGGGCCCCTAAAAACCCCAGTCGCCCTTTAAAAGGGGGTGTATATAAGGTATTTCTCCCGCCTTCTTGGCATTCCTTCGTGGTGTGATGGTCTGCACGCTGGGCGCGTATTCCAGAGGTCCGTAGTTCGATTCCCGGCGAAAGCGGTTGCTCATTTTTTATCTTTCCGTCCTCAAAATAACCTAATATTTCTACAAAGTGAAATAATCAGACGAAACTGCACAGAGGTATTTCAACGCGTACTGACTCTTGGCCCTACCACAGAAGTAGTCTAACTGCCGTAAAATAGCAAGCTTAAATAGCAGAGAAACAACGCGGCAGAAAGGCAGAACACGCTGTATTTGAAGTAACTCAGACACCAGCTTAAATAATATCTTTCTACCCTACTTTGCATAACACGCGAAACCGAAATCTCATTCTGGCAAGAAAGCCCGGGTTTAAAACAAGAGCAAAAGCAAAGGTTGCTTCAAAATAAAATTAACTGTTAGATAAATTAAATAAATACCCACGACTAAAGTAACAATAAATAATAATTAAAGTAGGTAACTCGTCCCTTAAAGCTCATTAATAATATCTTAAAATTAACACAGTTCGAAGAATGCAGATCGTAAAATTAGATAATAATAATAAAAAGGCTTTTAACGTTCTATTAATTGTATTATTGGAATGATAAAATTCTGAGTTTGAAACACATAATAACATCTTACCTGTTAAGTCTTAAACTTTAGGATTCCTTTTTAAATCGCTTTAGAAATCGTTGTCACCCACAGCTTCAGAACAAAGAATAATTAAACTAAACATTTTGATATTTACTAATTCAGAAGTCAAACAACAAAAATCAGCGTTAATTTTCAAAATTTTCACAGAACTAGTTTCGATGGTTTTACCGAACCACCATCCTCAGCTGCAAAACCGCAAATGAACAAGACAGGAAATAATGATTAGATAAGAAAGCCTGGACAAGAATAAGCAAGTGGCGCCATCTGTTGGTGAAACCAGAACTAAAACACAATTTCTTTAAAAAGCATATTTTAAGTCTGGTTTCACCAACAGATGGCTGTCCAGGCTTTCTTATCTTATCTAATCATTATTTCCTATCTTGTTCATTTGCGGTTTTGTAGCTGAGGATGGTGGTTCGGTAAAACCATCGAAACTAGTTCTGTGAAAATTTTGAAAATTAACCCTGATTTTTGTTGTTTGACTTCTGAATTAGTACTTATTCGGCGTGTTATTGTGTCTTAATTTTGATATTTTCCAACGTTTTCAGATATAGTATTTTTGCGTGTTAAGAGTTCGTAAAAATTTTGTGAATAAACGTGCCAGAAGATCAACGACATTAACCAAGAATTTTGAGGCCTTTTTCATAAATCCAAGCAGTAACGATTTTTTTTCTGGTGAAATCGTTACGATTAACGATTGTTTCTGGTAACGATTTAAGTAACAATTTTTTATGGTGAGGATACCTGGAGCAAATTCGGATATCTTCATCAGTTTACATTCCAAATATAATTGTATAATAGTTAATATAAAAAGTATGGCAACACTTAAAGCACTCAGTAAAAGGAAACATTGATCTGCTTATACGATTCTAGTTAAATTATCTGTCCTTGGCAACAAGATCCTTGGAGAAGACATAAGGTATTTCTCCCACTTCCCTAGCGTGGCTTCGTGGTGTAACGGTAGCACGCTGTGCCGGTGCCCAGAGGTCCGTGGTTCGATTCCCGGCGAAGGTGGTTGCATATTTTTCATCTTTTCTGCTTTCGATTAACGTAATGACTCTAAAAAGAGCATAGCGACAATTCGCTGTTCTTATTATAAGGAAAGTCCAAAGAAAGGGTAACATACACTTTTATTGCACTCAAAGAATAATAACAGATGGACGCTCTCGGGCTTACAGGAAAGCCTCCTCTTGGGCTTTAACTTAAGAGGGAGAATAAGAAACTAACTTAATTCTAACTATATAAGGTATTTCTCCCGCCTTTCTAGCTTGCCTTCATGGTGTAGTGGTCAGCACACTGAGCCGGTATTTCATAGGTCCGTCGTTCGATTCACGGCGAAGGCGATTGCTAATTTTTCATCTCTCCGGCTTTCCAAAGAAAAAAATCCTAATGTCTCTACAACTAAGCCGAAGCTGTACAAAAATAAGTAACCGAGTTGGCCTTTAATTAAGCCGCACCGGCGAATACTAACAGACACGTAACAATACGGCCGAACGTAGTAAGATAGGCTTAGAGCAACGACGTGGCCCGAAGGCAGAACACGCTCTACTGAGAACTACCTGAGAATGACAGACTTTCTTTATTTTAGTGTTACTCTTCTATACTAATGTTCCTCGAAAACATTCCCGAAAGGATTAAGCATGATTTAATTCGCAATAATAAATAAGGGCGTTATCTTTGTTGTTGCGAAGCTTAGTGTCTCTAGATTCGTAACAAATCTACTATTCTGCTGTTTCAAATGTAAACAAATATGTCCGCCATAATATTTAAAACTTAAGGCTTAACCGCACTTAAATAGCTTTTAAATTGTTGATTTAATTGTACCAATATTGCTTCCAGATTTCCGAAAGGCATAAAAACCTTAACCGGAAGATAATAACAACATAATTCAATCATTTTAAAAGCAAAAAATGTACAATTTACAAACATGTAAGAGTAAAGAAACTGAGATCACTGAGCCGGGTAACAGAGTGGATAGGAAATAAATTATTATATATATAATAATTTATTTCGAAAGTAACTGAACTTCCCATTAAATACTGGTTTTACTTCATTTACATAAAACGCGATCCGAAAACTCATTCTGCAGGAAGTGGTAGGTTTGAAACGAGAGAATGAAAAAGAGGGTTTTAAAGTTAACAATAAGTTAAAAAAAAATTATAATAATAATCTTAAAAGTTTGAAATTTTAACCTACGTCCAAAGCGTTTTTTTAACATTTTGTATGTTACCTTTATTTATTAAATATCATGTTCTTCGCACTTAAACCATAAAATTCAGTTCAAGAGCAATATCACAAAATAATTTTAAATTGATCCTAGCTTTAGAATTTCTGATACACAGTCTCGCGCGCTGGAGACAAAAATGTTTTTTTTTATGTGCAACGTTGCCATGGCTCGCTTTGAAATCGTTGAGTTTGTTAATCAAAAATTCGTTAAACGTTGTTTTATCACAATGCGAGAAACAGACATATATTTATGCAGATTGTTCATTATTTAATTTCTCCAAATATAATACAGGGAGATAATATTGGGTGGCAACAGTTTGAAAAGTTAAACAGACATTCAGAGTGATTCGAAGCAAAGTCGCAAAACGAAAACAATAGTCCCTCAGGAACAAAAGCTCTTTGGACTAATTAGAAAATTTAAATAATCTCTAAAAGCACAGTGAGTCGAAGCCACCAACATTTTTTCCTCTTCGTGTTTTCTAGTATAAAATTTCCGTTTTTTGCTTGTCTGACTTTTCATAAAGTTCAATTCAAATTAAAAGGTAGATGATGTTTGTCTCTGCGCTGTAACAATAAAGAATTCGACAACAAATTCCAATCGTAAAATAAGGAAAATTATAATCTAAAAAATAAGCCAAATAAATGAAAAATAATCAAGTTATTCATATTAATTATTATCTTGAACCTTTCATAAACCTTTGAGGTTTATGACTAAGCAGGAAAACGAATTCCTAGTTTTAATCCTGATCCGGTAAATTTGACTTTATGCCAATAACAATAAAAATGGGTGAAGTATAGTACCTGGGGGAATTCTACAAAGCAAGTGATCGCTGTGAAGAACCATACCATCAAATGGCATACAGTGAAGCATTTCAAAAACAGTTAGACTCTCATCCCGTAACAGAGAGATGCTTCTAGATTTTACTTAAGATTTGGTGTAGCTTCTAGAATAATTGGCGACATTTAGTGTAGCAAAAAGAGCTATTGGCGAGAGATTAAGTGGAGTCATAAATCGATTATTCTCTTGTCTCCCCATTTCTTTTAAAGAAACTTTCAGCTTGATGTTAGGCCTCAGGACAGATAAATATTTTATTCACCAAAACTGAAAACATATCATGTTAAAATGCTCGAATGTTGAATACTTTGCTATACATAGATTTGAAAATGCATATAATTAACATATTAGGTAAGTTATTTTTTAAGGGAACGAATTAAAACGTGTATTAAGTAATAACTAATAATAAGTACTATATGATAGTTAAATCAGTAATAAGTAAAACCTGTGCATACCAAAATGCGAATTTAAACTAAACTCGGCTTTCAGCTGATGATGACTTTGTTAGAAAAAAATCTGATGTGTACACCACACGACTTCCTTGTACGGAATATTAAATTGTACGCATTTTTTCTTGCATTTCCCTTAAACTTATTGGATTGAATTAAATTTACTTCGTCGACAGCGCATAGACCACAATAGAATAAATGCACTCTTTAAAAATTCACCATATTTGTTTACCATAGCGACACTCTGGCGCTAGGTTCACTTAACAGCGTTATATTTCGTTCATATTATAACTCAGAATGCACAAAATTTATATTATTTGAAGAATTATCTAATCGTTGCCACATGTTCTATTCAAATACTATAATAAATCTAGAACGATGTATAAAAGAAATTAAACAAACAAAACAAAAAAGAAACAGTTTCTCACAGACGATTCAGTATTTCTCATTCAATTATTTCAGTTCTCACTTCGCGGCAACGCAAAAATACATAAAAACTCAAAATATCTATATTTAAAATTACGAAGTAAATCTTAAACACTTATTTCCTCGAAAACATTCCCGAAAGGATTAAGCATGATTTAATTCGCAATAATAAATAAGGGCGTTATCTTTGTTGTTGCGAAGCTTAGTGTCTCTAGATTCGTAACAAATCTACTATTCTGCTGTTTCAAATGTAAACAAATATGTCCGCCATAATATTTAAAACTTAAGGCTTAACCGCACTTAAATAGCTTTTAAATTGTTGATTTAATTGTACCAATATTGCTTCCAGATTTCCGAAAGGCATAAAAACCTTAACCGGAAGATAATAACAACATAATTCAATCATTTTAAAAGCAAAAAATGTACAATTTACAAACATGTAAGAGTAAAGAAACTGAGATCACTGAGCCGGGTAACAGAGTGGATAGGAAATAAATTATTATATATATACATATATTTATATACGTTTGAGGCTGCCGATTGCAACCAAAATATGAGGTGCACATCTACATGTTATAGCAGACCTATATACACAATTTCGATGTTCTGAAGCTACTCGTTTTTGAGTTTACGAGGTACATACGTACGTACGTACAGATACCACGAAAGATTTCCTTCAGAATTCATTTTAAAGTAGTTTTATAATTTGTTTGGAGGAAAAGAGTCTTTTATTCTCTCCTTACGTGCAGATGTAACGCAAAAACATCGTTAAATTCCATTCGATAGCGGTCAAAATGGATATTTTCGCTGAAATATGCTGCCTGAAACTTTTCGCGATTACAATACTTCCTTTCTACTTCGTACAAGGAAGTAAAAAGAATATTTTTATGAACTCCAATTGTATTTGAGTTTCGTCTAAATTTATAAATGTGTGCTATCCAAATTGTGCTATTTTATTGCTCAACAGCATTAAATTTGAGGACTGGAATTAAAGCTGACGTATACAAAATATGGTGCTAGTGACAGCTGTTACTAATTATGCTAAAGATATAAATTTTAATAATATTTTGAAGACCATACTTTAAACTCTTTTAAATACCTCTATTTACTATACGCGATATACTATTTCAGTTAAAATTGTAAGATACTATGCTGCATGGGTATGACTTGCCGAATTGGCCTTTTGTTAGACTGTGTGGACCTGGGTAACAGACGGCTCAAAAGCCAATAAATAAATACAAGATGCGCCCATAAAGTAACCGGACAAATTAAACGACTAAAGGATGAAATAAAATATCTTTCGATAATCGCCATATGACTTTCCTGCTACGGCCTATTAAATTATGCACACATTTTGCTGCACTGCATTTAAACTTATTTCTTAGAATTCCATTAGAGATATATTTCTCATTAAATCAATTCAATTCCCACGTAGCGGCAAGACAAAAATACATAAAAATATAAAACATCTTCATTAAAAAATTATAAAGTACAGAAAAGCCTAAAACATCCAATAGAGTTTTAAAAAATACGTATATAAATAGAGTTTCTACACAAAAGCAAGCAATTTGGCCAGTGGGCAAGAAGGCAACAATTTTCGGTTAACTGAAATTTAACTTTAGTCTTTAACTTTTGGGTAAAAAGACATTGAAATTGGTGCCCCAAAGGACTTAATTCTCTACTCTACTAAGAATTTCAAATGCAAGCAAATGGTGGCCACGTTAGGCTTAGCACCACTTAAGCTTTTACGTTGTTGATAATTCTACAACTGTTGCATACAGGTTACTTAAAGGCATAAAAGCTTAACTAGAACGTAAGAACTAGAACATAATTCAATCACCTTTAAAGAAAAAATACACAATTTATCTTTACCAACATATTAGCATAAAAACTGACCTTATCCAGAAGGTAACATAGTGGTAATATATGTCAGAATTGTAAGAATTGGAGGCTCCCTTCAGGCCCCCTGGACACGAGTGTTCCCATACCTCAAAAGAAGGGCCCCCGTATCTCCACAAACGAGGGCAGCCGGTAACCCAGCCACTCCCAAACAACAAACAAAATTACTAAATCAAAAATAAGTAAGCACATCTAACACAAAATTACAGAGCAACAAACAAACAAAAAAAAATCCATAAGCACAAATTCACAAGATAGAACACCACAGATATCTAAAACCCATATAAATACAAAATTCAATTTTAACAGAAGATTTCTACCGCGCCCTATTTTCATTCATGAACTTCATTACAGCATTAGAATATGATTTAAAAACTTTAAAATTAATGACACTTACATTAAAATCAGTGATGTTAAAAATCTGTCTAATAGGGCTGTTAAACTACAATCAACCACAAAATGCCTAGCATCACCATCAACCTAACAACTATTACATAGTTTATTTTTCTGCAGATTAAATCGGTTGAAATAGAACGGAAACCTGCCATGTCCAGTTAAAACCTGATTAACGTCAATATTGTTCATGCATTTGATTTTATTCGTTATTTTGATTAGTTCCATAAATCCTTTGTTTTTAAGTGAAGAGAACCACTGTATTTTCTATTTGTTGACGTAAAATTCTTTCAATCTTCTAATAGCAATTCTCTTCGAACCTGTTACTTCAATATCCATTGCACTGAAATTTGAGACCGTCTGATTGGCCAGGCTTTAATGGATTTAAATTGTCTGGGCGGAAGAGCGCATGGAGAAGTGACAGGCAGTCAGTGTAAATATTTAAAGACGTGTGTATAAACAGGGTATTTTTAATCCATAATATGGCTTTTTTGAACGCTTCACTTTCTGCCTGGAAAACTGAATTATATATGTTCAACTTAAACATTCTACAATCCACCTCAGTTCCATAGTAAAGAACAACAAAGGCAGCTCCTACGCTCCCTCCGATCCCAGAACCATCTGTATAAATATCAAGCACATCAACAGTTGGATTACATTTATCAAAAACAAAGCCAAATCTATTAGAAAGATGTATTGAATGAATATTAACTTTTTCAAAAACATTCTTTGTAATTATATAATCTTCATACATTTTCAGTTCCATTCGTCCAGTTCTTCTACAAAGTGGTAATGTATGTTTATATATACGTATAATATAAGTTTGGTGGGCCGATTGCAACGAAAAAGGGATGTGCGCTACTACATGTTATAGCAGTCCCATGTACGATACATGAAAGTTCTACGACTACTTGTTTTTTGTGTTATGCGAGATGCATACGCACAGACATCATGAAAGCAAATCTCTACTGAATACATCTAAAACCTATTTTACAATCCGTTTTGTAAAATAAGATTCCTTTATTCTATCCGTACGTACCGATGTCACGCAAAAACGTCATTCAAACAGATTTGTGAGTGGCCAAAACAGATATTTTCGTTGATGTATAACATCCGAAATTTTTGCCAATTATAGTACTTCCTTTGCTTAGGACAAAGAAGTAAAAAGTGAAGGAATAAATGTATGCTTAGAGACAGTGACATCTCAACACTAGTTAAAGCCAGTTCTAAGCAAAAACAAGCAATTCGGCCAGCCTGCAAGAAGGCAGATTTTTCGGTGCACAAAATGGTGCACCGATTACTTTTAGTCCCACTTGGAAAAAAGACACTGAATGTTCAGAAACTAACATAATTCACTATTCTGCTAAGTTTCAAATGTAAATAAATATGGCTGCTATGGTAAAAAAAAATTAGGCTTAGCCGCTCTTAAAGAACTTTTAAATTGTTGATAACTCTAAAAATATTGCATGCTGACTAACATAAAAATCTTAAGAGCATAAAAATCTTAAGAGCATAAAAATCTTACCGGAGGATAAGAACAGCATAATTCAATCATTTTAAAGCAAGAAATGCACAGTTTATCAACATATACGAATTAAAGAAAACTGAGCTCATTACACCGAGTAACGGAATGGGTGTATATATATATTTATATACTTTTGATGCGACCGATTGCAATCAAAAAGGAAGGTGAATGTTATAGCAGTCCTATATAACACAAAATTTCAACTTTCTGAGGCTACTGGTTTTTGAGTTATGTCAGATACATGCATACCTACGTGCGTACAGACGCCACGAAAAAAATCATTTTTTAATTCTTTTTTAAATCAATTTTATTATTCGTTTTGGGAAAAAGAGTTTTTTACTCTGTCTTTACGTACAGATGCCACGCAAAAACATCGTTAAATTGCATTCGATAGCGGTCAAAATGCATATTTTCGTTGAAATATGATACCCGAAATTTTTCTTGATTACAATATTTCCTTTACTTCCTTAAGGAAGTAGAAATAATCACCAGATGAGATAAATTTGTTTGAAGTTTAGTAATCTTGTTCTTATTTATAAGAAGTTGTCCAAGTACTTTATCAGGACTAGTATTTCTCCTTTTCTGCTTTGCGAACATGAAGTGTCCTGGTCAGACAGTGAGTTTGACTACAAACTATGTCCTATGGAGTGTAGAAGAGACGGTAAGATGAGAAGGGATGAATTACCCTTTATTTTAAACACTTTACAGTGTTCCCGCTCTTTGGGATACAAAGACCAACCACTTGTGGTCTGAACGTAAGAAAATAAGAACTACGAACTAATTAAATTTAAATAAGAGCTAACCTCGAATATTCTACACAGATGAATGACCCCAAGATTGGCCTTTCAGGATTTTACGTACGTAGAACGCAAACTGCAATACGTCTTAGATATCAAGAGGACTAAACCTTTGGCCTTAAATGCGGACAGCAATTGATTGAAAGCTCGAGTGAAATGCAGTGGCACGAAGACTTTGTACACCTCTACATCTAACTATAATCTTGGCGAAAAGCCACAACTTAAACACTTAAGCGTTAGCAAGTTACAATTTGCATAAACAGATTAACGCGTTTATTCTGGCTGGAAGTGTAAAAAGAGAGGACAGTAAAGTTTTAAAACAAAATGAACGTTAGTCAAACTTAAGATCCATCCTTACAACTTTATGGGTGCACAATGTAAATAATAAACAGAAGCATTAAAATTAAGTTTGCCTGTTATTTGCACTGCGTTATTCTTAAAATTGCAGATGAATAAGAAATGAAAATAAATTGAATATGTATATAATTTCAACGAATAGGTGAAATACTTAACATCCATTTTTCTTCAAAAAGTTTAAAATTTAAAAAAAAATATTAATTTCTTAACCAAGATTTATTTTTAAGATAGTCTTGACAATACATTTTCCCACGACTTGATAAGCTTTAGAGAAGGACTCTTGCACTAATTAATCGTTCTTCTGTAGAGAAATTCAAAACTATGATTAGTTACAAAGAATAAAATAATCCGTTCACAAAGCTGCGATATGCGCTAAACGATATGATCAAAACCATTAAAATCATTTTATTATTGTTTCGAATGATTGGACACTTGCAACTAAATGCATTCGTCGGGAATAGCCAAATTCCATACCTTTCCATACGTCATCACTGAAAACATTCGCAAAGTGCACCACAGGGGTCAGCCAAAATATGTCTGTAAGAAAGGGGAAGTTCCGTCTCAATTTTGGTAGAGAACACAAAAGACGACAAATCCGAAGGTCTTCCACCCCTCTTTCCCTACCACTAAACCTAGCGACTGGACATCTGTTTCGTCATTTTTTTAAGAGTCTCCCTGCCGCATAGCCATGGCTTCTTTGTTATTCGAACCCGTACCCAATAATACGGCAGACAGCATTGCTAATTATTACACCGATCAGCATGACGTTCTTAAAATTATAAAAATTATCTCAAAGTTAATGCAGAAGTTTCTTATACATGTTATGGCCCCAGAAATAGTATAAAATGTATTAGTGGTCGTCGCTGAATGTATGCTCACCCGGAGTACAAGAGAGCAATATGAAAAGGATTTTAAGGAAGATTTTAAAAGTAATTATTCAAATTTGAAAGATTTTTCAGATACAATAATGAAGATTATAAATACGAACAAAGATAGAATTGGAATTCGGCACTGAAACTCATATTTTGGATTTTTTTTTTTTTTTTTTTTCTGGCCAGTCCCATTTTTTGATCATACGGTCGGCTTGTGCCGGCTAAGAGGATCGGGGCTGTGCCCTTATAATAATAATAGTAATAATAATAATTAAAAAATGTATTAAGTTCGAACTTTTTCCCGAAGCATTTCTGTTTTAAATCATTAATAACGAAAATTCACCGATGTTTATTATATAAAATTATCTATATACGAAAGAATATAAGTAGTACAATAATTGAATAGCAAAGAATTCTTTAATTCTTAATTTTTCAAATTGCTAGAAAACCTTTAAATACTTTATTAACTTGGGTATATTTGCTTCATTCATGTTTCAACTCGTTTAAGTACTCGACGGCAAATTTTCAATCTAAGGATTTGATAAGTCTGTAACAAAAAATACTATAATTCTTTTCTTCAAATGCTGTCTAAAAGGAATTCAAAATTGTACGTTTTCCGGTGTAAAGAGAAGAAAGCACTGCAATAAATATTTTTATCTCTTACATTTTCTATATTCTACTGTAAGATGAGTAGCAAATTGGTTTCACTGCGAAGTGAGAAAGCTTGTTGAGAAGCTAACTTACAGTTAAACAGAAGTCAAATTGTAAATCGCTTACATAGCATTATGTCTGAATAAAATATCTGATGTGGTCACTGCCTTATACACCCTATTAATTTCTATATATATTTGTAGCATTTCATTTAAATCTGTTTTCCCGAATTTCATTAGAGGTACATTTCTCATTCAATTAAGTCAGTTCTCAATTCGCGGCATACATAAAAATCTCAAAATATCTTAATTAAAAATTGTAAAATACAGAAAAACACGAAACCCCAAACACAATTAAAAATAGTTTAAAAAAAAACAAATTTTACAATTAAAATAGAAGTTTCTATGCAAAGCTTGCAGGAAGGCAAATTTTTCGGTGCACAAAATTGAAAATTTGTTTTTGGTCTCGCTCGGCAGAAAGACACTAAAGTTGGTGCAAAAAATTGCTCAAGTCACTTTTGTTCTAAAAGTTTGAAATGCAAATAAATGGCTGTCGGCATATAGACATTTTTTACGGACACTGGAGATAAAAAAAAATTGTTGAGTTTTTAATGAAAAATGAGTTAAAATTTTACAAAATATGAAATAGACGATACAACAAATTCCATATTCCAAATACGGGCTTCCAGGTGCCCATTTTCGGGGGGGGGGAGGACTGTGTTATTCAAAATAGTGGAGGACTATGTTTGATGATTCTAGGTACCGTTGTTTTCACAGTTCGAAAACATACGTAGTGTTACGGATTTGGTATTTAAATAGTTAATGTTAGTAGAATTATAAATAAAATTGATTTATTCCCCGCACAGTGCAGCGCGTGACGAGTATTAAAAGAAATTTAAGCCGGAAAGTTAAAAATACAAGAACACGTGCATTTAACATTTAATAAATAAATACCTCTTTTTGATTTCGAGAAATTGCTAGAACAATCTCGCGCGCGATTTAAAAAGCTTATAAAAGGAGGAAAACTTTCAATTGAGTAGTTCGGGATGGAACTTGGAACTTGGAACAATTGAGCAGTTGTTTTTATTTTAAGAGTTTGTTTAGAAAACTGCTGTTGACTGTAGCGAATTCGCGGATTAGCTTTCTCTAGCTGTTTTGAATCAAGTTCTGTTGAACGTTTGAGTAGTTAAAAGATAACTACTGTGAGATATTGTAGTAGCATACGAATATCTTTGGAAATTTAAGCATTTTGTTTTATTTGTTGTGATAATAATAAATATTGTTCATTTTTCATCGGACTTGTGCATGCTATTCATGACGAACTCCTACGCACGCAACACGTTTTTGGTGGCAGCGGTGGGATCCACGCTGGACCTTTTCTGGTCTCTAATGTGGGCATGGGTTCGAATCCCACTTCTGACACCAAAACGTGTTGCGTGTGTACGGGTTCGTTATGAATTAAATGCGCAAGTTCGATGAAAAATGAAAAAAAAATTTTATTACCACAACAAATAGAACAAAATGCTTAAATTTCCTCAGATATTCGTACGGTATTACAATCTCTCACAGTAGTTATCTTTTAACTAGTCAAACGTTCAACAGAACTTGATTCAAAACAGCTAGAGAAAGCTAATCCCCGAATTCGCTACAGTCAACAAGAGCAGTTTTCTAAACAATCTCTTAAAACAACAACTACTACTCAATTGCGAATGCCAATGATTAAAAATTTTGGAGTCCCTATGGTAATCAAAGAACTACTCAAATGAAATCGAAATCGAAATCGAGTCAATGGCTAGGCGGCAATTAGTAGCCAACCGCTACTTTAACGTCTCTGTTGGTAAACGTTATTACTCAATTGAGAGGTTTTCCTCCTTTTTATAAGCTTTTTAAATCATGCGCGAGATTGTTCTAGCAATTTCTCGAAATCAAAACGAGATATTTATTTATTAAATGTTAAATGCACGTGCTCTTGTATTTTTAATTTTTCGGGTTAGCTTTCTTTTAATATTCGTCACGCGCTGCACTGCACGGGGAATAAAACGATTTTATTTATAATTCTACTAACATTAACAATTTAAATACTAAATCCGTAACAGTACATTCATGCGGATGTCTTCATTATTTATTTTCTTTAAATATAATACAGGCCGATAATATTTTGCGGGAACAGTTTGAAACGTGCAGCGCAAAATGCCATTTTGACACTATTAGCCCTTCTGTAATAAGTTAGATTTAATAATTATGCTTTCCTTTGGGTTAAAAAGGAAAATAAAGAAGAAAAAAAGAAAGACAAGATACCAAAAAGTTTGGTTTCATTCTTTCGAATATTTGAAAAACATTTGCTTACTGAAAACCCTTCTTCAAGAAGAGGCGCATTTGGAATGGAATGCACCGAACGTTTTTTCAAAAATTTTATCAAAGTGTTTGCTTATTCTATTTTTTTTTTTCTGTTTAATTTCGACAAAATACTATTTATGTACAAGGTGAATTTGAATTGAGATAATTCTAGCAATGAATAAGTGCATTTACAATATACGGTTTTATAATAGAAAATTCATAGTTCATCTTTTAGCCAACGACATATTATTCTCATTTGCTTTCTTTATATAATCAGTAATTACCCATAAAAAATAAAATTATGAAAGAAAATTAATTAAAATTTGAGCTTCCTGATTCGTAGCTATAATCCTCTCTACCTTAGAACAAATTACAATTAAGCAAAATTCGGTTGAGCATCGATTTGCAAGATAGTTTTTTTATCATAATTCATTTTTAAGTTTTTAATAATATAATACAATCATCTCTGCTTTCTCATATCATCGAATTTCTGATTCAGTGATCATTAAAACGGTTATTTTCTGTGAGGATTAAAACTGTAATTTTTTTCTGATATGTGTCATATTTGTTACAACTATGTTTTCGTGTTCTTTAGTGTAAGATTTATCCTTTTTTAATTGCCCTTATTTCTCTAATTGTATGTGATTATATTAAAATGCTTGACTTAATCCAATTAAAGCTGGCTAATTTTTAACCCCATAAAACGTTTACTTTTTGCTCTCAGTCCTCCCACTCCTTTTTATATTTGTTCAGAATAGAGTGAAAATTAATTAGAATATTTCATTTTCAATATCTTATTTCTGTACCGTAAAACAGCTACGCGTTTGCATAATAATGCATTCATATATGGATAAGGATTTTAAAATAAAAATAAATTAACCGTTTTTCATTGGAAATGACTTTATAAGAATTTATAAAACGTGTTTCAGTCAATAAAAGCTGAAAGAAAAGAAATTTCACTTATAAGGTATTTCTCCCCGCCTTCCTAGCGTGCCTTCGTGGTGTAGTGGTTTTGCACTCTGGGCCCGTATTGTATAGGTCCGTGGTTCGATTCCCGGTGAAGGCGTTTGCTCATTTATCATCTCTCTTTCAAAAATTACCTAATGTCTGTACAGTGGCGCTCGAACTAAAAAGGTGTTGGATGATGATTCTCCTCAACCAGGATTTGACTATTGGGTCCCCTAAAAACCCCAGTCACCCTTTAAAAAGGGCAGTATATAAGGTATTTCTCCTGCTTTCCTAGCGTGCCTTGATGGTGCCGTGGTCTGCACACTAGGCCGGTATTCCAGAGGTCCGTGGTTCGATTTCCGGCGAAGGCACGGAATCGATGAAAAATGAGCAACCGCCTTCCGGCTTTTCCAAAAAATACCTAATGCCTCTAACGTGGCGCCCGAACTAAAAGGGTGATGGATGATGAATCTCCTCAACTGGGATTTGGCGATTGAAAAAAAAAACTAGTCGCCCTTTAAAAGGAGAAGTATATAAAGTATTTCTCCCGCCTTCTTAGCATGCCTTCGTGGTATAGTGGTCAGCATGCTCGATGCGTATTCGAGAAGTCCGTGGCTCGAGTCCCGGCGAGGGCATTGCTCATTTTTCATCTCTCCTACTTTCCAGGAGACATGGTCATCAGGCAGGAGAAAGAGACAGGAAGATTTACTTACAACATCTTCCCAATACCTACTCTCAAGAGGCTCAAATGCAACCGACTCTTCCTCCAGGCCTGGGCCAACCGCGGGAAATTCCCAGCATATTACAGACGATTCCTCAGACGGGACGTCAACTGTTCTTGCGGTTTTCGCGGGGAAGACGCGGACGCACTTCATTACCTGCTCTCCTGCCCTCTGACAGATCACCTGCGACAGCAGTTCTTTCCTTCCGATTGCATCACATATCCTGTGAATAGACTGTTCACGGACTATTACTGCAACAAGGGCATCTTAGAGATAATGAAGCAAGTGAATGAAAAGAATTATATCCAAGAAACTAAAGATTACTGTAAAATGTTGAAAGGCGGCCTAACCGTCAGATTGCTAGCAACGACTAGGATGACTTCCTAACTCTGCCATTAACTTAGTTTGGCGGAACAGGTTAAGTAAAGTGACTATATCACTCCTGCTTCCAAGAAATACCAAATGTTCTCTACAAAGTGGTCAGCTTGTAGCAGGATCCCCGGTGTTTACTGCCCTAGCCAACTTGGTACTCATTTTATTATGACCCACTTAAGAGATGAAAGGCTAAGCCAAGCACGCCCAGGCCGGAAATTGAACCCCGGACCTGTGATTCTGCTGCGCGACGCACTAGCCGCTGCTCTTATATGTTGGTCAATTGCGAATTTTTTGTTTTAAAAGTGATTGAATTATGATGTTCTGGTTGAGGGTTTCGTGCCTTTAATCAATGTGCATGCGATATTTGTAGAATTATCAACCATTTAAAATTTATTTAAGCTCTACTGAGCTTAATGTCTGTCATGTGTTAACATTTGAAACTTTTAGTAAAACTTTTAATTTAGTCAGTCTTTAGTAAAACTTTTAATTTAGTCAATCTTTAGGAAACTTTTAATTTAATTTTGAAACTTTTAGAATAGTCAGTTTGTACACCAACTTTAGTGTCCTTTTGCCGAATGGGACCAAAAGTAAACTTTCAATTTTGGGCACCGAAAAGTCTGTTTTTTTGCCCTCTGGCTGAATTGCCTGTTTTTGCGTAGAAAGTGTCATTTTTAATTGTAAAATGTGTTTTATCGAATGTTTTTAACCGGTGTTTTAGGATTTTCTGTACTTTGATATTTTTAATGAAGATGCTTTGTCTTTGTATGTATTTTCACTTTGCCGGGAAATAAGAACTGAATTAATAAATGAGAAATATATCTCTAGTGACATTCGAACCAATACGTTTAAGTAAAATATAGCAAAAAATGTGCATAATTTAACAAGCCGTACAAAGACTGCATGTGGTGTCCACATCAGATGTTTTTTAGTTTTCATTAACATTTTTTAACGCTGTCCAATGTTCTTCAGTATGGAATCATTTTTTTAATTAAATTCATTGAATTTAGTATTATAAGGTATTTCTCCCACTTCCCTAGCGTGCCTTCGTGGTGTAACGGTAGCACGCTGGGCCGGTATTCCAGAGGTGCGTGGTTCGATTTCCGGCGAAGTTGGTTGCATATTTTTCATCTTTTCTCCTTCCAATTAACCTAAGGCCTCTATAGTATAATATTAATGTTTATTTAACTTTAAACGACATTAGGGAGATTTAGCTAATGTAATATTAATTCTTGAATCCTGGTATATTATATTATTACTTAGATCAGAAATGGACTAGGAATTAGCAACAAGAAACATGTCATCTAACGTGTTTTGAGCACTTTAGTTAAAAATATCTAAGCATAATCGAAGTGGCAATGCCTTTCGCCATCTTATTATGAATAATCCATAGAACAGGCTCTAAAACCACTGCAAGATAAGCTGAATGCTGTGCTGTGATGTTATCAAGCAATTTTAATTGTATTTTACTAATATTGTAAACTCCAATCGCGTAACAGCATTCTGGCGTATAACGCGCACCTGTAATTTCAAAATATATTTATTAATTTTTAGGTATATTCGCCGTATAACGCGCACCCTCTTCTTTACGAAAAAATGTGAAAGGTACATGTACGATGCAAAGTCATTCATTCGAAGAATTTTCCTAGGCGTTCGAACAATAGTATAGCGAATTGACAAGCGACAAGGAGAACATGGGCAAATCAGTATCGGATTTACGTATAAGCTATAGCTTAGAGTTCCCACCTTCAAAAATTGTACCTTATCCCGTATTCAGAAAAAAAAAAAAAAAAAAAAAAAAAAAAAATGCGTCATACTCAACATAAAGGGGCCCATATCTCGAATAGCTTAATCGATCTCGTCAAATCTAAATCCGGTCCTGGGGCAAATGCTTCAGAGAGTGAATGTGTGTGTGTATATTTAATTTAATTATGGCAAAGCACACGAGGGCTAGCTGCCTAAGGGGAGGGAGGTGCTTTTGTGGAGGACTTTCTAAGGGAAAGTGGCTCGTATACACGTTACATATGGGGAAAACCCCGAAAACGGCCAAGCAGCCAGCCCGTTCGCGGGATTCGAACCTCGGAGCGAACTACCAGTGTTCCGCGACTTTACCGCTCGGCCGCTGGTGGGATGGGGGAGTGTATGATTTTGCAAAGAGGGCGGTTTGTATTTAATTCAGGTTTGCACAAGAGGGTTTCGAGAAAAGCGGAACAGAATTTGGGTTAAAAATGCCCTTCCGATCCTAATGATTACTCGGAATTTGGAGTCAGATATTTTCTCTTTCTGTAGTCATTTGAAGCCGCGATTTTCAAACGAAGCCATGGGCTCTTGCCAAACGAAACAGCACAGTGCTTCTTTCGAATGCAAAGTTATTCAGTTTGCGAAAGAAAATGGAAATCGTGCTGCAGCACGATGGTGAACATGAAACTGAATTCGATGATGTGCCTGTATATATAACGGGAGACAAACATGACAAACTTTTCATCTTATCCGATAATGAAAATTTTGAAGTTCATAAGATACATCATTTTTTTTTAAATAAACAGCATTTAAGCACATGTAAAAATGTAATTTTTTCCTTATTTTTAACTATCATTTTTATATCCGGCATATAACGTGCACCCGTAAATTTCTATCTTATTTTTTGTATTCAAAGTGCGCTTATACGCCGGAATATACGTTAAGTTTGAAAAGGGCTGTTAAATTTCTAGAGAGGAAATTACGTTAAATCAACAGAACTCGCGTTAGAAATCCAGTCACGTATCTTCCAGCTGCTAAATTGATATGCGAACCACTACACCAAAAGACACGCTCTGGAGAAATATTCTAATTACTTACATTCTTCTCCACTTGAAATGCTACTGGGAAGATGAGCAAAATTCAGATGCCACAGTAGAGAAAATTGGGAAACTCAAAACATCAGTACCTCAAATCAGAACATCGATTTCCCAGTTGTAATCTGGATGCCCCAAAAGCATGTACGGAAAGAATGCTATAGCTGTTTTCAAATTATTACACAATTACTTTAAATTCTAGAGTTTATTTAATTTTTAAGGACAGGAAAAGTAGACTCGGTTACACAGCTGTTCGAATTCATCTTTAGAAATAATTTGCTCACGGGAAAATCATCATGTAGCATTGGAAACTACTACCGGTTTCCGTAGCACTATTTTCTCCCTCCTTTCTGCATGCTTTCGTGGTGTAACGGTTCGCACACTTGGCGCGTATTCGAGAAATCCAGGTTCGGGTTCCAGCAAGGGCATTACTCCTTTTTCATGTTCCCTGCTTCAAAATAACCTAATAATTCCTACAGTGGCGCCCGAACTAAAAAGTTGATGGATGATGATTTTTCACCACCAGGATTTGGTGATTCGCTCCCCGAATTCCCAGTAGCCCTTTAAAAGGGGGTATTCTCTCCTTCCTTTCTGCATGCGATCGTGGCGTAAAGGCTAGCATCCTCGTATTCGAGTATTGGAGAGATCCAAGTTCGAGTCCCGACAAGGACATTGCTCGTTTTTCACGTTCCCTCCTTCAAAATATCCTAATGACTTTACAGCACCAAAGCTACAGGCTGACAGGCACTGTGTAGGTCAGTCTCAGCGGATGAGAGAGAGAGATTCGAGTTTCAATAAAAATCAGATTTTTGAATAGCGCTAGACTGAATTTAGGATGTAAACAGCTTTCCATCCGCGAACCGCTTGGCCACGATAACTTCCATAATCCAGATAGGTATCTGATACGTGTCTTGGAAGACGTCGATTAATTTCAGACTCCCAATGAATTCATTCAAATTCAAGTTGTCAGAAACAAGTTGTAAATAGCTTTTTAGAGTTATTAGGTTTTTTTTTGAAGCAGGAGACGTGAAAATGTGCAGAGCCCTCGCCGGGACTCGAACCCTGGACCTCTCAAAAACGCTTCGTGTTTGCTTTCAGTTACATCACGAAGGCATGCAAAAAGGAGGGAGAAAATACCTTATAGATGAATACTTGGACTGAAATGGTAGTGTGCCTTCTTAAATTCAACATAGTCTATTTTCTTTCAATCCGGAACAGTACGATCATGTGAAAATGGAATGAGAATAAGCAGCTTTAAATAAAGTACCTAGTTAAATACTCCTTAGTTGGCAGCTTTGTCATATAGCTAATAGTAATTTATGTGGATTCTGCTTACTCTGTGTGGTCGATAGTGAATGACCTTGCTGTTACTGAGAAAGACTGATTAATAGATCTTGGAATGAAAAATCATTTCTAATAAATTTGATTGATCGGAAATCTCTTTTCCTTTGGTAAAAGTTTAATTAGTGTGATAATTTAGTTTAGGTGAGACTTCACCGTCTCTCTAGACTTCTCTAGGTTTCTGTTTGTAGTATTGAGTGATAAATTAAAGATATTTGTAAAGAAGACAGCATTTAGCTATGATCCTGTATTAATGTAAAAGAGCAAGAGCAAAGAAGCAAGAGCAAGAGACAAAGATTTCCTGTCAGGAAACTTTGGAGATTTTTAGAGGATTTTGTTGAATTTATTTGGAGCTGTTTATAATTTTTACATTATTTCATAATTCGGTTATCTTGTGATCATAAGCAGTATATGCCCCCATACTCATGTAATGATAATAACTGTTGCCATACAACTTGCACAAAAAAGTGTAAATTCAATTAAAAAAAGTTCAAAAGGATCGAAATCATAGAATCGAACTTCATTTCTTCAGACATTTTACTCTGAAAAAACGTGGCTGGAAACTTGAGAAAGAAAACACGTTTGAGCTTAAAGGAAAATCGATCAATATAAAGTAAAAAGAACTTATTTAAGGCATAATTTAATAGCTGTCACCTCTACTTAAAACTGCAGAAATTAAAAGTCGTATAGCAAATCAGAAAAAAACTAGAACTTTCTCCCCTCATTTTGAGGGTGAACTCGCCGGAGGGACCTTACCCTCCTTCCCCAAAGTTTTGAACTTGCTTTGGACCCTACCACTATTGTTGGTAAACTAAAATAAAAGGAAACTAAACAGTTCTGCGCAGAAGATGTTTCTGTTATGTTTCATTTGGCAAAGAAACCTCAGACAACAGAAGAATTAGAGCTAGAGTTGCACAGGGATCAGTCTTAGGACCGATTCTTTATCTTTTTTATGTGTCTGATTTCCCTAACATCCATAATGGTGTAAATAATTTCTTAGGATGCTATGCCGACGATACGACTATCGCCGTGAAGTCCCTGAACCCGAATACTACAATTAATAAACTCCAGAAAATCATCCTTCACATTGAGAACTGGTTTGTTAAATGGAGGATTGCTATCAACGCAAATAAATCACAATTACTAATTATTAGCAGAAACAGACGATCAAGACAGCCCATCCTCTCTAAATTAAAGATTTTCAACGCTGAAGTACCTATTGATAGCAAAGCGAAATATCTCGGCGTTACTATTAATCGTAGACTCACCTGGACTGTTAACATAAGCAGAAATAGAGCTTACGGAAACATGAAGCAACTAATGCCTCTCATACGAAAATACTCCAACCTGGACTTTAAAAAAAATGTCATATTTATACAGCCATTATTCGACCAGTTCTTTGCTATGCCTCTCCTGCATGGGCCACTATTAAAGATAAAGACCTCAAAAAACTTCAAATTATCCAGAACAAATTCCTTAGACTCATTACGAATGCTCATTTTTTCGTCTCAAATGCTATACTGCATAAAGATCTTAAAATCGACTATATTAAGGTGTGTATGTGTATTTTATTATGGCAAAGCACACTAGGGCTATCTTCCTAAGGGGAGGGATGCCTTCGTGGAGGACTTTCTAAGGGAAACTGGCTCGTATACACGTTACACATGGGGAAAACCACGAAAATACCCATGCAGCTAGCCCGTTCGCGGAATTCGAACCTCAGACCGAACTATCACTGTTCAGCGACTTTACCGCTCGGCCGACTATATTCAGGAGTTCATTCACAAGAGCAATGAAACATTCTTTCAAAAATCTATTAACTGTACCTACATGACTAACTTCCAGGCATTTATTTACTCCATTCTTCAAGAAGACAGAGATTTGAGACCCTGGGCCGCCCACTTCTGTGGTACACTTTTTCCGACGTAATCCCGATATATATAATGTATTATAATTTTTATCTTATTTTATATGCATTTTCATGTATTTTGTTACAGATATTATTCTTATTATTTAACCCAGATCTTTCCTTTAATTTCATTGTACTGCATTTTGTATGCTATATATTTTGATTATATTTTAGCATTTGTGTTTTTATGTATACTTATCACCTTACACTTCAGGATCTATTCTTCATGAATTTAATTATTGCTTACGATCAGTCTCGTCTTCTATAGTTTAATTGTCTGGTCATTCACCTAAGTGACGCATGGTTACCTTCTCTTCCTCCTTGACCTCAGTGTCTCCATTCTCACCAGTCAACGACCTCCAACTTTCAGGTACCTTCATGGCAAACTAATCAGGAGCCGGTAAAGTCACATTTACTCGTGACACACCGGCAATACCGGCAGGGACTGGACTGGACTGCGCAGTGTCTTTTGAAAGCCGCCATGGCATGAGAGTGTGTAATGATGCACCGCGAGCTGAAATCTATCTGTCTGTAATTGTTTTATGTTATGTTTCATAACATAAAACAGTATGTTAAGTAAATACTTATATGTTACTTCTCTAGTTATTATTATGCAACGAAATTAACGTTCATGCTAAGTACGCCCTGATTTTTTAAAAACATATTACGATACCAACCACTTTTGTCGAATGACTTCATCTATTGACTTAAGTGAATTCTCCTTCGCTGTAATATCACATTGGGCAAAATATTTTAAAATTGAACAAAGTTACTTTGAATACTTCAATGATTAATTTTTATTTCGATAAAAAGATCTTAGGTGAACATAATAAAGCACACAATTATTTATCACGCAATAAAATATTTTCTTATTCGATATTTGCTTTTACCTCTTCGTTTCAAAGTAAAGCAAAATCTATAGCTTTATCTAAGGAGCTAAACTTTTAACAGGCAGTTGATTTCTCTTTCCTTTACTGTCACGCAAATTTATCATTGCTTTGAAAACTCTTGGAATAATTCAAGAATTCGTAAGGCTGTTATTGAAGCTGCAAAATGTTCTATGAAATAGTACGTTTGTTCTCAGTAGAGATCTCTAGTAAATCATTCGAGGTATAAATAAAATGGTTTAAATTTCTGGGAATGGTGCAGCGGTTAATAAATACATGTACTCTTTCCAAATCCGTAAATCTGCTTCAGAAACGGTTGCTATACAGAATTTAAGATCGACAAATACTGAAACTTCTATTAGTGGATTCTTAGAAGTTTTCAGTTTCTAAAAATGTGTTTGAATTCGCTGTTTTGTTTTTCTTTTTAAAGATATGGATCAGTAATTTAAAAATCGTAGGTTATTTTTAAATTATTTTTTATTTATTCACAGCCTTTTCTAATTATTTAAACTTTGATAATTTCAATTTTTTGTTTTTAATTTTTTACCTAATGGATTATCCAATTAAGGTTTGGCTACTGTTCCGTCTGCGCGTGCATCTCATTACTAGCGTCTGCGCGTGCATCTCATTACTAGCGTCTGCGCATGCTCCTTGAGCTCTTAGAGTTTCGTTATATGAGGTTGTGAGCTAAGAGCGTCTGAGAGAATTCGTGGCTTCTAGTGGCCATGAAAGGTGTAAATTAATGAGAAGAACGTGTGATATAATTACACTCCAATGTCCGTACAGCAGCATTGTAATTTTTAAAGATAAGCTTGAGCATTAAACAAATACGTTCCTAATTGGGCGCTGTAATGATGATTCTCTAAAATTAAATCGATAGAATATGTATAAAGTAAAAATGAGTAGTTAGCATAAGGCTAAAATATTAAATCTAAAAATTTAAGAAAAAATCTGAAAGCTTTTAGATTTTATATTACCCCCAAGGAGGAGCTTTTTTTAAGGTTTTGTGTCTTATCTTAATTTATTAAATCTCATGTTCTTCGCACTTAAACCACAAAAAATTCAATTCAACAGCAATATCACGAAATATTTAAAAACAGTATAACTTTATAATTTTCGATAGACAGTCTTGCGCGCTGGAGATAAAATTTTAGTTTCCGTACAGTGTTGCCATTGATCGCTTTAAAATAGTTAACCAAAAACTCGTTAAAGTTGAATGAAAATATGAAACAGATAATAAAACAGATTCAAAATTCCAAATTCGGGCGTCCAGGTGCCCGTGTTCGGGTGGGGGATTAAGTAATTCAAAATTTGATGGCTCTGTGTACCATCGTTTTTTTCACAGTGCGCAAAACGTACATACAGGCCAACACGCTGGCGTGCCAGAGCATTTTCTCATTCACCCCCGGCCAGTGTCCTGGAACGTTTAAATAACTTTTGGCACAAGATAGCATTGTATGTCCATATGATTTCAGATACATGCAGATTTGACCTTCTGCTCAAAATGAGAGTAGCCTGACTCACATACACGTGGTTTTTGATTATGTAAACATCAGGGGAAAGGAATGTTTCCGAATGGCATGCTTTATAAAGACTTTTTAAGCTATGACAGGGATGGGCAAACATTTTGGGTCGCGGGCCAAATATCGAAAAAAAAAAAAAAAAAAAAAAAAAAAAATGGCGGGCCAAGATAAATTTTTCTAAAATTTTGAAAACAATATGCAAGTATTACAATTTAAATATGTTAATGAGATGAATGAAACTGCGATTTAATTTTTAAAAGTTCCTTATATTGAGGTTCGAAGTAAGATGTACTGATTCTTGGGAGGAGACTAAATGCTCATCTGCCATTCTTCTTCTGAAATAATTCTTTCTAAGGATCATAGTTGAAAACACTTGTTCACATATATAAAGTGAAACAAACATAGCACTGATTTTCTAGGCTTGAGGTATTAAATTTGTGAAACTTACTTTCGATAATGGTTTGTAAAACTCTAACTTTAACATATTTAGAAACAACTGCTTGAGATGATTGTTAGATTGCAACTCAGTTAATTCAAGCTGCAAATCTGACCTCATTGCTACACAATTTAGGTTGAAAGGCATGGTAAAAATATTCAGTTCTGTTTGAATGGCACTGAAATCTTGAAATCTGGATACTGTTTACCTTCATTGCATCGTAATTGGAATTCTTACGCTTAAATGTGAAATGACATATTCTTTGAGAACTGTTACAGTTTCATTGCAGATGAGACACACTGGTTTATCTTTTACAACTGTAAAAAAATATTTTTAGGTTCACTCATCATCAAAAGCACGGCACTCTGGATCAGCTTTACGTTTTTGAGTAGCCATTTTGAGGTTGAAATATTTCATGAATAATCTTAACAAGCACTAGTTACGCTATACTTTTAATAATTTCACCACTATTCAAAATGATGCTATATGTCCGCAATCTTTCCATACGCAATAATGATATTAGAACTCGCACCAAAAGAAAAAGCCACTGGCTGGAGCTTAAAATGCGCAGTCTGCCACAGGTGAGGTCCAATTCACCTATATTGGATTTCCATATGTCTGCTCCTCGAGAAAGAGAAAACCGCTTGTTGGCGCCAGTCTACAGCTGTAACTAACAAAGAAGTTCCGCTTTTAACACTTTACCGATTGAAATCTGTCTGTGCTTGCTATTTCTGTCAATTTATGTTTTGTGGAACAAAAATAGAGAAAGTAAAAAGGTCATCAGTCGTTTGAAAGAAAAGGAAGAAAAAAAGTAATATTTAAACAAAGTAGAAAAGACGATGGCTATATAATACATAAATACATATTTCTTTTAATTTGCCTCGGACCGACAAATTAAGATTCTACCCGCGGGCCGGATAGAACCTTCCGGCGGGCCGGAGTTGGTCCATCCCTGAGCTATCATATGTTAAAATTACCGTTTAAATATCTTTTCCTTTATGTGAAAATATATAAAAAAATTTCACATATATAATGTTAAACGACATTAGATGGTATGTAAATAATGAAAAAGATGTGTAAAATATATATTTAAACAAGAAATAACTTGTGTGAATAAAGTATCTATAAAAATATAATATAAAGCATTAACCTTTTAAATACTCTACAGAACATTATTAAACAAAGCGTTGATATTTCGGTAATTTCATAGGTTTTAGGCTTAATAGCAAGAAAACGCTCCGGCCCTGGACAGACACTCGCTAAAGAGACTGCTGTCCTCAGCGATAAGCGCGCGTTTGCTCTTCCCGTCGAGAAAGGCTTAAGCATAATACTGGGTGATAATATTTGGTGGCAACATTCTGAAAAGTGATTCAAAGCAAAATGCCGTTTAGCGACTAATAGCTGTTCTGGGCTAATGCTCCTTTGGGCTAAAAATGTGCAAACTGCCAAATAAATATTCTCATGGATACTTTAAAAAACGTGCCGAATAAGTTTGATTAGAAAAATATGAAAAGTGGCATCGGGAACAAGCATAATATGAATTTAATTTTTTACATATAAAATTTAATCGTTTACTAAAGCCCTTTATATAGGTTTCCACAAAAATTATTTTTGAAGACAATAGAATAACTTTCCTATGCTAAAAAGTCTGAGAAATGCGTGTGGCTCTAAGAATTTTATGTGAAACTAAAATAAGCTCATTTAATTATTTTTGAACTTTTGTTTCGTTTTAGCCCTTTTAGTTTTTAGCATAGATTATGTACTAGCTGAAGTATCCAGCTTTGCGTGAACTTTAGAGAAAATGAAAAGCCTTCATTAAAGGAAATTGGGGTAGTTTTTCCCAAAATCTCAGGTAGATAATGATTTTCTCTTATTTTATTACGAAATTTAACCAAGCTCAAATAAAACTATAGAACTAAAAGGGCACCGAGTAACTCTTTTAAAAAGAACTGATACTTGCTTTATTATCGGTTGTGACCTTTTTACTTCCTTGTACGAAGTAGAAAGGAAGTACTGTATTCGCGAAAAGTTTCAGGCATCACATTTTAACGCAAATATCCATTATTACCACTATCGAATTCAATTTAATGATGCTTTTGCGTGACATCTGTACGTAAAGACAGAATAAAGGACTCTTTTCCCCCCCCCAAAAATAAAACTAATTTAAAATGAATTCTGAAGAGAACTTTTCGTGGCGTCTATGCTTACGTACGTATGAACGTACGTATGTATGTACGTATCTCGCATAACTCAAAAGCGAGTAGCCTCCGAACGTTGATATTTTATATATAGGACTTCTATAACATGTAGGCCCACCAGCGGCCGAGCGATAAAGTCGCTAAACACTGGTAGTTCGATCCGAGGTTCGAATCCCGCGAACGGGCTGGCTGCATGGGAGTTTTCGTGGTTTTCCCCATGTGTAACGTGTATACGAGCCAGTTTCCCTTAGAAAGTCCTCCACGAAGGCATCCCTCCTCTTAGGCAGATAGCCCTCGAGGCTTTGCCATACTCACAAACACACACACTTTATAACATGTAGATGTGCACCTAGTATTTTGGTTGCAATCAACCGCACCAAAAGTATATAAATATATATATATCCCCTCTGTTACTCGGCTCAGTGATCTCAGTTTCTTTATTCTTATATGTTTGTAAATTGTGCATTTTGTGCCTTAAAAATGATTGCATTATGCTGTTCTTATCTCTTCCGGTTAAGGTTTTTATGTCTTTAGTAAATCTGTGTGCAATATTTGTAGAATTATCAACAATTTAAAAGTTGTTTATTTTTGCCATGCCCACCATGCTTGTTTATTATTGCGAATTAAATCATGCTTAATCCATTATGGAATTTATTCTAGGAAATAAGTGTTTAAGATTTTCTTCGTAATTTTTAATAAATATATTTTGAGTTTTTATGTATTTTAGCCTTGTATAGAGACTGAATTAATTGAATTAGAAAGACTAAATCGTCTGTGAAAAACTCTTTCTTTCATTTTCTTTTTTTGGTTTGTTTAATTTCTTTTATACATCGTTTTAGATTTATTATAATATTTGAATAGAATATGTGCCAACGATTAGATAATTATTCAAATGATATAAATTTTCTGCATTCTGAGTTATAGAATGAGTGAAAAGTAACGCTGTTAAGTGAACTTAGCGTAGCGCCAGAGTGTCACTATGGTAAACAAATATGGTGAATTTTAAAGAGTGCATTTATTCTATTGTGGTTTATGCGCTATCAACGAAGTAGATGTATTTCAATCCAATAAGTTAAAATGAAATGAAGGAAAAAGTGCGTATAATTTAATATTCCGTACAAGAAAGTCATGTGGTTTACACATCATATTTTTTCAGAAATGAGTTTTAAAAAATCCATTTTGGGTGAATTCTCCCCCGATTCTGAAATATTCGCGAAAAACAGATAGAAACTTAAATTCTGCTTTAAAGTTTCTACAGTTCTCTGGAAAGATCTACTGTGTTCTAAAGAGTAAACGAATACGGCGCTGTCTAACGGTTTTAGTAATAACTGATAGCGGGAACAACAACGGGAACCTATGATGGTTTACGTGATTTCATAATTTAAACTGTGTAGAAACATTGATATCTATTTTTTCTTAAAAAAAAATTAAAAAAATCTTGTATAGACAGTGCGTGACCTTCCTCTTGTTTTGAAGGTCAGCTCGCCAAAATTTCTTTAAGATCGGAAATAAACCATAGATTTGTACGTATTAAACACACGCAAACAACTTAATCTTTTTTAGACAACTTACAATCTTTTTTAGACATATGGATGGTTTTAATGAATCTAGAGAATGTAATTTCACAGGTTCAATTAATATTTACTATTTATTGAAATGGGTCTACGTTTATCACTTTCAAACCATTTAGCTTGTTAATTAATAACAGAATAAGTATGAAAGAAAAATTAAGTATCTTTTACTTTGTTGTACGACTACACATTGCCAAGTGGAAGATAAAAAAATTTTAATTCAGACAGTGTCAACCAGGGCTATGGAGTCGGAGTCATGCATTCGGAATCGGGCATATTTTGGGGTAAAAGGGGTCGGAGCTGGAGTCGCTAAAAACAGGTCGACTCCGACTCCAGTTTTTGTTGGACAGTTTGAATTTGAAATGAAATTAAAATGAATTGGAAAAAAAAATAATGGCAAGCTGAGTTATTATTTTTATTTATGAACTATATACATTAATAAATAGTTATTTTTTATTTTATTGACATATTCATAATATTTGAAATTAGCAATTAAACTGATTCATTTAGTTACATTTAGTAAGCGTGAGGTTTTTTTCAACCCATCTCTAACAGCAAGGTGTGGATTGCACAACGCATTTGCTTGATTTGACAAATTTTTGATGCCTCTTCAGCAACATCATCTAAAATTTCGTATGAATATTCTTGAGAAGTTTCAATATCTAAAGCAGTCCTTTTTCCATCTATCGTAACAATTTCTTCATCTGCATTCATCTTTTGATCTTTTGTATTGTTTTAACTATATTATAACTATATTAGATGCATTATCAGTAACAATGCAAAGAATCTGCTCTTTCCTTTGTTTCAAATTCTTTTAAAGCCCCTTTAATGAATTTCTGAAGATAATGGCTACCATGATGAGCTTCAGTATCTTTTACTGCCAGTGTCTCCATCATCATTAATAAATCTAGCATTAATTGCAAAATAGTTTTTTCTGTGTCTAGTAGTTGCATCCATTTTTAAGTATATGAACTTCCCTTTTTCTGAGCTCAGCTTTCAAGTTTTGTTTCTTCCTTGTAGCATCATTGAGAGTAAGTTTACGGATAAATTCCCTGTCTAATGAAATTCCAATTCATTTCGCCATTAAGTCCTAGGAATGCAGGTTGCGAAAATACATTCAAGACTACACCATTTTGTATAGCTAAGTTAATAAGATTTTTTTAAAAGCTCTTAGCAGTCATGGTTATAGTTATCTTGTCTGTAGTGAAAAAACATCAGTGAGGAAAGCTTGTCCACCAATAGCAGTACAAGATCCTTATGTCACTTTTCCTGTTGCACATCATATTTTCTTTTCCTCAATTTCATCAAAAATTTGTGGATGTACGCGTGCTATGTGCTTCAATAAATTTGAGGTTCTTTTGGAGCATGCTTGTCAGAACCTATGAAACTGCTTATCTTATGTCCACAGACTTTTTTCTCACCATCAGTACCGCACTTTAAAGTCTCACATTGACACACAAAATACTTTTCATCTGTCGTTATGGCGAAATATTCATAATATTCATTCTCCTGGGTTGTTTCTTTGACATTATGCTTCAGGTTTTAAAATACGCAAATATGAATACCTAAAAAATAAGAAATAATCAGGTAAGTGAGCATCATACAGTATTATTTATAAAATTACATTTTAATAGTAATAAATTCGTGCAGGGATGAAATGTGGATGGGTGAAAAACCTTTAAAAAAAGCTAAGCTACAGGAGCTATAGATTATCATATTAGAATTAATATTTAAATTATCTAATTTTAATTATTTAATTAATTATCTAACTTTAAATATATATTTAATTCTTAATTATCGTTAGAATTAAATGTCGAGGAACCTTGTGAACTTAAGTGAACAATCGCTTAGTTCAAAGAACAGAAATCGCTTAGTTCAAAGAACAGAAATCGCAAACTCAAGAAGGGTTAATTACCCTTTATTTCAATCAAAATAAGATGAACAGTCGACCCCTTTCTTCGGGCTTACAACAAAGCCTCCACTTTTGCTTTGACTCAAAAATAAAAAAAAAGATCAAAATGTATCTAACTAAGAGATTTAGCTGAAGCTAACACAATTCTAGCGTAGTTAGCCCGTAATCTAAACTAGCCAGCAAACTATCAAAATTCAAGTAATATGCGGCCTTTCGTAACAGCAGCTTAGAGAGATTAATTAATTATTAATTATCTCTCTCTGTCTATCTATCTATATAGGTCTCATTATCATAAAATATAAGTTGTGCTCTATATCATAAGATGAACTTTAAACAATTAGCAACAATATATATCCGAAGTACGGCATATTTCATAAATATATTGCCGTTAAGGGATTTATACGGATTTTATATACACTCTTTTGAAAAAAAAAAAAAAAAAAAAAATCGACGCACCAAGAAGGATTTTTGCGATCGTCACGAAATTTGGTATGCAAAAACATATTGATGAAACATGCAAATGATCAAAGTTTCAAGACAAATGAACAGGAATTGCGATCATAGCGCACATTTCTAGTGCGCAATTGGCAAAGTATAAATTCAGCAACAGAGGCTGAAATTTATCCTTTTTTTGTTGCTGCCATTGTAATTCCATAAAGAAGCAACTAAAGATGCCTTCACGACGATATCGAAGACCTCACAGACAACTAAACGACTTCGAACGTGATCGCTTTGTAGGGTTGCGTGAAGCTGGGTGGTCATACCGAGCAATAGGCCGTCACCAGCGGCGTACAGACATTGCTGTGCAAAGATGTTTGCAGCAATGGTTGCTACAAGGAAATTGCCGGCGAAATAAAGGCTCTGGAAGGACAAGGAGCACAAATGTGAGGCAAGATAGGATGATTGTTCGCCAGGCCCGAAGCGCCCCAACGGTATCATTGTCGAGTGATCAACGCACTACAGCCACGTGTATACCTCCCGTGGTATCGTCCACCATCTCACGGCGCTTGTCTGAGGCGGGATTATGCTCCCAGAGGCCTTTAAGACGTTTGCCTTTGATCCCACAATATCGGCGGAGTCGTCTGGAGAGATGTCGCAGCTGATCATTATGGCTACCATCAGATTGGCATCGTATAGTGTTCCCGCTGCACTCTTGAAGCAGATGACCACCGTGTTCGCGTCTGGAGAGAATGGGGCCAGCGGTCCCAATCAGCTTTTGTTTTACAAAGGCATACAGCCATAACCCCTGGTATGATGGTGTGGGGCACTATTTTTTAAGACAGCAGGTCATCTTTAATCATCCTTCGCACATCTTTAACAGCTCAACGATATGTTGATACCCTCTTGCGGCCAGTTGCATCACACTTCATGGTGCGTCATCCTGGGGACATTTTCCAACAAAATAATGCCAGGCCACATACCTCTCGCATATCTCTGAACTGTCTCCGTGCGGTTGATACTCTTCCTTTGCCAGCAAGGTCACCAGAACTTTCACCAATCGAGCATGTCTGGGGCATGGTTATCGCAGGATGACATTAGGAATCTCTACCACTTCTTGCCTCGACGAATTCAAGCATGCATTGCCTCCAGGGGCGCTTCGATCAACTACTAATTTGAAAACTCAATAGGTGATAGTGAGCCGTGAACAGGTACTATGACCTTGATTTTTTAATCATTTTATTATCTGTGTATTATCTGTGTATGTATACATATATTCAATTAAATCAAAAACAACCATTTCCTTCATGATGCTTCGATTTTTTTGCAAAAGAGTGTGTATATATTATTATTATTAGAAAAGGTTTTTACATGGCACTTAGAAGGAAAAGAAATTTTATTAAAGCTATGAGTTATTAGAAAAAAAATTAATAAGTAGTATTTTAAATCAGTAATTAAAGTTATTTAGATTTCTATTGTAGTAAAAATTATTAAAATCTGTATAGAAAAAAAATTAACAGTAAAAATTCCAAATATTAAAATTAAAATTTAAAGTACTGAAAAAATAGCTATTGCCATTGATTGCAGTTTAATTGACTTGTCAAGGAGAGCAAATCAATCTACTATCAATTAACAGTAACCAAGTTAAGTGAGAGTGTTTCATCTTTTTTCAAATAAGGATCAAATTAGTTATTTTACTAGAGTTAGATCATAAGCTACGAACAATACTCAGTTATTAGAAATATATCAGTCTACTTAAGCCAAAAACGTTTTTGTCATGAAAAAATTCTAAAATAAAAATTAGTAAGCTACTCTTCTTAATTTAAGTTATTCGTTAAAAACTAAATTAGACGAGATCCTCATTCCAGAAAAAATATTCTCCACTCTCACAGTATTGTAAAAATAATAAAAACAATAAAAAAAACTATCGATACTTGAAACAAATTAACATGTACCAAAAAAAAAAAAAAAAAAAAAAAAAAAAGACTACTAGAAAAATGTATAAATGAATATATTATTTTAGATTAAAACACTCTTTTAAAATCAAAAGTGAAAACAAAATTTATGTATTCTTTTGTATTAAAACATTCTTTTAAAATCAAAAGTAAAAACAAAATGTATATATTCTTTTATATTAAAAATTAATCTCAAAATCAAAAGTTAAAAATGAATATATTATTTTAGATTCAAATATTCTTTTATAATTAAACTAACTCAAAAGTAAAAATTAAATTCATACATTCTTTTATATTAAAATGTTAATTTCAACACCAAAAATAAAATCAAAATTGTTTACATTTAGAGATGCAACCTCGATTACAAGCATTTGCAGAATATCTGTACTCTTATCAATATATAGATATTTTCAGCAATTTTTATTTCAAAATATAAACAAAAATATTTTATTTATTGCAGTCACTTAGACATTTGATGCATCCATCATAATTTTAAAGTTATGAAAAATTATTTAATTATAAAAAATAATACACCAATTATATTTGGGATGGCCACTTCTGTTTATCCCCATGTATTATTGTTACATCTGTATCCTTACTATAACTTGAAATTTGTAGCCATTTTGTAAAATATGCATTCGTGGCACATTTATAGAAATTGTATTAATGTAACCCACAAATAAGGTTTTTAAAGAGTAAATTATCACTATTTTGATTTAGGCAGTCTTTATGTGCATGAAAAAATAAGAGAGATGCAAAAACTTACTTTTGAAATTCAAATTTGGTGACACAACATGCATTTTGCAGCCATGAGCTCCCTTTTCTTTTTGTGCTACAATAATGCCATCTATGAGATGAAGAAGTAACTAAATGAACCAATTTAATTAATAAAGGCAAATATCACAACCATCCTCTTCTCTTATATTTATTTATCAATATGTCAACAAAACAGAAAATAACTAAATATTTATTAAGGTATATAATCTATAAATAAAAATAAAATAACTCAGTTTGTCATTAATTTTTTTTAATTCACTTTAATTTCATTTCAAATTCATACTGTTTTACAAAAACTGGAGTCGAAGTCGAGGTGTTTTTAGCGACTCCAGCTCCGGATCTTTGTGATTTTTATTGCCTCCTATCTAGGGCATTTTATGATAAACAGGAACTTCTGGACAATCCTGTGGTTGTTAACTATTGTTATGATACTAGGGACCCCAATTTCAATAAACGGCCAAGGGCGATCCTAAATGTTAGTAATATGTAATTTTGTATATGTATTATGCAAATTGTTGCTCAGATTCTTTATTGTATATGTGTTATGCAAATTGTTGCTCGGATTCTTTATTGTATATTGTTCTTTTTTCCTCCTGATTGCATTTTGTTTTTACTAGTGGTACCAAGGCATCGCAGTTCGTATTTTGTTTCTCTTGTGTGTACATGTGTTCTTCTGTGAAACAGTTGTTAAAAAAATAGTTAATTATGTATGGATTAGTAATTATGTACTTAAGGTAAAAAATATGTATTTAACTATTAGTAATTATGAATTTAAACTCTTACTCATTTAATTATTTAGCACATTCAGTTATATTTCTCATAATTCGAAACTTTTATCATGTTATTCGATGAGGGGTAGGGCTATGGCGCCCAGGCACCCTGGTGGTTAAGCACCGCAGTTCAATGTTATTGACTCCTTTTATCCCAGAATCTGTCGGACACCGATTCCGACTGTACAGTCCTGCACATGTCCCAGAACTTCTTCGAAAGCCACCCAGAAATATTTCATCCTCAAACCCTATGTGACATGAGGTTTATATTAGAAAACTTCCTATTTTTCTAGATCGGAAAACAGTGTCCGCCACGATGACCGGAAAGTGATCAAGGAAAGACCCCCCATTGGCGTGATATCCGTTACTGATCACATAACTTATTAAATCGAGTAAGAAAAACAAATACGCTGGCTCTTTCCTGATAATCGCGAGCGAGTAAGACGCATTACGTGTCGAGAAAGCTGGCGGTCTTTCCCCTTCTGTAGTAATGCTGTAATGTTACTTTTTAATTAACCAAGAAAGCTTATGTTAAGTTTCAGAATAAATGGAAAAAAGGACAACTGGTGTTGAGTTTTTCCATCACGAAAGTGTGGCGACATTCCACCTGCTTGCACTATCCTAACAAAAAAAAGCAAATAACATAAACGAAAACTAGGAGCTGGAGGCCCTTACCCACATCCTAATAACGAAAAAAGCAAAGAACAAAAGCGAAAAAAAGGAAATTCCTAACGAAATAAACAAAAACACCTGGGCCCCTTTATTTCACAGGCGCACTTATAAAGAGCCGTGATTCCCGGTTTGTTTATACCAATAAATCTGTCAAAACCAGAAGCACAGAACAGAAACTAATGCCAGTACATGAAGGTCAAATGCATTATGAATCAACCCCATGTGAAAGCAGTTACCATTTAGCTCCATCTAATGGCTTTTAAAACTTAAAATAAATCGTTGTGTTTTAAAGTTGTGTATACGCGACGCTGAGCTGCAGAGATCGATCGGAGTTCTTCGTGTATACGCGACGCTGGGCTGGTAGCAGTGGAATCATTGCTTCGCGTATACGAGACGCTGGTCCTGAACGGGTTTGAGGCTATGTTGAGTAGTACAAAATGAATTTTTGTGCTAATATTACCTAATTAATATGAACTCACAGTAAGACGAATGTCATCTTTAAATTTTTTTCGTTGCTACAGCTGTCTTTTGCTTAAACGACAAAACACGACTATCTCGCTTATATTATAAAAAATTTAAGAAATTAATGTATTAGGTTAGGTTAGGTTATTTAATTACGGCAAAGCCGCGAGGGCTATCTGCCTAAGGGGAAGGATGCCTTCGTGGAGGACTTTCTAAGGGAAACTGGCTCGTATACACGTTACACATGGAGAAAATCACGAAAACTCCCATTCAGCAGCCAGCTCGTTCGCGGGATTCGAGCCTCGATCCGAACTACCAGTGTTCTTTACCAGTGTGACTTTACCGCTCTGCCGCTAGTGGGCCGAAATGAATGTATTAATGAAAAAGAAAAAAAAATATATTGCGGTAAATGAATATCGTACACGGCTTTTATTTCACCATCTTAAATGATGTTATACTCTCTTTGCGCATATTAGGGCCAGACAACTGGCAAATATCTAATTTCTTAGAATAAGGAAATAAAATATACGAAAATAAAAGCCGAAAATTTGGATTTAAACGCAATGTTTCAAATAAAAAATATGATATCAAGTGCAATTACATAAACAAACACTATATATTAACATAATAATGCAAAAGTTACTTATCAGAGGCAAATTTGTAATTTCCAAGACTTTCTGAATATCGTCAAACTATCGATATTAATCTCAGTAGGAAAACATTATCAACATAACAAAAGAAAATAATGATAAATCCAGATGATTAAAAATATAATTTACAATTAATACAACCTCACAAATTAAAAATACAAAAACGATATATTAAACACCGCACATAACATACGATACAAGATTGTTGTTTTCCCCATGTACAGTCGGCCACAAAAGTATTCGAACACCGGTACCCATTCAGAAAATTTACTTTTCCGTTGAGAAACAAAATTGTCTCCAGAGTCCATCTTGGTTCGATAGACAAAAAAAAAAAAAAAAAAAAAAAAAAAGGATGGCTCATGTCCAAAATTGGCTAGGTGCATGAAACAAAATACAACATGACCTATCTGGGTGAGATGGGAAACAAAATGGCTGCTCACGTGATCCATTATTGCGCTCAGAGAAAACGCAAAGTGTGGCTGCGGCTCATCTCGGTTCGCGAAGAGTGAAAACCCAAAACGGTCTGCAGTGTCTATCTTTGTTGGATGAGAAAACAAAAGGATGGCTCATGTCCAGTTTATTTAGGTGTGGGAAAACATATAACGTGACCTATCTGGATGAGATGTCTCCAGCGATCCAGTATAGACTTTTTCCCCATCTGCAATAGATGACATCTATAAACAATTTCATTGAAATCTCCTCGAAATATAAGAAACAGCTAGCTCGTGAAATTGTAAGGTATTCCCAAAAAATTCCACTTCTTGAAGAAGGAAAAACATCCTAGATGCAGATGAGGTAGAGAGAGAAAAAGCATGTTGCACCATGGAGAGCCCGCACGGTTCTGAACAGAAAACGTGCAATGCTTTTATAGAAAAGAGTTGAAAGTGAAAGTAAAAGCCGATTGGAAATTTTTCAGTTGGTTGCCGACTGGGAAAAAATTTTCAGAGCTCAGAAAAAAAATTCTGAGATGTAAAAAAAAAAAAAAAAAAAAAAAAAAAAAACCCTTTTTGTTAATTTTTATCATGTCTTCTAGACATGATAAAAATTAACCCTACCCCCCTTTTGTGTGGGAATGTTGTCTCACTGTTTCTAAAAATAGACCATGACTCATTCTAGGAATTATATGTTTTAGAAAGGATGAGTCATAGTCTTTGGGTTTCTCCATTCCAAAGTAAACAAAGTGAAGACATCAAATTAATAGAAAAAAAGGAAGAGTTTTTTTTTTTTTTTTTTTTTTTTTTTTTTCCCAGCTTTGGAAATATTTTCCCCATTCAACAGCCAAGAAATATTTCCAGCCAATACAATTTCATTTTTACTTTCACTTTCAATTCATTTCTTATATCTATAAGAACATTTCATGTTTCTGTTCAGATCAGTGTGGGTTGTTCAAGACGCAGCAACTCTACTCCATCCCACAACCAGGAAAAAAACAGCCCACTCAATCGCAGAAATGGATTAAAAATAAATTCTTTCATACATTTTTAAACCTCAAGAGTGTTAGTTGTCATGGAAAGAGCCTTTTTTTCCCTGAGCTCTGAGAAAATGTTTCCCAGCAGACTCAATCGCTGAAATGGATTAAAAATAAATTCTTTCATACATTTTTAAACCTCAAGAGTGTTAGGTGTCATGGAAAGAGCCTTTTTTTCCCTGAGCTCTAAGAAAATGTTTCCCAGCAGACTCAATCGCTGAAATGGATTAAAAATAAATTCTTTCATACATTTTTAAACCTCAAGAGTGTTAGCTGTCATGGAAAGAGCCTTTTTTTCCTGAGCTCTAAGAAAATGTTTCCCAGCCCAATCAATCGCTGAAATGGATTAAAAATAAATTCTTTCATACATTTTTAATCCTCAAGAGTGTTAGGTGTCATGGAAAGAGCCTTTTTTCCCCTGAGCTCTGAGAAAATGTTTCCCAGCAGACTCAATCGCTGAAATGGATTAAAAACAAATTCTTTCATACATTTTTAAAGCTCAAGCGTGTTAGCTGTCATGGAAAGGGCCTTTTTTTTTCCAGCCCACTCAATCGCTGAAATGGATTAAAAATAACTTCTTTCATACATTTTTAAAGCTCAAGAGTGTTAGCTGTCATGGAAACTGAAATTTATGTCATGGTTTGTGTCTCACACGTCGTCAACGGTATGGTTTGAGGTGAAAATTGAAAACCCGGTATGAAAAATCTCTTTAAGTTCACTTTAGAAGAAGCTGTGGGATAGAGAGATTTCGTCATGGAAAAATGTCTTTCAATGTCTTTCAATGTCAGTCATGGGAAAATGTCTTTCAATGTCCGTCATGGAAAAATGTCTTTCAATATCATGACATCTCCTTACAAATAGGATTGAAGGATTTTTCTTAAACTATGTTGAAATCTTGATCCATCCAAATTACAGATGGGAAATTCTGATCCATGGATGGATCATCCAATTTCGCTAGAACCTGATAAACGGTTGCTGATGAAATCCAAACGAAAACCCTAGCTTTTCAAACAGGAAACATTTTCCCCTAAACGTATTAATGATTTCTATTCTGTGAGACATTAAAAAGTGGAAAGAAACTTGTATTCACAGAAGCTCTTTCTAGAAGAGTGGTCCTAGGTCCAGATGAGATAGAGAAAGAGCATGCTGCACCTTGGATAGCCCGCACGGTTCTGAATAGAAAACGTGGAATACTTTTATAGAAAAGCGATGAAAGTAAAAGTAAAAGCCAAATCGTCTTGGCTGTAGAATTTTCACTTGGTTGCCGACTGGGAAAAATTTTTCAAAGCTCAGGAAAAAAAATTTGAGATGTAAAAAAAAAAAAAATAAAAAATAAAATAAAATAAAAAAAAATCTTTTTGTTAATTTTTATCATGTCTTCTAGACATGATAAAAATTAACCCTACCCCCCTTTTGTGTGGGAATGTTGTCTCCCTGTTTCTAAAAATAGACCATGACTCATTCTAGGAATTATATGTTTTAGAAAGGATGAGTCATAGTCTTTGGGTTTCTCCATTCCAAAGTAAACAAAGTGAAGACATCAAATTAATAGAAAAAAAGGAAGAGTTTTTTTTTTTTTTTTAGCTTTGGAAATATTTTTCCATTCAACAGCCAAGAAATATTTCCAGCCAATACAATTTCATTTTTACTTTCACTTTCAGTTCATTTCTTATATCTATAAAAACATTTCATATTTCTGTTCAGATCAGTGTGGGTTGTTCAAGATGCAGCAACTCTACTCCATCCCACAACCAGGAAAAAAAGATGTTCTTTCATGAGGAATTCTTTTGGCTTTCGAAAACAATGATGACATGATGATTGTAATACATTTCTGTTCTCATGTCTCATGCTTGAACTCAGAATTATTTCCAGAGCTCTGAGAATTTTTCCTAGTCCACTCGATGACCCAAATTTCGTATATTTATTTAAGCTACTCGAGTTTCGACTACTCATCTGTGTGTGCTGTGCATTCAACCTGGAGATACATTCCCTGAGCTCTAAGAAAATTTTCCCAGCCCACGCAATCGCTGAAATGGATTTAAAATAAATTGTTTCATACATTTTTAAAGCTCAAGCGTGTTAGGTGTCATGGAAAGAGCCTTTTTTCCCCTGAGCTCTAAGAAAATGTTTCCCAGCCCACTCAATCGCTGAAATGGATTAAAAATAAATTCTTTCATACATTTTTAAAGCTCAAGAGTGTTAGGTATCATGGAAAGAGCTTTTTCTTTTCACAGCCCACTCAATCGCTGAAATGAATTAAAAATAAATTGTTTCATACATTTTTAAAGCTCAAGCGTGTTAGGTGTCATGGAAAGAGTCTTTTTTTCCCTGAGCTCTAAGAAAATGTTTCCCAGCCACTCAATCGCTGAAATCGATTAAAAACAAATTCTTTCATACATTTTTAAAGCTCAAGCGTGTTAGCTGTTATGGAGAGAGCTTTTTTTTCCCCAGCATACTCAATCGCTGAAATGGATTAAAAATAAATTCTTTCATACATGTTTAAAGCTCAAGCGTGTTAGCTGTCATGGAAAGAGCCTTTTTTATCCCAGCCCACTCAATCGCTGAAACGGATCAAAAATAAATTCTTTCATACATTTGTTTAAACCTCAAGACTGTTAGCTGTCATGGAAACTGAAATTTATGTCACGGTTTGTGTGTCACACGTCGTCAACGGTATGATTTGAGGTGAAAATTGAAAAATCTCTTTAACTTCACTTTAAAAGAAGGTGTGGGATAGAGAGATTTCGTCATGAGAAAATATCTTTCAATGTCCGTCGATGAAATCCAAACGAGGGGTCCTAGCTTTTCAAATGGGAAACATTTTCCCCTAAAAGGAGAAATGATTTCTATTCTGTGAGACGTCAAAATTGGAAAAAAGCTTGTGTTCACAGAAGCTCTTTCTAGAAGAGTGGTCCTGGGTCCAGATGAGGTAGAGAAAGAAAAAGCATGCTGCACCTTGGACAGCCCGCACAGTTCTGAACAGAAAACAGAATACTTTTATAGAAAAGTGTTGAAAGTGAAAGTAAAAGTCTTGGCTGGAGAATTTTCACTTGGTTGCCGACTGGGAAAAATTTTTCAAAGCTCAGAAAAAAATTTTGAGATGTAAAAAAAAAAAAAAAAAAAAAAAAAACTTTTTGTTAATTTTTATCATGTCTTCTAGACATGATTTTCCTATTCAAAGTTGAAATGAGTTTCCAAAAGCATGATCCTTTTAAAAAAAACATGTATGTTTGTGTAGGTGTGGTGGGACGGTTAGCTTTCTTTCTTACGAGATAGTCATCTCCACGAGATGTGTTTTGGATATCTTCTCCAGTCTCTCTCTTTACCCAATCTCATGATATTCTTTAAGAATTTCTTAGCCATTTGTCAAAGAAGGGGACTATAATTGAAGAATTTATGAATTTGGGAACATGTCACCATGGCAAATCTAAAATCTTGGCACTGGATACTCTGATTATAATTCTGAGTTCTAGCATGGGACATTTTTTAAATCAATAAGCTAAACTATTTTTCTAGTCTCATATTCTCTCGTGACTAGGGTTCCAGATTTGGGTAGAGAGAGACATGTTGCCTCATCAACAGCCCGCACTGTTCTGAACAGAAACGTGGAATGCTTTTATAGAAAAGTGAAGAGTTGAAAGTGAAAGTCGAGAAACAAAATGGGATCGGCTAGGAAAAATTTCTCAGAGCTCAGAAAAAAAAAATTTAAGATGTAAAAAAAAAAAAAAAAAAAAAAAAAAAACAATATTTTTGTTAATTTTTATCATGTCTTTTAGACATGATAAAATTAACTCCCTTCTCTTTTTGTCTGGGAATGTTGTCTCACTCTTTCTAAAAATAGACAATGACTCATTCTTTCTAAAGAATAGAATTCCAAGAAAAGATTGGATGAGTCATGGTCTATTTTTAGAAAGTGGGAGACAACATTCCCATACAAAAGGGGGGTGAGTTAATTTTTATCATGTCTAGAAGACATGATAAAAATTAACAAAAAGATTTTTTTTTTTTTTTTTTTTACATCTCAGAATTTTTTTCTGAGCTCTGAAAATATTTTCCCAGCCGATCTCATTTCGTTTTTCGACTTTCACTTTCAACTCTTCTCTTTTCTATAAAAGTATTTCGAGTTTCTGTTCAAAACACTGTGGGCTGTTGAAAAGGTAACACGTCTCCCTCTCTACATTAATGGGAATCCAAGATGTTCTAAAGAAGAATTCTTTGAGAATCTCTTAACCTTTCTGAACTTTAGACGAGCTAGCTGGATATTTCTTCATTTCTTTTTCAAGTATGGGTTCAAAGGATTCTTTTAAATAGTTGCAAGTAAGACGTTGTATTATTTTCTGTTGATCATGAATCTATTAAACAATTTCAATGCCTAATTTTAGGGCTACCTATACCCAACATGATTCATATGTTTTACTCTACGTTTTAGATAAGACCCTCTCTTAAAAACATAAGTATTTCGAGTTTCTGTTCAGAACACTGTGGGCTGTTGAAAAGGCAACACGTCTCCCTCTCTACATTAATTGGGAATCCAAGATGTTCTAAAGAAGAATTCTTTGAGAATCTCTTAACCTTTCTGAACTTTAGAAGAGCTAGCTGGATATTTCTTCATTTCTTTTTCAAGTATGGGTTCAAAGGATTCTTTTAGTTGCAAGTAAGACGTTGTATCATTTTCTGTTGATCATGAATCTATTAAAAAAATTTCAATGCCTAGTTTTAGGGCTACCTATACCCAACATGATTCATATGTTTTACTCTACGTTTTAGATGAGACCCTCTCTTAAAAACATGATTTTCCTATTCAAAGTTGAAATGAGTTTCTAAAAGCATGATTCTTTTAAAAAAACATGTGTGATTGTGTAGGTGTGTTGGGACGGTTAGATTTCTTCTCTTACGAGATAGTCATCTCCACCCTCTCGTGGTCGCTGAAATCTCGTGATAGCTCAAGTGAAAAGGGTTCGTTTATTTTGACTCACAACCACGTTATATTTTTTTGGATATCTCCTCCAACGACTCGTGGAACTCTTTTCCCTGAAATCAGGTATGTTTAGCAGTGCACGCCCTCTGAAGTGAAGCTCGGAATACTTTGACAAATCCTGTTGAGTGGATTATGAAACCATTTTTAAAGGACCTCAGAGAAACACCCATGAAGACGATACCAACGTGTCGTTTTTCAGAAAGCATGAAGGTGGTTCATGGTGAGAGATGAGATGGTAAAATAGTTTTTTTTCTTAGAAAGTTGAAAAAATGGAGAGTAGTAAGACACAGTCTCTTTTTTCGAAACTGAGTAGGAGGGTCATTTTGAGATGAGCTGGAAAATATTTTCTGAGAGATTTGAAAAAAAAATTTAAAAATAAAAAATATATATATTATATAATATATATATTATATAATATATATATTATATAATATATTTTTTCTTTGAAACCTCTTTCAACCTATCTCGTCCTGTTTCTCAAGTAACATTCCTTTCCTGAAAAGCTAATTTCTTTAGAAACCTAAGACAACTCCTTTCCTGAAAAGCTAATTTCTTTAGACACCTAAGACAACAGGTAGAGACATACTTCTAACCAAAAAGAGAGTAGAGATCCTTTTGAATAATGTCGAATAGACAAAACACGAGTAGCCATTTCAATTCTATGCTTTTTCCTAGGGACGATCCACGAAAGGGTCCTCTTTTGTTCACGACCCGTGGTTCACCCATGAATTAAACACGTAGGCTCGAAACATCTCTACCTCCACGGTGCAGTTTGAAAGGAAGGTGACCCACCCATCACCCCAGCTATGAAATGAAACGTCAAAACAGTGCACACGTTCTAGAATAAGAATCCTTGTAGACATTTGGGGGCTCTACAGCATAGACTCAACAGAAACAAAACCATAAAAACTTTCATAGATCCCAGAGAGTGGATGCTTAAAAATAAGGTGATGTCTCGTCGATCAAATCAGCTGTAAATAAATGTCTAAGAGCTGTGAAGAATGGATGGCCTACCTTCACAAAAGCTCTTTCTAGGAGGGAAAAGTGTGTATCCAAGCAGAATACACAGCACAGACTGATGTTAAGTCGAAACTGGAGTGATTTCAATACACAAGTATGAATTCGTTCTAATAATCCTTTAGATAGGTCTCATTTGACTCATCAAGTCGAGGGGGAAAACATTGACGAGTTGCCTTTCAATCATCTCATCAACAGCCCACACTGTTCTGAACTGAAACGTAGAATGCTTTTATAGATAAGAGAAGAATTGAAAGTGAAAGTAAAAAACGAAATCGGATCAGCTGGGAAAATTTCTGAGCCGGGAAAAAATTCTGAGATTGAAAAAAAAAAACTCTTCCTTTTTCTTTATTAATTTGATGTCTTCACTCTTTTGACCTTGTAGAAAGTCAAAAAGTGAAGACATCAAATTTTTTTTTTTCAATCTCAGAATTTTTTCCCGGCTTAGAAATTTTCCCAGCTGATCCGATTTCGTTTTTTACTTTCACTTTCAATTCTTCTCTTATCTATAAAAGCATTCTACGTTTCAGTTCAGAACAGTGTGGGCTGTTGGAAAGGCAACACGTCAATGTTTTCCCCCTCGACTTGATGAGTCAAATGAGACCTATCTAAAGGATTATTAGAACGAATTCATACTTGTGTATTGAAATCACTCCAGTTTCGACTTAACATCAGTCTGTGCTGTGTAGTCTGCTTGGATACACACTTTTCCCTCCTAGAAAGAGCTTTTGTGAAGGTAGGCCATCCATTCTTCACAGCTCTTAGACATTTATTTACAGCTGATTTGATCGACGAGACATCACCGTATTTTTAAGCATCCACTCTCTGGGATCTATGAAAGTTTTTATGGTTTTGTTTCTGTTGAGTCTATGCTGTAGAGCCCCCAAATGTCTACAAGGATTCTTATTCTAGAACGTGTGCACTGTTTTGACGTTTCATTTCATAGCTGGGGTGATGGGTGGGTCACCTTCCTTTCAAACTGCACCGTGGAGGTAGAGATGTTTCGAGCCTACGTGTTTAATTCATGGGTGAACCACGGGTCGTGAACAAAAGAGGACCCTTTCGTGGATCGTCCCTAGGAAAAAGCATAGAATTGAAATGGCTACTCGTGTTTTGTCTATTCGACATTATTCAAAAGGATCTCTACTCTCTTTTTGGTTAGAAGTATGTCTCTACCTGTTGTCTTAGGTGTCTAAAGAAATTAGCTTTTCAGGAAAGGAGTTGTCTTAGGTTTCTAAAGAAATTAGCTTTTCAGGAAAGGAATGTTACTTGAGAAACAGGACGAGATAGGTTTAAAGAGGTTTCAAAGAAAAAAAGAGAGATGTCGTTCATTTTTATCATGTCTGAAGACATGATAAAAATGAACAAAAAGTATTTATAATATATATATTATATAATATATATATTTTTTATTTTTAAAATTTTTTTTTTCAAATCTCTCAGAAAATATTTTCCAGCTCATCTCAAAATGACCCTCCTAATCAGTTTCGAAAAAAGAGACTGTATCTTACTACTCTCCATTTTTTCAACTTTCTAAGAAAAAAACTATTTTACCATCTCATCTCGCACCATGAACCACCTTCATGCTTTCTGAAAAACGACACGTTGGTATCGTCTTCATGGGTGTTTCTCTGAGGTCCTTTAAAAATGGTTTCATAATCCACTCAACAGGATTTGTCAAAGTATTCCGAGCTTCACTTCAGAGGGCGTGCACTGCTAAACATACCTGATTTCAGGGAAAAGAGTTCCACGAGTCGTTGGAGGAGATATCCAAAAAAATATAACGTGGTTGTGAGTCAAAATAAACGAACCCTTTTCACTTGAGCTATCACGAGATTTCAGCGACCACGAGAGGGTGGAGATGACTATCTCGTAAGAGAAGAAATCTAACCGTCCCACCACACCTACACAATCACACATGTTTTATTAAAAGAATCATGCTTTTAGAAACTCATTTCAACTTTGAATAGGAAAATCATGTTTTTAAGAGAGGGTCTCATCTAAAACGTAGAGTAAAACATATGAATCATGTTGGGTATAGGTAGCCCTAAAACTAGGCATTGAAATTTTTTAATAGATTCATGATCAACAGAAAATGATACAACGTCTTACTTGCTACTAAAAGAATCCTTTGAAACCATACTTGAAAAAGAAATGAAGAAATATCCAGCCAGCTCGTCTAAAGTTCAGAAAGGTTAAGAGATTCTCAAAGAATTCTTCTTTAGAACATCTTGGATTCCCCATTAATGTAGAGAGGGAGACGTGTTACCTTTTCAACAGCCCACAGTGTTTTGAACAGAAACTCGAAATACTTTTATAGAAAAGAGAAGAGTTGAAAGTGAAAGTCGAAAAACGAAATGAGATCGGCTGGGAAAATATTTTCAGAGCTCAGAAAAAAATTCTGAGATGTAAAAAAAAAAAAAAAAAAAAAAAAAAAAAACTATCTTTTTGTTAATTTTTATCATGTCTTCTAGACATGATAAAAATTAACTCACCCCCCCTTTTCGAACCCGAGTCACGAGAGAATATGAGACTAGAAAAATAGTTTAGCTTATTGATTTAAAAAATGTCCCATGCTAGAACTTAGAATTATAATCAGAGCGGGGCTTTCCAGTATCCAGTGCCAAGATTTTAGATTTGCCATGGGTGACATGTTCCCAAATTCATAAATTCTTAAATTATAGTCCCCTTCTCTGACAAATGGCTAAGAAATTCTTAAAGAATATCATGAGATTGGGTAAAGAGAGAGACGTGTTGCCTCTTCCACAGCCCACACGGATCTGAAGTGAAACGCGGAATGCTTTTATAGATAACTTCCCCAGTTATCTATTGATCATGTCCAGTTATCCCCAGTTATTGAAACAAAGTCAAAAGCCAATCGAAAGTAAAATCCCAACAGAATTCCACAAGAATGAGTCATAGTCTATTTTTAGAAAGAGTGAGACAACATTCCCAGACAAAAAGAGAAGGGAGTTAAATTTTATCATGTCTAGAAGACATGATAAAAATTAACAAAAAGATTTTTTTTTTTTTTTTACATTACAAAATTTTTTTCTGAGCTCTGAGAATTTTTTTCAAAGTCGGCTTGATTCACAAAACCAGATATATTCAAATTATTGCTATAGAGGGTTCTCATCTATTTAAACCACTCGCGTTTCAGCTTTAAAGCAGTCTGTGCTGTGCACTGGAGCTGAATTGTTTTCAGCTGTCAGACATTTTTTTCCAACAGCCGACTCGATCGTTCAAATGACACCGTGGAAGTTGGAGAGAGGTCATGTCAATTCGGATGACGGTAAAGCATTTGAGGGCTATTTGCCTTAAGAAATGCCTTCGTGGAGGACTTTGGAAGGGAAACTGGCTCGTATTCACATTACACATGGGGAAAAACCACGAAAAAAAACACACATGCAGCCAGCTTGAAAGTCAGTCGTTCACGTTTTACAAAATATGAAATGGATTTTATAAAAACATATTGGGATCGTATTCAAAATTGGATCATTCTGTTGTTTTATCAGAATATGCCAGTATACGATTGAACAATTCTATTGAATAACATGATCTTGCCTTCTTGAAAGTCATTTGTTAACGTTTCACAAAATATATATCAGTATACGATGGAACCATCATGATCCGTTATTCTGACTGATGGAGTCAGCTGTGGATCATGGGATCTTTTGCCTTGTTGAAAAGGATTTGTTAAAGTTTCACAAAATATACAAAATATATATCAGTATACGATTGAAAAAAATCATGATCCGTTATCCTGACTGATGGAGTCAGCTGTGGATCACAGGATTTTGCCTTGTTGAAAACAATTTGTTAAAGTTCCACAAAATATATCAGTATACAATGGAACTATCGTGATCCGTTAATTCTGACAAGTCTAGTCAGCTGTGGATCACGAAATCTTGCCTTCTTGAAAGTCATTTGTTAAAGAAATTTCACAAAATATAGCAGTATACAATGGAACAATCGTGATCCGTTAATCCTGACTGATTGAGTCGAATCTGGATCACGAGATCTTGCCTTCTTGAAAGTCATTTGTTAAAGAAATTTCACAAAATATAGCAGTATACAATGGAACAATCGTGATCCGTTAATCCTGACTGATTGAGTCAGCTCTGGATCACGAGATCTTGCCTTCTTGAAAGTCATTTGTTAAAGAAGTTTCACAAAATATATCAGTATAGAATGGAACAATCGTGATCCGTTAATCCTGACTGATTGAGTCAGTTCTGGATCACGAGATCTTGCCTTCTTGAAAGTCATTTGTTAAAATTTCACAAAATATATCAGTATACGATTGATAAAATCGTGATCCGTTAATCCTGACTAGTCTAGCCAGCTGTGGATCACGAGATCTTGCCTTGTTAAAGTTTCACAAAATATATCAGTATACGAGGGAACCATCGTGATCCGTTGATCCTGACTGCTCTAGCCAGCTATGGATCACGAGATCTTGCCCTGTTGAAAGGGATTTGTTAAAGTTTCACAAAATATATCAGTATACGATTGATAAAATCGTGATCCGTTTTTCCTGACTAATGGAGTCAGCTGTGGATCACGAGATCTTGCCTTCTTGAAAGAAATTTGTTAAAGTTTCACAAAATATATCAGTATAGGATGGAACAATCGTGATCCAATTACACTGACGAGTCTAGCCAGCTGTGGATCACGAGATCTTGGCTTCTTGAAAGGAATTTGTTAAAGTTTCACAAAATATATCAGTATAGGATGGAACAATCGTGATCCGATTACACTGACTAATGGAGTCAGCTGTGGATCACGAGATCTTGGCTTCTTGAAAGGAATTGGTTAAAGTTTCACAAAATATATCAGTATATGATGGAACAATCGTGATCCGATTACACTGACGTATCTAGCCAGCTGTGGATCACGAGATCTTGGCTTCTTGAAAGGAATTTGTTAAAATTTCACAAAATATATCAGTATATGATGGAACAATCGTGATCCGATTACACTGACGTATCTAGCCAGCTGTGGATCACGAGATCTTGGCTTCTTGAAAGGAATTTGTTAAAGTTTCACAAAATATATCAGTATATGAAATAATAGCATGTTTTCTATAAAAACAGCTATTGAGTAAAACATTTCTAGCCTTGAAAAACAAAAACAGTGGCAGGGGAAAAAATATTACCCTACCTCAAAGTATTGAAAGGAAATAAGAATACATTTCAATAAAATGGGTGACTCAATAAATATTTGTAGTCTATGAAATACAAGAAAGTAAGAAAAAAATGTTCACATACCTTCACAGAAGCTCTTCCCAGGAGAGTGAGAAGCATGTATCCACGTTGAGTGCACAGCACAGACTGATCTGAAACTGAAACGCAAGTGGTTTAAATACATTAACGAGTTGCTTCTAGAAACCGACTGGGAAAAATTCTCAGAGCTCTGGAAAAATTTTAATACATTTAAAAAAAAAAAAAACTTCCTTTTTTCTTTCTTAATTTGATGTCTTCACTTTTTTTATTTCTACAAGGTCAAAAGAATGAAGACATCAAATTAAGAAAGAAAAAGGAAGTTTTTTTTTTTTTTTTTTTTTTTTTTTTTTATCAGCTTTGAAAATTTTCTTCCCAGTCGTTAACATTTCGTTTTTGGACTTTCAGTTTCAATTCTTGGACCCATGATGTTCTCGTAGTATATTTCTATACAAATTCACTCCTTTTCCCCAAAAAAGATATCTTTTTTTTTATTTTTTTTTACCTTCCAATTTGTATAGCTATATACTGAAAACAGGCATTAAAGTCAGTTTGTAGTATATTCCTATACAAATTCACTTAATTTCCCGAAAAAAAAAAAGATGTCTTTTTTTTTATTTTTTTTTTACCTTCCAATTTGTATAGCTATATGCTGAAAACAGGCTTTAAAGTCCGTTTGTAGTATATTCCTATACAAATTCACTGCCTTCCCCCCCGAAAAAAAAGATGTCTTTTTTTTATTTTTTTACCTTCCAATTTGTATAGCTATATGCTGAAAACAGGCTTTAAAGTCCGTTTGTAGTATATTCCTATACAAATTCACTGCCTTCCCTCCTCCGAAAAAAAAGATGTCTTTTTTTTAATTTTTTTTACCTTCAATTTGTATAGCTATATACTGAAAACAGGCCTTAAATTCCGTTTGTAGTATATTCCTATACAAATTTACTCCCTTTTCCCCAAAAAGATGTCTTTTTTTTTAAATTTTACCTTCAAATTTGTATAGCTACATACTGAGAACACGCGTTCAAGTCCGTTTGTAGTATATTGGTAGACATGGTCTATTTTTAGAAAGGGTGAGACAACATTCCCAGATAAAAGGGGGTAGAGTTAATTTTTATCATGTCTAGAAGACATGATAAAAATTAACAAAAAGATTTTTTTTTTTTTTTCCATCCCAGAATTTTTTTCTGAGCTCTGAGAATTTTTTTTCCAGTCGACAGCCAACAGAAATGTTTCCAGCCAACGCGATTTACTTTCACTTTCAACTCTTTTCTATATAAGTATTCCACGTTTTCTGTTCAGAACCGTGCGGGCTGTCCAAGGTGCAACATGACTATAGACGAGCGGTCTAATAGTTCCATGACAAAATATCGCTTTAATCTTTTCAGTAACATTATTGAGGATACTTTTCTTGTAAAAAAGAAAAAAAGTATTGTTTTCTTTCATCTAGGGAAACAATCATACCTTGGATGTTTAGAAGAAAATCCGTTTAAGTAAAAACGATTAGCCCCATCGCACAACATCATCATGGGTTCTCAATCTTATCCCAACAGCCCTGTGATCATTGTTTTTTTCAAAAGTCAGGCCAAAGTATTCCTTTTAAATCATTTTCTGTTCTTCCTGGGTGGGGGATTGCGTACCGAGAATGTATTTTCCACAAACCCCACGGATTAGAACAGAAATATATTACAATCATCACGCCATCGTGGTTTTCGAAAGACAAAACAATTCCTCATGAAACAACATCTTTTCTTCCTGGTTGTGAGATGAGGTAGAGATGTTGCATCGTCCACAACCCACACTGATCTGAACAGAAATGTGGAATGTTTTTATAGATATAAGAAATAAACTGAAAGTGAAAGTAAAAATGAAATCGTGTTGGCTGGAAATATTTCTTGGCTGTCGAATGGAAAAAAATTTCCAAAGCTTAAAAAAAAAAAAAAAAAAAAAAAACCTCTTCTTTTTTTTCTATTAATTTGATGTCTTCACTTTGTTTACTTTGGAATGAAGAAAAACAAAGACCATGACTCATCCTTTCTAAAACATATAATTCCTAGAATGAGTCATGGTTTATTTTTAGAAACACTGAGACAACATTCCCACACAAAAGGGGGGTAGGGTTAATTTTTATCATGTCTAGAAGACATGATAAAAATTAACAAAAAGTTTTTTTTTTTTTTTTTTACATCTCAAAATTTTTTTCTGAGCTTTGAAAAATTTTTCGCAGTCGGCAACCAAGTGAAAATTCTCCAGCCAAGACTTTTACTTTCACTTTCAACACTTTTCTATAAAAGTATTCTGTTTTCTGTTCAGAACTGTGCGGGCTGTCCAAGGTGCAGCATGCTTTTTCTTTCTCTACCTCATCTGGACCCAGGACCACTCTTCTAGAAAAAGCTTCTGTGAACACAAGCTTTTTTCCAATTTTGACGTCTCACAGAATAGAAATCATTTCTCCTTTTAGGGGAAAATGTTTCCCATTTGAAAAGCTAGGACCCCTCGTTTGGATTTCATCGACGGACATTGAAAGATATTTTCTCATGACGAAATCTCTCTATCCCACACCTTCTTTTAAAGTGAAGTTAAAGAGATTTTTCAATTTTCACCTCAAATCATACCGTTGACGACGTGTGACACACAAACCGTGACATAAATTTCAGTTTCCATGACAGCTAACAGTCTTGAGGTTTAAACAAATGTATGAAAGAATTTATTTTTGATCCGTTTCAGCGATTGAGTGGGCTGGGATAAAAAAGGCTCTTTCCATGACAGCTAACACGCTTGAGCTTTAAACATGTATGAAAGAATTTGTTTTTAATCGATTTCAGCGATTGAGTGGGCTGTGAAAAGAAAAAGCTCTTTCCATGATACCTAACACTCTTGAGCTTTAAAAATGTATGAAACAATTTGTTTTTAATCGATTTCAGTGATTGAGTGGGCTGTGAAAAGAAAAAGCTCTTTCCATGATACCTAACACTCTTGAGCTTTGAAAATGTATGAAAGAATTTATTTTTAATCCATTTGAGCGATTGAGTGGCTGGGAAACATTTTCTTTGAGCTCAGGGAAAAAAAGGCTCTTTCCATGACACCTAACACGCTTGAGCTTTAAAAATGTATGAAACAATTTATTTTTAATTCATTTCAGCGATTGAGTGGGCTGTGAAAAGAAAAAGCTCTTTCCATGATACCTAACACTCTTGAGCTTTAAAAATGTATGAAAGAATTTATTTTTAATCCATTTCAGCGATTGAGTGGGCTGGGAAACATTTTCTTAGAGCTCAGGGGAAAAAAGGCTCTTTCCATGACACCTAACACGCTTGAGCTTTAAAAATGTATGAAACAATTTATTTTAAATCCATTTCAGTGATTGAGTGGGCTGGGAAAATTTTCTTAGAGCTCAGGGAATGTGTCTCCAGGTTGAATGCACAGCACACACAGATGAGTAGTCGAAACTCGAGTAGCTTAAATAAATATACGAAATTTGGGTCATCGAGTGGACTAGGAAAAATTCTCAGAGCTCTGGAAATAATTCTGAGTTCAAGCATGAGACATGAGAACAGAAATGTATTACAATCATCATGTCATCATTGTTTTCGAAAGCCAAAAGAATTCCTCATGAAAGAACATCTTTTTTTCCTGGTTGTGGGATGGAGTAGAGTTGCTGCATCTTGAACAACCCACACTGATCTGAACAGAAATATGAAATGTTTTTATAGATATAAGAAATGAACTGAAAGTGAAAGTAAAAATGAAATTGTATTGGCTGGAAATATTTCTTGGCTGTTGAATGGAAAAATATTTCCAAAGCTAAAAAAAAAAAAAAAACTCTTCCTTTTTTTCTATTAATTTGATGTTTTCACTTTGTTTACTTTGGAATGGAGAAACCCAAAGACTATGACTCATCCTTTCTAAAACATATAATTCCTAGAATGAGTCATGGTCTATTTTTAGAAACAGGGAGACAACATTCCCACACAAAAGGGGGGTAGGGTTAATTTTTATCATGTCTAGAAGACATGATAAAAATTAACAAAAAGATTTTTTTTTTATTTTATTTTATTTTTTTTTTTTTTTTACATCTCAAATTTTTTTTTCCTGAGCTTTGAAAAATTTTTCCCAGTCGGCAACCAAGTGAAAATTCTACAGCCAAGACGATTTGGCTTTTACTTTTACTTTCATCGCTTTTCTATAAAAGTATTCCACGTTTTCTATTCAGAACCGTGCGGGCTATCCAAGGTGCAGCATGCTCTTTCTCTATCTCATCTGGACCTAGGACCACTCTTCTAGAAAGAGCTTCTGTGAATACAAGTTTCTTTCCACTTTTTAATGTCTCACAGAATAGAAATCATTAATACGTTTAGGGGAAAATGTTTCCTGTTTGAAAAGCTAGGGTTTTCGTTTGGATTTCATCAGCAACCGTTTATCAGGTTCTAGCGAAATTGGATGATCCATCCATGGATCAGAATTTCCCATCTGTAATTTGGATGGATCAAGATTTCAACATAGTTTAAGAAAAATCCTTCAATCCTATTTGTAAGGAGATGTCATGATATTGAAAGACATTTTTCCATGACGGACATTGAAAGACATTTTCCCATGACTGACATTGAAAGACATTGAAAGACATTTTTCCATGACGAAATCTCTCTATCCCACAGCTTCTTCTAAAGTGAACTTAAAGAGATTTTTCATACCGGGTTTTCAATTTTCACCTCAAACCATACCGTTGACGACGTGTGAGACACAAACCATGACATAAATTTCAGTTTCCATGACAGCTAACACTCTTGAGCTTTAAAAATGTATGAAAGAAGTTATTTTTAATCCATTTCAGCGATTGAGTGGGCTGGAAAAAAAAAGGCCCTTTCCATGACAGCTAACACGCTTGAGCTTTAAAAATGTATGAAAGAATTTGTTTTTAATCCATTTCAGCGATTGAGTCTGCTGGGAAACATTTTCTCAGAGCTCAGGGAAAAAAAGGCTCTTTCCATGACAGCTAACACTCTTGAGGTTTAAAAATGTATGAAAGAATTTATTTTTAATCCATTTCAGCGATTGAGTGGGCTGTTTTTTTCCTGGTTGTGGGATGGAGTAGAGTTGCTGCGTCTTGAACAACCCACACTGATCTGAACAGAAACATGAGATGTTCTTATAGATATAAGAAATGAATTGAAAGTGAAAGTAAAAATGAAATTGTATTGGCTGGAAATATTTCTTGGCTGTTGAATGGGAAAAATATTTCCAAAGCTGAAAAAAAAAAAAAAAACTCTTCCTTTTTTCTATTAATTTGATGTCTTCACTTTGTTTACTTTGGAATGGAGAAACCCAAAGACTATGACTCATCCTTTCTAAAACATATAATTCCTAGAATGAGTCATGGTCTATTTTTAGAAACAGTGAGACAACATTCCCACACAAAAGGGGGGTAGGGTTAATTTTTATCATGTCTAGAAAACATGATAAAAATTAACAAAAAGTTTTTTTTTTTTTTTTTTTTTTTTTTTTTTTTTTTTACATCTCAGAATTTTTTTTCTGAGCTCTGAAAATTTTTTCCCAGTCGGCAACCAATTGAAAAATTTCCAATCGGCTTTTACTTTCACTTTCAACTCTTTTCTATAAAAGCATTGCACGTTTTCTGTTCAGAACCGTGCGGGCTCTCCATGGTGCAACATGCTTTTTCTCTCTCTACCTCATCTGCATCTAGGATGTTTTTCCTTCTTCAAGAAGTGGAATTTTTTGGGAATACCTTACAATTTCACGAGCTAGCTGTTTCTTATATTTCGAGGAGATTTCAATGAAATTGTTTATAGATGTCATCTATTGCAGATGGGGAAAAAGTCTATACTGGATCGCTGGAGACATCTCATCCAGATAGGTCACGTTATATGTTTTCCCACACCTAAATAAACTGGACATGAGCCATCCTTTTGTTTTCTCATCCAACAAAGATAGACACTGCAGACCGTTTTGGGTTTTCACTCTTCGCGAACCGAGATGAGCCGCAGCCACACTTTGCGTTTTCTCTGAGCGCAATAGTGGATCACGTGAGCAGCCATTTTGTTTCCCATCTCACCCAGATAGGTCATGTTGTATTTTGTTTCATGCACCTAGCCAATTTTGGACATGAGCCATCCTTTTTTTTTTTTTTTTTTTTTTTTTTTTGTCTATCGAACCAAGATGGACTCTGGAGACAATTTTGTTTCTCAACGGAAAAGTAAATTTTCTGAATGGGTACCGGTGTTCGAATACTTTTGTGGCCGACTGTCTGATTATACTATTACAACCACGAAATCTCGAAATGGATGGGTTTTACAGTTGACTACGGTAAGACGCAGGGAGACCTGTCATCCCTAGCTCCTCATAGGAATTCTGAAGATACTATTACAACCCCAAAATCTCAAAAATGGTAGGATTTACAATTGACATCGAGTCCCGAAACCAATCGAGCTGACCCTAGAGAGATTGGAAAGGAAGATGGATTCGATGGGAGGGAGATTATTCTTCTTTCGGGATGGAAACAATATTCGTACTACTTTTCTTTCAAGAGGGAAAGGGGCATCCAATCCCACAACCTGTCGAGTGGACCCTAGAGAGGTTGAAAAAGCAGACAGATTCGACTGGAGTCGGTTTCGGGTTAAAAAGAAGAGCCGTTCCGCTTTTCTTCCAACATGGAAAAGGGTATCTAGTCACACAACCTACAAACGCATCTTCTTTCAAAAAAGTTAGAAAGGATTTTAAAATAGGTTGGAAACTATTTTCTTCTTTAAAATTCGGAAAAAACAACAACATACGCTTGGGTTCCAAAAAACAGTTAAAGAAGGCTAAATGAACAGCGCATCTAAAGTGAAATTCCGAAGAGAATAAATGGGTAAGGACTCATCCATCGAGTCGGCTGGGCAATGGTTTTCTTAGAAATTGAAACAGTCCACAAATAAACAACGTGGTAAAAAATATCAACAAAATGGTAAAGCAAATCTATTGAGCTGGTCTCTCAAATCTCACCCCGCAAAATATTTTTAAACGTAAACAAGTCAACAACATAGTAAATACCATCAATAGAATAGGATAATAACATCGGCTAGAAGGGGAAAAACCTGTCAGAGAAGCAAAAACACAAAAGAGTGGAATAAAAACTGTTAACATACCTTCACAGAAGCTTTTTCCAGGAGAGATAGAAGCGTGTATCCACGTTGAGTGCCCCGCACAGACTGATTGGAAGCTGAAACACGAGTGGTTTAAATAGCTAAGTGAGAGTTCTTTCTAGAAACAATTTGGAAGTCTTATTTTGATCATCGAGTGGACTGGGAAAAAATTCTCAGAGCTGAGAAAAAAAAATTCTGAGATGTAAAAAAAAAAAAAAAAATCATGTCTTTTAGACATGATAAAAATTAACTCAGTTCTCTTTTAGTCTGGGAATGTTGTCTCCCACTTTCTAAAAATAGACCATGACTCATCCTTTCTTAAGAATACAATTCCAACAAAAGAATGGGTTGGGATCTATTTTTAGAAACGGTGAGACAACATTCACAGACAAAAAAGGGGGTAGTTAATTTTTATCATGTCTAGAAGACATGATAAAAATTAACAAAAAGTTTTTTTTTTTTTTTTTTTTTTTCATTTCAGAATTTTTTTTTCTCAGCTCTGAGAATTTTTTCCCAGTCCACTCGATGATCAAAACAAGACTTCCAAATTGTTTCTAGAAAGAACTCTCACTCAGCTATTTAAACCACTCCAGTTTCAGCTTCAGATCAGTCTGTGCTGGGCAGTTCACCTGGATATAGGCTTTTGGATTACAAGAATGGTTTTTCTCAACTCGCAGAAATTTGTTTCCAGCCGACTCGTTTTCACTTTCCCATTCAACTCGTCTCTGATCTATAAAAACATTCCGAGTTCCAGTTCAGTTCGGAACGGGCTGTTCGGAACGGGTTTTTTTCAATCTCAGAATTTTTTCCCGGCTCAGAAATTTTCCCCGCTGATCCGATTTCGTTTTTTACTTTCACTTTCAATTCTTCTCTTATCTATAAAAGCATTCTACGTTTCAGTTCAGAACAGTATGGGCTGTTGGAAAGGCAACACGTCAATGTTTTCCCCCTCGACTTGATGAGTCAAATGAGACCTATCTAAAGGATTATTAGAACGAATTCATACTTGTGTATTGAAATCACTCCAGTTTCGACTTAACATCAGTCTGTGCTGTGTATTCTGCTTGGATACACACTTTTTCCTCCTAGAAAGAGCTTTTGTGAAGGTAGGCCATCCATTCTTCACAGCTCTTAGACATTTATTTACAGCTGACTTGATCGACGAGACATCACCTTATTTTTAAGCATCCACTCTCTGGGATCTATGAAAGTTTTTATGGTTTTGTTTCTGTTGAGTCTATGCTGTAGAGCCCCCAAATGTCTACAAGGATTCTTATTCTAGAACGTGTGCACTGTTTTGACGTTTCATTTCATAGCTGGGGTGATGGGTGGGTCACCTTCCTTTCAAACTGCACCGTGGAGGTAGAGATGTTTCGAGCCTACGTGTTTAATTCATGGGTGAACCACGGGTCGTGAACAAAAGAGGACCCTTTCGTGGATTGTCCCTAGGAAAAAGCATAGAATTGAAATGGCTACTCGTGTTTTGTCTATTCGACATTATTCAAAAGGATCTCTACTCTCTTTTTGGTTAGAAGTATGTCTCTACCTGTTGTCTTAGGTGTCTAAAGAAATTAGCTTTTCAGGAAAGGAGTTGTCTTAGGTTTCTAAAGAAATTAGCTTTTCAGGAAAGGAATGTTACTTGAGAAACAGGACGAGATAGGTTTAAAGAGGTTTCAAAGAAAAAAAGAGAGATGTCGTTCATTTTTATCATGTCTGAAGACATGATAAAAATGAACAAAAAGTATTTATAATATATATATTATATAATATATATATTATATAATATATATATTTTTTATTTTTAAATTTTTTTTTCAAATCTCTCAGAAAATATTTTCCAGCTCATCTCAAAATGACCCTCCTACTCAGTTTCGAAAAAAGAGACTGTGTCTTACTACTCTCCATTTTTTCAACTTTCTAAGAAAAAAACTATTTTACCATCTCATCTCTCACCATGAACCAACTTCATGCTTTCTGAAAAACGACACGTTGGTATCGTCTTCATGGGTGTTCCTCTGAGGTCCTTTAAAAATGGTTTCATAATCCACTCAACAGGATTTGTCAAAGTATTCCGAGCTTCACTTCAGAGGGCGTGCACTGCTAAACATACCTGATTTCAGGGAAAAGAGTTCCACGAGTCGTTGGAGGAGATATCCAAAAAAATATAACGTGGTTGTGAGTCAAAATAAACGAACCCTTTTCACTTGAGCTATCACGAGATTTCAGCGACCACGAGAGGGTGGAGATGACTATCTCGTAAGAGAAGAAATCTAATCGTCCCACCACACCTACACAATCACACATGTTTTTTTAAAAGAATCATGCTTTTAGAAACTCATTTCAACTTTGAATAGGAAAATCATGTTTTTAAGAGAGGGTCTCATCTAAAACGTAGAGTAAAACATATGAATCATGTTGGGTATAGGTAGCCCTAAAACTAGGCATTGAAATTTTTTTAATAGATTCATGATCAACAGAAAATGATACAACGTCTTACTTGCAACTAAAAGAATCCTTTGAACCCATACTTGAAAAAGAAATGAAGAAATATCCAGCTAGCTCTTCTAAAGTTCAGAAAGGTTAAGAGATTCTCAAAGAATTCTTCTTTAGAACATCTTGGATTCCCAATTAATGTAGAGAGGGAGACGTGTTGCCTTTTCAACAGCCCACAGTGTTCTGAACAGAAACTCAAAATACTTATGTTTTTAAGAGAGGGTCTTATCTAAAACGTAGAGTAAAACATATGAATCATGTTGGGTATAGGTAGCCCTAAAATTAGGCATTGAAATTGTTTAATAGATTCATGATCAACAGAAAATAATACAACGTCTTACTTGCAACTATTTAAAAGAATCCTTTGAACCCATACTTGAAAAAGAAATGAAGAAATATCCAGCTAGCTCGTCCAAGGTTCAGAAAGGTTAGGAGATTCTCAAAGAATTCTTCTTTAGAACATCTTGGATTCCCCATTAATGTAGAGAGGGAGACGTGTTACCTTTTCAACAGCCCACAGTGTTTTGAACAGAAACTCGAAATACTTTTATAGAAAAGAGAAGAGTTGAAAGTGAAAGTCAAAAAACGAAATGAGATCGGATGGGAAAATATTTTCAGAGCTCAGAAAAAAATTCTGAGATGTAAAAAAAAAAAAAAAAAAAAAAAAAAAAAAAAAACAATCTTTTTGTTAATTTTTATCATGTCTTCTAGACATGATAAAAATTAACTCACCCCCCCCTTTTCTATGTGAATGTTGTCTCCCACTTTCTAAAAATAGACCATGACTCATCCAATATTTTCTTGGAGATCTATTCTTTAGAAAGAATGAGTCATTGTCTATTTTTAGAAAGAGTGAGACAACATTCCCAGACAAAAAGAGAAGGGAGTTAATTTTTATCATGTCTAGAAGACATGATAAAAATTAACAAAAAGATTTTTTTTTTTTTAACATCTCAGAATTTTTTTTCTGAGCTCTGAGAAATATTTCCTAGCCGATCCCATTTCATTTTTCGACTTTCACTTTCAACTCTTCACTTTTCTATAAAAGCATTCCACGTTTCTGTTCAGAACAGTGCGCGCTGTTGATGAGGCAACATGTCACTCTCTACCCAAATCTGGAACCCTAGTCACGAGAGAATATGAGACTAGAAAAATAGTTTAGCTTATTGATTTAAAAAATGTCCCATGCTAGAACTCAGAATTATAATCAGAGCGGGGCTTTCCAGTATCCAGTGCCAAGATTTTAGATTTGCCATGGGTGACATGTTCCCAAATTCATAAATTCTTCAATTATAGTCCCCTTCTTTGACAAATGGCTAAGAAATTCTTAAAGAATATCATGAGATTGGGTAAAGGGAGAGACGTGTTGCCTCTTCCACAGCCCACACGGATCTGAAGTGAAACGCGGAATGCTTTTATAGATAACTTCCCCAGTTATCTGTTGATCATGTCCAGTCATCCACAGTTATTGAAACAAAGTCAAAAGCCAATCGAAAGTAAAATCCCAACAGAATTCCACAAGAATGAGTCATAGTCTATTTTTAGAAAGAGTGAGACAACATTCCCAGACAAAAAGAGAAGGGAGTTAATTTTTATCATGTCTAGAAGACATGATAAAAATTAACAAAAAGATTTTTTTTTTTTTTACATCACAAAATTTTTTTCTGAGCTCTGAGAATTTTTTTCAAAGTCGGCTTGATTCACAAAACCAGATATATTCAAATTATTTCTATAGAGGGTTCTCATCTATTTAAACCACTCGCGTTTCAGCTTTAAATCAGTCTGTACTGTGCACTGGAGCTGAATTGTTTTCAGCTGTCAGACATTTTTTTCCAACAGCCGACTCGATCGTTCAAATGACACCGTGGAAGTTGGAGAGAGGTCATGTCAATTCGGATGACGGTAAAGCATTTGAGGGCTATTTGCCTTAAGAAATGCCTTCGTGGAGGACTTTGGAAGGGAAACTGGCTCGTATTCACGTTACACATGGGGAAAAACCACGAAAAAAAACACACATGCAGCCAGCTTGAAAGTCAGTCGTTCACGTTTTACAAAATATGAAATGGATTTTATAAAAACATATTGGGATCGTATTCAAAATTGGATCATTCTGTTGTTTTATCAGAATATGCCAGTATACGATTGAACAATTCTATTGAATAACATGATCTTGCTTTCTTGAAAGTCATTTGTTAACGTTTCACAAAATATATATCAGTATACGATGGAACCATCATGATCCGTTATACTGACTGATGGAGTCAGCTGTGGATCATGGGATCTTTTGCCTTGTTGAAAAGGATTTGTTAAAGCTTCACAAAATATACAAAATATATATCAGTATACGATTGAAAAAAATCATGATCCGTTATCCTGACTCATGGAGTCAGCTGTGGATCACAGGATTTTGCCTTGTTGAAAACAATTTGTTAAAGTTCCACAAAATATATCAGTATACAATGGAACTATCGTGATCCGTTAATTCTGACAAGTCTAGTCAGCTTTGGATCACGAAATCTTGCCTTCTTGAAAGTCATTTGTTAAAGAAATTTCACAAAATATAGCAGTATACAATGGAACAATCGTGATCCGTTAATCCTGACTGATTGAGTCAGCTCTGGATCACGAGATCTTGCCTTCTTGAAAGTCATTTGTTAAAGAAGTTTCACAAAATATATCAGTATAGAATGGAACAATCGTGATCCGTTAATCCTGACTGATTGAGTCAGTTCTGGATCACGAGATCTTGCCTTCTTGAAAGTCATTTGTTAAAATTTCACAAAATATATCAGTATACGATTGATAAAATCGTGATCCGTTAATCCTGACTAGTCTAGCCAGCTGTGGATCACGAGATCTTGCCTTGTTAAAGTTTCACAAAATAGATCAGTATACGAGGGAACCATCGTGATCCGTTGATCTTGACTGCTCTAGCCAGCTATGGATCACGAGATCTTGCCCTGTTGAAAGGGATTTGTTAAAGTTTCACAAAATATATCAGTATACGATTGATAAAATCGTGATCCGTTTTTCCTGACTAATGGAGTCAGCTGTGGATCACGAGATCTTGGCTTCTTGAAAGAAATTTGTTAAAGTTTCACAAAATATATCAGTATAGGATGGAACAATCGTGATCCAATTACACTGACGAGTCTAGCCAGCTGTGGATCACGAGATCTTGGCTTCTTGAAAGGAATTTGTTAAAGTTTCACAAAATATATCAGTATAGGATGAAACAATCGTGATCCGATTACACTGACGGGTCTAGCCAGCTGTGGATCACGAGATCTTGGCTTCTTGAAAGGAATTTGTTAAAGTTTCACAAAATATATCAGTATAAGATGGAACAATCGTGATCCGATTACACTGACTAATGGAGTCAGCTGTGGATCACGGGATCTTGGCTTCTTGAAAGGAATTGGTTAAAGTTTCACAAAATATATCAGTATATGACGGAACAATCGTGATCCGATTACACTGACGTATCTAGCCAGCTGTGGATCACGAGATCTTGGCTTCTTGAAAGGAATTTGTTAAAGTTTCACAAAATATATCAGTATATGATGGAACAATCGTGATCCGATTACACTGACGTATCTAGCCAGCTGTGGATCACGAGATCTTGGCTTCTTGAAAGGAATTTGTTAAAGTTTCACAAAATATATCAGTATAGGATGGAACAATCGTGATCCGATTACACTGACGTATCTAGCCAGTTGTGGATCACGAGATCTTGGCTTCTTGAAAGGAATTTGTTAAAGTTTCACAAAATATATCAGTATATGAAATAATAGCATGTTTTCTATAAAAACAGCTATTGAGTAAAACATTTCTAGCCTTGAAAAACAAAAACAGTAGCAGGGGAAAAAATATTACCCTACCTCAAAGTATTGAAAGGAAATAAGAATACATTTCAATAAAATGGGTGACTCAATAAATATTTGTAGTCTATAAAATACAAAAGAGTAAGAAAAAATGTTCACATACCTTCACAGAAGCTCTTCCCAGGAGAGTGAGAAGCGTGTATCCACGTTGAGTGCACAGCACAGACTGATCTGAAACTGAAACGCAAGTGGTTTAAATACATTAACGAGTTGCTTCTAGAAACCGACTGGGAAAAATTCTCAGAGCTCTGGAAAAATTTTAATACATTAAAAAAAAAAAAAAACCTTCCTTTTTTCTTTCTTAATTTGATGTCTTCACTTTTTTTATTTCTACAAGGTCAAAAGAATGAAGACATCAAATTAAGAAAGAAAAAGTTTTTTTTTTTTTTTTTTTTTTTTTTTCCAGCTTTGAAAATTTTCTTCCCAGTCGTTAACATTTCGTTTTTGGACTTTCAGTTTCAATTCTTGGACCCATGATGTTCTTTTATTGATGTTCTTGTAGTATATTTCTATACAAATTCACTCCTTTTCCCCAAAAAAGATATCTTTTTCTTATTTTTTTTTACCTTCGAATTTGTATAGCTATATACTGAAAACAGGCATTAAAGTCAGTTTGTAGTATATTCCTATACAAATTCACTTAATTTCCCGAAAAAAAAAATGTCTTTTTTTTTATTTTTTTTTACCTTCCAATTTGTATAGCTATATACTGAAAACAGGCATTAAAGTCAGTTTGTAGTATATTCCTATACAAATTCACTTAATTTCCCTAAAAAAAAAAAGATGTCTTTTTTTTTATTTTTTTTACCTTCCAATTTGTATAGCTATATGCTGAAAACAGGCTTTAAAGTCCGTTTGTAGTATATTCCTATACAAATTCACTGCCTTCCCCCCCGAAAAAAAAAGATGTCTTTTTTTTATTTTTTTTACCTTCCAATTTGTATAGCTATATGCTGAAAACAGGCTTTAAAGTCCGTTTGTAGTATATTCCTATACAAATTCACTGCCTTCCCTCCTCCGAAAAAAAAGATGTCTTTTTTTTATTTTTTTTTACCTTCCAATTTGTATAGCTATATACTGAAAACAGGCCTTAAATTCCGTTTGTAGTATATTCCTATACAAATTTACTCCCTTTTCCCCAAAAAGATGTCTTTTTTTTTTTTAAATTTTACCTTCAAATTTGTATAGCTACATACTGAGAACACGCGTTCAAGTCCGTTTGTAGTATATTGGTAGACATGGTCTATTTTTAGAAAGGGTGAGACAACATTCCCAGATAAAAGGGGGTAGAGTTAATTTTTATCATGTCTAGAAGACATGATAAAAATTAACAAAAAGATTTTTTTTTTTTTTCATCTCAGAATTTTTTTCTGAGCTCTGAGAATTTTTTTCCCAATCGACAGCCAACAGAAATGTTTCCAGCCAACGCGATTTACTTTCACTTTCAACTCTTTTCTATATAAGTATTCCACGTTTTCTGTTCAGAACCGTGCGGGCTGTCCAAGGTGCAACATGACTATAGACGAGCGGTCTAATAGTTCCATGACAAAACATCGCTTTAATCTTTTCAGTAACATTATTGAGGATACTTTTCTTGTAAAAAAGAAAAAAAGTATTGTTTTCTTTCATCTAGGGAAACAATCATACCTTGGATGTTTAGAAGAAGATCCGTTTAAGTAAAAACGATTAGCCCCATCGCACAACATCATCATGGGTTCTCAATCTTATCCCAACAGCCCTGTGATCATTGTTTTTTTCAAAAGTCAGGCCAAAGTATTCCTTTTAAATCATTTTCTGTTCTTCCTGGGTGGGGGATTGCGTACCGAGAATGTATTTTCCACAAACCCCACGTATTAGAACAGAAATATATTACAATCATCACGCCATCGTGGTTTTCGAAAGACAAAACAATTCCTCATGAAACAACATCTTTTCTTCCTGGTTGTGAGATGAGGTAGAGATGTTGCATCGTCCACAACCCACACTGATCTGAACAGAAATGTGGAATGTTTTTATAGATATAAGAAATAAACTGAAAGTGAAAGTAAAAATGAAATCGTGTTGGCTGGAAATATTTCTTGGCTGTCGAATGGAAAAAAATTTCCAAAGCTTAAAAAAAAAAAAAATAAAAAAAAAAAACTCTTCCTTTTTTTCTATTAATTTGATGTCTTTTATCATGTCTAGAAGACATGATAAAAATTAACAAAAAGTTTTTTTTTTTTTTTTTTTTTTTTTTTTTTTTTTTTACATCTCAGAATTTTTTTTCTGAGCTCTGAAAATTTTTTCCCAGTCGGCAACCAATTGAAAAATTTCCAATCGGCTTTTACTTTCACTTTCAACTCTTTTCTATAAAAGCATTGCACGTTTTCTGTTCAGAACCGTGCGGGCTCTCCATGGTGCAACATGCTTTTTCTCTCTCTACCTCATCTGCATCTAGGATGTTTTTCCTTCTTCAAGAAGTGGAATTTTTTGGGAATACCTTACAATTTCACGAGCTAGCTGTTTCTTATATTTCGAGGAGATTTCAATGAAATTGTTTATAGATGTCATCTATTGCAGATGGGGAAAAAGTCTATACTGGATCGCTGGAGACATCTCATCCAGATAGGTCACGTTATATGTTTTCCCACACCTAAATAAACTGGACATGAGCCATCCTTTTGTTTTCTCATCCAACAAAGATAGACACTGCAGACCGTTTTGGGTTTTCACTCTTCGCGAACCGAGATGAGCCGCAGCCACACTTTGCGTTTTCTCTGAGCGCAATAATGGATCACGTGAGCAGCCATTTTGTTTCCCATCTCACCCAGATAGGTCATGTTGTATTTTGTTTCATGCACCTAGCCAATTTTGGACATGAGCCATCCTTTTTTTTTTTTTTTTTTTTGTCTATCGAACCAAGATGGACTCTGGAGACAATTTTGTTTCTCAACGGAAAAGTAAATTTTCTGAATGGGTACCGGTGTTCGAATACTTTTGTGGCCGACTGTACACAGCGATCTGTTTCTCTTAAATGCATCAGAGAATTACACAAACTCAGTATCGTTCATAACCTTGGCATTAAACACCAGGCATGATTACGATCCTCCTACAACAGTTGAAACTTTAACACATACTCCAATATAATGAAAATAAAAGAAGGATCCTGATTTTAATCTTTTAAAAATAGCAGCAAGCAATTAGAAAGGCAGACCTAATGACAGAGAGAAAAATATTACACAACTCCATTGATTCGAGCTATAAAAAATTCCAAAAAAATGACCTAGCGACGAAAATAAAGCTACCATAATACTGTAAAAGCTATCATAAAAAAATGCCGTGCACCCGATATTTCACTTAGCCAATAATAAAAATGGGTACTATTCCGTTTTGAGGACCGTAAAAAAATTGCAGCGAAAAATAATGCGCAAAAGCGCCAAATCTAGCAAACGCGCACATTTAACAGCGCGCCAAATCTAGCGTACGCGCTGATTTCAGATTGCACAAGTTTCCATAGTTCTATATTTCTTAAGACTCCATTGAAATACTAGTTTAATTTTTAAATCCTTTTTTGATATCCTATGGATTTAACAATTTGAGAATTACCCGTGATGAAAAGTCTGCAATAGAATTTTGGGTAAAGTGCAGAATCGCCTACTGCTTGATGCGTTTTTAAGAATTGCACATACTCGGTATCCATGTACACATCGACCTATTTTCACTTTAAAAAAAATCCCAGAATTGCACAAAAATGGCACTGCGCACACCCTTGACTTTATCTATGTACATATCGACGTATTTTCACTCAAAAAGTAAAAGAAAATTGACAAAAATCCAATTGTTTTTAACCTTGTAAAAAGCAGCAAACAAATAAGTGGGCGATTCTGCACATTACCGAGAATGTATTCAAAGAAAAGGCATCATTCATTATAGAAAATTATGTTTGAACAACCAACGAGATGAAATTATGTTTTAGCGATGACTCCGTAGCGAAATAGCAATGCAGGCATCCATTCAGTTATGTTTAGCAATTTTTATATAAATTATAATAATAAGAAAGTATGATATGAAATTAACCTTTCATCTAAATTAAAACATCAATCTTAGACAGTTATTTACTATTTTACTTCCTTTCTTGCCGCAATTATTAGGGTTGCCGAATTATTTTTGGCAGCATTGGCATCGCAGTTTGGCGATTTTTTTATGGCCCTCGAAACCGAATAGTACCTTAAAAGGAAACTTACCTTCAGTCTTCTAGTTTACTGGAATGTGTTGGTGACGTCTCACTCATAAAAGTCTGTCCAGCTAATCGTTTCATACAGGCCTTGAAAATGGATGTTTGCATTTGCCTCCAGTAACTCTACACATCGACTAATAACCATATAGGCAAGTCTTTCGCTTTACGAATTTTATATTAGTTCATATTTATACGATCTTGTAACTAACATTTTCTTCATACACTATTTAATCACACCTTTTTTACCCTATCGCTCCAACTCGTAAAAATCAAATTTAATATTCACTCATACTGCAGGAAGCACCGAGAACACTCATTAGTGATTAAAAAGTTCTTTTTAGCCGAAGGATTTTTATCCTATGTTTTGAGCAGTTGCGGTTATAAATGTTTATTGAACATTTTCAATCGTTTGGTAATTCTTAATAATGCTATTATGAGCGCTAAATCGTTGCGCTTAATGCACACAACACACAATAAAGTAGATTTACAATTTTACAAAAAATCTCACGCAGCAGCATTCTAAAACATCTAAATTCAGTAAAATATAATTTAAATTGCCTTTAAATACGAATCTATACAGTAGCTGTAACTTCTTTATAAAAAGAGGCATGAGATAAGTAAACAACTTCTTGATTTGTGCAGCGTCTTCTAGGATTGAGCTCACATAAACAGGGTACGTTATTATTCGACGAACAGTGTGGGGTAACCTTAGGTGAGGGGAGGTTCCTTTTTATGAGTTTTTCTTCCATACAATTTAGAAGCTGCAGCAAAAGAATTAGAATAATAATTCTAATTTCTAGAATTCTAATTTCTAGAATTAAGAAGAAAGATTATTTTTTTATAATTAGTATTGACAGTACAAGACAACAATAGAATGTATTAAATATTTTGTAGAATCATAAATTTTTCAGCATTTACTTTAGTGAAAGGCCGCTAGGAGAATAAAGAAGTTAAAGCCCATGATGAGTCTTGTTGATCACTTTGCCACAGTGCAGTAGATACCCAGTATATTTCAACGTAGTATCTTAGTATCTTAGGAGATCACTTTTCCAAATGATGTCCTTGACTGCTTGCATTTGTGACAGTTTATTAATAGGAATCTCGACACTTCTGAGCCATTGTAATTTATTGAAATCGTTAAATTTTAAATTATCGAAAGCTATAGTAATCATTGAAAAACTGTCGTCCTGGCATTTTTGATCAAATATCAGGAAGAAAACAAGCAATTTCTTTCAGTTAAGAATAAAAGGCTTTAGAAAAATTAAATAAAAACAAAAATCGGTTTTCTGAACGAGGCTGTTTAAAGACGTTACTGGCCTGCATTTAGTACTTGATAAGAATAATTTTGTACAATAACTTAAAGGGGTCTTTTATAAATCAACTCTTTAGAATAAAACACTTTATTTCTCTCGTGATGTGCAAATTTTGCGAAATTGGAGGGCTGCCTTTGCACCCTTTTCAGGATTACAATATTTAAAATTTTATCCTCTGGGCCAAAAGACTGAAAGCACGCTGCAACACGTAAATTGTTATGGGAAGTGTTTCGAATTGGATACTATTCGAGATACCTATATTTTACAATATTGAACAGGTTAATTCCTCTGCACGGGGTTTTAAAAAAAGAAGCAACTTAAACAACTTACGTTGAAAGACATTTTTAATAAAGTAAACAAATAAATATTAAGCTTTTGTTTTATAAATATTGATACTCTTTAGATCATAACTGCTTCATGATTTCATAAATCACGATTTCATATTTTTAATTTTATAATTTCTACCTGCCATCTGACTAGATTTAAACTGATGATCTAATACCGGAAAAATCTCACGGACTTTGTACTGTATTAGGGTATTAAGTGTCATTTATGAAGCTTATATGTTGAGTATTGTTTTTATCCTTTGTTAATTACTTGGTGTTATTAAAGTATTCCAAAAATAAAAAGTATAGCTGTTTTTTTAGATGTAATAATTTTAGTACTTGTGTTTATACTAAAAGTGCAATTTTTTACTTTTCGGATAACTGCAGTGTTTGAGAACGAATTGATTATTAATGTTTTTATACGGTTTTTTATGTGTAAAAACTGTATTTTTGTGGTATCTACTTTGAGTACTAGTTTTATTTCTTATAGAGACTCATGTAGGGTAAACTGAAAAGCCTTGTCTTGCAAAACGATTTCTGAATCATGGTTAATTTTTTGTGTTATTGAGGCATTTCAGAACTAATACAGTTATTTATATTTCTATATAAAAACGGAACAGTGCAAAATAATTACTTGATGAAACAGTGCAAAATAATTAGTTCATATATTAAGTAACTGTCGTTTTGTTCAATACCACAATTTTACTTGTGATGAACTGAATATTTTATTTACTTATTTTGACATGTTCTAAAAAATCTTTCTTCTATTTGATTTTTAATGCCTCTACTTAATCATCCAGTACTGCAAATTCCCATTTTAATTAATGCTTATTTCCAATTTTCCTTTTACTTCCATAATTTTTCTCTTTGAGGAATGTTTTAATATGCTTAAATAATAATTAGATGTGTCAGTGTGGTACTTTTCCGTTTCGCCGGCGCAAATCTCGCCAAGCAGACTTTATTGGCGTCAACATACAGTATACACATAAAAAATATTTAAAAAAATGTTAGTTTTAAGAATTCTTTTTTTAAAGGCATAAACATTTTAATATCGCTTAAAATTTTATAAAAAACTGATAAATAAAGACAATAAATTTGTAAAAAGACATTAATTTAAGAATTTACTACGCTTTCATGGTTCATATCACGTGACCCGAAACGATCTCTTCTCACGTAAACTACTCTCTACAAAAATCTAATGCTCTCAGTAATTATCTACATTAATTTCAAGTTAAATCTTAATTTGGAACACAAGTTTAAATGCAAAAAATATTTCAATTCGTACGAATAGCTTACTCAGAAATTATGTAAAACTGCAGTACTTTACTTCGCTAATGCATTCTCATTAGAATTGATGAATTTAACTCTTGACTTTACCTTTTCTATATTTTTGGCTTCGGGTAAGAGCTGTGATTGCATCCTAATTGACTTAATTACCGAAAATGGCCTTGGACATAAAACTGAACTATCTGATAAAAATTCTATGTAATTATATGTCAGTATTGAAAGAAACAATCAATCTGATAAGAAAAAGCTGCGACTTGTTTTGAAAATGAGGCGTAAAAGGTTACCAGTGAGAATATTCCGTTTGGCATCGGTTGCACCATTATTAGCGACTTTATCGCTTGCGCCGGTAAAACGGAAAAGTACCGTCAGTGTTTCTACCAATATAAACGTTTAACTTTGGAAATAGTATTATACGTATTATATGATCTTTAGATAACTTTGGAAATAGTATTATACGATCTTTTTTAAGCATTCTTGCATAATGAAATTTTCAAGAATTTGGCTTTTATTTACAGTTATATATTTACACGTACTCTCTTCCAACATTTTAAAATTTTTTTATCACCTAACATGACTGAAAAATCTGTCGATTATGCAACTTTTCCATGCGAGTACAAAATCACGCCTTTAATGTAATTTTAAAAGTGTCCTTTTATGAATTCTGTCTCATAGATAGTTTTCTATGCAAGTACAAAATCACGCCTTTAATGTAATTTTACAAGTGCCCTTTTATGAATTCTGTCTCATTTTAATTTATCTCATTTTAATCTGTTACCGCTTTGCCGAAAAGTATTTTTAAAAATTGATAACTGTGAAGTTTTGTTTTACATACTGTGTTTAAATTAACAGTTCTTTGCTTTTCATGTTCTATCTGTTAATCATCTTGATAAATATTCGCAAAACCATTTATAGTTCCATAGTTTTAAGCCATATGTTCATGATGCACTGATGTATTTATGGTTAATCATTTGCATATTAACCAGTATGAAAGTGCCTCTAGAATTGAAGTACAAGGATACATCGATAATCATAATTTCGGATATATTGCGACTGTGATATGCAGTATCACATATAGAGCCAGGATTACATTTAATTCTTCAAGTCATCGCTGTTCAGACAACACTTGTGACATTTCATTTTCACCCAGTGCCATCTGCTTGCCTGTAATTGTCTGCTTTCACCCGAAGTATATGTGGCTGTTTATTTCTCTGTTTTGTGGCTGTTTTTCTTCCAGTCTGGAATTCTGACTAGAAATGTTCCTTTTGTCTCCTGGCAAATTCCACCGTGGACTTACTGTTGTGGCAAGATACGACCTTGATTATTCTTTTGACGCGTAAAAAGTCTTTGTCAATTTCGACAATCTATCCGGGGCCGCCAATTTTAATATTTCAATTAACCTCTAAGTCTTTCATATGCACTTCATGCATATAATTATTCCAATCTATAAGTCTTATCGGATAAATCCAACTGATGTTGGCACCATTTAATGGATGACTGTTCATATACCCAAAAGTAAATAAATCTTAAAGCTTTTAAAAATTCAATATGACTGTTTTCAAACCACATACCAGTTCGGACATCAAACTTTTGTTGACAATTTTTGACATTGCATCTCCAATAAAATCCTGAATTACAAATTTCATATCATGGCCATTTTTACAAATGCATTCCTTAGGTAAAATAACAGCCTCTCTGAAAAGTTCTATCGCTTCTCCATTTGAAAAAAGTTAGAAAATTTTGATATCCGCTGAGAAAAAAATAATCACATAAAGTTTCACATGTTTAACCTCTAAATTTCAAACGTTGCTAGTGTTTGAAAACAAATGTCAGCCACTGTTTTTAAAAATAGTGTAGAAATAATTTAGAGCTGTATCTGATTTGAAATATAAGCTGTAGCTAATTGAAATTGAATTACTGGCATCCATGAGAATTGAGTTTCTCTTCATATTCTAATTAATGTAATCTAATATCAATATAATTAATCACTCTGATTAAATTATATTTCCTATTAATGTTTTCCTTGAAAAGTTTGAAATTGTATTCATCCTTTTTTTCTTACTATTGAAGTTGCTTTTCTTAGCTGAATAAATTTGTTTAATGTTATTTATTTTTTTTTTAATTTCAGTTTTCAGCATGAAGAAAGGGAAAAAAAGTCGGTCCAGATCTTCACGCTTTGAAGATTCCAAGTCATCAGATTCAATTAATAAAAGTCACATTGAAGAAATATCATTAGAAAAGTCAAAAGTTCTATTTCGTGAGCCATTTGTCGTTTTGCTTCGTAAATTTTGCGATTCATATGAAGAATGTAAGTTATTTATGTAATCAGTAAAAGCATTATTTTATCAAAAATTTGTATTGGTAAACATATTTTTATAAACTCACTTTTTAATATATGAAAATTAAATTAAAAACGTATTTTATTGATAAAAATTTAAAATATTTATTTTTGGTTTTTTCAGCATTTTCAGTTTTTAGATTTACAATGAGAAATTTCTTAATGCTGAAAATTGAAAAGAAATATCATTTATAACAAATGTTTTATTGGTTTTAAAAATTAGTTCAACTTTCATGCAGTAATTTATAAGCATTCAATAAGTATTTGCATTAGCTTCAGTAAGAAGAAACTTAATGCATTTGATGGGAAAAACATATATATGTTAGCTGAAATGATGACACAGGAATGAATGCTGCTGGATTGTTCTATCAGTTCTACTCCCTTTACAGTATGTGTTGCTGTGCACATAACTGTAGCAATCCACCTGACACACTGCTTTAACTTTTGTTATTTTGTCATGTAAAGATTATCCGTTGGCATTTAGAATATGGCTGTTGATATAGATTATTTAAACTGAATTATATTTACACCAAAAGTAAAAACAGTACTCCTTTGTTATAGTGGTCCCCAAGATTGAAAAATCAATCAACTGAGATATCTTGCAAAAATCTGGCTGCATGTTATAATTGTATATTGTACAGAATCGTATATTGCCACATAATTGTATATTAATACCATGCTGCATTTTTTACTCTCATCACATGTTCTTATATTATTCATTTTTGTTCTTATATTATTCATTAAGGTTTACAAATCTACATTGTGTATTTAAAAGTAAATTCGGTACAACTCTGATAAACACCCTAATTTCACCAAATGTGGCGATATGTGTTTTGCGCTGGTTTTTGGCGCGATTGCGTGTAGTATGGCAACCATGTCGATGTTGAAAAATGTTTTGGTGGAGTAGTTTAATCGCTAGTTGGTTCGTGTCGCATGTGTTTTTGAAATGGCCTATGTTACGATGAAAGACGTGGTGGGAAGGTTTCAGCCGCGTATTTTAGATTGTGTGCAGAGTAAATTTAGTATGAAAAGGTACGATGTTGGAGTTGTTAATGAGTCTTTTGTTCACGGATGTATTTATGCAGATCATAGTGTATTTTTGGAATTTCTGTGGGAGTCGGGACTTTTAAAACGGAGTTTGACGTGTCCGAAATGCGGAGCTGATGTGAGAACTCGGACGAAAAATGGTGTTTCTGATAGACTTGTGTGGGTTTGCAGTAAAATTGTTGCTAATAAAGTATGTGGGTGTAAGTGGAGTTTAAGGTTTGGATCTTGGTTTTCGTGTAGCAAGTTAACGTTGGAGGAAGTTTTTATTGTTACTTTCGATATTTTGAATCGTAGGGAGGTATGTGATATAGCAAAATCGTGGAAGTTTTCTTCACAGACGTTGTGTGACTGGCGAAATTTTATTAACGAATGTATTTTGGACTTTGTATGCTCTGTATCTGAGAAGATAGGGGGGAAAGATATTTCTGCTTTTAAAAGAAGCTTTCATTGTGGTAAGTGCATCTTATTTTATTGTTTTTATTTTGTAGAATGTTATATTTATTGTTTTTTTGTATGAATTTCTGTTTTTATTGTTGTTTTTTGAATTGTCTGAAGTTTATTTGGTACTTACGTATTAACGCAACCAGGCCAAAATTCGCATAAATCGCCAAATTTGGCGACCCTACTTACGGCAACCCTACGTGTTATACGTAGTTTTTCGTTACATGCGGGAGATATGTGCCCTTGAAATGGATGAAAAAGAAAGAAAGCAAATAGGCAGCGAAGGACTTATTGTGGAAATAAACGAAAGTTTATTTGTAAAAAGAAAAAATAACACTGGGTGTTTACTACCAGAGCAATGAGTTTTCGGCGGAATTTGCCGAGAAAAGAAAGAGACATTTTTGGTTACTGTACCTAACAGAAGCACCATTACCCTCATGGAAAAAATTTGCGAAAATATCAAGGAAGGAAGCATCATTTATTCGGATTGCTGGAAAGGATACAATACAAGTGAGTTTATATGGCGCCAAGCTCAAGCTGTTAATGGCGAAGACGATTTTCAATCAGTGCTAAAAGCAATAGCCAAAAGATTTCCGCCGAAAAAATAATTTTGCAACTTTTTCAAATTCGAAACCGGAAGGGTTTAATTGCTATTTTATATTTTAAAACAAAATAATGTAAAAAATTGTATTAAAAATTATCTGTAATTAATAAATGTACATTTTCTTTCTACTCGTACTTTTTTACTCAAACTTACAAATTGCGTCATCCTGGTTGCGATAATACGTAAGTACCATTTATTTCAGTTTATTTTCTTGATTTGTTTTTAGTGTAGATTGTGCAATTCGTAGATGTTTTTTAAAATTGAAACAGAACGCTGTGTACATGGTATTCTTTGAAATTTATTGTTGTTATGTTAATTTATTAAAGCGAGGTGTGCGTAGTTTGTAGATTCGTTCGTGGCCTACAGTGTGCCATTCGTAGATGTTTTTTTAAGTTAAAACATGTCACTGTGTACATGGATTCTTGTCAGATATTTATGGTTAGAAACTTTACGTTTTTGCTATCTAAATTTTTTGTTTTTGTTTCGGATTTTTAGCTTAAATCGTGTGTTCAAAACGTAGTTTTTGCATGTGCAAAAACCGTGTTTTTGGAGACATTTTAGGCTTAAAGTTTGAAATGTAGACAAAAAATTTAGATCGTAATATGACAGCGTGAAGTTTCTCGCCAAAAATATTTGGCGAGAAATTTGGCGACTTGAGGGTGCTTATCAGAATAGTTCCGTAAATTCACTGCTTGTTTTCTAAATATGATGTTTACAATCTTTAATTTACCAAGTAATGAGGTGGATGCTATATTATTTTTTCAAGAAAGAGGTCTTTTACCTGACAAACCAGTATGCGAAAGTGGCCCCAACACAAAACTTTATGTTAATGAGGAAACAATTGGGAGGCGTAATATTAAAAATTGCAAAAAGAAGATGGGCCTCTTGGATGTTGGAAATTGGATATCCAGAATATCGTTCATCCCTGCTATTAGATTTATGTATTCTTGGGCAGAGAAACTAACATACATGAAATGGTGTAACAAACAGCTTAATATGTGTAAAAGTGCTGCAGTTACATGCGATAAATTAATAATAAGGATAAAAATTCTTAAAAATAGTCTTAGGAAACTACATGAGTATTATTGTTGTTGTTATTATATATTGTGTTCTTTATTTTCTCATTCATGCTTCACAAGCTTGGTGAAATTATAGCCAAGATCTTGGCACAAATCTAGAAGTGCCAAATATGGTTGATGGCAGCTATAACAAAATAGTACCAAAAAACTGATTCCATTTGCAGGAAAAAATCCTTTTTAGGACAAAAGGCCCTTTTAGTATGAAAATATAATTTTGCATCATTTCATTTTTCATTTAAGTCTTGCCATACAGCAAAATGTAAGATATTTATCTTTTGAATTTAATCTGTTTGTTGCTGGTTAACAAACTAAGATATTTAAAAGCAATGGATGAAGTTCTTAAGAATATTATTATTATTTTACTTTTTAATATGATTTAAATAAAAATGTATTTAATTCATGATATATGTAATTAAAAACATTTATATTTCTATAAAATTATGTTATTTTTTCACTTTTCAAATATACGGAAGGTATGTCATGTTCTCATGCTAGTCTTAAGTCCATGTTACATATTATTCTGTCGACTGTGAAATTGTCACTGAGCAATGTGATGTAGCACCAGTAATGGATAAGCATGGCATAACAAAGCATTCGTAACATCTGCATTTTCATTTGATATAACACCAACTGATTCTCAAAAAGCTGCCTAAGACAAGAATATAAATTAACTATGAGTGCTGCATTTTCCCCCTGCATTTTGAAAAAATAATTAAGATTTGAGAGTCTTCTGCTGAAAAGCAGGCAGTGTATTATTTTTCAAAGTTATGGGATAATACCATTAAAAAAGTTTGTGTGTATAGACACGATATGGTCAGCTGAGTATGGCTAACAAAATGTAATAGATTGGAGCAATTATCTGTGGAAAGTTTGTACTCATAGCATTCTAAACAGAGCTTTCAGTAAAATGGAAAGGTCCAACAAAATAGTAGAAATCAACGAAAGTATTTTTATGAAGTGGGTCGAGTATTTATTGTTTATTGAATAAGACTTTAGTTCCTTCAGAATTTTGTAAGAACTATTGATGGGATCTCTGCCATCTTTCATAGTTTGATGGTAGTCAATATAGCTTTCATGGTTCTTTTATTGATATTATAGTGTGTTCCGGGCTCTATTTCAGGTGGCTGGACAAGCTGGCTGTGCATGGTTTTCCTCATGAATGATGTAAATGAAAGCCAATTTTCCTTTGGAAATCTTCCAAGAAAGCAGCCTTCCTCCTGGGCAGACCTTTATATAAATATGTATGGCTTTAAATGTCAGAAATGGCATTAGTGTCTTCACAAAAGATGGGAGGATTTGGATTATTTGAATTTTAGCAACTGCCTGAAGAATGGAAGAGCAAACTCAGATAGAATATATCCAACTGTACTTTTAATTTTTAAAAATCATTAAATAATGCATAAAATACGTAAATAGAATTTTTTTAATGTATTTTAATGATTAATTTCAAGTGAACAATGTTTATTTCCTGGTATTATTTTTGATAGTTTAGGTAATAACATTCTGTAGATAAAGATATTGTAATAATTACTTTAAAAAATTGCATAAATTTTGGGCTTTGATTCCAAAATTACAATTTTTGTAACATACATATAAATATGCATTTTTTTCTTTTTTCTTTTAGATTCAGAGCGTTTAAAATCTGGTTGGAAGCACACTGCATTTATCCATCCATCGGTTCTTGAAGGCTGTATTCCTTACACTCCCTACATCATTATAAGAGGACAGACAAATGAGGCTCTTTGTGAACCAGTATCAATGCAATGTATTAAAAAGAAATCTGAGATCTTTTTCCCAAAATGTGATATGGGGTTTAAACATGAAGAATCTGTGACTCTTCATCCTTACTATAAAAAAATTAAGCATGCTGACAATATTGATGTTTCATTGGAACCATTGAACCTTCCAGTTAATGAAGAATTAGCTAATCACATTTTAAGAATTCTGAGTATGTATTTTCATGATTTCTTTTTTCAGTCAAGAAAGATCTAAGAGTTCTTTTAATAATAAAAATTGAATTTAATTTATATGTAGTATTTTAATTAGTTTAATGAAGAAAAACTTAAATATTTATCAAAAACTATTTAAAGAATTTTCTCAATTATATTGTATAATGCTCAGTTGCTAAGTCTTTCTGGTCCTATAGCTGAATCTAAAATATTAAGTTACAAAACCTGTTTCATATTTTTATTAAAAAATTTTCAAGAATAAAAATATTTCTTTATATTAAAAATTCTTTACATTACATTTTTATGTTAAAAATTCTGGTAAAAGTATATTTTAAAGTACTCCTTGGCAATTTTTGGAGGTGCATGGATACCGAGTTTAGGCAATTCTTTGACTTTTTTTTTTTTTTTGCTTGCGTAGTGGTGATTTTTGCGCCCAAATTCTACACAAAGCCAAAATAACAAGACAAAGAATTGCACAAATTCGATATCCATGTACACATTGACTTATTTTCCACTTAAAATAAAAATCCCAAATTTGCACAAAAATGGCATTGTGCACTTTTTTGATTTAATCCATGTACACATCAACCTATTTTCACTTAAAAAAACATCAGAGAATTGCACAAACTATGCCTTACTCACTCCCTTGAGTTTGTGCATGTACACATCGATATATTTTCACTTAAAAAGTCAAGGACCACACAATTCTACTGTAGAGGCAAACAAAAAATACATAATCTTAATAAACTACATTTTAAGCCAAACAATAAAATAACATAAGGAAAAGCGTGTTATGCATTTAAGCACTACACAAAGCAAATATCAACTTACCTTATTTAGAAATTCGTTCGTCTTCAGTCTGTGGCAGACAAAATTCCTTAACAACATCCAGAAACTTCCTAAAATTATCTGAACTAGAATCCGTATCCACATAAATTTACAAAAATTAGAATAAAAAATATACTACGTAGTTCCGGACTGTCCGGAAGATGGCTACTAAGTAAACCTTCATTTACATACGAGTCAATTAATGCACTTTTTCCCTTTCGTTCCAAATTGTACAGAAACTTCAAATTAATCTTGCTACATTCAGCCATTTTACCGTCTAAACAGTGAAATAAGCAATGTACTTCCTAAGCAACACATCCATGATTCCAAAACATCCCATGTTTTGGATTCAAAATTTCCCAGAATAATGCAAACGATTATGCCATAATAAGTTTTCCATAACATTCAAATACTCAGGTACTACTCAACTTGCCTCAGGTTATTACTCACTATTCAACTACTCAACTTGGCGATAAATGAAACAACTTCGTGATAATACAAGGGGTACCCTAAAGCCAACTCTAACCAAAATTCCTTACATTTATAAACAAAGGGCTTTAAGTGTGTTCGTGTGTATACATATATATGTGTGTCTAGTAGTAGTAAAAGAACTTGGATGTTATTTAGTGTGTTTAAAAATAAACTATCTTAAATTGGGGTTGAAAAATAGTGCGTTTTCTTCAGAATAAGTACTCCCCCCCCCCAAGAATAAGATATTTGGCTCACAAATTTAATGTTGTATCTTTCTAGTTAGAAAATTTAATCATAATAAAGTCTTCAGGTACTACTTAGACTATAAACAAAATTTGTAACACCATATATGCATTCATAGCATAATACGTATAATTCACAGCAAGTTTTTAACAGGGCATCATGGGTGATATCGAGAAAATCGTCTTCTTGAGTTTTTCAATAAAATTTTCTTCTAGTTTGTGTTGTTTCTATATTTTACTGTCATGGCTTCTAGAAAATATGATTTGAAATTCATAAATTTATTATTAATTTGCTATTGGAAAAAATTGATGTGATAAAATATTATATAAAACATAACAGAATTTAAATTAAACAAAGATTCGAGTAACCATCCATGATGTTTTGTGAAACACAGTACAGTGCTTTTAAACTAATTGAAGATTTTGATTCTGGTAATATGAATCAAAATTTTACTAATGACATAGCATATTTATTAATTGAAAGGCTCTTAATCCAGTATAGTATACAATAACATAGGAATTCAGTATGCTAGGTATAATAGTTGAATGGTAAATTAAAAATTTTATATTGGAGAGCAAATGAAAAAAATTCAATTTTCTGTTTCAAAATTTATGTAAAGTTAGAATTTTGCTATAATTGAAAATAAGTTCACTTCTTTAAAATAAGAACTGAAATTACTAATATAAGATGAATGTAGGAAAACTGGTCTAAAATAACAAATAATTAGTTGTATCTAGGTCAAAAAGTTTAAACCATATTTTAAAGTTAAATAAAAAGTTAAATAATAATCAGATGAAATATTAAAAAGATATTTTTCTAATACTTTATATATTATAGGATGGAAAAAAAAATTAACAGTATAGTAAGTATCTGCGACATGAGTTTTCTTCCCAGAATAGAAAATATTAATTTTTAAGTTCCGTATTTTATGTTTGGAGAAATTAGTGTAAAAATAATTGTTTATGTTTTTGAGAAATATTGATATACTTCAAGAGGGGATCATGCTTAGTTTGAATTTGATGTAGTTAAAGTTTTTTGACATTTTGAAAATCAAATATTTTGTTCTTTTGTGAGTTCTTCTGTGAGACACTACTACTATTTTTTGTTCTATTAAAAAAAAAATTGTTAATGGTATAAAATGTTATCTTTTATACCTTAGCATTTCATGTTATGTACGGTTTTTGTTGGTATGTGTAACAATATAATACTTAACTATTATTTTTTTTTCGTATCATAAAATAATTCATTAGTTGTAAAACACATTTTATTTTAAAATTTAGTGTACTTCCCAAAGAAAATTTTAATGCAATTAGAATTTTCAGTTTAATATTATTGTTATTTCAATATTTATATGTTTTCAGGCAACAGATTTATTCACTGTGGAATGATGCGGCCTTTTGTATTATTTGATGCTACGTATCGTTGTACTATTTTAAATATTTCATCATCGAGTTTAGAGAAACATTCAGAAACTGAAAAGTCCTATAATCAGTGTGATTTAAAGAATGAATCAAGCACATCAGACTTAAGTTTGAATGAAACAAACTGTAGAAATACTTCGTTAGTGGCACATCTTGAAAGGGAACAAAGTGATTTAAATTTGTCTTTCACGACACAGATGTCATCCTTATCTATCAAAGATGATTCTGGAAATCGTATCAAGCAAAGTGAAAGTCAAGACTTTTATAAAGTGACTTATAAAACAAAACTGAATATCGTTCAGTCTTCAAATTCAAGTGAGAGCAAGAGTGGACCATTTTTCAGTGATGTTGCAGGACTAAACCAGCAGTTACATTCAATCAAAGAATTTTGTTTGAGGTTTTTTAGTAAAGAAAATTATAGTAAGTATTTTGAAATTCAAAACATATAATTATTTTGTGTATTATGTAAAATGTAGTACTTTGGATTTGCAACACTGTTTCAGAGAACATGTTTAAGCACAGTGAATAAACTATAAATAATTTTGTGTATAATCGGGATTGAAATTTAAGAATCATGTGTTTTCTGTGAAATTATTTGTTAAATGATATTAAGTCAGACTCTTTCACATAGCTATGTAGCTCATGTTATATAGTTTGGTTAATTTATAACAAATGTACCATGAAAGATACCACAGTGAAACTAGAAGGAATATGTGCATGCATATATAAAATGTTTTCCCAGTGTTCTATATGGTGCTATAAGCAGTTACTGTGTATCATATGATTCAGTAATTAATCCCTTAACTGCTGCGGGTGTATATATATATGGGTACTTTTCTGTTTTGCCAGCACAGACGATAAAGTCACTAATAATGGTACAACTGATGCCAGGCAAACAGAATACCCTCACTGGTAATCTTTTATGCCTCATTTTCAAAACAAGACACAGCTATTTCTTATCAGATTGATTGTTTCTTTCAATACTGGCATACATTTACATAGCATTTTTACCAGATAGTTCAATTTTATGCCTTAAGGCCATTCGCGGTAATTAAGTCAATTAGGATGCAATCACACTGCTTACCCGAAGGCGAAAATATAGAAAAGGCAAAGTCAAGGGTTTAAATTCATCAATTCTAATGAGAATGCACTAGCAAAGTAAAGCACTGTGGTTTTACATAGTTTCTGAGTAAGCTATTCGTACGAATTGAAATAATCCTTTCATTTAAACTTGTATTCCAAATTAAGATTTACTTGAAATTAATGTAGGTAATTACTGAGAGAATTAGATTTTTGTTGCATAGCTTACATGAGATGAGATCACTTGGAGTCGTGATACAAACCGTCGAATCAGGATGTTGAACCATAAAACCGTAGTAAATTCTCAAATTAATGTCTTTTTTAAAAATTTATTGTCTTTATTTATCGACCTTTTTACAAAATTTTAAACAATATTAAGATGTTTATGCCTTCAGAGTAAAAAATTCTCAAGAACTAACATTTTTTATGTGTATACTGTATGTTGTCGCCAGAAGTCTGCTTGACGAGATTTGCGCCGGCGAAATGGAAAAGTACCTATATATGCCTTGCTCAGCTGATGCGTTAGCTGCCGCGGGCGTATATATATGTCCTTCTGAAGTACAATCATTTGCTTTGCGCTGCTACCAGTAAAATTATTCACAAAGCTTTGAAATGAAAGCTTTGTGATTTTTGTTTTGATTTTTGCATACAAACATCATTTTTATTATACATACATCCTTTTTATTATACTTTGAATTTTTATTTTCATTTTTCTTTTATTCTTTATTTTGTGAAAGTAAACAGTTTTTAGACAGCAAAACTTGCACTTATTTTCCTTCTAATACATCGCATGCCTGTGTAAGAAACGGTAGTACTGAGGAGTGAATCTTGTACCTTTTCTGCACCAATTAAGGAATTAAAATGATGGTGCTTACAGAAGCCTTTTTATGGTTTAAATTTCAATAAAATGGGATCCGTTATTATAGTTCAACTCGAATTTGAATCAAACTTCAGAGCATCACTTCAAAACGGTGAACTTGTGTCTACAGTGTGATGAAAAATTAAGAGACAATGTTTTACCATTGTCTAGTGCTACATGATTATATGTATTTAAAGAGCAACTTTGTATATTGTATTTGCACTACCTTCTAATAAAATACAAGTATGAGCCATAATGAGCTGTAAAAATTTTAACAAAGATTTCCCAGTTTATATGTTACAAAAATAAAATATTACATTCTAATTAAATATTTTGCTTGTTTACGAAAAAGAGGAAATGTGAACTATTCTGCATGAAGCAAAACATTTTAAAATTAAAAAAAGCACAAAATATTATGAAAATTGCATAAAATAATATGTTTGTTTATTTAAGTTGCATAATTTATCTAGAATCTACCATATATTATTTTTTTCTTTCATGTCAGTTGATTTTCAGGGAAGCTTTTAGGTGGAGTAATAATTTAAAAAAAAGTTTATATATATATGAGTTTGGCAGATTAAAAAAAATCACAAAATTAGAGGAAAACTTAACAAAGGGCTTGGCACAAGCCCTATATGGCTCACCCATAAGAGTGAGTCTTGAACTTCATTCCATGTCCTTTAATTAAAAAATTTTTGTGAAACTAGCTAAAATGTATTCCATATAAAGTGAAGTTGTTGCAGCATTTAAATGATTTGCCAAAAGTGAAACAAGTCTTTACCATTGCATAGACTACAGTCAAAAGTCGTTAATTCGGACACCCATAATCCGGAATGATATATAATCCCTACCTCAAAGCTACAAACTTTCTGTACATGCGTCGCATAGACGCATGCGCATAAGACTTTTACGGCTGCGAATATGCGTGTGTGCAAAATACGTTTACGAATGCGCATGTAATGTATAAAAGACGGTATAAGCTAAGCTAAAACTATCTAATTCAGTTAATGTTGCAGATCATGTTGTTCCTTAATTTTCGAATTGGATTCAGCTTATTATTTTTTGCAGACTGTTAGAGCAATTTTATAAAAGTAAGCTTGAACATTTTATTATGTCAAATAGAATTTCTGATATATATTTACTAATATGTAAAGGATCTACAAAGCGAAAGTATGTTTCGAAGTCCATGAAACAAAAAGTGGAATTGCTGCAAAAAATGGATAAAGGCATATCCTTTGTTTCTCTAACCATTCCGAAATCTGTTTATAAATTTCACGCTGCTGGTGGTGGGGAGGGGGGACGCCGCGGCGCGCAATGAATTGGAATTTGATCTGTCAGCACTATCCTTATCTTCAGGGCAGATGTTTTTAATGTTTTTATTTTATTTGGCTTATAATTCCTTACTAAATGTAGTATTTCATCTCGATGTACTCTGTGTTTGATATGATTTAAATCAAATTCCTCGTCATTATGATTTGCTTCCGATAGTGAAGAAAGATTCAATTATGATTTCGATATTTTTTGTGGTACTTATCAATAAACAAGAGGTTAAATTACTCAAAAAAATTAAGTACATATTTTTCTTTTATTTTATAATTGTATACTTCAATTTTTGTTAAAAAAATTAATACACTATTTTCAAAAATTGCTGAGATAATTATTGTCACATATGTTTTAATGTTAATTATATTTTATATAACATATTTTAAAGTATTTGAATTTAATAATATTCTAATTCTTTTAAATGTTGGTAGGATGGTTTTTAATTCGATATTCAATTTCAGTAATATTTTAATCTAATTAAACGTTGGCACAATGTTTTTATAGTGGTGTTTTATTCTCTTTTTTGCTATATGAAAGTAATAATATCCTTACTTTTGTATTTTATACTCATAGTAAATGTATTTATTTACACTTGCCTGCCATCTTAAAAAACGACATTTTCAACAAAAAATTAATCCATTACTTTTAACGATATTTATTTTTTTAAAGTTTCGAATACTTTACTATGCGTAAAAACAGCGTTTTTCAAGCTGGCTGATGATTGTAAAAATCGCGCCAACGTAAATTGCCAAAATTCCATGCAACCGTCTACCAAAGTAGCACCACAAAAGCTTGTGCATGCCAAGGAGAATTACTTGATTTAATTACACCTTCTTTAAGTAATTTACATACTTCTGTAGCTATGAATTTTTTATCTTCTTCAGTTTGGCGTCTTGACTTTCTAACAATAGGTCTACAATCAGGTGTTAAATTACAGAACAATGACACAGGGACTATAAGAGCAGTTGCTAATAAGAGCAGTTGCTAACAAATTCTAAGAAGTGGTCTGTCACCTTTAAATTCTATCTCAACAGAAAAATGATCTTTTAATAAATCATGCCCAATAAGGAAGTCTGCACAGAGGTTTTTCATAATTACAGTACAAAGTCCATAATCTGGACTCATCGAGACTTCGATGATTCCGGATTAGGGGTTTTTCCGGATTATAGATCATCAATTTAAATCTGGTAAGATGGCATGCAGAAATTATACAATTAATGGCCCTTTTTACCACATCCTTGACATATTGCATCCCTAGCTGGACAAACACTTCGTAAATGAAGGTCTCTTCCGCAATAGAAACATTTTCTGCATCGAATAGGAGCAACTACTGACAATTGTTCACTATCGTCATTTTTGTTCTCACACTGTTCAACAGCAGCTACCGGTGCTGAGGAAGATATTAAATATGAGGCAGAATGATATTCAGCAATTTTTAATGCTCTAGCTTGATCATAAGCTTTTTCTAATGAAATACTGACATTTTCTAATAACCATTCTTGAATGCATGGATTCTTCAAACCTCGGATGAATGCATCTCTAATATACTCATTTTTATATTCTTCTGCAGTAACAGACTTAAATTCACAATCCTTGCTCAACTGTTTTAATATTTGTAAATATTCATTTACAGACTCACCCGTTTCTTGAAATCTAGGGGCTAAACAGTGTTGAGCAAATGTTTCATTTCTTTTAGTAATGTACAATGAATCTAGAACATTAATTGCATTATCATATTATTGTGAATCATTAATGTATTGATAAACACTTGCAGATACGAAATTACATAGCTGCAGTGTTCTTTCTTCAGTTGCTTCTTTCAATTGTGTGAGAAAATTTGAAAAAGTTCTTTTCCAGTGTTTCCATTTAGATTCTGCTCCAACACATGCAGGGTCAACATCAAATCTTTCTGGTTTCAAAAGAGTTTCTATTTTGCAAAAAAATAAGGTATAAATTAGTTTTAGTAGATTAAATTGTTGTAAATATAATAAACTACTTTCCTTAAGAAGCTGAAATGAAGCTTTAATCTACTAAAACTGCACATAAAATAGAACATCAAATGTTATGTTGTAAGAACAATATTTAAACTAAGAATGATTGTTGCCATTCCATGTAATATAATTTTAATGCTGCCAATAATAGTAAATATTATACCACAGTGATGTTTATGTGGTCACAACAAACCTCTCAGCAAATTTTGAGGAAAAAACTGTATATCATAAAGGCAGCCTTGAGAAATATCTCAAACTGAAACATATTCAACATTATAATGAAAGTATCGGTGCTGTCGACACAGTAGACCAAGCATTTGAGCCATATAAAAGTTATGCATGATTTTAAAAAATCAGAGCTCCATAGTATTCATAGAATGTTTCTAACTGCCAGTGTGTTTTGTAATATTTATTATTCAAAAAGACTTAGACTAAAAATTTCACTTGCCTGCCATAAAATTCTTGTAAAATATGCTGATAATTACGCAAAATTGAGAATGGAGTACAATAATAAAAATGCGCCTGACAGGCTTTAGGCATTTGTGGATAATATCTTGGAAGGTTCAAGAAGAAAGTGAAATAGGTGCTGGATATACTATAATGTAAATAAATTAACCAAGCTATTTGTTTATATAATGCACTGAAATATTTAATTCCATTCTGTCACCAACTGACAACACTTTTATCTACTATTTTAGCTTTACTGCAAACTGATTGAAATGAAAATATATAAGGTTAATTACTTTTTTTTTTTTTTTTTTAGCTGGCTATTTCTGGCTTTGAAGTTAGCTTATAAACTGGGTTTATCTCCTTCTGTAGCATTGATTGCTTTTATCTGTTAAATTAATCTTTGCCTGTAACATCCAGATGGACAGCACATAATCAACTAAATTAGTCACATCTGTGTTAGTAAAATAATTGAAAATTTGCATACATATAATATGTAGTTATGTTTGCTAAAAATAGATATGCAGTTATTATTCTGTCTTATTTGAATAAGAATTGGCAAATTGTTGTCACTACCCTACTCATTTTATTCTTTGTTTTTTCATCTATGTTCTGAATTTTAAGGTAAAATGTGGGGAGCTTTAATATGTGTTGGTCCACACGGAACTGGGAAAACTTTGGTAGCAGAAGCAATTTGTAATGAGTTTAATGTTCATGTGGAAAAAATTGATTGGCATGCTATTTATTCCAGGTAAGAATCAATATTTAATCTAATCACTTTTTTATTGCAATTATCTAAATTGAATTATTGTTAAATTCTTTCATTAATTTAATATTTTATAAATCTTTGAAGAAAGGTCTACCATCAAGATCTTTGTTTATTGAGAAAATAACCTGCTATTTTGCAGGGTAGCCATGCTAAAAAAAAGGAGAAAAGTTTTATTTAAAAATTTGCTGTTGGGAAATTTGTTATTTAGCAGAAGTTGCTGAATTATTCCAGTATTCTTTGTTTTGAAATTTATATATGCTTTCTTATAAATAGTTTAAAATTTCTTTGGCAAAAAATCTGAGATAGATTTCATTAGTCATTTCATACAATCCATAACCCAATAAACTTTTTTAATTTCATTTGTTACAAGCAACTCATTTAATGAATGTTGTTGAAACTAGGTTTATGTATTGAGAATGTTGATGAAACTTTGTTTATGTATTGCTGAGTTACTTTTTAGCCCAAAGGAGCAATTTGCCCAGAAGGGCAAATTTCGTTTTGGCATTTTGTGTCAATTCTTTATCAACAATGAATCCCTTTTTAAATTGTTGCCTCCAAATATTAGATTCCTATATTATATTTAAAGAAGTTAAATAATGAAGAATCTGCATTAAATGTAACTATGTTTCTCACATTTTGATAATAGCCATCAAATTTTGAATAACGCATGTCTGCACCTGAAAGCCCAAATCTGGAATTTGTTTTGTTATCTATCTCCTAATATAAGCATTTATGAGTTTTAATTAAGAAACTGGATGATTTCAAAGTGAGCAATAGCAACACTGTGCAGGGAAAAAAACTTTTTATCTTGAGCGTGCAAGACTGTGTATCGGAAATTCTAAAGATATGCTCTTTTAGATTATTTTAGATATGCTCTTTTAGATTATTTTGTGATACTGCTGTTGAATTGAATTTTATGGTTTAAGTGCAAAGAACTTTTTTAATAAATAAAGCCCAAAGGGGCATTTTTTTAACGTTAACACATAAAAAGTTTTAAAAAAATGCCTCTTTGGGCATAATATAACACATGAAAGCTTTCAGATTTTTTTTTTCTTGATTTGATCTATATTTTTAGGGTGTTTCTAGGAACTCTAGTATTTGAGAACATTTATTTAATCTTCCCGGTGCCCATTTTGATCTTCTAATTTTGTCATACTTTTTCACTAATAAGTATTTAGTCCAAGGTGCACCTTCTATTCTGTTGAACATAGCTAAAAACAGGGCATATTCTAGAATTGTGGATTCTTCTTAATTACTGATTATCTCAAAGCAACTAATTTTTCAAAATTTTTGTAATATTGTTCAGGCAACATTAATATCTGCTTGATTTCTGCATTCATAAAAAATGTGCTAAAGTTTGTCATTACTTAAATCTGTTTTATTTTCATGATGAAAAATTGCTCATCTGTTTCATTTTCATGGTGAAAAAGTTAGTCATTTTAATACTTTAAAAAACAACTTTATGAAGAAGCAGCTCCAAAATAAATTATTATAAGAAAGTTTCTTGATATTCTCGTTGTTTTAAAAGTTGTACTGAATGTTTTAAAAAAGATGCGTGTTTTATGCAGTGTTTGACGTATTCTTGTAAAAAAGCATCATGAGAGGCCATTTCAGCAAGAACCTTTTTTTTTTTTTTAATTTTGAGTAGTATTCAAGATGAAGTTTAATGTTTAAAAGATTATGTCCATTAATTTTTATAACATATATTCTTGCATACTTTCTTTTCCAATGTCTGTTTCTAGTAATTTGTATGAGAAAGATATTTTTGAGTTTTTGTGCGGGATGCACTAAACGATTCCCCCCATCTTTAAAGTCTTATTAAATTTCCATGGCTTATAAAAATTGTTTTTATTGCAATTGCTTTAACATATTCACTTCTGTTATGCTTTGCATTAAAGTTTTTTTTTTTTTTTTTTTTTAAAGTATTCATTGAAAACTTGTTTTCTTTTACTTTCAACAATAAATTGATCAAATGAGAATGGTATATGTATATGCAAATTTTGCTAAGATTAAAATATCTCAAAATATTAGAATTTTTGCGATATGTAATATTCTCCGATTGGGTTGCTTGCTATAAATAATGCAATGCATTACCCTGCATGTTTTGAATAGATGATGGTGTTTTTGGCGAAATTTGGTGAGTTAAAAATGCCATCTATGTGGTATAGCTTTTGCTGATGCTGCAGGCATTGTGTCCCAAGTAATGTTGTCCATCCATTCTTGACATATATCCATTGATTTATACGAGGGCTATCCAGAAAGTAGATTACGTTTTGGAATAAAAAAATAAACAAAGTATAGGAAACAAATTTTATTATATACAGATGAAAGCCACACTCAAATACTACTTTTCTACATAGTCACCATACAAATTAAGGCATTTATCGTAGCGATGTACGAGCTTGGAAATTCCTTCGTCGAAAAATTCGGCCGCCTGCGCCTTCAACCACTTCGTTACCTCTTCTTGCAGCTGTGCGTCGTCATCAAAACGCTGCATAGCCAGCCACTTCTTCATTGCTGGGAATAGGTGGAAGTCGCTCGGTGCCAGGTCGGGACTGTACGGCGGATGAGGAAACAACTCCCACTTAAAAGATTCAAGAACTTTACGAGTGACATTTGCCATGTGGGGCCGGGCGTTGTCGTGAATCAACAAGATCTTAGAGCTCAACATTCCTCTGCGCTTGTTTTGAATTGTAACCAAGCTTTTCGCTGATGATTTCGTGCAACAAACTTCACGAAATTTGTGGAAAACTCAAAGAAAGTTCCGTTATTGTGAAATTTCGATTTTCACGGACTTTAGCATCGACTTTTTCGAGAAGTTCGGCGGTCACTATGCTGGGTCTCCCACTTCGATCTTCGTCGTGAACATTGGTTCGGCCATTTTGAAATCTTATGACCCACTGACGCACTCCACCTTCAGTGATAATGTTGTCCCCATACACTTCACGAAGCTGCCGATAGATTTCTATCGGTTTACAGTTTTTTGCAGTCAGAAACCTTATTACTGAGCGCACCTCGCAGCTCGCGGGATTTTCAATTAACGCAGACATTTCAAACCGTCACAGTATCTGAACGGAGCACAGCACGAACCTCTCACTAGCATGGCTAGATGCAGACTGAGCTGCGCAACGCTCTGACCCCAAGATGGCCGCGCTAGCCCCGCCCCTAGCGGACACAGACGGAAACGTAATCTACTTCCTGGATGGCCCTCATATTATATAGCTATAAAAATATTTGATTTCTTATACCTTATATATGATATAAGAAATAAAATATTGGCACTAATATAGTTCGGCCTTCACAAAAGCAAACTGGATTGGCATGCTGCCAAAACACTTAGAACGATCTGCAAGGGTGTTAATTGAATGCTGCAGGGCGAGAGGTCACACAAGGCTCTTTTCTTTGGCAGAAAGAGGAAATTAACTATCAAAGGTGGTACAGTCTTGTGTCATTGGCAAATCCTGTCATCGCATGCTTTTTGCATCTTTGGTTGGTTCATATGAACAGAAATCAAGATTTAGGTTGACTTAAAACCTGAAAACCAAGCATATACAATTTTTTTCATAATTTATGAATTTTTTTAGAAACAGTGCATATTCTATTACTTATTTTAGATAATAAGATCACTAAAAATCAGGGAACTATATTTATTGGCAGAGGTATACTTTTTTGTAGGATAGAGGGAAAAATTGTCTTAATTTTCACTTTTGTTTGTGCAGGATATGCTATATTTATTAGCAGAAGAAAAAAAAATTGTCTTGATTTTCTCTTTTGTTTGTGCAGGAAATGTCCAGATCCTAGTTGATTTAATGTGGCATTTTCCAGTTTTGTGTTTTGTAATCTTAACATTTACCAATATAGTAACATGACACTTGTCAGTGTTATAAGAATGTTTTTCATTCTTTACTAAAAAGAAAAAGTTTTTTTTTTTTTTTTCCAGCCAGTATGAATAATAATGCACATAGATTTTAGCACAAAAATTAAAAAATCACAAAGAAATGTCACAATTATTTATTACAGTATAATTGTTGTAATTAATTAACTGTAATAATTATGTGTTATTATATGCTTATTATAATTAATTATTAGGAAATTTCTTTTTTTTTTCCAGTGTGTAATAATGTACATATATTTAAACTCAAAGATAAAAAGTATATATAACATTTATTAATCATAATACTTGCATAATTATAAACTGTCATAAAATTGTTATAATCAATTATAATAATAATGTTAGAGTTCACTGTACTAATAATGCAATGAAAATTATACAATAAAATATAACAATTAATTATAATAAATTTTTTTATACAATAACAATTATTTGTTACAATTTATTTCCTAATAATTAATTATAATAAGCATATAACACATGATTATTATAATTAATTACAACAATTATACTATAATAAATAATTGAAACATTTCTTTGTGATTTTTTAATTTTTGTGCTAAAATCTATTTTCACCTTAATTCTGTGCTATTTAAATGCAGCAGAAATAAACAGGGGGAAAAAAAGAAAGAAAAAATTCCTACTACATGATCCATATTTCCAATTTTATGAATAGAGTTTCATGTATAGCAAAGCTAAGTTTTCAAAGCATTTGTATTTTTACCATTAAATAATGCACAAAATAAATAAATGCACAAAAACTCAGCGTAATGTCACAGTTCATTACAAATGTTTATCATATTTTAGCTTATTACTTAAAAGTAATTTTCACCTTAATTCTGTGCTCTTTGAATTCAGCAGAAATAATCAGGGAAAAATATGAATGAAAAAAATCCCTACTACATGATCCATATTTCCTATTTCATGAATAAATTAGTCCAAATGGTGCATGCATGTTTGTGCTCAAGTCACAGATGCAGCAGTCAAACTATATGCATAATTAATAGTGCTAAATGAATAATTTTCTTGAGAAACTAGATCTGCAGTTGTTCTTGAATGCCCAACTCATTTTTTTTTAAAGTTTTTCCTCAGAGTGTCATTTTTGTGAGAATTTTCAAGAAGAGTGTGGGAATTGTTTTGCAGCTTAGGTAGCCTATTCCCTTCATTAGTTGTTTCTTTGTTTTTGTGAAAGTGCTAGAGCCTCTGTAATAGTTCAGATCACTCCCTTTTTATCATATGCCCTTTGTTAAAAATCATTGTTGCTATATTGGATTTCTTTAAGATTCTCATCTTTATAAGCCCCAATGCAAAACTAAATCCTTAAAAATTTTCTGTTTCTGGAGAATCAGTTAGTCTCCAATAATATACACAACTCATTGGTTTAGCTGTTGATTCGCCAATACATTTCTGCTGGTTCTGATACAACTTTGTGTAATTTCTTTTGCAATTGATTTCTTTGTTTAATATTGCATGTATATTTAATTTTTATTGAGCTGTCTGAATGGTTAGTTTTCATGGTAATGTGGATATGAGTATATGAGTCTTTCCCTTAGAAAATCTTCTGTGAAGGTATGCTTCCTCTTAGGCATATACAGTAGACTCCCGATTATCTGCGCCTGCTGCACATTTTTTTTTTTTTTTCAGTGTAAAGCAAAGAAAATAAAAATGTTCGCAAATCTGAGCAAAACGTTAAATTTGCTAACATCGTGCTTATTTATGGCAAAAATATCCCAGGCCTTCTCAGAATTTTCCCTGCGGCCTTCTCGGAACCTTCCTCTCTGATGAGCAAGTGATTTCTTACTCACCCTTGCAGTGCCCACTGCACTGCCCTCTCTCGTCTTAATCTTACTGACACGTCCACTTCCTCCCACTCTCCATTGCTAGTTTAAGCCGGATAGTGTTTGCGAACTGGTCGAAGTTAATTTTTTATCTTTTATTGTGTTCAGTGCTTGTGCTTTTTGGTTTTGTGTTTTTCGTTACCGATTTAAAATGTCAGGAAAGTGAAAGAAGGTTGTGTTGATGATTGCGCAAAAACTAGAATTAATTTCCAAAGTAGCAAACAGCGTTACAAGGCAGCAGATGGAATTGGATTAAGGAATCGCGGAAACAACGGTGCGTGACATTCTAAAGCAAAAAGACAAACTGGTGAACTTTGCATCAATGTTGGACAGTGCTTTCACAATGAAAACGCGAAAAACTATGAAGGGTTCTACCTTTAATGAGCTAGACACGGCACTGAGAGAGTTGTTAGCTCAATTTCGAAAAGAGGGTACTCCTGTAAATGGTCCTATCATTGCGGCCAAGACAAAAACGTTTTTTGAGTTGTTAGGCTGAAAGGAACTTTTAATGTGTCTTCTGGCTCGTTGACTCGTTTTAAGCAGCGACATGGAATTCGAAAAATTGGACTTCATGGGGAGAAACTTAGTGGTGACCAAAAAGCAGCCGACAATTTCCACCATGAATTTGAAGAATTTGTTTTAAAAGAAGAGCTATCTTATGCTAATGAACAAATTTACGACGAATCGAGACTTTTGTGGAAATGTCTTCCCACTCGCACTTTAGCATTTGAAAGTGAAAGTAAAGCGGCAAGTCATAAAAGCAGCAGGGAAAGGACCACTATCATGTCTTGCAGTAATGCAAGTGTTGGACATAAACTTAGATTTATTGTCATTGGAAAGTAAAAAAAAAAACCAAGATCTTTCAAAGGCACAAGAATAGATAATTTGCCTGTTGATTACTTTAACCAAAAAAAAAAAAAAAAAGGATGGATGAACCGAAATATTTTTCAAGAATGGTTCGAAAAAATCTTTGTTCTTCAAGTGCGTAAACATCTTAAATCGAAAACCCTGCCTGAAAAAGCTGTGCTATTGATTGACAGTGCACCTTCTCACCCAGCAACAAGCATGCTAAAGTCTTCTGATGGACAAACTTTTGTAAAGTTTCTCCCCCCAAACTTTACTGTGCTAATCCAACCCATGGACCAAGGAGTCATTGCAACAATGAAGAGAACATACCGAACCAAGCTGCTAATGATCAAAATTGAAGAAGGTTATGATCTGAAAGAGTTTTGGAAACACTACACAATTTTGGACTGTATCTACAATATTGCATCTGCATGGGACTCAATGAAACCGTCAACCCTCATAAAATCATGGAGAAAACTCATGCCTAATGTTGAAACCAACAACAATCTAACCCCTTTGAGTTGTGAAGAAGAGAATGAAGATGTAAACATGCCCACGGCAACTCTTGCCAATATGGTGAAAACAGTTCTAGGTGGTGAGAACTCAATGCTGAAAACATTAACGAGTGATTGGAGTGTGACGTCAACAAACCTGGCTTCGAACGCTTGACAGATAGCGAAATTATGAAGAAAGCAAGGGGAGAGACCGAGAATGAAGGATAGCGAAATGAAGGCGAAGAAGAGCCCACTGTGCAGATGCGGAAGACTCATGAAGCAGCTTTGCAACAAGTCGACAGACTGCTGAGCTATTTGGAAGAACAAGACGACACGAAGTTGGCCGAGAAACTTATGCTACGAAAAATGCAATCTTGGATCAAGAGAAAATGCTTCCAAAGCAAGAAGCAAACAGATTTCATTAGGGAAGCTATTGGAATGTCACGAATTTTACTTTAATCATATATACTAACAGTTAAAATATTTTATTCTGTTGCATCAATGTCCATACTGCAATCTGTGATACTCTGTTCCATTTGAAAAGCCACCAAGCTTGTAAATGTTGCTACTTCTACTCATGCACTTTTTATTATTATAATTATGACTATTATGATATTATTATAATTATGACTTGCAATTTAACTGCTTAAATTAGAATAGTGGTTGGTCACTGAATTTGCAACTGCTTTCTGAATTTGAGTTGATGTCATCAACAAGCTTTTTATTAGATTAACTTATATATTTATTGCACTTTTGGTCCCCCCCCCCCAAAAAAAGCATTTTCTCAGTTTTTCTGTGGTCACAAATGTAATAAGATTATCAAAATCAAAAGGGATCTGTTTGAACATTTATTGAAATATTCCCCATGCGTACTTTATACTGATAGCTCCCTCCCCCATTGTAAAATTTCGTGAAAATAGCATTATATGGACTGGGATACAAGACCAAATTATTCAATAAGCCTCTGCCACACCCTCCAATAATACACTCTTTTTGCAAAAAAATCGAAGCTCCATGAAGGAAGTGGTTGTTTTTGATAAAATTGAATATGTGTATAGCTCATACACAGATAATTAAATGATTAAAAAATCAAGGTAATAGTACCTGTTCACAGCTCACGATCACTCATTAAGTGTTCAAATTAGTAGTTGGTTGAACCCACCCTGGTGGCAATGCATACTTGAATTCGTCGAGGCAAGCAGAGGTAGAGGTTCCTAATGTCATCCTGCGACACATTCTGCCAGGCATTCATCAGTTGTCGCTCTAGATCTGCGATATTTTGTGCCGCCCAAATCTGGCAGCCTACCATGTCCCAGACATGCTCAGTTGGTGAAAGGTCTGGTGACCTTGTTGGCCAAGGAAGAGTATAGCTTAGTCGACAATGATACCGTTGGGGCAGTGCGGGCCTGGCGAGCAATCATCCTAACTTGCCTCACATTTGTCCTCCTTGACCTTCCAGAGCCTTCATTTCATCAGCAATTTCCTTGTAGCAACCATTGCTGCCAACATCTTTGCACATCAGTGTCTGTATGCTGCAGGTGGCGGCCTATTGCTTGGTATGACCACCCAGCTTCACGCAACCCTACAATGCGACCATGTTCGAAGTCATTTAGTTATCTTCGATATCATCATAATGGCATCTTTATTTGCTTCTTTATGGAATTACAATTGCAGCAACAAAAAAATTATAAATTTTCCGCCTCTGTTACTGGTTTTATACTTTGCGAATTGCACACTATGATCATAATTCTTGTTCATTTTCCTTGAAACTTTGATCATGTGCATGTTCAATCAAGATGTTTTTGCATATCAAATTTCATCACAATCACAAAAGTCCTTCTTGGTGCTTCGATTTTTTTGCAAAAGAGTGATTGAAAAGACCTTATGTTAAAAACAAGATATCTTGTTGGTAGCACTTAGCAAATTTTCCTCAAAAATAAAATATCTTGTCTTGATTAATGCATTAAATTTATGAAAGTTAATATTCATTTCCTTTTTATATTTTAGAGATAATATAACTGATGCAAAAAGAGAAATAAGGACCATCTTTCAAAATGCTACAGCAAGGTATTTTTATTCTTGCATAATTAGGTATTTTAGAGTTAAGTCAGTAATATTACTGTTTATTATTAAAAATGTGTAAAATTAAAAAAAAAAAAAAAAAAAAAAAAAAAAAAAAAAAATTTATACATTTTTATAGGACTCCAAGCATAATATTAATGGATGGCTTCAATTATCTTTGTCCAAATGGAAAAAGAACAGATTTTCACAGCCAAGTTTCTTCTATCATATCTGATCTTGTTGAAGGTCAAAACGTAAGTTTTTATAAATGGATGCATATCTGAAAATATCAGTTTTAAGTTTTCATAGCTAATCCTAAAAATCAAAAGATTCTTGTGCAATTTCATGTTATTCTTCATTAGCAACTAACAAAGAAAAATATAAATATCCTTATTTTAGGTATTAAATATGCATTTAATGTAGTTTCTTCACTTTTGCATGATGCTGTGTTATAAAATCCCCTTCCACTGTTCAATAATTATTACATTAATAATTAATGTGGCTTGGCAGATTGCCAGTTATAAAACCATTACCAACCATATGCATAGATCTTTCAAATTATGGCATGCTTATTAATGTAACAAACTTAGCGATCGAACAAAAAATTAGTATGCCTTAATAATACTGTTAAGGTTTATATCGTTAGTATAAATAATAAAAGCTGTTGCTAACATCATCTGTATGTGCATTTTGTACTTCTTTCATAGAAATATTTTGCAGATGAAGGAAGCTGTTGGCTCTTATTCTATTTATTTCAAATTGCACCCATTTTCTTTTGAAAAATTAAATGCATTATGAAATTCATTGACATCATTAGAAACATTAGATTATATGAGTAAGTTTTATACCTTTCCTTCAATAAAAGAAGGGCAGTGATTTATTTCATAGAGGCTTGTCTTCTCAATATCAATGCAAGTCATGCATATGTATTATAGCAGATAAAAGCTAAGCTATAGAATTTTTAAGTGAAACTAAAATCCTTATCTCTGAGCTTTAATCAAGATTTTTATTTCTTCTCTTCATGCTTAGCTCAATCTTTGAACTGCTATGCATAAAGTATAGTGATCTGAATTTACATACTAAATACCTAACCAAGATTTCAGTTACTACTAAATATTTATCAATATAGCGGATGAATGCTGTTTGGGGTCATGTATTTTCCTTCCTTTGTTGATTTCTCATAATTATACTGTTTTTGTTGTAGATACATTGCTGGCCATTAAAATTGCAACACCATGTAGGAAAGCAAATGCATAAGAGGTATTAATTGCACATAAACAGTATGGCACGAAAACAATTTGCGAGCATTTTGGATGTTTACGGGGGGGGGGGGTATGAAATTAGTAGAAACAGCTGCCATCCCTGGCAACTAAATTGGCCCTTACCCGATCAGGCATGGAGTCAAACTAGGCTTGGGTGACAGAAATGGGCAGCTCATTCCATGCTCCTTCAACTCTATGCCATACTTCATCAACCATATTAGCTGGAGAGAGATGGTGGTCCAGTCTCTCAGCAACCCATGACAAGATGTTTTCAATGGATAACAGATCTGGAGACTATGCTGGCCAGGGCAGCAATCAAATACCCTGCGTAACACGATTTACAACATGTGATCTTGCATTATCTTCTTGGAATAGAGCATTGGGGGTCCTCGAAGATAGAGTACAACCACTGGATGTAAGATGTCAGGAATGTACCCATCTGCATTCATATCCCCGTTAATCTGAACTAGAGATGTGCATGTCGTGTACCCAATGACTGCCCAAACCATCACACCAGGTGCAGGGTCCCTATGCCGATATCGGATGCAAGCATGTGACGTGCACTCTCCTCACAGCTTCCAGATACGTATACGACCATTAGAATACTGCACGCAGAACCGAGACTCGTCTGAAAAGATGACATAGTGTTGCTCCTGTATCCAGATTTGTCGTTCGGCGCACTGTCGAATGAAAAAGAGTCGTCGTCTTTTTCTATGCTGCACTGTCAAGGGAAACCAAAGTAATGGTCACGTTGTTGATAGTCCACGCTGCTGCAAACATTGAGGCTCTGTGCGAGCAGATACTGGCGATATCACGGAACGATAATCTAAACTTTTGATAGACAACGATCCTGCCTTTATTTAATTTTTTATTTTTTTTAATCGATTTTTGGTCCTTAAAAGTCCTTAATTTCGGCCAAAATCGACAGAAGGTCCTTAATTTTAATCATTGGAAATAGCTGTTTGTTTTTTACGACTGCTATTTTGAGTGTAAATTAGCATTTTGGAGGAATATTTTTGGTGATTCAACTTACAGATATGGTTATCTTTTGAATGGGTGAATGGATTATAATTCGTTCCTATTTCTAATATAAATCGTGGGATTTTCCAGTTTTATAATGCAGCATAAGTATTTTGAAATGATTTCATTTTTTCTAATGAAGAGCTCTTAAACAACTTTTGGCTTTTCAGGATGTGAATTCTTTTATTAAACGGCTCTGAATTCAGCGACTTATCAGCATTTTGGCGATTTTAAGATCAGTTTCTGTGGAAAATTTTTAATTTCGAGATCTGGGAATTTTTCGACATTTTTTTAAAACATTGTAACAAGTATAATTTTTATTAAAATAGTAGTAAAATATTGAAATTATGTTTAAAAAATAACATTAAAATAAAACGTTTTTAATTTTCACCGTCATATTATAAAGTTCCATTTTGGCCACTTATTATACAATATTTTGAATCTGCAAAATAAGCGAGGTATACGAAACAATTAACAAAACAGTTTTAGCAAAAGAAAAATAGCTATGTCAATAATTTAAAATGTCTTTTTTAATTTTTTCATGGTAAGAATTTTTCCAATGTAATTGTCTCAGAGTATTCAGAATTATCAGAATATTCAGTTTTCTCTATAAAATTAATTTTACACCTTTTCCCTCTGATATTTTTTCTCAAAATATTTCTGGCTTTTTACTGTTACAGAATTTTTCTTTAGGATTTTAGACATTGCAGCTTAGAAAGTTTAGAATGATTTGAAGGCAAAATTTATAGACCCAAGATTCTAGAAAATTACAGAAAAATGTCTCCATGCTATTAACACGTAACAAATGTATTTTGCAGAAAGTTTACGATGTATTTCTTACTTTTTGAAGAAGGTCTGGAAGAACAAAGAAAACATAATATTTGAATGTTTTACTTCTGATACTAGAATCGTTTTCTTAACACGTTTATCTTCTCTTTATTTTCTCTAATTTTCACTAGACACAGACATGGAAAATATCAAAAATGCTTTTATTCTTATCAGTAGGACAGGCATTATAGAAATAAATTTTTTTCTTAGTAAAAAAATTGAAAACTGACAATTTAAATGAATTCATATTATATATCTGAATGCATCATACACAGAGCTGGCGCTAGGCATTTTCCCACCTGATGCAATCTCTGTGGATCCTAAATTCTGCTTCCAATGCCTGCTCTAAATTCTAAAAGTTTTGCCATTTCTAGATTTTGTTGCTTGGTGTGTCACTAAATTCTAAAACTTCTGCCACACCATCTCTGCAACCAGCCAGTAAAAATCCTTTCCTTATTTCAATATAATGAATATTGAATCTTGTAGAAAGAATAAAGCTAAATTTTCAGAATGAACGAAATACTTTTATTTGAATTTTAAAACAGAACCAAAAAAATAAATGTTGCAGCTCTTAACTTTCAAAATTTTAAACTCTTAACTACTACAGTTAAACTCTTACAATTATTAAAAAAGTAAAATCTTAAACTCTCTAAACAAAATATATAAAAATCTTCCGAATCCTCTTCTTGTTGCCACATAATAAAATGCAAGTTCTTGTCCTATTATTTATATTTCATGTTTTCTTTAAGTCACGATCTTCACAAGTCATGATCTTTACAAGTCCCCCCACAAGAAGCACATTCGTCATTGTAGAGACAATGTTGCTCAGAGTTCATTGAGAGAGAAAGAGTTAACAGCTAACCTTGACAAAGCATCAGCATTCCCATGTGAACTTCCTTTGCGGTATGTTATACCGTTGTAACGCTAAGGCCTAATGAGACAGTTTAACACCATGAGGGGCGCTTTGGGTCAAGTAGGTGAGGGAATTGTGATCAGACACAATTTGCACTTTGGCACCGAAAATCCATGTGTCAAATTTTTTCAAGGCTTCGATGACACAAAATGCTTCTCGTTCGATGGTTGACCATCGTTGTTGACAGGGCGTTAGTTTCTTGCTGAAAAATGCTATGGGCATTTCTATTCCATGTTCGTCGTTTTGAGCTAAACACGCTCCAATTGCGAAAGCAGATGCATCCGTATAGAGTTGAAAGGGTTTGCTGATGTCCGTAGTATGCAAAGATGGCATTTTAATCAACTCTTCTTTAAGTTTGTTGAAAGCTGCTTCTTTTTCAGAGTCCCATGGAATATTATTTGGAACACTCTTCTTTGTAAGGTTTGTTAGAGGTAAAACAATCTCAGAAAAATTTGGGATATAATCCCTACAGTAGCTTGCTACTCCTAAAAGACTTCTGACTTCTTTTTTAGTGGTAGGCTTAGACAGATTTCTGATGACTTCTACCTTATCAGGATCTGGAGAGTGAGTTCCAGAACCTATTACGTGTCCTAAAAACTTCACGTGACTCTTTCCGAAATCACACTTTTCTAGATTTGGGGTTAGACCTGCGTTTCTCAGTGTCTGAAACACTTGGTCGATGTGATAGAGGTGGCCATCCCAAGTTTCAGAAAATATTGCCACATCATCAATATATGAACGGCAGTAGTTCTTATGGTTTGCAAGCACCTTATCCATCGATTTTTGGAAGGTACTTCCAGCATTTTTCAAACCGAAAGGGAGAACTTTCCATTGGTAATGGCCGGAATGAGTGATAAATGCTGTGTAGGGTTTAGCTCCTTCTTCCATAGGAATTTGCCAATATCCCTTGGTTAAATCGAGAACTGTTATGAATTTGGCTTTCCCTATTTCGAATAGTAAATCTTTAGCAATCTTCATCGGATAGGCGTCCGGAACTGTGAACCTGAAGTCTATGCACAGTCTAACGCCGCCATTCTTTTTTGCAACACATACTATAGGATGTGCCCAGTTACTGTCACTGGGTTCTATAAGATCCCATTCTAACAGTTCTTTAACTTGACGATCGACTTCCTCTTGAAGTGAAACAGGAACACGGTAGGGCCTCAATCTTTTCAGATTACATCCTTCTGTAACCTTGATGTCATGACCATCAACGTTGGCTTGACCAGGTTTGCTACTGAAAACATCTACATAAGATTTTAGTACTTTAAATAGTCCTTCCCGTTGGTAATATTTTAAGTCGCCTTTCAAATTTTGTAAATGGGTCCAGATATCATCAGCAGATTTATTCATAAGATCTGCTGGTGCATAGTGGATATCTCCAAACTCTTCATCTTGGTCAAAAATGATACCAACGTGATCTACACGAGCAATATATGGCCTTAACTTATTTATATGGAGTTCTCTAATACTTCCGTTTTCCATTTCGATTTTGGCAGAGTGTGGCCTGGTAAGTTTGATCACGGTAGCTGGTCCTTGCCACATGTTGAGCAATTTATGTGATGATGATGGCATTAACACGAGGACTTTGTCCCCAACATTGAAAGTCTTTTCTGGAGAACGTAAATTGTATCTTGAAGTGTACTGTTCTTGAGATATTTTGGAATTTGCTGATGCAATGTCATGAGCTTTTCTTAATTTTTCTAAAAGGTCTTGTAGATAATTTTCAATTGAACGGGAAGCTGTAACTGGAATGCTACGTTCACCTGTTCATATTTCTTTCAGCAAAGATAATGGTCCTGGTGTTATTCTTCCATATACCATCTGGAAGGGAGACAAACCAGTGGTGCTATGTGGCACTTCTCTATAGACAAATAGGAGATAGGGAAGATTCAAATCCCAGTTTCTGCCATGTTCTTGGATATTTTTGTTCATCATCTCTTTTAAGGTTCTATTCCAACGCTCGACAGCACCCATACTCTCGGGGTGTCCTGGAGTGGAGAATCGTGGAGACACACCAAGTAAGTTCTCAAAGGCTCGGGTGAGTTTGGCTGTGAAATTAGTTCCCTAGTCGGAACAAATCATTTTTGGAAATCCAGTTTGAGTAAAAAGCCTCATCAAAACGTTGCATGTTGTTTTCGCACTTATGTCTTTGACGGGGGTGGCTTCTGCCCATCTGGTGCATAGGTCAACTGCACATATCACAAACCTATGACCTCTCCTGGATGGAGGTTCTAATGGCCCGATACAATCCACGCTCCATACTTCAAAGGGTGTTTCCGGCCTAACAATAGGTTGAATTGGGATTCGATCTTTGTACGTAACTGTTCTCCTCAATTGGCATTCTTTACAACTTTCACAGAATTTTTTAACATCTTGCTTAATAGTAGGCCAAAAGAATGAGTACTTGATTCGTTGAATTATCTTTTTCTCACCGAGGTGGCCGGCAAGAGGGATTTCATGTGCCATTCTTAGGACTTCCCTTCTTTTTTCTAAAGGTAATACAACTTGCTTAATGTTTTCACCACAGATATATTCGGAATGAAGCAATATGCCATCATCGAAAGTATATGAATTTTGATTTTTATTTGCCCATTCAAAGGATTTTTTCAGAGTTTCGTCTTGTTCTTGATGTGTCTTGAATTCTAGTCTTACCCTGTTCGTTGTTTTCAGAGACTCTATGTTTTCTTGGGAAATCTGATTAACAACAGCCAAATTTGTAGTATTGTCTTCAACTGGTGAGGGTTTATCATCTGTCTCTTTGTACTCTAAGGGGGATGCATCCCAATGACGATCACAGTTCCACAGTTCGATATTTCCACAGAGTGTTTCATAAGCTGAAGAACTCAATAGCAAGTCGGTAACTAGCTTTTTTGAAACAGCACACGTAATGGACACTGTACCGTGAAAATCATCGTCAATTTTCATCTGGAAAATCTTTAGTGGAGTAATTTCGTTTTCACCAAAAGCAGAAGATATCTCTATTTTACTTTCTCCTTCGCAAGGCATGTTGTCAACCAATTTCTCATGGACTACTGAAATTTGTGCTCCCTGTCTACGATTCCATTTAGAATAATATCTCCACATTTAACTTTGACCAGTTTTAATTCATCTATGTTTCTAGATACGTCCACTGATTTTGAGACAGGAATAGAGATCTTGGCAGTTAACACTTCTGGTTTTTCTTTTTCTGCAAGGGGTGCTTGTATTTGTATTAAGTTGTTTTGTGCTGTTGCAGAAGCACTTCTTGGAATCTGATTTTTGGTACATAACTTAGATGTATGACCTTCTTTTCCACAATTATAGCAAGTTAGTTTGAAACTAGGCTTTTGTGGTTCGTCACTCTTACGGGATGGGTACACTCTTGGCGTGTTTTCAGCATACAGCGATTTATTTCTGAAAGCTCTTTCTGGAAGTGGAGAATGAGGTAGCCATTTTTTATTAGTTCTGTCTGCTGATGGATTACCACCAGTCTGTTTTGAGATATTACGAACACTGTCATATTCGTCAAGTTTATCAGCTAATTTGGTTGGAGAAACGAATTTCGCCCAGTCGTCAAGAAGATGGTCTCTTACTTCATAGGATACTCTTTTCTTAATTTGGTCAGTAATAATCAAGTCTTTTAACGCGGCAAAATTTGTGATTTCAAGACCATTGATCCATTCTTCAAAATAACTTGTAATTTCGTAGCAAAAATCTCTCCATGATTTTTCAGCGCTCTTTTGGTGCATCACAAATTTTTTTATAAAGCTTTCAGGATTTAATTTAAATCTCTTCAATAAAATGGCCTTAATGTATTCATAATCTTCAAAATTTTCTTCAGATTCCCTGAATTCAGAATTCAAGTCCCTTCAGATTCAATTAATTGAATGATTTCAGATGGCATTAAAGTCAATAAACATGAAACCCAATCTTTAGGATCAATCTTTGTCCTTTTAGCTTGTCTTTCAAATAAGGATAAATAAATCACAATATCATCGTGTCTTAAATTGAATTTGGAAATAAGCTTAATTAAATCAAAATTATGATGTCCATTTTCATTTGTTGGTGGCGTTTGTGTTAGTCGAACACGAGATTCAATTTCGAGTTTCCTCAATTCAAACTCCATTTGCTCTCTTTTCTGCTGTGCTTCTAATTCTTCTTTCCTTCGTTGTTCCTCAATCTCTTCTTTCCTTCGCTGTTCCTCAAGCTCTTCTTTCCTTCGCCTTTCCTCAAGCTCTTCTTTCCTTCTCTGTTCCTCAATCTCTTCTTTCCTTCGCTGTTCCTCAATCTCTTCTTTCTCCTTTCTTCGCTGTTCCTCTTCTTTTTTTTTCCTCTCTTCAATAATCGTTAAAAATATTTCTTTAGCAAATGCTTCATCATATGTATCACTTTGAATTATTTCATTTTTTATCGTCACGATTTTCATACTTGGATCTACTTGAATTTCTAATTCAGCAGCTAAAGCCAGCAAATCCTCTTTTTTTCCACGTCCCATAAAAGCCATGTCTCGATTTTATTCAGCCAATAGACTCTTAGTTTTATAAAAAAAACAATTTTTTTTCTCTTTTCTTTTTCTATTTAAATATAATTCACAATGAATTTAATTTTATTCGGCACGAAAATCAATCAGTGGAATCAATACTTAATGTGTTGTTGACCTACTCTGGCGAGTCAAACGAAATTACATTTGAACACTGGCATATTCATTACTTTGACAAGTAAATAAACTAAGATTCCATGATGGAAATAATAATTAACTTTTCATAATATTAATTAATTATTTTACGTTTACAAGGTAAATTGAGCTCTCACCTGAGTTATTTTGGTTCGTAATTATATGCGGGAAAACCCCGATCCTGTTTACTGCGCCAGTAAAAATCCTTTCCTTATTTCAATATAATGAATATTGAATCTTGTAGAAAGAATAAAGCTAAGTTTTCAGAATGAACAAAATACTTTTATTTGAATTTTAAAACAGAACCAAAAAAATAAATGTTGCAGCTCTTAACTTTCAAAATTTTAAACTCTTAACTACTACAGTTAAACTCTTACAACTATTAAAAAAGTAAAATCTTAAACTCTCTAAACAAAATATTTAAAAAATCTTCCGAATCCTCTTCTTGTTGCCACACCGTAAAATGCAAGTTCTTGTCCTATTATTTATATTTCACGTTCTCTTTAAGTCACGATCTTCACAAGTCATGATCTTTACAAGTCACGATCTTTACACAGCCCTTACCATATATATTTCATATTGCTTCTGAATGTTCATATTACTAAAGATATAAAATTAGCAGCTTTTTCTATGCTTTCTAAATTTAGTGTTTTTAGAATAACAGAAATCTTTACTTTAAATTCTAAAATGAAAAGGAAACGTGCTGAAGAAAAATTCTTCAAACATGTGTGCTGCTATTAGTATGTACAGTTATTATTATGTAAATTACCCAGTTGTTTATAATTTCAGCCTTTACTATAATTTCCCATTTCTGCTTTCTCATCAGAATGCAATTCGCTTAGATAGTTTTTAAACTGAGGTGTATGGAGTGTAAGTCAGAGTGTGTTTCTGTTCTCCACATACTTGCTGCATTAGTTCCTATCCAAAATGAGACAAAAAAATCAACATAAAGCTAACTATTAATTTAGAAGTGAAACAACAATCTTAATAAGTCTAACTCTTAGTAAAACGTAAATAAAATGTCACTTATCTTCTTTCTAATATGTCCAACTATTATAAGTGTAAAATATTTAATGCTACTTGATAAATTTCATAAAGTTTTATTTTATTCTATAACTTATTAATAATTACCGTATATACCCACGTATAAGTCAAGATATTTTGGACAAAAAAAAAGACTTCAAAGTGGGGGGGTCGACTTATAGGCGGGGCCATAAAAAATCTCGAAATCGAAAAAGGCATCGCGACATGGAAAAGCTCCTTTTCCAGAACTCGAAAATGACTTGTATGCTTGGGTTTTAGAGTGCTGGCAGAATGTTTTCATTGTCACTAGAACTGGCATACGTTTACAAGCAATGAAGCTTGCAAAAGAAGAAAAGTATGGTGTTCCAAACACGTTTCGTGCATCAACACATTGGTGCACTAAATTTATGAATCGCCATGGTTTGTGTTTACGCCAACGCACCAAACTGTCGCAAAAGTTACTATCTGACTTGGAAGCAAAGCTTATGGAGTTTCAAAAATACATTATCGATGTAAGAAAAGGAACTTTCCCAAATAGGGAATATGGACAAAACCCCCATGTCTACCTGAAAATAAAACAATTGACTGCAAGCGGGAAAAAAGCATTTTGATAAAAACGACCGGGCATGAAAAAACCCATTTTACAGTCGTTCTTTGCGGCAATAAGCTTCGTCCGTTGATCATTTTTAAAAGAAAAACTTTACCGAAAAACGTTGTGTTTCCATCAGGTGTGCTGGTTCGCGACAGAGTTCAAGACTGAAAATATATATGATGACGAACCAATGATGACAATCATATATTTACCTTTCTTTTCTCAGGTGATTTTGAATAAATGTAGTACTTATAAAAAAATTTTCGAAGTTTCTCAATCGATTTCGGAAGTGAGGGGTCGACTTATACGCGGGTATATACGGTATGTTAATTAAGTTATGTTTAATAGTAATGCATCCTACTTTTATGTTTAGGGCGGTATTACAAAAGTGAAGTTCAGGCACAGATAGTATTTTTAATTGAATTTGTTCAGTTCTCATTTGCTCATAGGTCCTTAATTTTTTCATTAATGGTCCTTAAAAGTCCTTAAAAGTACTTAATTTCCGTGTGCAGAAAAGCGTACGAACCCTGTTCAATGCATAACATGATATTCTGAGCAAACTCTAACCTTACAAAGCACTTTCTGAATGAGAAATCCACCACACAACTTTTTTTTATGCAGTGCTTCAGATGTCATTTCTCCCTCCTGCATTGTGTAAATGTGCTGAAATACTAATCATTTGCATATCTCAACCAACTTGTTCCTTTCGTATGATTTTGACGTTCATCAGATCATTCCATCCTGGTACTGCAATTTTAATGGCCAGCAGTGTGGTTCTTTTTGTGTGTGCCTTTCAGATTGTGATTTATGTGTACTTCAGGTTGTGAAAATATTAAAATGATATTTCCAGAAGGTTTCTGAGTGTTAATTATATGACACATGTACCTCAAATGACCTTTGAAAATCATATATTGCAAACTTGGTGTTCTTAACCCTTTGACGCGCGGTGATTGCGCCCTGAAACCACCATTTTCCGAATTCTTTTTTCCGAAAGTTTTGAGTTAAAATGAATTGATTTCTGATCTTTTACATCTAAATAACACAAAATGACTGTAGAATCATATATGTTTTAGGTATTAATACTTCAGATCGGATGCCTTTTAAAATTAGTTTACGATGAGACAAAATAACTTTCTTTTATTAATATAAACAACTTTAAATTTCAAAAGTTAGTCATCGCACATCATGATTTCTTTTATAAACAATAAAAAATTGCAGTAATTAAACTGCACATATAAAAAAAACTCTATATGTATGGCATTTGCTATGTGGTTTCAGGGCGCGACCACTGCTCCACTAGAGCATTGTGTCACAATGCTTACAATCCTCTAGAGGCTCGGTGGTCGCGCCTTGAAACCACTGGCGTTTGCTTCTCAATGGCGTTCGCTTGCTTTCCAAATAGGAATGTTTATTTTTACCCGGATATAGATAAAGGGCTTTGAAACCACAGAGTTATTTTATTACTAAACAATACATGCACCAGTAAAAAAGTCTTTCTTTTCCAAATACTTTTCTCTGACATCAACACACTTGCTCCCCAAGCTAGTATTGTGATTTCATAAATTATTTCCTCTGGTTTAAATTTAATGTAAATATACTTTGCTATAATTAAAAATAGAAATTGCATAAAAGTTTTATTTAAATTAAAAATATTTTCTGAATATTTTGGGACGAAATACGAATAAAATACGTATGGATGGGAAACGAACGATCCGTACAAAGCCAAAAAGACCAAGCCCCTCTCCATTAACATAAAAAACCACAAATTTCATGTGCCAGATGAAAAAAATTTAACCAACGCTGGAAATATACCAGTGAAATTTAAATCCAGGCAGTGTACATTTTGTAGCACAAGGAAGAAACCTCATAGAACAAGATGTATGTGCGAAACGTGCAATGGGAGTCTATGCATGTGCCAGAGACAAAACATACTTTGAACAGTGTCACAAAAAAAAAAAAAAAAAAAAAAAACTGAGTTCTTTTTTATCCTTATTTTATTGAGTTTTTTAATCCATTTATCCAAATGTCCTTATTATGTAGGTACTTATATTTTCACTGCTATAGAAAAATTACATAAATGTTTATTTTTTAATTTTTTGTGATGATTTACTTTGTAAAATAATGTAAAAAATTATATATAATGCAATTCTTACATACATTTTTTTTTTAATCCGTAAATTTCGTCATTTATTGGAAATGCGCGCAGAAAATGGTAAGTTTTTTTTTCCTACTACATCAGTAAGTTTCAAAGTCCTAGACGTGCGGTGGTTTCACAGTGCGACCACCACCCACAGAACAATGGGCAAGAGTAGATTTTTTTAATTCATATATTATTTGTCTCTAGGATCATAATATTCAGTTTCTAGAGTTTTTAGTTAAAAAAATTATAAAAATAACATCGCGCGCATCAAAGGGTTAACTGAAACCACCATTTCTCATATGAGGCATTTTTTTGTTCAGGTAATTTGTTCATGAACATTTATGATCTGAGGTTTCACTATATATGCTTATAAATGGCTTTATGTAACTGGACAGATTTTGGGCTAATTATGTTCTTCTCTCGTTAAGATGATTAAATACCTGTGGCAGTAAAATAGTATATTGTGATAGTTACTGCTAAGGTCATGTATAAAAAAAGTCCTCATTTTAAAATTAAGTCATATGTCCAAAGAAAATAATGATAAAATTAGTTAACACAACAAACTTGAGTTTGGCATAAAATTTACGTGAAGATCTCTATTGATTTTGAGGGCAAGCAGGTTACATGTTCCTCTACATCAGGAGCAAAGAAATCTGCAAGACTGAGATTGAGATCTTGACTTGCAGGTGAATCTACACCAAACTGAAGGTTGTTGTGCTAATTTTATGTTTCACTTGGTATGTCTTTCTTTTCAAAATAATGATGTGTAGCCTCCTGTAAAATATCTCGAGCATCAGAAAACTGGGAAGTGAGTGGCAAGTACCAGTTCCCATAATGTAACTATAATCCTTATAAGCATACTGAAAATACTGCCTTTTTTTTTTTTTTTTTTTTTTTTTTTTTTTTTTTTTTTTTGCATCCAGCATGTTATAGTTACAAGAATAAAGTGTTTTCGTGCTAGAAAAATAGTATTTATTGCAAGATTTTCTTAAATTCTGTATGATTTCTCCCATGCTATTTTTTAAGAATTCTTTTGAAGAAGTTAGATAAATTATGCTGAAGAATTCCATATTATCTAACTCTTTAAGAAGTTAGATAATATGCCATTACCCTATGAATTGGTTTTTTTAAAAAAATCTAAGTTATTCTGAATTCATGCACATGCAGTCATCCATTAAATTTCTAATTTTATCAAATTCAGTAGTGCCATTTTTTGTAAATCATCAAAGTAGAAATATATTATATGCATCTTTTGGAGGTTTATTTGTAATTCATATTAATAAGTATTTAAAAATTGTTCACACCAATAAATAAACATTTTCATTTTATTTTTGTTGATAAGGTTTTTGTGGCCATTTTATGTGATTTTTAACTTTGAAAATTGCTGTTTGCATTCATGCATTATGTATATAATTCTAAAATCCTATTTAATCTGCAGAAAGGTAAAGTTTTGATAATTGCCTGTGCCAATGCTGATTATGAAGAAAATGTGCTGAAAAGTCTGTATGAAATGATGAAAGTTGTAAAATTTCCCATTCCAAAAATCAAAGAAAGAGCTGAAGTAAAATATATATTTTTGAAATTTGTTTTATAATATTGATCTTATAACTAAACATTATTATCTTCTTTATAAATTGCATTATTTTTCTTCTAATTTAAGTTTTATGTAACATATGTAAAATTCAATTAAATGTTATGTCCAACATTCACTTAACATTTAATACTTTACCTGGTGATAATTTTAACTGTATTTGAGAATACTGTTAATGGGTAGTCTATAGAATTATCTTTAATTGGTTACCATAGTAAATGAATGATATGTAGTTAATAAATTTTAGAAGTAACAGTTGTCCAGAATAATTCTTAAATAAGATTGCAATTAATTCTTCACTTTCTTCATTCAGAGTATTTTTCAGTTTATTTTTTTAGATGCAGAATAAACTGATATAGTTTGATTTAATATGCATACTGTTGCGAGAGGAAACAATTTTGGACTAATTTTGGCAGAGAAATTAAACCTGTTACGGACTATGACAGGGTTACCACACTACTTGGTAAAAATCAGGGAATTTAAATATTTTAGTCAAAATCGGGAAAAGTCTGAAAATTTCATACTGTAATCTCCCAAAAAGCAATTTCTGTGCCAACGTCAGAAGCGATCACTTTCTTGGCATCATTCGGACAGCTGGCATAGAGCCAATTTTTGCAGTGTCAATCAGATTGTCTTTTTGAAAGGCAAAGCAAGTTTCTAGCATCTTTGGTTTCCAGTAACCTCGAGAATCCAGAGATTTGCATGTGAATGTGCTATGGATGCGGAATAAAAGTAAATTCCCTTCCATTATCATATAAAACAAAGTCTTTTAAACCTTTTCTTTTTTCTTAAATGCCTTATTTGTCATTTGCAGTAAAATAAGAAAAATAATCATCAGTCATCTAGGCTAACCATTTACTATACCTATATTCACCAAAATAATGTCGATTTTGGTAATTCAGTTTTTAATCCTTAAGTAATCACTTTATTTTAGTGTTATTCATATCATTTAAAGCGTCTTTTTCCTTCTAAATTTATTTATTATTAGTTAATAATACTTTCAATTTTCAGGCAGTTTTCTCTGGCATACCTGTGAAACTGATTCTAGCAGTAATATGACATACTATCATGAAATTTAGTGCACATAGTTTTACTTACATCCCATTTTACTTTTACTTATATATGTAAGTAAAAGTAAAATGGGAAAAATAATAATACTAAATAAATATAAAAATACTTGAATTTATTTTAAAATATCAGTAAATAGATTTCTTTCGTTTAGCTGCAAACTGTCTGCAGAAAAGACATTTTTAAATCCGGATTGGGCAGATTCTAATCTCAATGCTCAGGGGAGAAAACAGCTCCTATTATAGTTATAAAAGTAATGCTTTGGGCATTATGTATATATATGGCAAATGTTTACATTTTTAACTGGTACCATAAATAATTTATGCAGATAGCCTGGAATGTTCTTGAAACACATGTGGAAAAGTCATGAAATTTCATTCTCCTGTTTAAGTGGCAACCCTGCATGACACTAATTAGTGCAAAAATTTTTTAAATAACCAGTGCATAAATTTTTTGTTGCATTTATGCTATTGAATTTCTTCACCTGTAGGAATTTTCCATTGGCCTTTCATTAAAGTTATAGCACTGCAAAATTGATGTCAGTTTAAATCCAGCAGCTGACAATGCTGATTTTATCAATATGATTAATTTCTTTCACTTTTTAGCCCAAAGGGGCAATTTGCCCTGAAGGACTATTAATTTTACTTTGACATTTTGCGTCATCTACTATAAAACAGTGTTTCACTTTTCAAATTGTTGCCACCAAATATTAAAACCTTGCATTATATTAAAAAAATTAAATAATAAAGAACCTGCATGAATGTATATGTGTTTCTTGTGCAGTGAAAGGGTACCTAGAGACATCAAATTTTGAATAACATAGTCCTCCACTCGAATATAGGCATCTGGAAGCCCAAATTTAAAATTAATTTTGTAAAACTTAAAACACATTTTTTATTAACAAACTCAACTATTTCAAAGCAAACCACTGTACAGAAAGGGGGGAGCATTTTTATCTCCAGTGCACAAGACTGTGTATCAGAAATTCTAAAGATATGCTGTTTTTAAATATTTTGTAATGTTGCTGTTGAGTTCAATTTTATGGTTTAAGTGCAAAGAAAATGATATTTATAAATAAAGGTAACTCACAAAACATTGAAAAAATGCCTCTTTGGGGCATAATATAAAATCTGAACACTTTCAGATTTTAAAAAAAAAATATTTTTCCCTTCAAAAGAAAATGTAGAGTGAAGCCTGAATTCACAGGTTTTATTTGTTCATGAAGTTCTAATAAGTCAAAACTTCTGTCTCCATAAATGAATTAATTAAATTTCCTCCATAAATGAATTAATTTTAATTAATAAAATGAATTAATTCATTCTTCAACTGCAGGTAATTGCTTATTTAAGCTTATACCAACCAATCTAATTTAAAACTGAATTTCTTTCAGGAGCATAGTAATTGAAGCTCAAGAATTTCTGACTGAATATTGTAAACATTTACTCAAAAATAATACCTAATTTTTTTAATAAATTTTTATTCTAAAATTTGATTAAGTTTTATAATTGGGTGTTTTAATTAATGAATTTGCAGAATTACAGAAAGGAATTTAATTGTCATAAACAGGTAGATAAAGTAGCAAGAAATTGAGAACCAAAACCACTAAGAAATGAAATCTCCCAGTAAAAAATGTAAAATAATCCAACTTCCATATATATGTAATGAAAGCACTGATGTAGGAACACTATGAAGTAAAAGCATAGAAATGCTGATTGCGAAGATACTTGATGCTTAGAGCGTACATCCATTTTGATGAAGAATAAACAGTCGAGCTGAATTACATTCTATTATTTATTTAAATTCACTTGTAGCTACAATCGCTTGGCATTCTACTCGTTAAATTTTAGATACCTGTGAGCAGTAGTTCCTGAGAAAAGGTACATCGAGTATAAAAAAATTTTGGAGAAAAACATGTTTTTATGTAAAAATCCTCATTTATCAAAGTATTCAATGACTAATTAAAACTAGATTTTTTACAGTTCTAATTTTCATAGAGATTAAAGAATGGTATTTTTAGAAAGATAAAAGCATACAGAATTTGAAAATGCAAAAATCCGAAATCACCATTTTTTGAAGATTTTTGGGTTCTAACACCCCTTAAATAAAATATACCTTAAAATTTAATGGAGTAAATATGGTATTTGTTACAAATCATTGATAAATTATATCAACAAAGTTAGCTGTTATGTATGAAAGCAGCTTTCCTTAGGTCTTTTTAAATTAGTTACAAAATCATTAGCTTTTAAAATCAGCTAGAAGACTATAATCTTACCATATGATTTAATAAAAGTATAGTGGATTATCCACAGAATTAGCAAATAGTTGCACTGTAATTATATTAAATAAAATTTGATGTTTGGATAGGATAGTTTCTGTGTGTTTGTGATTGTAATCTGTACCAAGTCAGCTGTTGTTTGAAAGCTTTCCAAAACTACCCTGTCTACAAAAAGTACCCTGAAATACTTTCTCATAAAGAATTTTTTTCCGATGTCATATGAAAACATATGACACTGGGAAATCATCTGTAAAAATGCATTTTGTTTATGTATTTATATTTTTGTTTCAGATTTTTTCGCTTTTATTAAAGAACAAGAAACACAGTATGTCATCTCAAGAAATAGAGCAGTGTATCGAGTCCTCGCATGGCTTCACTGGAAAAGATTTGGTAGATTCTCTTGTGAATGGTTAGTCAGTAAATCAATATTTTCAAAAATACTTTTTTTAAAAATAATACTTTTATGAGGAAAGCAAAATTTGTAGAATAAGCATTAATATTTTTTAAGTTTGAATATTGTAGTAGAATTTTTTTAGGAATAAATTCTTTGTTTTGAATATTAAATCATGAATAACTCGTATGGCTTACTTTCATGCCTTAAAATTTAGAACCCTAGAATATAATAGATAGTTATGGAAGCAATCAAATGTACCTTTTGTTGGTCTGTGTCATTAACTCTTCTGTATTGTATGCTGCAGATGGGAACTCATTTAATAAGATGCGTGTTGTGTATGTGCAGTGAAAAGAGTCTTACATTAAAAGATAGGAGATGCATAGGCATGTTTCTGAGCAGAAAGCTTATGTAATAATAGTTAGCATTTTTCATTGACTGTGCCTGATGTAGTATATTTTTTTAATTTCTTGATTTTTAGGTATGATATCCATTCATTTTAATATACTTCTTTGTTTATTATTTTATCCTCTAATTTTTTAGTCCAAACAGCATCAACCCAGAAGGGCTATTAAATTCATTTTGGCATTTCGCATTGAAAACTTTAAATGTCAATTCACTTTTCAAACTGCTGCCACCAAATATTACAGCTTTGTATTATAATAAAAAGAAAGTAAATAATGAAGAATCTCTGCATAAATGTATGCATGTTTCTCGCACTGTGATAAAACAACGGTACCTAGAGCCATCCAATTTTGAATAATGTACGTTCCCATCCAAATATGGGCACCTGGAAGCACAAATTTGGAATTTATTATCTATTTTGTATTTTGTAAAACTTAAGCAAATTTTTGATTAACACATTGAACGATTTAAAGCAAGCAATGGTAACACTGTACCCAAAAAAAAAAAAAAAAAATTTTTTTTTTAATCTCCAGCGCGTGAGACTGTATCGGAAATTCTAAAATTCTGTTAATTTTAACATTATTTTGCGATATTGCTGTTGAACTGAATTTTATAGTTTAAGTGATATTTAATAAATAAAGGTAACCCACAAAATGTAAAAAAAAAACAACAAAAGAAAAAGTAATGTAAAATTTTAAAGCTTTCAGATTCTTTTAAAAAAATTTAAAGTAATACATTTCTGAAATGTAAGCAAAAATTTTTCTTCCTCATCCAGCATTTTTGGTGTAAATGAGTGGACAGATGTTCTTATTCCTAGGTTACTTTATTACTTTTCCATTTTATATTTCTGTTTTATTATTTCTGAGAAAATATTTTTCACAGTATTATAGTAAACATTGTTAAATATTGGAATAAGTGCATTAGAGTGGGAGTAGAGATTTAAAATATTCTACACTGTCTATTGCAAGAATATTTATTTTTAGCGTTAAGAAAAGTGAAATAGCTAATGAAGATTCATGGATTTTATCTCTTAATCAAATGGCAAAGTAAATAAATGTGTCTTTACAGAAACAACTTTAATATAACACAAGACTTGTATTGGGTCATTTGGAAAGGTATGTGCTATTTGAAATTAAAGTACCTTTTTTCCCCCTAATTATTTTGTTATTTGTATGCTGACAAAGTGTGGCTTTGATCAAGGGAAATGTTTAAATACAGTGTTTTCTGCTTATGTTCCATAATTCTAGCATATGTCAGAGTAGATTTTTATTTAAGAATGGAGTTCTAAGAATCTGTTCTAAGAATGGAGAACAATTTGCATCACATTATACTCATTTATTTAAAAAAAAAAATTGCCAGTTAGACAACTTGTAAAGTTTGTGCTGTATATGGATTAAGTTCTGTTTCATATGGCATAGTTTGAAGATGTTCGAGAAGTTTGAGCATGGGAACTTCATCCTCGAACAGGATATCCACTCTGGGTGACCATTCTTAGTAAAAAAACACCTATTGAAAGAAGCTATCACTGAAACCCCAGGTTATACATTTCAAGAACTATCAGACAGACTAAATATTTCAAAAAGTGCAGTATATGATCATTTGAAGATTGAGTATGTAAGCTACTATGTTGTATGGGTATCCATACTTTGACAGAGCAGAATATGTTTGCTTGAGTTTCAGCATGTCATTCTTTGATGAAAAAAAAATGAAGCTCCTTTTCTGAAACAGTTCATTACTAGAGATAAGAAGTGATGAATAAGAACGATCATGAGATAAGCCAAACTTGAATTGTTGCCACCAAATCTAACTATAAATTTGAAAAAATACTTTTCCCAAATGGCAGTTTTAAAAGTTGAAATTGAAGCTAAGTGCCCAGAGCTGACCAGTCATCAAGGTGTTGTCTTTTATCACGAAAAGCTTGGCCCTAAATTTTGATGAATGTCAGAGAGACTTATTCAGCATGGGAAATTCTTTACGAATATACCTAATGACTTTTTTTAATAAAGAAATTTGTGCTGAAGAGAGCAAAAAGTTGTAGAATAAAATGATGCTTATATGGTTCAAAGAAATTTTCTTGTGTTTGTGGTTTTTTTTAACTGTTCCATTTTTATTTACCATCAAAAACTCCATAACTTGCCAAATAACTCAATTTTTATGAGGGCTGATTGCCTATTATGAAAGATCTCTTTCCTTATTCCTTTCAGGAAGCTTCAGAAGTGAATTCTTGCTTTATATCATTTGAGTTGGGTTTTAAATATTATGTATAATAAAATAAATTACATATAATATATAATATATTCTTATTTATATATATGATAAACTGCAGTATTAAGATTTGACATTTTTCAACATTAGCAATGAAAATAAGGGAAAATTTAAGTATAAATTAATAAACTGAGTATTTAAATACCAGCATTTCCGGTATGTAAAGAAAAGAAATAATCATTTAACATTTCTAATGCATTAGCTTAAATAGCCTTGTTTCCACCTCTTTTCAGACATTTTGGACTATTTCTGTTGTTTGTTTTCATTGTGATAGTCTGTTATCAGCTAATTCTAACAATCCTGTCTCAGCAATTGCATTAATCAGTCAACTGATCAAAAAATGACTAGGTGTTAATGCTTCAAAATTGTTAGCATCAGAAAATAATGGAGAGATAGCACATGAATTAAGAATTCCTTCAATTTGGTTAACTACTGTCATAAATTCTTCATGGGTAAGAACTTAATTGCTAGCTCATCTCCCTAAATGGTGTTTAAAAGACCTAATATTGCCTTCCTGTAATATGGTGAAATTTGGTGCACTGGGAGGAATAAAATTTTAAGTAATTCCTTCATCTATCAGTACAGTGGTTGGTGTGCCAGCATTTCACAGAAAAAAGAAAAGGTCTAAGTTACGTTTTTCCACTCTCAAAGCTGTTTTGCTCCCTACATCTAACCCCATGCAGCTTTTTCCTGTCGGGTTATTTGAAGTTCAAGGTCTAGCTTGGTGAGATCCTGGCCATGTTGACAACATATCATGGCTGTGCAGAAGATTCCTGGTTACAGTCTTTTAGAAAAGATTCCTTCCTAAGGCATAATTGCAATGCATTAATTAATTCTAATTGTCTATTGTTAACATATTATTAAAAAGGGAAAGTTTTATATACTTTAAAATTTGAAATACTAATTTTAATACTTAGTTTTTTCCCTTTTTCTTTTAATGTTTGAAAGAAGTTTACCTGTCATAAATCAAAAATGTTTTTTTGTTTTATAGCTCATATTTTTGCATGTGCAAGAGTAGGTGAAATTTCTAAAGTTGAAAATGTTGAAATAATATTTCAAGACGTAAAAGAAGCATTTATACGAAGAAAGAGGAATATTGTTGCTTCTAGTGATATGACTGTTAAAAAGGTAGTTAGCTATTTTATACCTTTTTTGTTATAATATACTATTATAAAGCTTTGATGTATTATTATGGTCCATTATAACCTTCTGAATATAAATTAATACAGTTTGTTCTGGATCATCCTTTGAGAGTTTACATCTTTTTATATCTATAGTTGAGTCTATAGCTATTCCAGGCTTTTACGACTTTTGCGGAAGACACGATCCCACAATAATGTACAGCATTGCTGCTTAATTTGTTTTGTTGTCACACCCATTGTCTCTAACGTTTATAGATATGAACCAAGTTTATCTTATAAATCAGTTAACTTGATGATAGATTTGTTAGTTACTAATGCCAAAAGATCTTGAATGTAAACTTTACTCAGTAATTTCTTTCTGCTAAATTGAGACTTTAAGTGGTTTAACTTTCAGATAGTTGTGCTTAGACAGTGGATAACTTTCAGCTATATCATGTGCTTTAGTGTTTGTTTTTAATGACGAAAAGCATATATTGAAATTTTTCTTCTTCTCTTAAATTTTCATCTTTATGAACTCGACAAAACTGACACCAAAATGCAACCCTTGATCTGGGCATAAGATCATACTTCTTAAGACATAATTTGAAAAGTTTTAAATTATCAAATGCAAGCTTAGTAGAAATTGCAGACTTACCTTCATCATGTTGCTTGTAATTCTTCTCATATATAACTCATATTTTACTAAATTTGTCTCTGTAAGGCCCATATCACACATGCATTTGTTTCACACAAAATTGCACGAACAACTGTTTCGTGCAATTTTTCTGCCTGGTTTATTGTTGAAAGAAAGACGTGCAATGTTTTTCCTTCCTTTGGGAAAAAAATTGCAAGTGGTTCATTTTCAACCAATCAACTATCAGCTTCGAATGCTATCAGTTTGTTTGTAATGTAGAACCAACTTCCCTTGTGTTAACCCCAAAGCAATTGGGGGGGGGGTGATTGGTTGTTTTCACAAAGCAGAAAAATTGTTCCAAACAGTTGTTCTTTCGAAACAAATGAATGTGTGATACCAGCCTAAAATTCCATTGCAACATACTTTTCATCTGTAAAACTAATCAATTCTTTAATTTCTTCGTCTACTTTAAATAAGTGTTCTGCCTTCTCAACAATTTTGTAAAACTAAACATGAATGTCCTTTTCAACACCAGTCATTCGATGAATATCACCAAATGTATTTGCTGCCATAGTAAAGAGATTGCATAAATTATTTATTTCAGCTCATAATTTAATTTCAAGTTTTGCTTGATCAGCTTTTACTTTAGTGTCAGTCTCTGTTCGTTCTGAATCTATAGTCATTTTACTTTTCTTAAATATTGTTGCGTGCGTACGGGTTCATTATGAAATGAATGCACAAGTCCAATGAAATATTAACAAAAATTTATTATTATCACAACAAAAATGCTTAAATTTTCTCAAATTATCATGCAGAATTACAATATCTCACAATAGTTATCTTTTAACTACTCAAATATCCAATAGAACGTAATTCAAAACAGCTAAAGAACGCTAATCCGCGAATTCACTACAATCAACAAGAGCAGTTTTCTAAGCAACAACAAACTAAGCAACTGCTACAAACTGAGATGTTTTCCTCCTTTTATAAGATTTTAAAATCACGCGCTAGAATTTTCCAGTATTTTCTCGAAATCAAAAAGAGATATTTATTTATTTAATGCACGCGCTCTTGTATTTTCAATTTTCCGGCTTAGCTTTCTTTTAATATTCGTCACGCGCTGCACTGCGCGAGAAATAAAACCATTTAATTTATAATTGAACTAACATTAGCTTTTTAAATACTAAATTCGTAACACTGCCCCCTTCCCAAGGACTGCACGTCCCGGGCAGTACAATCCCTGGACAGGAAGCTAAACTTACGACTGTGGCATAAATGCAACTGAGGCATAAACATTACATTACAATATCAAACAACATGAACAATAAATGCAATAACTAACTTAAACAAATCAAATACTATCAAATACTAAATACAAAACAAATAGTAAATACAAATCAAATCAAATACACATTTAAAAACATAAAGGACCATGGTCTTACACTATTTACAATTATTTACATTATGTAGTATGGCCATAGCAATGAGCTAACCTGTCGTAATGAACGACTTTAGGTTTAGAGTTCGAAGACTTATGAATCATGACGTCATTCAGTCTCTTCAGGACTGTATATGGACCATCCGAAGATGACTGTAATTTAGAACTGAGTTCTCTTCGTTGAATCGGGTTCCACAACCACATCTTGTCTTTTTGTTTGAATTTATGTCCAGTAGCTCTCGTGTCGTATGTAGTCTTCACCTTCTCCGTCGCCAAGTTCACTCGCTTTCGTGCGGAACGGTGCATAACTTCAAAACGGGCCTGGACATCTTGGATGTGTTCCTCAGGCGATGAAGGAGCATCCGTACGGCGATCAAACAGGCGGTCACAAGGCAGACGAAGGTCTCGACCAAAGAGCATCTGGGATGGAGAATAGCTGGTAGTCTTGCGTTTCTTTTTGGCCCTAGTACGATTTCGGCAGCTTCCTGAGCTGGGTCTTTCGGACAAGGCGTCGGCATTTCTAGGTGAGGATCCCTTTTGAGGATGGATAGTCATGCCATCAGATGCTGAAAGCAGTTTGTTGTTTTTCAAGTCTAGGGAAAAATTGTATTTCCTTAAAAAGTCCAATCCGAGTATGCATGGATCTGTGATATCCGCCACATAAGCCGTGTGATGGTAGGCGGCACTTCCAAACGTGATGTTCACGTTTAACTTCCCAGCTATCTCGATCTTGTCACCAGACGCAGTCTGAAGGGTAACACAGGATGGCGTCCAAATAAGTTTATCTTTAAACTGTTCAGCTAAATCTTTCCTAATGATGGTAACATTAGCTCCTGTGTCAATGATCATATTGCAAGGAACTCCATCGATATTCCCATTGATGGACAGTCCGTTATTGTTGTCACTCACTATAGAGATCTTGAGCGCTTTAAAACAGGGTTTTTCATTATCTGGCAACCTCCGTTCCTTGATATGGTCATTAATTTGTTTGTTTAAATCATATGTCTTATTTTCCGTGCTCTGGGGAGTTCTGCAGTTCCTTCGTAGGTGGCCTTCAACACCGCAATTCCAGCACTTTAGGGTCGGTTTCGTTTCACCACTATTCCGTCTTAAAGCATTCACTGGTCTTGTCAACTCATCCGTTTTATTATCCGTGCCCTGGGGTGTTCTGCAATGCCGTCGTAGGTGACCTTCAGAACCACATCTCCAACATCTTACAGCCACTTTGTTCTCACTGCTACTCCGTATCAAAGCATCGACTTGTCTGGATAAATCATCTAAACGAGCCATCAATTGGTCCCCTGGGTCGTGGACTCGCACAGCTCTGACTGGGTAGCGATCTCTAAGAGTTGCTTGCTGGGCTGCCTCCAATTTCACGGCGTACAACAGAGCGCTTTTTACATCCTTTACATCTGCCATTCGAAGAGCTTTCTGTATTTCAGGATCCCGGATGCCATCGATAAAGTATTGCAAGGACAGGATTTCCCTTGTTTCTGTCGGGCATTCTGAAAAGGCGAGATGGGACAGCCTTTCAACATCCGCGGCGAGCTCCTGAAGTGTTTCGGTAGGCTTCTGTTGAGGAGATTTTAATTGGAGCCTGCTGTAGTCTTTTAAACACTTCTCCCCAAAGCGCAACTCCAAGGCGCCGGACAGAGCTTCGAAATCTAACCTTTTGTTTTCGGGAAGAGTCTGAAGGATATCCGCTGCGTCGGCTCTTAGAGAAGCGGCGAGATGACAGGCCTTAGCTTGGGAATCCCATCCATTCGCATCCGCCACGATAGAAAATTGTGTCTTATACACCTGCCAGGAGGTCTTCCCATCATATGTGGATAGCTTCAGAGGTGGACGAGCAGGCATTGGTAAGAATTTAAAATCATCACTCCTGCTCCCTGCCGACGATACGAATTTCTTTAAAGTATCCATTTCTTTGGCAACTGCAGAAACTCTCTCATCAATTTCTTGTTCGATTTGGTGTTGGACGGCACAAACTCTTCCTTCAATTCGTTCCTCCACAGCAGAAACTCTCCCTTCTATATGTTCTTTTACAGAAGAAACTCTTTCTTCTATTTCTTCTTTCACCGAAGAAACTCTTTCTTCAATATGATCTTTTACGGAAGAAACTTTTTCTTCAATATGTTCAACTTTATTTTCAACTGCATCAATTCTGCCTTCCATAGCTTCAAATTTATTTTCTATTATGCAAGTAATTTCTCTTTTCATTTCTTCTTGACCAGCTTGAACGGCTTTCATTTCGTCCTTAACGGATTCTTGGCCCAATTTCATTTCTTCCTTAACGGATTCCTGGCCCAATTTCATTTCCTCTTTAATTTCTTCTTTAAAAGATGTTTGGCCAGCTTCCATCTTTTCTTGTACAGCTTTTATATCTTCCTTAACGGAGTTGATGGCTCCTTCCATCTTTTCTTGGAAAGCAGCAAATGCAGTCATCATTTGCCTGAATTGTTCTTCCATCGCTCTTGTTATTGGCATTCAAATCCCACTTCTGACACCAAAAATTGTTGCATGCGTACGGGTTCGTTATGAAATGAATGCACAAGTCCGATGAAAAATGAACAAAAATTTATTATATTATCACAACAAAAATGCTTAAATTTTCTCAAATTATCATGCAGAATTACAATATCTCACAGTAGTTATCTTTTAACTACTCAAATATCCAATAGAACGTAATTCAAAACAGCTAAAGAACGCTAATCCGCGAATTCGCTACAATCAACAAGAGCAGTTTTCTAAGCAACAACAAACTAAGCAACTGCTACAAACTGAGATGTTTTCCTCCTTTTATAAGATTTTAAAATCACGCGCTAGAATTTTCCAGTACTTTCTCGAAATCAAAAAGAGATATTTATTTATTTAATGCACGCGCTCTTGTATTTTCAATTTTCCGGCTTAGCTTTCTTTTAATATTCGTCACGCGCTGCACTGCGCGAGAAATAAAACCATTTAATTTATAATTGAACTAACATTAGCTTTTTAAATACTAAATTCGTAACAATATATATCATATTGAACATAAACACTCTACAAGAAACAGAACTTTGAATAAAATAACTGAGAAGTAATCAAAAATGAAATAAATTCTTAAATTATATGGCTTACCTCCAATAAAGTAAAATTTGATGACTTCTGGCCTGCTACTTAAGGCAGAGTACAGTGTCACTTCCTAGATGCCACTTTTATTTTGATTTGAAATTTCAACATCGTTTAATATCTGATTTATTTTCACTTTACAAACACACATGAGGCTATGTATGGTTTAACAAAATGATCAAATGATCCACATATCTTAATGATGAATAACATTAAATACTGCTGTAGTGTAAATTAAAGGCTGCATATCTTAGAATGGTAATTTCCTGATCACAACATTCTAAACAAACTGAGTTTCCAGATTTATGTATCAAACAAATTACAAAATAAATGATTAAATAATACCCAACATGAAATGCTAAAATTATTAGGACTGGCAACAGCTGTGTTATATTTGAAAATACTTACTATCAAATTTTTATTTTCAAGATTATAAATTCTTGCTTTATTTTAAATCCTGTATTAATATGTTTAAATTTATTTTTTAACATCAGGTTTGTTGGAATGACATTGGCGGTATGCACGATGTGAAAGAAAAATTGAAGTACATTGTAGAAATGCCACTTAAATATCCTGAAAGCTATAAACGAGTTGATGTTGCTCCCCCTCGAGGAGTACTGCTGTATGGACCACCTGGATGTTCAAAAACTATGATAGCAAAAGCTTTAGCCACTGAAAGTAATTTGAATTTCATTTCAAAAAATGTAGGTAATTTTTTTATATTGAAATTAAAAAATTTTTATCTGTTTATATTTTTTATGAGATTTAGCATTAGATAAGTAATTTTAAAATGATATTATCTGTTCATGGGATTATCTGTCGACACTAGTATCAAATTAAAAATTTGATTTTCCATTAAAAAAAATTGTGGTGACATTCTGCATTTCTCCACCTCCCTTTTTAGCCTTTTCATTAATTTTGTACTCCCTGCCAGAGAAATATCCCCCCTTCCCATTGATGCATTTTATCTGCTTCTTGCAGATTACAAATTTCTAAGGAATATTTTGCTTGTATGTATCTTCTTTCAGGTCTTTTCTGTTAACAACAACATGCACTAGACAGTCTGTTACAAAAAAACAAAAACAAAAAAAAAATAGATGTATTAAAGTTGTCCATTAGCCACCATTAAATCAAACATGTTTTTCTTATTCCTTGTTACAGTGTTCTTCTTTTTAGAATGAATATTTTTATAGACCTTTTTATGATATATCATTCAATTGCATTCTTTCTTTATTGAAATGACAAAACTAAAAGAAAATATTTCTTATAATCAGAAAAATTTTACAACAGTTGAAATGAACTGATGACAGAAATGTGTTTTTCAGCTGAAAGGGTAAAGTTGACTTATATATCTTTTTAGTGAAAATTGTTTAGGTCATGTTGCTTTATGATGCAAAAATCCTTTGTAGAGTCATTAGGTTATTTTGAAGCAGGAGATGTGCAAAATGTGTAGTGCCCTCACCGGGACTCGAATACGCGTCAAGCGTGCTACCATTACACCACGAAGGCATGCTGGAAGGAGTTAGAAAATACCTTATACAGGGTGTTTCTAAATTAATATCAGGGTTTTAATGCTTTGTAGTGTTTATTACGTAAAACTTAAAATTATAATTAATACATGAAATGAAAAAGCAACTCAAACAATTATATCTACAAGCTTACAAGTGTTCAGCGTGAGCACCATTCATTATCTGGCACACATCAAGACAAGAATCCTTGGTCGTCCTGTACTCTTCCCTTTGCAAAGGCAACTGGTATTTTCAAACTGATGATACCATCTACAGATGTTATTATCACTTCAGGGATCACATCTGAATCTGGAACGCATGTTGCACAGTAACTACAGATTCAGTCTTTGAAACTGAAGAACAAAAAAAACCTTTCTGTTCACTAGTTACCATTTTTGGTGCTATCTTTTTCTGGCTCATGTGCATACCAACAAACAGAACTGTTTGAGTTGCTTTTTCATTTCATGTATTAATTATGATTTTAAGTTTTACATAATAAATACTACAAAGCATTAAAACCCCAATAGTCATTTAGAAACACCCTGTACATTCCCCCCCCCTTTTAAAAGGCAAATAAGGATGAGGGGACCCAATTGCCAAATTGTGGTGGGAAAGAATTATCGTCCACTACATTTTAATTCGAGTGGTACTGTTGAGTCATTAGGTTATTTTAAAGAAGACGAAAAAATTGTGCAGTGCCCTTTGCTGGGACTTGAACTCTAGACCTCTCAAATATTTGCCAAATGTGCTACCATTACACCATGAAAGCATGGATGGAGGATAAATACCTTATAACTTTTAAATGCAACCTGTTTTGAATTACATTTATTTATAGTTGAAGGGCTGTGTTATGCATATCAAATTAATTGCAGTGAAGTTAAATAGTGGAAAGTTATATGATATTATCCCTTAATACAAATATTAATTATATACGAATAAAAAAAATTAACCAACTTTCTGTTGAAGAAAAAAAAATCATGCAAAACTTTTCAATATCTTACAAATAGTAAAATAAGCAAAAATTAACATGAAAAAAACTCAAAAAACAAAAAATTCTGGGTACTTACGTATTAACGCAACCAGGCCAAAATTCGCATAAATTGCCAAATTTGGCGACCCTACTTACGGCAACCCTACGTCTTATATGTAGTTTTGTAAAAAGAGCATGTGGAGATTCACAAAATTTTCCTGCATTTTCGTGCAAATTTTTGTAATTTATGAGAAAATAGCAGTGTACATGGATAAAGTCAAGAGTGTGTGCAATACCATTTTTGTGCAGTTCTGGGATGTTTTTTTAAGTAAAAATAAGTCGACGTGTGCATGGTTATGGCGAATACGGTTTTCAATCAGTGCTAAAAGCAATAGCCAAAAGATTTCCGCCGAAAAAATAATTCTGAAACTTATTGAAATTTGAAACCGGAAGGGTTTAATTGCTATTTTATATTTTAAAACAAAATAATATAAAAAACTGTATTAAAAATTATCTGTAATTAATAAATGTACATTTTCTTTCTATTCATACTTTTTTACTCAAACTTACAAATAGCGCCAACCTGGTTGCGATAATACATAAGTACCAAATTCTGTGCAGAATTTTACTCTGCAGAACAACTTTATCAAAAATAAATAAAAATGTATTATATATATAAAAAATGACAATGAAATATGACAATCTCTTAGAAACAGTGACATAAGAAATACAATGAAAAATTGTAGCCAAATCCATATTCCTAAAAGAATGAAACTATTCAAAATGATATGATTTCATCAAAAATCTATCAACAACAATAAGAAAGAAAAATTGTTGCCAAAATCACATTTTTAAAGATGTGAGAAGTGTACTTGGAAGCTTCATTTAAGAAATTTTTTAAAAAATACAAAATATCATTTTTCCAAAATTCTTTTTCTAAAAGCAGTCGCAAGGATGAAAGCTTTGCATGTCCAAAAATTAAAGAAAAATAAACTGTACATTTTTTTAAAAATAAACTTTTTTGGAAAAAATCCCATGGGAAAGGTGTTAAGCTTACTTTGTTAAAATAAATTGGTATTTAATCGATTTATTGAAACACGAAATTTATTTTAAGTGCCTACGTTTCATGACGATGTGGAAATGGAGTGTGTACAGTAAAATCTTGCTTTCCTATAGCCCATTATGTCTCAAAATGACACAATTTCATCACAAAACATAAAATAAATTCGAATTTAAAAAAAATCTCTTCGAGGTGCACTGGTCTTGTCTAGATGCACCTATGTACCAAATTTCGTAGCCATGGGTCTATTAGCTTATGCGCAGCACGAATGAAAGAATGAACGTCTTCCCCCCCCCCCCCCGCAGAGCAGTGTGAAATTGATAAACAGATGTCGGAACGGTTAGATAAACAAAGGATATGCCTTTATCCATTTTTTATTCGTTTTTTGTTTGATGGACATCGAAGCATACTTTCGTTTTCTAGATCCTTTGGGAGCTCCAGCATCGGAAATTCTATTTGACATCATCGAAAGTTCAAGCTTACTTTTATAAAATTGCTCTTACAGTCTGCAAAAAATAATAAGCCGGATCCAATTCGAAGATTAAGGAACAACGCAATCATCAACATTAACTGAAATAGATAATTAGATAATTTTAGCTTATACATTAAACACGCACGCGAAAAAGAATTCTGCGCTTGCGCAGACACATATGCGCAGTCGTAAATGTCTTGCGCGCACGCGTAAAACGCCTATGCGCATGCGCAGAAAGATTTTAGCTTTGAGGTCCGGATTATAGATTATTCCGGATTATGGGTGTCCGAATTAACGACTTTTGACTGTATCTGGAAAAATCGGGAATCACCCAATTCAATCTGAAGTCCCGACGAGTCCAGATTTTGGACTTTGTACTGTACTTTCCAATGTATATATGTAATCATTTCAAATTATGTTTATTTTGAATGTGTATTTTAATTTATTATTTAAAAATTTTTTTAGACTTCTGATCTTTTTAATAAATATGTTGGAGAATCGGAGAGAGCTGTACGTGATTTATTTGCTGCAGCTAAAGCAAGAAGCCCATGTATTATATTCTTAGATGAAATTGATGCTCTTGTTTCTGAGAGAGGAAGGTAAATTTTCATTTCTGGAACTTAAATATGTTCCTTTTTATTGCTTAAACCTGATGTAGATAAAAAATAAAAATGTAATAAAATCTGTTTTGATGTGCATGGGTTTAACTGTTATAAAATTTTAAGAATCATTATATAATTACTAATTTCCTACTTAGCTACATTTGAAATTTTTTATACCTTTAAATTTTAAGTATCTTTAGTTCTCATTGGTTTCATAGAGAAAATATGTTATTATGTAACTTTTAGAAATGTTCACATTGTGAAGTGGTATTTTAATACCAACGAAGTGCAAAGGGTTTATTGCAACCCTTTATTTTTTCTTGGGGAGGTCATAAGACAGTTGCATTTGCCTATTTAGTTGGTAGTAAAATTATTAAAATGAGGTATTTTTTGTTAATGAACAAAAATGCCCTTAATCACTCAGATGGTGTAGTGATTAATGAATCGGACTGCTCTACTGAAGGGCCCAGATTTGAATTCAGAGAAAGCATGTATTTTTGTAAATGTATACTGTCTGTCTGGCATGGGGGCACTCGTATGGCAAGCTGAAAGTTTTGTAGAGACCATGAAGAATTGGAGACCCTCAGACCCATCCCTCGAGAGACTCTCCTTCCAAATTAAGGCAGAACTGTGCGAAGTCATACTGTCGCCTATATTGTGCTCAAGGCTCGAACCAATAACAGATGCAATTTGCCTTTGATGACACAATAAAATTCATGGGTTCCTATTGATAAGGTGAGACGAGTAAGATTAACTACAACATCAGATGCCCTGCATTGTTCTAATGATATGAAATCTTATGATGAGAAAAGCAGGGTGAAATAGGCCATAATAACAAGTTGTATCCAGAATCAGTCATGATGAAACATTTTAACAGAAAAAAAAAAAAAAAAAAAAAAACTCTTCATTTTTAATATGTTACTCAGGATTAAATGTCATTTAATCATTAATTTTTGCTTTTCAAATTATCTGTGATTATTTTAGTTTTTCTGTATTTTTTAGCAGAGTTTTTAATGTATCAGAAATCAAATAGAATTATTATCCTAGCAGCTATTAAAAGTTCTCCATTAGCATCCAAGTCCATTTGGTAGTCTGCATTTTGAGGACAGCAATATTATATGTACCAAAAATATCTGTTATGTACACTGCTAAAAAAAAAAATGGGAAAGTGCTATATCTCCCGTTCTACTGGGCCGATCGACAAAATTCAAACTGCGTTTTTCATGTCTCGAAAGCGCGACTTAGAATATATATTAGATTTATATATAGCACTATTCTAACATAGGTATTTTGACACAAAATCGGACTTTTTCTGAAATAACATACCAATGTTTTTACATATTTCGATTCTACGACTCAAATTATGCCAGAATACTAAGTTTTGTAAAAATTGTACGACTAGTTTTTAAAATATTAGCTCTCAAAATTTTAGCTCCTCAGTGTTAATTGAATTTGGCAAATATTTATTAATATCTCTTTTTTTATTAAACTTTTTTGATTTTTTCTCTCACATTTCGAAATTTAGGTTCATTCCAAATAAAATTTACCCATTTTTTTTGTGTTTTATTTTTTAAATTTCTATTTTTTAATAATTTTTATAAATTTTTCGAAAAAAATTTTTAATTATAACCTATAAAATTTTTACCATCATCATAAAGAAGTGTATTTTTAAGCATATCTGCAAAAAATTACACTTTTTTATTCAAAATTTTCTAAGATATACACGAATTTACATATTTTTGCGTTTTGAAATTTGGCATCTTTTCTTAGAGCGATAATAACACCAATGTGGTTTATGAATTTTGTTATGGTGAATTGCCACAGCTATTTTTAACCTTAAATTTCAAATAAAATTTTACGGAGAATTAATTATATGAAATTTTTTCCCTCAATAAGGCGTAATAAATATTTATTAATACTATATGAAAAGCTTTTTTTTAAAATTATAGATGATATTATTCAAATTTTAACAATGTTTTTTAATTTCTCTCTTTCTTCCTTTTTTTAAAAAAATAAGAGTAAATTTTTCTAAGAGTAAATTTTTACCTTCGGCGTTTTATCGTCTGCTACTTCATTTAAATTCGTCTAATATACTTCATTTAAATTGAATTGTCTAAAACTGAGAATTTTCGTTTAATGTTTATTTGAATTTTATGACATTAACTGCATAATTTATCTCTAAACAAACTGTTGCTTTTAAAGTGGCTGAAGGAGCGGCAGATACTATCATCCATATTTTTAAAGCACAATATATTTTTATAGAAACATAAGGTTTAGAATAATCATTTATATAAGTCAAATTATGATATAAACATACAACCCTCTAGAGACTGAATTAGTGGAAGTTCAATGGTTATGTAGAAATGATCTGCAGCTACGTAATGGCTGGATAAGTCAGCAGCTTCTGTGGACAAGTAAGAATAATTATATAAACGTTCACATTCTGGACTCAATTAACAAGGAGGATACGATGTTTATTAAATGAATTTAAGAAGTTTTAAAACATAAAAAATCAACTCATTTTTAATCCTAAAATGTATTTTTGTGCGTAGCGTATTTTCATTATATCTTTAAAATTCTAATTTAGAATGTAATTGTCAAGAACTAAATCCTAATCATCAGTAATATAAAAAGTAATTATTACGGTTATTAATAAATCCTGCTTATAAAGTAATTGCAAATATTTCAAAAAACTTTGTCTGAATGCAAATATTTTTCTGTGCACATATTTTAAATTTTATATTAATCAAGATTGCACACGATATTATTTATTTGCACTTCAATTTTTACCGTCAGCTCTAGTAGAAGTTACAAATCAATTATATTTAATTAAGGATTGGATTGGATTATTTAATTATGGCAAAGCACACAAGGGCTATCTATCTGCCTAAAGGGATGGATGCCTTCGTGGAGGACTTTCTAAGGTAAACTGGCTCGTATACACGTTACACATGGGGAAAACCACGAAAACGCCCATGCAGCCAGCCCGTTCGCGGGATTCGAACCTCAGACTGAACTACCAGTGCTCAGCGTCTTTACCGCTTGGCCGCTGGTGAGCTATTTAATTAAGGAATGACCATCTAAATTTAGAAACAGCGTACCGTAACAGCAATTTAATTATTGGCGCCGTATCTTTCATGTTACTCATGATTGGCAAGCTACGTGATTTTTAATGAGTATTCGGGTTTTGCTAGTAACTTCATTTGGAAATTGCGCTTAAACTAAGTTAGTTGGTTATTTGAACATAGAAAGAACATGGGAGCTATTTGGTTAAGATGCTTTCATAGAGAACCTTAGTAAAGAGAACCTAAAAAACTACGAAAACCAACCATGCAGCCTGGGTTAGACTTCGCAACAAACAATTAGTATTTAACAATCTTCAAATGCTAGACAACTGGTGAGGCTCCAATTTAATATTTTATTTGTAAATATTTAAAATATTGTTGTATACTTAGACACAAAAAGCAGAATTTAAGTTTTGTTAACTCGTTAGTAAACTACCAAACCGTAGTGCAAATGAATTTCTTTTGCAATAATTGTATTCACTTAATATTCTTGGAATATGAGTTAAAGAAGGAACGTTCTCGGAAGATTAAAGAAGTGTTTAAATCCAGTGATATAAGGTTTGTCTTACAAGCTCAGGATCAAAACGATTTTGCAATTGCCCCAGTAGTTGACTTGTAAATGGCTGTGAATTAAGCAGATGACTTTTAATATTACGTTATTCAGTCAGAAAACGTATTCCAAATGTTTTGTATTGCATGACAATGTATCTTTTCATTATTCAATAACCAATCGGAGAACGGCTTGTATTCCGAAAATAAGTATGTTTACTCAATCGTCCTGCATGTTCTTCAAATTTGCTTCTTGTGATTTTTTTTTCTTTCCTAAAATCTAAAAGTTTTTTGACATTGAAGAGACAAAAGGAGTATGGCATCTACTTTTAGAGGCATGTAAAAAACAGATCTCTACAAGCCGTCTCTTCCGTTACATGTTGTGCATTCAGACAAAAAGTTGGATCAGCGTAAATTCTATAATGTATTTTTATTACACTCTGATTACTTTGTTAACATACAGTGAATATATACTAAACCTTTTACTTCAGCTTCAGTAATTCGGTATTTTTGTCGGAACTAGGGCTTAGAAGAGACGTCAAATTGAATATTTCGATAATCCAATAAATTCAAGGTTGAAGTTTCAATATTTGATTTTCGGAGGGAGAGGAAATTTTTTCAGTTTTGGTCAAGTATATTTGCTTCCATTTTTATTTTTTCCATAAAAGCAGAAATCTTAGGCATGGTATACATATAACGCATAGCTTCAATTAAAATTTAATAATATATAGGGTGGTTATAATTAAAGTTCCACTTTGGAACGGTCATAAAAGGAAAACTATTGGATCAAATGTTATCAAACTTGGTAACTGTGTAAAGGAGGTCATAAGAATTTATTTTCCGCAAAAAAAAAGAAAGTTCGAAACTTCACCACCAGATGGGCAAATGGCACTGTATGCAATATTGTTAAACGAAATATGGGTCGGAATCTAACTTAACCTTTTGTTACACGGGTTTAATATGTTGTATACCCTTAAGAAACTTTGAACTAAGCAAATTACCATTTAAAGGCGTTAAATTCAATAAAAGCCGAGTGCGCCATCCGTGTAAGGGAGAAATTCGCCCGTGAAAACCACTAATTAGTGATTAGAAAATGCGAGATTGCAAATCACTCGCACAAGTGCATACAATCTGGAAATTGTTTTCTTACAGATCACTAATTTGTAATTTTTGAAGCCTGAATTCGGCCCTAAAACATGAAGATACTGATTCAAAACGCTTTTAATCGATTTGGGCCAAAGAAATCCCTCATGTTATCTATCTAGTTACATTGCATTCTCCTACTGCATTCGATTGCATAGAAGTCATTCCACACCGTTTAGTGTTGAATGACAGCTAGTTTTATAACTGAACCATTTTTCTCTGAAGAGCAGTCGACAGCTGGACCACTGTGATTGCAGCTCACTTAGAGTCAATGTTAAAATGTTTCGTGATACATAAACTACAGTAACATGGCATTTTAGATACTACGATTTTTATGCAGGGCTGGGCCCCATCTCACGTGTGTTGCACAGTTACTTAGGCAACATTTCACGAATGAACGTCTTATAGGCCAACACTTCCCTTCTTCCCACCAGACCTCAACCTCTGTGACTTTTAGCTATGCGGTTTTCTCAAATGCACTGTTTATGGTGATAATCTAAACAATTTGGCAGAAATGAAAAATGTGAAACACTGACATGTCCGTAGCATTCCTCCTGATATGCTAAGAGCTGCTGTTGAGAATGCAGTAACAGGATTTAACTTGCTTTCGGAAAATGCTGGACGCTACATTGAACATGCTTTGTAACACGTTTCGGAAAATATTAAACACATTTTAAGCAGATGTTTTTGTGTCTTATTTCATTTAACAATCTTGTATACAGTGCCATTTTTTCCCTGGTGGTGAGTTTTTGAACTCTTTTTTTTTTCCACAGAAAATAAATTTCCATAACCTCCTTTACACAATTCCCAAGTTTGATAACATTTGGTACGGTAGTTTTCCTTTTATGACCATTTCAAATTGGAACTTTAATTATAACCACCATGTAAATTAAACTTTAAAAATTTTAAAGTTTGGTTCAAGTCCCAGCTTTAAAAAAAATATATATATATATAATCTTCTATATTAATCCTCTTAGAAAGAATGTTTTAAGAAGCTAATTTTTCTCTCGCATTATAGATTGTATAAAAAAAAACATGATCTTTAATATGATTTAGATTGTTTCAGCCGATATAAGAAACGGGTCACTCGGTGGTACAGAATAAACCCTGCTGGACTGTTTTATTTCTTTGTCATTTAGCAAAAATCTTTTAATTAAAATATTTATCCTTTGGACTTCGCTTTAAACTTTATTTATAGTTAAAATGACTAGAAAATGAAAAGCTGTCTTCAGCTGAAACGCAATTCATGTAATTGATATTTTAAAAAATTGACAAGATTGCAAAGTTTATGGAAGTCTAGCAATCGAAAAATCTTAATTTTCTTGTGTGTGCACTGAAAATAACTGTAGAAGGAAAGAAGAAAATTAGGGAGAAAAGTAAGCAAAAATTTGCAGGGAAATTTGGCTGTCAGATGTTTAAAAAAGTTGGACGCTTTTGAATATACTTTCAGGATACTTCAAAGAATTTAGGTGTTCAAAGAAAAAACACTTGGACGTGTACACCAGCAAATACCATCAATTGAGCTTGTGGTTAACAGAAAAGGCAATATGGTTTAGACTATATGGTTGTATAAATTTAAATTACGTTATAGAACATCATATTGTATCATAAATGGAGAATCCCATGATTTTCTCATTCGAATTATTTGAAGATTCAGGAGTTTATCCAGTGATGTATGTGGATGTCACCTAAAGATGTTTTTTTTTTCCTCCTGATGAAACAGCGGGCGAGCTATAAAGTCGCTGAACGCTGGTAGTTCTGTCCGAGGTCCGAATCCTGCGAACGGGCTGGCTGCATGGGCATTTTCGTGGTTTTCCCCATGTGTAACGTGTATGCGAGCCAGTTCCCATTAGAAAGTCCTCCACGAAGGCATCCCTCCCCTTAGGCAGATAGCCCTACTGTGCTTTGTCATAATTAAATAAACCAAAACCTTTTGATGAAACCAGTCTTTCCTTTCATCTCATACCTTCAAAATGTTTAGCCTCTAAAGACTGATAAAGGCTCTGACTAAATATTGATGAAATGGATTCAGTTGAATTATTAAGTTACATCAAAGCAGGGCTATGTGCCTAAAAGGAAGGATGCCTTTGTGAAGAACTTTCTAAGGAAAATCAGCTGGCATACACGATACACATGAGAAAATCCACGAAAACGCCCATGTAACCAGCCCGTTTACCGGGATTCTAACCCCGGAGTGAACTATCAGTGTTCAGCGACTTTACCGCTCGGCCATTTGTGGGCCTTTATGAAATGGAAGGCGATAACTTTATTTAAAATGATTGTCAGAAATATCAAGGTATTTCGAAAATTTGGATGCTTTTTACTATACTTGCGGAATGCCTAAAGAAAAAGAGCAAGAATAAAGAAGAAAAAGATAAGAAAAAATAAATTTTATGGTAAAATTTAGTATTTGTATTTTTCTTTTAAATTAAAAACTTTTTAATCTTATGATATTTGATTTTTACGATTTCAAAAATAAAATATTTGACTAAAATATGAATAACATTTAAGAAGCCAAATGTAGGATAAAATTGTGTAAAGCAATGGGCACAATGATAAAACTGTTTAAAGCAGTGTATGCAAGTCATCCTAAGTTAAAATGTTGCAATCCTAAGTTAAATGTCTCTCTTATTTATATATATCTTTTCTGAATGGAACATTTCAATGGCGTGTTAACTTTGCTTTACTGTATTATCTCTTTCAATGTATGCAGTTTTCAAACGCATCATAGTCTGGGTTACAAAGTATTCCTCCGAAAGAAACGCAATTTAAATAAATAAAATCAAATTCTGGAAAATTTATATTAATAAATATATTTAAAATGCTCAATTCGAAGGAATAAATAGAAAATTTTAAAACAATTATCTGAAGAGACAATGCAACACAAACAATTAAAATAAAAGTATAAGAATTTAAAAATTACCTAAAATAATAACTATGACAAAAAATATATATAAAGAAAACTATTTGAAAAAAAAAATAAACGCTGTACCTTTATTTACGCAGTTCGAATAGGTAAACAGAAATTTTTAAAACAGTTATTTGAAAAAAATATGCAACTTAAACAATTAAAATGAAATTCGAAAAAGAAAAAATTACTTAAAATAATAAGTTATAATTAAAAATATAATATAAAGAATATTATTTGGAAAAAAAGGAAACTAGGTTGCCATATATTAAGAAGTTCGCCAAGTGAACTATTCTTGGCGCAAACTGACAAAAAAGTGCCAACATAAATTTGTGAATTTCTCCGTAAACTTCGCTCCAAATTTGACAAAATTTCACATTTAGGCGTAATTTGAGTCGTAGAATTGAAATATGTAAATAAAATTGGTATGTTATTTCATAAAAAGTCCGATTTTGTGTCAAAATACCTATGTTAGAATAGTGCTATATATAAATCTAATATATATCCTAAGTCACGCTTTCGAGACATGAAGAACGCAATTTGAATTTTGTCAATCGGCCCAGTAGATCGGGAGATATAGGACTTTTTTTTTTTTTTTTTTTTGTGTTGAGCAGTGTACATAAAGTAAAATAAATTCTGCATCCATATTATCTTTAAGTTTAGATTGTAAAAAAAAAAAGTCAGCTTTGTTTCATGCTTAGTAAATTCACAAAAATAGTTTTTTTTTTTTTTTTTTTTTTTTTTTGTTAACTACAGTTTTTTTTTAATTTTGGAAAGTTAAGGGTTACAAATTTAAAAAATTGCTGTAGTATTATAAATTTTAAATTCATTTTGGAAAGGTTTAATAATATTGGTTTTATGCAATGTGATTAAAGGTTTTCCATTTGATACTTTTGAGGTCATGTTTCTTCGAAATAGATCTTATAATTGAATAAATGTAATTGGTTACTATATTAGTTGTAACCATATCTGACACTCATATGCCTTCCAACAATTTCAAAAAGCAGAAAGTACTACAAATATCTTGGTGGCTGGGTAAAAACTATGTAAGTCCGAAGAGAGCATCTGCCCTCAGTTGTTGCTGTTGTGGGTTGTTGGTTCAGCATATGTCAGAATACTAAGATATCTTCAAGTTGACTTCACTCTCTAAATGCGCTTTTTATTATGTTGTGTTTGTTACAGTTTATAGTAGTTTGAAGTCTAACTACTGATTGTACTGTTTGATACTGTGAAGAGTTGTACAGCTATTTTTGTAGAAAGTTCTATAACTCTGAAGTGTTCATTTTGATAAAATTTATTTTATCAAAAGGAACACTTCAGATTCCTTTGATAAAATTAATTTTAAAGGAACCCCAGTGATAGGTTGATAAAATTTATTTTATCAACCTATCACTGGGGGGTCCACCAGCGGCCGAGTGGTAAATTCGCTGAACACTGTTAGTTCGGTGCAAGCCTCAAATTTCATGAACGAGTTGGCTGCATGGGCGTTTTTGTGGTTTTCCCCATGTGTAACCTGTGTATGAGCCAGTTTTCCTTAGAAAATCCTTCATGAAGGCATCCCTTCATTTAACAGATTGTCCTGAAGTCTTTGCTATAATTACATAAACCAAACCAACCTATCACCAGAGATGTGTGCATTCAATCTATTATGATGTATAGAACAACAACATAACAATGTATGGGAAGAGCAGTATCAGATTTTTTAATGCAACAAACTTTTGGCAGATGAACAGTAGTCACCCCTTATATTTAATATTGTTATCTTTAAATATAGCAATTATTTTATTTAAAAAATACATAGCAAAATATTTAACAGGAACCTTTTCCTAACATGTTGCAATTTTCTTTGCTGAACTAATGGACGTATAATATATGCCAATATATCTTTAAGTCATTTAAAAGAATCTGAGATTGCATCACTTGTTAAATTAATTTCTTTATTAATTTTTGTTTTATTACAGTATTTGAAAGTAAGCTGATAAAATAAATTTCATTTATGTGCATAGTAAACATTCACATAAATAAGTTACTTTTAGTTTTACGCAGAACTTACTTATTATTAGGCCTTGAATTTGGGAATTCGTAAGTGTCTCAAAAAATATTTTATAATGTGAATCATTATCACTTTTTATGTACAGATGGGAAAATGAATGTTTTGAAACCTTTTATATTGAAAACATTGGTCTAATTTTGTGTTTTATTTGAAATTTTATTTTAATTGTTCAAGTGGCTCTGGTGTTGGGGATAGAATTGTTACAACTCTTCTCACTGAAATAGATGGTACTGAAGAACTCCGCGATGTCATTGTAATAGCTGCAACAAACAGGCCTGATATGTTGGATGATGTAAGCAACTGTATTTTACTTGATGTATTGGAAAATAGTTTTGTATGCATTATAGATTTTTTATGTGTTGATGTTTAGTCTGTCACTTTATCTGTCAGTGCAGTCATATATATATAAAACCACGGTATCTAAACAACTTTTTAGCGTACGAACTAGGAGTTTTCTTTTAACTTTTTTCTAAATTTTGTAGCTCAATGCACAAAGTTTTTGACCACATAGGTCTTTTATCGTTTGTTCTCTTTTCTTTAATTATATATATATATAATTAAATAAGACTAGAAATGCATTAATATCTGTTAGGATTGTGAATAAAGATCTTTATTATTTCCATTGGCCTTGAATAAAAAAATTAAGTGTGATAGACTTAATAATAACTTCCTATGAAACTGATAGACCGCATAATTGAAAGCATCACACATCACTGTATGTGCTGTACTGCTTCTAGAGGTGATCATATTCTATATTGAAGGTACTTTTCCTATAGCAAACTGACACCTTCGATTTGTTCATTTTATACATGTGCTACTTTCTATACTACCATAATTATCTGGTAATTTCTTTTTATGTTATTTGATACCTTACTATGTGTTGTATATCTTGTGTAAGTTTCATAAAATTCTACATATAACTTTTTCAGTAATCATGATTTTTGTGATTTTTCCTTAATTAATGATAACCAGTGTAATTTCAACTATGTGTAATGTATGCTTTACGCATGCGCGCGTTGAAAGAAATGTTTAATAAAATAAACAAATAAATATTAAGCTTTTTTTTTTTTGTAAATTTTGATATTCCTTAGATCATAATTGCTCTTTATTTCATAAATAACGGTTTTATATTTTTAATTTTATAATTTCTGTATGCCATCTTACCAGATTTAAATTGATGATCTATAATCCAGAAAAACTGATAATCCGGAATCGCCGAAGTCCCGACGAATCCGGATTAAAGACTTTTGACTGTACTATAGGCATTTTACTGCCCAGTGAAATTTCTGTGGGTCCTAAGTTCTGCTAAACCTTGTTCTAATAATATGACGCTCTTAAATTCTTATGTCCAGTGCCTCTCCTAAAGTCTTTAAATTTTCTAGTCTGGTGCTTCTCTAAATTCTAAAAATTTTGCTGCCTTTAAATTCTGCCACCCTCTGTAACTACACCAATTCTGGCGTCATTCTTGAATGTATGCCAGGAATGTTTCAAAATACATTTATAACATTCTGGCAGATTCTGAGGAATTGTTTAATTCATTACAAAAATATTAATCATTTATGTTAATAATAGTTTAAACAACAGATAAATATATTTGCAAAAGAATTTTAATTAAAAAAAAGCATTAATTTTTGCATTTATTTTTTTTTTTGAAAATAAACTGATGTATACTGAAAATGATTTTACAGCACATGCATAATTTATAGAGCATTAGAAAAAAAAATTTGGTGGAAGGGTTATAACTTGATTTTCATGGCCACCATTATCAAAACAGCAAAGCCAAATGTAAATTACCTGCGTATAGTTTGTGGATGGCATATCTCTGCATTTGCTTTGGCATCAAAAGGCTTATCTTTCCCAGAGGATTTCCGCCACTTGAATTCTGAAAGCTACAACTCTAGAATGATGTCAGGCCATACCACTTTGCTTTTTGTCTCACCATTTAACAGAGCCCCATAATCTTTTGGGTGTAAGCATCCATTGTTGTATCAACAAAATTAAATTTGTGGTTTACAGTTAAATGGGTGTAACCAGCCTTTTCAAGCTCATCTGTTTTATAAGCTATATATAAATGACTGTTTCAAAGCCAATAATCTGAATATATTTTCAATCCTTCCACTACGTGGTCTATAGTAATTTATATCAGTGTGCTTGCTTCCCAATTTAGAACGTGAACAAGAAAGCATTTGCCACTTTCATAGCATAACCCGCTGGTTGTTGAAGTGCCCTGCCAGTGTTGTTTTGCACAGCATGAATAAACTCTCGTCAACTTTGACTATTTTTTTAGACCTACTTATTAATTCTTTAGATTGCTGAAGTAAATCTAGCAAACAAAACTCTCTCATAAAATTGTTCCAGTCACTTGTTGTATTTTGACATATGTTGAGCTGTTTATCGTGCACTTAAGCAATGTCTGTTCCTCTGCCCAACAGTAGAAGACATGCAGAGCTGTTAAGAATGATATTCTGCAACCACCAAACCAGTTGTCAGATCAAATATGGTATTTATTTTTTTGTTTGTTTGTTTATGGCTTTTTCGCATTGCAACTCCACATACTTTTGTTTACATATAATTTCATTTTGTGGCATTTATGTGTATTCGATTGCGATGTAATATGTCTTTTTTCTGAGAAAACAATATGACATTTTCCTCACTCCTCGGTAAATTAAAAGTTTTCGACACTTTTTTACAATGTTTAACCCTTTGAGTGGCACAGGATTTTAGATCCATCTTGAAGACCAGTATTTAAACAGTATTTATTAATTTAGTTTGTATAATTACTTATTTTAGTCTGCATTTTCATAAACTTACATTCATTAAGATGATATTTACATTATTAAAGAAAGTAAGAAAGCAAAATATCTTAAATAATAAGCTAAATAAGCTAATGCATACCAAGTAGCAAAACTTCTGATGACAGGATAAACCCAGTCATAAAGCTCAGAGGGTTAAATTAAAAAAAAGGTCACTACAATATTGTACTATTTATAAAATTCGGCAAATGGAAAGTCGAAAGTGAAGGTACCATTTTTTTGCATAAATATTTAAAATGAAAAAAGGCTATTACAATATGCTGCGGTTCATCACATTTAGCAAATACAAGTTAAAAGTGAAAGAAAAAGTGCCGCTTTGTACATAGATGTTTAAAGTGAAAAAAGACTATTATAATTTCATGCAGTTAACATAATTTGTCGGTTTATTGGTTTATCATGGGGCCTGGTAAAATCAAGTAGTACCCCTTTTTTATTACTTTACTTTAAACATTTACATTAAATGTTTATGAAAATTATAAATTAAATATATTACAGTTAAATGCATTTTAAATTATTGTAAAGTAGCTGCAATAAATAAATTAACGTACGTATAACTTTATAAGATAAATTTTTAAGCAAAATATTTAATCGAAATTTTGGAATTGAAAAGTTATGAATCCTCAAAGTTCTTCTGAAAAGGTGCTCTTGTGTGGCTTAACCCGCGGGAAAGCACGTGGGGTGTATCATACCCCAATCCTACATAAAAGTGGAATATTCCTAACTTGTGAAACTGAAATTCTGTGCTGCTTTCAGTAGCTGAGTTTCTAGTTGTGGTTGACTTTCAGAACCGCTTTTTCTTTGCCTGTGTGTTTCAGAAAAATATTTATCGGTATTTTGTTGGAACTGGGGTATGACACACCCCACGCGCCTGTTCGCGTAAGTGTTTTTCTGACTGAATATTTAGTTCAAAAATTTATTTCTACAGTGTAACAGTAAATATTTCTACTCGCAAGCAATTTTAAAGTACTTGTCATTAAATTCTTAAAAATTTCTAACTGCATTATGGTAAGAAGAAGGACTTCCTATGAACTGGAAATGCAATGCCTGTGAGATTTATTAGAAATATTTGAAAGCGATGAAGATTGCATTTCGGAAACTGAAGATGAAACTAGGAATATTTTCTACACTGTTTTCGTTTTGAAAAAGATAAAAGATTAATTCCTGATGTTCCTAAAAAAGGAAAGACTGTTCTTATGCTTTCAACATTATATAACGATCATACTATTGGAGAACATAAAACGTCAGGAATTATATGTTTTTATAATATGACTAAAGGAGCAGTGGATATGGGGGATGAAATGTCAGCCAATTATTCAATTGCCAGAATAACAAGGAGGTGGCCAATGGTAATTTTCTTTCCTGCACTGAATGTTGCTGTAATAAATGCTTGAATTATATTACATTCAACTGCTAATCCACCAACCAGAAACAGAAGTCTGTTTTTGAAGGCATTACAGTTAATGAAAAAAAAGTATAGAACAAAGAATCAGAGATTAATACTTTGCCAAGAAACTGACGTACTGTATGCAAAACAAAAGCAGAAGTTTCGACGAAGAATTAAAACATATACATGAAATTCGAAACAACTAAGTATGAAAGATGTGATAAATTTTTTGTCCTCGTGCTAAGGACAGAAGAACGAGAATGCAATGTTTAAAATGTGAAAACATCCTGTGCCAAGAGCACATGAACGTATTTCATTCAAAGTGTGAAGAAATAAAATAAGCATTGTGTATTAGAGATGCAATGAAACTTAAGAGGCATGATGTTTATTTTTTTATTATTTTCATTTATCTTAATTTTAACTCTAAGATTATTTTGGAAATTAATTTTTTGAAACCCAATTATTATTCACATATTTATAATACAAGAGAACAAGAAAAACAGCTTTAAAACTAAATAAAACTATTTTTATAGTATTTTAAATATTGGGGTATGTGATACCCCATGCGCCCACTCTAGTAACCTTTCTTGGTGCGACTTCCGGGTTAACATAATCTTCTTAAGCATATGTCTTATACATGTCGTTATTCATATTTTCAAAATCTGTATCTGGTATTTTCATGTGTTTCAATGATTGCTTTGTTTAATTAATATTTTGGGATCTAAGAGTAGGGTTCAAAAGTCAGATTATAGGTGCTATGTTAACTAAAGAGTGAATTATGAGTAACATGGTAAATTCAGAACTGCCTTTCAAAATCCTACACATATAGAAGTCTCAATAATCCTAAGCACGTACAGTTAGGCAGAAAATGGTGACTGGTTAAATGATTTTTATCATTAATTTCAAATTAATACTTCAACAGCTGCTCACTTATAACTGTAGTGAGATCTTTTAGACTATCAATAGGTTTTCCTAAATTTAAAGACAAAAAAAAAAATTTTAGAGAAATTTATACTCATTTTTATAATTTGTAATTAATGTTGCTAGAAAATTCTAAATATAATTAAATGTAAATTAATAAGCCCATAACTTATTATAATAACTTTATTATAATTATTTATGGTTTTAATTGAATCTCTGTTCCTTGAGGATGCTATTAAAAAGTTGTTTAATGATAAATTATATATAGGCTCTGGTGAGAAGTGGAAGGATTAGTGATTTTATTTATGTACCTTTACCTGATCAAGAAGCAAGAGAAGAGATACTTAGGATACAAATGAGAAACAGAGTTATCCATGATTTAGATTTTAAATATCTGTCTTTGAAAATGGAAGGCTACACTGGAGCAGAAGTATGTCTAATTTTGAACAATGTACCTATCTGATTGCATTTGATTTTAAAAAGTACTTTTATTTGTCATTTTATAAATATTTCCTCATTATTTCGTTTATATTTTCTGTCTCACTCTTCTTCCTCCATCTTTCTTCTATAATATATATATATATATATGTATGTGGGAGTCATCAACGTCCAATGCTGAATTAGAATACCAGGATTATGACGTCATCAGTATAGCATCACCCAGCGCAGTAAGAATCATCCCAGACAGCACTGAGACCTGGTCGAGGGCAGATGTGAGCAGACGGCTCACACGTCTTCAAGTGTTTATGAACTTAGATTGTGCTTTTGATGTTATGCCTTTAGCTGTGATGACTAGATGATTATACTATTTGAAGCTACGCACGAATGTTTGTGTAAAAGGACTGTTGGTGCATCATTATGTTAATCCTGCATACCGTTAACTACATCTTTACTTACTTTATCTTATTTACTTTTATTTCTTTCTATTAAATAAACCATTTAAATATTACTTCGTGCTCTTATGCTGTGAATTAAGTCAAATTCTACATGTATATAGGTATTTTACTGTATTTTTTGCCATTACTAGTTTCCAACACTAAGGATTTTACTGTGTTTATTTTCTTTTCTCGTGTAGCATAATTTCTCACCCTTCAATGACATTGTTTTTTAAAATGTGTTGAACTTTTTGGAGCCACAGCTCCTGGTAACTTTTAGGCGAGCTTACTGCAATTTCTAATTTACTTATTTTGCAGCCTATTGCGCAAAATGTTTTCTAGACCAAATTGGTCATACAGTATTGTACTAACTACCTTGCTTGTTATATATATATATATATATATATACATATATATATATATATGCCATTATTAATATATTTTAAATATTTTTACTTATTGATAAAAAGTTTATTTAAAAGATATTAAAAAATGTATACAAATTTCTTATTTCTTTTGGTATGCTGTACTTTTGAGCTGGCTTTAACAAATTTTGAAAATCATAAACAGCTTTTACTGATATTATTGCATATATTTTTTTCTAAAATGTTATATAAATATTTATCTACATATAGAGTATATGATAATTTAATGGGAGGAACCACAACTGCAATGAGTTCATTAAGATCTAAGAGGATTTTCAGTTGCAAGATCTGAAAGGAAAACTTTATATTCATTATAAAAAGCATAGAAGTTTGACTCCTGTACAACAAAAATTGGCATAGTTGATGTCAACATTTTTAATGTGTGATGTCCCCCATAAATGCTATCCATTGGTATTCTCTTATGATTTACTAGTGTGTAACATTCTTTAATTTATATATATATATATATATATATATATATATTTCTGTTGGTATGCTGAAAGTATTTTCATATTAGTAACTAGTAATTTATAAGTTTCCAAGCACTAAAAATATATTAATATGTTCATGAAGTTTATTACTTTAGACTCATAATCTAATAATCATTCGAAAAATGTTTTCATTTTTAATTTATGTGAATAATATTGCTGAAGCCGCCCTGTGTTTTCTAGATCAAGAATTGTGTAAGATTCTATGAATAAGATCTTTTAAAAAAACAAATATGTTGATTTATATTTTTCATAACAGCCTGCATAGAAATACTCATTGTTTAATCTATTAGCATCAGAAAGTTTTTTCTAAACTGATCTTTTAGTTACATACAAGCACAAGCATTATCTACTACAGTTTGTATATGGCCCCGTAAAACAAAAAATCTTGATCAATTTTTGATCCCACGCTTTTTTTTAATAGTTATAAGTATAAAATAATCCTAAATATAAGGACTGTGAGAACATATAAAAATAGATTTTGTAATTTTTATATATTTTTTTAATTTAAAAATGCAAAAACATTAGTATTCATACCATTTAAAGCATTTTTATAGTTGGAAGTGTATGTCTATGCCCAATGGTTGCATAAAGGTTGGATAGATAGATGTTTCATTGATTATTTATTTATTCAAAAAATATTTGAGAAGAAAAATTTTATGACTGAATTAACACTAAAAAAAGGGTACTAAAAATAATCTATTTTCTTTAATTTGTCTGTAAAACCAAAAAGCATATTTTAAAGATGTATTTTTCATCAGAACATTTCACTTTAATATCCTTATGAATTTAAACACCAGTCTTTTGATTCATTATCTTAAGATTTATTTTTTAATTATGAATTCTCTTTTGTTATGACATGTTTCAGTACTAAACATTAGTGCTGAGTTTAATAATGAGCTTTTAGGGAAAAGATTATAAAAATATGTTTTGTGAATCCTTTTATGTCTTTTCCACTTTCCTAAATTCTCGTATAAGTTGGAAGTCTGAATTTTAAGAAATTAACAAAATTTATAAAATGTTATAGTGTGTTTATATATATTTATATTTTTTAGGAATAGTCTTTTAAATTGTTCTCATACAAATAATGCTCTCAACATACATATATGATGGAAAAGATTTAGAAAGCAGTTTCAGATGCTGCATTGTGTCAGTTTCTCATCAAATTGGATTAGATTCTGTTTCATTTTACTATATTTTTATGCATCACATAAGTGTTAAAAATAGAGCTTATTGATAATCTACAACAGAATATTTTAATTTTTCTGTTTGTATATTTATATTTTAAATATCCATCAATGTATGTTTATATAATACACTCACTTTCTTGAACCTGGAAAGTAGTATTAAATTTTCTTAAAAGCTGTCAAACTTTATTAACTTAACTGCTGAGAAGTATCTGAAGCACTTAAATTCATCTATTAATTGCTTATCTTCTGTTTTACTTACTTTTTGTTGTATCAGCTGTACTTGTTTTTTCCCCTATCTGTTGATTTTGTTAATGAATTATGAAATGTACCATCAGTGTGTCAGGTGGCTTTGAACATATATAAGTCTTTAATCATATTCACAAATTGATTTTTCTAGTTTTGAAGCTGAAAGAGTTGAAACTTTGGTTATATTGAGACTTGAATTGATTGAATTAGCTGTCTATTATGTATATATGTCTATTTCATAGTGATGATAAAAATCTAAATAAGGTTATTAGCTGATAGTAACTGCATAAACTTATTGTACTGCAGGTTGTTGATATTTTATGAAGAGCTGAATTGGATTATTTAATTATGGCATAGTACACCATTGTTATCTGCCTTTCAATAGACCTTTAGTGTTAGAGAACTATATAAAAGGAAATTTGCCCATATTTACATTATGCATTAAGGAAACCCTTAAAACTTCTTTAAGTCAGCCTGCCTCAGGTATCCACAACTGAATCTTGGTGAACTCTGAATCTTATAAATAATATACTGTCAGAGGTTTCATGGATAACCTGCTTACTTTACCGCTTGGGATATCCAAATAATGTCTTCATAATGATTCATCACAAATGAAACTATTATACACAGTAAATTCTATGCAATAAATTCTCTAAAACAGAAAACTGATACATGTTGGATTTGCATTGGTGTCGCCATAAGATTATTATTAATTTTATTCTGAGAGATTGGTTTTAAGGCCTAATATTATGTTACACTGGTATCTTTCCTTCTTTACTAAACTATTCATAGCTCAGTACCATGGTGATCTTAAGGGGAAAAAAATATATATGGGCATTCTTTAGTTTATGCAAGAACTGATTAATAATTAATAAAAATTTTATTTCGGATAGATATTTGCATTCCTTCTTTAAATGTATTTTTAAAACTGTATCTTTTTCTGTTATGTTAAAAATAACAAATTTGAATTATCTGTTCTTTAAGGAGTAGATTTAAGATGGGATGTATAGTAATTAATTTATCAAAAACTCTTTGCAGATCCATACATACTTCTCACAGCATTTCAAATGGAGCATTTTTTAAAATTTTGTATTTAAAAAATACTTTTAATTTGTTTATCATGAAATCTTTTAATTAATAATTTTCTTTCATTTTGTGATTTCATTGAAATCAAAACTTAACTATTTGCTCAAAATTAATTTTGAATATTTTTGATTATTAGATGCACTGCTTAATTTCCATACCATCAACAAAAATATTTTGATCTTTGAAAAAGTAAAAAATTAAGGAAATAAAGTACTAAAATACATATAGTAAATATTTTTTTAATTATCAGCTTTGTTTTATTGATGATAAGAGTATATACATACAGTGTAAGTAATTTAGAAAAGAGTAGCAATTATTTTTAGCAATGTGGAATAAATTGCATGTCTTAAAATCAGAGAAATATTATATTTTATAATGATTAATTTAAATTATAAGTTATGTTAAATTTAAAACTATATTGACTCATATTTTTTAAAAATTTACATGTGTTATGTATTGTTTTCATATGACTTATAAAGTACACTACATTTTTATTAAAAATATGTATTTCTTTCTTTAATAATGTAAGGATATTTCCATACTGTAAATAATACTATAATTGTTACATAATTTTGACGTTATGATTCTATGAAGAACTGGTCTTTTGGTGTTACTATAAAGTAATTTATGAATTTTTCATATTTTATCATTTATTTGTTGGAAATAAAAAGTAAAAATGGAAAATATATTTTATCGGTAAGTAATTTTCATGTAATACATTTAATATTTTTCTTCCAGATTGTTAACTTGTGCAATGAAGCTGTTTTTCAACTTTTAGCGGAAGATCCTGATGCAATGTCTCCAGTTTTCAAATTGAGACATTTTGAAAAGGCTTTACAGTGTATACCTCCAAGAACAAGTAAAGAGATGATTGCATTTTATGAAAACTTTAATTCAAAGCACAGTTCTAGATATGAAAGAAAATGAATGTATTCTTGCTATGATTTTATAATTTGAATTGAAACATCAATATCCTCTTTTCATTTTGTTTTTCATTATCATTTTTAGTGATAAATTAGTATCTAAATCTCTAATTGACGTAAGTATTTTAGGGGGGGGAATGGCTTAAGTTGAGCAATATTGATATGGGTAGTGTATGCAGAATTTTGAGATAATTTAATTATGAAACAACGTTTTGTAGTGTATGCAATTACCTTGCCTTATGTGTTGTTATAATGTAGGTTCTATTAGTAAAGCTTCTGAAATTGAAATTTTAAATTTGTTCATTTTATAGACATATATAGTTTTGCTGCCTTGAAAGGGATCAAAATGTTTGCAGATTTTAATATCTGCTTCAGAATGTAGAGAATGCTTCAACAAATATTAATAAGATAAAAAATATGATAGCGAACTTCTAAATTTAATTCACTATAACCTCTTTCATTTTTTATTTCATATGGGAACTTCATCTATCTGACCTAAAAATAGCGCTGTAAGTCTAAACTGTGTCATTAAAATAAATCATGCGATCTTACGTAACCCTTAATGCAGATGCCTCTTGACCAATCACCAAATTGTAAACCAAAATTAAAAACTGAAACTTTTGACTCCCTTCCTTCTTTCTATGAACGGATGTGTCACTTTTGCTTGTGATTTCCTATTGGCCAGATGCCTTTCTGCAATGTGTGTGCTGCTACTTTCGCTTCTATGGCAATAATATCAAAATTCTAAATGTTCTTTAATAGGCACAAGTAGAGTGCCAAGTGAATTGTGGCCACAAAATGAAAATTTAAATAAAAAAAGGAATTTAATCTGTCTCGACTGCTTCTTCTTCAAAATGGATGAATGCTCTCAGCATCAAGTATCTAGTAGTATTCTGAAGTAGTATTCAGCATCAAGTATTCTGAAGCAATTAGTATTTCTACGCATCTACGTCTCAGCATTCGTATTTCAATGCCTCCATAATTGTACTTCCATTACATTCTTTGGCCAGTTCTAATTATGAAGAAATCTACACGGGTTTGTTAGTCTATGTTCACAGTGAATTATGGGAAAAGTCCTATTTCAGCGAAAATTTTAATGATGCAAGTTTGTGCCGTATACATAATCAAATCATTCATGTCGTGTCATCGTATCGCAGTTTCATTATATATATCTATATCTATATATATATATATATGATAAAATTTAGTTTGGTTTAGTTTGGCAGTTGGGAACTTTATAAGAATCACAAAAATCACTTGATATTCCAAATGTACCTTTATTACTTGTGGCACTTCACAATGGGGGGCAATCTGCACCCCCCCCCCCAATTTTGATCATGGCACATTACATTTTAAACAAAAGCAGCAAAGCGAGAGATTTCCTTCAGCCAACAAGCACAAACAGAGAAAGAGGGTGGGGTAGGATTGCTACAATATTTAAATTAAATTTTTCATTAATCTGATTGGCTAAAACTTATAGGCAATGCAGAAGTTTCAAGATGACATAATGCAGAATATGTTTTCAGATATGACGCAGTTTAGAGAAAATTATTACTAGAGACAAAGTACCCAAATTAAAAATGAGCAGTTAAGATGCATTTTAAATTATAATTTTGATTTGCATTTTTTTATTTTACATATATATATAATTATGGGAATTTTCAGGATTTTAGATCATCAATTTAAATCTAGTAAGATGACATGTAAAAATTATAAAATTTTAAAATTGGAAATAGTTATTTAGGACCTTAAAAAATCATAATAATAATAAAAACTCAGTATTTATTTATTTGCTTTATTCAATATTTCTTTCAAGTAAGTTGTTCAAGTTGTTTTGTTTTTTGTGCTAATACTTTCTGTGTAATTTTATAAATAGACAGTATTTTATTCAATTACAAATTTTAAGTCCTGTAATTATTATAGACAATTTTTAATTCAGTTACAAAGTTCTGTAATTATCAAGCTAAAAATTCCTACTGTATTGTCATTAGAAAATTTTTCACTCTCAGCAAATTTTGTGTCACTTTTTTTACTATCGGGAGTGAAATTTTCTGTATTTGGAATCCTAATACAGGTTTTGCTGTCTTGTTAGTTGATTGATTATTGGATTGCATTAATACATCTATTATATCATCTTCATGTACTGCCACTTCTTCACAAGTTCCAGTAACTGAAAATTTTCGCTTTCTGCTATCGAAAAACCTTTAAATTTGCGGCGGCCATCGTAAAGTTTAGTGGCCACTATACCCTAACGCCAGTATATCAGGACATTGCAGATATGCAGTTCTGCTAAAATTTATCTTGCTTTTATTGCGTGCTGAAGATATTAAGTCTGAATTATATTAATTTTTTTTGTTTATTATACTTGCATCCATTTCCCATGTATGCTTTCAACTTATCTGAATCATGAACAAATAAATTTCTAGGTATACTTATTGTTTATCTGACAACAAATAAGGAACCTATGAATATCATTTATAATATCTTTTTTTTTTTTTTTTCCATATGGAAAGAAATTTCTGTTAAATTTGTCCTTGTCAAGACACTCAGCACTTCACAGGGCAGTTGGCTGAAGTCTGTAATCATTGTTAAGTGTAATGCCAACATAAAAGGTTACCATGCTGTTTGATAGTCAGTTACAGATTTTTTTTTTTTTTTTTTTTTTTCAGTTTAGTTGTTTTTGACATTGCAGTGTGTGTCATTTTTCAACGTGCTATATGCTGCTAGTCATGTGGTGATGAAAGCAAAAACAATAATAATAATAAATTATTCACTAGGTTGATGTTAGGGATGCAGCAGGTTAAAACCAGCAATGTTTGAAGTAGAATATTTTGGTTTGATATATATCCCAAGCAAAAAGGCAAAGCCAAATTATTCATCAGATCACAAAGCCAAATTATTATTTCATTTATGCTAATAAATGTGTAATTGTGAAATGACTATGTTTCTTTAACACGGAGGTATTTAATGGTGAAGTGAAATTAAGATTGTAGACCCTGTAACATGTTTTAGTATGAAAAAGTATGAAATCTGCATTAAGCATGTAGCAAAGTTCTGAAAGAAGGGGGAAAAAAAGAGTTGCTGATGATCCAGATTTTAGATCATTCTGGATATTTGACATTCGAATTTTTTACTTTATATTGTATGTAACATATCATGTGACAGATTTTGCTATTGGCTCACCGATCTGAAATCTGTCATCTGTGCAGCATGAGGGGGATTTAAAAGCCTTCCTGTGCTTTACTATAATTGATTAAAAATATGGCCCCATAAATGTTCATTAACTTTGTGTATATTTGATAAATTAGTCACTGGTGTAGCTCATCCTGAATTCAGGAATTGCCCAGGACTGCATGAGGTTTTCATGTCTTCCTTCTCACATACAATATAAATGTAAGCCAGTGTTTTTTTTTTTTTTTTTTTTTTTTTTTTTTTTTTTTTTTTTTTTAATGATGCACTTCATAAAAGCTCCTTGCTAATCACAGAGTTAGTTCTTTAGTGCTTTTCTGAAATAAGCAATATAATCTAAATTATATGTTGAGAAGAACGTAACATGCGTTAGGTAGGTTACTTTGTTTTTAACCTAATCATAGTTAATACATTACAAATATCTGTTAAACTGTGAATTTGTTTCATACCTATGAAGTCAGTCTGTTTCATTGCGAGGAATGTAAGCACGGATGAATCACCACTATTTTTTAGATTGGTCCATTCAGTTAACAGTGCATTGAGGAACATGCAATGTATGAATCTATTTGATACATATAAATATTTTGATTATATTTTTTAAACCATGCTTAAATGGAATAATTTTTGTTCATTAATTTTAGTTTACATGATTAAAATGTAATTTAAGAAGTTATTTTAACATTTAATACAACACACAACATGCACAAATTTGTTATGTATATTTTTAAGTGAAATTTTATATTAAAAGCAGAGTTGATGATGACAAGTTTAATCATGAGATTTTAGGTATAAAAACTGATAAAATTAATTTTTGTAAATATATGGGAGGTTTTGTTAAGAATTGTAAAATGAGTGTAGGAACTATGTGATTACTTTGTACATTTTCACAAGTTGTTCCAATAAAAAAAAATCATTATATAATGAAAAAACAATGAAGGTATTATATTTATTACTTATAAAATCAAACTTGCTGAAGTTGAAATAATAATAATCATTTTGTAAGATGCATTCATATGTAGAAGCATTAAGTAAAAATTCTTTGCAATTGATCACCTTAGAAAGATTTATGATATTTTCATATTTTTGTGTAAGTTACTGTGTTAATACTTGTGGAATAATTGTGTAAATGATACTGTGGATTAAGATTTTGTAATATTAAAAAAGTTGTGCCATATTATGCAGTTTAGTACGCAATGTACTTATTTGTATTTATAAAGTTAAAAAGTTTTGGAGACAAATAAAGGATACTAAATTTTGCTAGTAAAATTGTATATTTTCATTTAATTTTCTGGAACACAGTTATTTATAAAATTCCATCTCTTGTTACCTTTCTAAAATTTTAAACATAGTTACCGTGTAATTAAGATTTTCAAAAGAGGGGGTTAGAAGCTTTATTTTATCCTAGACAAATACTTCTAAATGCAGAGTTTCTTAACTCTTAAAGAACAGGTTGGCTATTATAATGATTACCTTTTCTGCCATTTTCAGAATTTAGAAAATAAGGTAAAATGTCAAACCTGATGTGCCCACAGACCTCTTTCAAAGAACTTCGTGTGAAGGATTAATTTTTCCCTTATTTTTCTCTTTCACTTTTGCTAATTCACAATAACATTATTCATTCATCAAAGCATGACTCTGCATTGAATTTAAATTAAGAAATTAATTTTATTAATTTCATGTAATTTTTAAAGATTTAGAAAATCTAAAATATCATAATTTCTGTGATTTTTTTAAAATTGTATCTGTCATTTATTTGAATTTTAAAAAAAAAATCTTAATTTTCTTTGAGATAGTTGAATTTTTAATTTTATTAAAAGATAAACTAGTGAAAAATTGAATTTGTACTCGAATGTTTATTTCAGTTATCTCTTATCATCAGATTCAATATTAAATGAATTTCAATTTTTTTAACATAACATCTATAAATTCAAGAAGGAAGCAATTTTGCTAACAGCAATATATAATTTAAAATAAAAATAAAAGACATGAAATGTGAATAATGATCCCAGATTATCCCAAAAGGAAGGAAAAGTTAATAGTTGATTTTGAGAAACATTTATAAAAAATTATAAAAGTATTTTTTCTTGAATTTAAAAGTAAAGTACTATTAATTAAAAGTATTATTTATTTAAAATTTTTCAGTTTTATGAACTTTAAAAAAGTTTTAGTAGACTATACATTTATTACATATTATCAGTTTAAAGACTATTTAAAATACTACGTTTTTGAATTCATAATATTTAATGCTGTGTTTTCAGTGCCCATTTAATTATTGAATGGTCTGTATTGTCAAATATTTTTGGTTAATTTACTGTTGTACATTATTAATAATTGAAAAATAATGTTACTTATTAATTTTCAAACATAAGAAATGTTACCCACCAAAAGAACCCCAAATAACAGTTTTTAAAACTAATTAATTTTTGAGAAGATAGTTGCAAAATTGCTATTTATTACATTGATAAGTGAAATTGCTATGGGAATTAGAGACATTCAGATAATGGAATACTGCCATATAAACAATTTACAGTGCAGTCAAATTTGAACTAAACACACTTTGTCTCTCTACATCTGTATCTTTTAATGGTATTTTTCTCATAAACAATACATTTTGTCAAAAATTATATTTCCATAGAATCAAATCTTTTAATCATGTTTCTAGTTTCATTTTTAACTATTTCTTCCACAGAAAAATTTTAAGATGAATTTCACATTTCTGTAGAAAATTTATAAGCATCTATTGATAAAGTATCCATCAAAATAAACTAGACATTGCAAAGAAGTATAAAAGATGTAAAACTTTTCCTTTATTGCAACAGCAAGGCTTGCAAAGCCATATATTTTTTTAAATGTAAGTTCTGAAAATGAGCATCTTTATATCATTAGGGCAATTTAGATAGTTGTAAAACAAGTAAAGAGAGATATAGAATGGATAAATGTAAAGGATTAAACGTATTTATAAAGTAACAAAGTGGTTAGTGGAATTTTATAACATAAATTTTTATAAAGATGCACTGATTGCCATCAACATTTGTCTACCAAGAAAGAGTTGTCAGAATCAAATGAAATTTTGTATATTTGAGTGCAGCATTGATATAAGTAGGTGATTACAACAAGCGATAATTTATTACAGGAAAAACTATGAATGAATGGATGTTCTGGTATTCTCTTGGGCCACTTGTAGTGCAGACACATGATTCAGTACAAGAGGACATTGGTGCGGACAGAACCCGTATGGTGTCTCCTCTCATTCCTCAGACATGAGTCTGTCTTAAGTAGCAGTGGTGAAAAGATGTCATGAACATACTACCGGTCTGTCATGGTGCCAGGGATCAATGTTAGAGGTGACTGGGTTGTCATGCGTAACAGCACCCAACAAGGTGGGGAAGCAATGTTCACCTCTAAAGCAAAAGCAAGATTGAGGCATTCACTGCAAGGCATTCATATATTTACACAATTGTCATCATTGCTCATTTAATCTTGATTAGTTGCTGAAGGCGACCTGGTTTCATTCAGTGGTGGCCCAATCAAGTCAAGCGTAACACCACTCTAAGGGGAAATGATGGTGGATGGGTGTCATTGGTAGCAAACATAACTTTTTCTGCAATACCAAATATCCTTCAGCCAGATGCCTCACATCGGCACATGGTACAGACAGGCCCAGATGTAAAAGGACTGCCTGTGTCTGGATTGCCTATAATGGAGCAGTTGGCACTGTGTTTGCGTGTCAGGTGATGTGACAGCTCCCTCAGTAGTTGGTCTGCCAATGGTATCCTTAGCCTTGCCAATATGCCTGTGACCTCTTTCTCCACTAATAACAACATCACACCACAGTGAAGTCAAAATGGTTTAAGTGGTGGGCTACACCCGGATTTGATTACCCGGCTTCCATCATGCTAAAGACTTTTCCTCTCTCGAACTCTGATGGCTGATCATATTGTCTTCAATGATGGTGGAACGGCATCCCACTGCATCAGATTAAGAGTGGGTAAATGCTCGTGCATACCTTAGTGTGCCAGGAAGAATTAAATTCAGTGCTATCTGGTGTCATTATACAACATGTACTCATACTGCATATCTAATAATTTGCATAGCTGACATGTGACGTGTCCTCATGCAAAATTTTAGTATGATCTGAGAATTACATCTTGGTGCACAAATTTTTATTGCAATGAATGTTTTTTTAAATACTTTGTAAAGAAAATTTTCTAAAGTTATGTTACAATTACATAAAAAAACAAATAATATTTTTTTTTTTTAAATTCAAGCAATATCCTATCATAGATCTATATATACCAACACATCCACACACAAACTTCATAATTCTGGTGGAAAATGTATAGCCAATCTTCTCATTCCTTTCATCCATATATACAAAATTAATTTTTTTTCTGTATCTCATTTTAGAATTTTTACAATCAAACATGATGAAATAGCAAGCTTCTTTAATTTATTGTATTCTTTACTTTATTGCATTCTTTAACCTATTGTACATTTCATGAAATTTTTCTCTTGTTAATTTTCCATCAATTTTTCTCATTATCTGTTGTGTTTCTTTTGGTTGTAAATTAAATTACAATTGATCCTTATTTCTTTAGGAACATTGTAATAGGCTTGAACTAGATAAATGAATGCCTCGTTTTGTATCTACTGCAAAAGTATGAGTTTTTAACACGTTTGATCTTCAGCAAGGCAATCGTCACATACAATTTTATTCAGATCTAATTCTAATTCATCTGTTACAAAGAATGGTTTGTTATATTTATTATATTGTATTTTCATAACAATTCTGTTTGTAACTTTTGCAAGTTGTAAAATTTATGATATCTTCTCTTTGAATGCTTTCAAATTTTTTAATTAAATCTGAATATTTTATCTTCATGAATATTTTTAACACTTATGTATAATGCATTATAATTTAAGTTTTCTGAAGTAAATTCGGGCCCACTAGCGGCCGAGCATTAAAATCGCTATAAAGCTGGTAATTTGATCCGGAGTTCAAATCCCGGTGCATGGGCTGGCTGCATGGACTAGCCCATTCACCAGGATTTGAACATTTGTTGATCGGGATCATTGTTTTCTTCATATGTAACATGTATATGAGTCAGTTTGCCTTAATAAGTCCTTCACAAAGTCATCCCTCCTCTTAAGCAGATAGTCCTCAAGTGTTTTGCCATAATTAAATTAACCAGTAAACTGACTGGTGTAGAATCATTAAAACATTTGTTTTTCCTGATTCAGACTCCCCTACAGTCAAAGCCTGAATACATTGATGAGCATTAGAGGGTTTTGATTTGGATCTTTAATCTTTTCTTCTTTCTAATGATTTTTAATTTTCATCATTTATACAGAAAGAAATTGTGCATCATTCATATTTTATATTGGTCTAAATAAATAATACTAGGAAAGGAAAAAAATCATACAAGATGTTTTAGAGGCCATAAAATTAGCCTAAATTATGATGAGTTTGCAAAGGAAATTGAAATGTCTTAATCAATTCAGAAATTTCATAATCATGTTACTGATGCAATAGAGAAAGGCCGTACCTATGAAAAGAAACTAATCCCCATAGAGAAGGTATTGAAAAATTTTTAATGTCTAATAAAGACTTGGATATTAGGTTTAAAAAAAGAGTTTAGATTTGCCTTCATCATTGTTTGCTGCTTTTATTGCAGAAAAAATTGCTCAAAGAATGAAAAAGGTCAGTGATTTAAAAACAAGATTAGGTAAAAAAAAAAAAAAGAAAAAAAAAAAAAAAAGGCTTATTTAACAGTTAAATTCCTAAGAATTTGACTGAATGAAAAATTCAAAAAAAGAAATTGAATTTAAAAATAAAAGTAGGTAAAGAAAAAGGCTAATTAAACAGCCAAATGTCTAGGCCTAAAAATTTGATTGAATATAAAATTCAAGGGAAAAAAATCAGCTACAAAGGATAATGATAAGAAACAAAAAGTGATGGAGATGTATTTAGAAAGATTATATAAAATAAGAAGCTCTTAAAAATTACTGTTCAGTACAGGTTTAAAAAATAAGTTAGCTTTTTTTTTTAAAGCCCTAACTCAAAAAAAATTTCCTGTGGTTTTAAATGCAAAAATCATCAAATAATGATTTTGCTAGACAATTTACTAAGAAATGAAAAAGTGGATAATGAATTTTTTAAAAAATATTATAATAAATTTCTTTCCATTTAAATGATATATTTTTTTTTTTAAATTAGTGTTTATCTTACTAAATATCCAAGAGATAACATGAAAACATATGAAAATAAAAAGGTGTTTCTTTACTTACAAATGATGAGGAATTTGATTTTGATACTCTTTTAATAAAATCTCAAATAATAGAAATTCATATTAGAGAAAGAATAACATTTTCAAAGAGCAAAGATCAAGTAAATCAGAACTAGAGGAGTAATTTCTTTCTCATCTGATTCCTGCTTTGTGTCACTGATCCAGGAAGTTTACTTTTTTTCATCGATCACAATGTTAAACTGAAATTCTTGCAAAATTTAGCAAAGATACTAAATTTTGCTAGGAGCATTGATGATTGTTATAAAATAGCATTTATGTATGTTATATACCAGGGTTGGCCAAACTTCATGTCAGAAAGAGCCGCACGTTTGAATTCAGGAATGTTCGAGAGCCACATCTAGATTTTCTAAAAGCCACAAGTTCATATTTACATCATTATAGAAGTAATGGAGGAAGTTTTAAATAGAAAGAAATCCCTGATAACTTTGTAAAAAGAGTATAAACTAATTAATTACTTCTTTTTGGACACTGAATAGTTTTAGTTTATCATATTTCATACATATATTTTATATGCACGAGCCGCACAAATTGCCTGCGAGAGCCATATCAGGCTCGCGAGCCGCACTTTGGCCACCCCTGTTATATACATTGCCAATTTTTTAAGCTAAAGTGTATTCAAATATCCTTCAGCCCTAACTGATATTCTATGAATAAAATACTTCTAAGAAAGTAATCATTCTCTCTCAGCTTTCACCAGTGCTTAATTTTTTAAATTAGAAGTGGCGTAGAATGGAAGTAGAAGTAACAAAACTAATTAAATAATCACTAAAACTACACTGAATAAAATTGAAAATCTGGAAAGAAATGAATGAAATTATTAATAAGATGAAACACTTGTAAGATATTTGCCTTCCATTACAATTAAATTAACCAGTAAACAGCAGCAGAAGCTGACGTCATTGTGGTAAAGTGGAAACTGAGTGAAGAGCGGAGATGGGTAATGCGTTGTTGTTGACTAATGCTTACCTGTATGACCTATGGTTAGCCCAAGCCCACGAAATTCCTCATGTAAAGTAGTGCAAGATATGTCTGTCGTTGGCAACAGCCTTGAGCACCTTACAGGTGACAGTGTAATTTAGTTCAGTTACTCCCCAATTTTGATGGAAAGCACCCCGGGTGAGATGGGTCTGAGGGTCTCCCAACTGTCTTCCCCTACCACCAATCTCTGGAGAGGACTTTCGGCTCATTGCATATTTAGTATGCCCTCCATACCGCACGGACACTGTACATTTACAAACATCCATGCCTTCCTCGGGATTCGAACCCGGGCCCTTTGGCATGACAGTCAGCGATGCTAACCACTCTACCGGTTTTGCGGTTGGGTAATGCTTAGTGTCCACTATTGACTGTTCACTATTGTCCACTATTGGCTTAGTGACTATTGAACTTCTGTTTTATGGATCCCAAGTGCCTGCCGATTGAAGCTACTCATATATTTATTTACCGAGCAATTTTCCATGGATCTGTTTCCCATAACGCAGTAAAGTTGTCAACTTTACCATTTATTTCTGTATAATATAAGAAATATTAATATATAATATAAGAAAATCTGCCTGAACTTTATCCATGATGACCTGTAGAAAGCTTGTCTTCTGTTATGTCTAAAGTTAATTTAGTATTATGTTCTTTCTTAATTTTGTAGACTCTATTTGCAAATCCTCGCATAGAGGGTTATGGGTTCAGTGTCCATAAAGATATGTGCCTAGAAAGTAAATGAAGTGTCCCTGTGTTTTGGCGAAAAGCAAGGTAAGCAAATTGCTCTTTTTTTTTTTTTTTTTTTTTTTTTTTCTTGGCTTTATCAAAATTAGAAAAAAAGCAAACCCAAATGATGAATTCCAATATACCAAATAACAAGTTAACATAAAAACCAATTCTGGAACAAGATGTTTTCAAATAAAAATGATTTTAATCCAGTCGGTACTTCGAGAAATCACAAGTGAGCAGTTTAAAAGGCCACAGGCTATCCATGATAAACGATAAACACTTGAAAAATGGGTTCAAAAGTATCAGAAAGCTTTAGTAGTTATTACTGTTAGCATTAAATGAAGAGGTAATGCATGTAAAATCATAAAACTGTTAAAGATTTGGGTGAAATTATGTGAAAAACATCAGCCAAAGGACCCCATAACTTAATGAGTGTTATGAATAGCTAATTTCTAAAAACTATGCAGGCTGATGAAACTGTAATTGTAGATACGATTACAGACTTAAGCTCTGAAATTCCAGAGATATTCCCAATTATTTTGCTATAGGGTAACTTAATTGCAGAATTAAAAATTTTTAGAATACCAATAGTATCCGGGTATATATTACCAGACTTAAATATGGTAAAGTTAAGAGAAAAATAAAAAAAGGCAGTAACTTAAACTCAGAAAAATAGTTGTGCTCAGGATGTCTTAGTTACTAAACATTACAACAATGCAAATTTAGGGTATGACAGCACAAAACCTAAAGCTTTTGGGTATTCTAATTGCAGGAGATAAAGGACATAAAGTTGTTTTCTCAGCATTACAAATATAACAGGAGAATTAGAAACAAAAAACTAGTATCTTGATTCAAGAGCTACAGAACATATGTGTGATGGCAAAAGTAAATTCATATCAATAACTGAAATCAAATGTCAAGTTTAGATAGCAAATAATAGATATTTAAATGCTGAAGATAAAAGAAAAGTTTAAATTTATACAAGTGTTAATTCACGACATGAAGTGTAATACTGAATGCTGTAAGTAATACGTTCTTTTAAACTAAAAACGAACTTAACTTAGCTATGAAATGTAAATGCAGTGTGTTTTATACAAATAAGTATGCATGGGTTAAAGATCAAAATAAACACATGGTCTTTAAAGCAACTATGCCAAATGAGCTAATATATTGCAAACTTTACCATACGTAGTTGAAGTTTCAAATGTTGCATGGTGTAAAACAAATACTAAAAACAGTAAATTACATTGTGGTATGAATGGTAGGGTTACATAAGTCTAGCCAATTTTAAAATGTTGCATTCTGAAATGATGCTACATGGTTTAAAAATACAAAGTGTAGTCGGGAATATTTTGTTTGCAAAATATGTGTGTGTAAAGTAAACTGCTAACATTCTAGGTTATCTTTTCCGAAAGAAACACAAAGTAAATCATGACACACATGTACTCAGGGATCCAGGGAAAGTCACATACTTAAATCACTCAAAATGTTTCATAATATTCGTACATAATTTGTCATGGAGAGGTGAAAAGCCCTTCAAGCATCTGAAAAGTATCATTATCATTATAATTATAAGGTCAAAGCCCCGATCCTCCAAGCCGGCACAAGCCAGCCCTATGATCAAAAAATGGGATTGGCTACATCTCACAAGCTGAAAAGCAGAGGGTAGGGAACTTAAAACTCTCCGAAGCAAAGCCATTGAATTTGCAAGTCATGTATTAAACCAATATTAGTATAAATATGTATTAAATGCAATTGGGGACAACTAAAGCATTATAGGGAACTTCAAACAGCTGGTGAGAAGGAATTTATCAAATTTGTTCCTATACAGGAAAATTCGCAAATCAACAAGGACTAAAAAATACCTGATGAAAGAAGAGAAGGCATGAGAAAGCAAAGGAAAAGCTCGGAAAGAGGACCAGGAAGAACTAAATTTATGAAAACAGGTAAACCAGGCAAACCAACAAAAAACTATCAGCGAAAATGCATTAGTTTGGTAAACTTGAAAATTTCTGTAGACATAGAAATTGTAGAAGAACCTTTACTAGATCTGCCAGCTGACCAACTGGTATTGTGGTTAGTGATATAACAATCACCTGAGGTATTCCCTGACTATGACTTTTTCAAGAAAAGCCAAACAATGTAATGCTACCCAGGCAAAGCTGTAGCTAGCACCTGGGGGCATTTGAAATTTTTGTTCCCCCTCCTGTTTACCAAGAATGGGAAACATTTAATTTTAATTCATTATTATGTAGCATCAAATCTGAAAAAAAAAAAAAAAAAAAAAAAAAAAAAAACTAACTTCCTAAGCAATTTTTGTTAGCAGTAATTCATAAAAATTAAGTTAAGCTTTGACATGAAAAAGTCGTTTTAATTTTTTTTTTTCCCCCTGCTAAGGCATTAATTTTTCGTCGGCGATGGAGTGGCCTTCATGCTGGCTGTAGATCCCCGTTGCTGATTTGGCTGTATTCCCAGTTTTGATGAAGAACATCCCTGGAGGGCAGATCAAACGGTCTGCTATCCTCTCTTCTCCTACCACCAGGCTCTCAGAAAGACTTCCATCTCAGCAATATTTTAAGTGACCGTTTGCCTCAAAGCCACTACACGCAGGCGTACATTTATCTACTTTCGTTGACGAGAAGGCTTTCAGTCCTAAGCAGTTACAAAATTAAACACCTTACGAATATCCACATCTTCTCAGGGACTCTAGCCAGGGTTGTGGCAGCTAGGTTCCTTACCCCGATACCCACGGGGCAGCCTTGGCAAAGACACTGTGGAATACCAAGTCATCAGATACTGAGCCTATTCCAAAATCAAGGGTGGTATTTATTAAAGAAACAACGGAATAACTGGAACTGCTAATGCTGTCTACGAATGCTGTAATTATTGTGGAAGAAATTCATAACATCAACAAAATCGACTCGGAATGGTGGCAACATTAAAATCTAAAGTTTTGCCGCACAGAAAAATCTTTGCGTTTCCTATTTTCTGGAAAATTTGTTTTATATGACATTTATCTTGTGACATTTTTAGCACTTCAATTTTTTTTCTTTTGATATGTATCAAATTAATGTATGATTAATAGATATACTAGTATTTTCATCTGAATTTGGTTCAAACGTTTTAAATAACGCTATATATTTTAGTTTTACTAAATTGTTTTGCTTAAAATCAAAATTTTAATCTAAGCCCTGTTCATTAAATTCAACATAAATAGCTTCTGTCTCGAATATTCGTTCTATATCCCTGTCCCCCTCCCCCCCCCCCAAAAAAAAAACCACCGAGAGCGTCGTTTGTTTGAATGAAATTCTTTGATCATAGATTCGGAAACCGAATATTATTAATAAATTAAGACTATGGATAGAACAATGGTGCCTTAATCCTTTGGCTACGAATTTAAAAAGAAAGTTTTTTACCCCGTTTTTAATCCAAGTGAACAAAATACGTGATAAACAAGGTAAATTTAGCATTTTGGATTTTTTTGACAAACGGTTGTAGAGGCATTAGGTTAATTAGAAAAGCAGGAGAGATGAAAAATTAGCAACCGCCTTCGGGAATCGAACCACGAACCTCTGGAATACCGGCCCAGCGTGCAGAACCACTACACCACGAAGGCACGCTAGGAAATCAGGAGAAATACCTTAATACCTTATACGGTTTTCAAGGCTGACACGTTTATCATAGCCATAGTTAATAGTGGGATACATATGACCCACACACAGCGATCGATTTATTGTAAGCGCACCTATTATTTTGGAAGACTTTATTACATAAAATCGTATGGTGCAGGGTAAAGCATTCTTTTCATAATTCAACGTTACACATTGGGCAACTCATATTTGTTCTTTTCTCTGTGTTCATTTGAGTACAACGAGCACGGCGCCGTCTCGATTTTCCAACTATTGGAAGATGATCCCCAATATTCAAGAGATTCTAAGTATTTTTTAACCCAGCAGTCATTTTTAAACTTTTAGTGGGACTTATATGACCTGTTAGTAGACAAAGGGTTAAAGCTTATGAGAAATGGCGCATAAAGAGTATCGGCAGCAAAATTGAACGGAAGAATAACTGCATGTGACTGCAGATTGCAGTTGCCCCATCCTCAGTTGAAAATAAGGACGCTTTGAAATCGAATTTGAATGCGTGCGGGCGTATGAATGATGCTGTTCCACTGAACTGAAAAAGGCCGCTTGCTTCACTGATCGTCTGTCACAAGATAGAAGGGATGTATCAGTACAAGAGTATTCATGCAAATGGCTCCTGAAAGGCCAAATCCAATGACACCTAGTCATTGCATGGCTAGAGGAAAGATAGAACATTACGATGAATCAGTAACATTCATTAAGTGTTCCTATTTATCATAAATGGTCATAAATTTGTTTATTATGTACAGGTGCGTGTAAAATAATAAAATGACTTTGAAAGTACGTTGTGTATGAATAGACCACTTCATTGTTTGCTAATGACCAACAAGTATCGCTGTTAGCGGTTTTAACTTTGAGATTGTGTGTAACTTTGAGACGGTGGCCGCCTATTAGGCGCCTCCACAATAAAATGGTCACCACTTCTGCCCTTAGGAGTGGCCAGTGCTGAAAAAAGGCAAGTGCCCACCATTCGATTAAAAAAATATCAAAGGAAATACTGCGTATCTAGTAGTGATGAGATAGGGATCGCAGTCAGTACTTTCTGGAGAAAGGTCAGTCAACGCGTAGAAGCAGCTCTTTATTGTTGCGCAAATACATGCTCTCGCAGGTGGGGAACTGTATTTTATGATTAGCCAAATGCTCCTGGAAATCTCGCTACATCAGAGTTCATTGATGAAATTCTGAGACTTATTTTTCTTTTCAATCTTTCACAGCGTTCCTGGACATTTTTCAACGGCATTCTGACCTACCACATGTGGCATGATTCTCACATGGCTGCTCCGTACTGACAGATGATATTCCGTCTCTGCTAGCTCAGGGGTCTGATCTTTCTCTGATCGAGTAATGTGAACATAAAATGAAACGCGCCTGCTCTATTCGAGTTTTGACAGATTAGTAAGCAGATTCGTTTACACCTAGTACGTTATGCATAGAATTATATATAGACTATACCTAATACGTTTACGTACGATACAACACATGGATTTCGTGAATCTGTTATATTCCCAGTAACCATTCGTTTCCTAGCCAGTTCTGACATTATAAAGTGCTATTTTTTTCCATTTTTATAAATAACTACTTGTTACCCGGCATGCGTTGCGGTGCTAGTTAAAGAAAGTGTTTGTGTTTTAATTCTGTTATGAATTTTTTCCTTCATGCGTATTTTGCATGTTTCGATTGGCTTGTGTCACCTTATGCCAAGATTGCTAATGATTTGGGGTGGTGAATTTAATTCTGGCAATTTCCATTTTCCACCAGCGAAGCACATTTCTGGTACTTCATTCTTAAATTTGAGGGCTCTGCAATATATACATAATTTATCCTTTTTTCCAACGACCACACTTGGATGAAGACTGTAATCATAATTAGCATCGTAATAGAATCCACCAAGATTTAAATCAGCATGCAGTGTTCGTCTGGATAGAGAGCAGTGCGTACTCGAACATTTTCCAGGCTTCCTTGCCGTTGTTCCTTTGTTTCTGAAGCTCGGGTGTCTTTTTCTTTCGTGCTTCAGGTGTAAATCGAGCAATCGATTGCAGTAGACTGTAGATTTGTATAAAAGACAAACAAACAAACATTCATTTTCATATAGAGAGATTTTTCTGAATAAATGGGCTTTGGAATGATAATGCTTTTTTTTTTTTATTAATGTACTTCTCCTACACCAATTTGCATTACATTTGGATTTTTCTCCTAAACGCTTGCTTCACCCCCCCCGGTTAAAGAACATTAATTTTCAATGGTGGGCACTAGCCTTTATCCCTTTACGGCACGCTACCTTTTAAAATCGGAGTTTTGATTAAAAAAAAAAAAAAAAAAAAAGAAGTAGGCAGTCTGATTAGGCCTAGAGGAGTACACAAGTAAAATTTTGTGAAAATAGCACTTATCGTCTTAATTCTGTGGGTGTGCTTAAAGTGGCACACTGATTAAATAGAGCTTCGAAAAGAGTGCTGAAACGAGCATTGTTGTCAATGAACTGACCGATGAGATGTGGGGAAACAAAGAATACATACTGTCAGTTGTCCTAGATTATCGGTGAGCCCACTCGGGGCACACCTAGGGTTCGCCGTTTGGTAGATTTCAAGGTAAAAATTTAAAACTAATGTAGAATAATAAGGAGATTAGCATACAGCCAAAAAAAATATGTTTATCTCCTATTTTTGTTGCACCAAATCAGATGTTCAATTTATCTTGTGAATCTCAAATTGTATTCCTACTATTTTGTAATCTACTTATGCCCTACACCATTATTTTTAATAAATACTGGATGCGGGGCGTACTGTGGAATTGCACGATGTACCATAATAGGCAAACTTTAGACCTTTTGCAAAGCTTCAGTCTATGCAAATTCTTATAAAACTTGCAATTACCCCCCCACACACACACTTTTTTTTTTTTTTTTTTTTTTTTTCCTCAAAGAGTTAGTATGGGAAGGCATTACCAGTTGACCTATGGTACATCGCTGGTGTCCCCCATACTTTTACCTTTACCATAGAAATTTCTTTTCAAACAATTCCTTTTATACCCTAAAAAAAATGGAAGATTTCTCTGAAAAATGAGGGTCTTAAAAAACTAAACATGGCTAAAATATATGGACTGGTTTGTGTTGAGCTGCCATCTACTATAAATAAAGAAGGTTCAGTAACCTATAAATCCTTTTTCATTCAATTTTTCTGTGCGTACAGAGGGAAATTTTTAGGTGTGTCCAGACCGGACACACTGCGCCGCAAAGGTTTATAGGCATTGGCGACCACTAAAGCCGGAAGCCGTGGTTACTTTATTATGGAGGCACTGTTGGTGGGCAACTGTTGCCTCCTATGAAGGGACCGTCTATTTACGTCCATTGCTTTTTCAGGGATTCAAACCCGGGCTCTTCAATATGTCAGTCAGAGTCAATAATCACTTCCTCGTTTGGGCAGCCGTTAAAGAATATTAAATATCTTCAGTCAGTTATAGCCCATTGCTGGTGCCTTTTCGCGAAATTCAATCTGAATATGTATATATATATAGCGTTTAGACAATGCAGTTTCTTCATTCTTTCTCCTTTCGAATCATTTTTGCATTTAAGCACTTTTTGAACTGCTGACACAGTGTCATAGACTTGTATGCCTTGCTGAAGAAGCTTTTTAAAATCCACAGCTGCACTTGCTTTCTTCCTTGTCAACATCCGCACAACAAGTCTATTATTATCAAATTTAAGGTAAGCATACTTCCATCTCGCTTTTTTCCCCATTTTCTGTTCTCTCCCTCTTTCTTTTTTCCTTTTTTTTTTAAATTTATTTATTTATTTATTTATTTATTTATTTTTATTATTATTATTATTTATTTTATTCCGTGGTAACGCTTTCCCCCTTCAGTTTTGTCGATTTTCTTCGAAAATTTAATTAAAGAAATATTAAAATTATTTAAATACGAAAAATCCAACAGTTATAATAAAAATCAGAAAAGATCAGTTGAGGGAAACTATTATCAGAAAATTTATCGAATAAACTCGCGAATTAAAATATTACGAATTCGTGAAATCTAAGATAATAATAATAATTTCTTAAATTCACAGCAATTTGTCCCAAAAACCTGAGTTAAATTATTGCCCTAACTATATATCAGGTGAGCAGAGAGGTCAGTTAAGAGCAAGAATACTTGTAAATTGTGGAGAATGGAACATCTGAATTCTTTCGAATTCCAAGAATCTTTAAACAAATTTGAGATTGTGAAACTTGAGTTTTTTTGTGCAATTTTCGTCATTCAAATCTTCGGAATCTTGATTCAAAAATATGTGAAAAGTTTCACCTTAAAACTTTAAAAGAAGTACTTTTGCTGACGTTGAGCAAAAGCATTCACTAAAGTAATAATAATAATAAGAAGAAGCCTGCTGCATTTTTAGTGGACTGGAATCACTAATAATAATAATAATTTTGTGACGGTTGTTATGCTACTTTTAATTTTATGGACCAAAATTATTTTTAGCTTTTATCTTTGTTAACCCTTGAAATAACCATCCCAAAATGTACACTTCCTTTGTTTTTAAAAAAGAATTCCGGAAAAATATAAAACGTTTAAATTCTATACAGCGCCACAGATGCATAATACACGCTTAGAAAAAAAAAAAAAAAAAAAAAAAGGTGCATCAAGAAGGAGTTATCTGAATGGGACGAAAATCGGTAGAAGTGATGTACATGTACAGAAAAACAAATGATTACAGTTTGAGAAAAATTGGATGATTTATTGAAGTGATAGAGCTCCACAAAGTGAGAAATCAGTAACGCATTTGTCCACTTCTCGCCCTTATGCAAACAGTTATTCTGTTTGGCATCGATTGATAGAGGTTGCTGATGTCGTCCTGAGGGATATCGTGCCAAATTCTGTCCAATTGGCGCGTTAGATCGTCAACATCCCGAGCTGATTGGAGGGCCCTGCCCATAATGTTCCAAACGTGCTCAATAGGAGAGAGATCCGGCGATCTTGCTGGCCAAGCTAATGTTCGGCAAGCACTAAGGCAAGCAGTAGAAACATGTGCAATGTGGGGGCGGGCATTATCTTGCTGAAATGTAAGCCTAGGGTGCCGTGACATGAAGGGCAACACAACAACACAACGGGCCTTTGAACTTCGTCGACGTACCGCTGTGCTGTAAGGTAGCAACGGATGATAACCAGAGGGATCCTGCTGTGAAATAAAATGGCACCCCAGACCATCACTCCTGGTTGTCGGCCTGTCTGCCGGAAGACAGTCAGGTTGTTATCACACCACTGTCCGCTCACCTTCGCTGGTCATCGGGGCTCGGTTTAAAGCGGGACTCATCACTGAAGACTATTCTACTCCAGTCAATGACATTCCAGTGCGAATGAGCCCGACACCACTGCAAACGGGCTTGACGTTGTACAGAGATCAATGGTAGTCGGCGCAAGGGGAGCCGTGACCTCAGCCCCCTTTCTGTGAGACGTCTATGAATGGTCCTTGCCGTCACTGAAGCACTAGTTGAACGTACAATCGATGATAATCATGCATCTGGGGCTGTGGGTGCCGTTCTGACGATTACCCGGTCTTCACGTTCTTTCGTTTCTCTAGGCCTACTGCTTCTTTCTTGACGCTGTGTGCGGCCATGGTTCACCCATTCCTGCCAACATTGTCTAATAGCGGCATTGCTCCTGCTCAAATGTCGAGCTATTCACCGATAAGACCAACCGGCTTCTTTGAGCTCAACTACACGATTTTTCTCAAATTCTGACATCTGCGCATATCGTTCGCGCACCTGTATGCGAGGCATAGTTACTGTCTACCAGAGTACACGGAATGAAATTCGTGAAGAATTTATGACCTGGAATTGTAATTTCTCCTCTTAAATATCCTGCCAGTTGCGCAGATCAGATGAGCTGTAGCGACAACCGTTCATTCGTTGGCAGTCAAAATGTAAAATTTTGCATTTTCCGTCGAAACCTGTATGCATATCAATTTGTGTCCATCCCATTTGCTTTATATCTTCTCGATGCGTCTTTTTTTTTTTTTTTCCCTCCCTAAGAGTGTATAATGCTAAACTAACACGAACAAACTGAACTAAACAAACAAACATATAATTAGATGGATTATCACTTCTTTACGGCAGATGAGACTGAATACTCGGGCTGTTCGCACATTCTTAAGACGACTTTCCTTGTGTTTACGCATATGTTTTACCTAAAAATTTTGCTTTTTTAATGTTCCATTTGATAATCCGTATCCCTCACTATCTTTCAACATCGTAATTTCAAAAACAATAGAGCCTTTTGTAGTATCAGAAGAGGTATTTTATCCCATCATTCTTGCACAGCTTTCCAAATCCAGGGAGGGTTGTAGGTCGACGTTGGACAATCCGCTTTTCAAGAGTTCATCGGAATATTTAGTAGGAGTATGAGTGAAGAGTTTGCCCTTGATGCCCGTTTCTTGTTCCATCTTCACAGGAAATTAACAGTGAATTTTGACGGGAGGCTGCTTGCTTGATGCAATTCTACTGGCACTGTGGCTAAAGAGATGGTATTTAATATTTAAAAATTGGGTATCAGATATGTTCCTGATAATATGTGCAATTGATTTTAATATTTTTCTCCTCTCTCTTTATTTTTAATTTTCCGTTATATGAAAAACCAGCAAAATCAAAAATCCCTTAGAATTAAATCCTTTAGAAAAACTTTCTTTGTGTTTGGGCTAAGCCTCTCTAAGCTGCTGTTACGCTCGGCCAACTTAAATAAGACATCCTCAGAATGTTAAATTACGATGTGCTCAGGACATCTGGGAATCAACATACTCAGGACATCCTAAGTATGTCCCGGGATATTGCGACTTAAATAGGACATCCTGAGGATGTTCTGTTCTATGGGGGATAATAGCTCGAATATTATGATTTAAAAAAGTTTACCCTTGTTTCATATGGAAGTATAGAAGCATAATTAATTTGATCGTATGTAATTTGCCTCAGGTGAAAAGTACCAAGGCACGTTTCTGGAACACAGAATTTAAAATATATGTTTTATATTACACATAATTAATACAGGAACATAATGCATACAAACGAATACACGTAAGAAATATTAACCCAAATGAACGTAAGTCCGAATGGGCTATTACTCTCGAAACGGGATTTGGAGACGTATCAGTTTAAATGTCTAAATCACTTTTCAAATTGTTGCAACAAATATTATCGCATGTATCCCTTTAGAGAAGTTAAATAATGAAGAATCTGCATGAATGTATGTATGTGTCCCCAAATGTGAAAACAGGACGATACTTAGGATCATCCAATTTTGAATAACGTAGTCCTCCACCCAAACGTGGGCACCTGGAAGCCGGAATTTTGAATTTTGTATTTCATATTTAGTAATTTCAATTTATAAATTTCAGCGATTTGTAAGGGAACATTGACAACACTGTACGGATTTTTTAAAAAAAAAGTATCTCCAGCGCGCAAGACTGTCTATCTGAAATTCCAAAGATATGCTGTTTTTAAATATTCTGTGGTTTTGTTTTTCACCCAAATTTTTATGTCCCAATAAGGGCGAAGAATAGGATACTTAATTAATAAATTTATTACACCAAACGTTAATAGTAAAACGACCAAAAACAAACAAACAAAACTATCTTACGAAGGAAATTGTATATTGATATGATAAACTGAGAAAAAACTGAAAAAAATAGAAAAATATGTTCCAACTGTTTTATAGTTATTTTCAATTCTATTCGGAATTGAAAAAATAGAATTCTGAATCCCGCAATTTCGAACAGAATTTCGCGAATTCTAAAAGTATGCTGCTTTAAAATGTTTTGCAATTTTGCTGTTGAATTAAAATAAGGGTGACCTTTTTACCCCATATTTACAACTTACGCCTTGTATGTGATGTAAGATGCTTAATAATAAAGCTAAAAAAAAATGGGTTAGCAGGAGTGAGTGTAATAGCAGACTGGTTGACTGCGCGCTCAGCGAAAGCGTAGGAAAACCTTAACAAACCCTTGTGGGTGACCGTTAAAATGTGAGCTCTTTCAGATTTTTGGTTTTTTTGAAAATTTTTCACTAACCCTCGAAAATGGTAGAATTACCTATAAATTCAACACCATTCTATAGATGTACATCAACTTTTCCTTATCTCCCATCATCTTGTTTCCCTAATTTGATATTGTAATAGTCTGAATCAACTATTAATATTTCTAATAAACAGATTCTGATAAAAGAAAAATAGTGAGAGTTTGGTCAATTTAGGGATCATGTTTTAATGTTAGTTCTTTATTTACCACGTTTTAATACTAGCTTTTTGATTCATATAGCCCAATTTCATGCAGCATAACATTTTTGAAGAGTCTAACGACCGTGTTATATAGAGCTACTTGTACGTGTAAATTTCTGGTTTCTTCTTCAGAGCAGAAACTCGTGTCAGCCTTTGAAATAGAATCAATGTTTTACACAATGAATATTAAGACAGGTGGTACATTTCGGCTCTAGAACTGAGCAGGTGGGGTACTATTTTCTTCCCCGCTAAAAATTTAGCAACGGTGAATAATTCGAAGAATAGCTTTGCTGCATGTGTTGAGGTTTGCGTGCGGAGCTTCAGGCTTTTCCTATTTTTAAAATCCGTCCTTGTCATTGCGCAGTAGTCTCTCCCTCCACAGGCACACAGGCTACCACAACTATATCGTCTGAAGTAGTAATGAACACTGTTCTAAATTTATTTCCCGAAACCCTGTCGTTCTGCCAGAAATAAGTGAGTTGCATTAAGCGCAGACTTGGCCTGGCCGATTTTTTTTTAATTGTGACACTAATTTCAAGGATTCCATTCAGTCATTATCATCAGTTGTGCTCACGGAGTGAAGGGATTTGAGCATTTCTTCGAGATTTCGGTTGTTTTGGACTTGATTTTCTTTTCTTTTCTTTTCTTTTTTATTTGCTTCTGTATCATGAGATCAGATGCCTACAACGACGTCACATGGATTACGTAAATTTCCTGCGCTAGATTATATTGTGCATCATAACAGAGGAAGAAAACTTATCAGAAAAGGAGGCTGATATAGAAATGGTAAGATTAGAATTATTTCATAGTCAGATTTCGTGTTTAAAACTGCTTATTGACTGACGTAAATGAAACTTTGACACTTGACGTAAATGAACCTTTGATATCATGTTTACTTCTCTGTTGTTTATACTATGTTAATGTCTTTGTATTTAAATATTATTATAATTATCTAGAAAATAGAATGTGATAAACATGCTTAAAAATTGCCAATGACATATATTTTAATTATATGCTAATTACAGAATATAAAAGTTGATGGACTTGGCACTTTGAATTATAAAAGAGTGTTAATTTAACAGAATTTTATAAATTATAAAAATATTGAATTCGTGAAAGTTAATTATCAAATCTGAAGGTCATTTAAATGTGCTGATTTTATAGATGATTGAAGTTTTAAAATAAAACTGAAGAGTCTAATAAAAATGTTTAGTGATATTATAAAGCATAATTATGGCTTTTTCTACTGAATTTTATTTTACTGAAATTTATTATTATGAATGCAATACAAAGAGCATACATTTTTAAAATCTTCGAAAAGCATGTATATACAACTACGCTTGGAGGAATTTCTTTAAGTAATATGTACACTATAGTAGGTTAATATAATAATCATCGTTTGTTAATTTATTATAATATTGTATTAAAATAATTATTCCAGAAATACATATGGTATCTTTCAGTTTTATAACTAATATAACATTAAATATTGAAATGGTTCCTTATAACTGATTTCTCATTTTGCTAATAAACTGTAGAGTAATTGCATATTGTCATTTATTTACTTATTTAAATTTCATATTAGTTATTTAAATTTAATTTTTAAGGGATTAATAACAGGAGAGCGGGCAATTTTATATCATTTTCCAAGCATTTGAATAAATAATTTTTGTTTTAATTATCATTAAATGCTCCCTGCTACCTAATTAGAACTTGAACTAATTAGAACAAAATGCTTGATAAAAAATAAGTATTTATGAGAAAATAAATAGATAAAAATCTGCATCAGTCAAATTTTATGTTTGAAAACAAATCTAGAAAAATATAAATTCTCTGGAAAAATATAAATTTTATCATACTTTGTATCAGGTGGTATTGCCATGGTGACTTGGCCGTATCCACAGAGAATATCTGGAAAAAAGTAAAACCCTGGAAAAATAATCAATAATTAGTTAATAAATAATAATAATAAATATTAGTGGTACATAATGAGTAAATTCTTTGTATTTCATATGCATATATAATAATCCTGTGATTTATTATTTTTGTTTTATTATATAATAACATATATTACATATTATTATTATATAATAACATACATTACATGTAATAAATAAAAATGTCAGTGCTCTAATTTTTAATTATTAATTATTAAGCAATTAAATGTATTCTCTTTATTGCCATTAATTCTTTATTAATTATACTTTATAAATTTTGCTTTAGTTGAATTCGATTTTATTTTAGCTTAATACTTACACTTCTTCTATTATTTATATTATTACATTTTTTTTTAATTTCGAAACAAACTTCAATAAATATTTTTACAGATACTGTCTTTTTATTGATGTTAAAAATTATTTTAATTGGAGACTCCTCATTTTTGAATCTAACATTCCTTTTTCTATTTAGTTTTTATTCAATATGTTTTAAAATAATTTTTCAATTTATTAACCGTATGTCATATAATCTGTTCTTTATCATTATTTCATTATAAAGTAAAAGTAAGGAATGTTGAAATAAAGTAAGATTAGAAAGTGGAATACTGCGCGCATTCCAAAAGGTACCAAATAAAGCGAACTCAAAGTGATACCCGAAGTAGTCAGAGATAAAAATATCGGGTTTTGACGAAAGTTTCCCGCCACCGCAAATGTGATCTGCGTTAACAGTTCCCTTTGTCCTGTTTAATCATATTTTTTCAAACAACTTTTGGCATTCCAAAAAAAGAGATTTGTTTTAGAACAGTATCTTGTGAAATCTGTACAAAAACATCGTTATCATTAAGTGCAATGTGTCCGAAATGGAACTTTATTACGTTATTGCTACGTGATAAGAACCATCATTTACTTCCAGTTCTCTTGCAAAAAGTCAGCTACAGAATGTCACCAAATCATTTCTACAGTTTCAGGTACTAATGTTATAGCATATGATACTGTTAAGGTTTGGTACCGAAAGCTCAAAAACAAGGGCTATGACATTCAAGAAGCAGAGCGCTCTGACTGGCGTACTGACGTTGATGAGGCCCACCAGGGAGAAATTATGGAAGATGATTGTGCACTCGAGAGCTTGCTAAGGAGTTAGACATCAGTGTCATCTTCATTAGTCGAGCTATGCATCGCATTAACTTCACATACAAGGTTCGATCGCTGGGTGCCGCATAAGCCGATTCAAGCAGATAGGGACAGACAGGTTCAAGTGGATTTACTTCAACAACACAGGCCGGAAGCGGGACTGGTCTGCGCCCGGTGAGCCCGTCGGCAGCGTCGCAAAGCGCAATTTGACTAACAAAAAGATGATACTTTGTACAGGTCATGGGATTATCCACAAAGAATACCTGGAAAAACGTAAAACCCTCGACAGTAAGGTGTACAGCGAGATGCTAGTCCATGTTGACGTAGCTATCAAGGAAAAACGTCGAACTGAGTTCCGGCAGAAAAAGGTAACGTTCCATCAAGATAATGCAAAACCACTTGTCCGCATTCACCGACAGGACTCTCTGCGGACTCGAATGAGATATTTTGCCACACCCACCCTATAACCCCGACATTGCTCCTTCGGACTTTTTTTATACCTGCAGCTACATCTTACCGTTGCTATCTTCCATTCTCCACAGGACGTCCAAAATGCGATTTATCTGTTTTTGGACTCGGGGCCACCAAGTTTCTGCACCAAAGGCTTTGAAAAACTACCGAAATGTTGGCAGAAAATCATAGCTTCGGGTGGTGGTTGCTACCCGCATTAAAGGTATTGTTTCATATCTTTTTCTAACTTTATAATAAAGTTATAAATCACCCAAAGCTATGAAGGCCATTTTGGCGGAAAAGTTTTGTTGTAACCAGCTATATATAGCAAATTGGAGCTAGAAGCTTCGTTTCCGTTAGTTAGTGTTTAAAAATCTTATGATATGAAATAGCTAGGGAAAAAATAGTAAAGGGAAATATAGTCTACAATCTGAAAACTTCAGCTTAAGGTTAACACGAATTATCTGTCATTAAATTTACAAATGTTTTGAAAATTTAAAAAAAAAAAACGTAAACCTAAAAAATTGTAAACTGTCCATCGTGCAAAAATTCTCATTTAACACCTATAATAATTTTACAGATTTGATCAAAAAAGAGCTGCTAGTTAATGAATTAATCTTCCAAAATTCAAAACGTAGAATCATAAATAGCACATTTTAAAATAACATTGCTATATGGTATGGTAGATAAAAAACTTACTGTTCCATAAGTAAGTGAAATCTTGTGCGCTAATTTGTTTTTTAAGGGCATAATTGTTCAAGACGTAGCTGTGCACATTTTTATACGATCCTTTGCGCATAAGCATTGCAATAAATATATATATTTCCCCCCCTACATAAAGAGAGGTAATCTTTTTTTTTTTTTTTTTTTTTTTTTTTGTCAAGACAAAAAAGGATGGTTTAGATGTTTCATGTAATTTTCACTATAATTTTGAACTTAAAATTACTAAATATTAACTTTTCATTAGTAAAATTTTTAACTTATAATCAATAAAAAGTTATAGGTATTTTCTTCCTCCTTCCAGCATGCCTTCGGGCTGTAACGGTTAGCACACCCGGCGCGTATTCCAGAGGTCCAGGTTCGAGTCCCGACGAAGGCATTGATAATTTTTCATGTCCCCTAATGACTCCACAGTGTGCCCGAATTAAAAAAATGTGGTGGATGAGGATTCTTCACCACCAGGATTTGACGATTGAGTCCACTAATCTCCAGTCGCCCTTTAAAAGGGAACTTTCTCCCTCCTTTCTACATGCCTTCGGGGTGTATTGGTAGCACACTCGGCGCGTATTGGAGAGGTCCAGGTTCGAGTCCCGGCGAGGACATTACACATTTTTCACTTCTCCAGCATCAAAAATCCCTAATGACTGTACCAAAGAATAGGTTTTTCCGTCTGTGTTAGAAGAAGGCGTCAGAGGAAGAAGTAGAGGATTCAGCTATGGGCTAAGTGCGCATTGGGTGCTTAAATAGTGAATGTTTTAAGGATAGCATACTTTAATACGTGCTGAGTACTTATAAAAAAGGTTTGCTATGACAAGTAGTGTTTGGATGCCATTTTCTTTTGGAAAGGGGAGGAGAGGGAAAAGACAGAGAGAGAAAAGTGATGACGAGAGTGCCAGTAAATGGCACACGTGGCAGGGCGAAAAAAAAATTGTTGATGAGAGTAACAGCAGATTACACGTGGTAAAAGAAAAAAAAAACTGCTGCGATATATATATATATATATATATATATTTTTTTTATTTTATTTTATTTTATTTTTTTATTATTTTTTTTTTTTTTAAGAACTCGACAAATGATAAAAATTTAACATGTTTTTGTACACGTGTTTTTCCTTAATTAATCGGAATGAAAATATGTTAGGGAATAAAGCGCGATTCTACTCCATTGTCGTTGATTTTAAATGAAGATTGAAATTTGTAACAACGAAAATCGAATTTGAACAGTGCTGCATTGAATACGTAATTTAGAATAACAAACTTACATTTAGGTTTTCAGAAACACAAACATCGTTTTCAAAATCCTTCCGACTTCCTGTCTACTAGTTTATTTTATATTTCTCCAGTTTTTACTTTTTAAGCAAGAAAACGAGGACAAAATATTAATAAAGAATTTGTAATTAAAACATCTGATGACTTCCTTGTACGGCCTATTAAATTATACACATTTTTAGTTCCGTTTCATTTAAACTTATTTCTCGATTTTCATTAGAGATATATTTCTCATTCAATTGATTTTCCCACTTCGCAGCAAGGCAAAACAGTTAAAAACTCAAAACATCTTCATTAAAAATTGTAAAATAGAGATAAACATGAAACACCAGACACACTGAGTTATAAAAAAAATTTAGAATTAAAATTAGAGTTTCTACGAAACAACAAACAATTCGGCCAGCGGACAGGAAGACTTCTTTTCGGTGCACAAAACTGAAGGTTTACTTTTGGTCCCACTCGGCCAAAAGACACTGAAGTAGGTGCACAAATTCGTTATCTACTAAGAATCTCAAGTGTAAACAAATGGCGGCTTCGTTAGGTTCAGCGAGATCCAAACAACTTTTAAATTGTTGATAATTCTACAACTATTGCATGCATAACCGAAACATGATAAAACATAATTAATCACTTTTAAAGCAAAAAATGCACAATTTACCAACATAGAATTAAAAAAAAAAAAAAAAAAAAAAAAAAAAAAAAAACTGAGCTCATTGAGCCCGGCAACTTTGCAACTAAAGAGGTACGTACACAACTACATGTTGTGGCAGTACTACACGTAAATATCCATTTCGACCGCTATCGAATCCAATATAATGATGTTTTTGCGTGACATCCATCTGTTCGTACAGACAGAATAAAGGACTCTTTTTCCCGATACGGTTTGTAAAATAGATTTAAAATGAATTCAGATTACATTTTTCTGGACATTTTTACGTATGTATGGATCTAACATGATTCTGGAACGAGTAGGAACCATAGAACGCTGAAATTTTTTGTATGGGACTGGTATAAAATGTAGTTGTGCACAAACCCTTTTTTGGTTACAATTAGCAGCACCAAAAATATACATATATATATACCCAGTCTGCTACCCGGTTTGGTGAACTCAATTTTTTTTATTCTTATATGTTGCTAAATTGTGCATCGCTTGTTTTAAATGTGATTGAATTATGTTATTCTTATGTTCCGGTTAAGGTTTTTATTCCTTTCGTTAATTTGTGTGCAATAGTTTTAGAATTATCAACAATTTAAAAGTTGTTAAAGTGCTACTAAGGAATGGACGAAACCGCCATTTGTTTGCATTTGAAGCTCTTAGTAAAACAGTGAATTAAATCAGTTTCTGCACCAACTCCATTGACGTTTTGCCGAGTGGAACCAAAAGTACACTTTCAGTTTTGTGCACCGAAAAATATGTCTTCTTGCCCTCTGGTCGAATTGCTTGTTTTTTCGTTGTAACTCTAATTTTAATTCTAAAATTTTTCTTAACTGTTTCTATCTGTATTTAGTGCTCTATATTTTACAATTTTTAATGGAGATGTTTTGAGTTTTTATATATTTTTGCCTTGCTACGAAGTGAATTGTGAATTCATTGAATGAGAAATATATCTCTAATGAAATTCGAGGAAATAAATTTAAACGAAATGCAGCAGAAGTATGTATAATTGAATAGGCCGTAGAAGGAAGTCGTCGTGTGGTGTCCACATCAAATTTTTTTAATTCAAATTTCAAATTCGTGTATTAAATTTAATATTTATGTATTTTTGATACACGAAATTTCAATTCGTGCATTAAAAAGTAAATCATCTGACACGGGTAAAAGTCTTGGCCATTTCATTATTAGAAAATTAAAACGAAAAGATAACTAAATAAAATTCTACTCGTAAAATACTAGGCTTAAAATACTATATACATAATCTTTTATCATGAAACCTTAAACTGGGCGGAAGTCTGGGATTTGAGCCGTAAGTTTTCTTTTGTTAAACGGTAACAGACAAATGTTTGTAAGTATTTTTTTTATAAAAATAGCTTTTCTACGGGCTAAAAATGTAGAGAGAGTAAAAATACCTCAGTTGTAAGGAAGACGGGAAGGGAAGAAGGAAATACGAGGTGAATATCCTCCTGTAACTAAACCAAATTTAGTACTTAATTTTTGACAGTGTGTTCGTTTGTTCTGATGAATAGGATGCGCCCGATTTTTATTTTTGAATCAACACACAAAAACAGCTAACTTAAATTATACAATAAAGCGACTTCTTCAGTTAATTTAATCATTTTCATGTTTCATTTTTAAGGGTTAATTCATAAAAGAATCAAATATTGTATAAATCTTTCATCATCTGATACATTTTACTCGTAGTAAAAATACTTTTATATTTTTATATACTCTAGTACAGGGTTTCTTAAGCTCTTTTTCATTCGCGACACCCTTTTCTCACAAAGGTTTTTTCGCGACCGCTCAGGACCCCATGATATTTACAAAAATTTTCTGGGATCCCAGACAGTGGCGTAGCTAGGGTGGGGCAAGGGGGGACATCTGTCCCCGGGTGCAGCATCCAAGGGAAGCGAAATTGATGCTACGAAATCTTTTAATGAAATGTTTTTCATTCTTGACACACAGAAAGGGGCGCAAATTCTTCAGTTGACCCCTGTCGCTGAAAACTCTAGCTTCGCCTCTGACCCCAGAAAATCCGACACACGCGTGAGTGAAACTGTCAACTTTTTCACTTGTACTGTAATATACTATTGCAGTTTTAGGTCGTTAATTTCTAATTTTAAGACATAGAACAATGTGAAAATTTTAAATAATTAACAGACGAAATCACAGCGTCACGTGCAAAGCAAGGAAAATGAACGTTTATATTATACAAAGAATGCGTCAAAACGTTTTCTTTTTTTTCTTTGTTTTTATCGTCTTATCTTTATCTATTTTCAGATACTTTGTGTAAAAATATTTGGTAATTGTAAAATTATTACAATAAGTTGAACAGTTCTCCACTTTGTAAAGGCTAGGTTGCTGTTGAACGTGAAGAATCTTAAGACCTGATAAGCGAATAATCGCTTGAGTTTTTGTGACCAGAAACAACAAGATGGAAGGGTAAATAATCCTTTATTATTCAAAATAAGATTTAACAGAACTACGTCTTGGAGTGTACCATAAAAGCCGACACTTGGGCTTGAACTAAAGAGGCTAAGAATTAAACTAAAACTAATCGAAACTAAAAAAGAGATATAGCCGAAGCTATCAAGATTCTAACCGAGTTGGACCCTTAACGCGAGGCTATCAAGCGCCTAAAGTACGGTCGAGCGTAATAATAGCTTACGAGAGAGTAGCCTAAAAAGGCGGACGCGTGCAGACATAATATCTGGTAACTCTCTCTAAGACGGAAGAACTTCGCGGTTTAAATACCGCTCCTCCTCATTATATATGAGGTGAATCTAAAACTACGTTCTGGCCGGAAGTAGTAGGTTGAAGTTAAGAATGTGACAGGAAAGAAGTTTAACTCAAAATTTAACGGTTAATAAAATTAACATAATCCTTACAAAGTTAAAGGAATAGCAAAACTGCTAAAATTTTTCGCGACCCCTTTGGGAGTCGCGACCCACAGTTTAAGAGACCCTGCTCTAGTATAAATCTTGTGCAGGCATCCGCAGTCAGTTACTACTGTTAGGACTTCATAAAACTACTAGAGATCCTCCACAGAAGGGGCGGTTTTGAAACATGCAAAACTGGTCCTGGGAAAAATAAAATAAATAAAAAATGTACTAAAAAAATCTGAAAGCTTTCAGATTTTAATGGTCGGCTAAAAGGGCTCATTAAGTTTTTTTTTTTTTTTTTTTTTTTAAACTCTTTCGCTGAGCTACCAGTCTGCTGTTATGCTCACGTCTACTAACCCTCCTTTTTTGTCTTTTTAACTTTATTATTAAGCACCATTTCCTTCACATTTACGCCACATGCAATTCAACGGCAAAATTACAAAAATTTTAAAATCAACCTAGCGGTATACATTTCCAATGCTGCGTTAGTGTTGGCATACATTTTTTATTTCATTCTTACTTATAAGGTATTTCTCCCACTTCCCTAGCATGCCTTCGTGGTGTAGTGGTCAGCACACTGAGCCGGTATTTCAGAGGTCCGTGGTTCGATTCCCTGCGAAGGCGGTTGCATAGTTTTCATCTTTCCTGCTTCCAGTTAACCTAATGACTCTACAAACTGAGTTTGATATGATGAACTGAGTTGCTCAGTTTTGTTAGTGCGATAAGCATGCATACATTCATGTAGATTCGTGGTTTTCCCCATGTGTAACGCGTATACGAGCCAGTTTCCCTTAGAAAGTCCTCCTTCAAAGCACCCCTCTCCTTAGCAGATAGCCCTCGAGGGTTTGTCGTAATTTTATAAAACTAAAAAACGTCATATAATCAAACCGTTGTAATGTAAAAGCTTACATGATTTGATTAATTTTTTGAATTGAAATCATGGGTATACGTGCAGCTGGTCAAAAGATACTTAGTAAATTATATAAGAATGAGACCCCTAAAATCGAGAACTTTCTCGTAAAGTTTGTAAAGACACGGGTGCAGTTCATTCATCGTTGCTGTTTTATTGCAGGCAAGATGGTTATCACGTGGGGAATTTTTGCAATGTATTTATGAATCAGGAGACGAAGTTGCCACTTTTCTGGAAGAGGGAAACCGACATGAAGTTTCGAGGTGGCTTATTGTCATGAAATTGAGCTACTTGGTCGATATATTCGAGAAATTAAATACCTTGAATCTTCAACTACAAGGAGCAAATATACATATGTTTCAGACGAGAGATAAAATTAATGCCTTTTGTAGAAAATTGGAATAATGGAGCAAAATTTTAACGGAAAAAAAAAAAAAAAAAAAAAAAACTAGAAATGTTTGAAAATGTGGATAAATTTACAAGGCTAGAAGAACAACATGTGAAAGTTGTTTTTGAAGCCATTGAAATTCATTTAATTATGCTGGCGAAGAATTTTATAAAAAGTATTTTCTTGCTGACGGCAACTTGATAACGAGTTACGAGTGGGTTAGGGAACCATTTCAAAATAATCCAGAAAGGCTGTCAACTGCCGAAGAAGAATCACGTCAAGTGGCGAAATCAAAGGGCAGTTTACTAATAAATCACGCTTTGAATTTTTTGCTGCAGTGGATGATGAATTTTCCGCACTGAAAACGAAAGCATTTCGATTATCAGTGCTGATATATTTTTAAGTACATTGTATCAGCGTAAATGTGTATTTTATTTTTTATTATGTCAGAATGTATTTTTTGCTTCCTTTCAATAAATTAATAATTTTTTAAGTAATCTTTTATTTTCGACTTTTCGATATGCTTCCCCCCCTACATGTAAGGTTATCGCTCCCCCCAAGGGGACCATGCCCCACAGTTTGAGAATCGCTGCTGTAGTGTTTAATTCCTTCGGGTGCACCGGGAGGAAATTAAATGTCCTTCTCCGTGTTAGCTCTCGTGTTCTAAACGTTATCCCTCCTTAAATGCCTTCCAGTAATTGCGGGAGATACTAGACATTTCTCGACGGCCGGGTGAACACTATATAAGGCCGGACAGAGCATCCGTTCTCAGTTTGTAAGGATTATGTTAATTTTATTAACAGTTAAATTTTGAGTTAACTTCCTTTCCTATCGATTCTTAATTTCAACTTACCACTTCCGGCCAGAACGTAGTTTTAGAATCACGCCTGAATGATAACGAGGAAGAACGGTATTTAGCCGCGAAGTTCTACCGTCTTAGTGAGAGAGATACCAGATATTCTGGCTGCACGCGTACGCCTTTTTAGGCTACTCTCTCTTCAGCTATTATTACGCTCGGCCGTACTTTAGGCCTTTGATAGCTTCGCAGTCAATTAGCGTTAAGGGGCCAACTCGGTTAGAATTTTGATAGCTTCGGCTATATCTCTTTAGTTAAGATTAGTTTAGTTTGATTCTTAGTCTCTTAAGTTGAAGCCCAAGTGTCGGCTTTATTGTACAACTCCAAGTTCTGTTAAATCTTATACGAATAATAAAGGTTATTTTACCCTTCTATCTTGTTTCCTGTCACACGAACTCAAGCGATTATTCGCTTATCAGTTCTTAAGATTCTTCACTTTCAGCGGTAACTTAGAATTACACAATGAAGAATCCTATAAGTGGTTGTCAGTTGTTTAATTCAGCTTCAGTTCGGAGTATTGTGATATCTCTGTGTTCACCACCACTTGTGGCTGAACTAAATTGAAATGTAAACTCACAATAAATCAAAACAAAATGAAAATGTAAACAATAAATTAGGATGGCTAAACGATTGTTATCTAAACCGCTTAGTTATCTAAACCGCTAAATCGGCTGCAAGCAACAAAGCCGAACCTAGAATATCAATATAATCTACAGCAACATAATCTATAATCTTAGAGAGGTCATATTTAATGCTCTTGCATATTTAGAGTCTTAGAAATACTGATCGTCTAAGTGGTGGACACGAGAGGGTTCACTGTATTTATTTATTTTTAAGTCCAAAGGGGCAATCTTTCCCAGAAGGACTTTTAATTTCGTTTTGGCATTTTGCGTTGATTCACTACAAGTGTTGTTTCGCTTTTCAAATTGTTGCCATCCAATATTATCGCCCTGTATTATGTTTAAAGAAATTAAATAATGAAGAATCGAGCATAAATGTATGTATGTTTCTCGCACTGTAGTAAAACTACGGTAGCGGTACCTAGAGCCATCCAATTTTGAATGACGTTGTAAAGTCATTAGGTTAATTGGAAGCAGAAAAGATGAAAAATATGCAACCGCCTTCGCCGGGAAATGAACATCGGACCTCTGGAATACCAGTCCAGCGTGCAGAACCACTACACCACGAAGGCACGCTAGGGAAGTGCGAGAAATACCTTATAACGTAATCCTCCTGCGAATATGGGCATGTATAAGCCCAAATTTGGAATTTGTTTTATTATCGATTTCATATTTTGTAAAACTTTAACGAATTTTTGATTAACAAACTCAATGATTTCAAAGCGAGCAGTGGCAACAAACTGTAGGCAATAAAATATTTTTAACTCAAGCGCGCGAGACTGTACATCGGAAATTTTAAAGATGGGCTCAATTTAAAATTATTTTGTGATATTGGTATTGAATTTTATGTGGTTTAAGTGCGAAGAACATGCTATTTAATAAATAAAGATAATATACAAAATGTTTAAAAAACGCCCGTTTGGACGTAATTTAAAATCTGAAACCATACAGATTTTTTTTTAAACGTTCCTGTTGATTACAAAACTGAAATAACCTTACTCTCAGCAGTAGCAAATAAATAAATAAAATAAGTAAGTAAGTAAATACATGATTCAAAATAATCAGCAGATAACAGAATACCAATGAGTTTTGGTTTATTGATACCAGTATTAATTTCATTGTTTACTAGTGGTCTATTGACGCAAGTTAAAAAAAATTCTTATAAATCAATAGAAGATTTACAATGTCTCACAAAAGTGTTCGCGCACTTTAAGAATTTGCAGAAAAAAGCGCTGTACCCGGAAATGAATTCGAATATATTTTTTCACATCCTCTCCATGTGTGAATGAAAGCAAACTTTTTTTAATTTTAAAGAAAATAACACAGTATTAATACTGGCTTATTTACTTTTTATAAAATTCAAAATATATAGAGGCATAGATAAAACACGCCACAAAAGGTGATCATAAACCCAAACATTCTCGTAAAATTTCATAAGTAAAATTATCGTCTACTCCTTTTTTTTATTATTTTTGTCACCTTTAAAGCATTGTTTGGCTTTACTTTTTGCTTGCTTAGTTCGTCATATTTTATTTAATGTTTAAAGATGGCTCGTAATCGTAACGAAACAGCTAACAAAATTCGAAAGTTGATAAATTTTTATAAGAATGGAAATTCGATTCGGGATATCGCTAAATTATTAGTAAAGTATTGGATTAAAGCTTTTATGCCTTTAGTTAATCTTCATGCAATAGTGTAGAATTATCAACAATTGAAAAGTTGTTCAAGTGCGGCTAAGCCTAATTTATGTTTACCAAAGCAGTCATATTTGTTTACATTTGAAACTTAACAGAATAGTGAATTAAGTCAGTTTCTGCACCTTCAATGTTTTTTTCAAGGACCAACAGGAAACTTTCAGTTTTGTGCACCGAAAAATCTGCTTTGTTGCCCGCTGGCTGAATTGCTTGTTTTTGCATAGAAACTCTAATTTTAATTGTAATTTTTTTTCTAATTGTTTTAACTGTATTTGGTGTTTTATGTTTTTCTGTATCTTTCAAATTTTTGCTGAAGATATTTAGAGTTTTGTGTATTTTTTGCTTACCGCGAAGCGAGAACTGAATTAATTGAATGAAAAATGTACCTCTGATGAAATTCGAGGAAATAAATTTAAATGAATAACAGCTAAAAGTGCGTATAATTTAATATTCCGTAATAATGTGTTGTCCTCATCAGATTTTTTTCTAAAACAAATTTTGTCGTCTGCCGTCTGTAGAAAACATTATTAAGCATGTTAACTAAAATTTTCGGAAATTGCTTTCTCTAAGTGAGTTAGAATTTTATATGTAAACTGCTGTATTGTGCGTTTTTGGTTTCCAGCCAGAAAGTGTTACAAAAAGGTAATGATGGGATTAAATTAAATGAAAGCGAGATAACCGTTCAGATACACTATCAGCCATTGTTAGAATTAACCTTGAAACCGTAATCTCGCACCCAGCAGCCAGCTATTTTTATAGAACTTCTTGAAAGTGTATTCAAAAGATGTTGTACTCATTTTGTTGACTACAATGTAAATTAATTTGCAATCAGAGTTTGACTTTAGTTTATAGTGCATTTGAGATTTTTGTGTACTTTGTGTTTATTACGTGAATCACTTAACTAACCAGCTACTTTTATATTAGTTATTTTTTGTTCTTTTTGTTTTTTTCGTCTCCGAAATGTACATTAAAACTTTAATGTTTAAACTTTAGAGTCATTAGGTTATTTTGAGGCAGGACTGCATGAAAAATGAGCAGTGTCGTGTGTGCTACCGTTACACCGCGAAAGCATGCTGGAAAGAGGGAGAAAATACCTTATGTATCTTCCCTTTCTATAGGGCGACTGGGGATTAGGGGATCCAATCGCCAAATCCTGCTGATGACGAATTATCGTCCACCATTTTTTAGTTCGGGCGCTAGTGTAGAGTCATTAGGCTACTTTAAAGGAGATATGAAAAATGTGCAATGCCTTAGCCGGGACTCGACCCCTGCACTTCTCGAATATCCGCTTAGTGTGCTACCGTTATACGACGAAGGCATGCGGAAAGGAGGGAGAAAATATCTTAACAATAAATTCAAGTAGTATTTAGAAAACGTGAATTGGCAACGTCATATTTTTGTTGATCCAAAGATCCGACAATCATTTGAAACCAAGCGGTGCTAGTCATGCTTGTCGAAACTGTTAAGTGATTATTAAGCAGCAATTCCATCGCGAGTGGAGGTTTTGTTTGGTTTATTTGATTGCGGCAAAGCATTCGAGGACTATCTGTCTAAGGTGAGGAATGCCGTCGTGTAGAACTTCCTAAGGGAAAGGGCTCGTATACACTTTACACATGGAAAAAACCACGAAAACGCCATGCAGCCAGCCCGTTCGCCGGGATTTGAATCTCGGACCGAACTACCAATGTTCAGCGTCTTTACCGCTCCTCCGTGGTGGACCATCGTGGGGAGCGAACAGGAGGAAGAAAACGCAAAATTCTGTAGATGATAAGGCCGTGAGAAAATTTATTAAACTCACCTAGGATTTAACTGAATATCTTCACGTAAAAATTTTGCACTGGGAATCAGAAATTTATAGTAACATTTCTAGGGTGAGAAATCTACCAAATATGAAGCAGTAACACAAATAATTAGCACTTAATTAAATAAACATTCTAATTATGCACTTTTTAATTGAAATTTACATTTATAAACCAATCAGATGCTGGGAATGTGTTCGATACCGTTATTTTAGATTAAGATTGCTATATAATGGAACGGTTTTTTTATACATTATAATATACAAAATTTTCTGCATTAAGTACCTCATCGGTTTTAGAAAAAGAAGATTCTTCAGCAACCAAATTTTTGACGAGTGTTGTGAGACATCGGAAAATTATTTTAGGTAACTCTAAAAAATGACTTTTATGATACCCGGAATTTTTCGAGATTACAACACTCCTTTTACCTTGTACAACCCTGTACAAGGTAGTAAAAGGATTACTAAGCTAATATTTCATCAGTAAATTACTAAAAATCTGTCATTCACAATGTTTTTTCAGGACCGACATTAAAAAAACGGAACACATTTGGAACAAACGAGATACCTGGCCAACTAATCGATAGATGGGACTGTTCTCAAGAAAAACGCGACAGCTTGGAATTTCGTTTTAAAAGCAAAATTATTAGAAAATGAGAGATTGCTTTTCAATGTATATTTTTATCTGAAACTTAACGAATATCAGAGAGGAAACTATAAAGTGGTGGTAAACAAAAGTGGGTGGTTCTCGCGATTAGAAGTTGAGTACTTGCTAAAGTGGAACTTGTTATTAACTTTGCAATGACCTCGAGAATATAACAGTTGCGAATATTTTACCGAATTTTACTGTAAAGTTTTGAAATCTCCTTGTTAGCGCATACTAGCTGGAATTTTTGCACGAGGGACCATGTAAATATTTGAGTTTTGTTAACCCGCTTAATTCCTAGCGCTGAAATTGTACTCAAAATGTCTGCTTTATTTTTGAGAAATTTTGCAAGTGGAAATCATGTTTAGGACCGGTGTCTAAGAAAATAAAGTCTGCCGTTTAAATTTAAAATAAGCAAAAGGGAAGGGGTATTCAACCGCCGAAAAAAACATCTCACCCAAATTTCCTACTTCTGGAATCATGCCCATGTTTCGTGGGGTGTATCTGCAACACGTAAACTTGATGGAACTTCAAGGATTGCGGTTTCTGTCATAATCAAGAAACTGAACGAACTTATAAGAGATTAACTAAAATTGTTTGAATCAGACATCAGATTTTCTTATTAATGTTGAACTAAATGTAAATGTGATATTTTTTAAGATAGCGGATATTGAAAGAATGTTGGATATTAGTATTCTTTTGCTCCCAACTCGCTGGCCTTCTTAATTGCACTTTCCCCCTTGTAAGTGAACGAGTTCCAATTAAGTTCTAATTCCATATATTTTAAAGTATTGGCCCATAAATTCGTGCGCATTTTTCGGTAAATTTTTAAATAATATAAAAAAGCACAATTTAACATTTTAATCAATTATATATTTTCCTCCATTATCTGCAATGTCTCGCCATCTTACAGGCAGCTTTTTTATGCCATTGCTGTAAAAAGACTGGTTTTGATGCAAAAAAACTTGAGAGTTCATTGTGTACATCCTGTTTAGAATTTAATTTTTTTCCCAATAAAAAATTTTGCAAAGCACGAAATAAGTGAAAATCACTTGGGGCAATATCTGGGGAGTAAGCAGGATGTGGCAAAAGCTCCCAATTAAATTCCCTCATTTTTTTGCAGCGTTGTTCAAGCCGTATGCGGTCTAGCGCTATCACGATGAAATAACACTTTCTTGATATTCGCCAATCGTGGACGTTTTTTGATCCATTCTGAGTTTAGACGCAAAGTTGTTCTCTATAAACTTCTGAATGAATCGTTTGATTTGGTTCTAACAGTTCAAAACGTCCTGAAACGGGGTTCATCATCCATACTGCTTTTTCCAACTTTAAATTTTTTAAACCATTTCTGGGGCAGTCCTTAGACTAATAGTGTGTTCACCATGTACACTATCAATTTTTATCGCTGCGAACCTGGCAGATTCACCACACGAAAATAAAAAAAAATGTAGCACAGCAGATTTGTACTGATTATCTATATTTATCTTCTATGGATACTAAAATGCGTTCGATATTTACGAAAGTTGGTGATGAACTGAGCAATATGTTAGTCAAACGATGACAAGTTTCAACAGGTTCAAAATTGTATTGTTTTAATAAATGCGTCATAGTGAATTCCACGCATACTCTTAATGCGCACGAACTTATGGGCTGACCCGATAGATAGCCTTCTGAATGCGTTATTACACATGCTATTCGCACATTTTATAGACGATTTTGCTTTGTTATAACAACAATAATTGTTAATAATGTTTGTTATAATATTATTTTAAAGAAGCTATGGATGGAAGTCTATGTCTGTTCTCTTTCCGAAGAAAATTATTCGTATCTAGTTATTGTGGAAAACCCGTTCCAAAGACCTATCCAAGGATAAAACGGAATGCTTCGAATGTTGCAAAGGAAAAATCTTGATACACTGCTGGCCACCCAAATTGCAACACGAAGAAAGACAAGAGATATCACAACAAAATTTATTTAATAGATAACATGTTGACCAAGTAGCAAATGATTAAATTTATAGACTTCTGTGAAGTGTGGTTCCTTTCAGAATCAGTAGCCAGAGTAGCCGCCATTTTTGGAGATCACCGCTGCCACACCCCTCGGCATTGATTCAAAGAGACTTTGGACGTGTTCTTGGGGTGCAGCAGACGAAGCAGCTTCCACACGTTGCCAAAGTTGATCTGGTGTGGCAGCTTGGGGTGTAATCTGGGTCAATCGTTCAGCAACAATGGACCACATGTTTTCTATCGGCGAAAGGTCCGGAGAGCGAGCTTGCTAGGGAAGCAATTCAATCTGGCGATTGACGAAGAACCCTTGGGCAGTGCGTGCTACGTGTGGTCACGCATTATCCTGTTGAAATATGGCTGTGGGAAAGACCTGAAGGTAAGGAAGGACAACTGGCTCCAACACCTCGGATATGTAGCCCTGGCTGTTTAAAGTACCGGCAATGCGTATTAGAGGAGTGCGAGAGTGATATCCAATACCGCCCCATACCATAATACCCGGTGCAGGACCAGTGTGACGGTGCATAACGCAGCTGTTCAGCATCCTCTCTCCACGGTGTCTCCAGACTCGAATCCGACCATCGTGGTGTTGCAGACAGAAGCGTGACTCGTCAGTAAAGACAATTTCCTTCCATTCTGCCGTCCACATCCTTCTTTCATCGCACCATTGGTCTGAGTTTTTGCAGAAAGTAGTTCTTTTTTATTGTTTTCTGTGTTAACTATATTTTGCATCCTCTGCAGTATGCTTGAAAATTTATTACACGCATTTATGATTTAATTTGCGTTCTTATGACGTTATATTTGAGCGAGAAGATCGTTTTTTAAGTTAAAGTTTTCTTTTAAGTTTTGATTGTAGCTACATTTACAAACGTGCTACTTTTACAACGTTTTTAGTCCAAAGTGGCTTTGTCCCTGAAGGACTATTGTTTTCGTTTTGCGATTTTGCGTTGAATCACTATAAACGGCGAATCACTTTTCAAACTGTTCACACCAAACGTTAGACTCCTGCATTATATTTGAAGAAATTAAATAGTGAAAAATCTACATAAATGTATGTATATTTCTCACATTGTGATAAAACAACGGTACATAGAGCCATCGAATTTTGAATGACGTCATCCTCCTACGAATATGGGCATGTGGAAGACCAAATTTGAAATATGGAATTTGTTTTGTTGTCGATTTCATATTTTGTAAAACTTTAACGAATTTTTGATTAACAAACTCAAGGATTTCAAAGCGAGCCATGGCAACGTTGTACAGAAAAAAAAAAAAAAAAAAAAAAAAACATATTTTTATCTCCAGCGCGCGAGTCTCTATATCGGAAATTCTAAAGGATATTAAAACTATTTTGCGATATTGCTGTTGAACTGAATTTTATGTTTTAAGTGCGAAGAACGTGATATTTAATAAATAAATGTAACACACAAAATGTTAAAAAAAACGCCCCTTTGGACGTAATTTGAAATTCTTTTCTTTTTTTCTTTCCTCCCCCCCCCCGCATTGAAAACGAAAGCTAAGTGAGCACTCAGCAGCCCTAGCATCACTGCTATTTATCATGTATTTTTAACTGCGCTGTAAACTACAGTTTTGGGCAACATTCTAAATAATTACCTTATTTATCACTAACAAGTAAAGGAAGCTAATATATAAAAAGAAGTGGTGGTTGCCTGGAGCAGGTACATTAGCGTTGGGCAACTGTATTTTTCTACTGCGTCCGTTTTCATAGGATAAAGAACGATGCGCAGTGAGCTGTAAATAACAGTAACATAGTAATCAATTTTGATAGTTATAAAATATTATTTTTTTCTCTTTTCTCTCTTATATTCTAGCATTATTACTGTCGAAGAATTAATTGTACTTCCTACGTTTATGTTTTCATTATTTTATTTTACAGTTGTAAACAGTCCGCTTTTATTCAAAATTTATAGTGTTTAATGTGTTTGCTATATCATGCACTCTTTACTAACTTAACTAACTCTTTAGCAACTTACCTCTAAATCTTGGAGAAAGTATTACAAATACGAACAAAGCGTGTAAAAGACATTTTATTAGAACTCGAAAAATCCGATATGGACTCCACATGACTTCCTTGTCCGGCCTATTAAATTATATACATTTTGTTGCTGAATTTCATTGCAGATATATCTCTCATTCAAACAATTCAGTAAGACAAAAATACATAAAAACTCAAAACATCTTCGTTAAAATTTGTGAAATACAGAAAAATATAAAACACCAACTACTGTTAAAAAAAGTTAAAACAATTTTTAGAATTAAAATTAGAGTTTCTACCCAAAAAACAAGCAATGCGGCCTACGGGCAGGGATCCAGCTTTTTCAATGCACGAAACTTTGGTCCCACGCTGGAAAAGACACTGAATTTGTTGCACGAACTGCCTTAATTTACCCTTCCATTAAGAGTTTAAATGTAAACAAATGGTGGTTTCGATAGGCTTAGCAGCACTTTAACAAATTTTGAATTGTTTATGATTTTGCAACCATTGCATGCAGATTAACTAAAGGTATAAAAATCTTAAGTGGAACATAAGAATCACATAATTCAACCATTTTAAAGTAACAAATGCGCAACTTAGCAACAGAGAAGAATAAAAAAACTTAGCTCACCGAACCGGGTAACAGAACAGGTTTATGTACATGTACATTTATATTTTTTTTTTTTATATTTATATATGTTTAGTGCGGCCGATTGCAAGCAAAAGGGGAGGTGCTCGACTACATGTTCTAGCAGTCCCATGAAAAAAATTCAACGTTCTGAGGCTACTCGTTTTTGAGTTATGCGAGATGCACAGAGTGGTTAAAATGGATATTTTCGTTGAAATATGACACCCGAAATTCTTTTCGATTACAATACATATTTTACTTCTTACAAAAATATATTTTTTTTTTTTTTTTTTTTTAATTTCATGTTGCTAATTTATTGAGTCCTATACCAACAACAACTGCCAACAAATTTCGGACATCTGTACGACCACCATCCACTTCAAGAACTTGTAGATCAGGAGGAGGTTTTCTTTTTGAAGTTAGTAACCTTTTCGTTGCTTGCAGTAGAAGATCCTCTTTCGCGGCCACATTTTTGTTTGATATGAAGGTGCGGTACGTTTCAGCTCGTCTTCAGTATTTTCCCTTGGAATATGTTTTTAGGTATGATGACTCTTCAAAAATCTTGAAAAGTGTTAACCACTCGTTTTTACTTTCTTGTATGAAGTAAAGGATGTATTGTAATCACGAGAAATTCCGGGCATCATATTTCAATGAAAAAAACCATTTTCACCGCTATCGAATGCAATTTAACGATATTTTTGCTTGACATCTGTACATAAAAAAATTTGATGTGTACACCACATGACTTATACTCATACGGAATATTAAATTATACGCATTTTTTCTAGTATTTTATTTAAACTTATTAGATTGAATTAAACCTACTTCGTCGATAGCGCATAAACCACAATAGAATAAATGCATTCTTTAAAATTCACTTTGTTTACCATAGCGACACTCTGGCGCTAGGCTTACTTAACAGTATTATATTTCATTCATATTATAACTCAGAATGCACAAAATGTATATCATTTAAAGAATTATCTAATCGTTGCCACATGTTCTATTCAAATACTATAATAAAGCTAGAACTATGCATAAAAGAAATTAAGCAAACAAAACAAAAAAGAAACAGTTTTTCGCAGACAACTGAGTATTTCTCATTGAATTAATTCAGTTCTCACTTCGTGAGAAGGCAAAAATACATAAAAACTCAAAATATCTATATTAAAAATTACAATAATAAATTAATGCATTATCTTTGTTGTTGCGAAGCTAAGTTTCTCTAGATTGGCAAAAAATCCACTAGTCTCCTGTTTCAAATGTAAACATCAATGGCCGCCATTAAAAACAGGCTTAGCGGCAATTAAACAACTTTAAAATTGCTGATAATTCTAAAAATATTGCACACAGATTTACTAAAGGCATAAAATCCTTAACCGTAAGATAAAAACAACATAATTCAATCATCTTTAAAGCAAAAAATGTACAATTTACAAACATATAAGAGTAAAGAAACTGAGATCACTGAGCCGGGTAATAGAGTGGATATATATATAAATATATTTATATACGTTTGGTGCGGCCGATTGCAACCAAAATACGAGGTTCACATCTACATGTTATAGCAGTCCTATATACAAAATTTCAACGTTCTGAGGCTACTCGTTTTTGAGTTATGCGAGATACGTACGTACGCACGCACGTACGTACATACGTTCGTGCAGACGGCACGAAAAATTCTCTTCAGAATTAATTTTAAAGCAGTTTTATAATTTTTTTGAAGGAAAAGAGTGTTTTATTCTGTCCTTACGTACAGATATCACGCAAAAACATCGTTAAATTGCATTCGATAGCGGTCAAAATGGATATTTTCGTTGAAATATGCTGCCTGAAACTTTTCGCGATTACAATACTTCCTTTTTACTTCGTACAAGGAAGTAAAAGGAATAAAAGACTTTTTTTTTTTTTTTTTTTTTTTTTTTTTCAAACGAATTGTAACATTGCTTTAAAATGGATTCAGAAGAGATTTTTTTGTGACGTCTACCCACTTTGTTACTCGGCTCGGTCAGCTCAGTTCTTTTTTATATTTATATGTTGGTAAATTGTGCGGTTTTTGCTTTAAAAATGATTGAATTATGTTATTCTATTCTTCCGGTTAAGGTTTGTATTTCTTCAGTTAATCTGCATGCAATAGTTGTAGAATTATCAACAATTTAATAGTTGTTTAAGTCTAAATTGTCTACGCCTAATTTTTGTTTACCCTAGCAGCCGTACATTTGAAACTTAACAGAATAGTGAATTAAGTCAGCTTCTGCATCTTCATTGTTTTTTTGCGGAGTGGGACCAAAAGGAAACTTTCAGTTTTGTGCACCGAAAAATCTGCCTAGTTGCCTGCTGGCCACTTGCTTGTTTTTGCGTAGAAACTTTAATTTTAATTGTAAAAAATGTTTTTTAATTGGTTTAACTGAGTTTGGTGTTTTATTTCTTTCTATATTTTACAATTTTTAATGAGGATGTTTTTAAGTTTTATGCATTTTTGCGTTACCGCCAAGTGAGAAGTGAATTAATTGAATGAAAAATCTATCTCTAATGAAATTCGGGGAAATAAGTTTAAATGAAATTCAGCAAAAAAACTGCGTATAATTTAATATTCCGTACAAGGAAGTCATGTGGTATCCGCATTAGAGTTTTTGGTATCAATATTTGAGATTTGCTCAGCAGGCAAAGATGATGACGCTATGCTTTTTTTGCGTTAAAGCCAAAGAATACTGTTTCTTGTGTTGTTTTTGTTAAATTGCTATAGAGGGCTGATTTTGTTTTCTCAATGTGTTAAAATGCATTGCTTCATGATGTGCGTCTGTTTTTCAGTCCACATCGAGTGCGGAAGGATCAGGTTCTCTGTCGCCTTCCCCAGTAGCATCAAATGCCCCGAAATTTGGAACTCTCATACCGAACAGGATATTTGTTGGAGGAATTGCTGCCAGCGTGAGTATTTGATATTACGTGATCGTTTCAAAACTTGAGCGTTTAATATAATTTTGCTTGGATGAAATAGGTATAGTAGAGTGAAAAACAGATTGATAACCATGAAGATTCCTTTATAAGATTGATTAAGAATGACTTTAATTCTTTTTCATGAAGGCATATTAATGAACATATTACTATTGTAAATTTATTTTTAAAAGCATTAATTTTTTTGTTATTTACTAATGCTATTAAGTTTTAGTGTGAAAAAAATTTTTCATATTTGCAATGTATTAGTCATTAATACACCTGTGCAAAAACTGCACGCTTACGTAATTTTTTCGACAGATATGCTGGACTTAACGCAATTTGTTTGAGACTTGCAGTTACAAAATTTGACGTTTACGTAATTTTTTAAGGAAAAAGAAAGGGAGACAATGAAAGGGCAAAGGGGTAAATTGGCTGCTAATTTTGAAAGCAAAGTTTGGAAAAGTGCGCTAAAGCTCGGCTGTTTAGTCTTGAAGCATCATAAACCGGAAAATTAAGAGTTGCATTTCGTGAAAAAGTCTTCTTATAAAGATTTAAAGTTTATCTAAATCCTCGTTCCTGAAATTATTTAAAGGCTTTATTGAAATTAGCTTTTTATAAATGGATTTAGGATGAAAAAGATTGTATTTTATCATTTCGTATTAAATTTGTAAAATAAGTACCAAAAGATCCGTTCATGTTTTTCTCTTTCAGTCTTCCATTTCGGAGGTTTTAAATGAGTCTTATTTAGGCTTAGTCCGATTCCACAGAATTGCCAAAATTTTGAGAGAAATATTCAAGCGCGTCTTCAATTAAATAAGAATTATGCCTCTAAATTTTATTTCATATTATTTTTGTTGCTTTTAGTATGTATAAAGAAGTTTTAAAATTATTTTTCAGCTGTATTAAAATGCGGAAACATTTTTTGGAAAGGGCGAAAGTCCTAGTCATACAGCTTTCAGATATTGTTTTAATTGTTAAACAAATTTTAAAGTGATTCGAAAAGTATTAAGAGGTTTGAATACGTTTTCTTTAGACTACAGAATCAGAACTTCATTCTCTCTTCGCATCGTACGGAAATGTTAAGGCGACAAAGATCATACTTGATAGAGCGGGCGTTTCCAAAGGGTAAGCTTTCTTTTATTTATATAAAAATATCCCTTTTTTTTAAATGATTATTGTTATCATTTAATTTATAAACTGGTTTTTCATTTTCATTGAACTATTGACTGTAAACGTCAGTTCCTATTTGAATGTATCTATTATCTGCGCTTAACGTAAAGTGATTAGACATCTGAGAGACTCGATGTCTCCCTGCATGATTTATCTTGGCATCTTCATCCACTTTAAAACAGCTTCATCCAAATCCTCTTTAGCACATTTTTTCAAATGTTTACAGACATTCTGACATGGATCGAACTCAGCTATTCATTTTTCTTTCTTCTTTAACCGTGTTGAAACAATAGAAGGAGATAAATTATACTTTCTGCAGATTTTGGAATTTTTTACGCCATCCTCTAACTCCCGTAAAATCCTTCCATTTTCGTCATCTGCTAAAATTTTACGTTTCGATATTCCAAGATAATATTTGACGAGCGTACTGTATGAATGCAAATCAAAATACTCTTACGCAGAATAAACTTCTGTCTAGTCAGCAGTCTCCGTCTGTCGTGGGATGCACTTGCGCTCCACAAGATGAAAAAGGTGTTCGCAAGATTTTCGCCATCTTTCGGTTGACTTCGTAACATTAAAGGAATCTTTGCAAGAAAGAATTAGATGTGCTGGGCAGGTAGAAGTCAATAGAAATTTTATGAATCACAAAAGTATTGCTCGGTATAACCGCGTTTTGGCTCGTTAAAAGCGAGTTATGCTCCCAAAGACTCCAGTATATTAATAACCAAGCATTCCCATGGACATTTATAATTTCCGATTTCCTCTATAAACCAGGGTTGGTTATAAGCCAGTTATACTGTATTTTTGAGGGATAAGAAATCCGTTCGGTATCGTGTAATGGTGTGTTACAGATATACGTTTTAGGCAGGGATTTCGCAAAATGCACAGGAAAAGTAGTTTGAAATATATATATATATATATATTTATTTATAAATGCATAATGTATATAATGTAAAAAAATTAACTGAAAACTCTGTTTCTATGTATATATGTAAGAAAAATAAAGATTCTAAGTAAGAAAATAAAGAAAATTCCATATATGTAAAAGATTAAATTAGCAGCGTAAATTAATTTCCCTTCTCTATTCTAAAAATAGTAACCTCTCTCTGCACTGCGTCATTTCGAGGCTATTCTATGTCGTATGATTCTTACATAATTAATGATGATGTAAATGGAACTAAAACTCAATTAGCCAGTAATAATTTTATAACAATATTAACTGTCCAATCAAAATCCTTTGAGAACCAAAACTAAGTCTGACTTGAGATTTCATTCTGAACATTACGCACTTGCTTTCCACGCTTTGGCCTAGCTAGACTGTTGTCTGTCTACTGCTGCTTTCTTGCTATAAAGTTATTAAAAATGTAAGCCTTTTGGAACAGGCACATTAAATGTGCCGACTTGTATGCAGTCGCAACATGCTGCTGAAAGTAAAACTGAAGATTTAATCTGCCTTCGCCTCCAATTTCCTAGTCATTATGGATCAGCACTTCTACGCCATCTAAATTCCTGCTCCTGAATATATTATACGCACATATATATATATATATAGTTTTATATTTCAAATTTTTTAGAAACTTTTTTCTGGGGGGGGGTGTAGTGTGTAAAATTCAGTTACCTAAAAAAATTTTCATAAATTGCTTTTGAATTTGAGAAATACTGTAGGAAATATTAACTTTGCAAAAAATGCTTTAATTCAGCAGTGTTATCTGGTTATAAATCATTCGATGAAATACTACATTTAGAAAGATGTATAGCAACTGTAAAATTAAAGGACTATTTTGGTATTAAAACTGAACCTGAGGGAAGTAGACAACTATTTTCCTCTTCTTTCGGATCTCTGTTATTATTAATAATAGAACTGTGCTTACTGGTACCAAAATGCAGCAATAGAATGCGTATTTTGGAAATAAGTAGGAGGTCGTCATGAAAAAAGGCTTCACTGCAAAGCCCTTCATGGTGATCCCACTAAAAGTATTTTTAAAAAGATAAATAAACAACGGTACTCAGTATCACCTACATTCTTATTTACACGAAGTTTGAAAAAAATAACTGGTCTCTTTGGATTAACATCAATTGTATATAACTAGAAAGCTAGGTCATACGAAATGACCGCTGTTCTAGATATTATAAATTGAAATTAAAATGATTTGTGCAAAGGTGTCTGCTAATTCAAACTGAATAACCCAGGACAGGCGGCGAGGGCGCCCCTTTGCTTACTGCCCCACGGGGTTTCCCCCTTTTACTTCCGTAATTGCTTAAAGTAGAGTGCAATGAAGGAAACCACTGGCGATACATTTCTTAAGAGCCACCGCTAGCTCAATAAACAAAGGTGATTTAAGTAATCAAATGTTAATTCACATGTCAAAGACATGCACACAACATTGTACACAACATTTCTTGTGTAGATCTTTCCATCATTTTTAAGCTTGCCTTGCAGAGGACCATCTATTATTTTTAATTTTACGTCCGTTTTTTTCACGAACCCTTGAACAGGCGACATAAAGTTGACCATGTCCAAATGCAGGCTCAGGTAAAAAAATGCGAACACGCTGAAGCGTTTAGCCCTGAGACTTCTGGATGGTCATAGCAAAGGCAAGTTTTACAGGAAATTGTGTACTTCTCAATTAAAACGGCAACCCTGTGCCGTGGCAACTTCATCCCATTGGCTATTAGAGTTACGCAAGCAACCCATAAACTATCGGCGACAAACATACACTTAAGCCGCATATAATAAAGATATTTATTTATTTCATTTCATTTGTTTTTTCATCTTTGCCGGTTTTTGCCGGTTGCATATTTCCGAATTCTATTATATATGTTAAATTTATTTATTAAATGTTAAATGCACGTATTTTTAATTTTCCGGCTTAGCTTTATGGTAATATTCGTCACGCGCTGCACTGCACGGGGAATAAAACAATTTACACTTACGCAAGCAACCAATAAACTATCGGCGACAAACACTTAAGACTCTTATATATATATAGATGTAAGCACATTTAATTAATTTATTTTATTATTTTATGCAAAATTTATAAATAAATTTCTCTGTTCAGGTATGGTTTCGTGACATTTGAAACAGAAGAAGAGGCGAGAAGAATACAGAGAGAAGTAATTAGTTTCTGGATTTTAATTTTACGTGTAGAACATTCTACAGAATTTTATTAAAGAAATTTTATAAAATTGCTTTCCTGATCGCATAAGAAGTTGCTTGAAAAGTTTTCATTAGTTCACAATATTACATCGTATTAATGGATTAAATTTTTTAGGCTGATGTAATTCTGAAAGACAGGAAGTTGAACATAGCTCCGGCTATTAAGAAGCAGGTATTTGTTCTTTCCTTTTCTCCCTTTTCTCTCTCCCCTCACCCTTTTTAATGTTACATTCAGAAACAAAATTGACTGTTTTGATTTTGGTATTCCGTTTCAAAATTCATTTTGTAACTTTGTAGAGACATTAGGTATATTTTGAAATCAAGAGTGATTGAAAAAGCAATCGCCTTCGCCGGGAATCGAACCAAGGACCTCTGAAATACCGGCTCAGTGTGCTGACCACTATACCACGAAGGCTCGCTAGGAAGGCGGGAGAAATACCTTATATACTCCCCCTTTGAAAGGGCGACTGGGTTTTTTTTAGGGTACCTAATCGCCAAATCCTGAATGTGGAGAATCCTCATCCAACACCCTTTTAGTTCGGGCGCCACTGTAGAGACATTAGGATTTTCTGGAAGCAGGCAAGATGAAAAATGAGCAACCGCCTTCGCTGGGAATTGAACCACGGACCTCTGAAATACCGGCCCAGCATGCAGAATCGCTACACCACGAAGGCACGCTAGGAAGGCGGGAGAAATACCTTATAACTTTAATTAACAAAAACCCTCTGAGCGATTCAGGGTTTCGCTGTGAAAGCTCAAATTTTCCGAAACTGTTATGAGAAAAGAGCAGTTTCTTGAATTAAATGACAAAATGTCCCTGATACTTCTTACCTGGATTTATGTACTGCCTTAATTTCTTGGACATATTTCAAGATAAACACACACACACACACACACACATATATATATATATATATATATACTTAAAGAAGTAGCAAAAAATATTCTAGGCCATCCTTGCCAGTCAGGGGGTTTTAATTCAAGTGGTTGAAATTTATGAGGAGAAAAATGTAAATCCTCAGTTCTTTTATTGGGTTGGCTTTTTTTTTAAATTTAGGTTTCCACAAAAATAAATAAATAAGAAATGAACAATAAATTAATCAATAATCAACAAGCTGTTCAATGCCTTGACGGTAGAAATCACCTGGTTTCGGCTCGAAGAGACTGTCCTTGAGTTCCACGTCACCTCATCATTTAACGAAATGACGTGCAATACATTCCAGAGGGATCAGAACAGATGGAAATCTGAAGGCGCCAAGTCAGGAGAATACGAAGGATGTGGCAGCACTTCTCAGCCAAGCGTATGAATTGCTCCCTTTGTCATATTGGCGATGTGAGGGCAGGCGTTGTCGTGTTGCGGAAGAACGCCATGTCGCTGATCAGGTCGTTTTTACTGGATAGCACTGTTGAGTCATTGCTTTTGTTGGACGTTGCCTCCGCATTCACTATTTGGTTCCGATCAAGCAATTCGTAGTGGATCATGTTTTCACAGTCCCACCATACGCACAACATCGTTTTGTGCGGGTGAAAATCTTGTTTTGCTTGCTGTGTCGCCAGTTCGTCGAAGCTAAACTGTTCTTTACGCTGGTGAGTATACTGGCACTCAGCAGGGGGAAAAGGTCCTGCTCTTGCCAGTTCATGATTGAGTCCCAAATTGGGCCTGATTCGTGTTGAAATCCGCAGATAGAATTCTCCAGATAAGACAGATATTACGTCCAAAAAGTAATGATGCACTTTGTATCTGGGTTGAACACGTGGACGAATCAAGAGAAGTGGGAGGAGCTCCAACTACTTCATGAATTCATTGTGCGTATGAAAACAATAAAAGTGGAAAAACAAAAAATATTTACAGTATATGTACACTGGAACTTTTCAAAATGATCTAAAATCCTTATGATGGAGCTAGGAAGGACACATGTACTCGTATTTTTCGTTGCTAGTAACAATTCAGTTGAGGAATTGCTGCTTGTGTCCAGATGTTGACCAGTGATGAGCAAGCACACCAACGGAGATCGTGACTTGTTAATTTTTCTTGTTGTCGTTCAAAGAATGCGGAACCCATGCGCCTAACTGTTGCACCTTTCTTATCGAGTGAAAGTGGCACTCTGTGGTACTGTGGGTGCATTCTATTATCTCTGGCAATTCCCTCGTTATTTAAACTGATTCAGTTGTACCTCATCGAACTGAACGAAGCGTCCAGTGTGGTCTTTGAAATTGAAATTGCCGTCTTTGAATCGCTTAAACCAATTTTCAGCCGTCTAAAAGGCATCGCTCTGTTTCGCCAAATCACTTGAGCAGCTTAAGCAGCCAAATCTTTTGAGTTTTGGCATCTCAATTAAATGCAAAAAGCAGAAGGTGTCTAAAATGCTCTTTTCTGTCAACTTTACAGTCCATTTTAGTGACTTGAAAAGGACAAAAATTATATCAGCATAAAAAAAAAAAAAATAAACACACTATTTTGTGGAGCACATAATTCTCTATCGAATAACATACGACGCACTGCCAAAACGTTTTATTTTTCACGCAAAATTTTCGCTTAAAAAAGCACACCAGGACCTGTGGAGCAACCCAATAGTTATGAAGATAAAAATACTGATTTTCCAGGCTTCTTTAAAATAATTAATTGAATTATATTTCCCGTACTATAGAGGGTATTTTGAAAAGTTTGAGACTCTTAAAGAATCAATCCTAGGTCGTAGTTAGAAATTAAGAAATAAATATTATGAAATAAGCTTTCTGACTACAAAATTTAGGTCACATATGGCCTTTAGTAAAATATGGTATATTTTTATATTAATTCTGTTCATACAATTCTTTAATTTGAACAAAATATAATGTATGTTAAGATTGTAATAAATGTTTTCTTTTATTTTCAGCCTTTTGCAAGGGTCTATGGTAAGTAATAATTATTTATATATAATAAATCTCATTGTTTTTTATAATCATTTCCTGTACACTAGAATTTCTTCAATTTCGAAATCTTTCTTTTAACCTTTTGCAGCATAGTGTGTCCGGTCTGGACACACCTAAAAATTTCCTTCCTTACGCACAGAAAAATTGAATGAAAAAGGATTTATAGGTTACTCTGAACCGTCTCTGTTTGTAGTAGATGGCAGCTCAACACAAACCAGTCCATATATTTTAGCCATGTTTAGTTTTTTAAGACCCTCATTTTTCAAAGAAATCTTCCAGATTTTTTTTTTTAGGGTATAAAAGGAATTGTTTAAAAAGAAATTTATATGTTATTTTTTGTCTGTATGCTAACGTTATTATATATTAGTTTAAGTTTTGACCTTGAAATCTTGCCTAAAATCAAACGGCGAACCCTAGGTGTGGCCAGACCGGGCTCACCGATCATCTAGGACAACTGAGAGTCTGTATTCTTTTTTTCTCCGCATCTCAACGGTCAGTTCATTGACAACAATGCTCGTTTCAGCACTCTTTTCGAAGCTCTATTCAATCAGTGTGCCCACTCTGGGCACACCTACAGAATTAAACGATAAGTGCTATCTTCACAAAATTTTACTTGTGTACTCGTCTAGGCCTAATTAGACTGTCCCCCCTTTTTTTTTTTTAAATCAAAACTCCAATTTTAAAAGGTAGCGTGCCGGAAAGGGTTAAATAATCCGGACAGTTACTGAACCAGTTATGAAACAGTTATTGTTGATGATGCACTAAACTGAATTTTTTATTAATCGGGTAAAAGTCTCGTGGATTGTCTTTAAACTAAGGTGTGCTTGATACTGCATTTGTTAAGGGGAACTTGCATGTATTTGCTCGTACAGCAGACAGTTAACAAATCTTGAAAGGGGAGAACAAAAACGACAAATAGGTACATCTTGTCAAGAATCTAACAATTAACATTCAAAGACTTAGTGTCAGTAACTATGACGGTGGATCCAAAAAAAAAAAAAAAAGTTACAGAGGTAATAAAAAATTATTTATTAGCAATAGGCAGACAATACGAAATAGAATTAAGAGGCATACTTACCTATCATTTTTCCACATTATCACCATATCTATTATACATTTATCTGAATGCAGGACCAACGTGTTTAACCCGGCTTGGGAAAAATTACGTCCCTGTTCACTGAGCCAGTTCTCAGTGGCTGTTTTCACATCATTGTGTGAAGAGAACCTCATTCCAGACAAATGTTCCTTCAATTTTGGAAAGAGAAAATAGTCACTGGGTGCTATATATATCTCCAGACTTCCTATTTAACTTTTGCAGCAATTCTTGAAGCTTGGCTGCAGTATGGGGGCGGGCATTCCCATGCAGAAGGATGATACCATTACTCAACATGCCAGGACACTTGCGTTGTATGGCTTCACTTAACCTTGTCAGAATGGCACAACAGCGATTGGCAGTAACGCTATGGCCACACTCCAGATACTGGACCAGGATAACGAATCATGACCTGCACCTCCAAGCCAACGCCGTCTCTATGACTAATGCAAAAGCTGTTTGTCTACGCGAGACCACTTTTGTAAACATCTTGTCGTTTCATTCCCTCTGACACGTCTGCGAACTTACTCTACGTACCCTCGCAACCACTGCTAGACAACTAGTGCCATTTGACTAAAATCGAGAGATAAAGTATTACCTCCACAATAATTTTCAAATTCAATAATTTTCAATGTACTTGTAATTTATTTATTTGGATCCACCTACGTAGTTTCTTGGCCAGTCGTCGGTTTGCATATGTGCAGTATAATTTCTGCTAAGTTTTTACACTTCGAGATTATTTTTTAAGACATTAGAATATTAAATTACGAATGTTAAATTTTGTCTTACACTAATTAAAATACATTCATTATGAAAAATCTACGCGTGACTTTGATACAAGATATAGAGATATTAAAAGTTTTGAAGCAGGAGTTGGTGAAAAATTCATCATTCCCTCACGGAGGATCAAACCCTGAAATTTCAGATATCGAACTAGTTAGCAGATCACAGCTTAACAAGTACGCATGGGGTCAAGGCCGTTCGTAGGCCATTGGCTGCCCGCGTACTTTCCTAAGATTGCCGACCCCAAATTAAAAAAAAAAAAAAAAAAAAAAAAATGCTCAATGATTAATAAAATTTTTATCCCGTACTCACTAGGTACTGACAAATTGTACAAAAAGTACTCACGACGATTACTTACAATGACTTTTTTAAATATTTAGGCATGATATCGCAAGAGTACGGCCTTGGAGGTTCTTTGGCAAAGAACCGCCCGTGTACTTTTACGCCCCGCTTGGGGTCAGTATCTTTAATTCCTTACACCTAACGAAAGAGCAACAGGGGATAAAATTGCTCCCAGTTGACTAGTCCAATTCCAATAGAAGATGATTCACTAAAAATCAGCATGTTCACTTGTATGGACATTAGGTATATTTTTGGAAGCAAGAAACATGAAAAGTAGCAACCGCTTTCGCCGGGAATCGAACTACGGACCTCTGAAATACCGGCTCAGTGTGCTGACCACTACACCACGAAGTCACGCTAAAAAGGCGGGAGAAATATCTTACACACTAAACAGTCGAAAGGGAAAACTACTGAATAGTTTTCTCTATGGCTCTGTTCTGGGTAACGGTTTGGGAGTAACGGCTTCTGTGGAATTGATGTGTATATTTATGTTGGAGAGGCGCCAAGAAATGCAAAAGAGTAAAAAGCCTATGGAAAAGAACTGCTAATGAAATAAATATAAAATGAATGAAATGATTTATCTTTTAAAATGCTGTCGAATCTCTTCCTAATCTTGTAAAAATATGACATGTAGAGTTCCTCAGCCCCCCCCCCAACCTGGAGTTACTGAGAAAAATTTCATGAAATAAAATGTGCAACAGAGAACCGCTAGTGAATAGAATTAGATTTTGATTGAAAGCAGATTAGAAATAGTAGTTAAATAGTTAGACAGGAAGATGGTTGGGTTTTCTGTTTTTTTTATATTTTGGCTTAGTAACAAAAATAACATCGGATTACTACTGCGGAAATACAATTTTTTGAACCTAGAAAATATTTTTGAGCTTATATTGTTACGGATTTTGCATTTAGTTAGCTATTTTTGGTAGAACTGTAATTAAAATTGTTTTATTTCCCCGTGTAATGCATCGCGTGACGAGTTTTAAGAGAAAGCTATGCCGAAAAAGTAAAAATACAGGAGCAAGCGCATTTAATAAATAGATATCTCATAATTTATATTTAAATTGAATAAATGCAATTGTGTGTTAGCGGTAACTGTAATTCTACTCTTTTGCTTTCCAGAAACCTCGAGAAAATAAAAATTATCAGAATGTTCTCGTGCATGATTAAAAAGCTCTAAAAAGGCGGAGCGAAACATCTCAGTTTAGTTGTTTACTTATTGCTGTTACTGATTGTAGCGAATTCGCGGTGAGATCGGATTATCTTTCTCTGTGGTTTGAATTGTGTTCTATTTAACGTTTTAGTAGTTTAAACTACTGTAAGATATTGCACTATTGTACGAATATCTCTGAGGAAATTTCAGCATTTTGTTTTATTTCTTGGTGTAAGAATACATTTTATTAACTTTTTATCAGATAATAAAATTAATAAAGAAAGGAACTTTTTATAACTTTGTGCAAAAGTCAGCTCTTACACTCACTCCTACTACTCTTTTTTTTTTTTTTTTTTCTTCTTTTTTTCTTTTTTAGCTTTAAGTATCTTTTTCTTCGCACTTGCGCCATATACAATTCCACGGCAAAATTACAAAGAAATTAAAAGCAGCTTAGCAGTGTATGCTTAGAATTCCTGATGTAGCATTAAGTGTTGGCATACATTTTTTTTCCCCCAGTCTTTTCTCAGTTCAACATATCAATGTTCAGTTTTCTTACTAAGATGGTTTTACAAAACTTTTTTTTTTGTCTTTTTATTATTAAAGTTTTGTGTGTTTACTGTATTTATTGTAACTATTACGTTCTTTGCGCTTATGCCACATAAAAATCGATTCAACAGCAAAATTATAAAATATTTAAAAAACCGCATATCTTTTTAGAATTTCCGATTATAGTCTTGCACACTTGGAGATAATTTTTTTTTTTTTTTTTTCTGACACAGTGTTGCCACTGCTCGCTTTGGAATCGCTGGGTTTGTTAATTAAATTCTGTTAAAGTTTCACAAAATATGAATTAGGTAATAAAATAAATTCAGAATTCAGGCTTCTGTAAGAAATTTTCTGCAGAATCTTAGTGTAACTTTCATTCATATCCATAAAGTATTTTTATTTTATTCCATTAATAAGGTTCGATTTTGTTATTTAACCAGTTATTTTATGTTTTGGATCTTTACTGTCACTTCTCCGTACCGTTTCCTTGGCAGAATGCAAAATACAAATTTAGTTCACTTGTATTTTAGGGTTAGGATTTCGGATTGTAAGAATGAACATGTTTTGCCTTTCGAGGCCACGTTACTAGGTTGGTAGATAAGATTTGCAATCTGCAGCCTCGCATTATAATTGCTAATTGTGAATATCCACGCCGGTTAAATTTTGAGCCAACTTCGCGTTAACTGAACGCGCCTTTGACTACTAGTTTATTTGAAAACTCACTGTTACTTAAATTTACATCACCACGAATAGTTAGCTGAGTTGTAAACACAAAATACGCCTTTTTTACTTATTAACTGTAAATAAAGGCTATATACGCCTCTTAATTTTCAGTTGTTATTTATCGATAATTCGCTGCCTGTCTATCTAAAATTTAGTTACAGTTTATGATTACCAAGAAGATATCTAAAATTCACACGCTGATGCTTATTTTTTAATGTATATATTAATGTATCATATGTATTGATGTAACTTGTTTAATTTCTAAATATTATTTTCATGATATTTTTATCCAGAACCAACCCCTGTCGTACCGAATGGGACCATTCTTTACCCCAGTGGGATTCCTCTGACATATCCCAATGGCGTGACATTTTTCAGTGCCCCTGAAAGTGTTTGCACGTACGGCAACCCTCAGGTGAGTTCCCCCCTACTTTTCTACCACAATAAATATTATAAAATTAGGATTTCTAAACGCTTAAGACAAAATCTGCCACACGAAAAGTGCTTTTTTCTTGAGTTTTAAATATAAGTAAAGAACGTAGATGATAATGAGATACATTCCGATGACCTCATTGATCACGTGACTTATGTATACCTTTTGTAAACAAACAGTGCAGATGACCTCAGAGATCACGTGACTTATGTACAGCTAATGCAAACAGCCAAGGTCATTCTTCCTCTTCTTCTCTTGCGGAATGTATCTCATTCGTTAAACCATTTTCTTTTACTTTCCTTTCATTAATTAAATATTATTTCAAATTTTACTAATGAGCAATCAGGTTTAAGTCAAAACTTTTACGAATAAATGAGTTGTATTTCTTTAAATTCACGATTGAAACAATCGTTGAACGAGAAATTTATATCTTAACCTTCTAACATCTTTTACATCTAATTCAGAAGTCAAACAACAAAAATCAGCGTTAATTTACAAAATTTTCACAGGACTAGTTTCGATGGTTTTACCGAACCATCATCTTCAGCTGCAAAACCGCAAATGAACAAGATAGGAAATAATGTTTAGATAAGATAAGAAAGCCTGGACAAGAATAAGCAAGTTGCGCCATCTGTTGGCGAAACCAGAACTAAAACATAATTTCTCTAAAAGCCGAAGGCAAATTTGGATTGGAATTAGGATCGTTAACTAGAACAGAAAGATTTTTATGAATGTGAAATGCCTCTAGAAAATCCAGTTCTCCAATGGAAGATGTTTTTTGAATAATTTTGGCAGCAGAAAAATTGAAAGTGTGATTTTCGGACCAACAATGTTGAGCAACAGAAGACTTCTGTGTTTCCTTTTTTCTAACATATGCCTCATGTTCTTTGACGCGAAATTTTAAGGCTCTCTTAGTTTGGCCAATGTAAATTAAACCGCACTGGCAAGGAATCCTATAAATACCCCAGGAATTCATATCCGGAATGGGGTCCTTGAGTATAGAAGTTGGAATTTTATTGATGGGAGAGTAAACAACCCGAAAGTTAAATTTCTGCAAAATATGTGCAACTTAAAGCTAATTGATGGAAAGAAGGGAATGACAATAGAATTTTTATAATCTCCTAAAATAAGAGTGTGGCTTTTAGTGTGTTGAGATGAGAATTTTTTAACTGCTTGATTAATAATGTTGGGTGAAAAGCCCCTGTCAATAGCTATTGCTTTTAAATAATTTAGTTCTTCATCAAGGGCTAGTTTGGAGGAGCAAACTTGAAGAGCACGGAAAACATAGGAATAAAATGAAGCTAACTTTTGTTTAGTCGGATGACATGATTTAAAGTGTGGTGGAAGGCAAACCGATGAAGGTTTACGGTAAACTGTAGTACTGAAGTTGGATATGTTACGTGTGACCAGAATGTCGAGAAACGGAAGAGAATTGCAAGTCTCAAGTTCAAAAGTAAACTGAATAGCAGGATCAATAGAATTCATTGTTGAAAGAACTCTATTTAAATCATCTTTATTACCTTCAAACAGGGTAAAAGTATCGTCTACGTAGCGGAACCATGCCGGGAAGTTTAAAGTTTCAAACAATTTTGATTCATAATAATGCATGTAGATATCAGCCAGGATGGGACTGAGGGGGCTTCCCATGGCTAATCCCTCAGTTTGCTTGTAATATTTATTTTGGAAAACAAAATGTGTCTGTTTCAAACAGAGTTGAGTGAGAGAAATTAGCTCATCAATTTCGATGCAAGAGAAATGAAATTCGCGAAGTCTGGTTTCTAGACATCTTAATGCACCCTCCACTGGGACACTGGTGAATAATGATTTTACATCAAAAGAAACCATGAGTAAATTACGAGGAGAAATGTTTTTAACCTTTTTTACAAACTCTATTGAATTTTTTATGGTGTAAATGTTATTGTCTAATAGAGTGGAAAATCTAGAAACTAAATATTTAGCTAATGGATACGAGGCAGTACCTAAATTTGATACAATAGGGCGGAAAGGAATACCACTTTTATGAATTTTGGGAAGAGCATATAATCTGGCACAATTCGCAACAGATGGGATAAGCGAATGTTTTAAGTTGCTTGAAATGATTTGCGAAGATTTGATCGCAGTTTTTATTTTGGATAAGTCCGAAGGTGAAGGATCTTTAGGGATCGGATTATATGGTCCTTCGTTTAAGAGTTTAGTGACACCATCGATGTAAGTGTTCTTATCCATGACGACTATCTGGCCACCTTTGTCGGCCTTTGAAATGATAATATCCGGGTTAGAATGAATTTCACGCATTGTAGCTCTTTCTCTCGCAGTTAGATTTGGTTTCAAAGGTTTATTATTGAATTTCACATTATGAGCGATAAGATGCCTAATCATTTCTTTCTGTGAATCTGAAACTTTACTGAACTTGAAAGCTTTTTCGATAGGAGCCAAAATCTTTGGAATCGAGGGTTTACAGGTTTGTGAGAAGTTAAAATTATATTTTAGAATTCTCTCTTGTTCTTCTGAAAGACTAACATTAGAAATATTAACTATTGGCTTGATGTTTACAATGGGAAGATTTTTTGAACTACTTGAACTGGAAGACAGCTTTCCCTTTAGGATAGCACTCACATGAATTGCTACAGTCGAATAAACAAACAAATAAATAGCGGAACTGAAAAAGATGAGTTAAAACAGATCATTGAAATATGGGAGATAGGAATAAAGAGACTTCTTAACATTTTTTAACTTGGCCTTTAATTTATATTACAACAATGTTTCTGCTATCTGAACTAAAATCGTTCTAAAACTTCTTTTTCTATTTCTATTCTTGTTTCTTGAACAAGCTTTCGATGCACACTTAACATATACATCCCATTTAAGCGATTCTTTGTCATTGTAGAGCGCAACCAAGTGCAACTCTGTGCAAGGTACTTAATGAGTGCTCAATAATACACATAGTACCTGGTTGAGAGAAAGATATAAGAATTAACCCTTTGCGGCACAGTGTGTCCGATCTGGACACACCTAAAAATTTCCTTCTGTGCACATAGAAAAATTGAATGAAAAAGGATTTATAGATTACTATAGGTTACTCTGAACCTTCTTTATTTATAGCAGATGACAGCTCAACACAAACCAGTCCATATATTTTAGCCATGTTTGGTTTTTTAAGACCCTCATTTTTCAAAGAAATCTTCCAGATTTTTTTTAGGGTATAAAAAGAATTGTTTGAAAAGAAATTTCCATGTTATTTTTTTGGCTGTATGTTATCTCCTTATTCTATATTAGTTTTAAATTTTGACCTTGAAATCTTGCCTAAAATCAAACGACGAACCCTAGGTGTGCCCAGACCGGGCTCACCGATAATCTAGGACAACTGAGAGTCTATATTCTTTGTTTCTCCGCATCTCATCGGTCAATTCATTGACAACAATGCTCGTTTCAGCACTCTTTTCGAAGCTCTGTTCAATCAGTGTGCCACTTTGGGCACACCCACAGAATTAAGACGATAAGTGCTATTTTCACAAAATTTTACTTGTGTACTCCTCTAGGCCTAATTAGACTGCCTACCTTTTTTTAAAAATCAAAACTCCGACTTTGAATGTAGCGTGCCGGAAATGGTTAACTCCTTCATGTTGCCGATCTCTAGTTTCCTTGTTTTCCAGAAATTATACCAGAGTTTTCTCTCTCTCTGTCAAAAATTTTCAAATTATAAAAATCGCGAATGCACTCCGCGTTTTTGTTAAATTTTTCTACTGGCATCTTTAGCATAGCAACAGGATGTAATAACAACAAAGAAAATGCTGGCAAATTTTTCTTCCAGTGATAGTATTAAGGAATTCACATAAAGGATTGTAAGAGACCTTTTCCAGAATTCAGCGGTTGTAGATGCTGGAGGATTTGAACGATGTTTTTGCAGTTTTACAATTCTCGGTGCTTGCAATTCATTGCCAATGCTCTCAGCCACAGCACTTGCGAAAGAAAGAATTTTCTGGCATAAAACATCTGTTGGTCTATGATGTTCTTTTACAGTCATTAAAATTCTGTTTATGTAGTCTGCATATTGTAGAATATTTAAATTTTTGGACTGTAAAGTATTGGCTACATGTTCTAGCAGAGCTGAATATATTGCAATTAGTCCTACACACACGATAAATTTAGATTTCATCGCGGCACAATGTTGTTAATAAAAAATAGTTGATCGTTAAGGGGGTGCACTTGCTTCCCCTCCCAACTACGCCCATGCTTGGAATCTTCAAAATATTTCAAGTTATCAAGCTTGAGAATTAATTTTTGTTGTATTTTTTTTCATCTGCAATTTGGAGAAATTAATATACAAAGTTTTATTTTTCTTAAGAAATGTTTAAGAAAGAATAACGAATTTCTATTGTTGGCATTGTTACGTAACATTATTAAGAGTACAAATAAGTCTTTGTGCCGTTTGACAAAAAAATGGCGCCACTAGTAAGTTATGGTTAAAACTAAACTGTCTGAAATAAAACATCATATCATAAGACTGGACATCTGCTAAAGACATAACTTTGAAATATTAGGGATTTTATAATATTTTTTTTATTTAGTTATTATTTTTTTTATGTTAAGTTTTGAGCCGAATCAGCGTTATTTGCGGAAACTTTTGATTTATTTCTTTAACTTGAAGAAATCTACAGCTGGGACGCACCGGTTGCTTGTAGAAGCATATGGTGAGGCTGCCTCAAGCGCGAGAAGTTGTCGTAAGTGTTCTGAAAATTTTAAGAACAGTAAATTTAACGTTGAAGACAAAGAACATAGTGGAAGGATGAAAGTGTACAAAGATACGGAACTGGAAGCATTATTGGACGAAGATTTGTGACAAACGCAAGTAGATCTTGCATGTACATTAGGAGTAACTCAACAAGCAATTTCACATAGTTTAAAATTATTGGGAATGATTCGAAAACAAGGAAACTGGGTTCCATGTGAACTGAAGCCGAGAAACGTTGAGCGCTGATTTTTATACGTGAAATGCTGCTTGCTCGGCATAAACGAAAAGGTTTTATTGTATTGTGTAGTCACTGTTAATAAAAAAAAAATGAATCCACTGCAATAACCAAAGAAGAAAAAATCATGGGAACCACCTGGCAGTGCTTCAACATCGACAGCCAAGTTGAATAACCATGAAAATATCGTGTCCTGTATATGGTGGGATCAACTTAATGTCATTTATTATGAATTGCTCAAGCCGAACAAAACCATTGCTGGAGCTCTCTACCGAACACAGTTTGATGAGACTGAGCCAAGCACTCAGCCCACTACTACTCCAGACATGACAATGGTTTCGATTGATGACGCATGGCCTGTCTGAGCCATGCGTCAGACATTTTGACGCGTAATATCACATGAAGATACCATGAAGGTGATTTGTGAAAAATCTCGAAAGATGAAGCGTTCTTCCATATGCTGCCAGAAAGATGGAAAAAGTAGTGACTAGCAGTGGGCAATGCTTTGAATAAAGCATAATGCACCGGTCTTTCACAATAAATCATAAAAAACGGCGGAGACTTGTTTGTACTTCCAATAACTTAAAAATTTTGAAGCATTAAATATTTTTACCATTATACGTATATGAAATGAATTAAAATGTAGGTAATTTTTTTATTATTATAGGCAAATTTCAATGTGATATATCCGTCGTCTGTCTACCTCCCTCAGCAGTCAATTCAGTGCCATCCCACGGTAAGTAACGTCATTTACTGAATATGTGATGTCATTCAAAAAAATAATTCATATCCGATGAAAATAAGTCATGTAGAGCAGATATAAAATCCAGAAAATTCACTATATGTTTTCAAATTATTTTACCTTCCCATTTTTACCTCACTTTTCCATTCATTCTGGAAACTACTCTATTTGAAGTTTCTCTTTGCTTTGGTTATTGGCTTTGCAGAGTTTTAGATGCTCCCATATTCTTAAGTTAGTCATTAAGTTAGTTTTTGAAGGTGGACACGGTATTAACGGATGTATCTATGGCAAAAGCAAATACAGTTATATTATAGGTACTGTAAGTACAGATTTTTTTTTCATTCGTAAGAAGAGCAATGATATCTCAATAGTTAGAAAATTAACAGACCATTAGAACTATTAAATTAAGACCCCTTTAATGTTCCTTCATATGACAGTACAGTAAACGTAATTGTAAAACACGAATAAATAAGATTTGAAAGAGATAAGTTCAACAAATTCCGAGAAAAATCGACCAGAGATATGGAGTTACAACAGCATTTGAAGGAAGCAAAGGAATTTCTAACTGATGCAAATTTACAATTGATGCAAACAGAATGAAACCATACATAATCCATGCTTCAACAGCAACCGAAAGGTTAAGTGAGCAAGTTAGGAGCATATTGAACAGCAAGCCATGCAACACCAGAACTATGCTTCATTTATATTTTAGCTACTATCATGCAAAAGGATTTAAAAGTAGATAATTTCGTTGCTTATGAGGTGCAGTGGCTAGCAGCACCACAGGACCGGGGTTCGATCCCCGGGCTGGGCAAGGTTGACTCAGCCACTAGTCTAGGGTGTATGCGCTTGCATCCCGGGGCCCACAGTTAGCAGATATCGGGTACTCCAGGCCATGGCCAGCTAGGGCTGTTGCGCCACTGAGTTTAGTTTAGTTTAGTTTTGCTAGTTATAAATATTCTATATGATTTTAAGAACATATATGGAGGGATATCGCCCTCTCGATTAGATATTCGGGTACTTACGTGTTATCGCATCTACCTTAGCAGAAGTCGCCAAATTTTCAAAATGTGCCATACTATGGCAACCATGCGCATAATTGATTCGTTAGGCAACCATACTCATAACAGTCCTTCAGTTAAGCAATATGGCCCATTTTGGCATGCGTTCTTTTTGTTGTATTCTATCGACTTGTAAAAAAATCGGGATATCGTGAAAAAACTTAATTTCAAAATATGCGCTTGTGGAATTTGGCAACGATGGAAGAAACTGCGGTAAAATTTCTTCAGGAATAAATAATTTTGTAGCAAAGTCTCTAAAGCGAACAAAGAGGAGATGCGATTGGCAGATAAGCGATGCTGCCGAAGTTTAAGTGATGTCAAGTCTGTGCAATTCACTTAAATTTTTTAAGAGAAAACGTATCGCTGTGTGCCCGAGGAGAATAATAGTGGGGGGGGGGAATTACAGAAAAATTTGGGGACGAATGTAAGTGTTTTATTTATTTTTTTTTTTAATATGTCACGTAATCCTTGTTTAAAAATCAAAATTTTTACTTGAAATTGCTAAAGTCTGTCGACTTTTCAAACGCTGATAACATTTTCCAACTTAAATAATTATCGATACTTCGAGAATTTTTTTGAAAAACTTACGAAAACAACCAACTTGTATCCGATAAGCAACTTTTATCTTTTCTTCTGCCAAGGTGGTTGCGTTAATACGTAAGTACCGATATTTGTTTTACGATTCTCACCATCTTAAAAGAAAATTTTCAAATCTTGTAACCACATTTGTCCTCATTGCCCAGATGACATCCCACTGTCTCGCCATCACATCTTCAGCTGCCCAGCAATCCAGGCCAGACTGTTTAACATCGGCATTGAAGAAGACCCAGTGGACCTACTTTATACTGAGTTGCCGAGGTTGCAAAAACTGTCTTTGACAGCTTCGGGGCTATATAATTGCACTTTGTCATAGACACGACATCATCATCATCATCAAATCTTGTAAAATTTAGTTAATCCAAACTCATAACTTAAAAATTGAAAATAATTTTATGAATGAAGCGTCCGAGGAGTATAGATTTTATATTTTTGTTATTTCTTTCTTTTTAGGGCACTCCTTACCCACCGACGACTGCTGTTCCTGAAATGGCTCAACTTATACCGGCGCCAGCCCCGCCCCACTTCTTCATTCCCGAACACAACTACTGAAACAATGGATGCAGGAATGACCAATGTCTACTGATCTCGCAGCGCCATCCTAGCTGTAAGTTTGAGCGAATAACAACAGTATGCGATTAAACGCTTATATCAGTATATGTCAGTGGAAACTTATATCTATGAATTTGTTATACCTCCCCAAAGAGCTGAATTCAGGGATGTAGTCAAATTTTTTAGATTAAAACAGAAGAGAAACACCCAACAGTAAAACATTAAGTTAGCAAAGCAACAACCTTATGCTCTTGACGCAAACACTCTGTTGGACGAGTGGATTGGATTGGATTATTCAATTACGGCAAAGCACACGAGGGCTATCTGCCTAAAGGTAGGAATGGAGGACTTTCTAAAGGAAACTGGCTCGTATACACGTTACACATGAGGAAAACCACGAAAACGCCCATGCAGCCAGCCCGTTCGCGGGATTCGAACTTCGCGGCCGAGTGGTAAAAGCTGTTGAACACTGGTAGTTCGAATCCCAGCAAACGGGTTTTTCGCATGGGCGTTTTCATGGTTTTCCCCATGTGTAACGTGGATAGGAGTCAGTTTCCCTTAAAAAGACCTCCATGGGACATCTCTTCCTTTCCGTGTAGAACCTAAGGGAGGAGCACGTAATAAGTAAAAAAAAAAAAAAAAGACTTTGCTATGCCAAACAACTTTGTTGCTTTACTAATTAAGAAACAAAATTTTATGTTTCTTATATAGTTTCAAATGTTTTACATGGTGCTATAAATCATTTCCTTTTAAATGCTATCTTGCTGATGGGAGTAACTTTTTGATTTAAAATTATCTCTACACACGAGAGTCATACTTGAGTAGCGTATCAAGCCGAATGATTGAGTGAAAAAATCGCACCCGGTACCTAATGTGGTGCATGGACACAGAAATATTTTAAAATAAAGCCTAATAAATATAGAGATGTGCCTAAATAGAGGTATATAGGATTCGGCAAAAAGATTTCCTTACTGTAAAATAGAAATTATAAGGTCAACATAGATCCTATTCCAAATTTTATTTTACCGTCCTACAGAACAAAGTTTGCTCAATTTAATGTCAGTTTATTCTCAGGATGCTCGTGTACATGCCTTATGCACTATGCATGCTTGATAATCACCACCATCTGTACCATTAATGGAATAAATTGCATCCGGTAATACTGCAATCTAAAAAATAATCAGTTCTTCGATTACGTACAACCTTTTTTGGAAGATTTTCAGCATTTTAAGCACTATCAAAGAAAACAAGCCGCTCTATGTTTCCAGGCCACATTATCTTGAACAGCTCACATTGCATGCCCAACCTGTTCTCTCCCCTTATAATTATTTTCTTTATTGTACCTAAAAGCTGAACTCATCACTCGTAATTTTGGATGTAAAATTAATTAATCGTAATTTTGGATGTATTTGGATCTAAAACTTGGATTCATCTGTTAAACAGTGGGATGTTGTTTGCGTGTATATATATATATATATATATATATATATAATAAAAACAAAGAATTTTGATGCATAGAATGCTGAAATACCGTTCCACAATAAATAGGAAGCTGGCAGCCGAGGCAGATTAAATCTTGATTTTTACTTCGTTGTACGAAGTAAAAAGGAAGTACAGTCAAAAGTCGTTAATTCGGACTCGTCGGGACTTCGGCGATTTTGGATTATCGATTTTTCCGGATTATAGATCATCAGTTTAAATTTCGTAAGATGGCATGCAGAAATTCTAAAATTAAAAATATGAAACCGTAATTTATGAAATAAAGAACAATTATGATCTAAAGGGTATCAAAATTTACAAAAAAAAAAAAAAAAAAAAAAAAAAGCTTAATATTTATTTACTTTATTAAACATTTCTTTCAATGTAAGTTGTTTAAGTTGCTTCATTTTATGTGATAATACTTTCTCTTTAATTCTATAAACAGACATAATTTCTTGTTCAGTTACAAAGTTCCGCTGTTCAAGTCCCGTTAATTGCTGTGCCGAGGATACTGACTAACTTGTCAATCGAATTTTTTTCGTTTTCACTAACCTCTCTGTCACATTCTTCATGTCTTTATCCATTTTTTGCAGCAATTCCACTTTTTGCTTGTTGGACATCGAAACATACTTTCGTTTTGTAGATCCTTTGGAAGTTCCAGCATCGGAAATTCTATTTGACATAATCCAAAGTTCAAGTTTACTTTTATAAAATTGCTCTTACAGTCTGCAAAAAATAATAAGCGCCATCCAATTCGAAGATTAAGCAACAACGCAATCATTAACATTAACTGAAATAGATAATTAAATAATTTTAGCTTACACCGTCGGTTATACATTAAACGCGCAGGCGAAAACGTATTCTGCACTTGCGCACACGCATATGCGCAGTAGTCAAGGTCTTACGCGCACGCGTAAAACGCCTGTGCGCATGTGCCAACGCGGCGCATGCGCAGGAAGTTTTTAGCTTTGAGGTCCGGATTATAGATCATTCCGGATTATGGGTGTCCGAATTAACGACTTTTGACTGTATATTGTAATCGCGAAAAGTTTCGGACATCGTATTTCAACGAAACTACCCATTATGACTGCTATGGAATGCAATTTAACGATGGTTTTGCGTGACATATGTACGTAAGGACAGAATAAAAGACTCTTTTCCTCCAAAAAAATTATAAAACTGATTTGCAATGAATTCTGAAAACTTTCGTGGCGTCTATACGTACGTATCTCCCATAACACAAAAACGAGTAGCCTCAGAACGTTGAAATTTTGTATATAGGGCTGCTATAACATGTACATGTGCACCTCGTATTTTGGTGGCAAACGGCCGCGCCAAACGTATATAAATTTATTTATATGTATATCCACTCTGTTACCAGGCTCAGTCATCTCAGTTTCTTTATTCTTATGTGTTTGTAAATTGTACATTTTTTGCTTTAAAAAGGATTGAATTATGTTGTTCTTATCTTCCGGTTAAGGTTTTTATGCCTTTAGTAAATCTGTATGCAATAATTTTAGAATTATCAACAATTTTAAAGTTGTTTAAGTGCGCTAAGCCTAATAATTTTTCTGATGGTAGCCATTGCTTGTTTACATTTGAAACAGCAGAGTAGTGGATTTATAGCCCATCTAGAGAAACGTAGCTTCGCAACAACAAAGATAAAGACCTATAATAGGTATATACACTCTGTTACGCGGCTCAGAAATCTCACTTTCTTTACTCTCATATGTTTGTAAATTATGCATTTTTTTCTTTAAAAACGATTGAATTATGTTGTTTTTATTTTCCGGTTAAGGTTTTTAAGCCTTTAGTAAATCTGTATGCAATATTTTTAGAGTTACCAACAATTTGAAAGTTGTTTAAGTGCTGTTAAGCCTAATTATTTTTGCGATGGCGGCCATGTTTGTAACTTTACAAAATAACAGATTTGTTGCCAATCTAGAGAAACTAAGCTTCGCAACAACAAAGATAACGCCTTCTTTTATTATTGCGAATTAAATCATGCTTAATCCATTCCGGAATTTATTCGAGGAGATTTACTTCGTAACTTTGAATATAGATATTTTGAGTTTTTATGCATTTTTGTCTTGTCGCGAAGGGAGAACTGAATTAATTGAATGAAAAATACTGAATGGTCTGTGAAAAACTGTTTCTTTTTTGTTTTGTTTGCTTAATTTCTGTTATGCATCGTTTTAGATTTATTATAATATTTGAATAGAACATGTGGCAACGATTAGATAATTCTTCAAATGTTATAAATTTTGTGCATTGTGAGTTATAATATGAAAGAAATGTAACTCTATTTAGTGAACCTGACGTCAGAGTGTCGCTATGGTAAACAAGTGAATTTTAAAGAGTACATTTATTGTATTGTGGCTTATGCGCTATCGGCGATGTAAATTTAATTCAATCGAATAAGTTTAAATGAATTGCAAGAGAAAAATGCATATAATTTAATATTCTGTACATGGGAGGCATGTAGTGTACACATCAGATTTTTTATTTCAACAAAAATGTTGAGGCCACAATCAAGTTGGTACATTAATTGTGCCTATTCCAAAAAATTAACATTTTGTATAAATTTGCAGTAAGAAACAAGGAACAGGTAGGCTGCAGTCCAGCTAGGCTAAAGCATAGAAGCAAGTGTGTTATGTTCAGGGTGAAATCCTAATTCAGGCTGAGTTAGTTTTGGTTTTCAATGCATTTTGATTGGATAGTTAATACTGTTGTAAAATTACTATTGGATGTTTGAGTTTCAGTTCCATTTAAATTATCAGAATTATGTAAGAGTCATATGACATGGATTAATCTCGAAATGACGCAGTGCAGATAGAGATTACCATTTTTAGAACAAAGAAGGGAAATTAATTTATGCTGCTAATTTAATCTTTTACATATTCTTTATTTTTGTTACATGTATATACATGAGACAAAATAGCAAGCTGTATGATGGAAAAATAAATCTGTAATAGGATCTATACTCTTCTATACGTTTCTGTTTTAAATCAAAGCTATCTCTCTGCTAGATCTTGCATAGATAATTATTCGAAGACGGGAAAAGGGGAAAAAAAATGGTTCGGTTAGGATAGATTAAGATGCATGTACTTATAATTGGGCTTAGAATGCTTTAAAGGCATATAAAAAAGATGTGCAAATACAATAGTTCTCGTGTTAAAAGAACATGCTGGAGACGTATTAGAGATACCTCTTATTAATTTCTGTAATGTTTCAAATGTTTAAAATTATCAGATGGATATGTTGCAGAGGCATTAGGTTATTCCGATGCTGAGAGATGTGAAAAAATGAGCAATGCCCTTGCCGGCACTCGATCCACGGACTTCTCGAATACGCGCCGAGTGTGCTGACCATTACACCAAGAAGGCACGCTAAGAAGGCGGGAGAAATACGTTATAATGTAATAAATTAAATATATGTTTTAAACTGTAATTGGTGTGTTATTAAAATATAAGGACTTGCATTTTTTGTAAATTATTTTTAAATGTGTCGCTTATTCTCATATTGGTCTGCTTATAAGGTAATTATTATTTCAATGATACATCTAAGATCTGTCACATCGAAAAGCAACATTTTGGAAATTGACTATTTGTTAGGCCATGTTGAAGATACATTTAAAGAGGTCCTGTCTTACCCAGTGGAAACACTTGTTAGCTTTCATTTGTGGTAAATGTCATGATAAGGTAAGTAATGTAATAATCCAACACATTTAGTAAAATTCAATTAAAATTGTTCATTATGACGTATTTTATACTTCAATGAATAGGTTACTAGGTAGCCAAATGTTAGGTTATGAATGAATAGACTACTGGGTAGGCAAATGTTAAGTTCATAAATTAACACAAAAATGGCGACAAAAAAAAAATAGTTCTGTTTTGAAAAGAATACAGAATTGGCGTTAAAAGATTAAGATGCATTCGATGACCAATTATCTTATCATTCCACCAATTATCTTAAGCATAGTCATATTGTGAGGCACTAGTCTCCTCCATGGATAGTGAGAATAGGATATCAGCGCCAGCGAGATGCAGAGAGAAACAACGGTTACGCGGAACGCGCTGAATGGTTTAAAAAAAATATTAATAAGAGATGTATGAGTAGTGCATATAAATATATTTATTGTGTTGTATTTTTAAATGTTTTTATTCACAGCAATGCAAGTTAATTTTATGTATGAAGCCAAATAACTTACGAAAAGAACCCACGGTCATCGGTCACGTCACATCATATGCCTGAAAAAAAAATTGGATTGAACGAACAAATGGATCCGTAAAGCGGATGTAAAAACAAAAAGAGCATACCAGCAAAGCCAGGTACGCACGTGTTGCGAAAGAATTATGCAATCAAGAGAACAACCAAACATTGCACTAACAGTATCGCTGTCATCCGCTTAAAGGTATTTGTCATCTTCCATTCATCCCATATTATTGAACGTACCGTTAGGAAATGGCTGTCAGAGCCCGCGTGTGTATCTTAGCTAGAAAGCCCGGCGGTCATACGAAATGACCGCTGTTCTAGATATTATAAATTGAAATTAAAATGATTTGTGCAAAGGTGTCTGCTCATTCAAACTGAATGACCCACGACAGGCGGCGAGGGCGCCCCTTTGCTTACTGCCCCACGGGGTTTCCCCCTTTTACTTGCATAATTGCTTACAGTAATGCAGTGCAATGAAGGAAACCACTGGCGGTACATTTCTTAAGAACCACCGCTAGCTCAATAAATAAAGGTGATTTAAATAATAAAATGTTAATTCTCATGTCAAAGATACGTATCTTTGTGCACAACATTTCTTGTGTAGATCTTTCCATCACTTTAAGCTCGCCTTGCAGAGAACCATCTATTATTTTTCATTTCACGTCCGTTCTTTCACGAGCTCTTGAACAGGCAACATAAAGTTGGCGGTGTCCAAATGCAGGCTCAGGTAAAAAAATGCCAACGCGCTTAAGCGTTTGGCCCTGAGACTTATGGATGGTCATAGCAAAGGCAAGTTTTACAGGAAATTGTCTAAGTCTCAATTGAAACGGCAACCCTGTGCCGTGGTAATTCACCCCATTGGCTAGTACAGTTATGCAAGCAAACAAATAAACTATCGACGACAAACAGACACTTAAGCCGCACCTATATATGGAGTGAAGAAACATCATCTCCTCCGAAACGGCTGGCTCCCGGGCTTAGTGAAACACAGCGTTTAATTCCGCAGGTCCGTGGCACACCATTTTGACCATTCGCGTCTTCGTGGGAATTTAATTAGCCGAGATATTAATTAAAAACTAATTTTCCCCTACGTTTTCCCTACATTTTGCACTTTCTTTCTTGGGTTTTCCTATTGGAGGGATTTGGCTGCGTGCCAAATTATTTTTTCTCGAACATCTACGGAACGGCGCCGAGTTGAAGGGACGCGTATCCTCGGATTCCAAAAAAATTCTCCGAATCTATCGATACCGTTCTAATCTTTGTACGACTTTAATCGGTTGAGATATTAATTAAAAACTGCGGAAACGTTAATCTCCGCGCTCATTTTTCCGAGTGGCAACATTAAACTGTCGGCGACACACACTTTAGCCGCTTATATATATAAAGAAGATAGATACCCATTTAAAAGATAGACCCACGACCATCATCTGATGTAACAACCTAAAGAGCAGCTTATCTCCTCTAAGTATACTGCAACACATTCACATGGCTCACGTTTACATCGACGAGATGTTGCTGCCGATGGTGCTATGTGGTCTAGTAATGCCACACCAACACCTTGGATCAATTTCACGCATATCCATTATATAGCTTTTGTTTTATCCCGTGTTTCGCCTTTGTTGCTTATTTTTTGAGCAGGAGTGTAATAACAAACTGCTACTTGCTTTCGTATGTAATTTATTCACATGTCTTTCAACAGGTTGAGAATGAGAGAACTTGAACTGAGAATTCAGGATGTGGTATTTCGCATATCTAATGATATAAGTTGAAATACAGCAGTGGAGAAAAGGCAGCTACTGATTTACAAACAAAAAGAGTCGGAGAATCCTCAGTCGTGGTTCCGAAAGACATGGTTCTGTACCAACATCCGTAACTTGTTTTCCATAACTCAGGATAATATGGTTGTGTATCCTATATTAATGAATGTAGAATGACCTGATTTACATCAAATGTTAAACCGTCTCTCAATCTATCAGTTTAACTCGTGCTATAGTTATTGAATGGTAAAGGACAAAATCAAATGAAACTAAATTCATATTTGTCTTCTTCTTGCAGGTTTTCATGAAGGTAATACCTTGAATACTGTTCTTTAGATGCCCTGTGATTAAATATCGTCAAAGCTAGAAACGTTTAAATAATTTTATTGCTTATTTTTATTGTATACGATAAAAGCAATATCGATATTAATTTGGTAAATACATACATCTGTGAAAATAGAAAAAGCAAAATAGATCCATTTTTTGTGTGTAGTTGGTAGAAGAATGTTTTCATTAAAGATTGCTTTGATTCGAAAAATGAATATGAACCATTTCATGGAAATTTGACTGTATTGCCATAATCATACCAATATTTATTACTTCACGATAACAGCTTTTGAAGCTCCTTTTATAATAATATCCTTTTTGTTACCCGAATGTTAAAAGAAAAGACCCTTTGATTTTAAAATGTTTAAATCTTTGTAAGATTGAGAGACGGGTTTTAATTCCAGACATATCCTGTGACTCATTTTATGTATGTCTTTGTAGCTGTTTATACATTAAAGACAAGCAAATAAATATATCAATATATGTATATATGATGAATCACACTGTATTGTCCTTTGTGTTGAAAAAATAAAACAACGAGACTTGAAAATGCATTTGTGTATTTCTAATATTCAACGACTGCAAGTCCGATTACGGCTTAGGAATTATGGTTCGATGTAAAGCTAAACAGCTAAAAACAATGCTCTGAAACATTCTGCCGAGGTCGTCAGAAAACTGAGTACAGATCAAACAAAAATGGTAGTACAAATGAGATATGGTTGATTTAAAACAGTGCCTTCTGATTAGATACTCAGAGGCGGATTTATGGGGTTGCGCAAATCACAATAGCGACTGTGCCTCTCAAAGAGCCCCTCAAATCATTCATTGGATGATGTTTTTTAAATAGTAAACACGGGAAGGGGTCCTGCAAGTTCCTGATGACTTCAGACTCATAAATCCGGCTCTGTGATAGTGCTTTTTTTTTATTTCCTTGTTCCAAGTACTGTAACCGCGAAAAATTTAGGGTTTCGTATTTCAATAGAAATCCATTCTGACCATTTCCGAATCCATTTGGATTTTTTTTTTTTTTTTTTTGTGATGTCTGTACATACGGACACCTTCCCCGGGGGGGGGGTCGACTGGGAGCAATCCTAACGTTCTGGCTAGGTCAGTACCTTGACAGACTCGTCTTCTGGAGAATAATTAACATTCTTGACAATGACTAGAACCGTCGTTTATTTGGTGGTAGGTTTCAGGTTCGGCAGGGTACTGTCTTGTCTGTCCCTTGGTTGATGGTTTGATTTCGAAGGTGGTCCTTGTGGGTTTGGCTCTCTTTGGTCAACATTAGGAGCCGGTCAATGTCTAACATGCGTTTTAAGTATTTTCGGTGGATTCGTTGCAGTCTACGATTGTTCTAAGCGTTACAAAACCCATACTTTGTTAAACTGAAATTGCCCCCCTCCAGGTTGACCGGAAGGTGGTTATGCCTCCTTGGATCGTCCTAGGGATTGGGCATTTAACTGTGTATATATGATATAGACCTGACAGCCTCGAGCTTGCCAGGTCTGGGTGCCCCTTCTTCCTAGTGAGTTGTACGTACGGGCAGAATAAAGGACTGTTTTTCTTTAAAACTGTAAAATGGATTTAAAGTGAACTGAAATGAGATTTTTTATGATGCTTGTACGTACGTATGTATGTATGTGTCTGGCATAACTCAAAAACGATTAGTCATCTTTATTTTTACACACATCACATCATTTCCTTGTGGGCAGTATACTTTTCGATCATATACAATAATTTTTATGTAAACAGGTTAAAAAAGTGCGACGAAATCTTAGACAAGTAGGCATAGCAGCAGAGGTTTTGCATGGCAGGAAAAGTTAAGAAGAATGACGTAATTGCTCTCGAAGCAGTATTTATACTAGGTAGATGCATATGTACAGCTAAGCTGCGATTGGTTAATTTTAGGTTTTACTTTTCTTTTCAAGCAGTACTATGTAATCAGAAAAGATTTCCAATTTGGGAGAAAAGACGAACTTAGGGGGAGAACATCAAATTTAGAATAGTTAATTTTGAGGTCGCCAATCATTTTAGTGCAGCCATCGGATTTTATTATATGTGTATCGAAACAAAATAAACAAATGGAAGAAAGAACTATTAAGAATCCTGCGCCTAGGCTGCAATGATTTAATGAATCATAATCATATGAATGAAAGAGGAATACTCCTATTAAAATTCCAATATTTCAAAGTAAAATAAAGAAAGCCAATAAAGAAAACTTAGAATTACAATTCAGTCCACATAAATTCCAATTTACAAAATTGTAATATTTAAAGGTAGATAGAAAAGTTAAATTAAAGGTAGAATAAAATGTTTTTTACGGGATCAATCGCCAAATCCTGGGCGAGGGGAATCATCATCCAAAACCCTTTTTAGTTCGGGCGCCACTGCAGAGACAATAGGTTTTTTTTGGGGGGGTGGGATGTCGGAGAGATGAAAAATTAGCAACGCCTTCGCCGGGAATCAAACCACGGACCTCTGAAATACCGGCTCAGTGTGCTGACCACTACTACACCACGAAGGCACGCTAGGAAGGAGGGAGAAATACCCCATAGCAGCAAATGGAAAAATTGCTCTATAAGCACTGACTAATAGTACTGTAGAGTAATTTTTCCATTTGTTGCTTTTCCTTTACTATTTCTAAAACTTAGGAGATAATATAATCAATTAATCAATATTGTTTAGGAAATAAATTATTATATATATATATAATTAATTGAAAAGGAAATGTAAAGCGAACTGGCAATTAGACGTAAGACCTATTTGGTCTCAAAAACTTTTGCGCATAATGCTACAAAAAGATTTGAAAGAATAGTAGTAGGTAGGAACATTGCAGCAACCTTGCTAAAAAGTTACCAGGAGCTGTAGCTCCACGAAATGTTGTCACATAGTACTACATAAACAATAAGAAATTTGCCTGGTAAAACTGGAAAAACTGTATAAGCGCGATAGAACTGCCAAATTTTAGTGCTGGAAGACTTGCTAATGCACGAAAAAAATTAATTAATCTGACCGTTGTGTTATGTGAAAAGTTAACTCACATGAAAAATAGATGGACGGAAAAAAAAAAATATATATATATATATAAGGAAGTTACAAAAAACATGGATTATAAATGTCAGTATATAAAATGCCTATACATAAAAAATTAAAATTAAAAATTGCCAATATATAATATGTCTATACATAAAAATTAAAATTACGACTTTGTAAATTTGAATTTATGTGGACCTCAAATTGTAATTCATAGTTTTCTTTAATGGGTTTCTTTGTTTTACTTTGAAATATTGGAATTTTAATAGGTATATTCCCCTTTCATTCATACTATTATTTATACATACATACATACATATATATATATATATATATATGTTGTATGATCTTAAATCCATTTAGTGCGAATACAAGTTATTACTACTTGCGCAATTGCTGCAAAGTTAGTTAATAATAATTTATTTCCTAAACAGTATTGATTAATTGATTATATTATCTCTAAGTTTAATTAAAGTAGAATTATTTTAAAAGTGTGAATCCATACTGGTAAGTTATATTTTGAAAGATGTTTTGAAGTAATTAGAAAGCAAAATGTTAATAATGTTTTAACGGGGACTGGAGTTAAATCATCATGAAGAATAAAATTTCAATTGTAAAAGGAAAAATTAAAACATGTAATCATTGTCATTGATCGGAAATTAGTTGACTTTTCAAGGGGAACAAACCAACTCCCGTTCAGTGAACAATAATTTATAAAAATACGTAAATACGAAAGTGTTTCGTCTTTACTCGAGTTATAAGTTAAAGCCAAACCGGCAATTCTAGTCAGGCCAAATATTTCCGCGAATAGAAGGAATTATGAACCAATGCTGATACTCAAAGAACTTATTCTTATGAAGCATTTTAGTCAATTCAATTTGGAGTAAAAATCAATTACTGTAGAGAAATCCTATTTAACTCGAGTAACCGTCCCCGACACTTTCATGTTTATGCATTTGAGTACTATTATTACATATTATTTGTAGAAATTAAACATTGGAAATTGTCATTATGAAATCGAATTCAAAGTAAAGTTGAAATAAACATAGAAGATTACAAAATAAGATAAATAATGCAAACTTTGTAAAAACAAATCAAAGACAATATAAAAATAATATAGTATTTATATCGAGTATTTATATCTATAGCCTTTATATCTTCATGTACATTGACTGATCTTATTTATATTATTTTCTATATTATTTTTATAAACACTTTCGTATTTACGTATTTTTATCAATTATTGTTCATTGAACGGGAGTTGGTTTGTTCCCCTTGAAAAGTCAACTAATTTCCGATCAATGACAATGATTACATGTTTTAATTTTTCCTTTTACAATTGAAATTTTATTCTTCGTGATGATTTAACTCCAGTCCCCGTTAAAACATTATTAACATTTTGCTTTCAAATTACTTCAAAACATCTTTCAAAATATAACTTACCAGTATGGATTCACACTTTTAAAATAATTCTACTTTAATTAAACTTAGATAATATAATCAATTAATCAATACTGTTTAGGAAATAAATTATATATATATATATACGATTATTTATACATACATATATATATATATATATATATATATATATCATACGATTATTTATTTATATATATATATATATATATTAGTTCGAGATTTAAATCTTTTATATGTTTACACATTTTTTTAAATTTTTTTAAAAATATTTTTTGCTTTAAATTTGCTTTTTTACTTTCTACGTGTTTGTTAAAATTTAAATTTATATATATATATATATATATATATATATATATATATATATATAACCTTTTGGCCGTAGTCCGATTATCTGGCGTGCTTGTCCGCTAGTATAAATCTATTTCTAGTGCGCTTTAATGACCTCTCACTCTGAGATACAGGTCTGAAATGCTTGCTTACACTATTATACGGGGATTAAATTTTGGGAAGAGCCCAATTTTGGCTTGGGGCAAGAAGAAGAATGCTCTCCATTATGATGCTCTCTGGAACTCTTGACTGCTGATACTTGCCTTTTGTATGGTGCATAATATGGGTGCAAAAGAGGTAGTACTGAAATGGGATGAAATCTGAGTGCTTAAACAAAATGCGGTCATGAAACTCAAAAGTGATGATGACGATAGCTGGGAAACTATCATTGCTTTGTACTTCATGCTTATGAAGAAAGGTAAAAGTGCAATTTACAGTGAAAAAATTAACTATCTTTTTAATCGAGAAGACTAATAGATGCAGTTGTCTCCCTTTTCTCGACCACTGTCTTTTTAATTCTAATCAGACCCATATTTTCGACGTGTTGTCTTCTATTTAAGTCTAACTTGTAGGGTTTATAGTTATTTTAACTAACATTTATTTTAAGTTTAAACTATCTTTCCTGTCAATCCTTACTTTACCCTGGAACTGCCAATGCCAGAATATGTAAATTTGAGTAGAACGCGCAAGCATTCAAATTATCAGCGGAAGTAGTATGGTTTAAATAGAAGGAAACGAGTTCGGTGAGAGAGTTATTCTTACTTAGCGAGCGCGGAGGTAGTTAGAGAATTAAAGAACCCCGCGTTGCGGCCTATGTGCTTGGCGGGAAGTAGTTGCAATTGTTCCAGTGAGCTTCAAGTCCGCTGAATTAGCTGCGGCTTTTGTAAAACGCGGTGAGTTAGTTATTCAGTCACCTCTAGGTTGCGTGCTAGTTAGAGGCGCGCAACGTTATATTGACGCCCGAACACTTATCGAACTGAAATGGCCGAAAACTGGATGGAAGCCGCTGGACAACACCAAGAAATGACAACGCAGTTAGAAGGATTTGGATACCTGGTCCAGACTTTGAGAGCATCAATCAAGCCAAACGTCTATTTCGACGGAAAAAATTCGGTGGCGGTATTTCTCGAAGGTATAGAAAACCACTTTCAGCTCTATCCTGTGCCTGAAAGACAAAAAGTTGCTATCGCCACATCAGCAGTAAGAGGACAGGCCGCGCTATGGTGGAAGAACATAGGAAAATTTCTACTAGGTGAATTTGGAAGCCCGACGTATACATTTGAAAATTTCAAAAAATCGTTAGTAAAGGCCTTCCCCATAGTGAAAGATCGCGCAAGGCTGGAAGCCGAGCTATATAGTTTCTATCAACGGGATACAGCACAATTGACGGACTTTATTTTACGAAAAATCAAGCTGACGGATATGCTGTACGGCAAGAAACCCGATGCGGAGATAATTGAAATAATATTACCAAGATTGTTACCCGCTGTTCAAGACTACTTTGAAATTAGAAACCCAACCACATTGCAGGAACTTTTCGAATTGGCGGTGAAGTTTCAAAATCGCAGAATCGCGGAAAGAGCGAGAGGGGAAACATATTCTCAAAGTACCAGAAGGAAGGAGGAAACAAGAAATGGAAATCGCTCATATGGGGGAAAGAAATATCAAGCTAACGCATCGAAACTTGAAGGGCAAGGCCCAAAAAGAAAATTTGAAAATAAGCATCCGCGTACCCAGAAGACACAGATTGAAAGGAAAGCTTTAAACGACTAGAGGGGCCTGTGAAAGGGAGGGTCCAGACCCCGGAAGTTTTAGAAAAACCCTCAAATAGACATCTAAATACAGTCATCGTAAAAAAACTCACAGCTACCAATTATACAAGTCCTGGTTGGCGATGTACCAGTAGAAGCCCTCATCGATACAGGGGCAGAAGGCAATTTCATGAGTGGAAAGTTCTTCAAAAAGAATTTTTATAGGATACGACTCTTTAAAACCAGAAATACGGAAATTATAGCGGCGCAAGGAAAAACATGTCACTGCATCGGGAAAGTAGCATTAAACGTACAGGTAAAAGAGGAAAATCTCAAAGTATTAATTTTTGTGGTGAAACACCTCCAACACTCTCTTATTTTAGGTATGGACTTTTTAAGGGCCGCGAGGGCCAAATTAAATTTTCAAGATAGTTCCGTGGTGCTGGAGATGGACCAGAGGGTGGTGGAACCGGTGGAGACACCTGAATTGGACCTTAGCCATTTGAATGACCAGGAAAGTAAAGCAATACAGCAAGTGGTGAGTAATTTTTCTCATTTGTTTTCAGAAAAGCCGGGAAACTGTCAGATTGTAACTCACAAGATTCAATTAAATGCCGAAAAACCTTGTAGGACTAAACCTTACCGCTATGACAAACAAAAAGACGTAATCATCGAAGAACATATTCATGAGATGTTAAAGAATAAAATAATAACGCCCATAAATAGTGAATACGCGAGTCCAGTCGTACTATGTAGGAAAAAGAACGAGTTTCCTCCTTCGGATAAAAGGGCTTGGAGGTTTGCTATCGATTATAGAAAACTAAATAGCATAACTAAATTCCCAGTTTACCCTTTGCCGGTTATAGACGAGATCATTAGACAGATCAAATCGACAAGATATATGTCTACTTTGGACTTAACGTCTGGCTACTATCAAATAGCTATGAGACCCGAAGATATACATAAAACCGCGTTTATAACAAAATCGGGCACTTATGCATTTTTACGCATGCCTTTTGGGTTGTGTGGGGCCCCGTCAACATTCCAGAGAGCTATGGACATTGTTCTAAAGCCTGTCCTAGGAAAATCAACTTTAATTTATCTAGATGATATAATTATAACGAGTAGTACGTTGGAACAACACATTAATGACCTCGAACAAGTTTTTAAATTATTAAAAGAGGCCGGTCTTACAATTAACGCCTCAAAATGCAAGTTCGCAACTAAAGAACTTAAATATCTCGGTTATAAAATTTCGCAAAAGGGTATAGAAACGCAAGATTCAAAAATAAAAGCTATTAAGAATTTCCCACCGCCCAACACCGCCAAGAAACTTTCGTCTTTCCTTGGACTCTGTTCTTACTATCGATCTTTCATAAAAGATTTCGCTAATATTGTTGAACCACTCTTAGTAATCAAAAGAAAAAAGAGTAAATTTACGTGGACAGCGGAAGCTAACACGGCTTTTGAAAGATTAAAAGAAGCGCTTATTAATGCCCCTGTTTTAAAATTCCCTGAGGGGGACGAAAACCTGGAAATTGCGGCAGATGCATCAGACTATGCGGTGGGTGAGCTTCTTATGCAAAATAACCATCCGCTGGCATTTTTTAGTAAAACATTGAATCAAACACAAAGGAATTATACAGCTACAGAAAGAGAAACATTAGCCGTATTAATGGCTGTACACAAATTTCGAGTTTATTTCGGCAAATCGCCAGTAACTGTCTTTTCGGATCATGCGGCTGTTGGTAGACTTTACTCGGGAAAAAACCTAACGCCCAGGTTAATAAGATGGGCTTTAAAACTCCAAGAATATAATATCACAATAAAATATAAACCGGGTAAGGAAAACAATGTAGCTGACGCACTTTCTCGTATAAAACTGGACGAGGAAGGTAATGAACTTAAATGCGCTGTGTTGACTTCAAAAATTTTAGATTCTAGAGATACGGTTATTACTGAACTGAAAGCTGATCCTGAATTTGGAAATATCTATGCTTATTTGAAAGACCCCGAAGGCTTTGAGCATACAGATATCGATGCGATAAGAAATAGAGCAAAAAACTATGAAATAATAGATTATTTATTATTCTATACGAAAACAACGAACGAAAATCTTGAGTATAAGCCAGTCATCCCAGCCTCGCTTCGATTAAGCATTTTGAGGGAGTTGCACGAAAAAAAAAACAGCGGGCCACCTCGGGGTCAGAAAGACTTTAAAAAGGGTACGCGAGGCGGTATATTTCCCGCAATTATACAAAATAGTAACGGCGTATGTCAGGTCCTGCAATCAATGTCAGTTAATAAATGATATTAATTACAGCCCGGCCGGGTACTTAAATAGCATTCGCGCTACATTTCCGAATGAAATTTTAGGCATAGATCTCCTTGGTCCCTTCCCCCAGAGCGAGTTAAATAAAAATCGTTTTCTTTTAGTAATAGTAGATCATTTTTCAAAATGGATAGAAATTGTTCCACTTAAACGCGCGTCAGCCAAAACAGTCGCAGATGCATTCTTACACAGATACATTTTAAAATACGGTGCACCGATAAAAGTCATTAGTGATAACGGAAAACAATTCATTAATCAAATATTTGAAAACATATGCAATGGACTTGATATACGCCATATCAAAATGGTTCCGTATAGACCACAGGCTAACATAGCAGAAAGAGTTAATAAAAACATTGTAAAAATAATTCGCAGTTACGTTAGCACACATCACAAGCGCTGGGATGGCTACATAAATGAATTAGCTTATGCTTTAAGAACGGCACATCATGATACTACGGGAAAAACTCCAGCAGAATTATTTTTAGGCAGAAAGTTAATTACGCCTTTAGACAAATTATTCTTTGTGCAACAAAGAGAGCAGGAATTCAAACAAAAGGACGTGCAAAAACTAATTGATCAGGCGCTTAAAACCTCGGATACGGCAAGAAATAGGCAGAAAATTTATTACGATAAAAAACGCCGAAGCAGATTTTAAAGTTGGTGATAAAGTATTGAAACGGAAATTTTCTTTATCAAGTGCCCCAGACAATTTTATGGCAAAGCTAGCTCCAAAGTTTGAAGGCCCCTATGTAATTCAGGAAATCAAAGGAGTAGTTTTATATCTTAAAAACGAGAGAGGGGAAATCTGTAAAGCAAGTCCCGACCAGGTGAAAAAATACTATAATCCCAATGATTTTGAAATCCTTAAAAGTTTCTTGCAGGACTCAAATCTAAACGAAATAGAAGGGCCAGAGACTGCAACAACTATTCCACCACCCAAGAAACGGAGAACTGAAGAGAGACCTAGCACTTCTACAACCCGGACGTCGGTATCAAAAAGAAAAAATGATTATCAAACTCCGGCGTTTAAGAAAAACAAAAGTACAGATGAACCGGGTAAAGAAACCGTGGTAAAAAGAAAAACACCACCTACAAAGGATGGCAGGAGGAATTACACATCAAGAAGAACGCGCACACGGCCACAGAGTCAGGTGCCAGCAAGCCCGCCGTTCCGGAAACTGAAACGCCAACAGGAGGCACAGAAGTACGAGGAACAGAAGAAATTCAAGGACTCCAGACCGGAGGACGTCAAGACCAGCCGTCCCAGGCAGAAACGCAAAAGCCAACAACCAGACGATTACTCCGTCAAGAGGCCAGCATGTAGAGGACGCAAAAGAAAGAACAACGGGGACGACAATTGGAGATCAACAAGGAGAAGATTGACATCCATGACACCTCTAACTTGGGATCAATTTTGTCAAAAACGGATGACGGAGTTTCAAGCATCGAAAACTCAAAGATAAGTTAAAACCTTCTATAAATATTTTTCTCTTTTGTTCCGAAATGTTATGCATAAGTACGAAGTTCTATGTTTTGACGAAAGTCAATATGTCTCGGTTGAGACTTAGTTTTGTTTTACTTTATTTAGCTAAGGCAAAAGTATTATTTTCTTTAAGGGTAAAAGCTAAAAACAAGCATTTTCTGTTGGTCGAAAGACTAATTCTGTTATGTTAAAGCCAAAATTTGGCCGGAGATAAAAATAACTTCGTATTCTTGTATGTACTAATAAGAATTTTAGTTTCAGTGCCGCCAGCTTGGCGAAGATTGAGTAAAGTAAAAATTTATTTCTCTTATTCATTTTATGGTAAATTGTAAAAAGCATATGTATTAAACTTTTGTAAATGTATGTAAATACTTGCATGTTATGTAAAAGTAGAATTTAGTCTAGAAGCATAAAATTGTAGATGCTAAAAGTGAATGCTTAAAAGCAATGAAGTCAAAATTTAAGTATTAAACTGTAAAGTCATGCTTTAGAGCGAAAGCCTGCATGTTTAAAGATGAATGAGGGGGAAGCTAGAATGAATGTGTTTTGTAGGGTTCTCCACCTACATTTGAATTTTTAAGAATATTAAAGTAGCTCATTGAGTTGTAGAATGTCGAGTAAGGTGTGTCTATTTGGTTGTTGAATTCTAACAAATCATGGTGGTTAGGGGAAGTGTTGTAAGACTAAAACACGAATATTCCCGTTTGACACCACACACGGTGGAGAGCCAGGGTAAAGTTAAATTAATGCTTGAAAAATTCAATGAATGTGAAGTAAGCAATAACTAAGAAAAACGAAACGTTAAAAACAAAAATTTATTGTGTCAAGAAAGTGTAAATTATAATGTATGTAGAAAGATACTGATACTTATTCCTTCCAGATGCTGGAAGGAAAGACCAAGATTGATTGATGAAGTCCAGGAAAAGTTGCTGTAAGAAGAAACCTTTGTAAAGAGTAACAGAATTTTAATTGTTACATAAGATTATTTTTGTGTAAACGAGGCTTTCGCCAGTTAGTTCAGAATTAGATAAACTTACAACAGGTCGTTTGTAGGACCTGCTTCCAAGTTTTCCAAATTCTGGCAGCGGCAAATGTAGGGTTTATAGTTATTTTAACTAACATTTATTTTAAGTTTAAACTATCTTTCCTGTCAATCCTTACTTTCCCCTGGAACTGCCAATGCCAGAATATGTAAATTTGAGTAGAACGCGCAAGCATTCAAATTATCAGCGGAAGTAGTATGGTTTAAATAGAAGGAAACGAGTTCGGTGAGAGAGTTATTCTTACTTAGCGAGCGCGGAGGTAGTTAGAGAATTAAAGAACCCCGCGTTGCGGCCTATGTGCTTGGCGGGAAGTAGTTGCAATTGTTCCAGTGAGCTTCAAGTCCGCTGAATTAGCTGCGGCTTTTGTAAAACGCGGTGAGTTAGTTATTCAGTCACCTCTAGGTTGCGTGCTAGTTAGAGGCGCGCAACGTTATAAACTTCTTCCGAGTGTTTATTTTTTTAGAAAAGCGGATTTGACATTTTAGGAAAATAAAAAGTATTGTCACTTGAGACAAATATTATGTTGCAAGCCTTTCGCGTCAGCCACCCACTGACACAAACGCACATTTACGTTTTTGAAGACTAATTAAGTTCTTTTCTGTATTGAATAAGCGCGAATGTCTCGATGACTGCCGCTCAGACGGTATTGTGGATGGTGATGCCATTTGCCATACTAATGGGCCCGAGCGCAAATCCCAAAGAAGGCATGGATGTTTGAGAGTGTATAGTAGAAAGTATATTTTGGAAGTGTAGTAAGGTAAAGTGTGTAGGAAGTGTAGCAGGAAGTGAGGTAAAGGAGCATTCAAAACACACGGCGAGTCGAAAGTCCTCTCGCGTGATTGGTAAAGGGTAGGAAAAGAGGGATGGGAGTCCCCTGGACCGTCCCTCGGGGTTTTTTAACGTTTAACTATGTAACATATTTACATAGCGAGAAGGCTACGTAAATACAGGTTTGATCTGAAAAAGTGGGCAGAGCTTTACGGGGTGACAGAACGTAATTATACGAGCCATATTCATCACAGAATGTATGGTCGGAACGCCAAACACCAAGTTTGGTGGGAACACCATACACCGGAACGCCAAGTTTTAACTTCACCGCTTGACAGTGAAATTAATAATGTGACAGTGAAGTTTTCCACAGTCACATTTAAAGAATTATCACAAGAATTAGAGGCAATACTTCAGAAAACATTTTATTATCAGGAATGTAATTGATGTGCGGGCTGTAACGCAGCACGTACCAGCATGACCTTCCAGCTGTAATAAGGGCTTCACACCTACAGGCTAGGGACTGACGCACATTTCCGAAGACACCAGGCATTTCCTGAGTATCGCCGGCAACAATGGCGGTCCCGACGATTAGATCCATATTGGTTTCAAAGGGACACTTGTAGATTAGGCTTTCTCATGTGGCCCCACAGGAAAAAGTCCAAATACGAGATATCCGGTGATCTTGGTAGCTAAGCTCAAGGACCACCTCGACCAATCCATCGCCCTGGAAATTTCGTGGTTGTTAAAGCCTCCTTTCAGCAATCCACGGTAGAAAATGTCATTAGGTGCGAGGCCCTTTTAATACCATTTACAGTTACCACTTAGTGGCTCGCCGTTTGCGTTTTGCCTAAACTTTCTATGACTAATATTGCTTGTGTAGCTGCCTTCTTTCTACCCCCCTCGTTACGTTTTGCCCAGTTTTTCAGATTCACCCTGCATATTACATAACTACCGAAATTCATATGCACTGCATTGTTTGTTTGTTTTTTCGGTAATTATTATACGTTTGCAAGAAAATGTGACAGTTCGCATGTGAGCGATTTGCTGCTTTCGAGAGTATCTCAGCCAAATAAGCGTAAAAATGGGAAAATGTCCGTATTTAACATTATGCAGGGATTTTTAAGAAAACAAAATTCGATATTTGACAATTTACACCTTTTTTTCATTAAAAATATGATTGACTATAATCTATATCATTAAATAAATTCTTGTATATCATTAAATAAATTGTTGATCTAAGTAAAAGATTAAAAAAACACTAACTTACATTCTTAATATCCAGAAAAGAATATATGCTTATGACTCAATGGCATAATAATATAACATAATGATTTACTCTATGGCACAGTTTCTTAAACTTTTTCAGTCACGACCCCTTTTTATCACTGAGATTTTTTTCGCGACCCCCAGGACCCCATAATATTTACAAAAATTTTGTGGACCCCATAGGTATTGCACAAATCCGACACACGCATAAGTGAAAATGTCAATTTTTTCACTTGCACTGTAATATACTATTGCAGTTTTAGGTCATTAATTTTAATTTCTAATTTTGAGGCATAGAGGTGTGAGATTTGAGGTGTGAAAATTTTAAATAAGTAACAGATGAAATGACAGCGTCACGTGCAAAGCAAGGAAAATGAACGTTTATACGGGGTGTTTATAAAGTCCCGGGCCCATTTTGATGTTTAATAACTCATAAAATAATGAAGATATAAACAAACTTATTGCATTTATTGATGGAATAACTTATATATATATATATATATATATTTTCAGGTTTTTTTCAGGTCTGAATATCTTTACTTTTGTCAATATCGTCTGCGCGTGTGGTTAATTTCAGATAATTTCATTTTCCAGTCTAAATATCTGTACTTTTTTTTAAATATCGTCTGCTTATTAATTGCATTTTTCTCTCCTTTAATGTGCCATAATGTGCGCATGTGGCGATCTGAAAACCCACATGAATACCTTGAGGCACAAAGGGATTCGCCAAAGGTTAATGTGTGGTGTGGACTAATGCACGGCCGAGTCATTGGGCCTTTCTTTTTTACAGAAAAGACGGTCTCTTCAGTCGTATACTTAGACATGTTGGAAAGCTTTGTATTTCCACAACTAGAAGAGCTTCAGCCACATGTATTTTTGCAATAAGATGGTGCAACACCTCATTGGGGTATCATCGTTCGTAGTTCTTTGAATGACCAGTATTGGGCGAGGAGGTCCAATTCCTTGGCCACCTAGATCACCTGATATAACGCTTTTTCCTTTGGGGATTTGTAAAGGACAACGTTTACAAGAGGAAAGTGTCGAACATTGATGACCGAAAAACCAGAATTACAACCGCAATAGCCTCTGTGGATGCCGACATGCTTGCCGGTACCTGGCTTGAAATTGAATATCGACTTGATATTCTCCGTGCGACGAAGAGGGCACACGTGGAAGTTCATTGACAAGGGTCATAAAACTTTTTGAGTCTATCTACCCATTTATGTTATTAATTTTAATCTATTTTTATTATTTTATGAGTTATTAAACATTAAAATGGGTCCGGGACTTTATAAACTCCCTATATTATAAAAATAATGCGCCGAAACATTTTCGTTTTTTTCTTTGACTGTATTGTCTTATCTTTATCTATTTGCAGATACATTGTGTAAAAACATTTGGTAACTGTAAAATTATTATAATAAGTTAAAAGAAATATCAAAACTGCTAAAATTTTTGGCGACCCACAGTTTAAGAAACTCTGCTCTATGGCATAAAAATAGAACAGGATGTGTACTTCTGTGTTTCAAATTTAAAACTATACATTTGGAATTATTTAATTAAATTTGCAAATAGTTTTTCATATATTGCTAATCGTCGTGAAACATTGCCTTTCATGTCATTTTGATTTAATTCATTTTTATCTAAGGCGTCAGTTTTAATAGGTTTGCCGATAAAATTGTTCCACAACAAAGATGTGATTTATTCAAAAGAAAAATTTCTGCTCGGCTAAGACAAATAAATTTCTTTGCAGCCTTCAGCTACGAGAAAGTCTGATTAAACTCAAACAAGTTCAAATATTTCAGAATTTTAGAGTAACGACCATTGCTTTGCGTATAATTGCATTCAGTAGCGATTCTGCTTTTTCACCTAATGTTTGATTTACTGCCGAACTCTTCTATAAGGAATTATAAAGGACCGGAAGTTTATTCGCTATAACCCGCCATCCGATAAGAAAAACGTATTATCTCGCAAGAACCTGTAAAAATATTGTAAATTAAAAAAACTGGCAGTTTAATATCTTAACGGTCACGCAAAAGGTTTTTAAGTTTTTTACGCTGTCGCTGAGCTCGCAGACTACCAGTCTGCTGTTACACTCGCCCCTACCAATCGTTTTTGTCTTTTTAGCTTTATTATTAAGCATAATTGTCTTTGCACTAACGCCATATACAGTTCAACAGCAAAATTACAAAAATTTTAAAGCGGCATAGCAGTATGCACTTAGAATTCCTCTGGCAGCTTCGAGTGTTGGCATGCAGTTTCCTTTTTTAATTTCTTTTTTTAAAACTTTTCTCAGTTCATCATATCAATGTTCCGTCTTCTTACTAAGCTGATTTTACAAATTTTTTTTTTTTTTTTTTTTTTTTTTTTTTTTTTTTTTTGTCTAGACGGTCTCGCGCACTGGAGATAATTTTTTTTTTTTTTTTTTTTTTTTTTTTTTTTTTTTTTTTTAAAGTAAAGTGTTGCCACTGTTCGCTTTGAAATCGTTGAGTTTGTTAATCAAAAATTCTTTAAAATTGTGCAAAATATGCAAGAGATAATAAAACAAATTTGAAGTTCAAAATTCGGGTTACCCCAAAATTGTTTGGATTTATATTTAAAGAAATTATTTACACTCATATCCATAAATTAAGGATAATTCGGAGTCACGCGGAAATCGAACTCTAAAATAAATATATCCCCTGTAAAATCACTACACACATCTTCAAGAATCATATGCAAATTTCAGGAAGTAACCAGATGACACTGATGGTACGTCACAATGACGAGAGTGTAAGTAAAGAAGTAAAATTGTTCGCAGGCGCTTTATAAGCATTTCAGTGCAATAACCGAATAGTTATGACACAAAGGACGCATTTGAATGATTTTTTACGTGGTAGAATTATCGGCCGTCTGGAATGTGGGCGTACCCAACTGGAAGTATCAGACGAACTTGGAATTGCCCAGAGTGTCATCTCCAGGCTTTGGCAACGATTCTATGATGATGGTAATGTAAGTAGACGTTACAGCACAGGTCGCCCCAGAGTTACAACGCCGAATGAGGACCGGTATTTGGCAGTTACTGCCAAAAGAAACAGGCGGAGCACAGCCTCAGACCTGTCTCGTCAGCTCTCTTCAGCCACTGGTACGACAATTTCAAGGCAGACCGTGTACAGACGCTTAGGGCAGATTGGTCTATATGTTCGTAGACCTGTCAGATGCGTTCCACTTACTGCAACTCACTGTCGCCTGAGGTTAGCTTGGAGAAGAGAGCATGCATTGTGGACACCGCAACAGTGGGTTTGTGTGATGTTTTCCGACGAGTCCAGATTTAGCTTGCAGTCTGATTCTCGCCGGACTTTCATATGGAGATCTCGAGGTACCCGTTACCACCAAGAAAACATCACTGAGCGACACCGTTACGGTGGTTGTAACAGCTTTAAATAGTATTAAAATCTTGTAGTTTAAATAATTTAAATAGATGAACATTAAGTTATTTGTGAATGGCAATATTCGAAACCAGACTCGAGTGCCACGTGCGACTCTCGCACGAAGAATGTAATTTATTTTTAAATGTTAGAATATGTTTTCTCTTCTTGTTTGTATGTCGCCATTTTTTTGAGTGTTAAATAAAAGTTATTGCTGTGTTCCATCATTGGAATTGCTTCATTTCGTCAAAGAAGTATCACAGTCATAATTATTTTGGAGGCACCGACCAAGATCGAATAATCGTGCGTATTTTTATTTTATTAGTTCATCACTGAACATAATATTAGTGATACCAGATTATTACTTCCTGTTCATATAGAATTGCTTTATTTTATTAGTTCATCACTGAACGCAATATTAGCGATACCAGATTATTATTTCCTGTTAATATTAAATTGTCTTATTTTATTACCGTATTTGATATTATATTTAATATTCATTTTAGTTGTGCAGACGGTAGACATATATATATATTGCTCTATGTTATTATTCTTATTTTAATCACAATTAATGTGGTAGAGAGAATGAACTTCATATAATTTAAATATTTCATTTTTGAGGTATACGTACTTAACAAAGTGCATTTAATTTCGTGATTCCTGACTGCATTAATTAATTAAAGTAATTGAATTGAGCTATTTTGAGGAAATATAAAGAAAACAGTGTTCGTTAATTTTAAACATAGAAACAATGTCTTACTTAGGAAGAACTCGTAAGGAAGATTTGCAAAATCTCGCGGCTGAACTGGGAGTTCATGTGACTGCAGATTTGAAAATAGTCGATTTAAAACAGAAAATTGTTGAAAGTAGAGATTATGATGAAGTATTCGTCAAAGGAGTCTTAGACACAATAATAGAAGAACGGAAAGTGAGGGAGGAAAGGGAAGAACGGAAAGAGAGGGAGGAAAGAGAAGAACGGAAAGAGAGGGAGGAAAGGGAAAGAGAAGAACGGAAAGAGAGGGAGGAAAGGGAAAGAGAAGAACGGAAAGAGAGGGAGGAAAGGGAAAGAGAAGAACGTAGGAGACAGGAAGAAGCGGAAGAGCGGAGAAGGAAAGAACAGTATGAATTAGAGAGATTAAGACTTGAAGCAGAGACAAAGTCTCAAAATACCGGACAGATCCGGCCGAAAACGGAGCTGCGTCACCTTATGCAGAAATTCGATGACAAGAAAGGAGATATCAGTCTATATTTGCTATTGTTTGAAAGGCAAGCAGAATGGGCTAAAATTGATAAAGAAGAATTTGTATCTCATTTACTAGGACTACTTCCTTACGAAGTAACCCAGTTAATAGCTAGAGAACCCTCCGATAAAGCTAAAGACTATGAACACGTAAAGAATTTATTGTTAAGACGGTTTAAACTAAGCCCGGAAAAGTTTAGGCAGAAACTTATGAAACATCAAAAGAGTACCGAATCCACATGGGTGGATTTCAATTATGAAATAGAAAATTATTGCAAGGAATGGGTGACTGGTCTAGGAGTTAAGACTTTTGATCAGTTGCTAGATTTGATGGTGATTGACCAACTTAAGCGTCGAGTTCCTCCTGAAATTCGAGATCATTTTCTTGATGAGTGGGTAGAGATGATTTCATCTAAAAAATTAGCTGAAAAACTTGATGCCTATGAAAACGTTTGCGGAAACTTTAAAAAAAAGCCTGTAGTGGATAGGCAGAAAGAAAGATACAATGCACTAACTCAAGGTAAATTGAGTTCAGATAATAAAAATAAAACTGAAAACAAAATGTCATCAGGATTTAATACGCAAAGCTTGTTTCATAGACCTAGAAGTCCACGTCCAGATGATAAATATGAAAAACGAAAGACGCCACAATGCTATCAGTGTGGGTCCTATCAACATTTAAGGCCCCAATGTCCAAAACTTAAGAATAGTACTGAATCTCCTGCTAATCTTAACAGAATTAGTGCAAAACCAGAGGATAAATTTCTATTACCTTATACTAGTATGGGTTACGTAAATGGTCATAAAATTCCTATATTAAGGGATTCAGGTGCTAGTATTGATATAGTTTGTCGCAAATACATCACGCCGGAAATGCTGACAGGTGAAAATGTGTGGGTGCAACAGCCATTAGACTTGAATCCAACCTGTTTACCATTGGCTGAGATCGAACTAAATTGCGATCTTGGGCGAGTAATAACTAAGGCTGCCATTATTAGAAATGAACTCGACAAAGGAAGGTATTTATTAGGCAATCGAACTTTTGCACTGTTGAATAAACAAAGAAAGGAGCCTGATAGTTGTCCTCACCAGGTTAATGCTGTCTCTACTAGAGCTCAAAGGAAAAGAGAAATAGCTGAAGAGAAGCTCTTGGAACCGATGAAGGAAGAAAATAAAGCATCCAGATATGTTTTTGAAGAAGAAGATAATTTACCGGAACTAAATACGGAAGATGAAGCTCTCATGAAACTGGTAAAAATTGACTCAGAAGAAATTGCACAACTTCAGCTTGCTGATAAGGAACTGTCTAAAATCATCCAAGAAGTTAAAGAAGGTACATGCAAAAATGAGAACTATAGTCTGACAGGAAAAGAACTTTTAGTTAAAAAAACGACGGATAAAATGGGCTTTGAAAGACAGTTTGTCGTTATACCTGAAAAACTCAAGCCGTCAATTATAAAGATGTGCCACGAAGGAACTTCTGGTCATTTGGGTGTCAAAAAGACCAAAGACAGACTTGCTAGATATTTTTACTGGACGAGGTGTTACAAAGAAACTGAAGATTTTGTAAGAACCTTTGATGCTTGTCAGCGCGCTGGAAAAGGAAATGACAAAAAGAAGGCTCCAATGACATTAGTACCAGTAATTTCCGAAATATTCACTAAAATAAATGTCGATGCCGTTGGTCCGCTACCTATTTCAAAGACTGGAAAAAAATATATTATTACAGCTCTGTGTATGTCGTCCAAATATCCAGATGCTGTAGCGGTGACAGACATTTCTTCGCCATCTGTGATTGATGCTTTCTTACAGATTTTCAGTCGTATGGGTTTCCCAAAAGTGTTCCAAACAGATCAGGGGACCTCTTTCGTCAGTGCTTTGACAGAGGAATTTTTGGAGCGTTTCGGCATTAAACATGTAAGAAGCTCTGTGTATCATCCGCAGAGTAATCCCGTTGAGCGATTCCATAGAACGCTAAAAAGGGTGTTAAGAGTCGTATGTATAGGAGCGACTTCGGATTGGGAGAATTATCTACCATCAGTTCTTTTTGCTCTCAGAACAGTCACACACGAAAGCACTGGTTTTACACCAGCAGAATTAGTTCATGGCAAAAACCTACGAACGCCAGTCACTTTACTTTATGAGCAGTGGCTAGAACCGATTGAAGAAAGTAATAATGTTGTCAGTTACGTTTTCAAACTTATTAATCGAATGAAGAAATGCCAGGAACTTGCCGTGGAAAACATGAAAGAAGCTCAACAACGGAGGAAAACATGGTACGATCGAAACGCAGTGAAAAGAGAATTTGCTAGAGGAGATTTAGTTCTTGTTTTATCAACGAATCGTCAAAATAAACTAGAAGTACAGTGGAAAGGACCTGGAAAAATAGAGCAGAAAATTTCAGAAACCAATTATATTGTAAGTTTCGAGGAACAAAATGAGCCAAATCAAGTATATCACATTAACATGCTTAAACCATATTACAAAAGACCAGAAATGATTAATATGATAACTGAAGTGGAAGGAGACTTAGAAATGGACATTCCTCGTTTACCTTCCAATCCAAGTATATTAAATTTCTCGGACATCATAGAAGAGAATGAACTCGAGAAAAGGTTGAAATCCGAGCAAATAGAAGATTTACGAAAGATTTTATGGAAATATTCTGGTTGTTTTTCAAATAATCCTGGACTAACAAACTTAGTTTGTCACGATATTGAGCTATTAAATAACGAACCAATACAAATAAAGCCATACAGACTGTCACCCCGACAGACTGAAATTCTCAAAAGGGAAATACAGAAAATGCTCGATCTTAAAATTATAGAGCCGGGAGAATCGGACTATACATCTCCCATGATTTTGATAGAATCTTCATCAAAGGATCCTCGGCCTTGTATTGATTATCGTAAACTCAATGCTGTTACTAAAACTGAATACTATCCTTTGCCTAATATTGAAGAACGTATCGAAACTGTAGCAAAAGCAAAATATATTACCCTATTAGATTTATCTAGAGGCTACTGGCAAATTCCGTTAACAGAAAGAGCCCAAAGATATGCAACATTTGTAACTAGTTTTGGAAGTTTCAGGCCTCTACGTTTACCCTTTGGATTAAAAAATGCCCCATATTTTTTTAGCAAAGTTATGACTAAAGTCCTGGCTGCATGCGAAGGTTTCGCTGTACCATACCTGGATGACATTGCCATTTACTCAAAAAACTGGGAAGAGCACCTTAAAAACTTAACTTCTGTTCTAGAGAGAATACAGAAAGCAAATTTACGACTAAAACCATCAAAATGTAAATTTGCACAAGATCAAGTGAGATACCTAGGCCATGTTGTGGGACAAGGACAACGAACCCCGGATGAAGTAAAGATCCTGGCTGTAAAGGAGTATCCTACACCTAAAACCAAAACAGAAGTACGTGCTTTCTTAGGACTGGTAGGGTATTATCGCCAGTACATACCGAGATTTTCGGAAATTGCTTCACCCCTCACGGACGCTTTGAAGGGGGTAACAAAAAAAGGAAATATACAATGGTCTGAAATATGTGACAGAGCTTTTAAAAATTTAAAAGAGTTGCTATGCAAGAAACCAATTCTGTATGCTCCCGATTTTGATAAAAGGTTTATTATACAAACCGATGCCTCAGACAATGGCATGGGTATAGTACTATGCCAATTAGATGATGAACAACGTGAACATCCTATCTTGTATATAAGCAAAAAATTTACTAAGTTTGAAAAGAATTATTGTACTACTGAAAAGGAGTGCGCTGCTATCATCTACGCTATCAAGAAACTGCATTTTTATCTGGATGGTCAGCAAGAATTCTTGATTCAAACTGATCATAATCCTTTGGTCTGGCTACAATCCAACGCCAAATGTAACTCTAGATTGATGCGCTGGGCACTCTCATTACAACCTTATAATTTTAAGGTCATTCATCGCAAAGGATCTTTGCACAAGAACGTAGATGTTCTGAGTAGAATTAAGTAATGTAACTCTTAGTGTATGTAACCACGTTTAGAATTAATTTTATTGTTTAATGTATGCTCAACTAATGTATTTGAACGTTCTCCATTTCTTTCTTTTTAAATGTAGTGTAAAAGTATTGTTTAAAACTTAAAATTTTTTGGCCTGAAATTTAGAAATTTATAAGAGAAATAACCTTTGCTCTTTAAGCAAATGAGCAAGCCGAGCTTATTAAACTGTCAAATTTTACAGAACTTTTCCCTTCGGAAAAAGTCTCTCCGTTGGGGGAGAGGTTGTAACAGCTTTAAATAGTATTAAAATCTTGTAGTTTAAATAATTTAAATAGATGAACATTAAGTTATTTGTGAATGGCAATATTCGAAACCAGACTCGAGTGCCACGTGCGACTCTCGCACGAAGAATGTAATTTATTTTTAAATGTTAGAATATGTTTTCTCTTCTTGTTTGTATGTCGCCATTTTTTTGAGTGTTAAATAAAAGTTATTGCTGTGTTCCATCATTGGAATTGCTTCATTTCGTCAAAGAAGTATCACATGGTGCAGGAGTGCTCGTTTGGGGTGGAATTATTCTGGGTTCCAGAAATGACCTGCATGTTCAAATTGGAACCATGACAAGCCAAATCTATCGGGACGTCATTCTGGAACAACATGTACGTTTGTTTCGGGGCGCCATGGGCGTACAATTTGCGTTTATGGATGACAACGCCCGTCCTCACCGTGCAAACATCGTAAGCGAATGCCTTCAATCGGAGGATATCACCCGTATGGATTGGCCAGCATTCTCACCGGACTTGAATCCAGTCGAGCACGTGTGGGACATGCTTGGCCGACGAGTTGCAGCCCGTCGTAGACTTCGGAGAGCTTTGCTTTTTGAGTGGTGTAATATCCCCCAAGATCAGATCGATAATTTGATACTCAGCATGCCTAGGCGTTGTACGGACTGTATTGCATCGTCTGGGAGACATACAATGTATTAACAATCATACCAACCATGTAATATTGTTTTTTTGTAAATAGGTTTTTTTTTTGTAATTTGCTCCAGAGAGAAAAAATCGCTAATTTTTTAAACAATATCAAGCATATAGCATCTTTTTTTGCTCTTTACCTTTTGTTAAATAAATAAGCTTTACAAATAAGTCAAATTTGCTTTGCCTATAACTCTGTCTGATTTTGCATTATTCTTAATTTATGGACATGAGTGTAATTTCAAATATAATATAGGGCGATTGTATTTGGTGGCAACCATCTGAAAAGTGATACATCGTTTATAGTGATTCAACGTAAAAGGCCGTTTCGAGACTAATATCCCATTCGGGTCTAAGGTCCCTTTTGAGCTAGTGGATCGCGAAAAAACAAATGAGGGAGTGTGATTTGATTTAAATTGTCAGCTTTACTAAAATGTATGAGTAATATCTAATTAAAAACATGTTAAGATTTAATTATAATTATTATTACGTGCAGTTATTAAATTTTTTTGTTGTTCTTTTTCATATCCGCTATACGTTAATAATTTTAGACGATAAATTACTTAGTATAAATATCAGTGTTCTGGTTCTTCCTTCGAGTTACCATTTATAACTATGAATTATCATTTTATCAATAATAATATAAAAATACTACAATCTTTTACACTGTTCATGGAAAATGGGTTGCCATTGCCTCTTGCCTCGAGAGGTTGGGCGTCTGCCTGTTGGTCTGCGAAAGGTACTTTATTTTGCTTTTACCACCCATTGGAAATCCAGTGGGAGCATTCCCCAACCGACACTCGATACAGGTTTAAGGTTCCCGAATACCAAGGCTGTTCCTAGCGGAGGTCCAGCGCGTAAAAGTACGCGGGCGGCCGGAATCTCAAAGTTTTATTAATCATTGAGCATTTTTTTTTAATTTGGGGGCGGCAGTCTTAGGAAAGTACGCCGGAAGCCAATGGCCTAGGAACGTTCCTGCCGAATACATAATGGCCTGCCCACATCGATCAACTAAATAAACACTGTATAATGCAATGGATATCAGCCCACGTCGGCATAGAAGGCAATGAAGCTGCTGACCCTGGACAAAGCAGCGACACAATTAAATGAATAATCTCATCGTCCCACCTCATTTGATGATATGAATTCTGTTGCTCAGTCAAAACTAAGAAATCCAACCACCAGGCAGGAATTTCAGCTATGCGAACTCAACGCCAACAGGATTACTTCTAAAATCTTCGTAAGACATAGAACTGGCCATTTCAGAGGAATGAAAATCTTACCGGACAAGACGAGAACCTACACTCTCTGCAGAAACTGTCCTGGAATCGAACTTGGACCAGACCACATTTTCTGCTGCCCCGCCATTTTGGCTGCAATGCAGCAAATTAGTGATTACCTCCAGGAAGACTTCTATGAAGTAAATTGCCTCGAGACAGCTAAGGCGGTCTGCACCACCCAAAGTACCATCTAACCGACTTCATGGACAAACAATCATAATAATACTAAAAATGAATAACAAAAATATATATTGATAAGTTTACCTTTTACTTAACTTCCGAATGAAAAAATATGTAATTTTCTGCTGGTGTGATGCAGATTGCAAAAAAATTTTATTCATGGTTACAAAGCAAAGTAATCTTTATAAAAATATCCTATATCTTGCAAAAAGACCTAAATTATCAAAACCCTTATTCGAAGGAATCTTATTTGAAGGATTCCAGAAATCTGATAAAAAAATCGGTAACTCTTTCAGAATTAGGATTAAAATCTTAGGAAATTTAACATTTGTCCTATCTTTACTTTTTTATAATTTAAATAAAAAATTTGACATATTTGTAGCATTTTTCTGCAAGATTTGAGATGTATTACCATCATCTTGGGTGCATATCGTGCGTAGGTTCATCTAAGAAATAAATCACAAAATTAGCAAAAAATGCAAAGCTGGTGATGCAGTACCTCTCAGTTGAATTTACTTCTCAGTATCGACTTTGACATGAAAACTCCGGTTAGGATAATCAAAACGAAGTTTCACGAGCTAAGTGTAGCTGAATGGTTGAACAGATGGGATATCAATTATGAAAAAGAAGATTCACATCAATATTCTTGCCACAAATGTGAGAAAATCCAGTGAATTCAGTGGACTGTCCAATGTGCCTAGCATAAAAATGCCATCCATTGTATGAAACTGAGCTGAACTGGCATCATTTTCAAATTTGATGCATGATGTGAAACCTGAGCAGAAAGAAACAAGTTTATTATTGAAATATCCATATTTATATATTTCTGATTTGGCAACTAAAAATAAAACACATACTTTGTTTTTACATCAAGTTTGAGTCTCCAATTTTGCACATGTCCTTGGTTTAGTTTATTTCACCATGTATACCTAATTTTAATAATGTTTGAGAAATAAAAATTATTAAAAAAATGCTTGTAAGTAAAGACTTTTCTCAATGTCTTCACAATAAAGACTTATTAGTACTTGTTTGTGTACATACATATGCATATATATGAAATAAAATTTGATAACATGTGAGCTCACAAATGATTTAAATTCTTTTTTTATGTATATACTAAATATGAAAATATCATTTCATATTTTATGTTCAGAATACTTATTTTCAATCATCATTGTATGATGTCTAAATAAAACATGTACATTTGAATAAAACACGTGTACATTTATTTATTTCTTAATTTTACTCTATCAATAAATTTTTCGGAAAAAGAATATATGTATTCTGAACTGATTTATCGGTATATGTACGTATAAAATTACATCATTTTTAATTAAGATACAGTAACACGCCAAACAAGGAGCTGAGGATGATGGTTCGGTAAAACCATGGAAACTAGTCCTGTGAAAGTTTGAAAATATAACGCTGATTTTTGTTGTTTGACTTATAAATTAATACATCGGTTTTAATTGAAAATTTTATCCAATTACTTTTAATTATCATTCTTAAAGTAATCCTAAATATATGGCATTATTTATGGGCAGGGTACAGGAAAATAAATAAAAACACTGGAAAAAACTAATAAATTGCGAAATAAGCTAATATAATTACTTTCAGCTTATAAACAGTCTGGAGAGCTGTCCCCAACGCATTTCCAAGGTGTGCGCTATAAATGGTGGATTCGAATTGTTTGCGGCCCACCAGAGGCCGAGCGGTAAAGTCGCTGAACACTGGTAGTTCGGTCCGAGGTTCGAATCCCGCGAACGGGCTGGCTGCATGGGCGTTTTCGTGGTTTTTCCCGTGTGTAACGTGTATACAAGCCAGTTTCCTTAGAAAGTCCTCCACGAAGGCATCCCTCCCCTTAGGCAGATAGCCCTCAAGGCTTTGCCATAAACACACACACATACTCGAATTGCTTGCAGCTCGAACGTTCTATGAACATAAAAAAGCAATCTATGCCGGCGGCCCTCAGGGAAGTTTACTTTCACTTCAAATGTTCAACATATTCCTAAATTACCTAATGTCGAATTAGTTTTATATGCGGACGACACAGCCATCATCTCTCAACATTCCAGCACCACCACGGTAAACTCTGCACTGCAGAATTATCTTTCTAGAGCTCTGGCTCGGACTGTGGAAGACCAAAATTAATGTCGCAAAATGTGCTGCCACTTTATTTATCCGAAGTACTTTCCCAAATTTACCTAACTTGCAGTTCTTTGGAGAAATAATTCCCTGTTACTACTTATAAGTATCTAGGAGTGATACTTGATTCAAAATTAATTTGGCAACTTCCCATTCAAAAAACAATTTCCAGTGCGAAGGTTGTCAAATTCCAATTACAGCCTTTTTTCGCTAGAAAAAGCAGTCTGCCCACGGAAAACAAGGTCTAGCTCTATAAATCAATGATAAGGCCTATTCTGACATATGCAAGTCTCGTATGGGGCGCAGCAGCAATTACTAAGAGGAAACATATCCAAATTTTCCAAAATATTAGGCTTCGGTAAATCTACAAAGCTCTTTGGTTTGTTACGAACGAGGATATTCATAATGCAGCTAAAATTTTCCCCTTAAATTGCTTTATACAACGACTTTCGGTTAACTTTTTCAAAAAGATTTCTTCGATCGGTACCCCGTTCTCCATTCATTGCCTATTTATCATTGGAATTGCGTCATCTAGAAAAGGACCCAGAGCCACTTTGGAAAGCGCATGTAATGCTTTACTATTTCCATTGCTATTCCGTTACTATTTCCATTGCTATGGAGACAAGGCGCATCGAAGCTATCAGTCAACTCGTTCACTGACCCCCCCGCCTGAGCGAATTCGCTGTTCTTTCATCTTCGCTCAGGGTCACTCTCTTTGTTCCGTAATCGGGCAAATATTATTTCTTTCAACCGTAAGCGGTTGTAACTTAAGAGTTAGCACCTCTTTGTTCCCTGCTAAAAGGGTTCTTGTGCACACATACAGGGGCGTAGCTAGAGTTTCCAGCGCCCGGGCACAACTGAAATATTTTCGCCACTTTCTGTGTGCCAAGAATGGAAAACATTTCATTAAAACATTTCGTAGCATCAATTTGGCGCCCCTTGAATGCTGCGCCCGGGGACAGGTGTCCCCTTTTACCCCACCCTAGCTACGCCACTGCACACATATTTTACTTAAACTCAGTCTCTTTAAGAGAATTTCTTTCATTTATTACTATTATATCATAACACTTAAAGCTAAAACTATTAATTTATTTATCTCATGTTTCTCCTCAGAGGCAGTTCTGGCCCTGTCTCTTTAAATCTAACTCGCTAGCGAGTTCTTCGCTCCCTTTTCTCTCCAGACCCGAATCACTTGCGACATGAATGACCTTTCGAGAGTGGTTCTTTTCTCGTGTTGTTAACACCACAAGATCATTGATCAAGGAAATATTGCATCTTTTCAAAATTTATGATGTAACCCTTCAGAATTGATTCTGGCCCTTTATTCGATCTCAAAATTATAAAATTAAGTCCTTCGGTGTTTTTTTTTTTTTTTCACTGTGGAAGGCAGTTTACCCTTTTTTATTTTGACGATTCGACACTAAATTTTACCTCTTTGGCGAACCTTCTTTTGGTGATAATTATTTAATCTTTAATGATGTGGGGATAAAGGCATCAACCCTAGTAATTGAACCCTTCTTTGATCCTTGGCAAGGTAAAATAGCTAGCTATAAATGTACTGGTACAGCCATATCTGTTAGTCATTTTTTAAATGAGAATATTTCTCTTCCTATAAGTGGCATCAATTAAGCGTATCGCTACTTGGTGTGATTGATTTGTGTCGTGTTAAGTGTTTGTGTTTACTGTACTTTATTAAAAAAATGTTTACGAGTGAGGTTTTATTTTTAAGGTGTAAGGACTTATATTATAAGTCCGTTCTAATTTTATTTGAATTGACATTAAGTTATTAAATAAAAGCAGTTGTTTGTGATAATACAGTTTATCCCTTTATTGGTTTATTTCTTGTTTGGGTATGTATCATTAACATTTCGCTTGGTAAAGCTGTCGTTTAAATTATTATTTAAGGTAAAAATTGTAGCCTCTGGACTTATGGGTCTACTCACAATATTTGAAGTGTTTCCTTCATATGCAAGGTTGAATAAGAGCTTAGATTCGTAGATAAAGATGTAATTAATTTCTCATATACAGATTCATTTATAATAGTTTCATTATTAATATAATCGTAAGATTAAATGTACGAGGGTTGATTAATAGACAAAAATTTCATGAATGTTGAGCATTTTGCAAATAGCAAAACTACATTGTGCAATACTAATTTATTCAGTACTATATGGGAAGTGTAATAATAGAATTGTTGTGTAGATTCAAATATATGGCAGTATTATGTTAATAATTTAGCAGAATAAAGAAATGGAGTAATTTGGATATAATTCATATTGAAGGAACTCAGAGTTTAACATAAGTTTATTAGGAATTGTAAAAATTTTACAGAAATGAAACTAACCCAATGCAAACATAGAAATTTTTCCTCTGTAAGGCAGGCATGCGTTTCTTTTTGTAATAATACATGTTTTGGATTTATTTAACACTCTGAGCACCCCGGGTTTTTATATCTGTGATGAAGAAGTGTATTTAAAGGGCCTTTATTAGCTGAATGTGTATATTTACCAATTTTAGTCTCTATTTTCATAAACTTACATTTATCAAGATGACATTTATTTTATTAATGAAAGTACAGAAGCAAAATATCTTAAATTTTAAGCTAATATATAACAAAAATTGAAAAATCTCGTGACCGGATAAAGCTGGTCATGGTGCTCAGAGGGTTAAAATTATTATCATTAACTGTTTTTTACTCTGTATGTCTCTTAGAAACTATAATATGAAGTTTATATTATAGTTTAACTATAATACTAATATAACTATAATACTAAGAAATACTAATAACTATAATACTAAGAATACTAATAACTATAATACTAAGAAAACTATAATAGTAGTTTCTAATTATCCTTATTTCCACCAAAAAATTGTGAACTTGTTGGTGATTTTAGAGAGCATTTGCGAAATCATTGCCACTGAAGAAAAACATTTGTTTTGTGTCTTTACATCTATATCAGTTATGCATCTTATGCTGCCTATTTTTTTCCTTTGCACTGTTCTCACTATTTACCCAGTGATCTGTTTACAGTAAAAAAATCAGTATTGCATGAACTTGGCATTATGCACAACCTTAGCATCAAATTCCTAAACTAAGAAGAAAAATAGAGGTGTATGATGCCTTGAAGTGAGCCACATGATCCTCTGTTACCTTATACATGGAGAGGACTAATCTGAGATTTCGCTGAAGGCAACAAAACTGCACCTTGTGAACCACCGTGAGGCTAAAAACATTGAAACTCAAAGGAGAGATCATAATCTGAAGTCGCACTGGGAAAAATGTCTGTAGAAGTTGAAGACTGTCTGGGCAGGTGCTATGAGCATATCTAGCTTCCTACATAAATTTTTTTTCTCTAAATTGTCGGTTGCCACTTAAGTACTCCTTGGCAGCATTGTTCATTGTCTCATCAGTACTTTTTCGTGGTTTTTTGGTGGAGTTGCAGATAGTAAGAAAGTACCAAGCGTACAATTTTCATATGAGTGTGGGACCATAAGAAAATTCTCTTATATGTAGAATTTTTTTATTTAAGTAAAGATTGTTGTGGATCATAATCATGAGTAAATTTACTTTTAAGCATATTGGTCATATTATTATAAGCTGCATTTCTAATAATATTACAGTGATTTTCAGCGTCTTTTCTATCACAAACTATTTACAACTTCAAGTGAAAATTTCAAGATACATGAAAGTTCAGTATTGGTAGGAAAACTCAGGTTACATATACATTATTTTACTTATATATTGCAATTTATTGTGCTTAAATATTAGTAGGTGACATTCACAAAAGCATATGCTTCAATAAGTTGAATATGATTCCATATTTAAAATTGGCTTCTATATCATTTAAAACTATCAGAAAATATGTTAATTTTTGAGTACTTTTATCAAACTTTTGAGTATTTGTGAATTTTGTTTTTATAGGCTCATAGTCTTAACATTTTTCATTTATGAATTAACAAAATGGCATTTGCTGATTATCTGCACCTCTGGCTTCAATGTATGGTAGAATTGCTAAGTTTTTCATACATTTTTGAAAATACCCCTGCAACAGTCAACTCATACGTGCATGTACTGTACATACATATAAGTTTTTATTTAACTCAGTTTGCCAAATGTATCCATTGGTTGTATAAACACTGACAAACAAGATTGCTGTTCCCCCCCCTCATAAAATTTACTTCTTACAAAATGCTTCAGTTTAATCCTAGTATACAGTACACACAGGATTTGGCAACATTATGATACTCAGTAAATGCTGTGTATATGATGAGCAGTAAATGAGTCATTTTGGCATTGGTGGTAATTTTCAAAATCGTGGGCAAGGTTGTACTGCATACTAGGACGTTACCAATGCTTTTTTTATTATTATTTATATAAACAGAATAGTACCTATGAGCTATAAAATTAGACTACCAGCCAACACTTTTTGTTAACATGAATTTATCAGCGAGTTGGCAAATTTTCATGATTTTGCAGTTAATCTGAAAGTATCAATGAGAGTAAGAAATGCAATACATTCTTAAATTTTTTTTTTAAAAATCTAATCTGTAATATATTTAGAATAGACTCCTCATCAAATAGTATGTATGGGAGTGGATCTTTGGCCAGAAAACCAGTTACTTGGAACAAGCATTAGGTGAAAAGTAATATATAAAAATATTTTATTTATTATTAACTTAGGTGAAAAGTAATATGTAAAAATATGTATATAAGAAAACTGGGATCCAAAAGGCATTTTTAATAGCCAAATGAAGCTTTTCTTCTTTATTTTGAGTAGTTAGGTACATTAAAAAAAATTCCAATGGCAGATTACAAAAGCAAGTTTTTTTTTAACAAGACAATTTCATATTTGTTTGTAGACTGAACAAACAAATACAGTCAAAAGTCGTTAATCCGGACTCTTCGGGACTTCGGCGATTCCGGATTATAGATCATCAGTTTAAATCTGGTAAGATAGCATGCAGAAATTATAAAATTAAAAATATCAAAACGTAATTTATGAAATAAAGAGCAATTATGATCGAAAGGGTATCAAAATTTACAAAAAGAAAAAGCTAAATATTTATTTGTTTACATTATTAAACATTTCGTTCAATGTAAGTTGTTTAATTTGCTCCGTTTCATGCGATAATACTTTCTCTTTAATTCTATTAAACAGACATAATTTCTTGTTTAGTTACAAAGTTCCGCTGTTCAAGTCCTATAATTGCTGTGTCGAGAGTACCGACTAATTTGTCAATAGAAATTTTTTCGTTTTGAATAACCTCTGAGTCACTTTCTTCACTCTCGGAAGCGAATTATAATGACAAGGAACTTGATTTAAATCATATCAAAGACAGAATACATCGAGATGAAATACTACATTTAGTAAAGAATTATAAACAAAATAAAATAAAAACATCTACTCTGAAGATAAGGATAGTGCTGACAGATCAACTTCCAATTCACTGCGCGCGGTGTCGTTTCCCTCCCCCCTCACAGCAGCGTGAAATTGATAAACATATTTCGAAATGATTAGATAATCAAAGGATATATGCCTTTATCTATTTTTTGCAGCAATTCCACTTTCTGTTTAATGGATTTCGAAAAATACTTTCGCTTTGTAGATCCTTTACGTATTAATAAATATATATCGGAAATTCTATTTGACATAATCGGAAGTTCAAGCTTACTTTTATAAAATTGCTCTAACAGTCTGCAAAAAATAATAAGCCGGATCCAATTCGAAGATTAAGGATCAACGCAATCTGCAACATTAACTGAAATAAATAATTAGATAGTTTTAGCTTATACCGTCCGTTATAAATTAATTGTGCATGCGTAAACGTATTATGCGCATGCACACATGTATATTCGCAGCCGTAAAAGTCTTACGCGCACGCGTAAACGCTCATGCGCGTGCGTGAACGCCACTCATGCGCAGAAAGTTTTTAGCTTTGAGGTCCGGATTATGGGTGTCCGAATTAACGACTTTTGACTGTATGAAAGAGGACAACAAGACTGAAAGCTACCCACAGTATAATCTATAAATCTGTTTTGCACCTTGTCTTCCGCTATTTCTCCCAGAGTGATCTAGTGCAGGGCAAATCCAAGTTGCATTTGCAAGTTTGGCTTGGGCTTTCATTCAGTGCAGATATTTTAAAAGGCCATCATTGCCAGTAGAAGGTTCTAAGATAGCAACAGTTTTCTCTCTGGGAAATGTCTAGAGTTCTGTTCATACTTACTTTATGACTGTTCCTTTCAGTAATATCTTTCCATAAGGCTTCCCTGGGTAAAAGTATAGTTTAGGGTACCCCTTGGCGATTTTTGGCGGTACATGGATTCCGATTTTGTGCAATTCTTTGACTCATTATTGTGGCTTGCGAAGCGGCGATTTTTGCCACTTAAAAAGTCAAAGGAGCACCAAATTCTACAATATAGGCAAACAAAAAATACATAATCTCAATAAAACACATTTTAACCCTTTGCGTCGCACTAAACGTTAACATCGGAATTTCAACAAAAAAAGTTGTATGCAGTCTATTTAGTCCTAAAGGAGTATACAGGTAAAATTTTGTAAAAATTGCACTTACCGTTTTAATTCTGTGGGTGTTCCATGAGGTGGAACACTGCACCGCCAGAGCTTTTAAAAGTGCGACTAAGCGAGCATTGCAGTGAAGCACGAAAATGAGTAGAAGCGTTTGTATAAGAATGAAAAAAACTCTGTATTATGGCTGTATACATAGTTTCCTGGATATACACAATATTCTTGAATATATACGGATAAATAATTTCTTTGTTTTTCTTAGTTTCTTCTCCTTTTTTTTTTTTTTTAAAAAAAATTACATATCATATGTGTATGCAGTTAAGTATATTTTCTTTCTTATTTTAAAATATATTTGATAGTTTGAATTTTGATAGACTGTTGCATGTTATATTACAAGGCTGTGCTTATTAATTTAGAATCTGGTATTACTTTATCTAAAAAAATTTGCTTTGTAAAATATCGTTTGCCCTTCTCCACTTTTTGTGGTAGGATTATGTATAGATATTTTCCCGACTACTAAAGAAAAATATCTACAGGGCTTTTAGATAATTCATCCTTGTTTGCGGTTCTATCCTAAACTTTATTTGAATTCTGTTGTTTATATATGTAGTTATAAAATTGTAAAAATAATCCTGAGTATTTTTCTCATAAGAAATGTTATTTTTTCTGTTAGTGCTATTTTTTATTTGGTGTTATATTTTTCATTTCTTTTCTTCTAGAATTTGAACATGGATAATTATAATTCCTTTCCTGTGCTTCATGGTTCAACAAATACACCACGTCTTCCAGCATATAATGCACAGAGTAGAATCCATGCTCAGAACAGGTCTTCTTTATTGCCCCAAAGTTCGTATCAACAGCATAATGCAGAATATTTCAGTTATAATGAACAAAGATTGCAGACAAGTCAGCAGTGCTCATTTTCTCAAAATGAAAGTTTGCAGATAGGTTTAAAGCAAAATTATAACCAAAGCAATCTTTTAAGGCAACAGAATCAACCAGTAAATCATCAAGGAATATTTGAAGATCAGAGATTCCTTACTGCTCAGCAGTATGAATCTAATTATGGCAGTTATGATAAAAATCGGATGCAACGAGATTCAGTTATGTCAATGAACACTTTATCTACAGAGCATAAAAACAGAGCCTTTAATCAAAATCACTCTTCTAATTTTTCAATGGGGCAATTTACTTTAGGTAAAGATGAAATTCTCCCACGGAATATTTCTAATGATGTTTTTCCAGAAAAACAGATTTTCCCAGAAACTGGGACATATTCAGGATCTAGTGACATGAGATTACAGTCCAGTCGAATGAAACAGAATTATCCACAGTCTAATAATCCATTTGTGGCTGAAAAGAAATTTGCTTCCTACTGTGAAGGTCCCAGAAATGAAAACAACCAAGGTGTTTTTCCATCTTCTAAATCCTGTACATCTTTAAGTGCTATTGCTAGTTCATATAGTTCACCGCAGCAAGAAATGCTATATGATAATATACCTAGTCCTCAAGTAGTTAAGTCTGAATCATTTGAAAGAGATTTCTTAAGAGAACCATCGTCTTGTATTTCAGGGAGCACAAGTTTTTTGAGTGAACAAAATAACTGTGAAAACTATGGAATTTCATCAAGGTCTCAGTATAATGTGTCAACTGCTAATCATTTGACTGGTGTAAATAATCAATTTTCCTCATATCAATGTTCTACTCAGAGCATTGAATCTACTGATAAAATGAGTTTCTCGACACCACAATTTTCTCCTAGTTGTAAGGTCTCATTTTCATCAAATGCTGAACAGTTTAACAATAAAAGACAATTTCCAAGAACTCAAGTTGAAACTGCATCATTTGATGGTAGGGATAAGTTTTTATCCCCTAATAAGCCATATATTAATGCAGAAAAACAGGTTCTAGATGAGTATTCACATCTAGGAGGTACAGCTTGTAAAAATAACACAGCTAATTTTAATATACCTGCATTGCAGGAACCTATGTTAAACAGAATGCCACCTCATAATGTTTCTACCAGTTCTGGACATAATTCATTCTTGGTTAGCAGTTCTGTCAGTGATGCACTAAGTTCATTAAAAGAGTTTTCACTTCATTCACAGAATTATTTTTCTGAGGTGAACCCAAAAGTTGAAAGCTGCATTTCCCCCAAAAAGTGTCGTGATGAAAGTCCTTTAAGAAGTGCAATTTCCTCACATTTATCTGCTAGCTTCAACGCATCTTCATCTCCTGCACTTCCCTATTTAAGTACAACTACGGAACAGGTACTTCCTGGCTTAAGCATTTCTTCAAGAGGCACGCCTCCTGATTTGAGCAAGCCTTCAAATATCCCTCCTTGTCTGAGCTCAGCTTCAACAAGCATATCACCTGATTTGAGCACAGCTTCAACAATTATACCTCCTGGTTTAGATGCTGTCTCTAAAAGTGTGTTAAATAATTGGAATGAACCCGAGGAGTTCACAAATAGCAATTTAAACATTTCTGACCATACTGAAAATGGAAATGACTGGTTAAAGGATAGTTCAATTCCATTCATTGGTGAAAATAATGGTCAACAGTCTGAATGCTTGGGAAAAGAATATAAAGATTGTGATAATACCTTTAAAAATGCTTTCGGTACCTTTCCTAAACTTGAAAAGAACTTTGAAGCATCTGCAACTAATAAGGAATCCCAGGTAGATATTATTTTTGGTTATTTTAAATGTTCTAATTGCATTATTCAAAAGTGATTTTTTATATTAGATGGTACTGGCCAATACACTGCCAACACTTTAGTGATGCCTTTTTCCTATGAAATATATTTTCAACATCAGCAAACTGAGTGATGAGGTTTTTTTGATTTCTCTCTCATCAGTATGGTTTAGTAGTTTTTTTCAGAATCACCTCAAACGGAGTTTTGTTTTCTCCAACTTGTCTATCTAGCTTGTTTCTCCAACTTGTCTGTGGAATAAAAAGGCAAGTGACTTTTCTCGTACTAATTCTCAGTTCTTATTCTGACATTTTGTCAGCAGTAGTTAACATTGCATTTTCAATATACATATTCTGTTCGTACAGTTTTATTGCATAAGTTTTTGAACCTGATTTTTTTGGCAAAATATCACATGCCTCAGAATAATGGATTGACTTATTTGGCAAATGTAGGAAACGTATGGGGCAAAATACGGTAAAAATAACAGGAGCTGAACATATGTTTTGATGAGAACTTTATGCTGGGATAAGGCCATCCCTATTCTCCCTTAGCCCCCCCCCCTCAAAAGGAACATTGGTGGACAAAGAAATAAGTATTTTGCAATATAAAATATTTTGCAATTGCAACAAGCTCAGTACAGCTTATGGGGTTGTTGCGATATTTTAGGAAGCAAAGGTATGGACTGCGTTATTTGTAGTGTGTTGGCAAGTATGCTAGTACTAGTCAAATGCCTATTTTAATGTTGGTTACTTTAGAAAAGCACTTCAAGGTTGTAACTGTTGTAGCAAATGTTGTGAAAGGTAGTTTGAGTTTTCTAATTTATTAAAATTTCCTAATCCCTTCTGTATGGTAATGATGATACACATTACGATTATAGAGAGGGTTGGTTGAACCTCGAAATACTTATTTTAAAGAACAGAGAACAGTAATAAACTTATGCTTTTGTGGTTTTCGTCTAAAAATGAATTACCATGTTTTAAAGTTCTTTCATTATAGCATTGATAATAATATTCCATGTACATATTTATTTTCACATAATTCTTATTTTCTTATGTAACGTGTATACAATTTCTGTATGGGCAAAATACCTTGGAGTTTGAAGAACATTTACTAGAAATGCAAACAATTTTTAACCCTTTCGCCGCGCTGTCCATGAAAATTTCCCCCCAGCGGCTGTCTGTTTTTCGTGGCGTGTAATGTTGTTTTCTCTGTACATCATAACTTTCCATACATGGCTTTCGTAGTGGATGAGTATCAATGAATATTAAGTAAAATTATAAGGAAATAAAGCATAATGGAAAAATTATATCTCTGCTTATTTCTAACAGCAGGATAATTTGATAACATCTGATCCAGGCGGTCCAATGAATGTGCTTGAGCCGTGTTACGGCCGCCCTGTGGAAGTTTCACTTGAACGCGCTAGACGCATTACGGACAATGAAGAGGTTAAATAGCGAGGTCAACCATTAGTAATGAAGTTATCTTTCTAAATCCGGGCCGAAATTCTCATAATATAGCCTTCAGACCAGCGTGATCGGAAACAGTTTTGCCCCCTCTTTGACATTTTCCTAATGAGAAAAGTCGTTAATCCCCCTCCATGGATGCAGTAAAATTTACACGTTTGTCAGACGCTGTGCCATAGTAGGTGGGTTGCTAGATTTGTGATTTTTTTCGATGATTATTTCGCTTTCATTTAAATGCAGTTATGTATATCCAGTACACTATTGATTTAGAACAAAATGTATGCAATGTTTATATTTCACTCGCTATTTCTGATCAATCTCGGCAATAATTTGTGAATTTTATAACTTTGTTTTCACACTTCATTTATATTCGCACATTTTCGCATTAGAAATTAGAAAACGAGAACAAAATTTTACAAGATAGAATAAATACGAACTAGCTTTGTAAGTCTGCAGGTTGGAATGCGATTTTTAATAACATATTTTTATTAACAAAATAATGGTAATGACTAATTTAATGAAATAATAATAATAATATTTATTACCATTAGATGATTAGAATGAGATTCAATACAATTAGATTTTGAGATGAACTTCTTTTTTCCATAATTTTGTTATTATAATATAAAAAAGGAAATCTGAGATACATTGGTTACGCTTCATCATTTAACTTTAACAAATATTACATTGGACTATCAGGCAAAGGATGTATATCTTTAACGAGAATTTTTCTTTGTAAAATTGGCTTTTGTTCATGTTAGCAGAGAAAAAAAATCTGTGATCTATACATGCAACCATCAAAAGTATTTTTCAGAACAGTTTTAAATGTTCATGAAAAATTAATTATACATCAATTTCTTTTCATAGGCAGAAATAAAAAAGATCTAAGTTATTCAAAATAAAACCCTTTGTGAAATTATTAATGCACCCTGGTTCATCCCAAATTCATATATTCACAGAGATCTTCAAATTGATACTATACAAAATTATATAAAAAAACTTGCAACAAATTTTTCCCTTTCTGTACTATTACATCCAAACAGCTGTATCAGCTCTTTGCGATGCTCACCTTTTCCCAGAGCAAAACACAAATATCCTTCGGCTATTCTAACCTAACATTTTGTTAATTATTTGAAGTACCTACTACCTTACTGATCCAACTTTTTTTTTCACAGTGCTGGTCTATTTTTATTCATTTCATCTTTCTTCGCCGACTGACGGCGGCTAAGTGAAATATCTCATTCTACCATCTTGATTCTTCATATTTTCCTTTTGTTGTTCCAGACATTCTTTTATTTGATACAGAGTAAAAGCACGCTGTCGCCCACTGTCACTCTCATTCAACACAAGCAAGGTGAAATATACATAATTCTGATCTTGTTCTAACATAATTCCTGTTCACAAGGATGCACTCGACAGTTATCAGTCATTGAAACAACTTGTCTGTCTTCAGATTTTCTTTTAGATTTTAACTTTTCACAAAAATGCTTTTGAATTGGTAAAGCAAAATATTCTTGTCCATCCAAGCATTCTTTTGATGTTTGTATGCCACAGGGAGATGTTTGATACCTGGCAGTACTCAAGGATATGTGAATTTTCCAGTCACCAGTAATTTTATCTTGTATAATCCAGTTGCATTCACATAAATAAAATTGCCAAATTTTTTTTTAAACCGTAAGCAAATATTTCATTAGCTTCTTCTAAAATTGAAGTCGGAAAACATGAAAATGACAGACCTATTTCATCTGCATGAAAAATATTTTCTAGTGCTGTATTGTTTCTTTTTATGAGCTATTTATTTATTTATTTATTTATTTTTTTATAAACAAAGTATTTCACTGGATGTATCCATTTAGCAAATTCTATGATGTTTTTTGAAATCAGCTAGCCATCCATCTGAAAATTTGCAGTCTTTTCCAACATTTAAGTTTTCAGAAAAATCTGCTTTTTTAAGCATTGGCCCTTTGACAGGATCTCCTCCTTCTCGTTTCAGTATAAACTACTCATACAGCACTTTGTCTACTGCCTCAAAACAAAAAAATTTTCCTTCATCAAAAACTTTGTTGGTCGTTGCACAGGAGGGAAATTTAATTAATTTTTCTTTTTGATATTTAATATCATAAATTTTTGATAATCCAATGTTAAAATCTCTCATTAAATTTTGCTCGTTTTCATCTTATTTCAAGATGGTTAATTATATCTGATTTTTGAGTAACTGTTCAAGTTAAGTTCTGATGAAAATTTCAAGCCAGTATATGGATAATTAATCAAAACAGATACAAGATTACTTTGCCATCACACTGAAAGATCTGTAAAAAATTTTTAAATTGTTACTGATATGGCATTCAACTTATTACCATGGCATTGGTACCATACTGATATGGCACTGGCATTCAACTTATTGGAACTTACTGGAATCTCAAGTGCTCTCATGTCGTAGCAACAAAGAACTTCTAATGGGAACACTACTGAATAGTAACTCACCACTTTTCTGAGGTGTAATCATGGCTGACAATAAGAACTACTACCATTCCATGAATACAACATTCGGGGGAGTAGTAAGCAATGTCTTTTAACCCTTCAGGCACACGCACCCTTTTCTATGCCATTACCACATTCACTTGGTCATTTTGACCCGTATTTTTATGCTAGCCACACAGTAAGATTTAGGCAAAAAATTATATCTAAATGTGTTATTTAATACTTTTTAAGCAATTATGTATGATTTATTTTAATGTCAATTTTCAAAGAAAAAAAAGGTACTTTTCCGTTTCGTCGGCGCAAATCTCGCCATGCAGACTTTATTGTCGAAAACACATTGTATACACATAAAAAATGTTGACAAATGTTAGTTCTAAGAATTTTTTATTTTGAAGGTATTTTATTGTCGTTTAAAATTTTGTAAAAAAGCCAATAAATAAAGACAATAAATTTGTAAAAAGACATTAATTTAAGAATTTACTATGCTTTCATCGTACAATATCCTGATTCGCTGGTTCAATACACGTGACCCCAAGTGATCTCATCTCACGTAAACTACGCTACAAAAATCTAATTCTCTCAGTAATTATCTACATTAATTTCAAATTAAATCTTAATTTGGAATAGAAGTTTAAATGCAAGAATTATTTCAATTATTTTCCACCATTTTGAAACATTTAATACATAGTTAATGATATTTTTCTTTTAAAAATGTTTTAATAACAATAAAATGAATAATTTGAATCATGGTTGTATTGGAAAATTTTGAATGAAAAGAGCTAAAACTTTTATTACTGAGCATTCAAATTCAGTTGGCATTATGCTTAAAATATATGTATATATATATATATATATATATTGTTCACAAATATTTTTATCACTTTTGTTAGACAGTTCAAACATATAATGAATGAATAGTTTTGCAGAATGATTTATCGCATTCTTCAGAAACTGACAGTCTTGCAATCAGATTTCTTTGGGCACGCTTAACATTGACGATGAGCTGTGAATTTCTTCCTAAGTTTCACCTGTCTGTTGTCTGGTAACTTTTAGGATCCCTTTAGAGTTGGTTCTAATACTCTGTGATATATTTATGTTCTGTGATCTCAAGATGTTTCTTTACTGAGCCAAGTGCCTTCAAATAATTTTGTCATGGTAAATGGTTGGTTTCATCGTTGAATTTATAGATAAAAAACTTATGCCTGTGATATTTAATAAACCAAAGACTAAAGAAGGCCAACTATGACTTTTTTTCAACATTGAATATCTTCCACACATCTCATTCACAGTATCTACTTTTCCTTTAGTCAAGTTGTAAAAGGTAATCCTAAAATGTATTGTTGCAAAGGTAATTTTCAAGTTTACATAAATCACCCACAGTCAGAGCGATTCTGTAATCCAAAATGAATTTAGAAAGCACTAGAAAAAAGTGTAACGAAAGTTCTAGATCAAAGTCGAATCACTCATAATCCGAAAATGAGATGCATGGCCTGGAGGGTTTTCCATAAATTTTAATTAAACTTAATATTTACATATATACAATGTAGGCTAAAATGCCTGAATCGAATATTTAATGCTCAAAAGGCAAGAACTGAATAGTTCCAGCTAAAATCTAAATCGAATTCTATTGCGTAGTGCATCAAAATTCTACCTTCAAGAAGAAGAATATTTTTTCAAGTCACGTGTTTAGAAGGGGAAAGTTAAGTAAGCCAATAGATGGACTCCTAACGCCATCTCTTGGCGATATCAAAGAATATTCCTTAACACACTCCCCACCTGAACTCTGACAAGAGTTCATCTAACTCAGCTATACATACAATCAAGTACATAAATTACTATTCTATAAAAATATTAAAATATACTAATTAGTCAAACACTTCAATTCCAATACAGGTTATACACTTCATGTATCAAATAATAAAAGTTACAACTAATAAATGAACTAAATTTTAAAATATTTTCCACTTAACTGAACAAACTTAACTAACGATATTCAATTTAATCATTAATAGACAAAAAAAGAAAAAAAAAAAATAACTAAATTGTTAAAGTTCAAAATATCTAAAGTTCAAGAGGATATAGATGTTGAACAGTACGTTTTAAAATCCCATTACCAGTTTTTAATTCGAATGATCGGACTTTACCATCACATCCAGGAATAATTTTTATGATTTTACCAAGTTTCCATAAGAGTTTGTTTTTATTATCTCCTTCGACTAAAACAACATCTCCTACTTTTAATTCTGGTTGAAGTTGCGGATTCTTCAAGAAATGGGTAGTTCTAAGATCTAATAAATATTGTTGCTTCCATTTCCACCACAACTGTTTTAACAGCAATTCTTGATAACGCTTTCTTTTTAACAGCGTTTCTCTTGTTGTTTCGCTACCGATTATTCTAGCAAAGGTCAAAGGATACTTCAAATCAGTTTGTCCAATGTTTAAGAAGTGCATTGCAGTCAACGGTTGCGGCTCGTCATTGTCGTTGTAAACGTAACTTAGAGGTCGTGAATTAAGAACTGACTCCGACAAGTAGTGTAGACATTTCTTCGAAAATCAACAATGCTTTTCCTACGATTTTTCTTAAACATTCTTTAACAGATCTACAAGTCTAACCCCCCCCCCACCATGGGGCTCGTTCGATTATAAATTTCCAATGGATTAAGACACAATAACACGCCGAATAAATACTAATTCAGAAGTCAAACAACAAAAATCAGCGTTATATTTACAAAATTTTCACAGGACTAGTTTCGATGGTTTTACCGAACCATCATCTTCAGCTGCAAAACCGCAAATGAACAAGATAGGAAATAATGATTAGATAAGATAAGAAAGCCTGGACAAGAATAAGCAAGGGGCGCCATCTGTTGGCGAAACCAGAACTAAAACATAATTTCTCTAAAAGGCAAATTTGGATTGGAATTAGGATCGTTAACTAGAACAGAAAGATTTTTATGAATGTGAAATGCCTCTAGAAAATCCAGTTCTCCAATGGAAGATGTTTTTTGAATAATTTTGGCAGCAGAAAAATTGAAAGTGTGATTTTCGGACCAACAATGTTGAGCAACAGAAGACTTCTGTGTTTCCTTTTTTCTAACATATGCCTCATGTTCTTTGACGCGAAATTTTAGGCTCTCTTAGTTTGGCCAATGTAAATTAAACCACACTGGCAAGGAATCCTATAAATACCCCAGGAATTCATATCCGGAATGGGGTCCTTGAGTATAGAAGTTGGCATTTTATTGATGGGAGAATAAACAACCCGAAAGTTAAATTTCTGCAAAATATGTGCAACTTTATAGCTAATTGATGGAAAGAAGGGAATGACAACAGAATTTTTATAATCTCCTAAAATAAGAGTGTGGCTTTTAGTGTGTTGAGATGAAAATTTTTTAACAGCTTGATTAATAATGTTGGGGGGAAAGCCCCTGTCAATAGCTATTGCTTTTAAATAATTTAGTTCTTCATCAAGGGCTAGTTTCGAGGAGCAAACTTGAAGAACACGGAAAACATAGGAATAAAATGAAGCTAACTTTTGTTTAGTCGGATGACATGATTTAAAGTGTGGTGGAAGGCAAACTGATGAAGGTTTACGGTAAACTGTAGTACTGAAGTTGGATGTGTTACGTGTGACCAGAATGTCGAGAAACGGAAGAGAATTGCAAGTCTCAAGTTCAAAAGTGAACTGAATAGCAGGATCAATAGAATTCATTGTTGAAAGAACTTTATTTAAATCATCTTTATTACCTTCAAACAGGGTAAAAGTATCGTCTACGTAGCGGAACCATGCCGGGAAGTTTAAAGTTTCAAACAATTTTGATTCATAATAATGCATGTAGATATCAGCCAGGATGGGACTGAGGGGGCTTCCCATGGCTAATCCCTCAGTTTGCTTGTAATATTTATTTTGGAAAACAAAATGTGTTTGTTTCAAACAGAGTTGAGTGAGAGAAATTAGCTCATCAATTTCGATGCAAGAGAAATGAAATTCGCGAAGTCTGGTTTCTAGACATCTTAATGCACCCTCCACTGGGACATTGGTGAATAATGATTTTACATCAAAAGAAACCATGAGTAAATTACTAGGAGAAATGTTTTTAACCTTTTTTACAAACTCTATTGAATTTTTTATGGTGTAAATGTTATTGTCTAATAGAGGGGAAAATCTAGAAACTAAATATTTAGCTAATGGATACGAGGCAGTACCTAAATTTGATACAATAGGGCGGAAAGGAATACCACTTTTATGAATTTTGGGAAGAGCATATAATCTGGCACAATTCACAACAGATGGGATAAGCGAATGTTTTAAGTTGCTTGAAATGATTTGCGAAGATTTGATCGCAGTTTTTATTTTGGATAAGTCCGAAGGTGAAGGATCTTTAGGGATCGGATTATATGGTCCTTCGTTTAAGAGTTTAGTGACACCATCGATGTAAGTGTTCTTATCCATGACGACTATCTGGCCACCTTTGTCGGCCTTTGAAATGATAATATCCGGGTTAGAATGAATTTCACGCATTGTAGCTCTTTCTCTCGCAGTTAGATTTAGTTTCAAAGGTTTATTATTGAATTTCACATTATGAGTGATAAGATGCCTAATCATTTCTTTCTGTGAATCTGAAACTTTACTGAACTTGAAAGCTTTTTCGATAGGAGCCAAAATCTTTGGAATCGAGGGTTTACAGGTTTGTGAGAAGTTAAAATTATATTTTAGAATTCTCTCTTGTTCTTCTGAAAGACTAACATTAGAAATATTAACTATTGGCTTGATGTTTACAATGGGAAGATTTTTTGAACTACTTGAACTGGAAGACTGTAAAAGAAGTTTTTCGAATTTAACTGCAAGGTGTTTTTATGACGGTTAACTGCATTCTCCGTTCTAGACCAAGACTTTTGTTCAAGGGCAGTGAATTTTGGATATGATATAGCGAGTTCCAGATGAAGCTTATAGAGTTCATGTTCAATTTTGGACAATTGTTGACGTGTATCCCTTATCACGGACCGAAGTAAGGCAAGCTTGCAATTTAACAGAATTCTTGAAACGCGACTCGAAGGTTTTTGATTAGATTTGATTTGAATAAAATTGGGGATCAATTTTTTACATTTACATTTAAGTAAAAAGTCAAGATTATTCAGGAATTTTTGCCGTTTCAGGCGTAATTTAGTGAAACGATTAGCGGATGAAGGCATGATAAACAATGCAGAAAATCAAATTAAATTAACTGAGCAATAATAAAGTACACACAAAACAGCAGAAAAATCCCTCACTGAAATGAATAGAAAACAAAACGTTTGTAAGCAAAATGCAAGAAATCAGACAAGCAAAGCACAATATCCAAATGTACAAAACATAAAAATAACTTGAAAATTGCAAAAATGTACTCACCGAAACTCCTACAATCACAAAATAGCGGCCACACCACGTGCAAAAAAGAAAGCAAAATGTAAGCCTGTTTGGGGCTTCTATAATTAAGACACAATAACACGCCGAATAAATTCCAATGGATTCTTCCTTTGGCAATGAAATTCTTGAATTTGTCATCTTTTAAAACTTTTGAAAAATTCTCAAGTTCTTTCTTTGTCCTCTTAAAGGTCTTAGCGTTGTCAGAGTAGATGATTACGCAGTTTCCTCTTCTGCTCAAAAATCTGCGAAATGCAGGTAAAAAGGATTCTGTTGACATATCTGATACAAGTTCTAAGTATAGAGCTTGGGTTACTGCACAAACGAACAAAACAATATAGGATTTTCGAATGTCTTTAGAACACTTTACGTAAACTGGTCCGGCGAAATCAATTCCACAGACTGCAAATGGAGGCGATTCTTGGATTCTATCCTTTGGTAAGGGTGCTGTCATCTGGTCTGCTGGTTTAGCTAAATATTTTAGGCAAATTATACAACCTTTTAATGCTTTTTTGACTAACTGTCGTCCTTTAGGAATCCAGAAGCGTGATCTGACTTTAGCTAAAGTCGCAGCAATTCCTCCTTGCATTATCTTCTCATGTTCTTTGCATACAATCAGAATCGTCAGTCGAGAATTTTTAGGTAAGATTATTGGATGTTTATTATCTAGTGAGAAGTCAGAAAATTCCAGTCTTCCTCTCAACCTCATGATTTCCTTTTCATCAATGTAAGGAAGAAAATTATACAAAGGAGAATTTTTTCCAACTGAATTACCTTCTTTGAGGGATTTATATTCTTCGGCAAAAAACTTCTTTTGCTCTGATCTTATCCAGAAATTTTCTGCTTCTTGTAACTCTTCAGCTGTGAGAGTTCCTTGAATGTCGCTAGTTTTTCTTAATTTTATAATGAAATGTGTTGTTCAAGCAGTGACTCTTAACACCTTCTCTAATTTGCTATATTTTGATATGTCGAAAAGATCATCTGCACTTTTTTCGATTGTACATTCAAGTTGATGTATATCACCGGATCCCTTTCGGTATTCCAGCTTGTTTTTATCTATTGTTTCTTTAATATCTAATCTTGGCCAAAGTTCGTGAGGGAGTTGAAGCCATTGGGGACCTTGCGTCCAAATGGTCTCATTTATTATCTTGGAAATCTTCGTTCCCCCGAGATACGAGATCTGCAGGGTTGTCGACACCTGGGCAATAATGCCAATCTTGAGGTGAACTCAATTTTTGTATTTCTTCGACACGATTCCTGACAAAGGGTTTGAAGGCTTCAGGTTGTTTCTGGATCCAAAAATAAGTAATTGTTGAGTCTGTCCAAAAATAGCACGGAATTCTCAATTTCAGTGCTTTCAGAATATTGCTGACTAACTTAACTGATAACAATGCCCCCATTAATTCTAACCTCGGTAGAAAGTAAGGGATTTTAGTGGGGCTACTCTATTTTTAGAAGAGACAAAGGCCGTTTTGATTTCTTTATTTTCTGTCGTGAAACGTAAATATGCGACTGTACCATAGGCTTTGACACTTGCATCTGAAAAGCAGTGTAGTTCGAGATTTTCGACATTAATGTTCGAGTGCATGAAAAGGTAACGAGAGATAGAGAATTCAGCCATTTGAGGTAGCTCTTCACACCACTTTCTCCATTCAGAGGACAAATCTTCAGGTAACGGTTCATCCCAATCTATTTGTGACAACCAAATCTTCTGTATTAAGCACTTTATTCTAACAGTGAAAGGTCCTTAAATTCCAATCGGATCGAATATCCGACCCAACACTTGTAGAAGAAATCGTTTTGTTTCTATTGGTTTAGATGTGAAAGACAATAAGTTCCGAACATCAAAATACAGTAAGTCCTTTGAATTATCCCATGCCATACCTAAGACTTTAAATGGGAAATTTTCTCTATTAAAATCTTCAGGATTTTCATCTGGAACGATACCCTTTTTTACCCACAATTCATGTAATTGTCTGGAGTTACTATGCCATTTGTGAAGCTGCATGCTTGCTTCCTTAAATATTTGGACCGATTCTAGACTTGTGGTTAATGCTTCATTGATCATTAGTTAGCTTCCAATCACATCATCTACATTCTCATTCAAAAAGTTAACCGTTGTAGGATAAAGTTTATTATATTTTTTCAGATGATGTTTAATGGTAGCGGCTAATAGAAATGGACTACTATTTAATCCGAAAAAAACTCTATTGAACCTATATATGTCAGGAGAAATGGTTTCATCATTAGGGAAATCGGAAAACAGAAACCTGGTTGCGTCTCGATCCTTTTCATGTATGAGAATCTGTAAAAAGGCTTGTTTTATATCTGCGGTGAAGGTTATTAGATTATACCGAAATCTTAACAATATTTTGAATATTTCAGGGTATAAATTTGGCTCAACATGTAGACAGTCATTTAAAGAAATGGATCCTGGGGCATGCGATGATGCATCATAAACAATACATAATTTACTTGTAGCTCGATCCTCGCGTATAACTTCCCTATGTGGCAAGTAAAACACGACATCCTCTTCATTTGAAATTTCTGAAACTGGTTCGATAATATTTTGTTTTAACTGATCTCTTAATACGTTCCTGTATTCGGAAAATAGATTAGGATCTTTTTTAAATCGTTTTCTAAGTCGATGAAATCTTTGTTCTGCGATTTCTTTATTATTTAGATTTGATGTGTCATGTTTCCAACGCAGTCTAACTTTATAGCGAGAATTTTCATATGTTATATTTGATTCGAAATATTCGACGACTTCATTTTCCGTTGAATCGAAGTTTTCCCTCTTATCAATAAGTCCTGAGTTTTCCAAGTCCCAAAATTTTGTTATTTGTTTGGAAATCAAATCTTCTCCTACAACTACATTAAAAGCTCTAAAGAGACATCATCATCACCTTTTCGTCCATGTAGGCACCAGCCAAAAATAGTTTCCACTGCAACAAGATTTTTGCTTAAGCATTTAACGTGTCCCATTACTATGTTGTAATAATAATCTGCACCAATTAGAATGGCAATGGGTTTTTTACAGTCGGGAAAATCTGCGAGCAGCAATTTTTTTGTCTGTTATGCTTAATTTCTTCTGATTTAGGAGGTGGAATATCTGTACCTGATATATGATCAGTTACTAATAATTCAACTTCTATTCTAGAATCGGGAGAACTTCTATGTTCTAAAGTTAATTTAACTACGTCATAATTTTTTTGGATGGGAGAAGTATTCCCAAAAGTGTAGACAGTCAATTTTTCTTTTCTTATGACTTCGAGGTTTAATCTGTCCGCTAACTCGCGAGCACAAAAACTTTTCATACTTCCACTATCCAAGAGAAGTCTGGCAAACACCTTTTCCTTAGCTGTTTTAACTTTTATCGTGCAAGTCTGTAAAAGAATTGTATTATTTGCATTATGTGAAACGGCCGAAACAATTTCTTCTTTCTGTTCCTTAGTTTGTGTATCATTTTTCGAAATTCATATACTATCCTTTTTATCACTTGGTGTATTTTTAACTATCGAACTGGATTTAAAACATATGGCTTCTGAATGTTTACCTTTGTAAATTTTACAAACTTTAGTTTGGCGTTGTCGGCACTGGGAGATTTTCTGTTTAGGGGCCAAACAAAGAAAACAACGTGCTTGTTTTTTCAAAATATCTCTCTTCTCATTAACTGTAAGGCATAAACAGAACTCTGAGTCATGGTTTTGAAAGCAAAAAATGCAGTTTCCATTTGATGACACGGCTGCTATAAATTCCTGTGTGGTGACAGTTTGTTTATGTTTCGGCATCGGTGGATATCTGTTAATACCTTTCATTTCCGGTTTTGACTTGCATGGAAAGGATAACGAATTAATCTTTTCTCGCGATTCTATTTCTAATCGGAGAAAGTCTAGAAATTTGTTTAAAATCATAGGTTGAAGGATTTTCAGTATTTGTACGATGAAATTCTAAAGTTATATCGTTCGGGACAATTTTCATCAAAATTGGAATAAACGTGTTGAAATATGTTTCTGGTTTCACACCGAATGATAAAAGGCTTCTGACTTAAACGTTAATTGTATCATAAAGTTTTCGCAATTTTGCCACTTCACTTGAACTTTGAACGGGATTTAAATTTAAGAGATTAGAAATGTGTGTATTGATAATAAGGTCACTTTGACCGAATCTGTTTTTAAGAATGTCTATAGCAGAGTCATAATTAGCCTCTGAGATTGAGAGACCTTCTATGGCTGATGCTGCGTTTCCACATAAATAAGTTCTCAAATAATTAAATTTTTCGATCTTCGAAAGTGTAACATTGTCATGAATAGTGACCTTGAATGAATTCCAAAAATTCATCCAATCGTTATAATCTCCGGAAAATTTGTGAATTAACAGTTTGGGCAATTTCACATTGCCTTCAATCTGTCTTTTGGTTTCAACTTCTGTAGATGAATTATTTAAATTCGTGTTGATATTTTGAGTATTGTATTTCCTTAAATAACGGTTGATTTTAGACTTTGCTATTATTATTTTATCGTTATATTCCATAGAAGTGTTAATATCTGAATCTAATTTTGATTCATCTTCAATCAAATTTTGTATTTTTTCATTTAAATCATGTAGTTCCGTTTCTTTACTATTTAACAATTCCAAACAATTTTCTAACTCTCTTGATTTTCTTCTTTTAAATACTCATCTACATTTTTAATAATTTGAGTTACAGAAGCACGTATATGTGCTCGATTCTTAATTAGTGTCTTCTGTTCCATTTTAATAAATTATCAAAGGAGACTTACCGTGAGAAGTCTTCGCGTACAAAGCTAATCCAAAAGGCGAAAAACACAAATTTTCAAATTAATCAGATTCTTTTCCCGGCCGATGCACCATTATGTAATGAAAGTTCTAGATCAAAGTCGAATCACTCATAATCCAAAATTGAGATGCATGGCCTGGAGGGTTTTCCATAAATTTTAATTAAACTTAATATTTACATATATACAATGTAGGCTAAAATGCCTGAATCGAATATTTAATGCTCAAAAGGCAAGAACTGAATAGTTCCAGCTAAAATCTAAATCGAATTCTATTGCGTAGTGCATCGAAATTCTACCTTCAAGAAGAAGAATATTTTTTCAAGTCACGTGTTCAGAAGGGGAAAGGTTAAGTAAGCCAATAAATGGACTCCTAACGCCATCTCTTGGCGATATCAAAGAATATTCCTTAACAAAAGTTTTCTTTTTTTGTGTGCGTGTGAGGTTAAAGCAATTTTCTTGTCAGAAAATACAAAAAGGGAGGAATGTACAGCCCTTGACTTATGTGGTTAAAACTTTTTAAGAACTTCTTATTCATATTTCGACAAATGCAAGTTTGTTTTTCTCCAGCAGTTCTAATATTATGAGAAATGACTCGCATTTGGGAGAATAGAAGTAAGCAGATACTAGCACAGACCTTAAAGTAGCATAAAGCATTAAGAATGTGGAAACTGTATAAAGACACTGATGATATATGCAGATGAGGGTAGGGGTCAATATAAAAAACATGTGTCACAACAAGACCCTCAGGACCATTGTTTGGCAATGAATGCTAAAAGAAAAGGTAACCAAAGTCAATTCAAATTCAAGCGAGTTTGCTGCAGATGTAGAAACTGAACTATCCAGATATACCACGAATTACAGGCTCCTTAATAGGACATGTGTGACATAAAAGAGCATGCACACCATGAGTGACAACTTGCTGTATGCAAGGAAACCTATTGTTTGTGCCCTCAAGCTGTGAAATGCACCTAGTTGCAGTGATGCAAATGTCATCGTGATTGGATTACTACCTTGACTTTCGAGAAGGTCGAGGTACTACAGCTTAGAACTGAGTTCTGTTTATCAGTCACATTTTGCTTGGAGAAGGATTCCATGTGTATTACAATCTGGAGGGAATGAAATACATGTAATAAGCCTGAAAATATCCATGAGAGGTATTGATGCAAAGGTAGTGGAATCATGGTGTTGGTGAACAATCATTCTGAATGTGAGAGGCATACAGAGATGCTGACTTAGGTCACTGCAACCCTCACCTAGCACTGTTTTTAATGCTGATTTGTTGAGCTATTAATTTTGCTCAAAGATGAATTCTAACTGTTGATACTGATAATTCCTTTTCTCTCTGCTCTGTTGTCCATTTCTCTAAATTTTTTTTCCTAAAGTTTCTTTGATGCTAGTTCGATTATTCTTAGACATTTTTTATAAATTACAGAGTTCATCAGAAAAAACATAAATTAGGGTGTCTTGCACTTTATCATAGTTAGGCGAGTTTAACGCAAGTTCAAACCTGGTGCACTGCCCTTTAGCATAACCTGAGCACTCGTATGAGGCTAAAAAGTTGTAGCAAATTCTACAGTAACTGTTTCACTTACAGCTTAAACTTGTGAAGTTCTGAAGACAGAGGAAAAATAAAATTCCTTCAGATAAGCTGCCCCAGCAGATATGTCGCAGACCTAAATTTTCAACTTTTAAACACGTATAAACCAGGGCTAATCTACCTGAAATTATGGTAATTGGTCTAAGGTTTCCTCCATAAATACTGTTTGTCTACCATGTACCGTGATTGTTTGAAGGAGTGACTACCTTTCGTAGTCTGTCCAGAATGTAGTGCTTCTGCTGTACTGACCATTATGCAACTGACTTTCCTTGTGGGGCTGATGGAATGTTAAGCAGAATGTGCAAGATGCTAGTTATAAAGGAGTTTAAAAACGCATTTAATTTTTTTTAATGTAATCTGTATATTAAATTTCTTTGGAACAGTTCCAGACATAAAAACTCGAAGAATACATATACTTTTATTTATTTAGATTTTTTAATGTGTTATATAAATTAAACAAAAAGTAGAAAATGATAATAATACCGAAAACTGAATAATAAAGTAATTTTTTATATTCATAAACCAAAATTAAATACTTAATGGGTAAATAAAAGGCTGGCTGCATTTTCCCCTAAAACAGTTAAAATCCCTCTTCCCCCTCTTTGAGAATTCCTGTGATGCTACACCATACTGTGGTAAAGATGCAAAAGTGTTAAAAAAGCTCTTGCTGTGTTTTATCGAATTAATGTGCAAATGTATTATCAGATTACCAATGAAAGCTGTGAACATAATATCATTAACAATGATAAAGAATTTGAGGTCATTTATAAATAATTACCTCTATAATGAAAGTTTTAATTAGCATTTTTTAGATTTATAAGAACTTTATCATAAACTGGAATACTGAAAACAAATTTTGAACCGGGAGATTCAAAGAAGCCCAAAAGTAGACAGTTTGATTGCAATTATGTGAAAAACATTACATTCTGTAGAAGACTGTTAGGTTGTTTTTCTTGGTACAGTTATTGATGCAATGTGAGTGTTACTAAATGAAGATTTTTGAGCAGTTACATGAAATAAAAGATTTTTATTTTTGTAAAGGTTAAAGTTTCTGTAAATGTCGGACTTTAATTAATATTATATTGAATTTTGCAATGACTAGGGAATACTATAATCAGCAATAAATGGTACAGCCCCCCCCCCAAAAAAAAATGAATGATCAGGGCCATTATGAAGAAATATTAGTTTTCTTAGTTCCATCTAAAATAAAAATCTTATGTTAAAAATCTTCCAAGAAATTTTTAAATTTATGTATGATAATAATTACTTTGTTTTTTAAGTTAAAAGCTTTAAAAATGTTGCTGAATGTAGTGAATGATCATTTTAACAATTAAAGTTCTTAAAAAGGTCTTTTTACCCTCAGTAATATGCAATTAATTAATTATGTGTTGTTATCGACTGAAAGGGACAAGTTATATATTCTGGAACTTGCTTGTGATTTTACATATCCTCTGTATGTGTAAAATCATTACATTACAGCCCAGCAGCGGCCGAGCGGTAAAGTTGCTGAATACTGGTAGTTTGGTCCGAGGTTCGAATCCCGCGAAGGGACTGGCTGCATGGGCGTTTTCGTGGTTTTCCCCATGTGTAATGTGTATACGAGCCAGTTTCCCTTAGCAAGTCCTTCCCTTAGGCAGATAGCCCTAGTGTGCTTTGCCGTAATTAAATAAACCAAACCATTACAAGTACAAATAGAGCACAAATAATTATACTGTAAAGTACAGAGACTTTTTATTTATTTTTTAAAAAATATTTATTAACTAGTTAGGTTTTCTTTTCCTCAAGGTAGAATGTAATTTTTTACATTGGACACGAAGTATTCCAGTAATATCTGCCACAGAACTATATTGGAGAGTTCTCTAATGACTTCCTAATTTATTTTGAAATTAAATTCATCATAAGTATATTGCTAGTCAGCTCTGAACAGTTTTTAACTAGTGTTCATCTTGTAATTCATAGGCAAATGCATCCTCACAACTGAGAAATTGTATTCAAAATTGTGCTACTATTCCAAGCTTGATCTTGGCGCGTTGCGCAATGAACTGGAACTTGATCTGTGAGCACTATCCTTATATTCAGGGCAGATGTTTTTATTTTATTCGGCTTATAATTCCTTACTAAATGTAGTATTTTATCTCGATGTACTCCGTCTTTCATATGATTTAAATCAAGTTCTCCGTCATTATAAATATCACGAATACACATCAAATAGTTTTCTGGTTGCAATTTTCTAATTTTGACTATGCGTAATGTATGCTTTACGCATGCGCGTTGAAAGAAATATTTAATAAAGGAAAAAAATGCATATTAAGCTCTTTTTTTTTTTGTAAATTTTGATACCCTTTAGATCATAATTGCTCTTATTTCATAAATTACAGTTTGATATTTTTAATTTTATAATTTTTGCATGCCATCTTACCAGATTTAAACTGATGGTCTTTAATCCAGAAAAACCAATAATTCGGAATCGCCGAAGTCCCGATGAGTGAGGATTAAAGACTTTTGACTGTATTTCAAGATTCTTGGATAGTCTTACTACTGCACCAATTTTTAAAAGGCTACATGATATCTGCATTTTAGTGCATGCAAAATTCCGATATTCTGTTTGAACATAGTTTTAGTTTTATGTATAGTTTTAGGAAAAGAGTTAAATAGAGATATTGTCATTTATTAAGACATGCTCTCTCAGGATGTCTGTAACTTGGAAGAGATTCCACGATGACACTTCCAAGTTATAGAATCAGACTACATCTCCTTCCTTGAATTTTTTCTCTGTCACTTTGGCATTAGATTTTGTGTTCATCACAGGGCTGTGTTGAGCCTTTCGCTGGTGAAGTAATGAATGTCTTCTAAATGTGCTTGTAGATCTTCTAAGTACTGCTTAGGCAAAGAGGGTGTGCCCAATAGTTTTCCTTTTTGGATGCCAGGTTACAGGGCAGATGAAGATCATAGCCCAAAATTATTTGTGATGGAGAAAATCCATTGTTTTCGTATACAGCATTCCTATACACTAGCATGAAAAATGGCAGTTTCTGGTCTCAGTTCTGCAATATAAATAGAAATAGTCCTATTGTTCGATTGAATTTTTCCATCATGCCGCCTCACTGTGGATGTAGTGATTTGAGTCTTGTCCATCCAAAAATTCTGCTAAATTCTTTAAATATGGAAGATGTGAAGTGTCTTCCAATGAATAAATAGAGGCACTCCAAATTGTGAAATCTAGTTTTGCCCTAGGAGTTTTGTAGCTGTTGAAGATTCTTCAGCAGGAATGGCACTTCTGAAAATTTAACTAGGATCTACTTGTTACCCTTACTTGCAAGAGGTAAAGGTCTGAGAGTATATCCAAAGCAATCCTCCCGAATGATGCTTCCATGTTGTAGCTTTGTAATCTTTCTTATGTACAGTGGTGGCCAAAATTGTGGACACTTTTGGAAATTTTTATTTTTTTGAACTTTGTATGCTTATAGAAAATGTTACGTTTCACAAAATGCAAACTTGTATATATCATTTTAAAGGGAATTTATTACTGAATTACTGTTTCTTACATACTGCAATTACAAGTAGGAATTTTTGTAAAAATTTTTATTATTTAGTCAAGAAGCAATGACATCAAATAAAAGATTAGATTAGACACCTAGAAAGAGATGTAATACAATCAAAAGTCGTTAATTTAGACACCCATAAACCAGAATGATCTATAATCCGGACCTTAAAGCTACAAACTTTCTGCGCATGCGTCGTTGCGCAAAATACGTTTACGAATGTGCGTTTAATGTATAACGGACGGTATAAGCTAAGCTAAAATTATCTAATTCAGTTAATGTTGCAGATTGCGTTGTTCCTTAATCTTCAAATTGGATTCGGCTTATTATTTTTTGCAGACTGTTAGAGCAATTTTATAAAAGTAAGCTTGAACTTTCGATTATGTCAAATAGAATTTCTAATATATATTTACTAATATGTAAAGGATCTACAAAGCGAAAGAATGTTTGGAAGTCCATTAAACAAAAAGTGGAATTACTGCAAAAAATGGATAAAGGCATATCCTTTGTTTATCTAAACTTTAACGTTTGTTTATCTAAACTTTGTTTATCTTGAAGAAACTTTGTTATTTTGAATTGGAAGTTGATCTGTCAGCACTATCCTTATCTTCAGGGCAGATGTTTTTATTTTATTTGGCTTTTAATTCCTTACTAAATGTAGTATTTCATCTCGATGTACTTCGTCTTTGATATGATTTAAATCAAATTCCTAGTCATTTTAATTCGCTTCTGATAGCGAAGAATGTGACTGAGTTATTGAAAACGCAAAAATTTCGATTGACAAATTAGTCCGTATTCTCAATACAGCAATTATAGGACTTGAACAGCGGAACTTTGTAACTGAATAAGAAATTATGTCTGTTTATAGAATTAAAGAGAATGTATTATCACATAAAAAATGAAGCAACTTAAACAACTTACATTGAAAGAAATGTTTAATAAAGTAAACAAATAAAAAATAAGTTTTTTTTTTTTTTTTTTTGTAAATTTTGATACCCTTTAGATCATAATTGTTCTTTATTTCATAAATTACGGTTTCATATTTTTAATTTTATAATTTCTGCATGCCATCTTACCAGATTTAAACTGATGATCTATAATCCGGAATCGCCAAAGTCCCGATGAGTCCGGATTAACGACTTTTGACTGTATTATTGTGTTACGAGAAAGTGGTCTTTTCTATGCTGAAATTGCAAGACAAGTGGGTGGTTCAGTGACTACATCTGGAGTCCGAAAGTTTTGTTTGCGATATCAGGAGACAAATTCAATAAAAAACAAAGAAGGAAAAGGCCGAAAAAGGTGCACCACATCTATTGATGACAGAAGAATAAGACTATGTCTCCAAGATAGAAAAATGTCATCAGCGGCCACCAGAAGTGATCTGAATGATGCTGGTGTTTCCGTAAGTTCAAGAACAATCAGGAGAAGATTAACAGATGTTGGACTGAGAGGTAGAATTCCACGAAAAAAGCCTTATCTTAATTTTCAGCAACGGAAAAAAAAAAAAAAAAAGACTACAGTGGGCAAAGGAACACATTAAGTGGACAGATGATCAGTGGTCACAAGTTATATGGAGCGATGAAACTAAGATATCGTTATTCAGTAGTGATGGGCGAAAATATGTAAGACGTAGAATAGGAGAAGAGCTACATCCTGACTGCATTCAAGCAACTGTGAAGAACCCAGTTAGTGTTATGATTTGGTCATGCATGTCAGCAGATGGTATTGGTCGCCTTCGTGTCATCGATGGGACACTGAATGCCAGAAAATACATTGACACTATTCTAGAACCAAAACTTCTACCTGCCATCAGAGATCTCTTTCCCAACAATGCTTCGTGTATTTTTCAGCAGGATTCTGCTCCTTGCCACAGCCAAAATATCGAAAGAGTGGTTTCGTACAAAGAGCATTAAATTGTCATGGCCAGGAAACAGTCCTGACCTCAATTCCATCGAAAATTTGTGGCACTGTTTGAAAACTCTTGTCCGATTGAGGCGTCCATCAAATAAAAGGGAACTAATTGAGGCTATAATTGTTTCCTGGCATCATGTAATAACGAAAGAAGAGCTTAAAACTCTTGTCAGCTCAATGAAACGTCGATGTCAAGCTGTAATAAAAAATAAAGGTTACCCTACTAAGAACTGATAACTCACTGCAATCATCGCTATCTAATGTATATCGATAACTATTATCATTTAACTTTTTGTATTGCAAATAATTGAATTTTGTGTTTTGTATTGAATTCAGTAATAAATTCTCTTTAAAATGATATACAAGTTTGCATTTTGTGAAACGTAATGTTTTCTATAAGCATACAAAGTTCAAAAACATAAAAATTTCCAAAAGTGTCCACAATTTTGGCCACCACTGTATGTATTTGTGGGGCTTGTGGGCTTTTATGAGCTCAGTGCACATCACAGTATTTTCATCACTTTTCTACATCTGCTTTGACTACATCTGCTATGTCCTAGATGAATCATTCATGAACTTTGTGGCATGTCTTCCTTACACTAAAATGACCAAGAAGAAGAAGAAGGAAATTTTATTTTTCAAATATCTTGTTTTCACGGTGGAGATCATGGTCTGATGGAGAAGAAATCAATGGTTTTCTTATCTTGCATGATAGTAAACACCTGAGCAAATGTGCTATTCTGCGAGCCGATATAGCTGGGCTTTTGAATGGGCACCTTATGTATATGGCTGCATTGTTAAATCTACAAACCGTGAATGGAGATAAAATGCCAAAGCATGGGGAAATGATTGTGCACATCAAATCTGCATCTTGTGTTTATAAGGTTATTGTTTGTGTGGCTGATACAGCTGATCCATGCAGCATGAATGGGCGGTTATAAAGTTAGCTGCTATAGGATAGATGCTCGTGATAATAGTATCATATTTTAGTATAATATTTTAGTATGTGAAAGACATTCCCACCACGCATGACACAACACTTCCTATGTATACAGATGGTACAGCGATCCTAGCACAAAGTGCATTTATTGGTCCAGTTATCCAACGATTACAAAACTACATACATTCGCTAGAGATTTGGCTTGCCAAATGGAAAATTGCTGTTAATGTTGATGAAACAAAGGCTGTTCTCTTTATGAGGGAAACCAAAATAAGAAGTAATCTGCAATTTTACAATCAAAGCATTCCATGGGCAAAGCAAGTCCTTTATCTTGGGGTGATCCTCAATAATACTCTTACGTGGTCCTCACACATCACTTCTATTATCCAGAAGTTCCGAGTTCGTAAAGCACAACTCTATCCCTTAATTGCTCGGAACAGTGTTTTATCAATAGACAACAAGTTACTTATTTAAAAGTCCATTCTCAGACCAGTACTATGTTATGCAAGCCCAGTATGGGCACATACAAGAAAATCAAACAGGCAAAAGCCTCCAAACATGTCAAAATATGGTATTAAGGCAAATAACCAGTGTAAGCTGGTATATCAGATACACCAGGAGCTAGGTTTGGAGCTACTTAGACCACATTACTTTAAATTAGCTAAAAATTTTCATGCCAAACAAAATACAATTGATAACCCTAGCATAAAAATCTGTAACTATGATTATAATAAATTGGACAATATGGATGGGCCATTGGCCCAACTTAACACTATGATCATGCAACTCCCTGTGTCTTAGTATCATCGGATTTCATGTACTATCATTTTTTATGTTTTCTAAGTATCCTTGACACAGTGTCTGTATTTATGTTATCTATCATTGTATTTATAGTATTTATTACTTATGTATTATGCTATTTCTGTTTATATAAAAGGATTCAGATTGCGAAATTACTTGCATGCATGCGTACCATGTGTATATAACAGCGCCACCACCTCGCCTGCTTCTGAGCCAATCCATCTTACAGCTTGATTTCCCATTACTGCCTATTGAAAATTAATTACTTTAGTACAGCAGCATATTATTAATCTAAATACTTACAAAATATTAAAATTTAAAATAATAATAATGGTAATAATAATTAATTAAAAAAATTATAATGATATGAATTATTTTTGGGATTATTTATCTGATGGGAATTATTTTTTAAAAAATGTTGTGAAATTATCATTGAAAATAAATTTAAAAGCTTTAATTTCAACACATAAGTTTTCTGCTCCATGTTATAAAATGTTTATTTGTTCATAAACTGGATATTAATAGTATATCTCAGCTGGTATTGTAGAGAACAAAATTCTCTGAATTTTTCTCACTGGTGTCTGATGGCTGCTTCAATATTGAATTGGATTAAAAGAATTGCTGAATTCTTTGGTGAAGACATGAATAATGAATACTTGATTAAATATATGAATGAAAATTTTTAAATGCAAACAGCAGAGTGAAATAAAATTACATTTGGGAAATTCGTGAATGGAATGAAATCCAGCACAGGTAGATATAGTGAAATTAGTTAGCATTTTTTAATGAATTAAAAGAATATTAGTTGATTTAACAGTGGTTTTAATTTTAAAGAGGAGAAACGGAAGAATATTGGTACCTTGTTTTGCAGTTTTGTGGCAGAAAATTCTTAGTGCTTCAAAAATAACGTGAAAACTCTTTAGGCTACTCCTCATCATTTCTCAGAATAGCTCATAGCATTAGTGTCTTATAAAATCTCGTTTCACTTCCATGCAAGTTCATATGGTAGTGGTTCTTTTTCATTGCAGGTGTGTTCTAATTAGTTCGAAGCAGAAATACTTTCAATTTTCTGGATATTTGCAAAAATAATATTGAAAGACATAACAGAAATAGAGATGTTCCAGATCAGTAATATTTGACTGCATTCTGTGATAACACAAGGTATTATTGTATTATCTATCATATGTACCATATGTACACAAAACTCAGTACTCCTCTGAGTCTGTGATCTTCAGCCTTTCAACGGATTCAAAAAGCCATGCCTTTCAGCTGCAGAGCTGTGTTTAAAGAATATTTATTTAAACTTATTTTACCTTTTGATTTGGAGGATAATTAGAGCATTAAAGGAAATTTTAAAATAAAATATATTAAATAACAATGTAATAAATGCATAACCAAGTGACTAACTTCATGCCATTTAAAGGTTTGAATTTGTAATTAGAATGATGTTGTTGTATTAAGTATAATTCGCTTTTGCATGTGCATCACCAGTATTTTCACCCACATACTGTAGTCAAAGTCAAGCAGAACCATACAGAAGATTGTGCAATCTGAATTTTATCATATACCCATGTATAAGACATGTATGTGGGAATCATCGACGCCTGATGCTGAATTAGAATTGCCAGCAATGACGTCATCGCAGTATAGCTCAGCGCGAATCATTCCAGACAGCATCAGATCACTTCCAGACCTAGATGCAAGCAGACGGCTCACTCGTCTTCAAGGGTTACAGAAGACAGACGGTTATCTGTTGATTTTTCGCCTTAGCTGTTATGACTTTAGATGATCATACTATTTAAAACTAACTGTGTACTAATGTATCCTATCAACGCCGGAGGAACTCTGTGTGAAAGGACTGTGATTGTGCATCATTATATTAATCCTGCATACTGTTAACTTCATCTTTACTTAATTTGTCTTTATTACTTTTATTTCTTTCTATTAAAATAAAGCATATTTAAAATGTTATGATGCTGCCCTCATGCTCTGATTTAAAAGAGAACTCCACATGTATAAGACTTACTCTGGTAACGATTCCATTTGTTGAATGGTCCCTCAGAAGATCATCTCTTTGGTAAGCTTTAAATATAACATTGAATAATTTTCTGTTAAAGCCATACTACATTTTTTTGTTTTATTGGAAGGGATTTCGCAACCTGATATTTGCCAAAAGATTAACAAATGGATATCCTGTTTCTTCAAGAAAGAGAACCACAAAAAAATATTATGCTTTTAATTACTGTCTCATGAAATAAATATGTTACCCAAATCTGAAATGGTTATGCAGTCTTTTTTCACGATATTAGGAAGAAAATATACTAGAAAGAAAATGGTGTTTTAAACTCAGATGGAGTTTGTTGGAATGCTCATTCCTTTTTGTTAGTGCTGTAGGATTCACTTAGTTATGGTATAAGGCAGGGATGGGCAAACTAAAGCCCATTGGCCAATTCTGGCCTGACAGAAGGTTCTATCTGGCCCACGGATAGAATTTAACTTGCCAGTCTGAGGCAAATTAAAAGGAATATATACTTATATATCCGTCTCCTTTTCTACTTTGTTTAAATATTATTTTCTTCCTTTTTTCCAAAGGACTCATGATCTTTTTACTTTCTCTATTTTTGTTCTACAAAACATAAATTGACGGAAATAGGAAGCACAGACAGTTTTCAATCGGTAAAGTGTAAAAGTGGAATTTCTTTATTAGTTATAGCTGTAGCATTATATCTTTCTTTGAGAGCAGACATATAGGAATCCAATATAGGTGAATTAGACCTCACATGTGGCAGACTGCATAATTTAATCTCCAGCTAGGGGCTTTCTCTTTTAGCGTGAGTTCTAATATTATTGATTGCGGACATATAGCATCATTGTGAATAGTGGTGAAATTATTAAAAGTATAGCATAACTAGTGCTTGTTTGGGTTATTTGTGAAATATTTCGACCCTAAAAATGGCTACTAAAAAATGTAAAGTTGATTCAGTGCCGTGCTTTTAATGATGAATGAAACTGGAAATATTTTTTACAGTTGTAAAATATAAACCACTATGTCTCATCTTCAGTGAAGCTGTAACAATCTTCAAAGAAAATAACTTTTCCCATCATTTCATATCCAAGCATAAAAATTCGAATTGCGAAGAAATGTCCGAATATGAAAGAAAACAAAATGCAGAAAGTCTTTGTAAAAAATTATCAGGCCGACAAAAATTTTTCAAGAAGGTAAACAGTATCCAAGAAGCAAGTTACATTGTAGCATACAATATTGCTAAAAATAATAAAGCTTTCAGTGATGGGGAGTTCGTTGTACAATGCATGCTCAAAGTTTGTGATGTTTTATATCCAGAGAAAAATAATTTTGAGACTGTAAACGGAGACTTTGAGACTCGAAAAACAGTGACTTCTAGAATCGAAGACATTGATAAAAATTTTATATCACAACTAGAGTCAAAGATTAGCCAATTTTGCTCTATAGCTATGAATGAATGCTCTGATTTAAAAGAGAACTCCACAGAACATGGCGACCAACCATGTGGCCTCGAACTCGAAAGTGTGCGAGTGACATTACGAACTGTGCTTTGAACTGACTGAGTGAACTATTCTTACAAGTTATTCGATTTATTGAATTACTCGTATAAAGTGTGTGGATTACCCCAATTGAAGACGATCATCTGTCGGGTGAGTAAAAAACTTTCTTTCCAATATGAAGTTAGTAGAAATTCCAGAATTGGAAGCAGCTTTAAAGAACAGTAAATGTTCTGAAATCAAAAGTTTGCATAAGCTTTTTTTTAATACTGACGGAGACCGAAATAACCGGAAAAGATTGCGTGAATTTTCTGGCTTTACATTTAAACCAGATTCTGAAGAATTTAATAAGAAAATAGATATAGTGCAAAATAGTTTTACTTTGAGTTAATTAAAGTTTGCAATGTATTGTGCATAAATTCAGAAGGTTTAAAAACAGAAGTTGTAACCCGAATTGTCTCTTTCCTATGTGATTTATCTGTATTATTTGAAAATATTTTGCATGAAGAAAATAGTGATATTGAAGATGAAACTATTAATAAAATTTCTGAAGTAATGCTTGATGATAATCAAAGAGACAATCCTGGTTTTAATGAGTCTCAAATAAATAACAGTATGCAGCTTCCAATTCAAGATCATTTTAAACCTCATTTTAGTTTTTCGGATATTGAAAGTATTGTTAATCCTTTTTCTGGTAATGCATATGAAAATGTTGATAAATGGATTGATGAATTTGAAGATGTTATAAATTCTTTGAAATTGAGTGATTTGCATAAATTAGTTTTTGCTAAAAGATCATTAAAAGGTAAAGCGAAACTATTTATTCAGAGTGAACCTAAAGTTAATGACTGGTGTAAGTTAAAAAAGCTTTTGAAATCTGAATATGGTAAAGATTTTAATTCTGCTGAATTGCATGAAATGTTATGTAAGCGTAAATTAATGCCTAATGAATCTTTAGATGAGTATTTTTTGAAAATGAAAGAAATGTGTTCGCGAGGTAACATTGAAGATGCTTCATTATTAAATATGTTATTGATGGTATTCCCGATTCTGTGGTGAGGAAAACTATATTATATGGTTGTGAAACAATATCTGAATTTAAACAAAGGCTTAAAATTTATGATAAAATGAGATCGGACGATGATAAGTTTAAAAATCCAAAACCGAAAGTAGACACTCAAGTTAAAGATAGAAGTAAGCTTGCGTCATCAAACCGAAATCAATCTAACGTTAACAAGGTCAAATGTTTTAATTGGCAGGAATATGGGCATAAGTCAAATTATTGTGTAAACGAATCGAAGGGAATAAAATGTGCTGAATGTAAAATTTTTGGGCATAAATCAAGTGATTGTCCAAGCCAGAACCCCGAGACACAACAAGCAGCCTTATTACAACGAATTTCTGACAAGGATAGAATTATGAAGACTGTAGAAATAAATAATCATTTAGTTGATAGTCTAGTTGACACTGGTTCAGATGTGACGATATGCAGCGTGGAGTTACACAAGCAGATTGGTTCTCCTAATTTAAATTGTAGTGATATCACATTAAACGGAATTGAATCAAAGCAAACGTACCCCATCGGCTTTTTCATTTCTGATATTTCAATTGAAATTTTTTTACTTCGTACGAAAATTTATGTGGTTAAGTCGTTATGTAATCAAATTGTATTAGGTTTGGATGTATTGAATCAGTTTAACTTTTCCTTTACCAAGAATGGCCTTAAAATAATTTCTCATCGGAATAAAAGTAATGTAAACTTGATAACTGCTGAGTCATCTCAAAATTCTAATGTTCGTTGCGTTATGGGAAATTTGAATATTGCTGTGTCATTGAATAATGTTTATGATCTTTCTCAGTCGTCTGGCGTCTCTGTTAATGTAAACAAAAACCCCGAAAGCAGAAGTAGACCAACTTTTAATTTACCTTTCACATCTAGTGAATGCTATTTCTGTCAACGAGATTGATTTATCGCACATTTCAAATGCAGAACATAAAGAAAGACTGTGTAATTTAATTAATTCGTACCAGCCTCGGAAAAATAGACAATCTGACTTTAAGATGCAAATAAATTTATGCGATGATATTCCTGTCTGTCAAAATAGAAGATACATGTCTTTCGCGGAGCAAAAAATTGTTGACGATCAAATTAAGAAATGGCTGAAAGAAAAAATAATAAAACCTAGCAACTCTAACTACGCAGCTTCTATTGTTTTGTGTAACAAGCATGATAATTCGAAACGATTATGCATCGACTATCGGAAATTAAATAAGAAGACTATTAAAGACAAATTTCCACTGCCTTTAATTCCGGAAGTACTTGATCGTTTAGAACAGTCAAAGGTCTTCACGACACTAGATTTGAAAAATGGCTTTTTCCATGTAGACATAGATGAAAATTATACCAAACATACCGCGTTTGTAACACGTAATGCTATCTACGAATTTCTTAAAGCTCCTTTTGGTTTATGTATTAGTCCAAATGTTTTTCAAAGGTATATTTATTCAGTATTTCGTGACTTGTTAAATGAAGGTGTACTAATTATTTATATGGATGATATAGTCATACCGGCTAATGATAAAGTTAAATGTTTAGACAAATTAGAAAGAGTATTCAAAACTGCTTCAGAATATGGATTACAAATAAATTTCAAAAAGTGCCAATTCTTAAAACGTAAAATTGAATTTTTAGGACATGTAATTGAAAACGGAACTATTCGACCATCGTCTTCCAAAACTGTTGCTGTTCGAAACTTTCTACAACCGCGTAACTGTAAACAACTACAAAGCTCTTTAGGACTAACAGGTTATTTTCGTAAATTAATTTCGCATTATGCTAAAATAGCTAAACCTCTTAGTGACTTAGTTAGAAAAGGTATTGGTTTTAAGTTCGATTCCGAACAACAGGAAGCATTTTGCAGATTAAAAGAAATTCCCTCTAAAGCACCTATTCTACACATATTTAGGCAAGGATATCCATTAGAACTTCATACTGATGCTAGTAGTCAAGGCTTTGGTGCGGTATTACTCCAGTTGTCTGATGATGGTAATTATCACCCAATCCAGTATATGAGTAAGAAGACTTCACCGCAGCAAGAGAAACTCTGTAGTTACGAATTAGAAGCCCTTGCAGTAATAGAAGCTCTGAAGAAATTTCGAAACTATTTGTTAGGGACTAAATTCAAAATTGTAACTGATTGTAGTGCTTTTCAGAAAACCTTAGATAAGAAAGATTTAACTCCCAAAATTGCGAGATGGGCAATGTTTATTGAAGAATTCGATTACGAAATTGTACATCATTCAGGAAGCCAAATGAAACATGCTGATGCTTTAAGTAGAAATGCTCTAATTTTAACATCATACACATCCGATGTAACTGAAAAGATTCAGTTAGCACAACAACAGAATGAAGATGAACATGTGAAACTGATGAAGAATTTAGTTGAGAAGGGAGAAGGAAATGGATTCTTCGTGAGAAATGATATTTTGTACAAATTTGAAAATGGTAAAGATCTTCTAATAGTGCCAGAATCCTTACAGATTGAAATCATACAGAAGGTACATAAAAAAGGTCACTTTGCTGTAGATAAAACTGTGAATGCTGTAGAGCAAGAATTCTATATTCCAAAACTGAAATGCAAAGTTGAAAAAGTAATTGCTAACTGTATAGAATGTATACTGTACAACAAGAAGCAAGGAAAAGCAGAAGGATTTCTTCATCCTGTACCGAAAGAAAACGTTCGCTTGAGTACGTATCATATCGACTTTATTGGACCTCTTCCATCAACGAACAAGAGATACCAACACATTCTGACTGTTGTCGACGCTTTTACGAAATTTACTTGGTTCTATCCAGTGAAATCACCAACTACGCAAGAAGTTATTTCAAAATTGAAGCAACAACAGACTGTAATTGGAAATCCAGCCAGAATGATTTCAGATCAAGGTAGTGCCTTTACATCAAAAGAATTTTCAGTGTATTGTACTGAAGAAGGTATAGAACATGTCAAAATTACTACCGGTATTCCAAGAGGTAATGGACAAATTGAGCGAATACATAGAATTTTGATTCCTGTTTTGTCGAAATTATCACATGAAGATTCAATGAAATGGTACAAGTATGTTCCAGATGTTCAGAGAATCATCAACAGTACAACTACGAGAAGTACAAAATATTCACCGTTTGAGCTTCTCATAGGCACGAAAATGAAGAACAAAGAAGATCTGAGAATTAGTGAGATATTGAATGAAGAATATCTAAAGCAGTTGATGCAAGAACGTGATGAAATGAGAGAAGATGCGAAAAATAAGATACAAGAAGAAAATCGAAAGCAATTTAACAAAAAACTTAAGAAACTGAAACTGTACAAGATTGGCGACTTGGTAGCCATCCAGAGAACTCAATATGGGACTGGCTTGAAACTACGACCAAAATTTCATGGACTGTATAAAATCATAGCTGTAAGACCAAATGACAGATATGAAGTCGAAAAAGTAGGATGCCATGAAGGACCGAATTTGACATCTACTGTGGCTGACCATACGAAGCCATGGTGAAATTGATTTGATGTTTGTATCAGTTCAAAACCTAAGGACCTGATACTCTTTTTTTTAATTACCTTTGCAGGTACATGATAGTGATGTCCGTTCAACAGACATCGAGGACGATGCCTCTTCAGGCTGGCCGAAGCTGTGGGAATCATCGACGACCGATGCTGAATTAGAAATGTCAGCAATGATATCATCGCAGTATAGCTCAGCGCGAATCATTCCAGACAGTGTCAGATCACTTCCAGACATAGATGTGAGCAGACGGCTCACTTGTCTTCAAGGGTTACAGAAGACAGACGGTTATCTGTTGATTTTTCGCCTTAGCTGTTATGACTTTAGATGATCATACTATTTAAAACTAACTGTGTACTAATGTATCCTATCAACGCCGGAGGAACTCTGTGTGAAAGGACTGTGATTGTGCATCATTATATTAATCCTGCATACTGTTAACTTCATCTTTACTTAATTTGTCTTTATTACTTTTATTTCTTTCTATTAAAATAAAGCACATTTAAAATGTTATGATGCTGCCCTCATGCTCTGATTTAAAAGAGAACTCCACATGTATAAGACTTACTCTGGTAACGATTCCATTTGTTGAATGGTCCCTCAGAGGATCATCTCTTTGGTAAGCTTTAAATATAACATTGGATAATTTTCTGTTAAAGCCATACTACATTTTTTTGTTTTACTGGAAGGGATTTCGCAACCTGATATTTGCCAAAAGATTAACAAATGGATATCCTGTTTCTTCAAGAAAGAGAACCACAAAAAAATATTATGCTTTTAATTACTGTCTCGTGAAATAAATATGTTACCCAAATCTGAAATGGTTATGCAGTCTTTTTTCACGATATTAGGAAGAAAATATACTAGAAAGAAAATGGTGTTTTAAACTCAGATGGAGTTTGTTGGAATGCTCATTCCTTTTCGTTAGTGCTGTAGGATTCACTTAGTTATGGTATAAGGCAGGGATGGGCAAACTAAAGCCCATTGGCCAATTCCGGCCTGACAGAAGGTTCTATCTGGCCCACAGATAGAATTTAAATTTGCCGGTGTGAGGCAAATTAAAAGGAATATATATTTATATATCCGTCTCCTTTTCTACTTTGTTTAAATATTATTTTCTTCCTTTTTTCCAAAGGACTCATGATCTTTTTACTTTCTCTATTTTTGTTCTACAAAACATAAATTGACGGAAATAGGAAGCACAGACAGTTTTCATTCGGTAAAGTGTAAAAGTGGAATTTCTTTATTAGTTATAGCTGTAGCATTATATCTTTCTTTGAGAGCAGACATATAGGAATCCAATATAGGTGAATTAGACCTCACATGTGGCAGACTGCATAATTTAATCTCCAGCTAGGGGCTTTCTCTTTTAGCGTGAGTTCTAATATTATTGATTGCGAACATATAGCATCATTGTGAATAGTGGTGAAATTATTAAAAGTATAGCATAACTAGTGCTTGTTTGGGTTATTTGTGAAATATTTCGACCCTAAAAATGGCTACTAAAAAATGTAAAGTTGATTCAGTGCCGTGCTTTTAATGATGAATGAAACTGGAAATATTTTTTACAGTTGTAAAATATAAACCACTATGTCTCATCTTCAGTGAAGCTGTAACAATCTTCAAAGAAAATAACTTTTCCCATCATTTCATATCCAAGCATAAAAATTCGAATTGCGAAGAAATGTCCGAATATGAAAGAAAACAAAATGCAGAAAGTCTTTGTAAAATATTATCAGGCCGACAAAAATTTTTCAAGAAGGTAAACATTATCTAAGAAGCAAGTTACATTGTAGCATACAATATTGCTAAAAATAAATAAAGCTTTCAGTGATGGGGAGTTCATTGTACAATGCATGCTCAAAGTTTGTGATGTTTTATGTCCAGACAAGAAAAATAATTTTGAGACTGTAAACGGAGACTTTGAGACTCGAAAAACAGCGACTTCTAGAATCGAAGACATTGATAAAAATTTTATATCACAGCTAGAATCAAAGATTAGCCAATTTTGCTCTATAGCTATGGATGAAAGCATTGATATAAATGATACTGCTTAATTAATATTATTTATAAGAAGTGTTGATGAGAACTTTGAAATTACCAAGGAACTAGCATGCGTGTGTTTTTTAAAGAGGGGGTGTGATATTTTTCGTGAATTTTAGGTAGGGCTTTTAACTTTGAAAGTGCCCATAACAAATATATTTAATATTATGACCGATGGAGAACTAAACATGACAGAAAAAAGTTTGGATTTCATGGACTCTTTCATCAAAACTATGCCGGGAACAATGATGTTTTTCTACATTGTGTTTCACATTGTGTTTTCTACATTGTTTTGAGATTTTCTTCACTCCGTGCAATCTGAATACTCTGATGTATGGTATTACACGAAAGTAAGTTGCTTGATGCAGGATGTGTCTTCGAGCGAGTTTGACAACTGAAAGACGACATTGTGTCGTTCTTCCATGAGAAACAGTGTTCTGTAGAGTGCAAAATGTTCAAAGATACAGCATGGCTTTTGGACTTTGCATTTTTCACAGTTCTTCGTTGTCATATGAGCAATCTGAATTTCAAGACGCAAGGGAAAAATCAATTTATCGACAATATCTGAGCCCATCTCAAAGCTTTTAAACTAAAACGTAATCTGTTTGCTGGGCAGCTAGCTAAGAATGACTTTTCCCGAGGTTAAATTCAGTACTCTCAGTAAATGAAGAGAAGCTTAAGAGGTTAAATTCAGTACTCTCAGTAAATGAAGAGAAACTTAAGAATTATGAAGATAGCTTGAAAAAACTGCATTTTGAGTTTGAACTTAGATTTCAAGATTTTAGTGCCATTCAAACAGAAGTGGATATTTTTGCCATACCTTTCAACATAAATTGTACAGCAGTGAGGTCATATTTGCAGCTTGAATTAATTGAGTTGTAATCTAACAATCATCTCAAGCAGTTGTTTGTAAATATGCCAAAGTTAGAGTTTCACAAATCATTATCGAAAGTAAGTTTCTAAAATTTCATATCTTACGCCCAGAAAAATCTGTGCTATGTTTGCTTGCACAGTTTGCTTTGTATGTGAATAAGTGTTTTCAACTGTTAACTAATTATTTCAGAAAGAGACTGTCAGATAAGCATTTAGCCTCGTTCCTTAGAATCAGTATATCTCACTTCTAACCTCAATATAAGGAACTTTAAAAAGGAAATCGCAATTTCATTCATCTCATTAACATATTTAAATTGTAAAGCTTGTATATTGTTTTTAAAATTTTGGAAAAATTTATCTTGGCCCACCAAACATTTTTTTTTTTTCGATAGACCAAAAAAGTTTGCCCATCCCTGGTATAAGGAGTTAAATTGCATTTAGTTTTGTGAATCAAAATTTGCAAAGAATTTGGGCCACAGCAGTTGAGAGATCACTAATTCTAATGAAATGATTACATGTTATTTGCTTCTTATTTCACCCTAACATTCAATTTTTGATAATTTTTCATCAGAAAAAGGCTCAAAGTATATTTTACTTATGCAATTTTTTCCATATTTAGTTTTATTTAAGCTATATACATGTAGTTAAAAACAAATATAAAAGGAATTTATATAAAGAGAATAAATAGTAAGGAGAAAAACTCATCGTTTGTGAAGAATGTCCCAAAAGTATCTATTTAAAGAATGTGAAACTTTTTATTAAAATTAGTTTTACTATTTCGTAGACATCGTGGAAGAAATTAATGCATATATATTGAAAGAACTTTGAAATTCTATGGAAAAAAAAAAAAAAAAAAAAAAAGGAAATATCCAGCACACATTCTGTTCATTGATTAGGTACATGCTCACCTCAATTAAATGATTTAATATATTAATGTATCTACATTAAAATTAAATACAGTACAAAGTCTTTAATCGGGACTTCGGCGATTCCAGATTAGAGGTTCTTCCAAATTGTATATCATCAATTTAAATCTGGTAAGATGGCATGCAGAGATTAATAAATTAAAAATATGAAACCATAATTTATGAAATAAAGAGCAATTATGATCTAAAATGTATCAAGATTTACAAAAAAAAAAAAAAAAGCTTAATAATTATTTGTTTACTTTATTAAACATTTCTTTCAATGCTATTTGTTCAAGTTGCTTTGTTTTTTGTGTTGATACTTTCTCTTTAATTTTATAAACAGTCATAATTTCTTGTTCAGTTCCACTGTTCAAGTCCTGTAATTGCTGTGTCGAGAATAACGACTAACTTGTCAATTGAAATTTTTTCGTTTTCAATAACCTCTCTGTTACTTTCTTCACTATAGGAAGTGGTACATCAAAACATGCTTTCGCTTTGTAGATCCTTTGGCAGCTCCAGAATCGAAAACTCTTTTTGACATAATCGAAAGTTCAAGCTTACTTTTTATAAAACTGCTCTCTAACAGTCTGAAAAAAACAATAAGCCGGATCCAATTAGAAGATTAAGGAACAACGCAATCTGCGACATTGAATGAATTAGATAATTTTAGCCTAGCTTATACCCTTCGTTATACATTAAATGTGCATGCGTAAAGGTATTATGCGCATGCATATAGGTATGCATAACTCATTATGCGTTTACGCATGCACAGAAAGTTTGTAGCTTTGAGGTCCGGATTATGGACGTCCGAATTAAAGACTTTGTACTGTGTATCTGCATCAGTTAAATCTAAGCTTGGATTAAAGCATTTTGCTATATGAGTATACTATATAGATTATGAGTATACTATATAGATTTTCAAAATAGTTAATAGAAGTATAACGCATGAAAAATAATGAATGTATAATGTAAATAACCAGTGTTATTTTATTTTTGTTTATGAATGTATGTTAAATTTTATTGCTATTTATCTACCCATAAATCAGTATGCATAATAAATGCCGACAGTTCTAAATGGGAGAATTTTAGTCTCAGGCACTCTTTAAGAAAATAACTGCATACATGTCTGTGATGTAGTCTTTCAAATTGAATGTGTAAAAGAATTTAACAATAAATTTTATTTTTAGGTTATAGAACCAGAAAAAGGATCTGTAAATAACAGCAATATTTTCAATTTATGCGAGTCTGGTAAGTAATTTATTTGTGTTTTCATTATTAATTGTAGACAAACTATGAGAATATGCTATTAGTTATAAGCAAAGTATGCTAATTGTTGTGTTTTTACATTTTAAAGTGGAATATAATGATAAATTTATTAACTTATATATAATATACAAGGTGCTCACTAAAGTCTGGTACCATCCATTTATATAGGGTGCCCACGTAAGTTTGGTACCATCGATTTAACTGCTGAGCAGCTGAAGCTATAGTCATAAAAAAGGTGTCTAGGTATAGTAAAGTGGCTGTGTACTGCTAGATGAGACTGCTTACAGCACCACCTGGTAGAAAATGGCAGAGTTATCTTTCGTATTTTGAAAACAATACGAGATGGGAGGAAAAAGTTATGAAGTTGTAGAGCATCATCAATTTAGTATGAAAAGACACCTCCGGCACGGAAATGTTAACAGAATGTTTTAAGCACATGTTTGTTTGTTCATGATTTCCTACACTGTGACATGCCGAAACAATCTTAGGAAGAGGGGAAACAGCTAGTTATCACAAGGTATCTTTATTTTCAATGTTCAAACATCTTTCCATCAGCCAAAAAGCATATGTTAGAACTTTATGGTGCCTATGTTGTAGCATAGTGTATGACACATTTGCACAAACATCTGTGATATGTTGTTGAAGGTCCTTCAGTGTTTGCAGATTGGTGGCATATATCTGCTGTTTGTAGTATCCCCATAGGAAAAAGTTCATTGGAGTCAGGTTAGGTGAATGTGAAGGCCACTCTTTAAACCCACCATACCCAATTATTTGTTCTCCAGATTCCTCCGTCAAGTACTGCTTTGCTGGTGATGTCGTGCGCAGGTGCACTGTCATATTGGAACCATCCATTCTGGAGTTGAAGCAATGGTAGGTTCTCAACAAAATCAGGTGCTATGTCTTGCAGAAGTTCTAAACGTCGTGCGACCATTAACATACCATGGTAAAATATTGGGCTGATTAGCACAATATTGTAAATTTTACACTATACATCAATCGAAAACTGTATTTGATAAAGAATGTCAGCAGAACCTGATGGATTTCCCAGTGCCCAATAATAAGTGTTCTCTCTATTGTACATTTAGTTCTTTCTAAAGCATTCATCATCTATTTACATTGTATTTGCCACATTATATTGATTGTGTTGATTGGACCTCTGCTTGGTTCATGATAAAGTTACACCACACAAAACATACCTTGGCATCCCCATTCTGTAATGCCTGATTAGGTGTGGGCCAGTATGAATTAGCACCTAATTCATTTAGGATTTTCCAAACATAAAACATCCCTTGGCATCCCCAGGCGCAGAATCGAAGGGGCGCCAAACTGATGTTACGACATTTTAGAATTAAATATTTTCCATCATTGGCAAGCAGTAGGGGGCACGAAATCTTCAGTTGTCCCTGGGCGCTGAAAACCCTAGCTACGACTCTGCTTATAGGTAAATAATTATGCTCATTGTCCTACCACAAAATGTCAAAATGTAGCAGTCTGTCTGCATTCACCTATCTCATTACTCTTGAATGCAGTATCCTGCAGAGCATACCTCTTGCAATACTTTCTCTGTTGATAGATTCAGAAACAATACAAAACCTTTCTTTTATATGAAAATTAACCCCTTCTTGCCGGGTAGTGCAAACACGTGCTTATCGCGGAGGACGGCAGTGTCTTACTCAAGCGTTTGTCCATAGCCTGGGTCTTTTTTGCTATTAAGCCTAAATCCATGAAATTTCCAAAGTATCAACACATTGTTTAATAATGCTCTATATAGTATTTAAACGGCTTATGCTTTATAGATATTTTTATATATACAGTCAAAAGTCGTTAATCCGGACTCGTCGGGACTTCGGCGATTCCAGATTATCGATTTTTTCGGATTATAGATCAACAGTTTAAATCTCGTAAGATGGCATGCAGAAATTCTAAAGTTAAAAATATGAAACCGTAATTTATGAAATAAAGAACAACTATGATCTAAAAGGTATCAAAATTTACAAAAAAAAAAAAAAAAAAGCTTAATATTTATTTGTTTACTGTATAAAACATTTCTTTCAATGTAAGTTGTTTAAGTTGCTTCGTTTTATGTGATAATACTTTCTCTTTAATTCTATAAACAGACATAATTTCTTGTTCAGTTACAAAGTTCTGCTGTTCAAGTCCCGTTAATTGCTGTGCCGAGAATACCGACTAACTTGTCAATCGAAATTTTTTCGTTTTCACTAACCTCTCTGTCACATTCTTCATGTCTTTATCCATTTTTTGCAGGAATTCCACTTTTTGTTTGTTGGACATCAAAACATACTTTCGTTTTGTAGATCCTTTGGAAGTTCCAGCATCGGAAATTCTATTTGACATAATCGAAAGTTCAAGTTTACTTTTATAAAATTGCTCTTACAGTCTGCAAAAAATAATAAGCGGGATCCAATTCGAAGATTAAGGAACAACGCAATCATTAACTGAAATAGATAATTAGATAATTTTAGCTTACACCGTCCGTTATACATTAAACGTGCAGGCGAAAACGTATTCTGCACTTGCGCACATGCATATGCGCAGTAGTCAAGGTCTTACGCACACGCGTAAAACGCCTGTACGCATGTGCCAACGCGGCGCATGCGCAGAAAGTTTTTAGCTTTGAGGTCCGGATTATAGATCATTCTGGATTATGGGTGTCCGAATTAACGACTTTTGACTGTACTTTAATTTCCTTATTTCTTGTTTAAATGGATATTTTACGCATTTTATTTTCATTACTCACCATTTTATGACTTTTAACATTATACATCTGAAAACTAAATATATTACTTAAAATTCTCTTTTCGTATGAAAAATTTGAAAACAGGGATCTACACACAGTCCCACGTTACATTCCTTGCACTCGTAATAACTCATTTGCCGTTTTGGAGGATTTTTCCGGTAATGTGAACAACCGAAGCATCGTCGTCTCATTTTCTTATCAGTCTCTTCTGAACAAAGTTTTGGAAAATGTCTTTCAGTTAATCTGAGCGGATTTAATGTTTCTGCTGATCTTGGTGTGATATTAACATAGGTGCTTTTAGAGGAATACCAATAAATAATTTGATTAACTAAATTAAGCCGATAATTCAGGAGAGGAAGATTTTTTTAACTTTTTTTGTTGAAAAGAGTATTGGCGTTAAATACAGCCATATCATTATTGTATCATCAAAATAATACCTAAAGAAATCAATTTCTTCTTCAACCGAATTATCCACTTTAATTCCAGGAACAGCTTTAAATGGTAATTCCGATAAATTTTCTATTGTGGATGACCATGGAGAAGTACTTGCTTTCGACGTACTCGGCATACAGATGTCCGAAATGTCCTCATCATCATTAGATTCGCCAGATTCTTTATGATCAGATTATATCATAGTATCACTATCTACTATCAGAATCTGTTTCAGAATCAATATCTGAAATATTTTGCATCATTTCTGCTATTTCATGCTCTGTTAAACATTTTCGATGCTTCGACATTGCAACGGTAAAAACAGAAAGAATTCATATCTAACAAGATCTAATTATTTTCTAAAAATTGAACTGCAAACCGAAATACCCAACGCTTTAGCGAAAATAAAACTTCTCTACTTACAATAAACAACTACAACGTGCGAATTTAGAGACTTCATAAATCACACCATTTGGAAACATTTATTTCCCCTTTTGTTTATATAATCAAAAACACGTGTATGTGAGTCATGCTTCTCTCATTTCGAGTAGAAGGTCTAATGTACATGTATCTGAAACCATATGGACATACAGTGCCATCTTGTGGCAGAAATTATAGTTTTTAAAATGTTCCAGGACACTGGCACAAATACGTGACAGTCGGGGCTGAACGGGAAAACGCTCTGGGACACCTGCATGTCGGCTGGGAAGTGAATGTGTTCATTGCTGGCACGTAGATGTGACAGTCGGCCCGAAGGGGTTAATTTAATATTAATTTTTATATCAAGTGTATGCCTTATACTAGCACAGAAAGAATGTTTATGCCTGTGTCTTAAATTTAAATGTTCATAATCATATTAACTAAGTAGTTGAAAATGAGCCAGCTCTATAAAATTTTCTTTTCTTTTTCTTTTTTTTAAAAAAATATATATAATTGCATATGAAATAGTTTAATTATGCCTAAAGATTAAAGGCATGTGAAAAGTATTTTATAATAAAAATGTACTGTGATACTTAAATTCTATGTGATCTTAACAAGAAAAGAAGAACAGCACTATTTTGATTTTTACAGGTTGTTTGAATGTTGAACAACAGTATTTTTGTAACTTTTCTTATTTTCTTTTATTTTTTCATTAGTGTAGCTTTAAATTTTCACAGTTAATACTTTGAAATGAATTTAAAGGAATTGAATAATCTTCTACGATAAAACTTTTTACAACATTATAATTGGGAAATTTGTCAGGATTTTCAAGTATTTAATAAATTCTGCAGTAAAATTGACTGCTGTATTTTCAGTGTAAATAGACATGTTTTTACTAGATTTCCTATTCAGCTATATTTTATATATTCTTATTGTAATTTTATTTTTAAAATTATGTACTAAAAATTTATTTATGCAGGATTTTATCATGTTGGGTTATATAATTTCTTGAGTATGGAGTGTAAATAATGCATATATTTTTCATTTTCCATTTCATTTTACTTTTGTCTTTAAATGCTCAAAAGGTCATGCAGAACGAAATGTGATACAATTCTCTTGGATTATGCAGGTTTTTATGTTTCAGATTATTACCCCTTGAAAAGCCAGTCAGAAACATAAAAATATGAATAATTTTTCATGTATTATAAATTTTAACATGAATAGTATATCCATTTTAAATAAATGATAAAAAATTAAAAAATAGTAAAGGATTGCCTTTAGTTTTGATTCATAATTTTAAAATGTAATAGTTTTCTTTATGCAATTTTAGCATTTTCCTGGCATTGTTTAATTTGCTTCTGCTAAATTATTAAGTTTTTGATATATACATATGAAATGACTTAGATTTTGAAGATAAAGATCACTAAGTCGTAAGCAGTTAAACAGTTCTTTTATATATGATATCACATTTTTTTTCATGCAGATGCAAATAAATTGATGCAAAAGTGCATCTGTTTGAAGAATTTTCATATTTTTGAAGTAAGCAAGAAAAACAGTGGTGCAGAGAAGCAGAGAGCTAATGCTACATGTCTAAGACAAAAGCCTAATGTAGAATAAATCAGTTTTAGCTCAGATTTATTCATATTAGTTGTTAAAAGTTTGCTTCCCCAAATTTAAGATTATTATTGGCTTTGGTGTTATGTATATTTTGTAAGAACTATGCGAGGCGGATTGATTTTAGAATAGAAAGTGGAACTAAGCAATTTAAGAAAAAAGTTAAGGAGTCATCACAAATTAAAGTTAGTATTTTATCTTGAATGTATAAAAATATGGGAATACTAAATAATTTGACTAATGATTTAATGGTAAACAGCATTATACTTCTTAAAGAATGGGTTTTTGAAATTGACAATTATGAGAGTTCAGAATTCTAAAGATGCAATAGTAAGTTTTGTTTTCATTTTTGTGAACTTTTTATTAAGTTTAAATAGCAAAAGTGTGAAACAAGCTTAAAGTTTAAGACACAATAACACGCCGAACAAATACTAATTCAGAAGTCAAACAACAAAAATCAGCGTTATATTTTCAAATTTTCACAGGACTAGTTTCGATGGTTTTACTGAACCACTATGCATTTTTCAAAATGGTTTATTTAGGAAAAGCTTTTAAGGGTAATATAATTGCACTGAGAGATGAATTGGGTTTAATTTTCGCACCAAATCCAGTTATGCAGCATAACTGTTGAAATGGAAAGTATTAATGAAAAAATTACTGGTTACAATATTCTCTGAGCAGGAATGGAGGAGAAATTAAATTATGAAAAAGGGGAGCAGGAAAGAAAAAATTAAATTATGAAAAAGGGAGCAGGAAGGAGAAAATTAAATTAGAAAAAGCAGTGTAGGAATTTAAATTGAGAAAGCTAGAGTTAGAAATTGAAGTGAAGCAAAATGCTGATTCAAAACTCTTGGAGTAATGATGTATTAATTTTTATGGAAATAGTAATATCAGTTTTCATGAAAATAAGAATGCCAGTATTTATTTAAAGCTATTTGAAGGACATTGATAGAATAGGCAAACAAGTTGCATTCCTGTTAGAGCTACTTCCATTAAATATTGTGAATTTATTGTCACTTAAGTGTGACCTGTTGGCAAACACATAATCTGCAGGTTATGACTACTTTAAATACTTTTTAATCACTTCAAACTAAGTCCAGAGCAGATCAGAAAAAATTTGCATCTTGGCATGATTTTGCCTATGAATTGAACAACTTCTGTGAGGTAGAAGGTTTAGAAATAAAAACTTATGGCAATCTAAAAATTTGAGCAATTAAAATAGAAGCTACCAAATGAGGTTTGCAAAGAGGTACAATGCCTAACATAATAGCCAAGTTTAAACATAATAGCCGAACTTGAAAACAATATCTGAATGGATCATGGCATCATAGTTATTTATTTCATCAATAATAACCAAGAGAATTTTTGAGGAAATTGGGTAACTAAACACCCTTGCAAAATTAAGTGTACTATCGTGAAGGTAAGAAACTTCATGCATATTGCATTCATAGTGTTTCTAACTTTGTGTTTCTTCTTGTGCTTGTTTTACTTTTGGTTTACCTTCATAATATATGAAATACACCTCTTTGTATGCTAGATGTATGCTTTTTTTTAATTATTATTCTTAGTATTATGCAGTAATATGTATATTTAGAAGTGGTTTCCTTATTCTGTGTAACTTATTTTGTTGTTAATTTGTAGTGATGTATTAAGTATTTTTCATGTTTATCTGTAGCAAAAGATGTTAATGCAGAAAACAATGCACGGTCTGCTCTTGAGGAAGCATTAGATGCTCTGGTCACAGGTGATCCTATTGTGGGTAAGATATGTTTCACAATTAATATTCATAGTGTTTTTTCTGCTTCATGTAAAGCTATTTTTTTTTAATCTTTGTTTATATCTGAAAAGAATGCGAAATTCTGTGAAATTTAAATAGGGAAATATAATCTTAGCTGTATTGCTATTATCAGCCTATAAATTTTAAGTGATCACACCAATTAACTGTAAGAAAATATGTTTCATTTTTTTCAGTATCTTAATTTGCTGATGATGGAAATAAGTATGGTCACTTCTGATCTATTAATTTCATAAAAATCTGGATTCTTTTAACTATCATAAGTAGATTACAAATCTAAATGTTATGTTTTGAATTTGGAGCTCAAAGAATTAATATCAAAATCTTGTGTAATATAAAAATTTAATCCGGCAAATTTATTTTAAGAAAAAACCAAAATCTTTGTATATTACAACTATCTTTGTTACAAGTAATCAGTTAAATGGACCAAAAAGGTATTTAGCTTTCTGTTGTGATATTTAGCCATTGATTTTTTAGATTTTAAGTTTAGCATATCACAAAAGGGTCATAGGTGTTCTTGGATGATGAGAATTTTTTCAAATCTAATTTGGTGGAAATGATGTTTCATTGTTTATGTCCTTAGTGTGAATGCGCTATATAATTCTGAATATAAATGATTGATGTTGCCTTATCATTCTGAATATAAATATTGTTTGAAGGAAATTCTGAACAGAATTTCATTTCCATAAAAATATTATAATCACGATTTCCATACTAATGCAGTAGAACACCAGATCTCTGTACAACTTACAATCTGAGCTTGTAGAGGTTTTAGTTTTGTAAGAGACAGGTCATAAGTGAAAAATATTTAGATTTAGCCTAAAAATTGAAGACTAAAGAAAAATAATAGTATTAAAAAAAAAAAAAGGTTTTATAAAAGCAGTTGATTTTTTTTTTTTTTTTTTGATTTTGTAAGGAGAAATATATATTAATTATATTATAACTTTAGTTGCTAAGGTAGACATTTTTAAACTATGCTGTAACTTAATAGGTATTAAGTATATATATATATATTAATACATATATGTGTGTGTGTGTGTAAGATAAAAAAAAGCATAAATTAAAATTATAATTTAAACTAATGGTAAACTAATGGTAACCTTTAGTATTTATTCGGCGTGTTATTGTGTCTTAATAATGGTAACCCCTTTAATTCTTCCTCTTTATTCTAAAAATCGTAATAACGTCCCTGGATTGCATCAATTCTAGATCAATCCATCTTGCATTGCCCACGCAATGCTGATGACATGGGTAATTCAGAACCTAAACTCAAAATTTTGAGAACTAAAACCTTTCTGACCTAAACCAAAGCCTTCCTATTTGGCGATCTTCCATATTTGATAAATGCATACTGTAGCTTCACCTTCTGTGCTGCTTGGATACTATTTGTCTTAGCTCTCTTCTTATCGCAGTAGTATAAAAAATGTAAATGCTCTGAAAATAGAAATGATTATTAGAGTGCCAAGTAAATTGTAGCCACTAGTGTCAATTGAAATAAAAATGAATATTTAATATTACATGGCTTTCAAGTTTTCCTTAGTACTACAGATTCAACATTTCAGTATACTATGCAATCAGCATTCTTCAATATGCCATCTATGTGCTTCACCATCAGTATTTCTGGGTTTCTACATCTCGGTGTTCCTACATCAGTAGTTCGAAATTTGATTTATTACACACATGCACATACATAAAATAATGAGCCCTATCACTTAAGCAGCTTAGATTGAAAAAATGTATTAATTTTATAAAGTAAGGAATTTTTACTAGAAAAGATTGCACTATCTTGGAAATTGAAAAAACTGTTGTTAAAGAAAAATTTTTATAGCAAAGAAATAAAAGAATTAATCTTAAACGGAAAGAATCTTAAAAATAAGCTTTAAGTCTTAAATTGTTTTTAAAAAACATGAAACACAAACTGTAAATGAATTATTCGTTGTTAAATGTTCCAGTTAGACTCATCAGAGGGTAATTGTTAAAACAAAAATAATAAAGGAGTTTTGAATACGTTTCATCCTTTTTTGACTACTTGAGTGGACAAATTAAAAATAATATAAAAAATTTTTTTACAAAAACTAATCCCCATCTTCAAATTGTTAAAAATACTCCCCAATGTGAATTCAGATTTTGAAAGAAAATAAAAATTACAAAATAGTAAAAGATGCAAAATATAAAAAAAGTGAAATCAAAATTCTAGAGAAAAATCGCATCAAATTTACAGTAAAAATACAAAGTGCCAGAATATGTAGAAGACTTATTATGAAATCACTTATTTTTTAAAGAAACATTGTTTGCTTTATGTGCAGTTTGAAAGAATGTGAGAATTGCCTTCTTTGAAGGGGAAAAAATGTTAATTACTGTGTATTTGGCTAAAAATTTTATACGTTACCAATTTCTAAATATGAATTCTGGAATACATTCTAAATAACAACTAAAAGTGAAATGAAATACTTAAAATATGTTTCAAAACTTTCTTATTTTTCTTAAAACTGTGTTCATGAAAATATTGGATGCTGAAACTGGCACAAATTAACGTTTTATGAACTGAGAATGTGGGAGGAAGAAATGCAGTAGGTTTATCATAAATCTTAAGAATCATTTCACTTAAATGAAAAAGCAACCTTTAGTTAAAGATTGGTGTCCTTGTCATTGTACTTATATTGTAAAAAAATAAGCCAAACTAAGGTACTATGATGTATTATTAAGCAATTTGGCATAAAAAAGAAAACAGTTTATTCAGAAAAAGAGTATTTGAACCTGTAGAAAAATAGGGTTGCAAAAACGAATGTAGAAATTAGAGATATAATGGCTAAAAATGAATTTAAAATATCCTGGCAAAATTTACAGAAATTGAAAATAGTAAGATAAACAGTGCTGTCTGTGGTCCGGGAAAATCCCGGAATTCCGGCGATTTTGAACTTCGTCGTTCAAAAGGAAGTAGGAATAATAATGAGTTATTTATTTTGATCTGGGTAATTTTGTTTGCTTTGAAAGCAGAAAACGCAAGGTCAGTGTGTGTGGTGAAAACTTTTCCTTTCTTTCTCCAAAGGCAGTGATAATGCGTGAAAAGGGGGAAAAAATTCTTTTTTGTTCTTTCCTTATTTAGAGTTATGACTCATTCCCCCCGGTTCTTGGACATTCTCTTCTAGATTCTTTTCGGCAAGTAGGCACGGCAGATAAAAAACGGAGAGACTTCGTTCGACCAGATGCGCGATAACGGGACTCTGGGTTCAAAGGTCTTATCTCTCCTGGCGGGGCGTCAATAAGTAGAGAAGGGGGATTTTTCGTTGTATTAGCTATTTGTCATTGATCGCATCTCAACTTTTTTTTCTCCGCTGTGTAAAATTTTTGTTTCATTTATTGATGCACGTGTAAATTTTTCGTTTTGTTTATTGAAATATTTTTTTATTTATGTATGCAAGAGAATTTCACTATGAAATTTCTCGATAAAAATAGTGATATTATACAATTAGAAGAAGGTGTCCGGAATGCATTTAGGTGGAATTGGATTGAACGGAGAGATGGTAATGGGGATACCATCGGTACATGGTGCAAGAAAATAAATGTTGCTGGACAAGCATATTGTGTTTTTTGTAACTCACTGCTGAAGTATGGTGGGGAAGGATTCAAGGCTTTCACAAATTATTCTAAAACTGTGATGCACATAAAATATTCAAAGTGCATTAGACATTCAATGACTTTAAGTAATTATGCTAATTCAAAAAATACTGATGACTTACTGGAGACTGATGCTCGGCCATTGGATATAGTGACAAGAAAAGCATGCCAAGAGGTATTAACAACTTCGTTTATCGACGAGAATTCTCTTTCTTTCAATGTAGCTTCCAATTTAATTGAACTCTGCAAACAGTTGAGCCGCGATCAGACGGCACTAAACTCGTTGGAAATGTCCAGGACTACTGCATGTTATAAGATGAAATATGGGCTCGCAAAAACTATTAAGGAAAATATCATTAAAACTTTAAAGAAGACTCCATTTTCTCTAAATTTGGAAAGTACTAGCAATGCTCAAGAAAGTATACTGGCAATATTGGCAATATTGATGCAGTTTTATGACAACAATCAAAATGAAGTTGTAGTTCATCATTTTGCATCTCTAAAGATGGAATCTTGCAATACAGAATCTGTTTTTAAAGCAGTTGTTAATACTATTGAAGATAATAATATTCCATGGGCAAACTTAATTAGTGTATTAATGGACTCATGTAACAACATGCGTGGAAAAAAAAGGGTGTTGAAACCAGACTACGATCAAACAAAGCACCCCACTTATTAGATATTGATGGTGACACATGTCACACAGCTAATAACTGTGCAAAAAAATTTGCTTCATGTTTTGATAGATACTTAGAAGATTTGTTTGATGACATCTATTTTGATATGAAAAGCTGCAGTAAAAGAGAAAATTTTTTCAAAATCTGTGAATCCCTTGCCATTAAAAAGCTTAAGCCCTTGAAGAGACCAGACCATAGGTGGGTTTACATTTTATGTGTTTTAGAAAGAATCAAAGATCTGTGGGATGCTCTTATTGCATTTTATTTTCACTACTTGGATAAAACTGATAAAGGGGATTATTTTTCTTATGTTGAAACTGTATACAATAAAAGAAATATTTCTGCAGCTCAGAAAAAAATTGTTGAAGGGGTGTATTCTTGCTTGCATTCCCAACAACTCACAAAGGATGCTTTAACTCGAAAAAAAAGAATACTAAATGGGTTATTTGTTATGCAAAACAAAACTTTATTGCATATGGCATTATATTCAGCAGTATTACCAGAGTTCAACATATATATTAAATTATTTGAAACAAAAAAATCAATGCTTCATTCCAGTATTTATAAATTGATGGCAAAATTTTTCTCTTTTTTTTTTTTTTTTAATGAAGCCAGAAAATATAGAGTGCACATCTTATAATGATTTATTAAAGGTTGATGTCACAAATCCAGAATTCCATCTACCTAGCAAAGTAATATTTACTGGTGCAGAAGCTTCCACTCTCCTGAAGAAATTATCAAAAAATCATCCAATAGCAAAAGAATTCCAAATTTCTCTGATGAAAGCTTATACTAATGCAACACAGCATATGAAACAGAAATTACCCCTTAAAAATTCATATCTAATTAGTTTTACAGCATTAGATCCAGAGCTAAGAGGTAAAACCAGTATAATATTCGCTTTTGAAAAATTATCATCTTTTATGTCCCATATTTTTAGTGATAATGAAAAGTCAAAAGTAGAAGCTGAAATAAGGTTATACCAGAGTGATATTGATATCACCAAAGAAATGCTCTACACATCTGATGAAAGTGGAAATCAAGTCAAGTGTACAATTGATAAATATTGGTCTAAAGTTTTTAATTTAAAAGATGATTTCACAAATGATTATAAGTATCCTACATTGGCTAAATTGGTCAAAGCCTGCCTTAGCTGCTTCCATGGCCCATTCGTGGAAAGTGCATTCAACTTAGCATCAATATTGCCAGTATACTTTCTTGAGCATTGCTAGTACTTTCATCCAAATTTAGAGAAAATGGAGTCTTCTTTAAAGTTTTAATCATATTTTCCTTAATAGTTTTTGCGAGCCCATATTTCATCTTATAACATGCAGTAGTCCTGGACATTTCCAACGAGTTTAGTGCCGTCTGATCGCAGCACAACTGTTTGCAGAGTTCAATTAAATTGGAAGCTACATTGAAAGAAAGAGAATTCTCGTCGATAAACGAAGTTGTTAATACCTCTTGGCGTGCTTTTCTTGTCACTATATCCAATGTTGTTGTTAATGGATACGCTTGTCACTGACTATAGAACCTCTCTTAAGATTGATTCCTTAGATGCAGTGCAGACTATTAAATATGATTTAATGGCTTCTAAAGAAACCTCATATGGAAAATATGGCTAAAAGAATCCAATGACTGATCCAATTCACAAAGATCTCTTACTGAATATGAACAGAAGTTGGAAAAAATATCAAGAGGACTTAAAAACATGTATTTCAGATGAGTCACCTGTAAAAGTCTCTGAAAAACCTTCTAACCTTCTACATTAGCAGAAAAGCAAACTGCTTCTACCTCTGCATGTGCAGTTCTCGAGGAAATTTCTTCAACTGTAAATGAGGAAAATAAAAGTCAACCTTCCTGCAATTATGAAGTTCACCACAAAAGAAAGACAAGCCCACAAACATCAGAAAATAAAAAAAAAGCTGCAGAAATTAGATAATTTTTTTTAAAGAATTAATTCAGGTAATTTAAAGTATTTACATAAAATGTAGTAGTTTATATGTTTGAAAATTTATGGTTATTAATTTTGCAAAAAAAGTAATTCATTGAACTTTTATAATTAGGTCATTCAATACTTCGTAATTGTAATTTTTCATTTTTCTCCCCCCCCTTCTCGAAACTCCAAAATGTCGGTAGTAAGTTCGTAAAAGTTTCATGGGATTTTTTGGGGTCCCACAAACAGCCCTGGATAAAATAATACAGTCTTCACACAATTCAGCTTCATTGTGTCTGATGAAATAAATTTGTACTGAAACTGTTACATGAAAAAGGATTACAGTATTTACAAATGTCTGATTTTAATTACCATTCTGCTTTACTCTCCTGTCTAAATAATGGCAATCATATCATAATAGAAAAAGGAATTAAATTTGTTAATGCTTTGATTTTTAAGATTGATACAATATTTTAGAATTTGATTTTCCAGTAAAAGTAATATCTCTTCTTAAAAAATGAACTTCTATACAAATATTCTTGATCCTAAAAAGTTAATTGTAGGTTGTGTTTTTAATATTTTCATAGAAATGTTGGATTCCCTGTTAATTAATTTTATTGTGTTAAAATTGAAATCTCTTCTTTTGTAAGAAAGGATTGTATGCTTCTATTTTTCTAAATTTTCTATAACATGATGTACCTAAAAATATTAGTAAAGTAATTTTTGTCACCTTTTTAAGTGAGTTTTGGTAGTGAAATTCTTTAAAGAAAAGACATATGTTGCAACTCTTAGGAATACCATTTATTTGTTGAAATATAAATTCTCTAAACTGTATGAAGTTATGAAACAATGCACAACATAAAATTTTTCTATTGCTATAAATTCTCAAAATCATAACAGTTGGTATCTTTTACTTTATCATTAAGTTTGGAAAAATCATATCATTGTTGTTAATAATCCACTTGTAATGGATTATTTATAACATTCTTGAGTTCCGCTTCTCTCTACTTCCTGATTGGTAATATCGGTTTGTTGCTCTAAATTTTTTCTCACTTAGTTCTTGCTATTTTGATATGGCATTCTATTTTTGAAGGCAAACAGGTACAGGTCCCTCTTTGTCAGGGACAAAAAAATATGCAAGACTTTCAGAAAGTGAAAGTTTAGTGACTTTGGGCAAGGTGTTTGTTTAGCAACAGTTATGAAAGCAGTAATCATTTGAATATTGTACCTTGCTTCAATACTGAATGAGGAAATCTATCGTGTATAATATTCAAGTGTTGTTAAAAAAACAGCTAAAAACATGTACATGACACCACTTTCATCTGAGAAGCTATGTATTTTACAATTTTCAATCTAGGACACTCACAAGCTCATAATCTTTGATTAGGATTTTGTCTTTTCTTATTTTTTACAACAAAATATGCATTGTTTGTTAATGTTTCTAAAGAATGTTACAGTGTTAATAGTAGGGGATTGAATTTTCTTTTGTTATTATTTTGACTGTGATACGCTAAAGTAGATATTTTATTCAAGTTTTTTTAAAATTCTGTAGCACATCAAGTAGACATATTAAGTATTGTTAATTAAATATGTGTAGTATGCAACCTTAGCTCCAGCTCATTTGTGACATGTTGAAACTGAGTTTGCATCTTTCAACTGACCATTTCAGTTCTTCCATTTACATACATTCACCTTATTCTGAGAATAGGGTTTTGCTTTGTTGTAACAAGAAAAGTCTTAGTTAATTATTGGCTATTATCTAGAAATCATGTGATTTATAATGGCCATTTTTCATTCATAATGGCCTGCTAGATATTAGGCTTAAAGACTGAAGGGGGAAGCTGTAGCAAAACAGACACCACCAGATAATTATGCTCTAAGCACAGACATACTCAACCATATCTAGATCATGCATTATAATTTGATCCTCCTTAAGACTTTCTTGTTCTCCTCTTGATCCATAATTCAATGATTGTTTCATTTTCCCCATTCTTAATGATGTTGGTATTGATACATTTGATCTGTGACTATCAGTAGAACAATCCTGAAAGTCAAATGTTCCTTCTTCAATAAATAATCATATTATTGGCTTCTGTGTGTGAACTTACATGGAAATCATTTGTATCAAATATTAAGACTGCCTGTAAGTTTAATTTTCTATAACAGGCTTCTTTGATTTCTTAGCCATACTAGATCAGTATTTATGTTCAATACTTCCATGGAATTTCCTTTTTATGATTATACTGCCGCAACATAGTTAATAACTCTAATATAAGAAATTTACTGAAAATATATCTTGCAAACATCAATTATCCTTTTCTGGAATTATGAGGAAATTTCTTAAAATGATTGACCAAACATGTGGACTCCATTTACTAAGCCCCATTGAATAAACTTATTTCTTTTCTATTCGTGTATCTTAGTTGGAAAACATTATGTTAAAGTAGTCTCTTTCAAAGCATTGAACATATGTGACCATGCCTATATGGATAAGCCCAGCTGGACTTGAGGAGTGTCTTGTGTATTTAAGATAATTACCATGTATGTGTAAGGACATTAACTACAGTTGTATGGGGTTTACTTGAAGCAACCAGGCAACTATAAGGTAATTTATCATATTTAAATTAATGTGAAAGAACCTTTCATGATTTTGATTTAACAAAAAAGAATGAAGTTTAATTTACAAATAGTGTTTAAAAAGGATAGATAATTATATGACAAATATAGCTTATGTCCATGGGAGGAAGCTAAAATTTTCAGACAGAGTTAGAGAGAACAGTGATTTAAAAATTTATTTTGTACTTAATTAAATTTGCTTAAATTTGATACCTGCATTATTCTTATCAAAAACTAAACAGCAATTTAAAAATTTTAAATGTATGTTTGCATATTATGTAAGTAGTGATAAAAGTATTCTTGTAAATAAATTTGTATGGAATATAAAATCCTGAACTCATATTTTAAAAACTACAAATGAATTTTCAAAATTTTTTCTTTCCAGGATTAGATTACATAATTGAGCACAAACAGGATGTCTTCATAGATGGTACTTTTCCTTTTCAATGTAAACTGTGCAATTCTTCAATATCAAGATCTCTTATTATAGATCATATAATAGGAGCTAAACACAGAATGAGATATTTGGTATGCTTTCAAATTATTATTTCTTTTCTTAGTTTCTTTTTATGCCGTACATGTAAGGGCATATAAAATGCTGTCATTTGAAAAATTTATTTGCAAAAATAATATTTTACCATATGTAATAATTCTGCTACATAGTTTTGAGTGAAGCAGCTACAGCTAATTATGAGTTAATTATCTTTCAGAACTTTCTGGTTGACCTAATATATACCAGTGTGTAAAATATTGAATTTTCATCCAGAAAATTCAGTGATAATTTAATTTCAGTGCACTTATAGCTTTGATTCAAAAAATATTTCTTTTTTTGTTTTTAAGTTCCTGCAGTTTGTAATTAATAAATAAACTTCTATTATGATTTTGTATTTAATTCTTAAAGCTGTTAATAAATTAAAGATTTTTAGACTTTATAATGCAATTGCAGTTTATTGAGGAAATAATTTTCTTTTTTGTTCTTGATATTTTGAACCATAATTCATAAATACATTTTAACTTGTAAATTATTGAAATAAATAATTAAAAGCTACTTACTGATGCATGGAATTATATTTTAATGTTTTATGTCATTTTTAAATCTGTAAAAGAGTTTCTTTAATTAAAAATTCTGATCCCTATTCTTTAGGGCCTTATTTTTTTCTAGAGATATAAATTATATCTTGAAACTGAAATATACTTGCTTTTGTTACATTTCTTGTAAACCTTCCTAAATATGTTGTTATATTGTTTTACTCCAAATTTTGCTTGTTATATGCCAAGTTTTAAATTTTAGATCACATTGCCCAAATTTTGTATCAAATATTATTTTTATGGAATAATGAATAAACTTTTTTTTTAACAGAAAGCAACAGATTTATCTTTATATAATTATATTATGTCCTTAAATCTGGACAAAGATTTGAAAGAAAAGGAAATTTCTGAAGCAGCTGCAAAAATGGAGAAAAAACATGGACGAGGCTATGTTTTAGTGGATTGCACCATTAAAAGTAATTATGTTTCCCTTTTTAAACAAAAAACAATGCTTTTTAAACTTTTATTTCAAAATTAATTCGTATTCATTTGGAACTGTAACGTTTTACAACTGGGTATAAAATTAAATGTATTGCATTAAAAAAATAAATAAATAAATAAATAAATAAATAAATACAAGATTTTGAAATAGAAAGATAGCCGGAATTTTGTTAAAGAAATTGATTGTTATTTCATTAATTGCTGTCAAATTCATAAATACATATGCTAGCAAATTCATAAATCTTTGATTATTTTAACTGTCTATATTTTTTTAGGTTTTACTCAGTCTTAGATTTGTTAGGTTTAGGTGTTTACTGTGTTTTTGTTCATTAACCATATTCTTTTTAGCATACATAATTCACCGTCTGAAGTATTTATAAAAATGATGCACAGTTAACTGCTTTTTCATCAAATTTTGAATATGTAATATGCATTATGCAAATTTTATATTAACTTTCTCTGTATACAAAAGTTACAGAACAGTATAAATAGCTTGAAGTGTCTGCAAATTGAGAATGGATTAGTGATAAAAGTTAAGACTTGAAATATTTAAAAGATTAATATTATAATAAAATTAGAAGTAACTTAAATAAAACTTTGTAGGGTCTGTGACACATTTTTGGGGGAGGTGGCAAACCATGCTAGTTCTTAAGGCATTGGTAATGTATTCAGAGATGAAGGAAATAATTAGGGAGGGGGGAGTGTTTTTGCAATATCCCATCCACCATGAAATTACTGCTGAGCAGTGCAATTTAGTACATATTGTGGATAACTGCGATGTAACAACACACTCATGTGCTTTTGTTTGATGATACCCTGATTCTTGATAAGCCACCTTTTGTTTTTATGAACAAGGATATAAATTAACTGATGTTGCAGCATATTTCTCTTTTGGGGGGGAGGTAGGGAAAAAGAGAGATTAGAATTTGGGATATGCCTTCTACAGAATGGCAAGCAGTAGATTATTTTCAAATTGTGCAAACAGAAACGTGTGTGTCTGTATTAATGGACTTGATATAGTCAGCTGAATATGGCTGACAAAACAATAACAAATTAGAACAATTACCTGTGGGAAATTTGTACTCATAGCATTTATAAAGAGACCTTTCAGTAAAACTGGAAGGCCTTACCAACACCGTGTTGAAGAATCAAGGTCAGTGATGTCACGATCGGAAGATGAATGCCAAGCAGCAGAAGTGTCTCCTACAAGCTTAAATTAATACTGCAGCGATGAATCTATAATTTGCTTGTCTTTATAATGTTCTCACTTTTTAAATTAAGATTCTGCCTTGCATCCAGAGCCTAATTTTAAATTTGAGTTTCTGAAACTGTATGAAAAATTGTTCAGAAATCATGAACTGTAATGTATAGTAATTCAACCCCCCCGGTAATTAAGTGTAGGAGTAATTAAAATATAAAAATAAGTGCTGAATAATAATAAATTTATTGTAATTAATGATAACTATGTACATTCTTTAATTTTCATTATTTTATTCATTTCCATTATGACATATATTTTTTATTCATTTATTTTGGGAAAAGCAATAAAAGAATTTTATCATGAAAACATAAAATGAAACATTAAAAATTTTTAATTCTGTAAATATGTTAAAAAGTTTATTCAAAATTTGGATTTTTAACTGAAGATATTTTAAGGAGTTCCAGAAATTTGTAAAACTATCACTTCAACTGCAAAACGAAACAAATTGAAACCCACACTACAAAGAATTCGTACACGCACAATGAAAAAATAAAATTTTATGTTGGATATAAGCACAAGACATGAAACACGTTCAGAATTACATAAAGATTTTATTTTTTATCATCTCACTTATGCAAATAAATTTATCTTATATTGATTTTAGAATTTCAATAATTTCAACAGACTGGTCCATTAAACATGAAATTAACAATATCTGTCCTTCAACAAGTTTTATATTTCGTGAAATTTTCAGCAAAAATTTATATGTGGAACATGTATTATTATGTATTCATAACAAATGTTTGTATCTATGTATCACATGAAATTCATAGTTTTATTACTTAGTTACTTGAAGCTTGTTAATCCTTCTTGTTTGATTTTTTTTTTTTTTTTTTTTTTTAAATTTGCTGGTTTCATTTTGGAAAAGTTAATCTGTAAAAGAATTTGGTACGTTTACTAATGACCTAGAGTAGAATATTAAACTACAGTCAAACAGTTGAAAACCATCACTGACTGTTAGATATCAGTTATTGTTACAATATAGTTAAAAAATTTTAAAGAAAGAAAATTCATCTGAATATGAATCATTCTTTTTAAAAGCATAATTAGAGATTGTTCAGCCACTTTTAATCTTTACTTTTCAGAATTGTTCCATCATTTAGACATATGTTTATGAGTGCATTATGCTGAAGATATTAAAAAATTGTTTGGATTTGTTCAAATATTTTGCAAAAAATAAATTGTTGCAAAAGAAATGATGCAATAAGAAAGGACCCGAAGAAGTGGAAACTTTTAGTGCTTAAAAACGTGAGCATGTTGTTGGCAGTTGTTGGTTACATAATACTATCTTTGGTAAACTGGTTTAAATTGATTTAAACACATTATTATAATGGATATAAATTTAATGTTTTATTATATTTGATATATTTCTTTCTTTGTTCATTTTTGTTTCTTGAAAATTTGTTTTATTTGTTGATTAGTTTTAAATTCATTAAAAGATTTTATTTCTTGCGAAAGTTTTCTTTTTTTTTTCTTTTTTTACTTCCTTGTACAAAGTAAAAAGGAAGTATTGTAAACGCGAAAAGTTTCAGGCAGCATATTTCAATGAAAATATCCATTTTGACCGCTATCGAATGCAATTTAACGATGTTTTTGCATGATATCTGTACGTAAGAACCGAATAAAATACTCTTTTTCTTCAAAAAAACTATAAAACTGTTTTAAAATTAATTCTGAAGAGAATTTTTCGTGGCGTCTGTATGAACGTATGTACGTACGTATCTCGCATAACTCAAAAACGAGTAGCCTCAGAACGTTGAAATTTTGTATATAGGACTGCTATAACATGTAGATGTGCACCTCGTATTTTGGTTGCAATCGGTCGCACCAAACGTATATAAATATATTTATATATATATCCACTCTGTTACCCGGCTCAGTAATCTCAGTTTCTTTACTCTTATATGTTGGTAAATTGTACATTTTTTGCTTTAAAAATGATTGAATTATGTTGTTTATATTTTCCGGTTAAGGATTTTATGCCTTTAGTAAATCTGTGTGCAATATTTTTAGAATTATCAGCAATTTTAAAGTTGTTTAATTGCAGCTAAGCCTTTTTTAATGGCGGCCATTGATGTTTACATTTGAAAGAGGAGACTAGTGGATTTGTTGCCAATCTAGAGAAACTTAGCTTCCCAACAACAAAGATAATGCATTCATTTATTATTGCCAATTAAATCATGCTTGATTCTTTCTGGAATTTTTTCGAAGAAATAAGTGTTTGAGATTTACTTCGTAATTTTTAATATAGATATTTTGAGTTTTTATGTATTTTTGCCTTCTCGCGAAGTGAGAACTGAATTAATTAAATGAGAAATACTCAATCGTCTGTGAAAAACTGTTTCTTTTTTTAGTTTTGTTTGCTTAATTTCTTTTATACATCATTCTAGCTTTATTATAGTATTTGAATAGAACATGTGGCAACGATTAGATAATTCTTTTCTTTAAATGATATAAATTTTGTGCATTGTGAGTTATAATATGAAGGAAATATATAAGTCAACTGTTATATAATTATTGGATTATATAACAGTTAACTTAGTTTCCATTATATAATTATTATATAAGTTAACTGTTATATAATTATTAATACTGTTAAGTAAATCTAGCGCCAGAGTGTCGCTATGGTAAACAAATACTAGAGTGAATTTTAAAGAATGCATTTATTCTATTGTGGTTTATGCGCTATCGGCTAAGTAGATTTAGTTCAATCCAATAAGTTTAAATGAAATGCAAGAAAAAGTGCATATAATTTAATATTCCAATACAAGGAAGTCATGTGGTGTACACATCAGATTTTTTCTTATAGTGATCATGTTGTATGGATTGTCTATAAGAAATAATAATGTCTATAAGACAAGATTGTCTGTCTATAAGAAATAATACCTATGCATTTGTAAATATCTTTAAAGTTATGATACCTGCATCATTTACATATATTGCAGATATTTTTAAAGTATTTACTATAATAAGCATATTCAGGGACAATATGTGCCAGAAAAGGTATTATTCAGTAATTTCACCTTTTGATGAATTGATTAAAATATCTTATCAGAATAGATATGGATTTTAGGTTTTATTTTTTTTTACATATCTCTCGAACTAAATTCATTTCTTTTCGTATATTTCTGGAATAACGTTTTTTTTTTGGGGGGGGGGGTTAATTTTTATTTCATCTTGTTAAATTTGGATAATTTTTAAATTATTTTATTTGATGCAAACAATAATTTTGAAAATATTTAATTTTTTTTGTAATTACTGACAAAAAAATTATTTGTTATTTTTTTAATAAACTATTACTTATTATTTTTATAAAGTATAATGGTGTATTAATTTTTAAGCACTGAAAGATGTTATAATTTTTGTTTCCAAAAACTGGAGCAGTGGTTTCTTCCCTTATGAAAAAAACCTCAAGGCCTTTTAAACTAGAATATCAGGTTTGAAATAAAATGTTTAAAAGAGAGAAAAAAAAAAGGCAAAATAATAAAAGTTGGTTTCATTTCATAATAAATTATGAAAATGAAAAAAAAATCATGCTGAAATTTATTATGAAGTTTGAAATTGTTTGCATATCTCATAACATCACTTCATTGGAAAAATTTCATCTGTTAAGTCAGTAGAATCTAAGGTAAATTCTTTCAGCTGTATTTTAACAGAAAATTACAGATCTGGTTTTATTAATCACAGAGTTCATATGGTTCTTAAGAGTCCTTTGGTTTTTTTTTTTTTTTTTTTTTTTTTTTTTTTTTTTTTTTTAAACAGATTTTGGTCTTAAAAGGTCCTTACTTTTGGCTAAATGCCTTTAATTTTACATATCTGACATTTTGTCTTTTTTTTTTACTTCCTCTTTGTGTGTGAATTAACATTTTGGAGGAATATTTTCTTGCTATCCATTGATTGACAAATATGTATTTGATGGGTCATTGTTTGAATTTGTTTTCTATTTCTAATATAAATGATGCTGTACTCGAGTTCCTACTAAATATTATTAAAATATGTTTAAGAAGTAAATTAACATAAAACATTCATGTTTTCCCCTGTCATATTTTAAAGTGGCATTAATTTCTGATTTGGCGAGTTAGGATTATTTTTACTCTGAAAAATAAACAAGATAATAAATGCTGTAAAGCACAGTTTCCAAACACTTCTTAGCAACAGCTAAAAGAGCTCATGTAGTTATTTTAAAATTTAATTTTATTTGTCTTTTATATTTTTTCACAATAAAAGTTTTTTCCCATGTATTTTAAATATCAGAATATTCAAGCATGTATCAGTTTTCTGTGTAAAATTCACCTGATCCTTTTTAAAAAAATCTTCTGGTTTTCTGCCCTTATAGAGTTGCTAAGCATGGAGGTTTTTTTTTTTTTTTTTTTTTTTTTTTTTTTTTTTTTTTTTACATATTGCATTGCGGACGGCTTAGAAGGATTTGAAGTTTAAGTTTATAGACCTACAGTTCCAAAAGATTTGAGAAAAACGTGACCAAAATGAAAAATATTTTCATGGTACACTCACTTCCAAAAGTTAAGCACGAAGATGTGAAATGGGGGGGGAATCAAGAAATACTGCTTTGATTGACACAAAATTCAGCAGGTAAGAGCATATATATTTATGCATAAAACAAAATCAATAATTATATACAGAAATGAAAACACTATTAAATTTTTGTAAGTTATCAGATAATGACATACTGGAGACTTAAACAGAATTATGCATAAAGTGGAAATAAACAGCATAAAATGAAAAAAATGACATTAATAGGGTATGTGATCCCCCCTTCATCTGTATACAAAGTTTACACCTTGTGAACATGCTTTCAATTAGGTGGTAAATCACTGCAGAATTAAGTAATCGCCATTCTTCTTGTAGAGCACTTTTCAGCTCAATAAGACTGGCTGGAGGTTTGAAACATGAAGATACAGCATGGCTGAGAGCATCCCAAAGATTTTCAATGGGATTAAGGTCAGCCGAATATGCGAGCCACACCATACGCACAATCCCTTCACTCTCCAGGTAGTCATCGATGATGTCAGCTCTATGGGGACGTGCGTTATCGTACATTAAAACAAATGTAGGGCCAACTGCTGCAGCATATAATCTCTCAATGAGTTCTAGGACTTTATCTCGATACCGGACAGCCGTCAAAGAACCCCGTTTAAAGATGTGCAGGTTGGTGCGGTATCCTAATGAAATCCCTGCCCGCACCATAATGCTTCCGCCTCGGAATGCGTGATGTTTTAGGACTGATTGTGTGTTTGTTGTTCATGCCATATCCTTATACTCTTGTCATCTGGCTCCAGAGCAAATCTTGACTCATCAGTAAACATGACATTGCCCCAGTCAGACCCATTCCAATTGACATGTTCCCGGCACCACTGTAATCATGCTCCTCTTGATTGGACGAATAGAGGAACACAAACTAGAGGTACCTGGGCGTACAGTCCACTCATATGTAATCTTGGGCGTACAGTAGCTGCAGATATTGCCTTACAAATGGACGTTGTAACCATAGATGTCGCACGTGTGGAGGTTGCTCTGCGATTCCGCTCGGCTACAATAGCAATATATCGATCTTTCGCAGGGGGTGGTAACCCACGTGCGACCGGCTACGGGCCTTCGGACAACTGTCTGTGTGGTTTGGAATTGTTTCCATAAACGTGAAATTACAGAATAATTAATGAATGCCAAAGAAAAGAGCAACATCTGTGGTCGACTGTCCTGCTTCAATGCGCCCCACAGCACGCCAGCAATAAGAATCTTCCATTCGTCTTCTGGAAGTCATAGAAACACATATGACTTGAAAACAAATTGTACGAAAGTTTTAAACACCTTCTATCAGTAATAAATCAATTTTGTAACCCTTCACAAAGCTGGCTTCTTATAAGACTGCCTTTTCTGCATATTTCTTGACATGAAAGCGCAATTGGCTGTTATCTAACATATTTGCATACTTCCATTTACCTCTGCAGCGAATTGCATCCTCTTCAATTCTGATTGGCTTCCGGAAATTAGCATTTTCCTCTCTGCTCGTAACTTTTGGAAGTGAGTGTATTAACATATGCTTACAGACAACGTGTGATGAATTTACTTTTCGGAAAATGTTTGGAAGAATAGTGAAAACAGAATTATTTGAATTTTCTAGTTTTGATTCTGTACATCATTAGCAATGGTTTATGTCAAAATAATCTATAATATTTAATGCAATGATTTGTTGTTCAGTTAAACAACAAATAAACAGGCAACAAATAAAATAATTAAAATTTATTGGCTAATGCATATGAGTTTAAATGCTTATAAATATTTTAAAATGTATGTATCTAACTTGGGTTTAATAATTCATTTTCAACATTTATTCAATTTTCAAAGCTGCTTTAATATGATTAGTATACATTAAACTATGCTGACACTGAGTATTATAAACTAATCAAAATTTCATTTGCAGTTTAGGGTTTTTTTAAGGATTGAACACAGATCTTATTTATTAAAAAATGTCAGTAATTTTCATATCGACTAATACTGAGTGAACAATTTTCATATCCACTAGTACTGAGTGAACTATTAGAACTGGTAATTCAGCTGGGTGCATATCTCTACTAATGAGCTAGTCGCATGTTTTTTTCTGGTTTTCCCGGTATGTAACCCCTATAAAACTAGCTTCTACCAGAAAGGCTATAAGCCTTTATATGCTTTTTCTTAATCAGTTAGCCCGACCATTACTTTCACATATTGTGGTTTATGTTTAACATGTGATAGGAATAATAAGCTCAAGTGTGTTCTGTCATGAGGTAGATGTGTAGAATTTTCTGCAGTTTATATATTACTCATTAAAAGGTTTATTTTATTGCATATAAAATCTGTGCTGTAAAGATTTTTAATTTTTTTTAGAAAAGGTATTTCAGTTTTTAATTGTTTTTGTTCTAATTTTTAATTTTCTCATTTAGTGGTGCGTTTGCTGTGTTTTTGTATTTTCTTCTTTAATTTTTTTTTCCCCCCCAGCTAAAACTAAAGAAACAGTTCCACTGAAAGATACATTGGAGGAAGATCACAAAACAGTTTCAGAACTTAGTGAAATGTAAGATATTTCTTTATTTTATAAATATCATGACTCATTTTGTTAACATAAAGAACATTGGCCCGTTAGCATCTGAGGGGTAAAGCCGCTGAACACTGGTAGTTCAATCTGGGGTTTGAATCCCAGTGAATAGGCTGGCTGCAGGGATGTTTTCATTGTTTTCCCCATGTGTGATGTGTATGTTAGCCAGTTTCTCCTACAGAGTCCTCCATGAAGGCATCATTTCACTTAGCAGATAGCCCTTGAGTACATTGCCATAAACAAATAAACACAGTGTTGATGAGGTAGATTTTAGTTCTTTCAAATACAAGACATATGCAAACTTATCTTTATCTGCAAAAACAATTTCAGGAACAATTTTGGATTGTTGTTGGGTCATTCTTAAGAATTTTGCTTGAGGATGTATTTCCATTTGTAGTTTTATTAAAGGTTAGTAATTTTTCTACTAAAATGTATGAAAATAACATTAAAACATTATAAATAAATCATAAAATGCTTGAATTACTTTGTAGCAAGGGAAAAATATTAAGTATGCATTATTAGCAAAACATTTTTAAAGAAAATATTAGTAAATTTTTCATTTCATGAATGATAATTTTTGTTTTTTGAAAAAAGCAGCAGTCATTTTGTTAATAAAAAATTTTGTCAATTTTAGTCAATAGTTTTGAACAAAATTCTTGATATCAACTTTTACTGGCATATTTCCCACTTTTTGAGCATTCATGGAATTGTAATTTCACAAAATTATTGAAATCACTACATGGAAAAATGAATTGGATGACATTGTTTTTAGCAAGATGATATACTTGATCACAAACACACTGCAAAAGAAATTTTTGCCCCACACTTCAGTGTTACAAGATATATTTGATAGTTTTTGTCTATCGACCTTGACCCACTTTCCTTGAAGTGTACTCAACTCAAAGTGTGTGTGAAGATTACTGCATTCTAATGGATTATATGAATCATTCTTTCCTTTTGGAATCTTTTCACTTAATCTTTCACGTTAACTGTTGCAAATATTTTGTCAATTGGGGTTAGGTTTAAAAATCGTATCGACTACTGCATAGCTTTAAAAATCCTATCAACTATAAGATTTAATACTTTTGTTGATACTTCAATAGAACTTAGTAGAGAGTTAGAGTTGGCTGGTAAGATGTAATATTTTTGTTGATACATCAACAGAACTTAGTAGAGAGTTCGTTACAGAAGGTGAAACCAATCACTTTTTGTCTTGACTGAGAAAACTGCTGTGTAGATGATGACTGGAGGGAAAATCACAGTTGGCTTTAGTGCTATATGCAGCTTACATTTTAAATAGTAGAAAAATGCAGTCCAGTGAGAAACATGGCTTATTCAAGCAATAGCAGATGAAAAAAGTGAGGCATATTAAGTAGTTGGAACTATTTATAATCTCAGTTCCTTTGTTTGAGTCCTGGACAGTGATTGGGCAAAAGTTGACAGCAGTGCAGAGAAATTGCAGGGAAAGAATGATGTCAATGGCACAGTATATATGCGCTGAAGGGGGTTGTATAATGATTAAAATTGACTCTAAAATTTGGACTTTAAGGACTGTTGCCAATTTGTTCCAATTAATTCCAATTAAGTTTGATTTGTTAATAAATTTCTATCATATATATCACTTTTACATGTATAAGGTATTTTCTCATTCCTTTCCACATGCCTTCATTGTGTAAGTGGAAGCATGCCTGACACATATTCGAGAGTTCTGGAGTTCAAATCCCAGCAATCCTGAATCGATATAAGCTATTGCCTTAGTACATGTTTATCTTCATATTATTCTATTGAAGATTCTGTTTTTTTTTATTATTATGCTTTATTGCATGTCTACCATTATATTTTAATTATTTTATTATTAAGTGTTAACACTTGAATAAATAGCTTTTTATCAATTTTTTTCTTCCAAAATTTTGATTGAACTAATATAAAATTCTGTCATTATTTTTGCAGATCGGTTGGTTTTGATACAAAATTTCCTTGCACAGATGCATCAGATTTAAAATCAGAGTTTTCTGCTGAGCAGTTCCAGGATAATTTAGATACCTTTAAATGTGCAGATGTTGAAAATGCAGGTGAACAAAGTTATCATCCAGATTTAAAAGAAAATGAGAAGGAAGAAGTAAATGAAAATAATTCTCAAGAAAGTATTTCATCTCCTGGAGTAGATTCTGAAGCTCGTAAAAAATATTCAAATTCTTTTTTACCCACTTTTTCGACAAGTGAGAGTAATTCTGTTCCTTTTAACTACAACTCTAATGCTTTAAAGAGAGCTCCTTCTCCATGCTTCAGTTCTGATGAAAATCAACAGAAGATTGTAAAAAAGGATACAAATCAATCTATGAATGATATGGAATCCAATATAAACAAGCCACCTTCACCTAAAAAAGAAGCTGCAGAAAAAAATGAAGATTCAACTGATAAATCTGATAATCAGAATGTTCATAAATTAGTCTGTAAACCCAAAACTGAGCCTGTAGAAACACAGAAAAAAGATTTTGGGACTATTTTTGAGGCTTTGGTAAGTGCATTGAAAATATTCTGGAGTTTTCTCTATATATGTTTGATTGAAGTTTATATTTTGAACAGATTTGACCTTAAATTAAGTGCCATCAAAAGCTATAACTAATTGCGTTTCCCTGCTTTAAAGGTAATTAATTATATAATGAAAATATTTAAAGGCAGATGATATTTAATCATTTTTTATCCCAAGATAAAAATATTATTTTATTTTCTGTATCTTTTCCTTTTGTTTCTACATTTGTAGAATAATAGAATCAAAGTTTTACGGGATTAATTTTATTGTTTACTTGTATCTTTGCTTAGTATTATGGCATTATTATATGTTTATTTCCTAGTTCTCACGTTTTTCCACTAAAAGCATTGTTCTCGCGTTTTTCCAATAAAAGCAAATTTTTGCCACCAAATATTATTGCCCTGTATGTTTTTTAAAGAAATTAAATTAATGAAGAATCTGCGTGTTTATATGTATGTTTGTTGCACTGGGAAAAAGCAATGGTACTTAGAGTTATCAGATATTGGATACTGTTCTGTTATCAGGACCAGATTCAGGAAATGTATGTATATAGGCATGTATGTATGGATTTATGTGTTCATGTATGCATGTATATACAAGTATGTGTGTGTATACATATACACATATACCTACATACATACACATGTGCATACATATATACATACATTTCTTAACCTGATCCCAATAACAGAACAGTACCAAATTTTGAATAATGTAGTCCTCCACCCGAACAAGTGCACCTGGAAGTCCAGATTTTTAATTTTGAATTTTTTTCACATTTTGTCAAACTTGAATGAATTTTGATTAACAAACTGAACAATTTAAAAGCAAGCAACACTGTGTGGAATAAACATTTTTATCTTCAGGGCGCAAGGTTGTCTGTAAGAAATTCTTAAGTTATACTGTTTTTAAATATTTTGTGATTTTGCTGTTGAATTGAATTTTACATGGCATAAGTCCAAAGAGCATGATATTTAATGAATAAAGTTAATGCACAAAACATTAATAATAAAAACACACATAAAAAAAGTCTGCAAACCATCTTACTAAGAAAACTGACCATTAGTATGATCATCTGAGAAAAATAAAATGTCGTAGGTAAAAAAATAGAATGTAGTAGGTACTGTTCTGTTATCAGGGACCGGGTCCAGAAATGTATGTATGTATCCATGTATGTGTTCATGTATTCATTTGTATATGTACATATGTATCTGTGTGTAAACACATACTAATATGCACATACATACGCATGTGCGTGCATGCATGCACTTCTGAACCCAGTCTTGATAACAGAAGGATACCAAATTATATGCCAACACTTAACACTGCATTGTTACTTCTAAACATATGCTGCTATGTTGCTTTTCAATTTTTTGTAATTTTTCTGTTTAATTGTTTATTTTCTAAGTATGAAGAAAATGATACTTAATAATAAAGCCAAAAAGAAAATGGTTAACAGGAGTGAGTATAACAGCAGATTGGTGCACTGGAGGCTCAGTAAGAGATTTAGAAACTTAAATCCTTTTGGCAATCATTAAAATCTGAACCCTTTCGGATTTATTTTATTTATTAGTCCGAAAGGATTAATAATTAGTAGTCCCAGAAGGACTATTAATTTCGTTTTGGCATTTGCCGTCAATTCATGATAAGCATTGTTTCACTTTTCAAATTGTTGCCACCAAATATTATCGTCTGTCATATATTTAAAGAAATTAAATAATGAAGATTTGCATGAATGTATGTATGTTTCTTGCATTGTGATAAAACAATGGTACCTAGAGCCATCAAAATTTGAATAACGTAATCTTCCATAGAATATAGGCATATGGAAGCCTGAATTTGAAGTTTGTTTTCTTATCGATTTCATATTTTGTTGCTCTTCAACGAATTTTTTATTTAAAAAACTAAACAATTTCAAAGAGAGCAATGGCAACACTGTACGAAAAAAACATTTTTATCTCCAGCATGCGAGACTGCTAAAGATATGTTGATTTTAAAATTATTTTGCGATTTTGCTGTTGAACTGAATTTTATGGTTTGAGTACGTAGAACATGATATCTAATAAATAAAGGTAATATACAAAACATTAAAAAAATGCCCCTTTGGACGTAATTTAAAATCTGAAACCTTTCAGATTTTTTTTATTGTATTTTATTTATTATTATTTTGTGAGAGATTATTATAGTACATACATGCCTATATTATTATTATTTTGTTAGAGATTATTATAGTACATACATGTCTATATTATAATTATTATTTTGTGAGAGAGAGTAAGAGAGAAACAAATATTCTGTTTCTGTATTCTTCTATTACCTATCTTTGAGTAGGATAAAAGACATGAAGTGAATAAAAATTGGTAGTTTTCTTACATCATTTAACCTCTTTCACTATCTATAATTTTAGAAACTCCTGTTAGGGGTCACATTTATGAAAGTAGAATGATTAAATATCCTAAAAAGATAATTTTTTTTTTGTGGTGAATACAATGAATCTCTGTTAGCATCATTAATGTTAAAATACATTCCACAACTGAATAAGATATACAGTCAAAAGTCTTTAATCCGGACTCGCCGGGACTTCAGCGATTCCGGATTATCGATTTTTCCGGATTATAGATCATCAGTTTAAATCTGGTAAGATGGCATGCAGAAATTATAAAATTAAAAATATAAAACCGTAATATATAAAATAATGAGCAATTATGATGTAAAGGGTATCAAAATTTACAAAAAAAGAAGGTTAATATTTATTTGTTTACTTTATTAAACATTTCTTTCAACGCGCGCATGCGTAAAGCATACCTTACGCATAGCCGAAATTAGAAAATTGCAACCAGAAAACTATTTGATTTGTATTCGTGATATTTATAATGACGAGGAATTTGATTTAAATCATATCAAAGATAGAGTACATCGAGATTAAATACTACATTTAGTAAGGAATTATAAGCCAAATAAAATAAAATCATCTGCCCTGAAGATAACGATAGTGCTGACAGATCAACTTCCAGTTCATTGCGCACCGCGACGTTCCCCCCCCCCCACGCAGAGCAGTGTGAAATTTATAAACAGATTTCGGAACAGTTAGATAAACAAAGGATATGCCTTTATCCATTTTTTGTAGCAATTTGTTTTTTGTTTGATGGACATCGAAACATGCTTTCATTTTCTAGATCCTTTGGGAGCTCCAGCATCGGAAATTCTATTTGACATAATCGAAAGTTCAAGCTTACTTTTATAAAATTGCTCTAACAGTTTGCAAAAAATAATAAGCTGGATCCAATTTGAAGATTAAGGAACAACGCAATCATCAACATTAACTGAAATAGGTAATTAGATAATTTTAGCTTATACTGTCCATTATACATAAAATGCGCATGCGAAAACGTATTTTGCGCTTGCGCAGACGCATATGCGCAGTCGTAAATGTCTTGCGCTCACGTAAAACGCCTATGCGCATGCGTCAATGCGGCGCATGCACAGAAAGATTTTTAGCTTTGAGGTCCGGATTATAGATCATTCTGGATTATGGTAGTCCGAATTAACGACTTTTGACCGTATTGGAAAAAATTATTTAAATAATTTATGTATCATATTTCATAAGCAGTGAGAGAGTTTTCTTTGCATTGACATTTACGTTGTGATTACTTAAGTTAACCACATAAGCATTTCATTAGTTAGACTTTGTGTTAATTAAGCATTTCATTAGTTTCATTATTGCCTAACAGTTAGAGAAAATAATGCTAAACTATTAATTGTATTGGTAACATCTACCAGATAAATTTTCAAAGTACAAATACATAAAATGCAGGTACATTCAGTACTATATTAGAATCTGTGTTTGTACTTCAATTGATAAGGCAAAGTTAATCACAAAATTAGAGGTAAATTGTATTTATTATATAAGTTATTGCTTTTACTAGTTATATGTGCTGACTGTTACTAGCGTATACTGAGGGTTGCTTTAAGTATTCCAACTTGATGAAATATCTGTAACAAATTACAGAGAATTTTTCTGAAGTGAAGGAAGTGTTCTGTTTCATATATCACAAATATCACAAATACTGTCTCATCAAGAAAACACATGGGGGGGGGAACAACAGTTGAAGAGTAAAGTAGATGAAATAAGCCTCATTCAGCATAGTAAATTATACCATGCTTAAAAATCCAAAGCTGTTATCAGAAACTAAATGGTCATTAATATAGATAAGTGTTTTCCATTTTTCATATATGGGTGTGCTATAATTTACTTGTAACTTGTTGAAAACATGTCCAGTAAATTTTATGAGACTGGAAAGAAGATTCTAATGAAGAAAGTTCTGTGTATTATTATTGTGTTATAGAATTTATTATTTTTTTGGTGACTAACATAGGCATTATTTCAGTTGGAAAATCAAAATATGGTATTCAGCAGGTAAATTGTTTTAACTTACTGAAGCTTCATATTGTAAATTTAATAATTAAAATATTCCCGTTAACGTGTTCTGTTCTCTATTAATTTAAGCTATGATAATTTATGTTTTTACAAATGTATAAAAAATAAATAAAATAAATAGTTAAACACTACCATTTGTTAAACATGACCATTTACTTCTACACTAAGTTTTTGTCAATTCGGAAAAAGAGAATTCATGAATATTTATTTCAAGACTGTGTAATTCTACTTTAAGTAATAATTATTTTTGTTTGAATGCAGTTTAATGGAATGAAAGTGGCTTTTGGTTAGTAAACAGTGTTAGAGATTTAAATCTTTTCTTTTTTAAACATTAAGTTATTTACTTTCTGTAGTTTTTCAGTTTGAAATTCACATTTTTAAAATTTTTATTATAGAGATTATGATCTAAATAACCAACAAACTAAAGTATAATGCATCTATAACGAAGTTACTTATCTTCTTTTTGTTAATTCAGTGTATATTATTAACATAGTTGTTTATTGTAAGTGTAGTTTTGTTTTTTAGAAAAGAATGATTTTTTTCCCCCCAGTCTAAATGTACTATCAGTTCTGAAGAAGAAGCTGCAGTTGCCCTTCAGTCTGTAAGCATATTAATGAATTTGTTGATCCGTTATAATCTGCGGCATCTGCCTTGTGATGTTGTTGAGGTATGTTCTCACTATTTTAACTTATATTGTTTTAAGCATGTTTTCTACAGTTTCAGTGGAACTGGTAATGAAGTAAAAATATTTTTTAATGTTCTGCTCTTCAGTTATGATTATTAATGAATGAAAGACTATACATAATTAAATTGTAGACATTTGAAATATGTTATGATCATTTTTCAACATAATTTCAAAGATTATTTATGTGTGAAGTTTTCCAGTTTGATAAATTGATGGGATTATTGATTGTACAAATTTGATGTATTTTGTCATAAATATTTCACGTCTTTGAGATGAGTTAGCAGATTTGCAAGACATTAGGCATTCAGGTAAGAAATTTGCATTTATTATAGAGAAAAATGATTCGTTAAGTTTACTTCGGTACAAATGTAGCATTACTGCTGCTTTTGTATTATTGGTGCAAAATTTAATGAAGTTTGCATGGTTTAGAATTTAATGCCTCATAATGTTAATTTTTATCTGCTGTAAAAAATATCGCTTTTATAGTGCATTAAAAATTAGCATTTGTCTTTTCAATTATTAGGTTATTTTGATTAATTTTGAGTCTGATCTTATATTTAAAATAAACAAATAAATAAAAATTTGCAAACAGTATTGATTTTTGGAAATAAATTAAAATTTATGAGACTATATGCGAAAGATTTCAAATGTGAATAAGGGTTGAAATGTGTATTAAAAGTTCTTTGACTTGAATTTGGTTATAGGAAATATAAGTGATAAATCTAATATTATATTTACCATAACTGTTGGAACATGGATGACTGATATGCATCACTTAATAAACCCTTATCATTCTAGCAAAGCAAATAAAACTAGAGTATTAACACTGGGACTTTATGTGAGTTATTTAACATTTTTGTGTTTTTCTTTTCCGTTTGTTAGTACAACAGTAACATGTTTTTATGATTTCCTTCAGAATGTGTGACAGTATGCCATAATTTTATTAAAATTAAATGCTGTTCACAGCCTTGTTATTCAAAATCACTCTCCAGAAAGTTAATGTTTAGATACGTTTTTGATCTGCGTGTAATAAAATGTTTCAGTAGGAACATCATTTTATTGCATATTTTACTTAAATTATAATAATCAACTGCTTAAATGTGACATACATATTGATAAGTTCATAATATTATAGAGGAAGCTGTATTCTTGTAGTACTGAGGGTGTCATTTGTTTCAGATTTTAAACTATTATCTCTAGAATATAGTTATTAAAATATGTCTTCTTTATTAATAACTGTATTTTGGAGAATCCTTTATGTTGAGTATCCAAGCTTTAATAATGGAGATGTTAAATATCTAAATAGTTGGCTTGCTAATATAAAATAATCACAAATTTGTGTTAAGTAGAATAAAAAATTTCTTATAACATTAAAAGGAACTGTGTTTATAAGATTACAATGTTTGGTCCTCGAATGGTAACACTCAAACAAAGAACTCCCATAATGCAATTTTTAGTCATATTTTTTAATAATAGTATAAGGAATTAATAGGAATAAAGTGGGCAAGCTTGTACTATAGGTCACGATTAGGTGAGTATTGCCTCGGTAAGGCAATACTCACCTAATCTTGAAAATTGTAACTCGTTGTGATTTCTTGTACATTAAAATAAATCTCAAATTATATACCGGGTGATCAAAAAGTCAGTATAAATTTGAAAACTTAATAAATCACGGAATAATGTAGATAGAGAGGTAAAAATTGACACACATACTTAGAATGACATGGGGTTTTATTAGAAAAGCAATAATCTGATCAGAAAAGCAATAATTAGCATAACAAATTAAGACAAAGCAAAGATGATGTTCTTTACAGGAAATGCTCATTATGTTTACCATCATTCCTCAACAATAGCTGTAGTCGAGGAATAATGTTGTGAACAGCACTGTAAAGCATGTTCGGAGTTATGGTGAGGCATTGGCGTCGGATGCTTTCAGCATCCCTAGAGATGTCGGTCGATCACAATACACTTGCGACTTCAGGTAACCCGAAAGCCAATAATCGCACGGACTGAGGTCTGGGGACCTGGGAGGCCAAGCATGACGAAAGTGGCGGCTGAGCACACGGTCATCACCAAACGACGTGCGCAATATGGGGTGGAGCGCCATCCTGCATAAAAATCGTACGTTCCAGCAGGTGTTTATCAGCCAGGCTGGGCACGATGCAATTCTGTAACATATCGGCGTACTTCTCACCCGTCACGGTAGCAGTTACAAAACCAGAATCGCGCATTTCCTCAAAGAAAAAAGGCCCGATAACAGTACTTTTTTTTAACTTTTTTTGGTTCTAATAAAACCCCATGTCATTCTAAGTATGTGTGTCAATTTTTACCTCTCTATCTACATTATTCCGTTTATTAAGTTTTCAAATTTATACTGACTTTTTGATCACCCGGTACTTGCATTTCAATTTGGCTGCTTGTGTTCTGTAGGAGACTAGATGTTCACAGTTTATGGGTTCTTTTTCTTTCTTTCTTTCTTTCTTTTTTTTTTTTTTTTAAATCTGGATAGTTAGTTAACTACTGAGTGTGTGTAAGGAATTTATTATGAATAGTTGCCTTTTGTATTTTGTGACAATAAACAGGCAGTAAGTAAAATTTACATACACTTAATTGATCAGATATTGATTCAGTTTTAAAATTGGATTAAACTAATTCATTATGCAAATTATGAATATTAATGTGACTGAAGAAAATGAACATAATGTTATTTATATAATGAATAGTTATTTGTTATTTTATCGGTAAAAGCAGGTAATCAAAATGTTAAATTTGTTAATGCTTTTATTGATGTTTTAAGGTGGCTTGAAACTGAAGTTTTGTTATCTCTGTTTTTCTTTGGGTGTGCGAATTAACTATTTTTATTTTCAATTTTTTTTTCTTTCCATCATCTGTGATCACTTTATAATAGTGTTTTTGCAAAATAAATCCTATATGGATTTGTTTCGGTTTTTATATCATTACCAAGAATGTCTTTTGAGACACTCATATTTTAGAAATACTCTTTTTTTAAAATTTTTATGCATATAATTGTTTCTTTTTGAGGGAAAATTCTAAATTGCTCTTAGAGATGTTTCTGTTTGCAAACAGGCAAGTATGTTATTTAATTAGTACCTTTCTGCTGTATTAAAGCTATTTATTTCACAGTTGTCCATTTTAAGAAAAAAGAATTTGTTACTTGCATCTTATTTTATAGCCATTATAAAGTATTTTGAGATGTGTACATTTATTTATTAAACGGAATTTTTAAAAAAAAAAAAAAAAAAAAAAACTGGTATTTAATAACAAAATGATAAACAAAAAAACAAAAAGGAAGATAAACATCTCATTGTAAAACTGAAAATTAGGCAAAAGCAATCTAGTTTTTGGATAGATTTTAAGTAAAACTCAGTTTCGAGGCCAATAAAACACAGGTCTTTATTCTGGAACAGAATTTTTTTTTTTTTTCTTTCTGAAGAAGAGGGAAATATATCTGATTGCTTTGAAATCAATAGAGTTTTTTTCAAAATCTATGCCAAAATAAGGTAGCTGTTTTCCTAATTTTAAATGATAATTTTTTATTTATTTTAAATGATAAGCAGAAAAACTAATTTTCCTGTGGTAACAGAAATACAGTATTTCAAATTTTGTATAATGTAACATGAACGGTCTCAAGAAAACCCAAATTTTGCTGGAAAAATAAGATTACAGGTAGAAGTCTACAGGATGTGTTGCTAAATTGGCAAGATATCACATGCTGGCAATGGTTTTGGCAGCTGATATTTTCCCCAGCTTTGGCGAGAATTTGCCTAAGTTCCCAACCTTGGCTATCATTTGGCAACATTTTGCTCTAGCTCTTGCATGACTGTAATTGGCCTAAATGCCTCTATAGCTGCAACTGTATCTGACCCTTATATATAACTGTAATTATATATACCTTTCAGTAATCTTGAGCAATGGAAGGTGCTGGAAATTTCTAGGTGGCCAGGGGAAAACTAGTACATAAGACTGGAGAGAATATTAGTTCTCAGATTTTAGTTCAGAGTTGAGTTCTGAGTACTGAGAGATCTCCGTGCGACCTTTGCACTTTATATGTACTTTGCTTTGCATTATGTTTAATGCTGTGAAAAGTTGTGATAACTACTGATTGTGGTCTGATATACCGAGAAGAACTGTACAAGTTCTTTTGTATAAATTTCCAAAACTGTAAAGTGTTTCTTATGGGAAAATAAATTTTATCAAGCTATCATCGATTCTTTGTGCATTCAATCCATTATGAATCCGTATGCACATAACAATGCGTTAAATTTATGGACTTAAAAAAATTCATTTTTAAAAATTATTTAAAAATATTTTAAAATTAAATTTAAGTGCAGTTAATTTAGTATAAATCAATACTAAATTAAAATTAGTGTGTATCAATACTAAATTAAAATTAGTATATATCAATACTAAATTAACTGCCATTAAATAAACTTATCTGAATTTGATGTATTAAAAGCAGAATACATGAAACTGAGATACATTTAGTGACCCGAGTAAAACAGTCTGTGGCCTAGGCAAATATGAGAAATTATAGAATGAATCGAGTATGAAGAATTAAACCAGAAATCAGAATTATGAGGAATTTTAGAATGATTTGAGATCTTCTTAAAGACTGAAGCTTAGTCCTTTTTGGCCTGGTAGTTATAAAGATCTGTTTACGTAGAGTGTTTCGGATCTCTCTATATAGGACTGCATTATTTCTTCAGAGTTGGGCATTTTCTCATATATAGATGGATGCTGAGTGGCTTTGATCAGAATAGTGGTTAGCGACAAACGCTGCCATATCATTAGGCTCGATTTCAAATCCCATGGAAGGCTTGGGCGTTTGTTAGTGTATAATGTTTCTGCAGCATCAGGGCACATAAAATTATAATGAGCCAACAGTCCTGTCAAAAGATTTGTGGTAAGATAAGATGAGTGGAAAACTCTTGGATCCATCTGCATGTGTATTCCCCATCAAAATTAGGATGGAGTGTGGTGGGAACTGTACCTGTAGAAACAAGCGGTGAAGTTTTGGTTTGTCACCCACCTCATCTTATCCTGTTTGAATAATGATACAGAAGTGTGGCAGGGATCAACAAAGAGTATTTGTACAGTTATTATTGAAATTTCCATTTGTATTCATGACTTTAAACTGTGCTTCGTAAAGAAACCTAGCACAGTCATTGAATTTCTGTAACTCAACTCTCTGCAAGTGTCAAGAAAAGTATGGATTGCTTTTTAGAATGACGACTTTCGTACTGTGGAGTGAATTGTCATATTTTGTTTAATAACTTGTGCAATATATATGATACGACATCAAAACAATCATGTATACTATCTTCATATGTGCATATTTACCAATGATTTAGCAGAGCAGTGTTTGATTTCAGTTTTGAAGACCTTGGTGTGAACACCGGGCTTATTTAACCACATTTAAGGACATTAAGGCTGGACTGAGACTTTAGCACCAAGGCTGAAAGGTGGTACTGTCAGATAATGCTAGCAAAACAAGCTAAATGCTTGGTCTCCACAGATGTTTTATATATCAGTGTTGTTTGAGCTAACTCAACTAGTATATGCTTTTTAATATATAGTGTGCAGTTGATTCACAGATGATTTGCTGAACTATACAACTTGCTAAAAGATTTGAAAATGCAATTTCATATGTCACTGAAGAAAACATGAGCACAGGTAGCATAAGCAGTGACAGCTTTTAGAAGACTAAATTTCTATTGATATAATTTTTTAAATTGAAAGCAGTTTATCCATACATTAAAAAATTGTTTTCATTCACTTATATTCTGTCTTTTTAAACTGTTCATAGAAAGAATTGCATTGCTGATGCCCCAGATGATCTGAGAATAAATGTGTAGTCATCTTCGATATAGGTAGTTTATGCTACAAACGATCATGCAGTACTGATTTAATGTGTTAATGCGATGTATTTATTCTTGCTTAAAGACATTAAAAGTTTTGAAGACGAAAATAATTGCACAAAGATGAATTTTTTCCGCTGATAATTTAAGTTAGATGGCAAATTTGTAATTTTAATTTCAATATAATTTGTTTCAATGTAAGATCATAATTTTATGAGTCTTTAGAAAAATGCTTTATTTTAAAGATATTTTTCATGCAATAAATTTCTAAAATTTTAAATTATGTATTTAGAACTAGTATTTCTATCGCCATTTATTTGCTTACACGTGAATTTGAAAACTTGGATTAAAATGTGCATATTATGTATTTCTGTTCAGTTAAAAGATGCAGGGAAATGATCTTTGACATATAGTCTTGGTATTCTTCATTCTTACCTTCCTTTTCAGTATAAAATCATCAAATATGGTTTTGGTATAAGTAAGCATTAGCTTTATTGTTATCTGGTAACTGCATCTATTCCATCTCAGAAATACATTTTTAATTTTCAAATTTTTGAGAAGACAGACAGTGTATTATCCATATTTAGTTTTTCTGATTGTTTGAAATTTTCTGATTTGAAGTATGAAATTAAATCAGAAGTATTCTTCTATAATTTTTATCTTAACATCTGATAGGAGTTTTTAAGTTTGTTTTTATCATCTTACATTTACTTTCTTATGGTTTCTATAATTTTTATGACTGTAGAATGAATAAAATGATATTCCTTCATGTAACTTTCTTTATATTAGAATTCAGTGAAGTTGCTTCACAGCAGAAAGCCAGAAAATATAGAAGAACTTGTCACTTTAATTAATGGCAATAAAACATTTCCAGAAGTACATGATACAGACACTGTAATTGAGAAGGAAGTAGACAAAAATGAAGATAACACAAATAATATTTCTAATTCTAAGAGCACTGCAAATCCTTGTTCTGATGCAATTAAAGATGTTCCGGAAAGTGCCGATTTGAACACGTTTAATGGGAATGGCTCTAACCCTCAAAGTGGTATAAACATACAAGAAGGTAATTCAGAAGAATTTGAGTCGAAAAATGAAACATCTAATCTAAGTATTACTTCTGGGTATCCTGTACCAAATGTGAATGCAGATGCTGTTAAAACATCTAATTTTGAAGCATCTTCTTGTGATAGCGGACAGATATCTAGTGATTTTTTACCACCACCATTTTTTGGTTGGTCTAACAGAAATGATATGCAGACCATGTCTAACCCATATCCGATGCAACAGGAAAATTTTAATCCCATGGCATGTTATGGTACTTACCAAGCTTCACCTGGGTTAATATATTTTCAGCAGCAGCAAGCTCAGTTGAATACAAACTCTGCATACTCTGGCACTCAGTATCCCAAACAGTTTGCAGCATCTCTTCCTAAACAGATTCCAGGGGCTTCAAATGCAATGCAGACTCTAGGAACATGTGCTCCACCACCACCACCTCCACCTCCACCACCTCCGCCACCTCCATTACCATTGTGCAATCCACCTTTGCCACCTTCTCTTGTCGGTCCAACATTCTCTTCGACAAATACCGCAGCACCACCATTGCCTAACAATCCTCCACATTTGTCACAGATGCGATCGTCAACTGTTACCTCTCAGAGAATGTTTTGAAATAACTATTTTCTGAGAAAGCTGTGAATAAATTATATTTTATTCTAGTTTTTCTCATAACATGCATATGACAGTTCAATATAATTCTGCCTTTTTCGTGTAATATTTGTCATGTTTTTTAAATAAAGAATTATTTTTGTGTTTTTTAGGCAGTACAAAAAACTTTGTTTTCTATTGCATTTGTTTGAATTTTTTTCATTAATCTTTGATTTAATATTGTTTTGTCATAATTAAAAAATTATGTTATGAACTTTATTTCAATAAAGCTAATTTTAGTATGTTAAAATACCTGCTGTATATAAGAAAACATATATGCAATACTATACATGCTGGATTGTATTAAGAATATAATAAAACTTATTTATCTCAAATATCAAAAGTGTATTCTTAGTTACTTTTGCATTCGATCAGTTAGTAAAACAATTACTGACCAAATATAAATGGCTATAGATAACATATATTTAAGAAGGTATGCTTTATTTTTGGATGCTAAGAACATGGAAATGCATCTGTTTTTATAATCGAAGTGGCTGTGAAATACTAGTTTGAGAAGGATGAAGAAGGGAGTATCCAATCTTCTATAGATTCTTTGAATGCCTTAACATCATTAAAAGATCCAAATTATAGTTTGCATCGCATTGTTACAGGAATTCTGAAGCTTAATCAGATTCTAAAATGTCAAGAGTTTTAGATTCTCTGCTCCTGGATCCCTGGCCATGCTGGCATAAAAGGGAATGAACCAGCAAATATTACAGCTAAGGCTGCTATTACAGTGTCTACCTTCAGGTCCCACTGGCAGATATCAGGGTATTGACCAGATGTAAAATTCTCAATAAATGAGAGATTCATTGGGATGATCAAGTAAACAATAAACTGAGAATTGTTAAATCCACTATTGATTGCTACCAGTCTGTGTTAAATAGAAGGGAGAAGTACTACTTTTAACTCGTTTGAGAATTTATCACTGTTGCCTGACTCGTAAAAATCTTCTGAAAGGCAAGAGAAATCCACTTTGTGTAAATTGCCGTGCAGCTCTGACGGTTCATCGTATTTTACTGAAATGCCCTTGTTTTAAATATTTTTGCCTAAAACATTTTAATTATTTCAAGTTGGATTTAGAAAATATAATAGGGAAACACCTCATCAGAAATTGCTCTAGTTTTTTTAAAGATGTTGGCTTTTACCATAAAATGGAATCATAATTGTTCTCATTTTTATCTGGTGGGAACCATAAATTGTAATGTTTTTCCAAAATTGTTCTCATTTTTATCCGGTGTGAACCATAAATTGTAACCTTTTTCCATAATTGTTCTCATTTTTATCCAGTGTGAACTATGTTCTAACTGCACGCATGCAGTATTTTAACATACTCTTTAATCTTCGCTTCAAACATCGGTTTGGGGCAGATAACCGTGTAAGATTTTGTACCAGAAGTTGCAAAACAAATGAACAAATCAATCCCATATATCTTTTTGACATAAATCTCTGTCTCTTTTCCTCTATAATGTTTTAAAACTGTGTCTATTAAGTATCTTTCTAATATAGTACTAAATACTAAAATCAGTGTATAAAGAATCATTAATCATGCTTAAAGGAAGATTGACTTCCAAGTTGGCCATTCAGTCTCTTGAAAGGTACTTCAGTTTCAGCTTTTCAGGTAGGTGCAGATTTTTTGTTAATTTTTGGCATATTTTAACATGTTAATATTGCTTTAGAATAAGATTAATTTTTAAGTAAATTCATAAGGAAATTAGAACAACAATATATTTCATATTATCTAATTAGGATTTTATAAAACATGTTATGAAAATACTTTCTGGTCTGTGAAATTCACAGGTTTTTTTTATTAACAATATATACACATTATGGAAGCTAGACCAGATTAATTTTTTTTTGTTTTTGAAAATATTTTTTTATTTGTAATTTTTCTGCATCAGGGCTTGTTTTTGTATTAAATTAAAAAAGAAACAAAGTTTTTAAAACATCATGAATTCATTCTTAGATCGTTATTTTATACTTGGGCAGCTTGCAATTTATAATTTTGTCCCAAGATGCATTACATTTGGCTTAGAAGCATCTTTTATTGCTTATAAAATGTTGCATATTTGTATAACAATTATAGTTAAATTTTAAATTATATTAATTGCACTATACCAGTTAAAAATTATTGAAAATTAAAATATAAATTATTAAAAATACTGTTTTAACTCACTCAGTTTACTCAGCAATGCAGTATTTTAATTTGAAAGGTAAGTTAAAAATCTCTGAGCAATTTGTTAGGTCTTTCTAGTCTTAAATGAAAGATTTTATACTGATTTCTTTCATGATTAATATTGACTTGTAATAATGTATGCATAGCAGGTCAAAGCAATCTGAATATTGCTTCAGCAGTGAGTCTGAAGATACTGCTACATTTAGCAGTACTGCTGAAGCATATGCATGCATTTAAACACATTGGTAGGGCACTGAGATATGAATTTTTTAGGAAATAAAGAAATCACAAGTTATGGAAAAAACTTATTATTTTTTTATGTTGAAGCAATTTGCTCATTTTAAGCATGAAAAACATAATTTATTAATTTTAGAAACAGAAGGTTTAATTATTATGCCAAGTGTTTAAAATACTTGCAAGTTTCTACAGTGTTAATCTTGTGGATAAAATAGCAAACACCCTTAGATTGCCATGTATGTTCATGTAAATGTTTTAGCTGATTGTTCTCATCCAATAGTAAGAATGTTTGAAGTAATGGTAGGAAAACTCCAAATTTGTCCAGATTGCGGGGTTTATGCTCCTTTGGCAACTAAATGTGACTCCTTTTTTGCATCAATTTTCATTATGGAAGAAACCAGATTTGTTTAGCATTGAGTCGCCAGGGAGTTTGGCACCAGAGCCAGTATAGTACTATGGCTGGCAGAATTTGGGATTGGCAAGAATTGTACCTACAGCAAAAGCTATTGCTTGCCCTCGTTATCAGTCACAGCGACTAATACTGTGCATAAAAGGCAAACACGATCAGCCTGATCTATTTAAGCCTTTGGGTAATTTCTCTTTCAAAGGGAACAATTACAAAATCCAATCGCCAGCATAAAGGGCTCTTGTTTCATAGATGTACCTCTATTTAAATTAGTCTGCCAGAAATTATATTTAAAAAAAAAAAAAAAATGTTTTTTTTTTTCGTATTTAGTTTTTTTGAATTCTGTAAATGAAAATTTTTAAATACTTAGTTAGAAAAGTGAATAATTATCAGTGGCATTTTATTTGTTGTACCATTTGGAAATATGGTTTTCCTGTGAAGTCTGTATTTAACAGAAATGTATATGCTGAATACTTTATAAGCTCCTCAAATAATATCAGCATATAGTGAGTGGAAATTTTGATCTGATAAATATGTATTCTAAATAAAGTTGAAATAATGTATTTATTCTTTTACCTTTTGGAAGTATGGTTTTCCTGTGAAGTCTGTATTTAACAGAAATGTATATGCTGAATACTTTATAAGCTCCTCAAATAATATCAGCATATAATGAGTGGAAATTTTGATCTGATAAATATGCATTCTAAATAAAGTTGAAATAATGTATTTATTCTTTTACATTCAAACGGATGGTGTATTATAAAATGAGCAAAAATGCAATAATTAAAACTATTATAAATCAAAATTCATCAGCCACAATTCAGTCAAAAAATTAGCATTTTGTAACCTAACAAAATAAAGGAAGGTCCCACTATTAAATGAGTGGGATGTTTGAATGGCAAGATCAAGTGAATAAGAGGAATGAACCAAAACATTTATAACTGTACTCAATAAGTGCCTGCTGAACATTCATTGAAATATGGGGGTCTAGTATTAGCATGATGAAGCACAGTATGTAGCAGTTGATCTGTTGTATATTCTTTGCATTAATTTCTGCCTTCTGAACTATTTAGATACAAAAAAAGTATTACATTATTTGTTAGAATTAATAATCTGATTTGGTGGAAACAGATTTTCTGCTTGTTCCTGGGATAAATTGTATGTTTAGAAGTTGTTTTGATGTAACCCATGATCTTCATAACATTGATGTGAAGGATTCCTTGTCCTTAGTGAAGTATTTCAGGAACAAAGCCCTATCATTTCAAGAGAGAATCATAAGCCAAAATTTGATCAAACCTATTTTGCTGTGCCAGCGTGAGGTATCCATGCATTACAGCTGCTAACTCATCCAAGCTTGATCATGTACAGTGCTTTTCAGAATATTTCATCTGTCTGCTAGTTCTAAAAGTGTATAATGGAGGTTTTCATTGATGACTTTTTATTACCCTTTTGGTGAGAACAGTATGTGAAGAATACATTATAATCCTGGAATAAACTAACAATTACAGGATCTAAGAAGGCTATGAAATGAGATAACTGATCAACAAGGGCTTTCTGACAACACATAACATTTAAGGATCTCTCATGGTTTAAAAACTTGATGATTCTGATGAGGAAGTTTTTCATGTCATCAAACATCCATCATCACTGTGAAAAAAATTAACTGTTTGTTTATGCAAAATAGTAACATACAGAACTTATTTAACCATAGAACATTGTTGAAATTCAGTTCTAATGTACCTTGCATCAGGATAGATGCAAAATTAGATAACAGGTATGCCATATTAACAAAGTTTGGTTTCTAACGCTTATAGCATGCCCCATATTATTTGCACCCAATGTACCCTAATCTCCATTATTGCACTTACATAAGATCTGCTGCACTGTTCCTCATAGTTCAGTTGTGCCAACCTGGACAGCTATCAATGATGCATGAATGGCTAGTTTGGATGTGGCTTGTATATACATACATTTATGGTATAGGCCTCCGTAAATTTTTCGGTACTGTTGTGCTTAATAATCCTTTAATTGTTGCCATTTTGAAGAAGGGGAAGAGCCTTGGAAACTTATCAGTTTTGTTTCAGCAGTATCTTCAATGTCAAACATTGCTAATACTTAAACATTTCTGACCCATTATCATAAACTAGTGTAAATGTTTAGAGGAACCCAGATGGCAACCAGGATTTTTGTGCAGATACCCACTTCATTATTCTGGATGGCTAGAAATTCCCTGCACAAAATTTGGACAGGTCTGGCATACCCCAAAGAACCATATTCGTAAACGCGCCATGTAGGAAATGCCGCCTAGAAATAGTAGAGGGCATTGATTGTCAGTTATTGAACATTAGTTAACCACTGTGATCAGCTGACTTGGCTTTTGATTTCTTCGCCTGGGTTTGCCATAATAACTTTATCGACAAGATGCCTGTTGATTCTAAAATCTACTCAACTGCAAGAGTCATTGGATGTAACTCTGATAAGACTGGTGATATTACACATGCTGACCTATCTATGCATCATATTGTGAGGTACATATTACTGTTAATGGAAGGAATTTTCATTATCTGTACATGCATAGGTTACTGTAATATTTTACTCATATGGCTAATAAACATGTTGTAATAGCTTTATGTTATTTTCCCCCCTTTATTCATCTGCTTCTTATGCTTCTAGTAGTTGGCCTTTTTTGAAGTCATATATTTATTTATGAATACCATTAATGCACGCTCAGGCTTCCTGTAAAGTTTGTATGGAGAATGACCCTATAATAATTCAGAAAATATCTTAGATTTTCTGAATAGTTCATGTTAAAATAGGGGTATTTTTGTAGAATCGCAATAGAAATATTTTTGGTAATTGCTGGTATTCAAAATATATTTTATAGAACTGTAGTGTGTAAGAAGAATGCTTTATAAAATTTTTTTATTCCAACTTCACTTTGTAGTCGAAGAATGGACTTCACAATTTAGTGACGAAAATTTAAAGATTTGTAGACAAATTGAATTTTCCATTATAATGAAAGGAAGTTATTTGAATACAGACTGTTCAATAAAATATCATATTTTAAAAGAATTACAGCAACTGAAATAGTACTTTTGCAATAGTCTGAGAATAATAAAATTGAAACTAATGAAACACATCGAGATAGTTTCCTTATTTTCAGACTAATGTTTCTTTCAAATTTGTAAAATGAATAACTAATTTTGAAAACTAAAAATTAATAATTTTAAAATGAATAACTAACTAAATTTGGAATCCATAATTGCACTTTTGAAAGATGAAGGTCTAACTCAAATTTCACTCTAGATGAAAATGTGGCAGTAGTGGCACTATGAACTGGCATTATTAGTGGACTGTGAAAATGCAAAGCGCGTTTACTTTAAATCCATGATGTTAATTTTGTATGCTTTATTATCTTCTGGATTAGGCATTATGCATGAGATTTGTATCAAGAATGTCTTTTAAGAAGGCAAATAATTCAATATCAGCAGCTTACTGAGTTTGAATGAAGCCATGTAATAGGCCTATGAGACTTGGAAGTATGTACTGTGCATGTGTGTTGACAGCAGTGGTCACTGGGAATGCTGTCTCAAGAGGGCAGGGGCTGGCCGCACACATGCCTCCATTCAAAGGGAAGACCACCATATTCAGCACATGTGTGTGGCACATGACATTGCATTCAAGCTTTTGTCGGCATGAGAGCATAACACAGCAAAGTGTAACAAATCAGTTCTTGGAGGGATGGTAGCCTCTAGTGCCCAATATTATTAGCTTCAAATCACCACCATCTGCAATTTCAGTGGTGTGAAACTAGAGTTAATTGAAGGGCAGAGTGGAGATCTGTTGTGTCCTCGGATGAGAGCAGTGTCTTGGTGCCAAATGGCCATATGTTTGGTTAGAAGGAGTGAATAGATGTGATGCATGCTTTTGATAGATGTAGAAGCAGGCTATCCACTGCATACATGCATTGTACCTATACCAGAAGCACTCTCTTCGTCATCTCGCACACCTAGTCTGCAAATTTGTATGCAAGACTGGTGGTTTTACTGCCATTCTTGAGCAATATTCAAGGAGGCATTTTCCAACAAGATAACACTCACCCCCATACTGCTGATATCACCCAAAATTTTCTGAAGAATGTCAACTTGTTGCCTTGACTTTGCAAAATCACCTGATATTTCTCTCATAAAGCATGAATGGAATGTGATTGAATGACAGATTGTTGCTGATTTGATTGACCAAATGCAACAGGCATGGAACTCTATCCCACAAAATGACATTCAGCACATGCATACTTTAACCTGTGATCGTAAAACATTAATCAAATAAATATGTTACCTAGACAAATGCTTTGCATACATTTCATTCCTCTAAACTAATTTCTTCTTGGTGTTGGAATTTCATTTTCCATCAGTTTATTTGAAAAAAATTGAACACCATAAAGCACTTTACAGTGTTATTCATTAATAGGGTTCAATATCAAGGGACAGTAATACTTAACATTATTCAAACTAGTTTAGTTTTATGCTATTTAACTAACATGTTCTAAGTTACCACTGAAAATTACAGAAACTGACTACAAATTCTTCAGAATAAAGCTGTTAGAAGTCTCACTAATGCTGCATACTTCTTCAAGAACTGAAAAGATTGATGATAGCATATTTTGTTGCTGATTTGGGAAGTTCTGGAATTAACTAATTATAATGATTTAGGTATAACTTTGTTGTTTGTATTATGGTTAATTAGTGTTAAAGAACTAAAAGTTCATGAAGCTACTTATTGATAATAATCATTATTGGGGGGGATATTATGTGGCTATTGGAGTGAAAGAAATCTGTTAATAGTAGTACTGTACTTGTATATTCATTTTAGGAGCTTAGAAAATAGCTGGGATTAATCACTTGATGTATTAACTTATCAGGTACAAAGGATATAAAAAGTACATACAATGGTAGCCTGATAGGATTTTATTTGTAAAATGATTATGTACAACACATGGCATCAACAATATATGTAGTGATGTAAAAATAAATTTTTTCCTGATCTATTTCGTCTTTTTTTTTTTTTTTTTTTTTCTCCACATACTATTTTGTACTTATGAAAGCATTTTTATGCTGACTTTGTATTGTGTACATGTTTTGTATTTTAAAATTTCTTTAGTTTATATTCTGCTATGCCATGAATATATGCTTGGCATCAACTTAGCAAGACTAAATTTTTTTGTGTAGTGATCATAAAGGACTGAGGGGCATAAAGTCGACAATTTATCTTTCTTTAATTCTGAAGCTCATAATTTTCAGTGATTGAAGCTAATATGATTGAAATATGTTAAGCAGTTGTGAACAAATTTTATATTCAACAGTTAATCACAACAGGTGGTGCATCCATTGTGATTGATATGAAAGTAAGATTTGCAGATCTGTTTGCAAATTAGTTCAATCGTCCATTGTTATATTTTCATATACATGAGGAGACTGTATATGTAAAACCTAGTCTACAAAGGAACTTCTGAATTGGATTACTTGAACATGACAGAGCACACTGCCAATGAGAAAAGATGTCTTCCTGGAGGACCTTCTGAAGGAAATTGGTTTCATCTACATCTCACTGGAATTATAAGAAGAAACCATATCCAGGACTGCTAATTCATTTCTGTATGTGATATAAATAAAACATAATTCTAAGAAATTTTTTTTAATGTGTGTCTCTCTCCTTTTTTTTATTTGTGTGTTTGAACTTTAAAAACAAAACAAAATATATTAAATCAATTGTTGTGTACTGTTTTGCTGATTTAATGAATTATTTATATCTTAAAATTGTATGTCTGATATTATAGTAGCTAGAATTACATTTATAAGCTAAAAGATGAAAAAAAATAAAGTTTTCAACATAAGGAGGATTTTAATTCAAAAATTTTTCTAATCTTTGCTCTCATTATATCTTGTATGACTTAAAAAATCATAATACGGTATTCTTTAGTGTTACACTGTGGTATAATTTTTTATTAGTTAAAAAACTGTATCATAATTATAAATACACCAAACAGTATATATTCTAGATTTTTGGTGGCACATGGGAAAATTTTGCACCAGTAATTTGGCAATTTTTTTCATTCAAACGTATTTTCTGCTAGACTACAGTATAGCGTGCTAAACTAAATTATATTGATGTTTTTAACATTCGTAATACATTTTATGTACGCGAGACAAAAGGAACAAAAGTTTGTCTTTGATGGACTTGTCAATACACAACAATGGCCGCACATAGTGCAGCTTTTTTGCAATTACGAAATGACAGATTTAAACGGCGGCATCTCGTCGACTTCGTATGAATAACGCAAAAATGGTGCAATCAGTGTACAAAGGAACGTGCAATTTTTACGCCACAGATGACGATTTGAGCACTTGACAGAATTCCAAAATGCTATATATGGTGACATATATGTGGTGGTCCTATTTTATTTATTTTATCCTCGAAACGAAAATCGCAGAATGGTTGATATTGTTTGGGTTGTATCACTGATAGTATTGGCAATAGTTGCCACATGAGGAGTTTGTTTTAATATATTTAATTATGACAAACCACTCTAAGGCTAGTTTCCTAAGGGGAGAGATGCCTTCTTGGTTTACTTTTTGAGGGAAACTGGTTCATAGTGCACTGCGTAAAAAAAGGGGGGTATAGTTCTATATCTCCCGTTCTACTGGGCCGATTGATGAAATTCAGCTTGCGTTTTTCATGTCTCGAAAGCGCGATTTAGGATATGCATTAGAATTATATTTAGCATTGTCACCTAATAGGACCACCACATATATGTCACCATATATAGCATTTCACCTACTAGGTGGGTCACCGTTGCCTCCTATGAAGAGTCAGACAATTTACATCCATGCCTTCTCCAGGATTCAAATCGGGGTCCTTCGATAGGGCAGTCAGAGTCACTAACCACTTTCCCATCTGGGCGACTGACGCTACTTTATTAAAATGAAGATTTGATATTGAAGATGAATGATTTTACACATGGGTTACCGTGGTTACACTTTTGACCAGAGTTAAAATTACGGTCAGCCCAGTGAGGAAATCCATCCTCTCCACGACCTAAAAATTTTGACATGTGCATAGATGAAATAAATGATGGTGTCTGCCTAGGATTTCCAAGAAGTCGTCACCGAAGACAGAGTTTCATGTAGAAAAAGTGTGACTGCAAACATTTTGCAAAAAAAGAAAGGTGCAAAAATCAACAGCCCTTGCTTAGGGATGGACATGAGAAGGTTGTAACCAAATAAGAAATTTTACCTTATCCAACATAAAGTCCACAGATGAGTCCACCAGATCTTAAATATGTGTTTAGTTTGGAAGAGCTCCCCTGCTGATAGGTTTCTTTAGCGACTGCCCAAACCATTTGAAAACTGAAAATAGAAGTTCCTACATAGAAGAGCTAAGCACTTAATCGCGGTTTTTGAGAAGCAGGGCTATACATTAATTGCAACGAGAAACTGTGTAAATTAAATAAAACATCATTTGGGGGGAGGAAGAAAGCGATTTCTATTTTGATCTGGAATTGTATTTTAAACTTAAAATGCAGGCAAATCGCACTTAGGGCGAAAAAGAGTCTCAAGCGGTTGGCGAGCCGCAATTTGTCCATGCCTATAATATATCGAAGTGCATAATGTATTACGTCTTTTGTTGATTTGGTAATGATGGAAGTGTTCATAAAAGTTATCATTTGTGGATACATTATAAATTATATCAATTAAATATATCAAATTCTGACAATCAAGTTATGTTATTTAATGTATAAAATAAAGACTCGCATTATTAAATACGTTTGCTGTCTTTTAAACCGCTCAGTTTGGTAAGCACTATAATTATAATTTGAAAGATCTTGCTAATGTTGACGTTCGTGCCAGGAAAGTTCGATTTCCGCTTTAGGGAAGAAAGAATATTTATCCTGTCATATTAAAAGTGAGTTAAATGTTTATCACTTCCAAACTTTTAAAACTTTGTATTCTGAAATTTTATTATTAGTTCTGTGTAGAAAGGTTTTAGGAAATCTCAAAACTACAGATGAACGTGACTATTTGTTTGTGAAAGATGTATTAAAATTTAGTCTTGAAATGAGAACATTTTCCAACCATTCATAATAAGTGCATAACATGATGTAATAGCAAAAATCGATAAATAAAAAGACACTTTCATGAAAATGTTATCTATGAAATGAATGTTTTCATATTCAAAACTCGGCAAAATTTTAATTTTTCCGTTTTGAACTCGCAAACAGTATTTCAGTTATAAGAATTAAAATTTATACTCTTAATAATACGCGAAAATAAAGTATTATGTATTTTCCAATTTTACTTAATAAAATTATCTTAGGATAGAACAAAAGTAGGGGACGTTACACGTAATTATAAACACAGAGCTTTTGGCTTTAAGTGAATAATAAAAAATATTAATAAAACTAGAAAGTCTAACAAAATATGTTATAATTCTGCGTCATTTGTTGCAGAAAGAATATTCTCATCTTTAAAAAACAAATGTTTTCATATAGCTGGAAACAAAGAAATGAAAATAATATTTCTCGCTATTTATTAAATATTCTATGTACTATATATAGTATGTGAGTAACTGAAATTTTTTAGATAACACAAACGATAAGTGACAGAAAACAAAATGAATGGTTAGATTTGAAAATATGAACTATTTTAGCCTAACAGACGACTTTTATTCGCCATTTGGAAGTAGTTCATCATAGAGTACATTTTAATCAGAAAAAAAAGATGGAGTTGATGCAAGAATATTATCGCGCTACAATTTTCTATGATTTTAAAGTTGTATTAAATCAGAGTTTCAACGTGTACAGTTAGCATTTGGAAATGAAGGTCCATCTCGTACTACTTTATTCAGATGGTTTACAGAATTTCATAGAAGTGGAAATTCCCTTCAGGATTAAGAACACACGGTAAAGCCGTTGTCAGAAGTAATCCCGGATAATGTATCTGCCATAGGAAAAATGTTAATCGATGATAATCACCGCACCTACGAAATGATACAGAAGGAATTGAATACTGGATTCACCGCCATACGTAGAATTATTTATGAAGGTATGAAATTATTCATATATTTTTTTCTTAAAGAAGCTATAAATTCATTTTTTCATCGATTCCAAGGAATGAATTCCAATCCTAATATTTTGTTAAGTAAAAAACCTATGTGTATCTCAAAATATTTCAGAGTGACCCTCGTATTATCATGTAAACATATTCTTGTTCAGCCTTGTGATTCATTATACATTATGAGGCGGCTTTTTGGAAAATGACTTATTTTTATCTTCAAAACTCTTTTTTTTTTTTTTTTTTTTTCATTTAATTGCTTTTCGTCGTTCTATGCTAGCTGGAATTTTGCCTTTAAAAGTGATTAAAAGTAATCTGGAAATATGATAATTATTAACAATTCAGTTCTTATGTCCGTCATTTTACATTTTAATGTTTATTGCTGGGGCCAATATTTTTTTTTTTTTTTTTTTTTTTTTTTTTTTTGCTAGGGAAAGTTTGTTGTATTTTTACCTCGCAATGATTTTAGCCTTAAATTGAAAAACTATGGTGGGAAAAGATTGATGCATATTTCATTAATGACTGTCATGTATATCAAGGTATAAAGAATATAATATTCAAAATACAGTTCCTATTTTATTTACTGGAACTCCGACGAAACATAGCAAAAACTTGTTAAGACAAATTTTTTGCTTCAGCAGTAGAAAATAATAATAATAATAATTAGATGGCAAATCGGCCGACTTGTTATCCGGATAACAATTTTTGATTATGTAATTCAACCTCAGTTTTAGGAAATATAACAAAAACTCATATAAGTACAAAATTAATATTAAGCATATGTATTCTCATTTCTAATTTTGCATTGCAATTACATTAGGCGTACAAAAGAATAAGATTAGAAATATCATACGATGCAAAGACCAATTAATTGGCTATAGAACAAATTATTCTTGGTTAGTGAGAAAGGAAAGATGTTTCAATCGGTTCCAGGAAAAAAACAAATTTTCCTTTCAGTAACATTTGGGAACAGCGATTTTAGAAAGTTTTCGGGAGATAATGCTCTTTAAGCAGGATGTGACATTCTTTTGAATTTCAGTTTCGAGTATTTTGAATGAAATAGATCGAAGGTATATTACCTGTTGCCATGGATTAAAAAAAATAATCAAATTACCAAAAAAACTAAGTTATACTAATAGTTTTCATTTATTTAGGAAAATCGCATTCCCTTTTTTGTGTTTGTTTCTAATATCAAAATGACAAAAATATTTAGTACGTTTGATAATGGTTTGTACTCGTGCTGCTGTCCCAATGTAACAAACATATGAACATCTAAGAGATGATTTAGATAGCGATGAGTAGAGATTAGAGTTGGACAATCCGCTACGGAATTGATTCGAGGCAATGATTCACTTTACTGAGCGAATTTACTACGATTCCAGAAAACGGTATTGTAGATCTTTTACAGTTCACGGACAGCTGTTGTTGGAAGCGCGCATGAACAGAATCTGCTATTTGTTCACGATCTGATGCATTTTACTGAGCGAGTGAACTAGCAGCTCTTGTTGGAAGCGTGCTAAGAAAGTTCGATTTCCGTTTTAGGGGAGAAAGAATGTTTTTCCTGTCATATTAAAAGTGAGTTAAATAAATGTTTATCACTTCGCAACTTTTTGAAAAATTTGTATTCTGAAATTTTATTGCTAGTACTGTGTAGAAAGGAGGTTTAGGAAATCTGAAAACTGCAGATGAAAGAAATCACTTCCGGGAAATAATGTTTGATTGAGTCGATTCTTCCGATCCCACTGCTTGTTCGATTCTTTTCACTGTTCTCTGCAACTTCGCTAACCGGTCCCGATCCCACTGCTCTTTCGATTCTTTCCGATTTTTGCTCCGTTCTCACTAGCCACACGATTTTTGCTTCGTCCTCACTTGATTCAATCTTTATTCCAGAATAGAACTTTCCTGGCTCGCTTCCAGGAAGAGCTCTTGTTGGGTGAACTTTAAAAAGGTTCCCCTCTTTTTTTGCGAAACAGGGGTTCGCTCGCTCAGTAAAGTGATTTGGGCGTAGCCCGGCCCGCCCAGTAAACATAAATTCTATTTATGATGAAAGCTCAGTAAAATAACTAGTTCGTGAACGAATAGCACAGCTCTCTTCTTGCCATGCTTCCAACAGGAACTCTGTGAACTCTAAGGCCCGTCAGCGACGAGCGATAAAATCGCTGAACAGCGGTAGCTTGATCTCAGGCGAATAGGTTTTTGCTTTTTTTGTGGTTTCCCCCATGTGTTACGTGGATATGAGTTACTTTCCCTTAAAAAATCCTCCACGAAGGTATTTCTTCCGTTTGGTAGATAGCTATCGTGTGCTCTGCTGTACTCGACTAAACCGTGAACAGTAAAAAAGCTGCCACTCCGTTTCCTGAAATTGCAGATCATTCATTGCGTAAAATGAATTACTTCTTTGAATCAGTTCCGGAGCGAATCGGCCAGCTGTATTCAGTATCGTAAGATGGACTGCGATAATGAGTTATAATGTGAAAAGCGGTACTGAAGGTCGTGATCAAATGTATACGTAATGCAATGCATGGTCAAAAGTAGATTGCTTGTTTTTAAGCCCAAAAGAGATGTTAGTCCGGAATGGGATATTTGTTTCGAAACGGCATTTTGCGTCGAATCATTATAAACGCGTATCATTTTTCAAATTGTTGCCACCAAATATAATCGCCTTGTATTATATTTTTTAAGAAATTAAATAATGAAGAATTTGCAAAATGTATTCTCGCACTGTGGGAAAAAAAAAGGTACCTAGAGCCATCAAATTTTGAATAATGTAGTTCTCCACTCCAACATGGGCATCTGAAAGCCCGACTTTAGAATTTCGAACTTGTTTCATTATCTCTTTCATATTTTGTAAAACTTTAATGAATTTTTGATTAAGAAACTCACCGATTTCGAAGCGAGCAGTGGCAACACTATATAAAATAAAACTCTTTTTTTTTTTTTTTTTTTTTTTTTTTTTTAAAATCTGTACCGCGCGAGTCTATCGAAAATTCTAAAAATATGCTGGTGGTTTTTTTTAAAAATATTTTGTGATTTTGGTGTTGAATTGAATTTTATGTGGTGTAAACACCAAAATGTGGTATTTAATAAATAAAGTGAACAGACAAAACGTAAGTAAATAAGAAGACAACAAAAGTTTCGTAAAGGTATCTTAGTAAGAAAGCTGAACATTGACATCATGAACTGAGAAAAACAGAACACTCAACCAACACGTAACGCTCATGTCACCACGAAACTCATGTCAACACTTAACGCTGCATCGAGAATTCTAAACACATATTGCTATGCTGCATTTAAAATTTTTGTAATTTTGCTGTTGAATTTTACATGGCGTAAGTACAAAGAAAATGATGCTTAATAGTAAAGCTAAAAAGATTTTTTTTTTTAAAGGGTTAGTAAGAATGAGTGTAACAGCAGACTGGTTGACTGCGAGCTCAGCGAGAGCGTAAGAAACTTTAACAAACTCTTTTGGGCCAGCGTTAAAATCTGAAACCTTTCCGTTTTTTTTCGGTTGGGGGGGAGAGGGATTGTCAAGAGCTTAAATTGGCAAACGATCAGTGCTGTACGTGGTCAAACTCTTACGCAGAGACTGACTAAGGCAGGGGCATACGAAGCAGTTGCCCCGGGTCCCAAATTGAATAAAAAAAGGTACCTTTATTATTATTTAAATGCCTCCATAAAATTCGGTTCTTCATCACTGAAGTAGTGAAGCAGAGGGAGCCCCAAAGAAGTCACTGGCCCGGGCCCCAATTAGGCTAAGTCGGGCCCTGCTCTTACGTGAAACTATATGTAACTGTATTAGGAACCTGAGTAATGAAAATGTAAAGAAAAAGAATGAGTTGTGGTGAATCAGTAATGAGGCTTACAGCAGCTATCCAATTTGATACTGACAAATGGAATCATCGATGAGCATAAAATGTGATTTTGTGAACACATTTTGACCAAGAAACTGTACACACAATAGTGTATACAGATTTGAAAATGCGCAAAATTTTTATTCAGATGGTGTCCCCTTTCCTGCCCTGAAGAAACAGCAACATGTGTGTGTGTGATTATGGCAAAGCCTTGAGGACTATCTGCCTAAGGGGAGGGATGCCTTCGTGGAGGACTTTCTAAGGGAAACTGGCTCGTATACACGTTACACATGGGGAAAACCACGAAAACGCCCATACAGCCAGCCCGTTCGCGGGATTCGAACCTCGGACCGAACTACCAGTGTTCAGCGACTTTACCGCTCGGCCGCTGGTGGGCCAACATGTGCTAATATATTAGGTCGAAGGGGTTCCCAGACATGTGCTATTCAAAGCACGCGCCCGAACCCGTATACGCATATCGACGCCCGAACCCCTAGATCCAAGGGGTCACTAACTCCGAGCCAAGCGTGGGCGACAATTTCGCATACAGTGTGTGTTTTAAAAGTCAAGGGCAACCGGCTGCCACGCAAAGAGCACGGAAAACTAAGTCCACAAGTGACTTAGTTTTCCGTCCCCCAGTGCTGTCCAACGAAGAGGCAAAGCTCCAAGGACAAGCTTAAAATACGAGGGCTTTTTTTTTTCAACCTCCGATGGGCTATAAAGAAAAGACGGGTGAATATACAAAACAGATTTTATTACCAAAAGTAATGTACTATACAGGTTATTTCTCTACATAATCACCTTGACGACTGAGGCATTTGTCATATCTGTGAACAAGCTTTGCAATACCCTCTTCATAAAATGTCCTCGCCAATGATTGGAAGTGAGTTGTGACGGTTTCTTTCAGCTCCACGTCATTTTGGAAGCGCTTTCCGCACAGCCACTGCTTCAACTCAGGAAACAGATGAAAGTCACTCGACGCTAGGTCGGGACTATATGGTGGATGTTCGAAAATGTCCCATTGAAATTGCCGAAGGAGTCGTTGGGTTACACGAGCGCTGTGAGGACGGGCATTGTCGTGGATCAGAACAATTCCAGAAGTCAGCATGCCTCTTCGTTTGTTTTGAATAGCTCCCTGTAAGCGTCGCAAAGTTTCACAATATGAATCTGAATTAATTGTTGTTCCAGACTGCATAAACTCCACAAGCAACACACCTTTTTGGTCCCAAAAAAAACAGTTGCCATAACCTTACGGTTGTTAAAGGTTCGTTTGAATTTTGTGGGTCTCTTTGGAGAATTTGTGTGCATCCATAGTTGTGATTGTCGTTTCGTTGCGGGCGTGTCATATTGAACCCATGTCTCATCACCTGTCACAATGGATTTCAAAAACTCTTCTCCGTCAGTATTGTAACGGTCAAGAAACTCAAACGCTGAAACCATTCGGCGAGTGGTCGTCAGTCAACATTTGTGGGACCCAGCAGGCGCAAACTTTTCTGTAGCGCAACTGTTCAGTAACGATAGAGTACAGGGAAGATCTTGAAACTTCGGAAATTTCATCGATAATTCACTTATGATTAACCTTCGATTTTGCTTAACCGCTTGGTCAACTCGTTGAACAATGACGTCTGTAGCGACAGACTTGCGTCCTTGACCCCCTTCATCATGAACATCAGTTCGGCCATCTTTAAACTTCCGACACCATTCACGGACAACGCCATCACTTATAAAGCTGTTTCCATACACTCGACTCATTCTTCGATGAATTTCCGCTGCACTGTTCCCTTCTGCCTGCAAGAAACGAATAACAGCTCTCAATTCACGCTTTGCGGGAGAATCAATAGCGACAGCCATGTTTATGTGATTGCAACTCAACAGAAAATGGCGTGTTGAATACGCCAGTGACAGAGCGTGTAGAGAGGGAGATGCGCAATCGCTTACTATCACACCAACCACCTGCCGCATACCTGGCCATCATACTGTGCGATCGGAGGTTGGAGTGAAAAAAAAAAAAAACCCTACGTATGTACCCGTGTAACGCCCCCTTCAACGAACGGACAGGTAAGGTCAACCTGAACCTGCCACCCCTGAATAAGCGATGGTTCTTGTGAAGATTGATCATGTGCTTCAGGAGCCCAGTGTAAGTACTGGTCTTAGCTGTCGGCTCCGCTCTACTCCTCGGGGAAGCAACACATAATAATATGCCAAGAGTACTTTCATTTTTCGATAAGATGGAGATTTTTCATGGTCGAGGATTTGCTACAATGAGGAACTGTAACAGGCTGCCCGCGGGATGTCAGTACTCTTAAAGAATGGTTTCCTGCCGCCATCCGAAAACTTACTGGGAAAGGGGAGCTCTGCATCCAATCAGGTGTGAATTATTTGTGGTATACATGCATGCATTTGAGACAATTACAGTATGTTATGTCGCTTTATTCATCTTAGTTTAAATCGTTGTTGAAGAGCCCAAGTATAACACTTCATCATATTTTAACACAAAAGGTATTTTATATGCTTCAACATGAACTCCAACTTTTTTGATTGGACGAAAATAAATTTAACGAAGATTATTTAAGCGTCAGAAGAATGAATTGTGGAGAATACACAAAAAAGATAATCTACGGCAGAGCAAACTCCCGTGACTGTGAAAGCCCAAGACAGAACAACCGAGGTGAAGATTAGCTTGTATACTATCTTTGTTTTCAACAAAGGCAAGGAAATCTACAGTGAGATTTGTCGTCACCACCGAAAGACAGTACACCACATGACACTGCATTGCACTGATAGCGTCACTGACAGCAGCCCCCCCCCCAAAAGTAATTAGCTATAAATCAGATTGTGTTTCACAGTTACAGATAGAGAAGCCCCTTCCTCCTATATAGACAATTAATTAATTGAGCCTCTTTCCTTTTTAGTTACTAAATTTAGAGACATTAGGTATTTTGGAAGCAAGAGAAGTGAAAAATGAGCAAACGCCTTCGCCCGGAATCGAACCGCGGACCTCTGGAATACGCGCCCAGCGTGCAGACCACCACACCACGAAGGCGGGAGAAATACCTTATATACTCCCCTTTTTAAAGGGCGACTGGAGATTTTAGGGGACACAGTCGCCAAATCTTGGGTGTGGAGAACCATTATGGAACACCCTTTTAGTTCGGGCGCCACTGTAGAGACATTAGGTTATTTTTTTGAAGCAGGCAGGATGAAAAATTCGATTTCAGTCAATCATCTCTTAAGCTGTCCTTGAAGCCAGTACCAGAAGTGAAAAATGAGCAAACGCCTTCGCCGGAATCGAACCGCGGAGCTCTGGAATACGCGCCCAGTGTGCAGACCACCACACGACGATGGCATGCCATGAAAGCGGAAGAAATACCTTATAACATATTGAAATTTTTCAGCATAATAAATAGCCATTAATCTTTATACATGACTGCAAATATATGAAATTTTGTACTTCAGGAGTAACTTGTATTTTTGACCACGAATTAATATTAATTTATATTCTTTTATCACAGGTGAGAGTTTAACCTCTGTCATATATGAACACCGATGAAATCTAATTTTCTTATTTTTATACTGTTATCGTTTAAATAGTTAATTTATGCTTTTAAATACTTAATAAGTAACATTATTATATTCCGTTAATCACTCAAGTAAGAAATACTTTTGCATGGTTCCTTTTCATCGTTTTCGTAATATATTACGTGAATACGATCCAGTTTCTCTTAAAAAGTACTCCTTGAAGACATTCAGTTTCTTAGGAAACAGCCTTTTGTGTTGTCGTATTCAATTAACCTAATATGAACTAAGAAATACTTTTCTCTAACTAAATTTTTTAATAAAGAAATTGGGTTACTTTAACAACGCAACTTAAATACGTTATATGAAAAGTAATATGCCATTTATAAAATAATAATAATTAAAAATAATCATTATTCATAATTAGAACTTGCTTATGGAAGTATGGCATCATTTGTAATATGTTTCCGCACTCTTGGTATAGAAATAAAAGTGAATCGATTGTCAGTTAAGTATTTCATTTTGTTAATAGCTTTCAAATTACACGTTATTATTATAGTGTTAATAATTACTTATTCAATAATTACTAATTATTATTACTGAATAACTAATTATTATTATACAGGGTGACCCAAAGGTCCTTTACCGTTAGAAAATTCAATAACTCACCGAATAATGTAGTTAGAGAGGTAAAAATTGACACACGGGCTTTAAATGACATGGGGTTTTATTGAAAGTAAAAAGAAAAAAAGGAAAGAAAAGGCCAATTTAAGGCCTGGCGCTGGGCAGCGAAATGTCGGTGACGTCGCATGAGAATCGTGTATGCAATGAATTAGTTCTGTTTCCGCGTTTTTCAAAATTCTTCCTGTTTCGCGAAATCGGAGAGTACAGTACCCCTCCCACAGCTCCTCAGGAGATGTCTTGATGAGTCATTAAGAAGATCCGGGCAGTTTCTTTGTGAATAAGTTAGTCTTCGTCAGCACTAAAACGAAATGGTCTTCGTTAGATTGAAGACGTGTCTTAGTTTAGGCTCCTCTTGAAATCTTAAGTTTCATTCCATTTGTAATTCTGCTACAATATTAGATGTTAATTTGACATCTTATATTAATCAATATGAATGTTTTAAACATTATTGGAACTAAAAGGGGAGGGGGAAAAAACCTTTAGCCCTTTATAAAGGTTATCAGTATCGAATTCAGAATAAAAATAAGAAAAAGGTAGTTTATTGGATTTGCATAAAGGAAAGAATTAAAAGCTGCAAAAGCGCGTTTAAGACCAAAAAAAGTCGTCGTTTTAGAACGAATGTTTATTCTGAAAGATTTTATTATAACTCATCTTTATGCAGAATTTTGGAAGAATATTGTGTTTTACTTTAGTAAACAATCTTTTAATTCGTTGCCAAAATCATCGCAGAGTTTAAACATCTCTCTCTCCTTTTAAATATAGTATTAGCTTCATTCATGCAATGATCTGAGATCTTAAATATTTTTCGATTATCTCTTTTAAAAATTCTTCTTTTTAAATTAAAAAAATTTTTTGCTTTCCTACCTTTCGGCAGAGGCTAAGGTCCACTCGCCACCCCGCACTATATAACGCCTTTGGGAAGGGGGTAAGGAAGATTGATGATTTCGCGGAAACAGGAATGATTTTGACAACAGCGGAAAGAGGAATCGCGGAAAAAGGAAGACACCGTATGAATGAGCTGTAGTGAGAGAGGGAATCAGTCCCTTTATGACTGTCAGTTTTCTATCCTCGCCTCCGGGTGATGGTCACGGTATGATGTCACACGCTATACATAAACTCTTTGGTCAACCTCTCTTGATAACACTAGTTACGACAAAATGTGTATGTATTTATCACAGAATATAGCTCACGATTTCTTAGCTTCGCATAAAGTAAAAACACGCCGTAAACTATCAATATTTTAATGAAAAGAAAAACTGAAATCGCAGGCTGTTAGCATAAAAAATATTTGATTTCAAAAGGTTTATTGAAACATTTAACAGCGAATAGAAGTTGGCGAGATAAGCGCTCAAAGATATCATTAAAGAAAAATTCTATAAGCAAGGTCAAGAAAACGAATTTATTTTGTTTCCGCGATTCCTCTTTTCGCGTTTTTCAAAATTCTTCCTGTTCCCGCGAAATCGGAGGGTACAGTCCCCACAGTTCCTCGGAGGATGTCATGATAAGTCATTAAGAAGAGCCGAATAGTTTCTTTGTGAATAAGTTGATCTTCATCTTGACATTGCGCTTTAGTTTAGGCTCCTGTCGAAATCTTTAGGTTCATTCTGTTTGTAATTCTGTTACAATATTAGCTGTCATTTTCACATCTTAATCAGTCTTTTAAAATATCCACAGTCACAATAAACCGAAGTCACTTGGTAGTTGCCTTAAAGACGTTGACTCTTATTGAATGCAATTACAATTGTTGAACCAATGTTCGGAAGTTTTTAATATTGCGACCATAGGAATAAATTTAATTTAATTGCGAGTCGCGTTTAGAGTTGGAATTGCAAGTGACTCACAAAGTACAGTTTCTCTTTAAAAAGAAGCTAGAGGAATAAGGAGACTTAAAGCATTGTATAATGACATAATATTAAATAAGTTGATAATAATTAGCAATTTCATTATATACAAATATACAAGTATATGTAAAACTCAATTATTTAAAATATACTCTATAACTGAGCATTTTCTTTTAATCCACCTTTCTTTTCGTAACGAATGTTTATTCTGAAAGATTTTATTATAATTCACCTTTATGCGAAATTTCGGAAGAATATTATTTTTACTTTAGGAAATTTAATCTTTTAAGCCATTGACAAAATCATCGCAGAGTTTGAACATCTCTCTCTCCCCTTTTAAATACAGTATTAGCTTCATTCATGATCGTAAATATTTTTCGATTATTTCTTTTAAAAATTCTTAAAAATTTTTTGCTTTCCTACATATTAGGAGAGGCTAAGGTCCAGTCGGACCCCACTTTGTAACCCCTTTGGGAAAGGGGGGTAATGAAGATTGATGATTTCGCGGAAACAGGAACGTTTTTGACAACCGCGGAAACAGGAAGACTCCCAGGAAAATATCCTCATTAGACCTTGCCAGGAAAAAACTCATCTTCACTTCAGTCCTACGTCCTATCTTCACATGCGCTTCATTCGCCTGAAGTACTGCCTCCAATGCAGATTTCAGTAAGCTTCAAAATTTCCAGAACAACTTCTTTCTCAAAATTCGCCCCCCCCCCCCAGCAGCCGAGCGGTTAAGCCACTGAACACTAGTAGCAGGACGGTTCCGAGGCCATTAGCTGCCGCCTCCAAATTTAAAAAAAAAAAAAAAAAAAAAAAAAACCTACTCAATAATTAATAAATTTTTTATTTCATACTTACTAAATACTTACATATTACATAATGTGTAAATACTTGCGAATTTAAAATATTTAGACGTGGTATCGCGAGAGTCCGGCCACCCCTGATTTTGCCGCTCGCGTACTTTTACGCGCTGCATCCACGCTAGGAACAGCCCTGACTAGTAGTTCGGTTCGAGGTTCGATTCCCGCGAACGGGCTTGCTGCATGGTCGTTTTCGTAGTTTTCCTCATGTGTAACGTGTATATGAGCCAGTTTCCCTTAGAAAGACCTCCGCGAAGGCATCCCTCCCCTTAAGCAAATAGCCCTCGAAGTTTTGCTTTAATTTCATAACATCAAACACCTTCGCAAAATTCCGGTGGCTTCCTGGTTTTTTTCGTAACGAACGACTGCACAGAGATCTTAAGCTTCAGTACCCGAAGCATTCGTAAACTTAATAGCAACTTTTACATCAAAGCACTCATTAATGAGTTAGTAAATTACGCAGACAATTTTAAATATGATTCTAGAAGTTGATATCAACGTCAGGCCTTATGTCATACAATTTTATAACAATACCTATTATATTTTCCCTTGAATTCCGAACATCCTTGCTGTTAACAGAAGCTCAAGCGATATGCCAGGGTCAGCAGTGACGACACACGTATCTGCCCGTGACCATTCAAATCATGTATCATTGCTGTCTTCATGTTGTCTGATCGCCGCTCAAGTAGGCATAGGCCTGTCATTTCTTTCTGTCCTTACAGTTCTCTTCTAAGAATCCATTGAGGTTTTGTATGCGAGAATACCCCACGCGGGGAGCCGGTGTAGCTTGCTATGACCAATATGGCCAACTTGTTTGGTTAGGTGAGTCGGGCTGCGCCCACTTCTGATACCCATAGAGGTAAGAAAGCTTCTGATACCCATGGAGGTCGAACTCCCTATGTCCATGCTGATACCCTACCCGGGGATTAGCCGACGTGCCAGAAATAGCGCGATAAGTATCCAAGGTCAGGGTGGGAGGAATTGGAAATTTTCTTATGGTCCCACATTAAATGTTTGCTGTGATGTGCATGTGACATCCATGCCATATTCACATCCACATCACAATGTGACATCTCTGATGTGGTCATAAATGTAATGTGACGAAAATGTAACATTGAAACGTCACTGTAACATCACAGCAACTAAGTGCGCTACGTGGGAAAATTCAACTTGCATATTTTTCATGTCTCCCAAAAGTTAAATTTAGGATCTATATTTGGTTTATACACAGCATTGTTCTACTATTGCTTATTTTAATTACTAAACTGGACTTTTTCTGAAATGACATGGGAATTTTTTTTTCATACGAAGCCAAAAATTGCGCCGAATTACCTAGTTTTTCGAAAACTGAACAAACAGTTTTTTAAAAGTAGCACTCAGATTTTTATCATAGTAATATTCAATGAATTTGGTTTATATATTAGATGATATCGCTTTTCCGGTTAGATGTTTTGAGTTTCTAACACGAAGTTGGCGTTTGACATTTCTGTTATTCTACGCGAAAGTACAACACGTTTTCATTGTTGAGCAATATTTAAAAAATAATGAAGGTTTAGCAACTACAGTTCGCAATTTCGCAATATGGCACGAATAGTGATTTAACTTCATCCGGTGTGAAGAGATTAATTTAAAAATTCAGAGAGACTGGATCAATTAGTGATCTTAACACGCTGAATGCCGTGGGCGTCATCAGTGGCCGGCACTCGGCTACAGCGCCGTGGGGGCCACCGGTTCCGATGACGCGACTAATAGTAAAAATATGTAATTATAGTAAATATCGATACTGATAGCATTGTTACTATAATGGTTTGAAGTATAATAAATCGCAAAACATAGTCTACAGCGTCTCGGGGGTTCACCGGTGACCCCTACCACGAAAAATTCATTAAAAGACGATTGTATAATTCACCTTATCTTCTGTAGATAATATTTCAACATGGTATATATGTTACCGTGAAAGACCGAAATTGGAGAATGTCAGCATTCACCAAATACGTCGGTGAAAGATCGAATATTGCATTACATTCTTGTACATTCGGACCCTCACCGGTGTATGTCGACAAGCACAGATATGCTCTGGTGTAAGTCGAAAAGAGAGGAGTATATGTACACGCTGTTACTGCAGAAAGAAGTGTTCCACAAATAAATGCAGTTGTAAAAGCAAGGGCCTCTTGTGAAATTCAAAGTGTCATAAAAGTTTAAGTTGTTGCAATAAATAAGATTTGAATCACATAATTTAGTAAGTTTTTAACTTCTATTATTTTTCTTTCTCATTTTGAATGTACTGTGTGTTTTAAGTTCTTATTTTAAATCTCAAGTGCGTTTTTTCGTGACTGAATTACGGAGGAGAAAATATAATATTCTTATATGTTCAACATTCACCATTAATACATGGTGAATGTCGACATTTACCGGTGTAAGTCAGAAATAAGAGTATTTGGAAAATTATTTCGGACATACGCCAAGCGCATGTGAATGTCGACATTCACCTGATTTCGGTGTTTCACCGTAACATATACATCGCATAATAAAAAAGTCATGTTATCATCATGGGCAAAAACTGGAGTCTACTGACCATGAATTCGTTGAATGGCTTATGGAACAACAACAGGTAAACGTTAATTTTCCCAGCAAAATTATCTTCAGCGATGAGACTAATTTTCATCTTGATGGCTTAGTTAATCGAAAAATTGTTCCATTTGGGATTTGGAAAATCCAGGAGTGATTATAGAGAAAGAATGCAAAGCATCGAAGCAGTACGTTAGAGTTGCTGAGAGGGCGGACATATCAATACAGCACCTTGTTCAAGAATTGGACATTCCGAGAAGTTCTCTACAGCTTATTCTGAAGAAAGATTTTTATTTCCATGCTTTCAGTGTTCAGTTGACTCGAAAACTGGAGTCTACTGACCATGAATTCGTAGAATGGCTTATGGAACAACAACAGGTAAACGTTGATTTTCCCAGCAAAATTATCTTCAGCGATGAGACTAATTTTCATCTTTATTGCTTAGTTAATCGAAAAATTGTTCCATTTGGGATTTGGAAAATCCAGGAATGATTATAGAGAAAGAAATGCCACTGTTTGGTGCAGATTTTGGGCTGGAGGCATCATCAGACCATTCGTTCTTCTTCAAAACTGCGTCTAGTCAGGAAATAACAGTTTTATGCGTGAACTGCAAGATAGACCAAATGTCGACATGGGGTTTCGGCACATACCATACACCCCGAGAAACAATTCGATTACTGTATGAGTCATTTCCTAGTCGTGTAATTTCCCGTGCTGATGATCAAATCATGCGACTTAACGCCGTTGGACTTTTTCCTTTGGTGTTGTTTGAAGTCTGAGATTTATGCCAACAAGCCCGTGACCATTCACGCCTTGAAGGATGAAATTGAGCGCTGTATCAATGAAATTCAGCCACATTTATGCAAAACGGTGATGAGAAAATTTCAACAAAAAAGTGCGTATGTGCAAGCAAAGCCATGGAGGCCCTTTACCCGATATGCTATTCCATACTCTATACTGTATACATTATGAATCAACACACTAGTTATATACATTTTTCTATCAAAATTACCTCTAGTCTGAATTTTGGGACACCCTTTAAAACAAATTCTTCACCCTCTTTTGAAACAAGAATGATAAAATAACAATTATGTTAATTTCTAGAATGTTTTTAAAATTAGTCGCATTTTTGTAAGCTTTAACTGCCTCGCGATGTTTTTCAATATGGTCAAAACTTTGCCTTCGACTTTTAAACTGATATTTCTGGACAGCTATTGAACTCAGAATTTACATACACACACCTATTGTGCATGACAACAATATGTTGAAGCGATGTTTTAAAATTTGATTTCATGTTTTAAAACTTCGTGCTAAATCTTTGTACATATATCTTCAATTAATATGTTATAAGGTATTTCTCCCGCCTTCTTAGCGTGCCTTCGTGGTGTAGTGGTTAGCACGCTCGACCCATATTCGAGAGGTCCGTGATTCGAGTCCCGGCGGTTCATTTTTCATCTCTCCTGCTTTCAAAAAATACCTTGTGTCTCTACAATGGCGCCCGAACTGAGACAAATGTTGTGGAGGACGATACTCCACCACCAGGATTTGGCGATTTGGGTCCCTAATTCCCAGTCGCCCTTTAAAAGGAGTACTATATAAGGTACTTCTCCCCCCTTCTTAGCGTGCCTTCGTGGTGTAGTGGGCTGCACTCTCGGCGCGTATTCGAGAGGTCCGTGGTTCGACTCCCGGCGAGGGCATTGTTCATTTTTCAAGTTTCCTGCATCCAAAAATTCCTAATGTCTCTACAATGTAAACTTTCTTTATTTTTATCAACGAGTTATTTTACTCTTTGGATCTTTATTGTCACTTCTCCCTTCGATTTTCTTTCCAGAGTGCAAATTTAGTTCGCGTGCTGTAAAGGTAAGGGTTTTAGATTGTAAGAAAAAGCGTGTTTTGCCTTTCGATGCCACGTTACTAGGGTTGATACATAAAATAAGATTTGTAGCCTTTAGCCTTGCATTAGAATTGTCTATAGTTGATATCCACGCCGGTTACGTTTTGAGCCAACTTCGCGTTAAATTGATTTGTGTAGCCTGTTTCAAGTTAAATTTTACATTTGACTTATTGTTACATTAAGTTTTCTCGTCACAAGTGGTTAGCTGAGTCGTAAACACAAGTGTCTTCTGTTCTTATTTAGTTTTAAATAAAGGGTCCTTTTCAAGTTTCAGTTGTTACTTAACGAAAATTCGTTTAACATCTACCAAGAGTTTGCACACTTTAAATGATTGCAAAGAACACTAAACTGTGCAAATGAAAAAAATGAAGTTATAAATTTATAGTTGGCACCGTCGGATAAAGCGGGGGGAAAAATCTTTTAAATGAAATTCATATGAGATTTTTAACTTAATTTCTGATTTTTTTGGCAAGGAAGCTGTTAACCATTTCAGGAAACAGAATTCTTGGAAGTAAAAGAGGGCATTGTTGATTAGCTATTGTTGAAATCTTTTTTTATTTATAACATAACATGATTGGTTGAGACATGATTGGCTGAGACTAAAAAGGAAAATATAAAATATTTTTAGAAGTTTTTAAAAAATAAGATTTTATTTAAAAATCATCAAATAATTAATGAACTAAAACGAAAAATAAAATGCATTGCAAAAAAGGGTTTTTATACTGTTACGAATTTTGTATTTATATAGCTAATGTTAGTAGAATTGTAATTAAAATTGACTATTTCCCCGGGCAATGCAGCGCGAGACCAGTTTTAAGAGATGTCGGAAAAGTATAAATACAGGAGCACGTGCATTTAACATCGAATAAAAGTTTGTCTCGGTAATTTTTATTTCATTTGAATAAATGCAATTGACTACTATATTAGCTGTAACCGTAATTCCATCCTCTTATTGGTTTCCAATAATCTCGAGAAGTACCAGAAATTTCTCACGACCCATTAAAAGTTATAAAAAGCCAGAGAGAAAGAGTATCTCAGCTCAGTTGTTTAATTAGCTGCTGTTGTTATTTTTGCTAGTTAAACGTGAGATCGGATTAGTTTTCTCATTGCATTGCGTTGTATTCTAACGTTTTTAGTAGTTCGGAGTGTAACTACTGATTACATCGCGTGATATTGTGTAATTGTACGAATATCTGTAAGGAAAATTCCAGCGTTCTGTTATATTTCTTTTGATAAGATTAAATTTTATTAACCTTTTATCGGACTAGTGTATTCAATCTATTACAAACCCGTACGGACGCTGGTGTCAGGTGTGGCATTGAATGTCAGTGACAAGACCGATGGAAGGACAATTAAGGTAGCTCGTGACTGCCTTTGCTGCCGTTGCTAAAGAAGTTGACTCCTTTAAAGAACTGCATAGCGACAGCAGGAAAGAGTTCTGAGAGTTTTAAATTTCTACCCATGCCTGCTCGTCCCTCTCTGAAGGTACCCACATGTGAAGGAAAGACCTTCTAACAAGCGTATAAGACACAATTTTCTATAGAGGCTGAAGCGAATGGATTCCCAAGCTAAGACCAGTCATCTCGCCGCTTCTCTGAGAGTAGACGTTGCGGATATTTTTTAAACTCTTCCAGAAAACCAGAGACTGGATGTCGAAGCTCTGACCGGCGCGTTGGAGCTGCGCTTTGGCGAGAAGTGCTTAAAAGAGCACAGCATGTTTCAATTAAAATTCCGCCAACAGAAGTCCACGGAAACACTCTAGGAGCTCGCCACGGATGTCTCATCTCGCCTTATCAGAATGCCCGACAGAAACAAGGGAAATCCAGTCCCTGCAGTACTTCATGGACGGGATCCTGAATTACAGAAAGCTCTACGAACGGCGGATGTCAGTGACTTAAAAAGTGCTCTAGTGTAAACGCCATGAAATTCGAGGCATCCCAGCAAGCAACTCGTGGAGACCGCTACCCAATCAGAGCTGCTCAAGTCCAAAATTCAGAGGATCAAATGGCTGTTCATTTGGACGATAAAAGCAGACAACTCAATGCCTTGAGACGGAACATTAGTGACACGAAACCGTTCCTAAAGTGCAGGAACTGCGGGGCTGAAGGTCACATACGAAGAAACTGCAGAGCACGGAAAAGGTACCCAGGGTACGGAAAATAAGACCGTTCCCTTCAAAAAGTAGGGAAACTAATTAGTGGCCATCTCGCGGAACGGAGATTTCCAGGTAATGAGGAGCCTCATTTTAAAGCCCTTCAGATTTCTGGAATGAGTGGCGGCAGTAATGAAATTTTCATCATGGGACATGTCAATGGAGTTCTTTGCAATCTGACGATAGATACAATGTTACCATCATCGAAAAGATTTGGGTCAGCAACTGGAAGTTACACTTACCTGGACGCCGCCCTGCGTTACCCTCTAAACTGTGTCCGGCGAGAAGATCGACATCGACGGTAAAGTAAACGTTAACATCATGTTTGGAACTGCCGCCTACCATCACAGCGGCATGTGTGGTAGAGATTACATATCCTTGCATACTCAGATTAGACTTGCTAAGAAAATGCAATTTTTCTTTGGACTTTTAAAAATAACGGATTGCATTCTGCCTCTGAGTGCATAGCCTTATTCGGAATTAATGGTGGAGATAAATCTGTTCACAAAGACAGCTCAAGACGATATCACAATACCAGCAAGAACAGAATTTTTACTTTCTGGATCCATAGTCGAAAATAAAAAAATTCGCTACGGCTTCATGGACTATCCCAAGATTCTCGAGTGCTGAGGCTACTAGTAGCAGCTCGAAAGGAGTACTAGTAGCCTCAGCACTCGTCGACCATTATCGAGGACCGTTATTCCGGTGAGAGTTGCCAATGTAACAGATAAGGCGAGAGTTATTAAGAAAGATAAAGTAGTTGCAGGCTGTACTCCGTAACCAGCGTTAAGCGAAACAGTAACACCCCAGAATGCGTGTCTTCAGAGAGCATTACGTCGGAGTTATTGCAGAATGCACAATTAAATGATAAAGAGAAGAATGCTGGGGAACGTGTCATGCAAGACCTTTAAGAGGTTTTCTCCCGCTCATCTTCTGACGTGGGTCAAACCACTTTTACACAGCATAGAATCGATACCGGAGTTCATCTACAAATTATGCAACCAAGACGTCTACCGGTTTCTAAACAGGAAGAGGTATGAACATTTTTAAAGGATATGCAAGAAAGCGATATCATCCATGGACATCTCCCATTGTCCTCTCAGAAAGACAGTTTATGCGTTGACTGTCGCCGGTTGAATGAGTTATGAAGAAAGACAGCTACCCTGTTCCTAGAATTGACGACATTCTGGGTACTCTTTCTGGAAGCAAGTGCTTTTCGAAGCTTGTTATAAAGAGTGGCAAGTAGAAGATACATCCTGATGACCGAGAAAAGGCGGCATTTACTACAAGGACTTTGGGAGTTCAGGTGATGACGTTTGCACTATAATGCGCCGGTAACATTCGAACGCCTAATTGAGACTGTTTTGAAAGGTTTTTCCTACGAAACCTGTCTGATGTACCTGGATGACATTATCATTGTCGGAAAGAGTTTTGAAGAACATCTGCGAAATTTTAGAAAGGTGCTTCAGAAACTGAAAGAAGTCGAGTCCCGCTAAATTTAATTATTCAGACAGGGAGGGACTTACCTCAGACATGTCATCTCTGCTAAAGTGTCCGCAGTTAAAGACACCCCGAAAATGTTCATCAGCTAAGCTTCCTGGGGCTTCGTACCTACTATAATAGGATTTTTGTGAAGGACTTTTCGTCCGTCATGAGACCCCATCACAAACTGGCAGAAAGCACACAAAAGTTCTTGTAGAGAAAAGAATGTGAGGATTCATTTAACAACTTGTAGGAAGTTTTAACATCGGCTCCAATCCTGAGGTATCCTCAGCTTGACAAACCATTTATTCTAGACACGTATGCTAGCAATGAGAGTGTCGGCACTGTTTTGTCCCAAGAATTAAACGTCCAAGAACGTGTCGTGGTCTACTGGAGCTGGTGTCTATCAAAACCGGAGAGGAATTACTATGTCACCAGGAAGGGTTGCTCGCTGTAGTTAATGGCGTAGAATATTTCCATCATTATCTCCATGGCAGAAAATTGCTCCGCACGGATCATGCTTCGTTAACCTGTCTTTTAAATTTTAAGAATCCGGAAGGCCAATTAGCCAGATGGATACAAAGACTCCAGGAATATGACATCTGTTTACGTCATCGGAAGGGATCATCACATGGAAACGCCTGTCTAGAAGACCTACCCAGAAAGCTGCTGATATTGTTCTAGGGTCGAAGAGAAAGACGAACTGCTGAGTCGGGTCGCTCGAGAAATTATAACATCAACATCGGCTGATTGAGACCCATGGAGTGATAAAGAAGTCAGGAAAGACCAGCTGGAAGACTATGACATTAAACCCATAATTGACATAATGGAGTCTTCAAACATAAAACTATCTGGCAGGACATTTCGATATATAGGCCTTCGACAAAATAATATTGGGCTCTCTGGGACACATTCCATATTCGAAACGGCGTCTTGTACCAGAAATTCGAATCGGATGATGGAAAGGCTTTCTGATGGCAGCTGATGCTTCCAAGATCCCGGATTCCGAACGTCCTTAAAGAACTACATAGCAGCCCTACAGGAGACCACTTCGAAATAATGAAGACCTTGCAGAGAGTTCTTGAGCGCTTTTACTGGAGTAATGCAAAGGATGGTGTGCAAAAGTAAAGGACCGAAGAAACGCAGCTTAGGCAAGCTGCAACGTTACAATGTAGTTAGCACCTTTTGAACGTATCGCCTTTGACATTCTGGGACCTCTGCCACGAACTGTTTATGACAAGAAATACATCCTGGTTGTCACTGATTACTTCACTAAGTGGTCTGTAGCCCTATTCCTGACCAAGAAGCTGTCACAGTGGCAGAAGATACAGCACTGGATTTTCAAGTTCGGAGTGCCTATTCAGTTACATTCTGATCAAGGAAGAAATTTTACTTCCTCTGTAATTAAAGAACTCTGCGAACTACTCGGCATTGACAAAACCCAAACGACACCTTTACATCCTATGTCAGATGGCACGGTGGATAACTTTAATCGAACCATCCTTAATAACATCTCATTGATAATTTCCAGAAATCAACAGGCTTGGGACCAGAGGTTACCTCGTTTTTTTTACTGGCTTACCGCATTGCTGTCCAAGAGACTACCCATCCCAGATGCTCCATCCCAGATTCTCCATCCGAGATGCTCTTCGGTCGTGACCTTCGTCTGCGGTGCAATCTCTTGTTTGGTCGCCCTCTGGATGCTCCTTCATCACCTGAGGGGTACATCCAAGATCTCTAGGTTCGGTTTGAAGTCATTCACAATTCTACACGAGAACGAGTCATCTTAGCGACAGAGGTGATGAACACCCGATACGACACAAAAGCTACAGGACATCATTTCAACGAAGGAGACAAGGTATGATTGTGGAATCCGATTCGACGGAAAGGACTCCTAAACTTCAGTCACCTTCCGTTTCTATTGATAATACGCCTTACAGAGTTCTAAACAATCTTGACGTCGTAGTTCGGATCCGTAAGTCATCGAATTCCAAGTCTAATGAAGTTCATTTATGACAGGCTGGCTCCATACTGTGGCGCTAGTACGTAGTATATATAATTTAAATAGTATAAGACCATGGCCCTTTTTGTTTCTAAATTTGTAAATTTGTGCACTCATTGATTTAGTATTTGGTTTGTTTTATGGTACTTATTGCAATTATTTTATTATAATATTGATTTGTATTATAATGTGTAGTATTGCATTGATGCTTTAGATGTTAAGTATGGCTTCTTGTTCAAGGGTTGTACTGCTCTGGACGTGCAGTCCTTGAGAAGGGGGCAGTGTTACGAATTATGTGTTTAGAGAGCTAATGTAATTGTAATTAATTTTTTTATTTCCGCGTGCAATGCGGACGAGTTTTAAGAGAAGGCTCTGTTAAGTAAAAACAGAGGTGTATGTGCATTTAACATTGAATCAAAGTTTTATCTCTGTAATTTATATTTACCTTGAATAAATGTATTTGACTACTGTGTAAGCTATAACCGTAATTCCATCCTCTTGTTGGTTTCCAGTAATCTCGAGAAGCAAAGAAATTACCAGAAACTTCTCGCGACCGATTAAAAGCTGTAAAAAGCCAGAATGAGAATATCTCAGTTCAGTTATTTAATTAGCTGGTGTTATTTTTGCGAGTTCAGCGTAAGATCGGATTAGCTTTCTCTTTGCGTTGCGTTGTATTTTAAGGTTTTTAGTAGTTTGGTGTATAACTACTGATTATATTGCGTGATATTGTGTAATTGTACGAATATCTGTGAGGAAAATTCCAGCGTTCTGTTATATTTCTTTTGATAAGAATAAATTTTATTAACCTTTTATCGGACTTGTGAATTCAATCTATTACGAACCCGTACGCACGCAACCATACAATAAATATGCTTTTGTTTAAAATGGATGTGATAATTAGTGAACTAAAAGGAGAAAAAAAAATATCATATAATTTAAGAAAAATAAAAGATTAAATAATTCTATGTACGGAATTCATCTATAATTTTATATCACGAATAATAAAAGCCTTGCGCGCCTAAATAACAAAATCTATTAATTTATTTGCATTGTCTAATGTATAAAACATTAGCTTTTTTAATTTTCTGTCAATTTAATTAAATGTTCAAATATATAACTCATTTTTTTTTTTTTCTTTTCTTCCCCGATAATATTGCAAAAAATTAACTCTTCATCCCATTCGGGCTTTCATAGTCGGTACATTTATCTAGCAAACTGAAAGATGCGTAGTTCGATTCCTGGCAAGGGCATTGCTGATTCTTCCCGCTTCCTGCTTTGTAAAGCTCAATATTTTCTAAAATTTATTTATTGAAGTAATACAAATTTCAGTGCATAAATGATTCGCAGTACTTGTTATTTAAAGTTAAACCTATAGAAATTCATATTTTAAATGTACAATGTGAACATTTGAAATGTGAGTAGCCATTTCATCTTATATCTCTATAGACTTTCGTATTTCTGAAAATTCCCTGTAGCAGTCGACAATAAAGTATCTCAATAAATTGAAGTTTGAAATTTTATGTACAAGATTCTGGGGGGGGGCAAGAAAAGAAAGGGAAAAATACATTAAAAAAGAAGAAAGATCTGAAAGTTCTTAGATTTTATAATTACGCCCAGAGGGGTGCTTTTTTCGTTTATACACATATACACGTTTCGAGATGGGTAATGTTCCTTTGGGCTAAAAATATTTAAAAACAACATATCTATAGAATTTCCGATAGACAGTCTCGTGTGCTGGAGAAAAAAAAATTTTTTTTCTGTACAATGTTGGCATCAAAATTTAGTTAAAGTTTTACACAATATGAAATGGACAATAAAACAAATTCCAAATTCGGGCTCTGTTCGTGTGGAGAACTACCTTTATTAAAAATTTGATGGCTCTAGGTACCTTTTTTTTTCACAATGCGAGAAACATACGTACATTCATGCAGTTGCTTCATTATTTTATTTTTTAAAATATAATACAAGGCGATAATATTTGGTGGCAACACTTTTAAACGTGAAACGGATATTTATCGTGAATGCCGTTTCGAGACTCTTACTCCGCTGGGGTTTACACCTCTTTGGCCTAATAATACAATCCAGAACGAAACGCTTGACTGTATGGTTACAGTTATCTTATATAAAATGATATTTCACGAAGGTCACTGAGTCTATTCTTGACACTCCCCACCGTGAGTTTGGATAGGTAATAGAACTCAGCATCGTTTTCAGCGTTGATATCTGCAGGGTTTGCTTGTTAATCGTCCACTACGTGTAGTTTTGTACCGCTAGACTCTTTAGTTTCTGAGCAGTCATTGTATCCAGATAAGAGTCCATCAGTTTTAATGGACAAAGTTTTTTTTTTTTTTTTTTTTTAACAGGACGAATTAAAGTACTTGGTTTTGGCTACTCGTCCAACTCCGTCTTTACCAGGGTAAACTTCTAGTACTCTTCCAAGAGGCAAGTTTGTTCGATCTGTGTTTCTTATTCAGATAAGGACAACATCTCCAATTTGCAAAGATTTCGACTTTTTGCCGTTTGAAGTTGTTTGTCTCAGTTGATTAAAATATTGCACAGAAGAACGTGTTCGTAGGTCTTGACGAATTTTCTGAATCTAGACGTGTCATTTGTTCAACTTAAGGTGGTTTTTGCGATCTGGGTAGGGTACTCCTATTTCTCTAATTTCCTTCAAAAACATGGAAGCAGCAACAGGATTAAAATCTTCAATGTCATTTGTAACGTAAGTCAAAGGAAGCGAATTTATTATGCTCCCACAGTCACAAAGTGCTTGTCGACGTTTCCTTATTATTAAGGAATGTCCTATCCAAAACTGTTCTTAAAATTCTTTTCAAGACTCCGTTCAATCTCTCCCAAAAGTCACGAAACCATGGCGTAGAAGGAGGAATAAATTTTCATTCAATAGAAGATAAACTGCTTTTAATTTTTCGAAGTCAATATTTTTCAGTAGATTTTACGCAATAAAATTACTTCCGTGATCTGAGTAAATCACTGACGGGCAACCTCTTCTCCATATGAATAGTCTCAGACCAAGTAAGAAGTTTTCTGTGGATACAGATTTCAAAAGTTCGAGATGTGCGGCTTTAAAAACAGCGCAGTCAGTAATAATATCTAAGCTTAAGTATACCTACCTTTTATCTTTCAGTGTAAGAGAACGAGCAACATTCACTCCAATAATTTCGAAAACAGATGCGTTTCTCACTCTGTCTTCAGGTACAACTGCTTCTAGCACTTCTGGTGGCTGAGATGTGAATCGTTTACATTATCTTAGAGTATTGTTAATCATATGTCTGTTCATCAAAATCCAGAAATTCTGCCTTTACTCAGCCATTAATAATTGTACTCCACAATGTCCTAACTGTTTATGTTTCCACATAAGCAGAGAGCTGTTTCTCGACAGGGTAAAACAGTAGGAAGCCTAATAACATAAAAGTTTTGGTTTTCAGTCTTCAAATTTCACTGGAATCGATGAAAATTTTGAGGGCTTTCAGTCTTTTATCCGACTGAGCTGTAAAAACTTAACGCTGAATTTGTTTAAGTATAACACGTACTGCTCGTGCAAATACATCACGGCCTAGCTGACCAAATTATCTATCCCTTCTAGACTTATTAGAATTATTGAAAATTCTGAGAATGCATGCAGCGATTCGTAGAATTTTTGCATAATATGAATTACGATGGTAGAACATCTTTTCTTTCATTTCTTCCGTGTTACGACTGTAGTTATCATACTTTTCTTTGCAGAATTCGTAATTTCTGTGTTGGACAAGACATTACTTTTAGGCCATTCATAACCAATCAGGACCCCAAAACCATTGCGATTTTTCAAGAGATTGTGGTCCACGCCCTCTCGATGATAGATCAGCAGGGTTTTGAACTCCCGGAACATGTCTCCAAGGATCCACCGACACTAAACTTCTTTTTACTTTTACTTTTACTCGGTTAAATACAAAAGTAACCCAAGCGCATTCCCAAGCGGACGTCCATAGAATCTGTCCAGTAAAATATTTTTATAGTTTCCAGGTGTAAGTCTTTCTTTACCAAGTTCGATAATTTTATGCCTGTATTACAAGCCAAAAATTCTAGTCTCGGTATAGATAGACCCTGTAAAGGTACTCTTGATATCGCTTGAACTAGTTTACAGGTTACTCTGCTTTCTCTGCTCGAAAGAGATTGCATATGTCTTTTTTGATGAGTCGCAAAAAACATGCAAAATTAAATTCGAGTCATTCAGCTTATAAGGTATTTCTCCCGCCTTCTTAGCGAGCCTTCGTGTTGTAGTGGTCAGCACACTCCGCGGTTCGATTTCCGGCGATTTTTCGTCTTGCCTGCTTCCCCCCCCAAAATACCTAATGTCACTATAGTGGCGCCCGAACTAAAAGGTGTTGGATGATGATTCTTCACACCCAAGATTTGGCGATTCGGTCCTCTAAAACCCCAGTCGCCCTTTAAAAAAGGGAGTGTATAAGGTATTTCTCCCGCCTTCGTAGAGAGCCTTCGTGGTGTTGTGGTCTGCACGCTCGGCGCGTAATTAAGAGGTCCTCGGTTCGATTCCCGGCAAGGGCGTTGCTAATTTTTCAAGTTTCCTGCTTCTACCCCCCCAAAAAAACTGATCTCTCTACAAGCTCTAATTCTGCTAGCCTACGAGGAATATTCCCTACTTTTAATTCATATCACTTATTTCTCCAATTCTGAAACCTTTTAACTATATCTTCATTTAGTTTTAGCATCCCATGATGCTTTTATTTTCCAACACTCCTGAAGAAGCAATTCGGATATTAATGTTACTGGTTACATGACCCCATCTAAATCTATTAACACTAGAGCTCGATGAAATTCAGCCCCTTTTCGAAGCATTCATTCAATGATGTTCTGCTTCATGAAGTTTTCGCAGAGACATCGAAAACCGTTTATACTTTAGTTGTTGAGTTTTTCTCTGGAAACTGATCTATGTGGCAAATAATATTGACACGGCTTTTCTATATCAGCTTTTTCTTAGTTAGGATCAGTGCGTTTTTTAATACCTTCCTTTTTCCCATTCATAAAAGATACATTTTGATAAGCTTTCTATTTATTCACAGCATTAAGGGAATTCGCAGTGTTTTTAAGTCTTCGGTAGGCTAAAATCTCTATAACTAGATAAAGGTGGATGACTCTGCTCCTAATGTATCTAAATTCTAGGGATACGGTATTTTTGCATTATTTGTATGAAGAAGTAACCCTAACATCGAAGTATTATTTTTTACTTTGCTTATCAGTTTTCCCCATTACCGTCTAGCCCAAAAGTATGTTTCATTACATTCCCAGAGAGCAGTTTTTTGAATAAATCTGCTCCAATGATAAATAAATTTCATTAGAATGTCTTTCAAAGCTTTAAAATGTCTTTCAAGCTTTTCCGTTTAGGTTATATCACTTAGAAAGATGTCTAACTCCTTTTATTCACCCGACGTTTTAGGAAATTGTCAGTTTTTAGAATAGGGGGTGCACATTTTTGTTCGATCCATCACTTCGAACTCATTTTCATTATTACCATCGACGTTCATTAGTTTAATCCGATGCCTCTGAAACTATTCAGACTATTTTATGTCTCCGAACAGCTTGTGATTAATAGTTTCTTCTCCCAAGCTTTTAAATCTCATGGTTTCCGCGACAGACTTCGAAATATAACTTTTTACTGTCATTAATTTATTTTGAACCAGGAAGCGTGAAAAATATGCAATGCTGTCTCCGGGACTCGAACCCTGGACTTCTCGAATACTCGTCGAGTATGCTTCGAATTACGCAACGAAAGAAAGGAGAAAATACGAGGGCTATCCAGAAAGTAGATTACGTTTTGGAATAAAAAAATAAACAAAGTATAGGAAACAAATTTTATTATATACAGATGAAAGCCACACTCAAATACTACTATTCTACATAGTCACCGTACAAATTAAGGCATTTATCGTAGCGATGTACGAGCTTGGAAATTCCTTCGTCGAAAAATTCGGCCGCCTGCGCCTTCAACCACTTCGTTACCTCTTCTTGCAGCTGTGCGTCGTCATCAAAACGCTGCATAGCCAGCCACTTCTTCATTGCTGGGAATAGGTGGAAGTCGCTCGGTGCCAGGTCGGGACTGTACGGCGGATGAGGAAACAACTCCCACTTAAAAGATTCAAGAACTTTACGAGTGACATTTGCCGTGTGGGGCCGGGCGTTGTCGTGAATCAACAAGATCTTAGAGCTCAACATTCCTCTGCGCTTGTTTTGAATTGCTCTTCTGAGTTTTTGGAGAGTTTGGCAATACCTTTGAGAGTTTATAGTAGTGCCTCTTTCCAGGAAGTCCACCAAAATTACACATTTCTGTCCCAAAAAACAGTCGCCATCATCTTCCTTGCCGACATTGTTCGCATGCATTTCTTGGGTTTTTGGGGAGAACTTGTGTGCCCCCACTGCATTGATTGCAATTTCGTTTCACAGTTCACATGTTTCACCCATGTTTCGTCACCAGTAACGATGCGATCGAGTAAAGAGTCACCATCCTTATGGTAAGCGTCCAAAAAGTTCAACGCTGCAGCCATTCGCTGATTTTTGTGGTCCTCTGTCAAGATTTTTGGAATCCATCTTGCACAAAACTTGTGGTAACCAAGCTTTTCGCTGATGATTTCGTGCACAAACTTCGCGAAATTTGTGGAAAACTCAAAGAAAGTTCCGTTATTGTGAAATTTCGATTTTCACGGACTTTAGGATCGACTTTTTCGAGAAGTTCGGCGGTCACTATGCTGGGTCTCCCACTTCGATCTTCGTCGTGAACATTGGTTCGGCCATTTTGAAATCTTATGACCCACTGACGCACTCCACCTTCAGTGATAATGTTGTCCCCATACACTTCACGAAGCTGCCGATAGATTTCTATCGGTTTACAGTTTTTTGCAGTCAGAAACCTTATTACTGAGCGCACCTCGCAGCTCGCGGGATTTTCAATTAACGCAGACATTTCAAACCGTCACAGTATCTGAACGGAGCACAGCACGAACCTCTCACTAGCACGGCTAGATGCAGACTGAGCTGCGCAACGCTCTGACCCCAAGATGGCCGCGCTAGCCCCGCCCCTAGCGGACACAGACGGAAACGTAATCTACTTCCTGGATGGCCCTCGTACTTTACATAACCCCCCCCCCCATTTTAAAGGGTGTGTGGGGATTACGGGACGCAATCGCCAAATCTTGGTGGTGAAGAATTATCTTTCACTGTCTTTTAGTTCAGGCGTTATTTGTAAAGTCATTATTATTATTATTATTATTATTATTATTATTTGAAGCAGGATTCGTGTGCCCTGGCCGGGACTCAGATGCTCGAAGTTACATCCCGAAGGCATGCGGAAAGGAGGGAGAAAATATAACTTTTTTGGGACCTGCGGTCGTAAATATAACCAACGTAATATTCAAAGTTGTTATATTTTTGCAGAAGACTGAAACATGCTTCTTGATTCCTAAATATTTAAAACATGCTCCCCTTTTCATCAAAATCGCTTTCTTTTCGTGCAGAAAAATATGTGCATAGTCTCAATCTTTGCTGAAATGGTCTGACAAATCATAAAATGTAGTGTTAGATTTCGTTCAGTTATATTTTGACGTTGTTGAAATTAATTTCGATGTGTTTCCAAATTTATCCTTCTTTGAATCCTAGTATTTTTCACAGAACATCGGAAGTTAAATATGGCTGCGACCAAGAAATATAACTGTCGCCAGAATGAGTCATTAATGCTCGCTCACGTGAATTCAAAACTTTTTAAGTGATTTTCATGAATTCATTAACAACAGAATAAACTTTTTCATTTTCTCTTTTATTCACTTCGATTAGAATGTCCGCTGGTGGGGTCTTTAAAATAGTAGTGCTTAAAGCAATGGAAACTTTCCTGTAGATAAAGCAAGACTTTCTAAACTTCTCAGTTCAATTGATATTTTATCATAAAAATTTTATGAAAGCTCGTATGTCAGATGAACATTTTAACGGTTTTATACTCAAAATATTACTCATATAAGTATGAATCACTAATTCAGAATTTGCGAACCTTTCTTTCAATAGCAGTATCATATGTAGAAGCTGATATAGAAAATTCTTCTACAGTATTTAAAGCTAAAACTTCCAAATATGACTTCAGATAATTAAATTTCCACTAGTTAACACACCAGGTACCTAGGCACAAAGCCCAGGCCCTACCCCTAATCGAAAAGATTACTTTACAAATAACTGTAAAAATATTTCGCGTTTGAAAAAGTGATGTGATAAAAAAATGGAGATTATTTCAATAAATGGTAGTAAAAGATAATTTTTAGAAATTATTTTTTACTCCCACTCATTGTAATAATCTCCAAACTTTTTATCACATCACTTTTTCAAACGCGAAATATTTTTACAGTTATTTGCACGGCTTACTTACTAAAGTAATCTACTTCATCCAAAGGACCATTTTTATGAATTGCGGAATTAAAACTGTTCCAAAATCTTAACCATCCATTAATATCATCGTAGAAGTTAGGAATGCTCATTTTCGATAGTTTAAATACGTATAACTTCTGGCTATTTCGAATTCGTATTTAGTATAACGCTGTTGTTATCATTTTGACTATGCGTATTTATGATACGTTACATTGAACACATGAGTTCTTTTATTAGCGTGAAATGTCCCGATAATTATTTATTATTAATTCCCGACAAATATTTATTATCGAAATTACGAAATTTCCTGACAACTAGCTGAAGAATATGCAAGTATATTCTTCAGCTGCTGTCATTTCGGTTTCCAATTCATCTAAATATTAACTGATTATCAACAGCTTGGAGTGAGTCTTTTTTTTTTTTTTACTTGTCAAAACTGTAACGAGTTCCTCTGAATTATCGGATGTTACTTCTTTACTTTTCGCCTATTCATTTTTCAACTTATTCATTATTTTAGTAACAGACGTAAGCAATATGCCGCGTTTTTTCGTCAGTTTATCTAATTTCTCAGTAGACATGTTTTCTTATATGTAAAATATGTTTTAATTATTCAGAGTTCGACAGTAATCGACTGCCTGTCCCGGCAAAGGATGCCGTGTTAATTAAAATTAAACCTATCGAAAAGTAAATTGAATTTTGAAACTTTTATTTACATATTTACACATGAAAGTGTACTGGAAACAACAAAACGAGCACTGGTTGCAGAGCGAACTTTAACTTCTAGACGATTCGGCGGGGGGGGGTATAATATAATATAAACCAGAGTGAAGAGTTGCTCTATGTGGTTACATTAGTTTATAAAAACGATATTTTACGAAAGTCCACTGAGCCTATTCTTGACAGTGTTTAATAATCTTCTTGAGAACACGAAATTCCTCGTGGCAAATAGCGCAAGATTATGCCTGCCGTTAGCAATAGCCTTGAGCACCTTACAGGTGAGTGCGATTTTGCTCAGTTCCGCTCCCCGATTTTGATGGAGAGTACCCAGGGAAGGTGAGTCCGAGGGTCTCCCACCCCTCTCCTCTTCCACCAATCACAAAAGAGGACTTTCAGCTCGTCGCATACTGCTCCACGATAGACAATATTGGGAAAGCGAACTATTTATTAGATTGGGATAGGGTTTACCCAGGCGCCCAAGAAAACTGAACTTCGTTCACGAAGCCGCATATTTAGAGTGCCGTCATGCCGCACCGACAGTATACATTTACAAACATCCATGCTTTCTCCGGCATTCGAACCGGGCCTTTCAGCACGGCAGTCAGCGACGCTAACCACTAATACCGGTTGGGCGGCCTTAATAATCTTTGTCGTCGCTAGCGGGTTGTTCATATTTTTGAAAATTAATTGAAACAAAGCTGCTGAATTACCCGAAAAAGGTTTTGGGAGCAAGCGACGAGAAGAAGGGGGTGGGGGCTCGCTATATTTCTACGACTAAAACGTCTTGGCGTAAACATCGTCATACGCAATAAGCAAGGAGAAAACATCGCAGTTCTAAAACATCCTCATCGAAAATAAAGGGGTTCAAAAACTTCGCAGTTTAATAATATCGTCGTTGAAAATACGGTGGTAAAATATAAAGCACCTACAAATCTTCCCATGACAATAACACGGCATATATGCGTTTTCAGGCTTTAAAAGTTCTAAATGCATATTTGCATAACAATTTATGAGCTGAAGAAAGAATGAGGACTATTTTTACTTTTACATTTCATGTTTTTAATTAACGAATAAATTTTTGCTGAAAAAACAAGAAGCATGTACACAAACTGAAAATGAGTAGAAAAAGAATGCTAGGTATAGCAGTTAATAGAATCTTAAACTTACATAGTTAACTAATAAAGGTCATTAATTAATTAATCTATTTTATAAAGTTTTAGTGGTAATCTTTCATGCAAAATGTAGCCTAAAAATATTAGAAAAAGGAAGACAAGTAACTGCCATGTAGTTATCTCTATTAAAATTGCTTAATTAATTATTAAATTATAAAAATTCTGTCAGCTGTTATAAGTAGGATTAGTTTTCTTTTCATTTTCAGTTTCTGAATGCTTAAGTTTCCTTCTCAATTTTTCAGCAACAAATTTTAATTAATTCAAAAATATAAAAACAAAAGTATTCCTCAGTCCTTCTTACGCGCACGAATCACTATGCAAATATGCAGTGATAACTTTTAAAGTCTGGAAAACGCATGTCTGCGATGTTACTGTCATGCGGCGATTTGTAGGTGCTTTATTGTTTACACGATTTTAAACTGCGAAGATTTTAAATAGCTTTATTTACGACAACGATGTTTTGCACTCACGATATTTTTAGAACTGCAATGTTTTCTCCCACTATGTTTTGTGCGACGACGTTTTCACCAGCGATGTTTTCGCCTGTAACCCTCGCTATTATGAGTATATTTTTTTGAAAGCGATTAACAATTTATTTCTATCGTGATTAAAACAAATGTACTATTTATTGCGGCAGCATTTTGAAATGTTCAACCTTTAATTTATTTTACAACTGTTGATTAGTCTTTTAAGAAAACTTTAAAAAATCATTTTGTCTTATGCATTAACAAAGTTTTTGTTTATTCTTCGGCTGCTTTAAATTTAATAATAGGGATTCAAACCTTCTGCGCTTCTGGGGTCACATATGGCTCTTGAGAAGTGCGCCACACCATCCGGGAAAAGTATGCCAACAGCCACATATAGAATTTTATATTTATTTCTGACCATAACTTTTTAATGCATATTTTTACTTCACTGTGCGAGCTAAAGGAAGTATTGTAATCATGAAAAATTTGGGGTATGATATTTCAACGAAAATATCCATTTCAGCTGCTCTCAAAACCATTTGAAGGATGTTTATGCGTGATATAAGGTATTTCTCGTGCCTTCTTAGCATGTCTTCGTGATGTAGTGGTCAGCGCACTCGGCGCGTATTCGAGAGGTCCGTGGTTTGAGTCCCGGCGAGGGCATTGCTCATTTTTCATCTCTCCTGCTTTCAAAAAATACCTAATGTCTTTACAGTGACATCTGTACGTACGGACAAAATAAAGTACTGTTTTTGTCATAAAGAATTGTAAAATGGATTTAAAATGAATTCAGAAGAAATATTTTTTTGGCGTCTGTATTTACGTACGTATGTATCTCGCATAGCCGAAAAACGAGTAGCCGTAGAATGTTGAAATTTTGTGTATGGGACTGCTGTAACATGTAATTGTGCACCTTTCTTTTTAGTTGCAATTGGCTGCACCAATCGTACATAAATGTATATATGTACGATTATTACCTCGCTCGGTGAGTTTAGTTTTTTTATTCTTATATGCTGATAAATTGTGCATTTTTGGCTTTAAAAGTGATTGAATTACGTGATTTTTATGTTCTGGTTAAGGTTTTTATGCTTTTAGTTAATCTGCATGCAATAGTAGTAGAATTGTTAAAAATTTAAAAATTTCGAGTTCATCCTAACGCCCCGCCATTTGTTTACATTTGAAAGTCAGTAGAATAGTGAATTACGTCAGTTTCTTCACCTTCAGTGTCTTCAGTGTTTGAACACCGAAAAATCTGCCTTCTTGCCCGTTGTCCGATTTGCTTGTTTTTGCGTAGAAACTCTAATTTTAATTAATTTTTTTTAACTGTTTAATCTGTATTTGGTGTTTTATGCTTTTCTGTATTTTATAAATTTTAATGAAGAAATTTTGAGTTTTTATATATTTTTGTTTTGTCACGAAGTGCGAACTGAATTAATTGAAGGACAAATCTATCTCTAATGAAATTCGAGGAAATAAGTGTAAATGAAATGTCGCAAAAAATGTGTGTAATTTAATAGGCCATACAAAGAAGTCATGTGTTGTCCACGTCAGATTTTTTAATACTAGTTCGATAAGCATGACAGCAATCGCAAAGAGAATATTCTAAATGCTCATGGGAATCTTTTGTTCGTGCAGGGAAAAGCATATCGTAAAGTACACTATATGGTTTACAGAAAAAATTGTCACAAACAACAAATGATACTAAACTGCTTGAAACTTTTCTTCAGTTAGGACTACTGAAGTCAGAAGTGTTTGGTATTTACGTTGCGCATGGGGAAAAACCATGAAAATTCCCATGCAGCCGTTCCGGTAGCTAGGAATTTTACCCAGATCGACTTACGAGTATTCAACAGTTTTATCGCTCGGCCATATGTGAGCAATTGCATGAAATAGAAGTAGTCTGAAATAAAATTGGCTTTTCGTGAAATGTGTTTCTGGAGACTTAAAAAAATGGCATGACGGGTTGCTCTTATGACGGATCGCTCTTTTCAAGTCTTTGTCCAGAAAGAATAAACTAAGTAGGTTACGATAATGTAAGGTTGCCGCACTTGCAGCTTAACCTTTTGACTGACTACTAACGAGAATTACATATGTCCCCACTAAAGGTTTAAAGATTAATGCCGGGTTAAAAAGTACTTAGAATCTTCTGAATGTTTGGGGGATCATCTTCCAATAGTTGGAAAATCGAGATGTCGCCGTACCCGTTGTACACAAACGAACATAGAGAAAAGAACAAAGATGAGTTGCCCAGTCTGTAATGTTGGGTTATGAAAAGAATGCTTTAGCCTGTAGCATAGGATGTCTGTGTGCCTTTCGTTCGTGCTGCGCGTAAGCTAATAGACCCAAGGTTACGAAACTTGGTATATAGGTGCATCTGGGCAAGGGTCAGTGCACCTCGAGGCGATTTTTTCAAAATTCGAATAAGATTTTTTAAAAATTTTATCTTTCCGATTTTATTGCATCATTTTAAATAGTTTCATTCTTTTAGAAATGTGGTTTTGGCAACAGTTTTCCATTCAATGCTTTCTGATGACTTTAAAATATGAGATAAAATGCTGCTTTTTACTTCCTTGTACGAAGTAAATAGGGAGTATTGTAATCGCGAAAAGTGTCAGCCATCATATTTCAACGCAAATATCCATTTTTACCGGTATTAAATGCAATTTAACGGTGCTTTTGCGTGACATCTGTACGTCAGGACAGAATAAAGGACTCTTTTCCCACAAAAAATTGTGAAACTGATTTAAAATGAATTCTGAAGAGAAATTTTCGTGGCGTCTGTTCGTACGTACGTTTGAACGTACGTATGTATGTACGTATCTCGCATAATTTTTCGTGGCGTCTGTGCGTTCGTATCTCGCATAACTCAAAAAACGTACGTGTACGTTTTTTGATACGTACGTACATTTGAACGTACGTATGTATGTACGTATCTCGCATAATTTTTCGTGGTGTTAAAATGACTTCTGAAGAGAATTTTTCGTGGCGTCTGTACGAACGTATGTACGTATCTCGCATAACTCAAAAACGTAGCCTCAGAACGTTGAAATTTTGAATATGGGACTGCTATAGCATGTAGATGTGCACTTCGAATTTTGGTGGCAATCGGCCGCACAAAAAGTATATAAATATATATGTATATATATAGCCACTCTGTTACTCATTTCAGTGATCTCAGTTTTTTTATTCTTATATGTTTGTAAATTGTGCATTTTTTGCTTTTATCTTCCTTTAAAGTTTTTATGCCTTTAGTAAATCTGTATGCAATATTTTTAGAATTATCAACAATTTAAAAGTTGTTTAAATGCCGTTAAGCCTAATAATTTTTTCCATGGCGGCCATGTTTTTTTACATTTGAAAGAGCAGAATAGTAGATTTGTTGCCAACCTAGAGAAAGTAAGCTTCGCAATAACAAAGATAACGCCTTCTTTTATTATTGCGAATTAAATTATGCTTAATCCATTCTGGAATTTATTCGAGGAAATAAATGTTTAAGATTTACTTCATAATTTTCAATACAGACATTTTGAGTTTTTATGTATTTTTGTCTTGTAAGATATAAAACAGATTTTGTCAAATAATGCCATAATTTAATCAGGCTGTGTTTATTTGGAATAATTCTCCAGGAAATTGGAAATATTCTTTTTTTTTTTTTTTTCCCTGTTCCGTTAGTGGAAGAGAGTACTGTTTACAGAGCATATGGGCCACAGTATAGAGGTGTTCGGCTGTTTGGACTTTGGATGTTAAATTAGCAAAATTAAAGGTCTAACATTAAAAGCAGATTTAAAAATCTCTTTAAAAATTTTTTTTGGCCGTACCAAAGGGCCCAGATTTGAATCCCGGATGGATTCAAACCTGAATGGAGAAGGGGTGGATGTAAATTGTCTGCTCTTCCATAGGAGAAAATGATGGCCCACCTGTTAGGTGCCTCCAGAATAAAGTGACCACCGCTTCCGACTTTAGTAGTGACCAAGGCCTATAACGTCTAGTGGCCGCCATCTGTATTGGCTAAATTGAAGTATCGGGTGCATGCAAAATTTGACAGTTCTTTAATTTATCCTAGAGAATATTATTCCAGCACAATTATATCTGGATCGTTCGAAACAACGGAATTGTCGGATATTTCTCTCTTTGTCATATATTCTCTGTTTTTGATTGCTACTGGTTATTTTTAAAATAGCATATTTTTAAGCGATGGTATTAGAATAGCTCTTTTATTTTAATTAGGTTAGACTATTTCACTGGAGGACATTAACTGAAGTTTTAACTGTTGTTTGGCAATCATGGTCATGGCTGGTGAACAGTGAAGAAGTTTGCCGAGTTTGTGCAGTTTTCCGATATTTTCTTGAGCGAAAACGTATGGCTAGGTAAATGACAAGAAAAACAGCTCAGAAAAATCACACAAGAATTTCTCGAAAAAGGTAAGTGTCTTTATTTTTTCATGCATCATAATCCTTGTTGGATAGTTAAAGTTTGTATTTTAAGTTGCTGAAATTTGTTTTATTTTGATGTATTGATGATGTTTGCAGAGTGAAATAAATATTGATAGTTTGGTGATTTTTTAAAAAAAATTCTCCAAAATCGCCAGCTTGAGCTCGATAAGTATTTTTTTACCAAATCATTATACAATGACGAGCCAAAACATTCTGACCATCCTCACATTACTCAACGAACTTGTCTGGATGTCGTAGAGGGCAAGGATTAAGTGGGAATTGTGTCTGGATGATGTGGAGGGCAAGTGATTAAGTGGGAATTGTGTCTGGATGATGTGGAGGGCAAGTGATTAAGTGGGAATGGTATTTAACTGCTGTTTGGAGAAGGGATTATTCTTGCACTTTGGGAGTGATGAAAAAAGTCTGTTGACCTAAGCGAATATAGTCATATAGTTTGCTGACCTAAGCGAATTTGATATAGAGGGCAGATTGTAATGGCTGGAAGACTCGGAACGATTACCTCCGAAACTGCATGACTGGTAGGTTGTTTACGATGTGCCGTTGTTATTATTTATGTAAAGTGGATAAATGACTGTGAAACCAACAGTAGACACCAATCTGTTGGATGTCCACGCGTCATCAATGAAAAATGACGTCGGAGACTATCCCTCTTGGTGAAGCAAAATCGGCGCCAGACTGTGGCTCGGCTGACAGCCCAATACAATGCAACCATGCTGCTGACAATCCAAGTCAAGCAATGTCACCATTTTCGTGTGCGTTCTTTTTGTAGTATTCCAAGTCCCAGTGGCTTTTATAAACAAATCCATGATATGTATCCTTTACTTTAAAATATGAGTTTGCGGATTTTGCCAAAAAGGGGGGGGTAGGAACTGTAGCAAAATTTCGGCAGCAATACAAAATTTCTAAAGGGTGCGACGACGAGATGCTTTTGGTAGAGTCGTTGTTGCCAAATATCTGATGAAGTGAAAACAGATCGCTGTATACTTGGGAAGAAGAATAGAGCAAAAAAATGACAGAAATATTTAGAGAAGAATATATTTTATTGTTTAATATATTGTGTAATTATTATTTATAATTAAAATCTGCATTTTAAATTGCTAAAGAGTGCTTTTTTTCATATGTTGATAATGTTTGCCGACTTACGATAAATACCAAGAGTTATAGCAAGTCGCAGAAACCGCCATAATTTTCACCCAGTAAGTAGTAACTTTTACCTTATCTGTAAAAAAATGCCAAATTGCGCCAAGGTGGTTGCATTAATATGTAAGTACCCAGTGAGCTATAGTGAATATTGCATCTCATTGTACACGCTCTTTAATGTGATAATGCATTCTAATCATGCTTTGAAAAGTCCTGGAATGAAGTAAAATATTTTAAAGCATTTAATTTTTTTTTGCGCACAAAAGTATTTTATTCTATAACAATTAAATATGAAATATGAAATATGGATCACCTTACTTCTTCTCGACTATATTATTTTTATTAAGCTATTCTATTTTTCAATATAAATTTGCAGTTCTGATAGTGGCTCAAATATTATGTGCTTCATTTCTAATTTGCGTTTAATTCAAGAGTTGGATGATAGGGTGCATGATGGTCGTTCTGTAACATGTACTATACTCCTACTGCAAAATTGCTAACCCTTTTAGCTTTTAGTGTCTAGCCATTAATTATTATAAAAGTATTAATTATTATTTGTATAACTATTTTCAATAGTATTAATTACTATTTGTGTTTAATTTTATTAATAGTTTGTGTCAAAACTATTGATCCTTAAAATGGTGAGTGCTATTTCGTAATGATTAACTGTCTACTTAATTAAACTACTAATTGTGTAATTGTAATTTTTAAATGTTTATTAAGTATTATTAAACTACTGTTTTCAAACTGTTAATTCTGTAACAGCCGACTGTTCAAAATTATTCACTGTCTAATCATTCTCAAAACTAAAAACTATTTATTGTCTAGTGATTAAAATTTGTCTAACTATGAACTGCTTCAAAACTATTCTTTGTCTAATGATTCTCAAAATTACAGTTTACTGATTAAACTATTACTGAACTGACAGTTAAAAATTAATCATTTATTAACTAACTCTAATCAGCTGGCTGTGCAAGCTGATAGTTTAATTTATAAATTTAATTTTTCATATCGTATTTTTTTCCTTCCTCAGTATTTCATACATTTTATAGAAAACTGCCTTGCCAAAATGTCGCCATGGAAACTGGAAACAAGCTGTGCCCACTGAGCCACTGAAGACCATAGGTCTTATTAGCAGTCATCAGTTAGTGAAAGGTAATCCCCAAGCAATTTTTAATGATATAAGTCAGGTTTTAATAGGTACTTAAATTTTCTTGATCAGTTATCGGTGCATTAGATACGTCACTTTACAGTTCTTCACTTCAGAAATTCTGTCACTGTGTCACCTTATGACGTTTGTAATAGCAAGAATTCCATCATATCCATGAGCTTGTCTTCATTTTCATTCTACGGAATGCTGAATCTCAGGTTCAGCTTTGGAGATAGATTGTAGAGATCAGTGACATGACTGTCTCAGTGCTCTACAGGTAAGAGAATTTAGTTGTTCTTGTTTGTTGGGTATATATAAAATGTAAACAATAACAATGAAAGCAATATAAACACACACACAAAAAAAGCAATCAGTTTTGTTACTCAAATTATACCATTTTTAAAATTTGAAATTATTTATTATCTAGTAATTAATTAATTAACTATTAATTTTCTAACTATTAACTCTCTCAGAACTATTCATTGTCTAATAATTCTCAAAATGGCAAACTATCGGCTTTTTCGTTATTAATCTAATATTTATTAACTGTCTAACTCGCGAATTTCGAAGAAAACCAACATAGCTCAAAAAATGCGATTGGTTCGCTTATGTCACAATAAAAAAAAATGTGGTATATTTTTTATGTTGTATCATTAATAGAAAAGGTGTCACTTATTAGTTAATAGCTTTCATATTTAGCTAAACTTTGGTTAAATTTTGGATTTTTTTTTTCCCCCTAAACTGCTGGTTTTTGAGTTATGCCACTTTGTTTCCAAAGTAGTCTACTTCAAAAGTAAATATTTACTGTTTACTGTCTAACTCAAAATGCAACTTCAGGCTGGATGACTTATCGCTGATGGTTATTAATAATGATCTTGATTTGGGTAAGACTAAGTTTAGCGACTACATTGCCTTTTCATATTTTAATGAAAGACTTCAAAGATACATTACAGTAACACAGCAACAATGCAACAACTGTTACATAATGTACACATATAGAATATTCTCTTTCAGAGCCACAGCACCCTGTTACGATGAAAAGTTGCAGCACATCTCACCTGTACTCTGTTAAGATTTATCAATTTTACACATCAATAATGAATGTTGAAGTAAATATAAATTAGTATAATTTTGATGTGCATAAACAAATATTACACACAATGCACTTTAAATAAATGCAATATTACACTTTCAATTTAGAAAAGATAGATCAGTTGGATTGGCCTTTGATAAAGTCCTCCAGCAGTATGAATTAAGCACTAGCACACATACCCGCCTCTACCTTTACAAACTTTTAAAATTCTAGGAGGCAATTATAATCTTCATTTTTCATTGATCCTTCCAGCAGTACAACCCCAGATTTTTCAAGATTCCTTTAAGGAGATGGATTCAGAAAATGTGTACAAACTCTAGGAGATAATTTTTCTACTTACTCACTCCACTTTTGTTTCAAAAAGCTTAGTCTCGTACAGAACCATGCCTACATTTTTTTCAACCTGAGTCAAAGATATCAGTGCACAGTCTTGTGTGTAATGCAGTACCTCTGGATTCCAAAATTTTGCGAGATATTGATTAAAAACTGAAAATACTAATTTTCACCCTAATTTTTCCGAGTGGCAACAATCTTGCACGCTGGAGATAAAAAATCTGCTTTATTTCAAAAGGTGTTGCTACTGCTAACTTTCAGATCGTAAAGTTTGTTAATAAAAATTTTGTAAGCTTTACAAAATATGAAACAAAAATAGGTTTGCCAAACATTAAATATATTATTATATAAGGTCATGTTCTGACATTGAAGAAAAGCACACGGTTTCATGTGGCGTCACTGTCTATCGAAAATCTTTTGTCGTTGGCAACTTTTTTGTTTCAGATTAAGATAATTGACACAGTATGTTATTGCCATGCTAATTCTTTTATTGATATTGAGAAAAAGTAGATATATTGCATGAAATTTAAATTATGATGCCATATACATCTGTATTAACCTGATGAGTCAAAAGTTTTTGTTTCCTGCTTTATCAACAAAAAAATTATAAATTGTTTGTTGCTTGGAAAAAATGAACTGATTTCATTCATATTGAAATGTTTTTCATGCAGTTTTTTTTTCAGGTGTACATACGATGGTAAGGTGAAAAGTTCTGAGCCTGATAATGAAAGACTGCAACTTTCAGTTAAAAAATGATTTTATTTTTCTACATAATCTCTCCTGACTTCAACACACTTGGTCCAACATTTCTCCAACATTAGTATTCCTTCTCGGAAGTGAGAGTCTAGAAGGTTGTGAAAATATTAATCTACTACCCTCTCGACTTCTTTATTGGATGCAAAGTGCTTCCCAGAAACAAACTATTTCAAGTTTCGGAAGTCTGAGGATGCCAAATCAGGAGAATACGGGGGAGGATGGCCTAGTAAATTGTACCCCAAATCCTGCAGTTTTCCCATTGCCAACGCACCCTTATGCAGTTGCATTGTCCTGGTGAAATGTGATTTTTTTTTCTTCTTCAAGCCACGCTTTTTCTCACGAATTTTGGCATCCAGCTAGTCAAGAAGGTTGGAGTAATATTGCCTGTAATTGTTTTCCCTTTTGTAAGGTAATCAATCAATAGGATCCTTTCGCATCCCAAAACAGACTTTCCAGCACATGTGATTCACTTTGCTTTCTTTTGCACTGAATCTCCTGCTTCCATCCACTGCTTGGGCTGTTGTTTCGTATCTGGCATTAGTGATGAACCCATGTCTCTTCCATAGTGACAAATCGGCACACAAAATCGGTAGGATCCCTGTTGAATCTTTCCTTGCTGCGAAAATCATTTGCGCATTTAACTTTTGATCAATATTCAGCAAATGCGGCACCCAACTTGCACAGAGCTTTCACATCCAAATTCTTTATGCAAGATGTTTCGCACCCTTTCTTCCGATATCCCCACACCTACACTCGCCTATCGTTCAACACAATATCATGCACTTTTTTGATGATCTTCGGTGTGGTTGCAGTTTTTGGTCGTCCTCCACATGAGTCATCTTCGAGGGATACGTGACCACGTTTAAATTCAGCTGCCCACTTTTGAACGGTTGACATGGAAGGAGCAGAGTCCCAGCAAACTTCGGATGGATTTCCTTAGAGCTTAAGTCTTTTACGACTGCACAGTATTCAAGTTTATCCATTTTAACAAATAACACGTAAGACGTCTACTGCAAAAATTCATGTAAACAAACTACTTGAGAGATTAAGTTGAAACTTGTCATACGAACTAATGACAAATGCACCCAGGCAGGAAACTTAAATTTTTGCTGATTGGAGCGCCATCTCTTGGTCAGGCCGAGAACGTTTTACCTTACCCTCGTAGAACTTTGCTTGCAGCTAGCAACTTTGTATACAGTACATTAAATTAATAGTTTATTTTCAGTTTTTTAGTACACAAAACTTATATATATTGCTTTGGCCATTGCCTACTAGTAATAATTAATTAATTAATTTTATTATTATAATTAATGCTATCAGTTATATATTGGATATTTGAGTGCTATGTTGTTGCCTTTAAGTTAGAAGTTAAGCTGTTGCCTTTATACTACATAAATCCAGTAACATTATTTTTTTGTCAATTAGAAACTGAAAATCAGATTTTTCATTTAATTAGCTTTTTAAAAAATTTCAGAAAAATGACACAATAATTTAGTTTTGAAATGAAAAGCTTAAAAAAATTCCTTCCCAATAAATGGCAAATAACATCGAAAATAGTACATATAGTAATGCAGTTAGTGTACAAAGCATCACCTTTATTTTTTCAAGCATTTTTGATAATTTAATTTTTCTTGTGTTTAATGAAGAAAAATCATCAATAATTTGCTTAAAATCAACTTGTTCAGTTAATTTCAAAGCTCCACAGAATGGCAATATTTGAAATAGAATAGCTATGTTTATTGAATAGCCATATTGAAACGGAGTGGCGATGCTTGAAAATGTGTTCATAAAATGGCTGTGTTTAAAAGTTTTTCTTGATCAAGAGATATTTTTTTTTTTTTTTTTTATTATTTTAAGTTTGATGAATCTCCTTTCCCTACTAGAAACATTATCTGGCCACGTAAAAATATTCTTAATACTGCTTGCAAGTTCGGGTATAATTGAACTTAATTACATTCATGAGTTATTTTTAAATGGTAAAGCTTATATCTGTTCTAGTGTCTAGAATTATAGAAACAGGTTTGTAAAAGTAAATATTTCTGACTGAATTTTTGCAGTGTTTATGTCAATTGGATATTTGAGTGCTATGTTGTTGCCTTTAAGTTAGAAGTTAAGCTGTTGCCTTTATACTACATAAATCCAATAACATTAATTTTTTGTCAATTAGAAACTGAAAATCAGAAAATTTTTCATTTAATTTTAGGTAGCTGCATTTCATTTTGAACATTAGCCATCTCTAACACTTCTTTAATTTCTACAGTGAACACATATTTTTGAAAAATCAGATTTTTTATTGAGTTGATTAATATTTTTTTTCATTTCTGCTCAAATTTATATAATATATTTATTCTAAAGCTAAACTTTTATATTTCTCAAGAATACATTCTGAAAAATTTTCTTTCAGCTGCTGCAAAGAAAGACATATTTTTTGTATTAAGCAGGTGACTTCATAGACAGTTATACATACTACAGTTTGTATTAATAAGGGTTTACTGTAAAATGAAGGTATAAATTATTAAGAAGCATATGTATTCCTTTTAAGCTGCATAGATTAAGTACTGTGAAATATTAATTTAAAAAGTGAATTGACAGATTGCCTGGATGATAGTAAGTACTCCCAACAGCTTAATGTAATGTAATACTAATAAAAAAGGGGCCAAAGACTAGATATTTTGTACATTAAAAAGCTCAAATATTATATACAAAGTTTTCTTAGAATATATAATGATTTTATTATATACTTTCTACAGATTTATTGCTGCGGAATTCTTTAGAATACAGAGGTAATGATAAGGAAGTATATTTTACAAGAACATAATATTAACAAATGAATATTGGAACAAAATTTAATACAAGAGCCCTAACTTAAAGCAACATCCTCATTCACTTCTCTATATTGAAAAATCTAATTACTTTCAGAGATGAATGATGATTACAAAAGGTTTACATGTATATGTAGGTTGTTTTATAGTAAACATTTAACTGCAATTTCATAATGTGAAACAGCTTAGATAATATGAAACTGTATGATCAAGAATAACTTAAATATATTATCTAAGAGCTGCAAGGAAATATATTATCTAAGCTGTAATCTTAATATGATGTATATGATGTGTACATAATGTTCACCTTTCAATTTTCAATAAATGAGGATTGAAAATATGTAAAATGTGAATCTCATAGAGGTAGTTAAAATTTTGATATATACAGCATTTGTTTTTGTCAAGCTTCAGTTAATCAGGTGAATAATCAATTTTTTAATATATACTATTGATTGTACTTCTGTTTTATTGACGGAGACCGTCTGTCTCTATTTTCATGACGAAATTGGTCATGCACATCACCTTGGTATTCTTCTTTAGTTTTCTCATAATTAGCATTAATTACAGCTTGAGGACATAAATGACTAAATCCATCGGGATGTTCGAGCTGTTTGCTAGTCTCGCTTCCTTGACTTGATTGAATACTGTTCATCTCTGAATCTAAGGGATCCTTTTTCATTTGTTTTGAACTTTCAGGATTGGATGTTTTTTCATACTTTCTTTTTATATTCTCTGTGCTATCTTCCTTTTTTTTTGAGTATTTTTCTTTTTTAGTTTTGCTACTTTCATCTTCTGAACTGCTTGATGAACTTTTTAATTTCTTTTTCTTTATTTGAACTGTTTCATCATCATGAGATTTGTGTGCTTTATTAGATCTTTCAGAATGCTTATCTGAGGAGTGTTCAGTTGAATGTTTTTTATTCTCCTCTTTTCTCTCTTCCTTCTTTTCAGAACTTTCTGTATATTTAGAATGCTTTTGATGATTACTATCTGATTTCTTAGATTCATCTTTCACACGACTTCTTTCAGAAATATCACAACTGCTTTTTGATTTGATCTCCTCCTGCTTGAAATTCTTCTTCTGATGCCTGTCAGATATAGCATTTGAATTGTCTTTTTCATCCATACTTTCACTTCCTGAAGTTTCAAATTTACTATGTAGATCTGCAAGGAATTTTCAATGAAATTAAAATTATGTAGTTTTTCAAAACAGAACTTATTGCTACAAAAGTGCCACATAACTATATATGCAGATAATATTTAGAAAATTTCAAACTGAAAGATTAACAATTCATTAATGAAAAATAAGGACTTTTATATTTGATAAGCAGTTTTTATTAGAGAAATGAAACAGTTCTCATATACAGAGTTTTCTTTATGTTTAAATAATGAGTATAGATAATCTAGTTATTTAACATGAAACTGCAAGGATTTATAGATATTTTCAGGGAGACTGGAAAGACATTTTAAAGGAAATAATTGAGCAGCAAATACTAGGATTGCAAGAAATGCAAATTAAATGAACTACCCTAGAAATTTAATTACTTTCTGTTGATGATAAAATTTTGTGTTTTGGATCATCAAACTGTCATCAACTGTTGATCTTTATTTACACTCTAAGTTTCAAAGCAGTTCAAAAAAGCTATAATTTATTTTTGAAAATAAAGTTTTTTCACATATGCACAAAACTGTCTTATTTAGGATATTTCCAGAATGAAAAATAATTTCCAAATTAGTGTTAACAATTGTTGTGATTTGATTGCATGGTGTGATTTCAGTCCCAGGGATTCTGATTGTTATTTGGATAGACCTTTTTCACTTTTATTTGTTATTATTTTTTTCTTCCTTGTTAAACATAAAAAATATTCTATAATCCTGAATATTTATCATTTGCATATTATCTTTTATGTATTCATAATGAATGAAGTCTCAGCTCATTCCATATAGGTACAGGTATAAAATACACAGTCTGGTCAGGGTTCATAGCCACATTTTAGTTAAAAAATAAGCACCTATAAGCACATTTTAAGAAAAAAAATAAGCACCTGTCTAATTACATTATACACAACTGCATAACCTTAAAAATTAGACTACTAATTTAAAATATGAGAAATGCAGAATTTATTAAGAGAGAATACTTTTTTTAAATTTTAAATAACAGTTCAATTTACAGAACTAGTTTACAATGAGAGGAAAAAAAAACTTTGCAGAACTAAACTATATTACAAGATTTAATGATGAAATTTCAGTTCAAAATAGAGAAAATAAATAAGGCATATTTATTGTATTCACTTGGAAACTAATAATAAATACAATTTATGTTTCCACTCATATTGATAATTAAATAATTTAAATCTAAATTCTGAACATTTTCTAAATTTTCATTGTATATCAGTTTTCCCTTAACAGATATTGCAAGCAAAGTAATTTAAGTAAAAAAAAGGAACATTTCTGAAATCGGAAGACAGAAATTTGCTTCAGGCAGTCATCCTTTAACAGTTAAGTAAAAGCTTAACTAACCTGCATACTTGGAAATTGGCGAATATTCGGACAGTCGAGCGTAACTTGAAAAAGAGGAGTGGCGGGTAGACTGTAGCCACTCTTTAAATTTTTCCCCTATATAAATGCTTTTGACATTTCGATATGCGCATCATATAAAAATAAACCAATGGAACTGAAAAATATTCTGCTTAGCAAGCACAGTAAAACTCTTTTATGTGTTCATAAACAAATCTCGGACAGAACATCAAAATTAATTATCTCTGCAAAATATCGCAAACGTTATTGCACAATATGTTCGCCGTAATTCTTCCCTACGTGATATTACACAATTGGAATCAACAGCTGCTGGTATTGGGAGAATAAAGAACTAAATAACTGGGGTGTTTTTCATTCTAATTTTCAACAGACCACGTTAAATTTCCGGAATAGAATCATTCTTCGCTTGGGTTGATAGACCGCAGAACTTTTAGTCCTATTCAATCCAGATTGGAAAGTGACAAAAAAAAAAAAGTTCCGTTGGTTGTTTTGCAGCGAACTATAATAGTTTCAACATTCGAGATTTTGCAGAGAAAGGGGAGAACCTCCCAGTCTTCGTACTGTATAATGTATTGGCCAAAAAAAAAAAAAAAAAAAAAAAAAAAAAAAATATTATTTTGACTATTCGATTACTTTCCCTTTATTTAAGCCATTCCGAATATTATTCCTTAGAAAGTTAATCTGTGTTAAAACAAAACCATTTTTGAAAGTTTACTATACTTCAGTAGTTACTGCAACTATGTTATTATAAACATTCATACATATGCTCATAATATAAGCATAACGATCATAATAAACACGAATATGAACTGACCAAGCGGAACGAGAATGCAAATTATTAAGATCTTGATAGAAATTCAGACGTGTGTAGTATTTGGGTGGGAGGAAAGAATGCCGAATGTACTGGAATTTTCTACTGCTTTCGCATTTCATTGACCAATAGAACGACGGACACCTGTCTACTCTTCGTGCACACTAAAGGTTATGTTAATGCAGAGAAAGGGGAAAAGCTATTTCCGGGAGTATGATTCACCATCTGACATTCCATATTAGGAAGAAAAGTTGCTCATTTAGTTTCAGCTTTGGTACGGAGAAAAATAGCGCGTTCATTAAAAAAAAGCACTAAAAGCAAAAACTAACAAAAAAATAAGGGCTTTAAAGAAAAAGTAAACACCTATAAGAGCCTTTATATTTTATTTTCAAATATAAGGACTTATAAGCACTTATAAGGTCTGCTATGAACCCTGCTGGTTTCTACTTAGCTCTGACACTCTATTTATTAGATGTCAATTTGCAACAGCCCCACACTCTGTGAGGTGTCTTTGGGATTATTAAGTCCAATCTGTAAACTGGGTTGTGAATTTGTTCAGTTTCTTTGGGAACTTATTCATGCCTTATACAAAGTTGAGCATATACAGTGAAGCTGTGCAGTGGGCTAATATGAGAGTCCAAAACTTGAATAAACCTTACAAACTTATTTCATTAACAGGTTTAAAAGGATACCCTCTCCCCAAAAAGAAGCACAACTTTTTGAAACATTTCAAAGTGAGAAAGTTCATTCAAAATTGGCAAATAATAAGTAACTGTATAATTGATAAGAACAATTTATAAAGTTTTTTAGGTGATACAGATGATAAAAGGATCCTAACCAAGGAGACACGTGAATATCTTTTTGCTCATTCAGTTACTTTATAGCAAAGTGGTAGGCAATGGAGCGCAGCTTCAGGAAGCAAGGTACAGAAAGTAGTAATTTTCTGCAGTGATAATGAGATAGCAAATAATTAAAAATTTTTTATGAAAAACTGTCACATACATTTAAAAGTGAAAAAGTAATTTAGTTTTGAAAATAAACTCGATATTTTATCTATAGTGTACAGTGCAGAAATGAAGATAAAGAAGACTGAAAATCCCTGAATCCAAGGAGCCAGTATAAAAAAATTAAATTTTGTTATTTTCACTAAGAAGTATCATGTAATTTCAAAACTGTTGATGCTGTGTTGAAGACCTATTCCATATAATTCATTCTATATACAGGAGATAAGGGTTTATAACCAGCCATTCATGAAATATTTTAATATGCAAAATTATGTGTTTATATGTTGAAAACTTTGATGTTAATGGTGGATAATGTAGATATAGTTTAACTTCGACCAGGAGCATAAACACACATGCGCTATTCGAGCCGATTTATTTAGGTAATAGGGAGGATGCACAATAATCATGTGGTAGGGATTTTTTCCCTGTTGATTTTTCCTGCAAGTAATCCAATACGATATGCTAACCATCATTTGTAATTAACTGTTTGATTACAATGTGTTTAATTTTGTGCATTTATTTACAGATTGGAAAAAATACGAAATGTTTTTAAAATTTAATTGTGCTACATATACATTAATTTTATGATAAAGTGTAATGAATAATTATTCTATTTTTTTGTATGATTTTCCATTATTATACTATCATTACAATGAATTCTACTATAATAATTTTATAATAAATAATTATGTATTTTTTAAAATTTTGAGCTAAAATTTATGTTCCTTAATATACAATGAAAAAAATTTCTTTATAATTAGAATAATTATATGATAATAAGTGATTGTTATAGTTATGTAATTAACTAGAATTATTTTATAATAAAAAATTGTTGTATTTCTTTTAGATTTTTGAGCTAAATTCTATATAAATATCTGGAAGAAGGGATATTTAATTTAAAAAAGATCACAGAACTACGATCAGAGAAAATCCCCCTCAAATGAGATGGAAATCTGTTGATCTTTTTTCTTAAATTACAAAAATTCTTCATTTAAAAATAAGGTCACTAACCACTTATATAGCACTGAAATCAACGCATATATTGACTAGAACTACAGGTATTTTCAATAAGTTTTAATTAGTATTTTATAACATGCATAGGATATTGCTTTGAATGCAGAGCTGCCGCTCCATCACATCCCAAATGTGCTCTATCGGGTTAAGATCCAGCGAGTTAGGTGGCCAGGACATTAATTGGAATTCATCCTTATGCTCTTCGAATCACTCCAGCACAAATCAAGCTTTGTGACATGGATTTCTTTTTCAGTTGGGAAGACAGACGCCATATATGGGTGCAACTGATCTGCAGCTTTCGTGGTTTGTTCAACTACAACCAAGGGTCCCAAAGCCACCCATGAGAACAACCCACACATTCCACCACCAGCAAGCAACCAGTATATGATCTGCTGTACAGGGAAGGAGCGGCATAAATGAGAAATCGTGATTCTTCTGACCAGGCAACTACCTTTCACTTATTCCATGGTCCAGTCTCTATGTTTGTGAGCCCACGTAGACATAGCTGACAGTGACGCTTGATCAACGAGTGGGATGTCTTCTGCGCAGTCCCATACCATAAAAAGACTAAGTAATTAGGACACTGAGCAAATAAGGCACTAAGCAAGAAAGACTAATTAAGGTGCTAACCTAGAAAGACCATGATGTACCCATTGTAGGCATAGCTGACAATGACACTTGGTCAACAGAGGCACACGAGGTGCGATATCTGCCATACTATAAAAGGCACTAAGCAATTAAGGCATTAAGCTAACACTAAGCAAGAAAGACACATTAAGACCCTAATCAAGAAAGGCACTAAGAAATTAAGTAAGAAAGACACTAGGTAATTAAGAAAGACATTAAGCAGGTCACCAACAAAGACACTCCTCATTCACATCCTCCTGAAATAAAGATCTTGCCATGGCTTAGTTTTATTGCTTGGTGGTTCTTTAAATGCTAAATATTTTTTCCTAAATTCTGACACTCAGCACCTCTGCACTAGTCTTGGGCTTATGTGAATAACAAATCGGTTATTCTTAATTCAAACAATATTAAATGCACTACTTCTGTCCTATCAGTATTCTACAGAGCCTATTTCTTACAAATGAAAAGAGAAATTTCTGTTAAATTTGTCCTGGCCAACAGACCTAACATTTCACATTGGAGTTGATGAAGTCTAACCACTGCCAAGTGTAATGCCAACATGAATGGTAACCATGCTCACCATCACTGTGTGAGTCATTTCTCAGGCTGCCATACATTGATAGCCATGCCTGATGAAAGGTAAAAATAATAAATAATGATTCACCAGGCTGATCAGGGATATAAATTATTCAGCAGGTGTAAAATCAATGATGTTTCAATGCTCAATGTTTGAGATGTATTCGAAGTAAAAAGGCAGTTAAAGAGCTACATTACTGACCATATAGAAAGTATACTAAAAAAATCTGAGTTTTCAGATTTATATTACACCCAAAGGGGCCTTTTTTAAAAAATGTTTTGTGTGTTACCTTTGTTTATTAAATATGTTCTTCACACTTAAATCATAAAATTCAATTCAACAGCAATATATCAAAATAATATAAAAAGACCATATCTTTAGAATTTCCGATACACAGTCTCGTGCCCTGGATCCCCCCCCCCCCCCGTACCATGGAGGTAGGAAAGGGAGGAGGGGCCAACCCGCACTAAAAGTGAAGCACTGCTTTGAGGCTTGGGTCACCAGATGGGGTGTTCTTTGTTTACATTCAGAAGCTCGCTTGACAAGATTCTGATAGTATTTCGACACACGACAGTTCTATAGAAATCGAAAAAGGGACACTTTCGCATGAAAGAAACATTCATAGTGGGATGGATAATAGTAATTTGTATAGTTTAGTGACATTTACGCAAAAATCACATCTTGGTTATTTTTCGATAACTAACAACAGCGATTTTGATTATGAATTTGTTTTATAAAATTCTAAGCTGTTGCACTACAAAAATATAGATTTTAAGAAAAATGTTATGCTTAAAGAATGAAAAATACCTTACGGTACATTTAAAATTGTATACGTCTTTCGATACCCTTGATAGAGTATTCGCTACTTTTATTTTATTTTCCAAACGTCAAAATGTTTTAAATAAAACAAATTTTTTTTTCACATCCATATATTATTGTAACATGTACCTTTCAAAATTTTTTAGAGGAGAGGCTTTACTGCTGCTCATTTTAAACCCATCGTTTTAGTTTTATATATCTGAAAAATAATCACTTTGGGCTTACACGTTTTATAAATATAAAATTATGTACGTTAAAATATTTGTAATTAGGCACATAGGTCAGATTAAATAGAGTAACGCATGCAAGGGCTATCTGCCTAAAGAGAAAGATGCCATCGTGGAAGAATTTTGAAGAAAAACTGACCTTTGAGTGGGTATTAAAAATAATACTTATAATTTTCATTCAAATTATATTCATATATATTTTTTATGTAAAACTTTCGGGTGTATGCTAAATTAGTGTAAATTACTTTACACGAAAAATATAGTGAATGCACAGAAATTAAAGATTTGCACATGCCGGTAATGAAAAATAGGAAATATGTATGGGTATTTATGCATGTGCTTGCAAAAAGCATGTATCTGCCTTTGACAAAATACTTAAATATTCATTAAATTATTTATAAATGCATTTGAAATGAAGAATTTATTCACTTATAAACAACTGTGAAAGTACTGTGAAGAAATCTAATTATTAAATGTATCTAATTTATAATGATTATAAATGTAATCTAAATATATAATAACCTTAATATTGAATTGTAAACATAGATTGAAATCCTGTTGACAAATACGTTATAAAACTATTTAAGCAAGAATTGTTCGTATTGGAAAGCAATCTGTTAAAAGGTATTGTAAAGCAAATGCTATGAGATGCTCACTTAATGTATTGTTGAAATGAAGGGTAAAAAAAAAAAAAAAAAAAAAAAAAAATCTGATAAGTATAATTAAAAGAATTATTCCCCTTACATTTTATAATAACTCAGTTACAAGTTTTAAATAATACTTAAATTTATTCTCTTTCAGAAATGTTCAGAGAAAGTCAAGTACTATTTAATACCTATTTAATTATTAGGAATTAGAGAAATACTTATTTAAAGTATTTCGCTAATTCCTAATAATTCTCTAATTTAAAATGAACCGAATAGAGCATTAATTATAAATTGACTTACATTTTTCGATTTAAAAGATGCCTCAGAAGCCAAAAAATCATGAAGGAAAGGAAAAGTTAGATCAAAATCATAAGAATCACCTTGTGTCAGAACTGGCATGATTGTTGACCAAAGTCATACTATCACCGTGAGTAGCCTACAATCAATAACAGGTACATTAACATAATTTTGCTAAAGTTCTGAATTTGTTTTCACCATGTTGCAACAGAATCTTCTCTTTCAACTTCAATTCTGAGTACAGCAACCTTGTGGAAATTAATAAAAGATGACCAACTTGATCAAACTATTAACTCCAGCTGATGGGTTATCTGGAAAAATTCCGCGAGCGGGCTGGCTGCATGGGTGTTCTCGTGATTTTCCGCATGTGTATAGTGTATAAAGTGTTTTCTGGATGCATATGTGATAAAAGCGGGCGCAGCCTGCTCAAAATCTCTTAATGCTGGTAGTTCGATCCAACTTTCGGTCTCGGCGAACGAGCTGGCTCCCGGGTGTTTTCTTGCTTTAACGCATGTGTATCGTTTATGCAGTCACTTCTCCATGCATAAGTGAACAAAGCCGGCGCAGCCCGATCATAACCTCTGTATACTTGTAGTTCGGTCCAACTTTCGCATACCGGCGAAATTACAATCGCTACTCTTATACACACGGACAATGGTAAGCGGGCTTGCCCGCTAGTAAGTTATATAATCAGTGCAGTTGCAGACCTTATTGAGTAATAGCTGTTTTGAAAAAAAAAAAAAAAAAAAAGAGAGAGAGAGCACTGGTACTTAGCAGTTTTATCTATTCCTTGAAATGTTTAAAAGTCTGTATAAATTGTCAAAACCGATTGCTATGTGGAGAACAAAATGTTGATATTTTCAAAAATCTCATACAATTTTTTAATATGTAGGTAAGTGGAATTTAATATCTGATATTATACACATATATAATTTTTAGCCAGTAGTGCAGGGAAAATTCAAAACTAAATTGTGAAGGAAAAAAGTAAAATTTACATGTTCAATAAATATTAAATATTAATATCTTTTCTCTTCATCCCAAATTAACTCTTTTAATTTAGTGTATAATTTAAGCAATATATTTCAAAGCTATATAGTCAAAAGTCTTTAATCTGGACTCGTAGGGACTTTGGCGATTCCGGATTATAGGTTTTTCCAGATTATAGATTATCAGTTCAAATCTGGTAAGATGGCATACAGAAATTATAAAATTAAAAATATGAAACCATAATTTATGAAATGAGCAATTATGATCTAAAAGGTATCAAAATTTACAAAAAAAAAAAAAAAAAAAAAAGCTTTATATCTATTTGTTTTCTTTATTAAACATTTCTTTCAACGTATGCATACGTAAAGCATACATTACACACAGTCGAAATTAGAAAACTGCATCCAGAAAGCTATTTGATGTGTATTCGTGATATATATAATGATGAGGAATTTGATTTAAATCATATCAAAGACAGAGTACATCGAGATTAAATACTACATTTAGTAAGGAATTATAAGCTGAATAAAATAAAAACATCTGCTCTGAAGATAAGGATAGTGCTGACAGATCAACTTCCAGTTCGTTGCGTGCCGCGACGTCCCTCCCCCCGCAGAGCAGCGTGAAATTGATAAACAGATTTTGGAATGGTTAGAGAAACAATGGATATGCCTTTATCCATTTTTTGCAGCAATTCCATTTTTTTGTTTGATGGACATCAAAACATGCTTTCGCTTTGTAGATCCTTTGGCAGCTCCAGAATCGGAAATTCTTTTTGACATAATCGAAAGTTCAAGCTTACTTTTATACAATTGCTCTAACAGTTTGCAAAAAATAATAAGCGGAATCCAATTAGAAGATTAAGGAACAACGCAATCTGCAACATTGACCGAAATAAATAATTAGATAATTTTAGCTTAGTTTATACTGTCCGTTGCACATTAAACGCGCATGTGTAAACGTATAGCTTTGAGGTCCGGATTATAGACTTTTGACTGTATCATAAAATAAAAGGCAATTAATTTGAAAGCGTGCAATTTAGAATACTGTTGTTTTGCATTTGGTGCGTGTTATCCTATAATGGGAAACATACAATGTCATTCTTTCACAAATCACTGATCCATCTTATTAGAATACTGTAGTTTTTTGCATGCAATTTAATAAAGCACACGTGAAAATGAAATTTTATAAAACTCTACCTGAATCTGAAGCATGTTTAGATTTATGCTTTCGAGTCTTTTTGCTCTTTTTCTTCTTGCAGTGAGCACTTTTTTCTTGCTTTTTTGATAGTTTTTTCAATTTCCTAAAAATAATAATTGAAATATGTCAATAATTACCTAAATATGGTTAGTTTCATTACCCCCCAAAAGTTCAGAGAAATAAGTACATAATAATGGTACTATCAATACAACCACCTTAGGTACCTGGTAAGTTACTACTAGTGTCTGAAAATTAAAATCAATATACTCTTTTTACCATCCTATTTCTAGTTGTACATGTACGTTAGCTTTGTAGGCTAAGTATACATGAAGCAAATGTGCAAAGCTAAAGTACAAAGTTAATGTAAATTAGAACAATTACTTTCCTTCTAATTAAAAACATATAAAAATATAGTTCATGATTTTATTATTTGTAATAATCTGCTTAATTTTATAACTTGTTTATAAAAACTTTTCTAAATTGCCTCTTTCCCACAAAATCTTTAAGGTCTAAGTATTTTATTCTCATGCCAGTGGAGCTTAACTGTTAACTGCACGTATAGAAAGAGAATTCGAGTTAGTCTTAAAAAGCATAAGATGCAAGAATGTATATGTTTCTGTAAAATAATAAGATGTTATTAATTTTATATACACTCAAACCTGTTTTTGTGTAAATGTTTTTGTGCAGTATATGAAAATTTCAAAGTGGAACATAATTGATGAGATTATCGATAAAAATGTCATTTTCTTGCAATCGATGCTAGTTCTGAAAGAACTTCAAAATTCCAAAAGGAGCTTCGATCTTGTATATTTGGCTACAGAGACATATACAAGCATTTAATAAAACAACAGTCGGCACAAAAACTGATCACCGATTACATGGAATGGGAAAAAAAGTCAACTCTTAACAAGTGCGAGTTAGTATCTTCCAGTGATGAAAGAGATTTTGAACAGTTTACCACAAGACATTCCGCATATTGCCAGACTACGAAGGATAATGGTTACACATTTTGAAAAACTTTGTATGTGCAAAGAAAGTATGTATGTAAATAAAATATTTAAAAATGTTCGTATGTGTATTTTCTAAATCAGATTCTAAAAGGTTTGGCGAGATTCCAAGTAGCTGCCGAGCCTCATGTCTCGATATCATTTAAAAAAGCAATTCCTAGTTATTTTGCAAGGGTTTGAGTATCTCCTAAATAACTTATCATTAAATACGTGTTATGAATCACATGGTGAAGTCCTATATGTGATGCTAATTTTGTTTTGTTGCATATAGTGATATTAGATGCATGCTCGATTAGGGAAGACACCAATTATTTTGTACTCATGAGTGGGTTGAAGTCAGATCACAGAAATATCGACTACATAGTAGAAGATGATGGGAACTTTCGAAGAATTAGAAAAAATCACTTGATAATCTTAACATATCTTTATTACTTGTCCATTACTTTATGGCATGGCACAGCACAATGCGGGCAATCCACATTGCACAGTTTTAATTATGACATATTACATTTATAATAATGAACAAAAGCAGCCACGCGAGACATGCCCTTTAGGAGGCAAAAGAGAGTGCACAATACTTGCAGTAACATTTATAATCTTGGAGCACTTCGTTTTGATCCTGCAGAGACTGGGAAAGAGTTTTCACAATGTGGTTACTGCAGGGAAAATGCCTTGAAGGGGGCTGTGCTTTAATTGAAAATTAGAAATTTAAGAGTCTACTGCCAGTTTGTTCCAATTAAGTTTAATTTGTTAATTACATCTGACGCACACACACAAACATATATACTCTATATAATAAATCAATGGCTAACTGAAGAAATGTATTCATACTGCAATAAAAACTGTGAATAAAATAATTCTTAATTTATTTGTGTGTTATTATTATTAGAGAATCTGTTTTTTTTTTTTTTTTTTTTTTTTTTTGTTTGTTTGTTTGTTTGTTTGTTTGAAAAGTTACATTTAAGTTGATTTCATAAATGATCCATTTAATGACATGGAAGCAATTTTCTATATCTACTCATTCTACACTCTACTTATTGTATGAAAAATCACTGAACTGAATATATGACTGATGAGTAATGTATGACAATCACTGATTGAATATGGTGGTTTTTTCCCCACCATATTCAATCTTGTTTACTTCCAATCTAAAGCAATCACTTCCCTATGAATCAAATAAAGCATTATTTCTGTTAACATAAACAAAACATTTACACTCTGTCCCTACAGTTTTTAGACTTAAGTAAATTTACATGTTTAAGAAAAATATAAATGTATAAAATTGCCCAATTATTTAACTTATTTAAAACACATGTGCCTTGCATCTGAGTAAATATTTAACAAAAATATCAATTTGTCTTAAAAAAAAAATGTGTCCCAAAAGTTTATACACAAACGTAATTTTATGCAAATTGGTTAGCAACATTCATGTTTGGGAACTCGAACTTTCTATATAATAATGCCCTCATTCAAACTTCAATATAAAAAAGGAAAAAGATTATTTTAATTGTGTTTAAGTATGCCTAAAGTTATGTAACTTTCTGATGCCGGAGTTAATAGCATTCTGAACTTTAACTTGCATGGTAGGTCTGTTAAAAAAATTTAGAACTTCTGAATCGATCCCGCAAGCGCGATTTATCGTGTACTGTCTCATAAGATGCCACATAGCCAAACCCATGTTCAGGAAGACCTCGAGTGACTGATAGTCGCAGTGATAGATGAATACAATGAATGACGTCAACACAGAAAAAGTTAGTTCGCCAAATTACAAGAGCAAATATCAAAAAACATTGTTCATAGGCAAATCAAGGAATCTGGATACATGATTCACATAAAAATGGCTTGATCATTAGCATCTCAAAGCTTCACAAACAAATGAAATTGAAAAGTTCCTTAACCACATGGCATATGGTGACAAGTGGATCTCTAATTTTCAGTGATCGAAAAAAAATTGGCATCTAGATGATTCTGGCAGGTATTCATATTAATAGCATGACTTATAAAAACAGCCTCGGGGCTATTTCATTAAGAACAGGTGGAGGTGAGTTTTAATGGTGTGGGCAACTTTTGGTTTCAATGGGCACATGGGTTTCACATTTCTGGCTGGCAAGATTCGTTTAAATACATAGAAACACTAAGAGACCATCTTTTACCATTTGCAGAAAACACTGCAGGACAGAATCAGGGGTACCAGAATGACAGTGCTCTTATTTATACCTCTAATGCTACAAGAAATAATTTAGACATGAAAAATGTCACTGCTCTTGAGTGGCCACCGATAAGCCCCGATTTTAATTCAGTTGAGTCTATGAGAGGCATCATGTCTTGGAGAGTTCAATGTGGTCAATGTGGAACCAGAGTTAATACAAAACATAGTTCTCTCAATTTAGAAATGTGTATTCGATGCCATATGGAATAATGAGGCAACTTTGAAGTATTCAGTAATTTGAAACTGATCACAAGTTGTTAAGAAGTTTATGTTCTATAAATTTTTGGGATGCATATTCTTCTGTGTTTTTACAACACAAACTGCTATTTTAATTGAATATTTACTGGAATGCAAGTTGCATATGATGTAAATAATCAGATTTTTACTTGGTGTTTGCATTCCTTTCTATTTTCCAAAAACACACAATATAATTGATTCAGTGGCTACTGTCTATACATGAAATCTTCTTATGAACTTATAATGGGGTATGGTAAAACAAATTTAATGAAAATCAAAAAATGGTCATAAGTTTGACTGTGCTTGTTAAACCCACACTGACCAGAATCGTATTGATCAAGAGATAGCATAAGGACGAGATATGGATTTTATGTAAATCCATATCTAATAGATAGACGAGATATGGATTTTATGTAAATCCATATCAGAGTAGATAATAAAAATATACCTCAGCAGCTTCTTTTTTTCTGAAGTTGAGAGTGATTTAAGGAATTCCATTTCAGGATCACTTTCATCACTTGGAATGAGTTGCTAAATAAATAAATGCATTAGCTATAAATATCATACAAATCAGAACATAATAAAATCTAAACTTTCTGCCATTAAGTACTTTGAATTCTCGACCAATATTTTATAGCAGAAATTAATATTTTAACAACATATTTAGAAAAATTATAATGGCATAAAATTATTATTAAATTCCACTACAGCAAACCTTGCATACAATGAAGGACGTTTTCAATTTCGAATTCATCTGCTTGACGAGCAGTAAGTGAATAACATACTTTATGAAAGAGTGAAGGTGAGCATTATTTGAAAAATACAGAATGGCTATAGTCAAATCAATATCTGCCCCAAATATATAGTTTATCCAAATTTATAGTTGGTACCCTATAGAAAAACCAAGAATTGATAATTTAACCGTTTAGGGGGAAAAAATCTGAATTAAAAAAATTACAAAGACCAAGCATATGTATGCTGACGAAGCAATGCCAAAATAATTCACCTTGAAAAGAAGCTGTAATCTGCCATTACATGAACAATGCTATTATAAATATGTATTTTAGATGGAGATGTGTAATTAGAGGGATGAGTTTAAACTATGACTTTTATGCACATAATTTACCATGTAAAAACATTAACGTATGATAAAACTGAAAAACGTTGACAAAGAAATTTAGTCATTGTACTTAAAACTTGCAATTGATCCTTAATATGACTGCACAAAATTGAAATATTTACTTCTTTTTGGTCATATTTTGTGAAAAATCAATCTGTTTTTATGGTATTTTGTAAGATGATTCCCTGCCCCTCCTTTTTTTTTGGAACTAAAATTATATTCTTTTAAAGTTCATTAAGGCTGGATTTGAGTGTATGTTTCTAAGGCAGAATTGTGCTCTTCATACATTGAAAATGAATGTAATATATCGGTTCTTTTGCATTTGGCAACACACCAAAACATCAGATCATGAACACCTACTGGAAAAAAAAAAAAAATGTCTCAGATGATAAATGGTATCTCAAGTTCCAAACATTCAATCTAGCAACATGTAATATTTGAAGGTGTTTTCAGGTAACCTCTGTGTCACATAATTAATACTCGGAGACTTCTGAAAACATCATTTTAATATTTCCCATTTTTCATTAGTGACTGGCACCAAGTGACTTACAAGATCATGAATGCTGCTATAGAAGAAATAAAGGCCAGACTGAGTTGCTCAGGATGGAGTTGACGCTTAGGATCTTTTTTGTTACCTTTCTAGGTAAAACCATAAGCTAGGAAATGAACAATGAAGACATGTAGAATTTACTACAGGAACATAAAAATGAATTTAACATGAAAGATCTAATTTCAGAAGCAGCATTAAAAGGTGATTTGGAAGAAATGTTTTCAGAAGAGTAATAATAATAATAATAAACTAGTTCCAAGATCTGCAAAATTTGTGCAAAATGGGATAAAGTTTTCATATAAAGATTTTGTCCTGATAAAGAAGTAGTAAGCTTCCAACGACAGTGCTATGTCTAACTTTTAGAAGCATTTCAAAGGCAGCAGCAAATTACACTGGGAAAATTTTTGAATAAAACACAAGCCCAGTGGGTCTCAAAAAAGTCCATTTGTGCTTGAGACGAAGAAAAGATGCTGTTGCTTAAGAAAGTTAAACCAATGTTTTTATGGAAGGAAATTTTGCATCCAAACAATATCAGCTTCCTAAGCATTTTTCACTAAATGCTGTAAAGTTTATATAAACAGTCATCTGTTGGTTCAGGGATGAATTAAAAATTGTTTTAGTTCATGAAAGGCCTTCAGAAATTAAATAAATTTGTGAATCAAGGTTTCACTGTACTTCACTTTCATTCAATAGGAGTAATATCACCAAAAAATATTCATATAAACAGCAGCATTTGATTACTTGGAAACATACCTATTTTTACACATTAAATATTTAAAACACAGAATATTAAATGGAAAAAAATTTAAGCTTGATCTTATTTTAGACAATAACAAAGAGCTTAGATAACACTTGTTTTCAAACATAAGGAAGCATTCCCAAACTTCCATTTCAAGATGGCCACTGCTCTGATAAGCTGTTTTCCATTCCACAAGTTCTTTATTTGTTAATGTCTTTTGTATTCATATCTTGCTCACTTAGGATTTTTATCATAAGTGAGCAAATCCTTGACAAATTATCATTTCTATCACTTTCATTATGAGAAAATTTTGAAAAATATTTGCACGAAAATATAAAAACAAAAGTAAAATTTACTACATTTACTATCACATCTATACATATGTACGACACAATGCAGACTAACATGAAAATAAAGTGCTTTAGATGAAAACATCACATCATGCTTTTGCACGTGACTGGCAGCAAACATGTTAAGCTAAAAAAATATAAACTTGATTGGAAAGAGAAAATGTGAAGCCCTAACATAAAATCACATGCAATATAAAACAGTAATTCTATAAATTTACAGAAAGAAGTCTGAAAGAGTTAGGTTTATTACTTAGTAATTTAAGCTAAAAGATGTAATAACTGAAACAATATGACTTATCAAAAACTCTTATGTGTGCCCCACGACTTTCTTGTACGGAATATTAAATTATACCCATTTTTTCTTGCATTTCATTTAAACTTATTGGATTGAATTAAATCTACTTCGTCGACAGCGCATAAACCACAAGAGAATAAATGCACTCTTTAAAATAATCTATATTTGTTTACCATAGTGACACTCTGGCACTAGGTTCACTTAACAGCTTTATATTTTGTTCATATTATAACTCAGAATGCACAAAATTTATATTCTTTGAAGAATTACCTAATCGTTGCCACATGTCCCATTCAAATACTATAATAAATCTAAAACAATGTATAAAAAAAATTAAGCAAACAAAATAAGAAACAGTTTTTCACAGACGATTCAGTATTTCTCATTCAATTAATTCAGTTCTCACTTTGCGACAAAGTAAAAGTACATTAAAACTCAAGATGTATGTATTGAAAATTATGAAGTAATTCTTAAACGCTTATTTCCTCAAATAAATTCCAGAATGGATTAAGCATGATTTAATTCGCAATAATAAAAGAAGGCGTTATCTTTGTTATTGCGAAGCTTACTTTCTCTAGATTGGCAACAAATCTACTATTCTGCTGTTTCAAATGTAAACAAGCAATGGCCACCATGGAAAGAATTATTAGGCTTAGTGGCACTTAAAAAAAACTTTTAAATTGTTGATAATTCTAAAAATATTGCATACAGATTTACTAAAGGCATAAAAACCTTAATCGGAAGATAAGAATAACATAATTCAATCATTTTTAAAGCAAAAAATGCACAATTTACAAACATACAAGAATAAAAAAACTGAGATCACTGAGCCGAATAACAGAGTGGATATATATACATATATTTTTGGTGCAGCCGATTGCAACCAAAATATGAGGTGCACATCTAACATGTTATAGCAGTCCTATATACACACAGACGCCATAAAACATTCTCTTCAGAATTCATTTTAAATTAGTTTTACAATTTTTTTGGGGTAAAAGAGTCCTTTATTCTGTCCTTCCGTACAGATGTCACGCAAAAACATTGTTAAATTGCATTCGATAGTGGTGAAAATGGATATTTGCGTTGAAATATGATGCCTGAAACTTTTCGCAATTACAATACTTCCTTTTTACTTTGTACAAGGAAGTAAAAAGTATTTATACTGAGATGTAGGATTATATAATTTCTTATATTGTAACAATGAAGCTTTTGAACATACTTTGTATTTCTGTGAAAGCAGAAAAAAAAAATATTGTCTTCTCTAGTCTCCTCGGGAATATACATGTTGCAAATTTAGCAGTATCCCCCCTTTCATTTTACTGAGTTCTATTTTTTAAAAATAATATTTCCCTTTTCAGTGTATCAGCTTTTTGATATGCTCACTAACATTTCTGCATTTCATTCACTAACATTCATTCAAGGATTTTTTTTACTGTACATTTTTTTTTATGTTGTAATATTAGCGCAATTTTTGGAAGATGTAAAAAATACACTACCTAAAAAACTTTTCATATTTTTTTTATTATTAAAATGCTAAATAAGGTAAGAAAAAGTCTAACTATGAATTGCTCTATGAATAATAATAAAAAAACCACAATGTTTTACAAAGCAACATTTCATTAATATAAAGATAATTTTTTTTTTATATTCATAAAATATCCATTTAAATGTTATTCCATTTTAAATTCATCACCGTATAGGAATATAAAGAGTTTTTCTGCAACAGCACAAAGTAACATTATATTAAAAAGATTAATTGATTAAAAAATAAGACAAAATACACTACTAATAATAAAGGAATAAGAATTACCAACAGCAAAGTAAGTACAGTCAAAAGTTGTTAATTCGGACACCCATAATCTGGACCTTAAAGCTACAAACTTTCTGCGCATGCGTCACGTTGACACATGCGCATAGGCGTTTACGTGCGCGCTTAAGACCTTTACAGCTGCGAATATGCTTGTGCGCATGCCCATAAAACGTTTACGCATGCGCGTTCAATGTATAACGGATGGTGTAAGCTAAGCTAAAATTATCTAATTCAGTTAATGTTGCAGATTGCGTTGTTCCTTAATCTTCGAATTGGATCCGGCTTATTATTTTTTGCAGACTGTTAGAGCAATTTTATAAAAGTAAGCTTAAACTTATTTGATTATATCAAATAAAATTTCCAATATATATTTGTTAATATGTAAAGGATCTAAAGCGAAAGTATGTTTCGAAATCCAAAATCTGTTTATCAATTTCACGCTGCTCGGCGGGGGGAACGCCGCGGCACGCGATGAATTGGAAGTTGATCTGTCAGCACTATTCTTATATTCAGGGCAGATATTTTCATTTTATTTGGCTTATAATTCCTTACTAAGTGTAGTATTTCATCTCGATGTGCTCTGTCTTTGATATGATTTAAAACAAGTTCCTCGTCATTATAATTCGCTTCCAATAGTGAAGAAAGTAACAGAGGTTATTGAAAACGAAAAAATTTCGATTGACAAATTGGTCGGTATTCTCGACACAGCAATTATAGGACTTGAACAGCGGAACTTTGTAACTAAACAAGAAATTATGTCTGTTTAACAGAATTAAAGAGAAAGTATTATCACATGAAACAAAGCAACTTAACTTACATTGAAAGAAATGTTTAATAATGTAAACAAATAAATATTAAGCTTTTTCTTTTTGTAAATTTTGATACCCTTTAGATGATAATTGTTCTTTATTTCATAAATTACGGTTTCATATTTTTAATTTTGTAATTTCTGCATGCCATCTTACTAGATTTAAACTGATGATCTATAATACGGAAAAATCGATAATCCGGAATCGCCAAAGTCCCGATGAGTCCGGATTAACGACTTTTGACTGTATATACACCAACAGCAAAGTAAGTATATACCTCATTTCTAAACTCAGCAGCCACATTCTTTGAAATTATATGACAAATTAAATTGTATTTTAGTAAAGCATTCAAAAATATTTATTTTCCATCAGATACCTGATTTGCTTCTTTGGGATTTAAATGGTGACCAAGAACATTTTCTTTTAAACCAAAACCATCTTCTCGCATCTGGCGCATTAGTTCCATAGGATCCATTGAAGCTGGAAAGGAGTTTAAATGGTCTAAATCACTAAATATTAATATATATTTATAGCTAGTGTCAATTGTAAAGCATATTTCTGTAAAGCAATTGTAAAGCATATTATTGTAAAGCGTATATTAAGAAACAACAACAAAAAATATGAATAAGCAGTTTTAATATACTATGATGAGGAGATATGAAATAAAATAATGCATTGTATTTTTAGTTAACTTTTAACATCAAAACATACGTACTGTGGTCAGATCGTTTTGAACCTGTAAGACTTTTCTTCAGTAATATAAATATTAACCTGTGAGCGATTGGACCCAGCCCGACTAGAGAAACCTTTCTGAAAACGAGCCTATTTTCCCCAAGTGGTTTTGGTTCTGTGTAGTCTCTTTGAAGGCTATCCTCTTCATATTTCTGAAGTTTTTTGCCGGAAATTTGATTCGAAGTTTTGTTTTGATAGGATCGGGTCTTTCAAACCAGCACGCCTATTCACACTGCTGTAATGTAGTTCATTTGTGGTAGCACAGAAAGCTGCAAACATGTCGCATAATCAGAGTGGTAGCTAGGGTTTTCAGCGCCCAAGGGACAACAGAAGATTTCCCACTCAGTTTGGCGCCTCTTGGATTCTGCGCCCGAGGACAGATGCCCCCCTTGCCCCCCTCTAGTTACGCCCCTGTGCATAATTTATCCTATAAGGAAGAAATGTTACGTTTTCAAAAATTATTAGATGTATCAACTGTTGAAGACTCCATTGAAGAAACTGACGATGAAAGTTATAATGAATTTTTCAGTTCTCATGATACTGATTCCGAAATCGAGATGCATTCTTAAAATGAAAATGAGAAAAGCCTAAAGCTCATGTCAGAACTCCTTCTCATAATATTATTACTAAATTGCCTGGAAACATCAGTAAGGCAAAATATGTGTAGACCCAAAAAGGAATCGTCGGAGCTTTTACTAACAAATGTTGGTGAAAGTCATCAGTTATACAAGTATTTATGTTGCATACATTTCAGCTCTCAAAGAGAGAAAGATGCTCATCACACAACTCTAACTGAAATTCAAGCTTTTATAGGTCTTTTATACTTCTGTGGCATAAGTCCTCTCATGTAAATGTATGGGATCTGTGGGCAACAGATAGAAACGGCTTCGGAATTTTCCACAAAACTGTTCTACAAACGATTTTTTTAAATCAAGATGCCTGCATTTTGATGACATAGGAACTCGCGTCATCAAGAAAGAATCAGATAAACTTGCACCTATTAGAGTTTTTTAAGATTATGTGAATAACTGCCAGAAATATTACACTGTCGATTAGTTCATTGATGAAATTACACAGTCGGTTAGTTCATTCAATTGATGAAAAATTTGAAGCTTTCTGAGAAAGATGTTCTTTTAGGCAGTACATTCCTAATAAACCTGATTAATAACATAATAAATTTCTAATAAATTCTATATTAATAGAATATCATTTTTTATTCCTTTAAAAAACATTATTTCGTAAAAAATATTATAGAAATTGAAATTAAAATTTTAATTTTTATAGTTTGCATATTTTTAAATTTTAATCATAAAGTTTTGGCATAAATGTAACACTTTTACCTGAAGATGAAAAGCTTCTTCTTCAAAAAACATGAGCCTGGTCTTTTGGACCCAGGGCGATCCCTCGTGTAACTCAAAAGAGTGCTTTTTTATTTTTTAAAAATTATTTGACTTTTCATCATGGTTTAACTCTTTGAGAGGCAGGAAAATGCAATTAATTCTTTCAGCAAAACTCTTGTTTTATTTATCAGGTGTTACAATGAAATTATTTGCAACAATTACACATATTTTGTCCAAGACGCGTGAAAAAAATGACCCCTTCTCATGGTTAGTGTCAGTGACCACCACCCACAGAACACATCCCTACAAATCAGTCTTTATGGTACTCATGGAAACAGTTTTATCTTTTTCAAGCAGAGTGCAACTTTGTATGTGTTGCATTCCCACACTGTTCTTACAGGTGCTGCAGAGTGCACATCGTTGTGATGTTGTTTTCGATAGCTGATGCTTATATTCTTGAAGACGAATTGCTGCATCAACTACTGGCTTATGTTTCTTTATTGCCATCTAGTGAGCTACAAGGGAACTTCAGAAACAGTCAGTCTTGAAAAATACTCACACGAGTGAGTAAGACGTTCAATAGAAAAGATGGTTACTGTAAGTAACCGCCACCCTTCAAAGAGTTAATAAACAAATAACCAATTCAATGTTTTTTTTTTAATCTTAAATTGAATTTAAATGAATATTTGTTATATTTAAAGAAAAATAAACTTCCATATCCTGAATTTTAATAAAAACACACAATTAAATATACATAATTAAACACAACATTTATGTAAATAAAGTTTAAAATAAAAATTATTTTCACTTTATTTTGCTTTTACAGTTTTCCATTTCATGCATTTCTAAACACCCATACACAACTGCAATCAGAGGAATTAGACATTTTTAATCTTACAGCAATATTTAAACCTTTATTTGACGGTTTTAAAAAAAACCTATCATTTTTCAATTTTCTCTTTCTTTTAACCATCCAAATTTTCTCAAAATTTATTTGATTGAAAAATCATAATTCATTACTCAAATGTCAGTCAAATTTTTCTTTACAAATATGATAAAACTAAGATTGAAATAAACCTTTAACGAAGAAAAATCTAGAAAGATATAAGGATTTTTCTTAGATTAAATAAAATGCACTTTTCGTATAGTAAGTTCTTATACTGCACTGTAGGGTGCAAACATTATTTAGCAGACCTGTCATATTTTACAAAAAATCATATGTTATTACAGAAAGATGATGAAATTTAAAACCTGATTTTCTTTATCTTCATCACACAGCTTCAGATTATGAATAAGCTCTCATATTTTATGTAAAATGCTATGGCATTCTAGAAAGATGCATGCTAATTTGAAATCTGGATGTCTTCTTTATACTCATCGCATAACGCAGATTGCATGTCATAACTGCAACTGTAATTCAGATCTTCTTTAAAGTCATTCTCACCTATCTTTAAACACATCAACTTTGTTTAACCATTTTTTTCCCATTGTTCCAAAATCTAAACAAAAAATATTTATTTACTTAAAATAAAGCAAGGGCTACTATTTTAATCTACAAGAAGATGCAAGAGTTTGCAAAAGAAATACATATGCAATCAGTGTTATAGAATAGTTTCTTCTCATTCTAGAAAAACACACTGAACTCAAATAAAGCTTTTAGTGTCATATTATTAAAAAGCCATAAAACTAAATAAGACTCGGTGATATTTCAAGAGATGGTAAATTTAAATTTGCTTGGGGTCAAAAAGGACCACACAATGCAAATTATAAGTAAAGACAAAACAAATGAGGACTATATGTTTAGCTTATTACTGACTGATAACATTTTGAGGAATGGAATTCAAGGCTCAATAGAACCCAGTAAAGACTTTGTAGATCAATGAGTTTTTTAATGTGCAAAGGTTAGGTTAAGTTAGGGTAACTGATTAAGGCAAAGCAACTTTGAGTCACGAGCTTTCCTGCCTATGAGAAGGAATGACTTTGTGGAGGACTTTTTAACTACTCGTGTTCACATTACCCATAGGTAAAACATAACCATGAAAATTAACCATGCAGCCAACCCATTTGCTGGGATTTGATCCCAAGTTCAACTACCAGTGTTCAGCAATTTTACCGCTTAGCCGTTGGTCGGGCTCTTAGGCATGTAAAGATAATCTGGTTACAAGCATTCATGTCTCGTTTGTTTATAGTGGTTCTAGTTAAAACCTAACAAAACTAATGTGTAATTTCATTCAAAACTAATGTGTGATTTTATTCAACTACTCAAATTAAACAAAATACTATTTCATATTGAATGGGACACAAATAACAGAATAGTACAAATTGTGTATTGAAGCTACAATTGTACAAGTTTTATCTGGCAAAGCTACAATTACACAAGTTTTATCTGGTTATGAAATTGCTGGTAGAGGCACTGTTAATCGAAATAGCATCGTACATGTTGCAGAGTCTATATCTTTTTGGGAGCATAAACTGCAGATCCCACTGAAGAAATAGTGAATTCTCGTTATGCCTTTGAAGAACAGAAATTACGGATGAAGGTTTAAATAACCTTTTTATTTGAACTAACATAACAAGATGCACTTGCAATTCACCACCACTTGCAGCTAAATTGTTTGAACAGAAAATAAAACTGTAAAATCACAATAAATTAGGATGGCTAAACGATTGCCTCCTTATTTATCTAAACTGCTAAACTGGCTGCACACAGCAATGCCAAACCTAGATCAATCATCTGAAGAGGGTGGCTAACACCAACAAGACAGTTATTTGAAACACGCATCATAAACTTCAAACTAACTCCGCTACTACTCCTCACGAACTCTTGAAACTGCAGCTTAATACTGTTTCTGAACACATTTAGATTTTGCATACGACGTCATTACAATTTATATTCCAGCAAGAAACTGAAATCAAGAGGAAAGGGAAAGTCAAACTAAAAATAATTGGCCAGGATAAAATAAGACCTTTACAATATTAAAATAAAATTTCCATTTAGACAACATTTTCCCCTTTCAAAGCAATCTCAATAATTAAGTGGTTATTCCATTCCCTCCTTTTTCTCTAACTATAATGCTTGGATTCTCCATAGGTTCAACTACCAAGTAAATTTCTTTGATGTCAGTTTTATGATTCAGTCTAAATTTAAGTACCATATTTTAATTTCTTAAAATTTAACAAATATTCTTTATAGATTTATCCTAGTGGAAGGGCTAGCTGCATAGATGTTTTCATGGTTTTCGCGGTATGTAACATGAATACTTGAAAGCGTACTGTGCTTTGGAATATGCCAAATCATAATCTTTTATCATTGTTAAAAGACATTTTCATATGGAATTTGGAAAAGAGCCGCCATAACATCACAACAACAAATGGTGGGTTTTAAGACATGGATTGCTTATGTAAGAAAACCAGTCTAGGATGAACAGCGGCCAAAATGGAAGTGGGTGAAAAACTTCACAAAATATTTTTACGAAGTCCTATAAAATCAATGCTCAGTCCTGAACTCATGCCTCATGTAACAGTGAGGCATGTGTTACACAAACATCTGCAGTTCTGGCCATACACATAGTGCAGACATTAAAACCTTCCAACAAACCAATGAGTAACGCTTTCTAAGAGAAATTACAAGATAAGCTAGAGGTAGACATTTTACCAGCAGACTGTGTTTACAGATGAAGCTACTTTTCACATTTCTGGTATACGATTCTGGAGCATGAAAATTCCACAGAGCATAATGGAACCAGCATGAATCTCAAAAGGTGTCTGTTTTCTGCACTATTTCCAACAGTTGTGCTTTTGGTCCTCTTTAGTTTATGGAAAAACTGATTAACGGGTGCATTTACCAAGATATACCATCAGAGTTGTTCCCTCAGTTGGGGTAAGAGGTTCCCCGCTTCATTCTCCAGAAAGATGGTGCTTCACCACACTGGCATAAAAATGTATGCCAGCACCTGAACCCTAGCGCTGGATTGGCCGTGCTGGGTCAAACGATAAGCCATTGTTTTGTTGGCCACTGAGATCTCTAGATCAAACCCCCTTGTGATTTTTTCCTATGGGGTTTTGCTAAAGACGAAGTGTTCGTGACCCCATTTCCCAGGACTTTGGAACAACCGAAACTGAAGTACTTGAATCATGACAAGAACAGGAGAACTGCAGGGATATTTGCAATACTACCGGAAGGGCAGTATTCTAAATATCTCTGCAGGTACTGCAGGAACATTGTTTTATGCAGTACTGCATAAAACAATAGTACTGTTCTGTTATCTGACTGGGTCCAGAGATGTATGTATGTATGTATGCATGAATGTACATATATATATGTATCTCTGTGTGTACAAACTTATATACGCACATACATACACTTCTGAATCCAATCCTGATAACAGAGGAGTATTAGAACATCTATAGAAACTTGGATAACTATAGTTTCACTGTAAATTTGATTTATCAAAATAAGGTAATTGCAGTGTCCACAGGTATTTTTTTTGTGCCATTCAATATGAAACACCACGTAACTGTGTTGTATAAAAAAATTTGAAAACTGATATTCAGCAATCCTGTTTATCAAGAGTTGGTGGCTTCAAAAAAAGAAAACATTTCATTTAACCATAGCTAAATTAATTAACTTTGACTGCTTTACAATGAAACTGATATGAAACCTCCTGAGAGGTAGATTTTGATTAAAAATTTGTAATACATTAACTACACGAAAAAGATTAATGGATTCCTCCCTTTTTAAAATCATAATCTTAAACCTTAATGTGAATACTAACATTTCTCTTTCTTCTACACTACAATCAGTTGGTCCTAACTGATGAACCTTTATATATTTATTTAATTTCTGACTTATGTGCTTCCTAACATTTCTGGGATTTAATAGCTTAGCAAGGGAAAAAAAATAAAATACTAAAAAGCAGTACCTAGCTTGAGATAGTGAATGGACTACAATTTCAAATCACCATAGCTCCTCCCCCCCCAAAAAAAAAACAGTATGGCTCTGTCAATGTTTTTCAAAGAAAGAGTTTAAGAGTTTTGCCTGCCTAGTTTTTATTTATTTATTTATTTTTTTATTAGAAGACAGCAAATCTTGTGCCAGCAGAATCCCTGATCTTGATTTGAAGACAAGTTGGAATCAAGGTGCCGGCCTGTTCCTGAGATGGAGATGCTTCTCATTCAAGTGTGCTCTGCTGAAATGGGTGTAGATTCTTTTAGCAGTCAAACTCAGTTGAAAATCTCTTTTTTTCATAAAGGGTGAAAACTACCACACTCCAATCGACACAACAAATGATGCGTGAATTTCCAACATCCACATTAAGAACAAACTAATACAAAAATTTCTACTTTTCCCTTCCCTTAATTTCAACTTATTTGTCTCCTATGGCAACCTACTCCAATAACAGAGTAACCTTTTTTTTTTTCCTCCTAAAATCTTTCCAACTCCTGAATAGGAAAAGTGCTGGAGAAATCATAAAAGACCTGTCAAGTTTGCAGCTTTGAAAAAAAGTCAAAATTTTGGTCTTTAATGCTTGGAACATTTTTTGCCATTTGTTATAAAAAATAAGGCAAAATTTGTCCTTACAAAGTAACTTGTGTGTGTGTAATTATTTTCAGAGGTCAACATGAACGGTTTCATAATATTATGAAGACAGAATTCCACAGAGCATAATGGAACCAGCGTGAATCTCAAAAGGTGTCACATTTAGCCTTTTCATGTTACTATTTGTGTACTGCTTCATATAATTCATTAAAAATTTAATATTATATACAGGTAGAAGTTCATGTTTTTTAAATTTCCAAAATTATTTTTATTATTTAGAAGATACAGAAGTAGGATAATTACCACACTAACTAAAAAAGCAAATATCAGAAAAAAAATGTTTACCTTGTGGAATGTTATTAAAATTTTCTGTTCTAGATACTAAATGCAAAATAATAGGTTTTTAATTTTTAAATATTACTCTATCCCTCCACTGGAAAATATCACACAATGGGCTCTGAATATTACATAATATTATGTAAAATATGATACTGCAAAATATGGTACTTAGTAAAAATGCCCATTGTACATAAAATTTTGTAAAAATTCAAACTAATGAAAATTCTGCTGCAAAACCTGCATCAGCTGAATTTTCCAAGGCTTCCATGGCTGAAAGAATGTTTCAATATTTTTCTGCTGCTCTTTGCAAAGACATATGTATATAAAAGCATTAAAAAATTTTTGATTTATTTCATGTCACTAGAAAAAAGTTAACTATTTCCTTGACATATTTATTCAAATGTTTTAATTTCAAATACAGATTTATAAATACTTACTCAAATGCATATGTGCATTATGTATTTTATGTCAATTTATATAATTAATACATAAAATAATAATAGTAATAAAAGAAAACTTAACTGTTTACTTTGATTTTTTAAAAGAAATTTGCACATAGAAAATTCTAAATCCACGATCTTAGTAAACATTTTTTGCGCTTTTAAAGTCTCTTTAAAGTACTTTACAGTTTATATGCTGCTTTCAGTTCTTATTCTATCATAATTAAATACTTCATTAGAATTTTTTTGTTGAAAACCTGCAGTTGATTTAAAGACCATCTTCAATACTTTTCCGATAAGTAATTTTGTTTAAGATATAAATCACCAGCTTTTAAAACACTTTCTTTCCTGACACTCCAAAAAGCTTACATAGTTAGTTGGCTTTGTAAATAATTATGGGAACATGACTCATATTCACATTATATATTAAGAAAACCATGAAAATATTAGTCAGAAAATCAGCACTGCTTGCACTAATGACTATCAAAATGAAATAATCTATATTGCACAGTGAGACACCTAGCATATTATTTCAATGATGTGCAACAACTTTTTGGTCTAATGCAGCAATGGACCATAAATTTCAGACATTTTGAAAAAATTTGAAAGACATTAAATATAATTAACACTTATCAACTAAACATGATATTATTTCATTAGATATTTTTACTAGATATCAAAATAAACTTTTTTTTATAATGGAAATTTGATTATTATGAATAAATATTATTTGTGTTATACACACTTGCCAATGAATTAAAACCCAAGATCAATATTTTATTGGCCCACTTTTGCACGGATAATTCCTCCCAGGCGAGTGCTGTCAGATGCGTATTTTCACCATATCCCACACAGTTTTTAGGCTATGCCATGGCTAGGAAAGGTGTTGGAAGTCAGACTAATGTTCAGGAAACCAACTTTGAACACTTCTGGCACGATGTATAGTTGCATTATTGTCCATGAAATATCTGTTGCCACCAGAATAAAAATGCAACATTGCATGATGCACTTGATCTGCCAGTATATCTAGGTATCTCATGACTGTTTGTTTACCCTCGAGGAACACCAAGGCACCACTTCCATGACAGCAGAACATGCTCCATATCATGATACTCCCAGCAGACCCTTGCATAGTGTGAGCAAGGCAAGATGGATTCATGGGGTTCTTGTCAAATTCGATGTCTTCCATCAGTGCAAAATAAGGTGTAGCGTGATTCGTCCAACCACATTATTCATTTCCAATCTTCAGATGTCCAGTACCTTCTTTCCTGACACCACTGCAAACAAATCCTTGCATAAGCTGAAATCTGTTGGGAAGAGCCTTTGTTGACGATCTGTGTCAGTTGAAGAACGGTAGAATCCCTGTTCTACCATAGAATTCATCGGAGATGCCGACGATCCTGGAAAATTGTGCTTGAACCCCAGTTACATCTTCTAAAGGACTGTGGATTATGATTCCCACTTTTGAAAACCTTTGATATTCGAGAGCCCAGTGAGATTTGTTGTCTTTGAAAGGCCCTTGCTAAACGGGCATCAACAATAAGCTCTTTTTCAAATGGTGAAAGATCTGCCATTTTTCCCATTTTAATTCAGTGATCATGAAAAGCACTCTTACACCTTACTTTACTAGAATTCTAAACACTAACCACATGTAATGCATGTATATATATATAAAAATTGCATACTTCATCTATAGTACATATTCAAATGAAAATCTCAAAGGTTTCTTTTAATTCATTGGCCAGTGTGTGTAACAATCTATTAATGTCATTGGGTGTGAAACACATTTTCAACATTTGCTGATTGATGAAATAGGTTTTTTGATTTCCAGGATGTGCAGTCTGGCAAAGTATAGAATACTGCATCAGATTATTATTTTGCCTGGCTTGTTTTTCCACAGATATGAACTCTGATAAATAAGAAGGCATCTGACTTCTTTCAAATAAATTCACAGTTCTTTTTCTAGCAATCGATCAGCAGTTATTAACATTACATTTCTATCATATATCTTACATGACATAACATTTCACTGCCCAGAAGTTAAAATATTAGCCTTTTTTGGGGGAAGAAGAGCAAAATACTATATGCTTGAAAATAATGGACTGCTTTTGTTTCAGTTTTCAGCAAATGTGGTAAACAGATAATGCAAAAGGCAGTAAAAATTAACCTGAGACAAACAGATATTTTGGCCAAGAAAATGATACAAATAGATATGTTCTTGCTCTCATTGGTTTAAAGTTCAAATTGGGGGGGGGGAGAGAAGCCTTCCAAGGTTTTCCTTAGACAGAGGGGCAGAACTCCACTTTCTAGAAAAACCAAAACAGCACCTTGGGTTGCTAAATGTTTGCAAGAATCAGAGTTGTGGATGGTATTTTTGGTCATGCATCAGTGGATATCAGCTTATACACAAGAACTGGAAATTTCATGGTATACATTATTAACATACATTACTTACTTGTGGGCATTGATGATGTGCTGGCTTGACTAAATAATGGGCATTCTTTATCTGTGTTAATATGGCCCCACTTATGGCATTTAATACAACGGACATTCCGCACCTATATAACATTTAAAATATTTTTAGTTTAAACATAACTTTTAATAAATTTTTTTGAAACAGATTAAATTAGGTATTGGATTACAGTTAAAAATATATCTTTAGGGATGCTTACACAGACGGCCTACATTTAACATTAAACAGAACAAGATTATTAAGAAAGTTCTTGTAACTTTGTCTTCTAACTTATTGATAAATATATAACTTCCAAAATCATTTTCAGAGTTAATGTCTACGAAACTTAAGCAAGATAATTAACATCTATATACAGTTTATGTGATACTATGCAGATCATCTCCAGAGAAATCTCTACAGTATCACAATTTTCTCTTGAACTTTTAAGATATCCAGAACTTTTTCCTAACATATAAACATGTTAGGATACAGGTTTCACCTATTTGCATAAGCTTGATGAGCGATTATGGGATATTTAAGGAAACTTTACAATAGCTGTTAACATATCCATGAATGCAGTGCATGCCCGAATGGAAATTTATATACACTTCTGAGACATGTAACTATCTATCACAATAATATAGAATGATTCTCACATGTATACAATAAATGTGTTTCTTGTCCAACAATAGCTGATGTCAAGTTTCATCCTGATTAAACAATTTTTCTATGTGTACAGTTTTTTTTATGCAAATTGTATTTCTGGAAGTTATACATAATGTATCAACTATATATTTAAAATACTATATCCTAATTAACGTAGCATAATAGAAATGACAAAATACTGCTACATAATTACAAATGGACTGATAGGAAACTTAACATTACTAAAAATTTGAATATTTGCATAAAAATACGATTGTTTTTGGATGACTACAATAAGCTTCTTAGTAACTAACTATGTAACATTTAATGCAAATTTATAATCAGATTCTTATACTTATTCACTACATCTTTTAATCAATAGAATATTAAAACCAAAATTAGTTGAGAGTGAATAAAAATCTTATTTATGCTGACAACTGAGACTACATATCCAAGCAAAGTATTATATATTAAATACTACCACACTACAAAAAATTTTCAGTCTAGTAACCATACTGTCCCAAATAATTAAACAAATTCTATTAATCTGCATGTCAAATATCATATGAATAATGAAACTTACTGGTATACCAAATGGTTGATCTTTAATATCTGCATTTCCTTTAGCATAACTGAAAGATAATGAATAAATGTTGAAATAAAACACTGAATATATATAATATTTCACAGAACAATAAAAACAAAGTTTTAAAGTACTAAAAAGGCCTAATACAAGTGCTTAAATTGCAAAGTAAGAAATAAAATTTATTTATAGAAACAAAAATATCTATAAATATATATAATATAAAAAGGAATAGTAAGAAAAATCATTATCTTTAATACTATTGAGGGAAAATATTTAAATTACATGCAAGAGCATACTAATAGGCATTAATTAAGGTAAATTAAAGTATTTGGTAAAAACATAAAAAATCAAATTAACTGTAAAAGACTAACTGTTTTAAAGAAAAAAAAAAAAAAAAACATTAATGATTATTATGCACACACATAATTGTGTGGATAAACTTAGCAATGTACTATTTGCAGATTTAAATCAAAATTATCCCACTGAACATAGTTACATTTGCATAAAAAGCTCTGCAGATCTCTTTAGTGATCTTAACTCTTTAGCGGTCTTAGTAGTTTAACAAGTTCAGCTGAAATGAAAATTATGTTGATGGGGAAATATAATCCGATTAATTTAAGTTTCATTACATGATGATAATGCATGTTTTTTTAAAGATTTTATCATTAAAATTTTTTTGTAGCAAATTTTCATCAATACTGAACAAGAACAACTGCATTTGAAAGACTTTTCATGATATTTTTATGCTCAAGTTTTATTTCTTTTGTACAAAAGGCCACTTGTGTATTGCACATATTTTTCGCATGCAATTTACGAATTCCTGTTTAGTGAAATAACAGTAAGCAAGTATTCCGACTCATTATTATTTCAGGATTTTAATGCAATATAACATTTACAGAAAAGAAATCAGTTTCATTAATCTTCTCCTTAAAAGCCTAAGAAATATTAAAGAATTTCCTTATTTTTTTTGAAAAATACTTGGCTGTATAGTATGATATATTAAAAATATTAATCACCAGTCAAAAGATATTTTCATTCACAATATATGATATGGTAATATATATGATATGGTGCATCAGAAAAATGTATGCACAGTTTGAACTGCAATAAAAAATTTAGTTTCCAACCGACAAGGTTTTCTGGTAAAGTAGAGCTACAGTCCAGTATGAAAAATAAGTATACTTTCTGGTCCTCTTCAGCATCCCTACATTTCTCAGTACTATAAAATTATGAGGGTACACTTTTAATTTTTAGAAACTATTTATTTACAATCTTAGAATGTATAATCACAGAGAACTGCAATACCAGCATAGTTCTATTTTTCAATCTCTATCCAAAGTGTTGCCAATTACAAGTTACTAAATATTAAATGTTACCATTTACAAATTATTAAATATTACATCTTCCGTTTTTTTAAAAAGTTCAAAAGTTTTAACAGTCTAAAATCAGTCCAAATACCTGGCCGGCTTTCTAATCAGTCTCCCACTTCTAGTTCTTAGCTCACCGTTCCTTGTTTCTGAGTTAGCAGAGTTTGGTAGTTGATCTTCTAAACTTTGCCCTTGAGAATATCTGGAATCATATCCTTTTACATCTGTTTTCTGTGTATTAACTCCTTGTTCTGTTCCTCTGATATTCTCATCAACAGCTAAACTGTTTCCTCTAATATCTTTTCTATTTCTTCTCAATACTGATCCACCTGATCTAAGTATATATGATCTAGGCGTCTTATGCACTTCTTCTACAACTGCTGGTTTCCAGCGATTATCTTGATATACCCGAACACAATCTCCTTTATTTAGCAATGGTAATGTTTTTGTATGACGATCATAATATGACTTCTGTTTAGTTCTTTCTTGGTTGATTTTTTCTTTTACATTTCTCACAACTTGAGGTTTAAGTAATTCTTCAGATGTAGGAAGAATCGTTCTTGTTCTTCTACTCATAAGTCGTTGAGCTGGTGATCCTAGCATCTCATTAGTTGGAGTGTTCCTATGAGCTAACAATGCTAAATAAGGATCAGCATGATCTGCTTGAGCTTTCTTTAACAATTTCTTCGCCGTTTGTACTGAACGCTCTGCTAATCCGTTCGACTGTGGATGGTATGGACTGCTTGTTATATGTTTAAATTGGTATTTCTTTTCAAATTCTGAAAATTCTTTACTTGCAAACTGAGGTCCATTATCAGATATCACTATCAATGGTATACCGTATCTTGCAAAATGAGATTTCATGTAACTGATCACTGTCTGACTTCGAGTATCTGGTAGTTTGCAGATTTCAAAAAAGTTGGAATAGTAATCTACAATTAATAAATATACATCTTTGTTAATCTCAAATAAATCTGTCGCAACTTTATACCAAGGTAAATTGGGAATTTCATGTGGTATCATAGGCTCTCTTATGTTTTTGTTCTGGTATTCATTACATATAGAACATTTTGAAATTTTATCTTCTATCTGCTTGTTCATAAATGGCCAAAACAAAACATCTCTAGCTCTTTTCTTACATTTTTCTATACCAAAATGACCCTCATGAATTAAATTTAACATTTCCTTTTGCATAGATAAAGGAATAATTACCCTTCCTCCTTTGAAAAATAAATCATTTTCCATTGTCAACTCATCTCTGTAGTCCCAAAATACTTTGACTTGAGGTTCTACTTGATGTTTCCTTTCTGGCCAGCCTCTCAGAATATATTTCTTTAAGCACTGTAGTGTAGCATCACATTCACTTTCTTTCTTTAATTCATAAATTTTGTCATCAGATGCTGGAATCAGTGTACAAATTTCTGTATCTTCATCATTATCTTCTTCTGTTGTATTCAAATATGCTCTACTCAAAGTGTCTGCTATTAATAAGTGTTTCCCCTTTTTGTATCGTACATCTAGATCATATTTCTGTAAATTTAACAGCATTCTTTGCAATCGCTGTGGTGCTTTAAAAAGAGGTTTCTTAGTTATGCTTTCTAATGGTCGATGATCAGTTTCAACTGTAATACGTTTGCCATATATATATTGATGAAATTTAGAACATCCAAAAGTAATAGCTAAAAGCTCTTTTTCTATCTGAGCATAATTTTTCTGATTTTTTGTTAGAGCTCTGGAAGCATAAGCAATTGGTTGGTTTTCTTGTAGTAAAACAGCACCTAATCCTTCAGAACTTGCATCTACTGAAAGAGTTACAATCTTATTAACATCATAGAATTTTAATACGGGTGCTTTTGCAATCAGTTCTTTAAGTGTTTCGAAAGCTTTTTGATGCTTTTCAGTCCAGTGCCAGAGGACATTTTTCTCAAGTAACTGTCTTAATGGTGCAGTAATAGTAGTTAAGTTAGGAATAAATTTGGCTAAATAATTAATCATTCCCAAAAATCTTTGTAGCGAAGGCACATCTGTAGGTTCTGGCATTTTAACAATTGCTTCCACTTTAGAAAAATCAGGTTTTAGTCCATTTTCACTTAACTCGTGTCCTATATAATTCACACGATTAACTTTTATTTTACATTTAGCCTTATTGAACTTCAAATTATTTTCTCGTGCTCTCTGGAGTACTTTTTTAAGTCGTAGCTCATGTTCCTTTTCATTAGATCCCCATATTAAGATATCATCTATAATACATTCAACACCATCTAGACCTTCTATTATTTGGCTTAATTTTCTTTGGCAAATTTCTGGAGCTGAACATATGCCAAAAGGTAATCTTTTAAATTTGTATCTGCCAAAAGGTGTATTGAATGTACACAAATTACTACTTTCTTCGTCAAGCTGGATTTGCCAAAAAGCACTATTAGCATCTAAAACAGAAAATATTTTTGCGTTAGGCATTCTAGTGACAACTTCGTCAATGGTTAACATCGGATAATGTTCTCGTTTTATAGCTTTATTTAAATCTCTAGGATCTAAACATATTCTTATTTTGTTCGGTTTGACAACTGTAACCATTGAATTTACCCATTCAGTTGGTTCTCTTACTTTCTCAATAACATTTAAATTTTCCATTCTTTGTAATTCTTTTTTAACTTTATCACGTATAGCTATGGGTATTTTTCTTGGAGGATGAATGACTGGCGTTACATCTTGTTTTAACTGGATTTTATATTCTCCATTCAAACAACCTAAGCCTTCAAATACATCTTTGTATTCCTCCAGTAAGTCTTCAGTGTAAACAGACATTACTTTCTGAATCAAACCTAGTTGCAAACATGATTTTAATCCTAATATAGAAGGTACTTCTTTGTCAATAACTTGGAATTCCACAACATAATTATTTTTTCCATATTGGCAGTTAAGTACTACTTTTCCTAAAGTATCCATTTTATTCCCAGAGAATGTAACTAATCTTTTAATTTCAGACTTCTGTATCGGAACATTTAGCAATTTCAGTTTGCTTTTAGAAATAACATTGCACATTGCTCCAGTATCTAACTGCAAATTTAGTTTACTTTTATTTACATTAACGTCAACAGTCCATTTCTCTTCCTTGTTATCTGAATTAAGGTTTAATGTGCCAACATAAAATTCTAACTCTTTCTCAGAGTCATGATTTATTAATTTAATTTGTCTATCTTTTTTGTTTACCTTGACTGCTTCATTTTTTATTATATAGCTTTTACACTGACTCGCGAAATGATTTGCCTTTTTACATTTATGACAGATTTTTCCATATGCTGGACACATTCGATACTCATGAGATGTTCCACATTTAGAACAAACTTTTGTCTTTTGTTTATTGGTATTTACCTCTTTGTAGGTATTCTTATTATATTTACTTAGTTTCTTTTTCACTAAGTTTACAGCAGTTTCCTCATCCTTTATGATTTTCATTTGATGTGCACTTATTTCAGCAGATCTGCATATATCAAGAGCTTTTTCTAATGTTAATTCTGTTTCATGTAACAATCTTGCTCTCACTATATCATCTTTAATACCACAAACAATTTTATCCTTTATTAAACTATCCGTTAATTGTGCAAACTCGCATGTTCTAGCTTTATTTCGAAGATCAGTTACGTATTCATCTATGGTTTCTGACGCGGTTTGATTTCTAGTAAAGAATAAATGTCTTTCATACGTAATATTTTTCTTAGGAATACAATATTCTGTAAATTTTGTTTTAATTTCACTTAATTTAATTTCTTTACCCTCTTCTATAGGAAATGTATTATATATTTCAAGACCACGAATTCCTATTACATGAAGAAAAGTATTAACTCTTACCTTCTCTTCTTTATTATGTAATCCACTAGCTACTTCATATATTTCAAATGATTGCAGCCATCTCTGCCAATTCGAAGCCAGATTTCCATCAAATTTCATCGGCTCTGGTGGTTTTAAACTTTCCATTTTGAAAGCAAAACACTCCTGACACCATATAAAATTATGAGGGTACACTTTTAATTTTTAGAAACTATTTATTTACAATCTTAGAATGTATAATCACAGAGAACTGCAATACCAGCATAGTTCTATTTTTCAATCTCTATCCAAAGTGTTGCCAATTACAAGTTACTAAATATTAAATGTTACCATTTACAAATTATTAAATATTACAAGTACGAGTCACGTTTGATTCCATACTTCTGCCTGAATCTCATTCCAAAGTGTGCCATGGTTACGTGGTCTATGATGGTACACTTCATCTTTGTCTATGTCACATAAAATAATCGAGCAGCGTTAAGATCTGGAGAGCGTACAGGAAACTCGATTGGTCCTCTACATCCTAACCACTGGCCTGGTACATTCTGATCCAAATATTCTCGCACATCCTTATAATAGTGCAAAGAAAAACCATCTTATTGGTAATAAAATATGACATTACAGAATATGAGGGAAAATGGAATTAGCAAGCATTGTTAGGTACTTTGCTAAAATTACATAACCTTCAAAACAGAAAGGTCCAATGATTACATTACAAAACAAAACCACACCACACTTTTACACCAGGCAAATTCATAGCCTTATTAACAGTAATGTGAGGATTATCTTCAGTACATACAATTATGCCTATTGACAATTCCATTAAGTTTAAATTGCACTTCATCCAGTGAAACAATGTTACCCATAAATCCTGGTTCACATATAACCATCTCCTGAACCCATTCACAAAATTAGACCCGAATGCCATCACAATGTGTCGTAAACCATGTAACCTTGACACACTTTGGGATGAGATTCAAGCAATATGCACAGAAATCCCATTGGATATTTTGATGCAAAGTTACGGAATCAGTCCTGAATGTGTCGATGCAGAAATGTAACGATGTTGAAGATTACCGTTTGAACATTTATTTTAAACACCATTTCGAGCATTCAGTTTGACCAGAAAGTATGTTTATTTTTCAAACTGGAGTATAACCTTACGATTCCAATAAATTTAACCTTTTAAGTTGAAAATAAATTTCCCACGAGAGTATAAAGTGTGTATACATTTTTCTGACGCACCTTGTATATATATACTCGTATATTGTTAAAATATATCACCAATGCAGCATCCAGAAAATTTAATACACCATATTTTGAGATACATACATAAAAATTTCAAGAATTATTAAAAATTCTTTTTCTTTAAAAAGAAAGGGGGGAAGCAAATAAAATACAGAAGCCAAAAGGATCACAATAAAACATATAAAAATACATCACATGAATATGAATTTATCAGCTACTTTTCAGTGAAACAGAGATGGAAAGCAAATTTTTCATAAAACAGTTATACAAAAAAAAAAAAAAAAAAAAAAAAAAAAACTTTAATTAATAGAATATTATTCAAATGTTCATAAAAATACAAATAACCACTTACTCTTCTCTTGGGGCATTGTACTTTCTTTGCCATTCAAATTTATATTCAGGTTCATCATCTTCTTTCTACAGTTATATTAAAGGAACTCAAAAATAAATAAATAAAGGAAAAAAAAAATCATTGATAAAAATAAACATATTCTAACATAATAAAAGAAATTAAACTATTAGCATTAATATCTGTATTTTGTATCAATTCAACAGTAAAATAGAATATTTTCAGACCAATACCTTTTCAAGCACATCATTTTTATAACAACATAGTTACTTTCATGTATGTCATATATCTTTTAATTCCAGATTGAGCCAACCGGTGGATACCTTAACTTGAAACCAGGGGTGCAGATAATTATAAAGTATCAAAGTTGAAATTAATATTTATACACTCGTATATTACAAATGCAAGACATTCTGATTATCTGCCATAAATGTACAAGTTTCCCAATGTTTATTCAAAATCAGAAAAGATAATTTTTAACAGTAACAAGTTGTCATGTGCACCTCTCTCTTTTTTTTCTTAAATTAGGGGTGGATTAAAACTTTTAAAGGCCATAAGCACTTTGGTACTCCCAAATACACTTATAAAAGCTTTCTCTTTGTTTTCCCTCTCTCGGTCTTTGTTTAGCTGTACCATATATTTTATGGTAAAACTGGAAATGGAAATCTTTATGGTGTCCTTTTCAGGAGTTTGCAAGTATCTTTTGGTGGTGCCCCTTTTGCTTATGTCCCAAACCCATGCTTATTTTGTGTAATGCTTAAGCCAGCTCTGCATGTTACATAATAAATGGTTAGAAGTGTCAATTAAACAAATCAAAACTAATGTTACGAAAAAGGATAACATCAGCTAAATTAATTTTTATTTGTTAGTACATAACTATGAAAAACATAATACAAAATTATTGTTTAATGAATGAGAACTGAGGATGTCAAAAATCTATGCCAAATGAGTACTAAAAATATTTATGCAGAAATGAATAAATACTACATCAGATGTTTTCTTAGAACTACTCTCACCAACATAAAATTTTATTTATGGCTAGTGACAAAACATGAAACATGGCTTTACCAATGTGGAAGATAGGAACAATAAAGCAAAAAATGGAAATATCGCAGATTTTCCTGACTGCACAAGATAAAAACATAGAAAGCCAGAAAGATTTTGAAACAATTTTTTTTTTTATGAAAAGGGACTACTGCTTATTGATTATAACCCAAATAATACCACAATAACAAATATTCATTATGCTAACCCATTATAAAGGTTAAGTGACACAGAAAACTCAGAAAAAATAGTGCTCATCATCATAATACTGCGACATACAAAGCTCAGATCTCCCAGACTGTTATGCAACAATGCAGATTTCAATACAGACCTGACTTTTTTTAAAAAATTAAAATAAATAATAAATAAATAAATTAGGAATGGTTTGCACAAGTGAGGAGACAAAACACTTTCCCTCCCCTGTGATAGAATCATGCTGTGCTGACACTGAAACCACAGGAACTTCAAAACTGATGAAGTAGTTTTACGTATTTATTTCTAAAAAATATGTTACGGTTAAAACTTACTCATTGCTGCCAACTTTAAAATGTAAAAGCGGAAAAAAAACAAAGTTTTACTCTACACAAAGACTTATATTTGAAATCAGTTTACCATGCATAATTAGATTATTAAATGTTGTAGCATGATTTTGATTTTTATTGCATGTTTTTTGACCAATTTCATTTTGATTTTATAATTTTCTTAAAATTTATATTGATGAATGTATACTTACATAATGGTGTGCAATCACCAAATTTTGAGAATATGCTTGACTCTGGTAAAGAAATAAGTAAGTTCCTACAGGTTGCTATGCTTATTTCTTCACTTAAAAAAAAAAAAAAAAAAAAAAAAAACACCACAACTTTCGTATGCATTCTTTTTGTTGTATTTGAATAATTTTTAAATAAAGTAGCGACATTTTTTATCTTAAATTCAATTTTAAGATATACGTTTCTGGGATTTGCTAACAGTAAAAGAAACTGCAGTAAAATTTCTGCAGGAATACAGTATTTTGCATAAAATGATTAAAGGAAACAATTACTTTGAATCTATTTTTCAAGAGATCATTCCAAATTTTTCAACAGAACAAGAGAAACAAAATCCACTCATGAGTAAGTTTATTAATTTTTTAATAAATACTCAAATAAACAGTAAAATATGTATGTAATAATACGTATGAATGAAATAAATAATGTTCCCAGTTATAAGTCGTTATTCATTTTCCTTTGTGAAAAAATGACAAATTTCACTAACTAATGTATATGCACCAATGAAACTGCAAATACTGAAGACAAGCTTTTGTTTATCAAAGGGTATAAAAATAAAACTCATATTAGATATGATAAAATTATGTTTGCAAACATAGCAAGGTACAATTTGTAGATTTAAAGCTTAGTTAAAATATAAGTATTTAGCAATTCAATATAAGATTAAGTTTCCATAAAATGCTCTGCAAGCCTTTGGTCAAACTTTTCCCATGGAGCTAATTTAATAACAGACATTAATATGCACTGAATCCACTTAGTCAGCTATTAAGCCAGGAAAGAACACAGAACAAATTGACAGGGTCTGGCATTTTCTGCTTCACATTAATAGCAAAAGTTTTAAAATTCCATAGTACACTAAACTTTTTTTAGCCTTCTTTAATGTTGTATAATGCTTCAATGCTATAATGTGACATATATCTATTCATACTCTCAAGAAAAGGTTAATGCTCTGTAATCCTAGATTAAAACAGATAAGATTTAATAAAAACTAATCAGAAAAATTACATGGAAAAAGGATAGAATTTACAGTTTACGTTTCATTATGAGGAGACAAAAATCACAGTCCCCCCTTTTTTTGGTCTGAAGGGGCAATTTGCCCAGAAGAACTATTAATTTACTTTGGCGTTTTGCATTGGTTCATGATAAATGTTGGTTTACTTTTCAAATTCTTGCTACCAAATAGAGCCCTGCATTATATTTAAAGAAATTAAATAATAAAGAATTTGCACAAATGTATGTATGTTTCACAAATTGTGATAAAACAATGGTATCTAGAGCCATCCAATTTTGAATAAAGTATGTTTCCACTCGAATGTAGGCATGTGGAATTTGTTTTATTATATATTTCATATTTTGTAAATCTTTAACGAATTTTCGATTAAATAAATGATTTTAAAGCGAGCAATGGCAACACTGTATGGGGGGGGGGCATTTTTATCTTTAACATGCGAGTTGGCAGCTCTGACTTATTGAGTGCCCCTAGCACTTCAATATTTCCAAGAAATATCAAATGAACACCAAAAAATCATGATCTTAAAATACAAGACAAAATTAAAAAAATATGAACAGAAAATTAATTTTAAAACTATTTATGTCTGTACATATAATTATATTTTCATATAAATTACAACCAAAATGGACTATGAAGCTAAAAATATAAATTAAAACAACTGCAAAAATGTTACAAAAATAAAACTCACCTGGCGTTCTGCAAATGCCAATATATCATTATAGGGAAAGAAAAGAGAAAAAAATAATTTAGAAACAATTTAAAATATATGATGTTAAACAAATCATAACTAACAAAATGAGATTAAAAGCTTATTTACTTTGAAAGCAACAGCACACCTTGCAGCTATATTAGCATAATAGCTTGTATACTAATATATTTTTTAAACAGTTTTGTATATTTATATTTTATAATCCACAGATCATAGAATGATTCACAAAACCTTATGTAAAATAGAATAAATTATTTTACAGAACAATGTAATAAACATAAACTGGAATTATATATCATTTCTGGGTAATAGCAGTAAAGTGGCAGTGTGATTGAAAGAGTTAAACAAAGCAGCTACTATGGAATTCTATAGTACACTTAGGGTAATACAAGGTATTCCAAAAGACTCAACCCATTTTACATGACAGCATTTATCATCAGAAATATCAGCTTAAAAGTACAGGCTGCGTAGATATAAAATAATTTTAATATCTTTCAATACATTCTGTCAATTTTACATATATATCTGTCATGACCTGAAAATCTTATGCAGTACAGAAGGTGTCATTTTATTTACATTTAAAATGCCAAATTTCAGCTGGCCCATCCTTGTAACCCAGTACATTTCTGACTATAAAACCCTAAGGAGGGAGGGAGGAATAAGAACTTGCCAGAGACCATATGCTTTTTATTAGCCCCTTCCAATCAATGATTGAAGATATGCACTCATAATTACACATGATATTAACAAAATGCAATGATGCTATAATTTTATTGAAGCACAGTCACGTCATAAATACCATGCCATCTAAAATTAGCCGTTACTTTATTTACCCTACTGAAATACTGTATGAGGATGCTGATCAGCTTATATATCGCTGTTATGGTGACTTAACACTCCACAAGTGTGAAATGTAACTTCTGCAGTACATAAAATTAGTTACATGAAGTTTTAATTAGCAAAAGCCACTATGCATTCAGCAGGACTTTATGAAGAATAAAGTGCACAGAATACCTGAATGTGCATATTTCTTAAAAGAAATTGCATAAGAAAAATGTATTCACAGATTACTCTGAAATTTTTTAGATACACACAGATGATAAACGGCAGGGAAAAAAAAAATAATGGTTAGATTTAAAAATATGAACTATTTTAGTCTAGGAGATGAATTTTTTATTTAAAAAAAGAACTTACATGGATTTTTTTTGTTCCGAAGATGAGAACTGATGTGGCTACAAATATATTTTGTTCATTGATTCCAAGAAATTAATGGCTTGAGGCCTTTAATCTTTGGAAAATTCATCTAAAGAACTGCATTGATGCTGGAGAGGACTGCTTTGAACACTCCTAAAATTTTGTAAGTTAATTTTAAAAACCTATGTGTATCTAAAAAATTTCAGACTGATTCATATATAGAGAAAGGATTTAAAGCTTTTTTTCAACAGCCTATTCAACCCTCTGAAACAATTTATGCTGAATACCTCTGTGAACAATGTTCATCTAACATTTGTCCTATTTTCCAAAATACTGTTCATCGAAGGATAATCTAACATTGACTTTTTGCTGGACCTGGTTCATGGAATTTTTACTAAAATACATAGTCTACTCAACCTAGTTTAATACTCCCCAGTCCTACACAAACAACAGCAATCGTTTCTTTAGTTGTCAGCATGATTCATCTTATATGCAAGAATAACAGATTCATCAATGTTTTTAATGAAACAGACCAAGACTTAAGTACTCTGCATAATACATACTCATAGAAAATTTGAGCCAAACAAAATCTAACAAAATGAGGTAGCAATTTTATGGCATTACAAGATTCAGGCACAAAATTTCTCTAATAAAAAAAAAACTAAACTACCTTTAGACATGTGTAAATGTTAATTTGGTAGATCGTATTAACTGAAAAACATTGGCATTAATGGTGAATGAAACGTCACCAAAGGAATCCCACTGAAGTTAAATTATTAAAAAAGATTAAATTTATCATATGTTATGAAAAAGCATTGCTTTATATAAAGCTTTTAATTTAAATCCTTAGGCTCAAATGTTTGGGACTTTTAAAAATGGAAAAAAAAAAAAAAAAAAAAAAAAAAAAAAAAAGAAGGAATAAACTTTCACAATGAAAGGAAATTATTAAACTCTCTACACAAATAATAAATATATGAAAAAAAAAAGAATTTATTAATTTATCTTATTACTAGTTCTTAAAAATAGCATGAAATAATTTTGTACCTGGAAAACACATAAATACCAAAACAGGAATAAAAGATTCAATACACTGCAATCTGAGATGGATTTTAGTATATCTTAATGTGAACTTTCAAGCTTATGACCAGTTAAAAACTTATGGGCACCACCGAGGAAGAAATTATAGTGACATAAAGGAAAAACAAGCAAAACCTGTGTGGAAAATTATTATGAATTATTGGCTTTCAGAGTGAACAAAGTGAAAGCAAGCATTCAGATGCTGTCAGCTTTCAAAATGAAATGATACAGTCACACTGAAAAAGAATTCTCATAATATATGACAATATCTTAAACTGGTATGTGACCACTTGAACATGATGGTTAGGAGCAATTTTGCCTTGACAAAGATCAACAGTACATCATGTGTTTTTTATTTGCGGTACTTTTCTGTTATGCACCTACTACACATTTTGGTACATATAAAAAATAGAGCAAACACAAGAAGAGACCCAACCATAATACCATTTCGGAATTATATGTGTATGTAAAGTAGAATAATTAAACAGACATGCATTATTACAATTGTACAGCCAAAATATAAGACAGGTACATAATGGAAAAGTACCCTACTTGCAAAGAAAGTATTAATTGCATATCTGTTACCTTGTACGCAAGGATAACAAATTCATCAATGTTTTTTTAAAAAAAATATATCAAGATTTTTGAAGGTCCTCTGCATAATATACGTTTTTAAAAAATTTGAGTCAAACAAAATTTAACAAAATAAGGTAGCGATTTATTGGCAGATACAAGATCCAGCAACAAAAAATTTTAGCCAAATAAAATTTAACAAAACAAGGTAGCAATTTTCTGGCAGACACAAGATCCAGCAATAAATTTGTTTAATTTAAAAAACTTAACTTCTTCAGTGTTATCTTAATTTCAAATATAAAAGGCTTTCAACTGATTCTTCAATATATATATATTGCTTCAGAATAAAATAGTAAAGTTAAATTAAATTTAAATAATTCTCTTGTGACATTGCTGCAAGGAATGAAATTTGAATTTAACACATATTCTCTGTTCGTACAAAGCAAATATAATTAAAATTTAACTAAGAAATTTAAACTGTAAAAAATGAAAATAATTATTTTGCTGTGAACTAATTTACAATACAGTCAAAAGTCGTTAATCCGGACTTTTCGGGACAGCGATTCCGGATTATCGATTTTTCCGAATTATATATCATCAGTTTAAATCTGGTAGGATGGCATGCAGAAATTATAAAATTAAAAATATGAAACCATAATTTATAAAATAAAGAACAATTATGATCTAAAGGGTATCAAAATTTACAAAAAGAAAAAGCTTAATATTTATTTGTTTACTTTATTAAACATTCTTTCAATGTAAGTTGTTAAGTTGCTTTGTTTTATGTGATAATACTTTCTCTTTAATTCTATAAACAGACACAATTTCTTGTTCAGTTACAAAGTTCAGCTTTTCAAGTCCTAGAAATGTTGTGTCGAGAATACCAACTAATTTGTCAAACGAAATTTTTTCATTTTCAATAACCTCTGTGTCACTTTCTTCACTATCGGAAGCAAATTATAATGACGAGGAATTTGATTTAAATCATATCAAAGACGGAATACATCGAGATGAAATACTACATTTAGTAAGGAAATATAAGCCAAATAATATGAAAACATCTGCCCTGAAGATAAGGATAGTGCTGACAGATCAACTTCCAATTCATTACGTGCTGCGGCGTCCCCCCCCACCGCCGCAGAGCAGTGTGAAATTGATAAACAGATTTCGGAATGGTTAGGTCATTTTTTGCAGCAATTCTACTTTTGTTTAATGGACTTCAAAACATACTTTCGCTTTGTAGATCCTTTACATATTAGTAAATATATATCGTAAATTCTATTTGACATAATCGAAAGTTCAAGCTTACTTTTATAAAATTGCTCTAACAGTCTACAAAAAATAATAAGCCGGATCCAATTCGAAGATTAAGGAACAATGCAATCTGCATTGTTCCTTAATCTTCGAATAGAAAAGTAGCAATAGAAGCTCCCTAAGGTTATGTACTGTGCAGACATTGAAGACAAAAATTTTAAACTTAACCAATTTATTACCAATATATGAAAATAAAAACACAATGAATAAATTTAATCAATATCAGAAACTTAAAGAGTATAACATAATCATTATCAAAAATTACACTTAGTTGATAATCCATTAATCCCAAGGGTTTTTCCTTTAAAGAATGTTACACTATTAAAGACACAGTAAATATTTTATCTGACCTCCAAATACTGGCATTCAATATGCGAAAAACATATCAATAAACAGAAACTACGCGGTTTTAATGAAATTTGCTTCATTATCAAATAAGTCCATGCTTAGTGGTCAAAAAGGCACTTGGAAAATTAAATTAAATCCTTGAGAGCACTTAAACCGGCAAAACGCCGCTCACTGTAGCTATACATGAGAAATCACAGCTTGGAAAATCATCGCCGCTTACTCTGCAAAAACACTTGTGTTGAAGATGCCGCCTTCATGAAAACAGGATGCCGCCCACGGCAGTCGCTCACATCGTAGCCTCTTTTGAGAATCCAGGAAAAGTCATCTTGCGGACTGGAACCACGGCACTTATCACTGGACGGCACACATCTCAATATCGTCTTCCAATGGATGCTGGAACGGCACACCATGGAGCAAAGAAACAGGAACCAGAAGGAATGAGCCAGAACGACGCAAGATACTTATACCTGAAGTAGAATATGACGTCATCTCACGGCAACCAATCAGCTATCGGCACGACTCAGCTTTCCAGATGATGTAACAGCAAGGTTTCGCTTTTGCATCTTAATTAGACTGGAACAGTCTGTTCTTAATACAAACAGTGGCAGTGAAAAACGAAGTAGAAGTAACTACTGAATCCCTTTAAAATAAGAACTAAGCCTTATGTAAAAGTTAGAAATATTTCAAGGAGGAGAGATGATGCAGAAATAGGGTTACAATAGGTCATATTTTCCAACATAAAAGTCTTACGCACATGCGTCAACGCGACGCATGCGCAGAAAGTTTGTAGCTTTGAGGTCCGGATTATGGGTGTCCGAATTAACGACTTTTGACTGTATCATTTAAATTCTAAGAGCATATGTAAATTAATTGCACAACTCAGAAATTCAAATATGTATATCTAGGTAAGTTAAATTAAAACTTGCTATTTACTAGCCTTTTTATTATTATTTTTATTTTTATATTTTGATAGTTGTATATAGTTTATTTTAGGTTTACATGCATAATTCGTGTTGGAAAAGTTTCTGGTAGACAAGTACTTTGGTTTTCTACTTTTAATCGTCTTTTAATTAATTTAACTCTAGTCATTTAATTGCTATTTTATCAAAATTCCACTGTTTAAATTTCTTTTTTAGTAATTCACAACATTAGGTTACTTTTGGTTTTGAGTTTTAACATTGTCTATATGGATGATGAAACACGAATTGAGCAATTGAAGAGTTAGGTTAGGGAGCAACTTCCCCTTGATAAGTCTGTCTCCTGCTTGCTGAACAATGATTCACTTATGCAATTTTTTGAAATAATTTTTTTTTCATGGTTTTAGATACGTGCAATTAATTAACATATGATCTTAGAATTTAAATCATATTGTAAATTAGTTCGCAGCAATAATAATTATTTTATTTTTATTTCTTTGCAATTTAAATTTCTTAATTAAATTTTAATTATATTTGCTTTATACGAACATAGAATATTTGTTAAATTCAAATATATACATATATATATATATATATTTTAACAAACATGCATATACGTAAAAAAGGAAATTTAAAGTTAATTAAAAAAAATGTGCAAACATATAAAAGACTTAATTTTCGAACTAATCTACAATATCATTTAAATTCAGATAGCATAAGTAAAGTGCAAAACCAAACTATGAAAATAAATTTACCAATTTAGCAAATTAAAATTAATCTAAAAAATTTTTTTAAAATGCATAAGTGAATGACTGTTGAGCAGGCAGGAGACAGACTTATCAAGGGGAAGTTGCCTCCAAACCTAACTTTTCAATCATTCAATTCGTGTTTCGTCATTCATGCAGTCAAGGGTAAAAGTCAAAACCAAAAGTAAATAGTGAAGAATGTCCAAAAAGAAATACCAATAAAGTGGTATCTTTAGAAATTAGCAATTAAAAATTAAAGGTCAAAAAGGAAGTTTTTTGGGAAATAAGCAATGTAAAGTATTAAATTATTAAAAAATTAATTTTTCAGAAAAATTAATTTAGAAACCAATGCATTTTAGAAATATATATATATAGATAGATACATATTGATGCAAATATGTTTTGAACACATATACACAACAACAAAAAGTTTACTATAAAAGTGCAATAATATTCTAAAATTACAAACCTACCTCTTTTGGCACCAGGTGGAGCTTCATACATAAAATTTAATTCTAGCTTGTCTTTACTTTCTGTACTTAATAATGCTCTGTTAAAAAATAAAGAAAGTAAAAGAATAAAATTTTGAATTTTAAAAATGAAGACTGCATTTTGAATTATGTTTTTCTTTTATACTATTAATAACATATTGTTATCAGTATTAGAGAAAAGGTAACATACATTTCATCACACATTTTGGTTCCTTCATTTCGTAACATTACCTCAAAGAGGCTAAGTGATTTGTCCTTTTTTTTATATACATTTAGCTAACTGACTTCAGATTTGTTTACAGGCGGCACAAGAAAAATAAAAAGTATACAAATAGTTTTATCACATTCTGCATAATTTTACCATACAATCTTTAAACCTTAACCTATGTTACATTAGACATAATATTTAAATACTGAATATTTACCTTATCATTCAAAATGTATTAATTCAATTATTGTAAATTACATTTGAAAACTATTAATATAAAGTAGTCCTGTTTTACATAACAGAGAAGATGAGAGAAAGAATTAAGATTCCTGTTAAGTTCAGACAGCAATGCAAATTGTGCTCTTCCTTAACTTTCTGGTTTGATTTGACTTATTATTTTATTCAGTCTATTATTATTACTGTTATCAAAATTAAAGTTTTTGTATAAAGTAACATTCCAGTTTTACTCTTTCCAGTGTTTGTCCATACATCGGCCAACAGATACCGAAACTCTGCATGCTTTAAAAATGCAAATATAAAGCAGTCTTTTTGGAATCATTGAAGCAGTAAGACCATCCAAGAATTCTTGAAATGTTATAATATAAAGGTTTGCTGTGTGGAGGGAGTTCATGCAGGTGTAGGGAAAAAAAAAAAAAAAAGATATATATATATATATATATATATAGTTGGCTACCATATTTCATGATGACAACTGCAAATCTGAATATTTTTTGATAATATCCACAATTAAAATGCGACTAAAGTCTTCTAATTAATGGAACAATGTGAAGAAATGCTGAATAAAGATGATGATATAACTAGTCTGCCACTGCACGACAATGCTGCAGTCATCAATCAATCAACAGACAACAAAATCTGCAGTAAGTCAAAATGGCAGAAAATACTGTCATTCAGGTTTAAATCATGAATTTCAGTGGTAGTTTTTTAAATGCAGTCTTTCTTTGTGCAGAATACCTATTTCTAAAAAAAATAATATACAGCCATTTCTTCCTCTCTTGGCATATTCCAAATCAAAAAAAAATTTTTTAGTTATAAAATACTTATGATTAGATGAAGAACGTGGTTATGTCAGGAAAGAAGCCAAATAAAACTGGTGATGAATGGCACCAAGGAACTACACCAAACCAGAAAATCACCTAGTGGTATGGCTCTGACAGGAGAAAAGAGACAACGGTACCTATAGCATCAAATTTTGAATTTGTTTTATTATGTATTTCATATTTTGTAAAACTCTGATGAATTTTTGATTAACAAACTCAATGTTTTCAAAGCGAGCAACGGCAACACTGTACTGGAAAAACAAACATTTTAATCTCCAGTATGCAAAAGTGTACCAGAAATTCTAAAAATATGCTCATTTTAAAATTATTTTGTGATATTGCTGTTGAATCGAGTTTTATGGTTTAAATGTGAAGAACATGATATTTAATAAATAAAGGTAACACACAAAACGTTAAAAAAAATCCCTTTAGGCGTAATGTGAAATCTGAAAGCTTTCAGATTTTTTCTCTTTTTATTTTATTTATTTATTTTTTGTGTGTGCATGTTAATACTTTTCTCCTTAATTTTATAGAGATATAATTTCTTGTTCAGTTACAAAGTTACTGAATTCCATACAAGTCTTGCAAATTGTATCTTTTCCTTTACAATAATCTCTTTTATTACTTTCTATACAATCAATCAGTGATACTTTCTAGATTAATCATTTCGCAAACTGCCATTTCATATTTTTTCTTTTATAATTTCTCTGTGGTACCTTACTAGACTTAAAAATAATGTGAAACTCAGAAATTAACAAAATCTGAAATTAGCAGATTTTCAAAAATTTTGGATCCTGGACTTATATTAGGGTTACCAATCAAACACAAGAATGAAATTCCGTGACCTTTCCAGGTATGTTTTATGACAATTCCAGTCTGGCTGCATGGTATGCATTGGCTGTGTTGAGAGTAAATTATTTACAGAACCACTTGAAAACACAAAAATTTGCCAATTACACATGACTTGGATTTAAAAAAAATTGCCCTTTTGAAGCCTCACAGCTTTACTATTATAATTATAACAGGAGTTGTCTCCCTCAGTAACTTTCAAATTAACTTATTCCCAAATTAAGAAAACTTGCCATACATTATTTACATACTAAACCAAGATTCTCTTCAGCAATAAGTTGTATCATAAAATTAGTGAAGTCCAATTATATTGACTTTTTAATTACATGAAAAGAATATATAATACCAGAAGTGATTGTTAGTACATCTGAAATATTTGCAGTCACTGACACTGAAATATATTTATAATAAAATGTCAACACATATAAATTAGTATAATTTAAAAGCATAGCTTAAAAATTTCACATGCATAAAAACACACATTTACAAAAGAAACTAAATGCATACGATCTCTTCCATCCAAGCAAAATCAGAAATGAAATTTATTTTTCAGTGCTATGTATAAACTTTTAAACACCAGATTTTTCCACCATTAAATACGATAGATTTAGTATTTAAAGATTGACAGCTTTATTGTTTTAAAAATATTAAAAATACAGAAGTCATTGTTTACAAAACGGCAACGGGAGAGCAGTTCCTATTAAATAATACATAACTGCCGAACAATCACCACTATAATATTAAGTTACTCAATTCCAAAAGGTAAAAATTCTGATGTTGCACCACATGACTTCCTTGTATGGAATATTAAACTACATGCATTTTTTCTTGCATTTCATTTAAACTTATTGGATTGAATTAAATCTACTTCGTTGACAGCGCATAAACCACAATAGAATAAATGCAATCTTTACAATTTACTATATTTGCTTACCATTAAATCTACTTCGTCGACAGCACATAAACCACAATAGAATAAATGCACTCTTTAAAATTCAGTATATTTGTTTACCATAGAGACACTTTGGCCCTAGGTTCACTTAACAGCACTACATTTCAATCATTTTTTAACTCAGAAGGCACAAAATTTATATCATCTTAAGAACTATCTAATCATTGCCACATGTTCTATTCAAATACTATAATAAATCTAAAAGGATGTATTAAAGAAATTAAGCAAAGAACAACAACAACAACAACAACAACAAAAAAAAAAAAAAAAAAAAAAAAAAAACAATAACAAAAGGAAAAAAAAAAAAACAGTTTTTCACAGACGATTTAGTATTTCTCATTCTTCGATTAATTCAGTTTTAAGAAAATTTACCTATTATTGTACAAATTCTGCTCCTTTTCATATTGCACTTTCAGCTCTTCTTGTTTTTTCTTTTCATTTTCTGTTTTCTGTTCAGCCATCCATGCCTTGAACAAAAACATTAAAAAATTTATTCTCAGAATTCCAATTTAAATAATAATGCATAACAAAATAGGTATTTCCTGATTATCTACAGCCCTCAAAAAGTTGCTAACTCATTTGCAATTTGCTGAAAAACAACTGGCTAACTCATTGGCAATTTGCTGAAAAACATCTGGCAATTTGCTAGCTTTATGGCTCACAGATATTTTACTGTTTACAAATAGTAACAAATGAAGCATTTTATAAGATAAACAAAATTTTATGAATAAAAGATCTATAGAGCTGATATTGACATTTTCCCAGCTGGTAGGCATCTTTTGGTTAAATAAAGCATGTAAATTCATGTGCACTATGTAAATTCACATGTACAGTAAGACCCCGTTTAACGCTGTTTCGTTTAGCGCTGTTTCAGTTTAGCGCTCTTTTTTTTTCAACCCGGGGATTCCTCGAAATTGCTCGCAGCACTACGGGGATTCCCCAAAATTGTGCGCAGCGCTAGGTTTCCAAATAACATATCCGAAACAGTGTAGTTGCGTTTCTTGCTTGGTACGGTGCATTACGGACACATTTTTATCATTTGAAACATTTGTTGACCATATTGTAAGCATAAATTTATATAATACTATAACGATTAATACAGTGACAAATATTATGATCTTTAGTTTTTATCATGGGTTATAATAAAAAACAAGAAAAGAAAGCAACCAGAAAAAGCATTTCACTGGAAACTAAAATGCAGTGATTAGAAGATTAGATTCTGGTGAACGTCAATCTTAAATTAGTGCTGCATTGAATTTGGCAACTTCAACAATAAGGACAATTCTTAAGAATAAAGAAAAAATACTGTCATCGGCAACTGCAGCTACGTCAAGCTCTGCAACTAGAATTAACTGTTCTAGAAATAACATTATAGAGGAAATGGGAAAACGACTGTCTGTATGGATTGACGACGAAATTGAGGGCAATATGCCACTAAGCCAAACTATCATAATGCCTTCTTGACAAAAAATCAGAAAATTGGAAACACAGAATAGACTGAATGATCTGACTGACTTAGAATTTTATTTGTTTTTATAAGTATATTCATTTATATTGTTTTATTTTTGTAAGAAATGAATGTTTGGTTTTATTTTTATTAAAAAACATTATTAAATTTAATAATTAACCAATTTTCTACTTATCTTCTCCTAACCCCATTATTTACATGTTAAGATAGCCTCGTTTAGCGGTTTCGCATTACGCTCTACTTTGATGGAACGTATCCCCTGCGTTAAGCGGGGTCTTAGTGTACTGAAATGCACGTGTGGTATACAATGTTGAAAGCAGGGATAACCAGATAGTAACAAAAAATAATTTGTGCAGTTCTTTTAAAAGAAAGAAATTAAATTTTTACAGACTACTTTATATCAAAAGTTTTTAACAATACACTTTTTAAAATCATAGTTAAATAAATAATTATGATTTATATGTTATAAACTTGTTTATCTTCTTCAAGACAAACAGGCTCAGAAATAACTATGAACTACTGAAATAAAAATTCTTTTGGAGCCTATGAATGCACCAAGCTATTTTATCCCTCATTCAATACTTCATTACATTCACTAAAAATTGTCAGATATTGAATATTTAGTTCTTTGCATGTTTAAGTAAAATATTCTTTGATTATCATTATTAATATAAAGAGATAAATGACTCATTTTTCTAAATTCTTTACAATTTAATTTGGTACTTATATATACAGAACAAAACCCAGGATCTGTACTCGTCAGGATAATCGGCGATTCTGGATTTGGGATTTTTCCACATATTAGATCATTAGTTTAAATCTAATAAGATGACATGTAATTATAAAATGAAAAATATGAAATGGTAATTTATGACCTTAAGGAAATCAAAACAGACAAAAAAAATCTGAATGCTTTCAGATTTTATATTATGCCAAAAAGGGCTTTTTTTTTAACATTTTGTGTGTTACCTTTATTTATTAAATATCATGTTTTTCGCATTTAAACAACATAAAAGCCAATTCAACAGCAATATTACAAAATATTTAAAAACAGCATATCTTTAGAATTTCTGATACAGTCTCAAGAAGCATTGGAGATAAAAATTCTTTTTTCCATACAGTGTTGCCATTGCCCGTTTTGAAATCATCGAGTTTCTTGATAAAAAATTTGTTAAACATTTACAAAATTTGAAATTCAAAATTCGGGCTTCCCAAGTGCCCATATTTGGGTGGAGGACTATGTTATTCAAAACTGAATGTCTCTAGATACAAGAAACATTCATGCAGATTCTTCATTATTTAGTTTCTTTAAATATAATATATGGTGGCAACAGTTTGAAAAGTGAACCAACACAAAATGCTGCTTTGAGATTAATAGCCCTTTGGGTCTAATGCCCCTTTGGGCTAAATAAAGCTTAATATTTATTTGCTTTATTAAATATTTTTTTCAATTTAAGTTGTTTAATTTGCTTTATTTTTTGTGCTAATAATTTCTCTTTAATGCTATAGATAGACATAATTTCTATTGTTCAAGTTCTGTAATTGCTGCATCGTGAATTCTCACCAAACTGTGGATCAAAATTTTTTTGTTCTCAATAACTTTTCTGCCACTTTCTTCATTATCAGTAGTTGATATCTTCTGGATTTAGAACCATACCAAAGATCTTGCTGCCTGTTGATTGGTGATTAGGGCACTGTCATTGCAATGAAAAACTTCTGTCATATCTTCATTTATTACTACTTCTCACAAATTACATTAGCTGGAAAATTTTTCTTTCTGTTAGCAATATCTGAAAACCTTCACATTCGTGGCTATCATCACAAAGCTTAGTTAGCATCTGCTATACACTACTGGCGATGTCTCATGAGACTGACTAAAGACATGTTGTTCCGCTAAATTTTGTCTTGCTTGTATTGCATGCTGATGAAGTTAAGTCTCAATTATATCACTTTAGTTATTTATTATATTTATGACTGTTTCCCACATATAGTTAAGGATTATCCAGGGCTGGTGTTTGACTTTTGTGGCCTGGTGCAGTATCAGTAGGTCCAAAATTCTACTGTCAAGTGTCTCCCTAAATTCTAAAATTTTTTTGTGTTCCAGTAATTTTTCCAAATTTGAAAAATTTTGCCTTCCCTAAATTCTGCAGCCTAGTGCAGCTACAGTAGCTTTGGTATCAGTCCTGGGGTTAACTGAATAATAAATTACCTATTCTCAATACATATAGTATTAAATGCTATCTTTTGGCCTACATGTATTATTTACAAAAATCTCTTTTTTGCATATGGAGAAAAATTTCTGCTTGATGACAAACAGTTCTCTGGAATGTTATAGCTGACAATGCCCTTAAGATAGACTCTGAAATCTATCTTAAAGGCTACTATATAAATTCACATGTACTCAACCACATGTGTGGTACGTAGCTGAAAGTCAGGCTTATGCCGATGACTTTATGCTAAAAATAAATAGTGGCAACCACACTATTACAGAAAAAAGGCGGCCAAAGCACTAGAAAAACTAACATGGAGTGACAATTACAAATTAAAATTCAAGATTAAAAAAAAAAAAAAAAAAAAGGCAGAACTACCTTATGTTTCCCAAAGGGCATAAGATCAAAGCAAACCCTCCCTGCATCAAATGGTAAGAAGTCTACCTTAGGAGACAGGATATGCTGAAATACTTAGGCTTCACCTTGGAGAAAAAGCTAATGTGGGTCCTCCACTTAGCCAATGTCCGGGAAAGAACCAATAGCATAGTCAATAAGCTAAGCTAAATTGAATAGCTGAAAGTAAATGGGGCCTGAAAGGTAAACTGTTAAAAGAGCTTTACCTGTGAGATATTGAGTGCATGATACTTTATGGTTGTCTGGTTTGGGTGACTAACTCTGTCAGAGTTTGGCAGAAATTACACAACAAATTCAGCCTACTGTTCTACTCAAAATAACCATAGTCTACTCAAGAACTTCTACAGCCGTGTTACAAGTACTTGCACATACTCTCCCTCTAGACATCAAAGCCCAAATAGAGAAAACACAATATCGTCTCTTCCACTAAGCAGAAAATGCCATGCATAATGGTCAGATATTGATCAGTCGAAATGTTTTAAAAGACTCCAGCTTCGAATCCTTTTACCCCAAAATCTGCTCGACTCAGACTCCAAAGCCCTAGCTACATATTACTAATGGCAGAGCTTGATATTTCTTTGAAAGAAATGCCAAGTATAATAATAATAATAAATCAATGGAATAAATGGTTAAGAGAAAATTTACTCTCCCCCTTAAAAAAGTCGTGTTTACAAAAAGATTCAGTTGTACACCAAAACCTTTAGTACAAAATTAGCAGCATTTAATGATGTATTAAAATAGTTAAATACTAATTTTATCACAATAATGAGACCAGTGCATTTTATAATCTGTAAAAAGAAGTGCTTCATGAAACTTTAACTTTCATTTAACAAAAAAATACAAATTATAAAAACATGTTTCATTAAAAAAAAAAGTTGACTTTCCCCTTTGATAATTAAATAAACTGTGAAAATAAATCAGAATACGCCCTAAAATTGACTGCATTCTTATTTCATTTCCACTTCTACAAATATCTGCGTTTACTACTGTTACTTCACTCTCGTTTTCAGTATCTCCAATAGTTTCACACGTTTAATTCTTTCAGAATAGAAAAAGAGGAGTCAAGTTCTGCGGGTTATAACGGAAAGCATTAATTTTGAAGGAGAGAGCAGTTTTAACGATTTAAAAATTCTTTAGGGCTGACTTTCGAAATTGCAGCTTTTTTTAATATAAAAATAAATAATAATAAAAAATTGGATAAAAAATTTCAATTTAATCAAAATTAGTAATAGTAAGAATTGAATAAATGATAAAATAAATTGATTTTATAATACCTCATAAATAAAATATTAGCTCAAATACAAATACTTTAATAAGTTGCCTTATTAAAATGTCGTTTAGCTATTTTACTTTTAGAATACTGAACAAATATAACTCACTTGTAATTATAACATAGTTCAAAGAAGTTTAAATGCAAAATATTATTACTTATCACAAAAATTCTGTTGTACATAACTTCGCTGTTTAAAATTTTGCTTTAAACAATAATTCTGAATTACTGTACATAAAAATTCTAACCTTACCCGTTTGATATTAGCTTTGGATCCTGGATGAAACGGTTTCTTGCACATGTAATTATTATAACCTTTACCCATTTTTCTATATTATAAGAAACTAAACGTAAACAATCAATTGTATATTTTATTCTGGATATGTCTTCACTTCATTTGAAGTCGGCCAATATATTAAAATCTAATTTCATATCAATTTATCAGACGAGTTATTTATTCCTTCAGCAACAGAAAATACTGTTGTTTCTGAAAACAAAAGGAAAAAAAATCCGCCAATACAATAGCAAGTAATTTTAAAATATACTACAGAAAGAATAAAAATATTATGGGTTCAAGCTTTAAGGACAAATGTATGAAGAAAATCGCTTGCAATGCGAAGTTTTGACAGACGGCGTTTCTGTATTGCAAATGATGTCGTCAGGGCCATCAACAAGCAGTGTGTTGATTGGACATACGACTGTTGATGCATGTTATGAACAGTGAAAATGAAAATAATATTCAGTAAAGATTTGCTAATTGGTTTCAGTTTTATTCCAAGATGATTGAATTTTGTACCTTTCGTCGCATGGTCATCTTTATTATTGGTTTGATAATGTACGTTGGAGTATTTTTAAGCGATTCTGATTTTGAAATGTTACATGAATAATTAAATACTATTATTATAACTTTATTTGTCAGTTGTAAATGTAAATTCTTATGAAATATGTATACATATTATGCCGTTATATTTTTTAATGTGTAAGAATAAATATTGTTTCTAAAATCGGAACATAAATCGGTTCCCTTAACATGAAGTTTTTAAATTTTTCATTGTATCTTAATTATTATTTTTTTAAATTTATGTCTTAAAAGTGTATATGTTATGTTCTGGGACAGGCATGAGTAGTTTGCTCAGTTAATTGTCACCACAAATGTTAAATAAAAATAAAAATTTATATTTAAATCTGCCTTAATTGTAAGTTTGCTCTTCATATGGATTAACATCTATGCTATAAACTTTTATTTATGATATATATATGATTGGTTCTAAATTTGTTAACTTTTTATCTTTACATATGCACATAGATACACAGACTGTTGTTTCAATATACAGCTCAAAGCAAATTAAAAAAAATAATTACATGTGTATTTAAGATTTTTACTTTTGTTTTAATATGTTATTAAAAGTAAATGACAAAAATTTAATACAATTCATATATTCCAGAACTTCACTTATTGTGCTTACAATAGAAAGTTTTCTCACCCCTTCCAATGGAAAATACCTGCACCATCCTGGAAGTCGAGAAGAAAACAAATCCAGTGCACCATGTTGGCAGAATGAGGACTATTTTATCAAACAGCACTGTGCTCCGTGTTCTGAATTTGAAAAGGTGATATACTTTTAGGATTACATTTTCTACGAATGATCATTTTTCACTGCTTAATAGTTCCCTGTGAATATTATATACTTTTTTCAAAATTTTTCCTCTGTAATTAAGCATGTACTAGATACTGATTTACATTAATTTTCTTTCATAGTAAAATATATCTAAATATAATTGGATTTCTATATGGCAGGTGTTTATTTAAAAAATTTTTGGTGGAACACTAGCCAAACTATTAATTTTTATTTACAAAAATTATCATTCAAATAGATAATTTCATTCTCTGTTTAGTAATGTATATTGAAAATCTTCCCATAAGATTTCATATTTTTCTATCTTAAAAAAATATTATTGGAAATTAATGAAAATAAATTACTACTTTAATTAGATTAGATTAGCACATATGTAAAAATAAACATCACATGTAAGTCATTCAACATAATCAAAGAAGAAAAGTAAGCGGAATTCTACAGCGGTAGCAAGTATGTTAGTTTAAAAGTCGGCCGATATTGCTTGATGTGAGCGAGGTCACTTCAATCTTTCACCGATAGGGCCAGAGAGGGACTGACTCATTCAGTCACAAATTCCCCCCTACTGGATGAGAGGGGAAACCTAGTAGTGCCATCTTTTTGTTTTTTTTTTCTATGACACTGTATTTGTTACCGATATATACATTATACACCGTATACGAAGTAATTGTATACCCATTTAAGATATGTTCATATTAATAACTAGAATTTTACTTTACGATTAGAGCAAGGAAGGAGTTTGAAACTGGCACTGAGAATCCATTCATTGTCCCTTCATTGTTAAAAATCCTGTAACATATATAAATCCATACTACGTACATATAATATGCAAAACAGAAATACGTCTGACAATTTCAGTGAAAACGTATTTTACCCGGGTGTAACTTAAGGAAAAGCTTGAGACTGCAATTCATTCTGAACTTTAATTTGTATAATTTAAACTTGTTATGTAGTTAATCTGTGTATATAAATATACACCTTTGTGAATGAATGGAGATTTTCATTGGTTTAATGTCCTTGGTTTTAGATTGAGAGTTGGCCCTCGCTAACATCAGCAGTCTAAGGCGGCCAAATTTACAAATGAAGAATTAATCATATTTTTTATTGCAGTCATTTTAATAAAGCTTTGGTTCATCAACAATAACAAAGCATATCTATTTGTCTCCAGCTAAATGATTTTGTTATTGTTTAGGATTCATCCATACATGTAGGTAGTGAAGAATTTTAAAGATTTTTTTGTTAATCTTTGGATTATGGTAACTTGGCGATTTTTTGGCGACCAACCCTGCTACAGCAACCTGCTAGTTTTTTTGGTACTTACGTATTATCGCAACCAGGTTGGCGCGATTTGTAAGTTTGAGTAAAAAAGTATGAATAGAAAGAAAATGTACATTAATTAATTACAGATAATTTTTAATACAGTTTTTTATATTATTTTGTTTTAAAATATAAAATAGCAATTAAACCCTTCCGGTTTCGAATTTGAATAAGTTGCAGAATTATTTTTTCGGCGGAAATCTTTTGGCTATTGCTTTTAGCACTGATTGAAAACTGTCTTCGCCATTAACAGCTTGAGCTTGGCGCCATATAAATTCGATACGGTATGAGTCAAGATGATGACGGGTTGTTCCTCTCTGTTTTTTGTTGCGCCATTTGGCTGAGCCCCACATGCGCTCTACATGTTGTGTGTGAACGCCCGTGTTGGGATCCACAAAGTTATATTTGTGATTAACAGTTCCATACAGAAATCCAGCATTTTTGAACTCATTTGTATTGTATCCTTTCCAGCAATCCGAATAAATGATGCTTCCTTCCTTGATATTTTCGCAAATTTTTTCCATGAGGGTAACGGCGCTTCTGTTAGGTACAGTAACCAAAAAAAGTCTCTTTCTTTTCTTGGCAAATTCCGCCGAAAACCCATTGCTGTGGTAGTACACGCCCAGTGTTATTTATTCTTTTTACAAAACTACGTATAACATGTAGGGTTGCCGTAAGTAGGGTCGCCAAATTTGGCGATTTATGCGAATTTTGGCCTGGTTGCGTTAATATGTAAGTACTGTTTTTTTTGGACGCCATTTTGTTTTCATGAAGTAAAGGCATGTTTTTTTTTTTTTTTTTTTTTTTTTTTAAACTCAACATTTTTTTTCAACAATCTGCTAGCCAAATTATGCTTATGCTAGAACTTTTATGGAACAAAAGTGCTTAATCATGACGAAGATCAGGTGTGAAATTGGGAGAAAGTGCAGAATCGCCCACTGCTTGCCGCATTTTTAAGAATTGCATATACATGGTATCCATGTACACGTCGACCTATTTTCACTTAAAAAAACATCCCTGAATTGCACAAAAATGACATTGCGCAGACTCTTGACTTTATCCATGTGCACTGCTAAAGTCCTAGCTAGGAACCTTTATCGCCTTACCAAAATGTCGCTAAACTACCTGTTGCCATATTCCAAAGATTAGCCGATTTTTTAATGTTTTCATTGGTAATTTGTTCATTTCTGACACGGGAGCTATTTAAAAGCATTGTTTTTTTAAATAAGGCTGTGAATTTTCTTTAGAAACAATCATAAAAGTATGCATTTCCTTCAGGTGTTCTTTTCTTGCTTTTTCTTCATGTAAAAGTAGTGTTTGATGGTTTTTTTAGCTTTAATATAAATGACTGCTTTAGACACCCCACATAATCATACTTTTACTATAAATCTGCATAGTACTGATTAACAATTTCAGTGAAAAGAAATGAATGTATATAACATCAGTAGAGGACATTGTAAGCATATGTAAATATTAATGAAGTTATGTCAAATTTCTCACTGAAACAGTATTTCGATATTTAAAATTTTTTAGATCAAAATTTCAATCCTTAGCACTATGATAGCTTGGCTGTAGCAGTTTATTGTGTAATGGTAACTGTTTTCATTCATTCTTTTGGTCTGGTACATGTTAATCCTTAATTTGTTTTCTATGGAATAAATGGAGAGGGTTAGGGATTAGTACAATATTCTTATTGATCTCGGTAAAGTTAATAAAGTAATTCAACAGGAAGACATGCAGTTACATGCTACAATAAAACTTATAAATACAGTGTTAAGCGTTACTTATAAATGGATTTGAAAAAGCTAAGAAATAAGCAAATGATTTGGTTACATCTATAAGGTATGTAGTTCAGTTCAGCGATGTAAACTATAGAATTTTTTTTTTAAAAAAAGAGTTTTCTTTTGTTGCAGGATTGAGCACAATTTAGAGAAAGCAGGTTTTACAGTTTTTTTTTTACTACATTTATGTTTTGTTTTTTTATGAAAGACTACATAATTTTGAAAATTTTTAATATATAAAATATTTTATGTAAGTGTGTAATTTTGAAATAAAATTATTAGTGGTAATGAATTATGTAATAATCTAAGCATGGTATAGAAAATGCACTTTTAAAGGAGACCTGGGTAGGAGCCCATATATTATTTTAATCAGCCTTGAATATATTAATTATAGGTACTTTTCCATTTTGCCGGCACAAGCGATGAAGTCACCAAAAATGGTACAATCGATGCCAAACGTATTATCCTCGCTCGTAACCTTTTATGCCTCATTTTCAAAACACGTTGCAGCCATTTCTTATCAGATTGATTGTTTCTTTCAATACTGGCATGCAATTACACAGAATTTTTACCAGATAGTTCAATTTTATGTCCTAAGTCAATTAGGATGCAATCACACTGCTCACCTGATGGCAAAAATATAGAAAAGGCAAAGTCAAGGATTAAATTCATCAATTCTAATGAGAATGCACTAGTGAAATAAAGCACTGCGGATTTATATAATTTCTGAGTAAGCTATTTGTACAAATTGAAATAATTCTTGCATTTAAACTTGTATTCCAAATTAAGATTTAACTCTAAATGAATGTAGATAATTACTGAGAGAATTAGATTTTTGTAGCGTAGTTTACGTGAGATGAGATCACTTGGGTCACGTGATATGAAACCGCAAATCAGGATGTTGTACCATGAAAGCATAGTAAATTCTTAATGTCTTTTTACAAATTTATCATCTTTACTTATTGTCTTTTTACAAAATTTTAAGCGATATTAAAATGTTTATGCCTTCTAAATAAAAATTTCTTAGAACTAAAATTTTTTATGTGTATTGTTGCCAATAAAGTCTGCTTGGCGAGATTTATGCCTGCGAAACAGAAAAGTATATTAATTTATATATTTTGTATTTAAAATATTTATGATTTAAAATATTTTGTATTTAAAAATGTTATTCAATCCAATATTTTTTCTTGAAAAGTGAAAAATCATTGTATTTCATTTAAAATTTGTTTACATACACAATTTTAAAAGAAGACAGTATTTTGATTTATGTGAAATGACAGTTTAATTTTAAAATGGTAAATTATTGCCAAATAATTCTTTTGAAATATTTTAGATTTCTTTTAGTTTTTGTAAATAAATTCTCTATTTGGGAAGCGATTTTCTTTCACTTTATAATTTACATGCTTTTTCTGCAGGTAAGCAGACATCTCCCTGCTTGTGTTCCAACAGGCTTTAAGGAAATGGTTTCGTGCAAGATATCGGGTGATGTATATAGAAGGTATACAATTTTATATTTATTGTCGAAGAGACTGTTGTATTTAAATATCTTTATGTAATTTAAAATGCAGTAAAATTCTGTTTAACTGAAGTTAGCATTTATTAAACTAATTGATAAATCCTCTTGACCTAGAGTGATAGAGAATGAAAATCCTAAAACCAATCTGCTTCTTAAAATAAATTTTTTTCTGCTTCATTCTTCAGAAATAAAATACATATTTTATAATGCAGAATGACCTCACTATGTATAAGTATTTGTGAAAAATTATTGATCTTCAGAATCTGACTTTTGAGTATTTAACATGTAAGTTAATTAAAAGCCTTTTTGTACTGTAAAAGAACTTGAAAATTACTAAATTATCAACAATATTAAAGCTAAAATTTCAAATACAAATATGTATATGTATAAAACCAGCACCTTCCGACTGTATTTTTCAGTAAACAACATGAATTGGTATACTGTTATCTGTCATGACTATATTCTAGGAAATAGCTTAGCATTTATTAAACATTGTTAGGAAGTATATTTCTATTGTTACATTAAAACGTTATACAGCTTTATGATAATTTTTTGTCAATTCATTTTCAAATTTGTTTTGTACAAGCGATTAGTTCTTAATTTCTTTCACTTTAATTTATTACAACAATATGCAGTTTTTAAAAATTTTCACAGACAAATACAAAAAGAAAAAATCTGAAAGGTTTTAGATTTTTAAATTTGCCCAAAGGACTTTGCTAAGATTTTTTATGCTTTTGCTGAGCTTGCAGTCTGCTATTAGACTCACTCCTACTAAACTGTTTTTTTTTTTTTTTCCTTTTTAGCTTTATTATTAAGCACCATTTTCTTCACACTTACACTGTATACAAATCAACAGCAAAATCACAAAAATTTTAAAAGCATCTTAGCAGTATACACGAAAAATTCCTGATGCAGCATTAAGTGTTGGCATATATTTTTTTCCCTATCTTTTTTCAGTTCAGTTTTCTTACTAAGCTGGCTTTACAAAACTTTTGTCTTTTTATTACTAACATTTGTGTGTTTACTTATTAATCACATTCTTGGCACTTATGCCACATAAAGTTCAATTCAACAGCAAAATCACAAAATATTTAAAAACAGCATATCTTTGGAATTTATGATAGACAGTCTCTGCAGTAAAAGTGTTTTTGACATTTTTTAATCCAAAATTTGTTATTGAGTTTTTTAATCCAAAATTTGTAACGTTTTACAACACATGAAAGAGACAATAAAACAAATTCCAAATTCTAGCTTCGACATGCCCATGTTTAGGTGGAAGACTACATTATTCAGAATTTGATGTCTCTAGGTACCACTGTTTTATCACAATGCGAGAAACATACATACATTCATGCAGATTCTTCATTATTTAATTTCTTTAAATATAATACTGGGTGATAATATTTGTGGCAACATTTTGAAATGTAATACACTGTTTATACTGATTTGATGCAAACTGCCATTTCGAGACTAAGGAGTCTTCCCCTTAAAAAAATTATCATAACATTTTAACGCAACAAAAGATTAAGCTTAAACATTTTGCATGATTAAGCTGCATAACATTTTAACGTGACAAAAGAATTCCATTTCATAACACTGATTAATGAATACTGAGAAACTATTACATTTGTAATTTCAGAACTCGCCTTCTAGAGTCAGAATTGACATAAGGGCTAAAAATGGTAAAACTTTAAGTGCTATCAGTATGTTCCTAAACATCATATTATGAAAATAATTACAGTCATACCTTTTATAATGAACATCTATTTCACAAATTTTTATATTTTATTTTTCTGATGAGACATTGTTTAAAATGTAAATTTCTAAATAAAAATATCCCCATAGGACAAACTAATAACTAATGTTCATCACACCTCAAGTAATAAAAGAAAATTGTTTTTTGCTTATTGATTTTTTTTTTATTTCTACGAAGAATTTTATATTTACTATATAAATCAAATTTTTGAAAGTCTTGCCATATATTTTCATGGCACTTTGTAACTTTTCAATTTTGAAATGCATGTTTTAAGCTTAATGTTGCAATTTGCTCAATGATAAGCAATGCAAGCATATATCTGCTTATGATTTGTTCTTATAAATAACTGAAACTGTGTTTAACTACAACCATTTACTACACACAAAGGGCTAAACATGTTTGTTTGTAAATGAGAAAAGAAAGGGTTCTGAACAAAGGCAGAAAATACCACCACTGATGTTTACTTTGCTAGAACTTGAATAATATCAAAGCATAATTATAGATAATGGAAATTTTCATTAAATGCATTTCCTTTCAACAAGACTTTTTTGGTTTTCAGGCATAAAATTTCCTGTTTTATCCTAGAAGGGATAGCCAATGAGACAATGCAGAAAACTGATTCAGAATCATTTATTTGAAAATGGCCAAAAATATAAACTTTAATTAAATTGCATCAGCAATTTTTCGTGTGCTTCTGAAATTTTCAGCCATTGCATTTCTTTTAAAGAGTTAAGCATATTGCATCAAAGTTTGGTATTTTACCAAATAGTTAACAACATCCTAAAAAATTAATAAGATTTTAGAAATTCTGCTTGTTCCAAATGTATAAATAAGTATGTTTATGTATATTTTGTACTGAATATCTCTTTAAAGTGGAAAATGCTTTTAAATTTGTAACATCATTTCACCACAGTCAATTTCAGGAGTTTGATAAATTCAGGAAAAGACACTGGGTTGTGACAAAAGGAATATGCCATGAGAATAAGGATATAATGATTAAATGAAAAATTAGTACATTGAAAGTAATTTCAGAAATATGACCCAAAGACATCTTTGATATGAATGAAAATGGCTTATGAAATACTTTCAGATAAATATTATATTAAAATATTTAAGATTGTAGATGATATATTATCTGAAATTTTCATTGAAGCTGCAATATAAACCTGTTAACCGGGGAATAAAATTTTGTGAAACTCGTTTCACACTGGGACTTTTTTCATAGTGATAAGTCATCAAACCTCAGGTAATAAAAGAAAATTGCTTTCAACTTTTTTTTTATTTCCACAAAAAATTTTGTGATATTTAATATATAAATCAAGTATCTTCGGTGTTCAAAAAATTAATTTGCGATATAATACTTCTTTGAAGCAATGTGGCATACTTTTAAAGAAAAAAATGTGTTTAGTCACATTTTGGAAAAAATAATCATTGAAATCACTAATACATAAAATACTAAATGCAGACTAAAATCAAGCCAAATTACGCAAATTCGATTCACGTTGTATAACTGCACAAGTGCTTGCACCGACCAGTTGTTCGCAAATAGCACTCAAGTACCAGATTGTAAAAACATGACTGTACATATACATGACTCATCAAGATTATAATGCCATATAATCACACTAGGTTTAAAGATATAAAAACTACATAAAGCATAATGCATGCAACATAATGCGGTTAATTTCAGTGACAAAAAATGCCATTATCCCCAGCTAATAGGTTAATATGTGTTGTTCTTTTGCAGGATTTTGTGACTTTTGCAGGATTAAGTAGACATCTGACAACATAAGCATCTCTTAAGAGAATTTTTTTTATAACTTTTTTAAATGTTATCTATTACGAGATAAAAATAAATGATTTTTTAAATGCAAATTAAATATATGTATATTATATCTGTTTTAGCTGTGATAAAGTTCTGTGGCTAGAAGAAAGAAACTTCTTTATATTTGAAAGTTGTATGGCCTGCTTTGGAATTATAGGAGCAATAATTGTATCTTTTCGTCAAAAACAGCTAGATCAGAGGATGATGCAAAGAATTCAACAACAGATATCAGCTGGAGTTTAGGTATCATTATTAAAAGGATAACTGCTACTTATTTTGTACTTTATTTATAAATGTAGTAGTTTTGTAAAAAAAAAAAAAAAAAAAAAAAAATGTTTAAATATGTAAAGATATTTTACACTGCACACATAAACTTAAATAACAACTGCCATGATAAAATATGGAAAGGATTTGATAGGACTCTATAATAGTAGTCAATTTTAGCAATAGTTATTTTTTCTATCTCAGCATATTGCTATGTGTTTAATTTAAAAAGTAACATTTTTATAAATATGCATTTAATGTATGTATGTATAAATGTAACTTCAACTTGTACAGAATAAAATGTATTGCAACAAAATGTAATTTATTTATTTATCTTTGATATTACATATAATTTCAGTCCACACTTCTGTCTTCTGAAATTCTTGAAGTCCTTTCATTGAACATAGACTCAGCTTGATATGGTACTTTTCTATTTCACTAAGATATTCACTTTTTATTAATAAAAGTAGCCAGTCAATTATCTAAATAAAATAAAGATAATTATGTAAAAAATTTGTGTATTTTAAAATTTTCACAGAAATAAATTATATGCATTAACTAGCTAGAAAACTATAAAAATTAGGCATAAATTAATACTTTAGTACACAGTTACCTGCAAGATATTTTTCTATGTTAGGCAAATATAGAAAATTTTACAAATAGTAGCATGTTAGATATGGAAGAAACCAGTTTTTACTAAACCTGTTCCCAGTAACGTTGAACATGCTGCTAAATAAAATTTTCACGTGATTTAATGTATTTTCAGCATGCGTGATGATTTTACTATTCATATTGTAATACTACACTCTCAAGATGTTGCTTGGTAGTATATTTAATCAACATGTAATTGTCAACATTTGTAAACATTAATATAAGTAATTAAATTAAAAATAGGAACATACTTTATCAGCAATTTTATTCCATTCTTCTGTGGTAGTGAGTTTCTTAACTGCAGTTGGGAGCTTTTCAAGTAGTAGTTGGTGACTTATATTTTGTATTGGAAAAAAACTATAACTGCATTCTAATCCTGAACAGCCAATAATTGTAGCTAAACAAACATCAACCAGAAATAAAAAAACCTGAAAAAAAAGAAAAAAAAAAAAAAAAAAAAAAAAAAAAAAAAAAAAAACCACACTAAACTTACTTAGAAAACGCAGTTAACTTGTTAGATTTCCATTTTTTCTCATTAAGAGATGACATCAAAATGTTTTTTTTTATTAAATCTAATAATAAAAGCATTTAACATTCCATGCACAGTTTTGTGCAGTATATCTCAAGGAAAGCATACACGCGAAAATAATATTTAACCCTTTTGTGATAGGTGCCGCAGTCACCAAACTTCTCTGTCTGAATAATGCACTAATGGGATGCATTTTCTTCTGGTGACGGGTAATTCACACTGCTAAGCATAACTTTGGACTGTAAATTTAATTCACATAAATTAAATCTATGATCTAGTTCTATTTTTTGCAAGAAGAAGTTCATTCAGGTTGTTATCAGAATAATTTTAAAACTTTATCATTACATTCTCTTTAAAAATTCAATAAAACTAGAAAAATTCTATAAAATAAAAATTAATAACAATTATAAGCATTCTATAAAAATTCTAGAATAATAAAATTTTTGACTTTCCTAAAGTAAATAAATATATCTGAAAAACATTATCCAAACAATTAGATTTTATTTTATTAAAAACAAAAATTATTCAAAATCTCCTTTATTAAAAAACCAGCATGAAAACAATTAAAAAAAAGAAGTAATATTTCAAAAAATGATTAGGTCTTTTTGATAAATTTAACCGAAATAATTAAACACTTACATTTGTTCTGGCACAACCTAAAAATTTTATGGAGTAAACTAAGATGATATTGTGTGAAACTGTTTCTTTTACAATATATTGTATTACAACATAATCATAAAAAAATCAATTTCTTTGATAGCACTTCCAATATTAATATTTGGTGCTCCCTACAAAATAAAAAGTTTTCAAATCTTGAAATGTCCTAGTCAAAAAGAGGTGCTGTCACTAAGATGTAGAAGGCATGCACCTGCATCTGTATCTGAATCATTATTTACTATCACTTTCTAATTCTTTAGAAATATCATCACTGTCATTAATGCCACAAAATGATTCATCACATGTATTGCCAAATACTATTTTTGTTTGGCCATTTGAAGAATAAAAAATATTTTGCTTAAGAATATACAAAACATTCCTCTCAATACTAACCAGAATAAATGAATAAATGCTCTGAAATCCTAGAATCCCCATATCAGCAAAAAATAAGGGAACAACCAAAACAGGTGCAGTTTGCAGGTGCAACTGCACCTGTTCTGGATTCACATGTTCCCTTATTTTTTGATGATAAGGTACAGGTGCAACAGCTGAGTGACTATAACAACTGAGGCAACTATAACAGACCAACTATAACAGCTGAGGCAGTTAAAGAGTTTTGTTTATTTACATTACTCATTCCCACTACTCCTGCTGTCATTCCAAAGCAAAAATAAAATAAAAATTGAAAGGTTTCAGATTTTACAGTTGCCCAAAAAGAGTATATAAGGTTTTTATGCTGTCTCTGTGCTCTAAGTCTACTAGTCTGTTGTAACACTCACTCTTACTAACCTACTTTCTTTTTGCCTATTCAGCTTTATTATTAAGTATCATTTTCTTCACACTTATGCCATTAAAATTCAACAGCAAAATTACAAAAATTTTAAAAGCAGCATAGCAGTATTTGTTTAGAATTCCCAACGCAGTGTTAAGTGTTGGCATATATTTTTCTGTTCCCCTTCCCTTTAAGTCTTTTCTCAGTTCATCATATCAATGTTCAGTTTTCTTTCTAAGATGGCTTTACAAAACTTTTTTTTTTGTCTTTCTATTATTAATGTTTTGTGTGCTTATTTTTTAAATAACACACTCTTAGCACTTATGCCACATAAAATTCAATTCAACAGCAAAATCACAAAAAATTTAAAAACAACATACCTTTAGAATTTCCAATAGACAGTCTACCCTGCTGTAGATAAAAATGTTTCATTCTTACAGTGTTGCCACTGCTTGCTTTGAAATCCTCGTGTTTATTAATAAAAAATCCATTAAAGTTTTACAAAATATGAAGTAGATAATAAAATTAAAAATTCGAGCTTCCAGGTGTCCATTCATGCAGATACTTCATGAATTTCTTTAAATGTAATACAGGGCAATAATATTTGGTGGCAACAATGTAAAATGTGATATAATGCATTTAAGTGTTTCAACACAAATGCCGTTTCAAGACTAGTAACTCATTCGGGATTAACGTCCCTTTCTGGCTAAAAAATACTGCAACAAAATAAAGGTCAATATTCTCCAAACATGATAAATTCTACTATTCAATGCATAGAGCAATAAAAAAATACCAGTTTAATATTTTGTCCAAAAATTCATATGTGAAAATTCAAAAGTACCTGTCCCTTAGAATCAATTTAAATGGCGATTCATTTTTGACACACCTGGCCATGAGAGAATGTTTGAGGCTGATGTATATGCGAAACACGCCTGTTCCAAAAGTGTAAAAAAATGTAGCTAAATCTAAAAGAATGATTTTCAAAAATTTAAATGAGCAGTTTAATTTAACAAGCAGTTTTCCCCAAACATTTTGCTTGTGATTCTTTGTTAATATAATTTAAATATATACCATTGAAAACTGGTAATGAAAATTATAATCCTAGTTTTACATTTTTGACAATTTATTTTTAAACATTAAAGAATTTTTTTATTTTGAAATCAGTTGTATGAGATAATTTATATATACTTTGATTCATCTGTTCGATAAGACTATGCATTAAATTTAGACAGATTTTCATTAAACTGATTAATTTTACAATTTAACTAGTTTAACAGTTATTTTTTATCCATGCTCAGTTTTTGTTGACATGCATGTTCAATGCCTACTTTTTAAAATTAAGATAGAAATTTTCTTGTTCACACATGCACAATAATAATAAAGCAGAAATACCAGTATTTAAACAGGTAGCAGCAAATTCTAAACGTGAAATTTTATTGTTATTGTTGTGACTATCTCACTTCTTTGTCAGTAACATCAGAACAAACCCACAAAATACATCATGACAAGGAGAGCAAGATTGCATCTGTCGTTGGCAAGAACCTTGAGCACAGTACAGGTGACAGTACAACTTTGCTCAGTTCTGTTTCCAGCTTTGATGGAGAGCACACAGGGGTATGGCTTCAAGGGTCTCCCACCCATCTTTCCCTACTAGCAACCTCTCGAGAGGACTTTCGGCTTTAATTTAGAGAGCTCCCATACTGCATAGACATTATACATTTACAAACATCCATGCCTTCTCTGGGATTTGAACCTGGGCCCTTTGGAACAGCAGTCAGCATTGCTAACCACTACACTGGCTAAGCAGCAGACAATTTTAAGCTTTATTTAAATAAGCAATTAATAATATGATATATTCAATCATATGAAAGATACTAACACAATTTAATAATTTTTCATGTTAATTGTTTCAACCACTAACTTATCAAATACCTGCAGATGGGCTCAAATATTTAAGCACAAAGTTATACTTTAGCTGAATTTATGTTTATTATTAATTAATGCTATGAAAATTCTGGACTTCAACTGAAGTTTTGAAATTTACTTTTGATATAATCAAACTGGAAAAGTAGACTCCATTATCATTGAGATACTGCCAGAACACTCTTATCATAAAAGCACAGACAAATTCTCTAATTTTTTTGATAAATTACACAAAATTTGAAGCTTAATATTTTCAGGTGTATTACAATTATTACAGCAACATAAATCGTAGTGTGCACAGATTTCCAAATGGAAAATTATAATACAATAATTATGCTCTTACATGAAAACAAAGATGTGTAATTTTATAACAAAATAAAATACATAAACAGTTAGTAACAATTCAAAATTAAAAAATATAATCAATGCTTGTTAAAAGAACTCCTCACATTCTACAAGAATGTTATAGTGAATGACCACTATCCTAAAATGGATTTAATACATTCTCATCATTTGGAAACTTTGTAGAAACTACTACATTTTTTGGAATAGGAGATAAGAAAAACTATCTATGCTATCCCAGGATTTATACAACATATCCTCCAGTCTAAAGCTGAACGTGTGACCATTTACACTATGAAAAGCACATATAGGAGAATGAGATAATTCCTGATAATTTTTATATCGGTCTGTTATAATAGAATTATCAGTAAAATAACTGGTCCTGATAGTGAAAACATACTGTATAAAAATTAATAAATGAGATTTCCTGCATATTATTACTGAAAGAAAACTTACTTCTTTCATTGTCATCAACTGGTATTTAGATTTTGAATCGCAAAGGACTTTGATCCACCCAATAGTTTCTAGAAGCCAAGATATACATTTTGTAGCTTGGCTTACTTCACTTTCCTTATTTAGAATGCCAGAAAGAAAACATTTGTAAACAGAAATGTAAATGAGAGCTTTATCCCTAAAAAGAAAATTGAACATTTTCTTGAATGTCATATAATAATATGAGTAGTTAAATAATTTACATACATAATTACAGTAATTACATACATTACATATCATAAGAAAACCTGAATATGGAACAACTACATTTCAGTATTTTGTAAAGGACTTAATTTGATAAATCACAAGATGGTGATATCTAAAATATACATTAACAAATATATTCTGTGATAAATAGCAGTTACTGCTCTTACATATGAAAATAAAACTAGAAGTTTTTAGATTTGTGGGTTTGTCTTGTATCTGGAATAAGGTAAATTGTACTGGCTATAGCTGCCAACTCTTCAGGGTTTTTATCACATCTCTTTGTCTCCCAGTAGATCATCGAATCTCCCATTTTTAATTTTTAGCCCCTTATTTTGCTGCTACTGACATCTTCATCTTTTCATCCATCAAACTGCACAATGAAAATGAGTGGCTGATGCAAGGTGTTATGCGAAGAAGAATGCAGAAATGAATGAATCTGCATACATGCTCAGGTTAAAGGGAAGTGATAGGATCATAACCTAACCAATGTGACTGCTATGCTTTTTTGTTTCACATGACATAGTGTTTTGAATTTGCAGTTAAGTGATAAATTTTATTATTTGGCATTAGTTATTAATTTTATTTCTATCATAATTAAAAGTACTCTAAAAAATAAGCTTTTCTTTCCTATTCATGATTTTGTCCATGTTTAAACAAAATGAAATAAAATCAGTTAAAAAACATAAAATTCAGAATAGCTTATTAACTATTACTACGTTTTATGTCAGAATCCCACTACAAATAGTTCAATAACTGAATTATACATTACAAAGTGAATTTAAATCAGTATCGTGAGTGTGAAGTGAATTTAATCAGTTTTTCAAATTTCAAGGTTGGCAGCTATGGTATTGCTATGTAAGCAGAAAAGAGAGCTAGTATAAGAGCGTTTCACAGCAATTTTTTTTTTCTCTTATCAAAGAAAAGTATGATTGACTGAAAAGTAAATTGCATTTTAAATGGAATTCCCATATAATATTATTTTTAATCAATTTACTCAGTACTATCATGGATGGCAAAAGCTGGGTGATGAGATATGTCATGGCCATCTAATGACTGTGACAAAGCAAAAATATGAGAGAATGAATACACTATATAAGAAATATGAAATACACTATATAAGGGAACAAGTGAGTAACTTATGCAGAAACCTGCGTATCTTGGGCAATGGTACAAGTGTTGGTACCATTGCCCAAGATACACAGATTTGTGTGGTCATTGTGGTTGTTTGGATATTATGTATCCCCATGAACTGGTGACAGTTAAAAGCAGGCACACATTGATTTTTACATGAAAATGCTTGAGGGATTTCACCGAAGGCTGTGAAATGATATCATGAAGATAAACATTTCAGTGTCTCATCCGCTGCATATTAAATTATAGTTAGCATATGAATATTTCCAGACGAATCGGGGCCGACCAGCAGTTGAGTAGTAAAATTGTTTAACACTTGGTAGCTCCGACCTGGATATTCGATTCCAGGTAAACGGGTTGACTGTATGGATGTTTTTGTGGTGTTTTCTGTGCAACATGTATACGAGCCAGTCTCTCTAAGAAAATCCTCCACACATCCCTCTTCTTTGGCGGATAGCTCTCCTTTGCCATAACCAACTAAACCAAATCAGATGAATCTGCATCAATAAAAATCAACTGAGGTGCAGTGGTGGAAAAAATAATGGTTTTCAAGTTCTTTAATTAGGTAGGTTATGTTTAACAGTAATGCCAGAAAGTCATCACACCATCACTCTCAAATGATATACAGTACAAAGTCCGTAATCCGGACGCCCATTATCCGGAATGATCTATAATCTGGACCTCAATGCCACAAACTTTACGCATGCGTGTAAAGAATGTGCATACATTACACACGCGCGTAATGTATGCTTTATGCATGAGCGCGTTGAAAGAAATGTTTAATAAAGTAAACAAATAAATATTAAGCTTTTTTTTTGTAAAATTTGATACCCTTTAGATCATAATTGCTCTTTATTTCATAAATTATGGTTTCATATTTTTAATTGTATAATTTCTGCATGCTATCTTACCAGATTTAAATTGATGATCTATAATCCGGAAAAAACCCCTAATCTGGAATCGCCGAAGTCCCGAGTCTGGATTACAGACTTTGTATTGTACATATGTTTTCTTACTGGTCGCTGTGTGAAAGATTTGGGAATAGTAATCAAAAAATCAAATCATTGTCCATTATGAGATCACCTCAAATAAAAGTACAACATGGATAATGGAACTTTACCACACCTTCACTTAGTTTACAGTCTAGATCTTACTTCTTATTAAAGAAGGAACATAGGCCTTTATAAAATGCCAAAGCAACCCTTAAACGTTCATGAAAATTTAGTACATGAGTTCATTAAAGTGGTCATGCCAAAACAGCTGGATATGTGTGTACTACGAGAAAGCTGTGTGGTCTCCCAGTTTGTGTAAAATAAGAACATTGTAAAATGTAATATTAAAAGTAAAAACCATAATTTCAAATGATAAAATAGTACTTATAAATGTGAAAATTAGAATAGAATAAAATTTTAAGATTTATGATTATTTGTAATAATTAATGGGTATATAAAATTTTTATAATTGTGATATTGTGTGTAAAAATTTCTGGAAATCCTTAGCTGAAATATCAAAATTGTGATGTGAATGTTCCAGAAACAAGAACTTTTTACAGATTGGACTCAAATCTTAATAGGACTCTAAAAATGTGCAATTATTTTACAAGAACATAGCACTTAAAATTATTTAATTCTTCAAAAGTAATTTTACTATGTTTTGTATTTTCCAAATTATCTCTTTCATATTTTGTTGCTCTAATGCTTTTTCTCTCAAAAAGGCTTCTCTATCGCTCCACTTTCTTCTTTTTGAAGGAGGGAATGTGTAAAATAAAAAGTATGAATGCAAACTTCTAATTTGAATTGGCTATAACATCTTTGATTTTTTATTTAACTTGGGGACTTCATCTCTCTATCTTATAAGTGGCACTATAAGTCTAAATCGAGTCATTGAAATTAATCATGCGATCCTACATAGCGCTTGATACAGATAACACTTGCCCAAACAAATAATTGTAAACCAAAATGTTTTCCACTCAGAATTGAAACGCTTTTACTCCCTCCCTTCTTCCTCTGAATTGCTACATCCTTTTTTTTCAATTATGCTTTCCTCCTGGCAAGACATTCCATAGAATCTTTAATTTAGTATATATTACAGCTGTAGAAATATAAATACATATCCTTTTTGATGATGAAATTATATAACTTAAATTCAGTTTGGCGACTATTACAGAAAATTAATATAATTCTAAATAATAAACAGTAACTTTCCCAATTTATATCTAAAAAAAGGACCTTATAAATAAATTTATACCCCCAAAAATTGCTCTATATTATATAATAGCTAATATGACTTGTACTGTACATATGTGCAGGTGCGAATATGAGCAAGGTGCAGAATTGACATATTTACTATATATTACTCATTACAAAATATAAATAATATATTTACATGCAGAAATCTGTAGCAAAAATGTGAAAGAGTAAAAATGTATACAGATATTTCTGTTATTTTAAAATAATACACTTACTCAGGAGAAGCATGCTTTCCTTCTTCAATACATGGTCTGAGACACGTAAGCTGCACTTTGCCACATTTCACTAAATTGCACCAAATCATTGTCAAAACTGAAATATCACTCACATTTTCAGAAACTGATATTACAGTATCCATGCCATCTTTAGGCAAGAGAAGAAGTCCCTGTGTAATCCATGACAGATGCTCTATAACCTTGGCATAGTCATTTCTAAAATATTTAAAAACAGAAATAAATGCATCTTGCACAATGCTCAGTGACCTTTGCTTATATCCTTTTTCCTCTAGAGCTGTCAGAATATTCTGGAAAAAAAAATGATTTTAAAATAATTTATGATATAATAAAGCATTTATGACCTTAAGGAAATCAAAATTTACAAAAAAAAAAAAAAAAAAAAAAAAAAAAAGAGGTAGCTCAACATTTATTTGTTTTCTTCACTAAACATTTCTTTCAATATAAGCTGTTCAAGTTGCTTCATCTTTTGTGCTAATACTTTCTCTTTAATTTTAAAGACAGAAGTAAATTTCTCATTCAGTCATTAAATTCAATTGACCTAGTCCTTGTCGTGTCGAACATTCCTGCTAAACCGTCAATTGATATAGTTTCATTCTCAACAACCTCTCTGTCACTAATGGCAGTAATATTTTCAGGCTTTAGAACTGTACTACAGATTTCAACAGCCATTAGTTGTTTGATGATTTGGACAAATCTTCTGTTATATCACCTTCATTTGCATTTGTTTATGATACCTGAAAATCTTACAATTCAGAGCTAACATCATAAAGCTTAGCTAGAATCTGCTATACACTGTTGTGATATATCATGAGGTTAGTGACTGAAGGCATGTTGTTTCGTTAAATTTTGTTTTGCTTCTATTGCACGCTGATGAAGTTTAGCCTGAATTGTATTACTGCAGTTATTTATCAAACTCACAAGTATTTCCTGTGCCTGTTTAAAGCTTATCTGAGTCCTGAATAAATAAATTCCCATATATGCTTAAGGTTATAGAGGGCCTGTGTTAGATATTTTGGAGCAAGGTGCAATCTCTGCAGGTCCTAAATTCTGCTGCCAAGCACCTCCCTAAATTCTAAAAATATTTCTGTCTCTAAACTTTGCATCCCAGTTCCTTCCCTTGATTTTTGTTACTTGGTGTTTTATTAAATACCAAAAATTTTGCCTCCCCTAAATTCTGCAACCCAGTGCAGCCATACGAGCTCTGGCACTCATCCTGCAATCATTGCTAAGCATAATGCCAGCATAAAAGGTTACCATGCTCTTTGGTAATTGTTAATGGTTTTTAAAATAATGTGTGAGTCTTTAATGTGCTGCCTGAATCATTTTTGAAGCTGTCATGTGTTATTAGTTATGCAGTGGTAAAAGCAAAAAATAATTTTGCTAGCTTGGAATCAGGGTTGTAAAGTATTCAGTAGGTGTAAAATCAACGTTCTAATGTAACGTGTTTTGGTCCAAGATGCATGTCAAGCAAAAAGACGGCTCTGGTGCCAAATTATTGATTACACAGATTTATGCTAAAAATTAATAATTTCTTCAATATGGTGGTATTTTATTTAATTATGAAGTGAAATTAAGAATCAGAACTCTCCTTGTTTTATTGTGAAAAAATACTAAACTAGGGGTAAAGTACACAATAAAAATTTAAAAAAATAATAATAAAAAAAGAGTTTTTGGCAGTTTGAAGGTCTGGACTTTTGCTCATTCTGGATATAGGACATCTGCATTTTGTACTCTGTATTATAAAAAGTTGACAGTAAAGTAATATCATATATGAATGACTGATGGAAAACAGTGGTAGCAGAAAATAATGTCCTAATGAGATAATTGCAATCACCACCAAAAAGAATTTGCCATCTTGAAGCCAAATACTCAATACTTTTCATAAATGAAGGATTTTGGATGCAAAAAAAGTTTATGAATCTGTTTTGACTTAATTAATATTTTAGAATGAACTCTATCATAGACCATTTGAAACAAATGATAATCTATCATAACACTCACTGAATATAGAGTAGTGGGGGCAAAACATCCTGAAATATTTTTACATGTGATACGATTCCTTATGAAGCCAAAATTAACAAATGACCAATAAATATACATAGACTCCAACCTTCAGCAAACCTTGTCAGTAGTCAACGCGCGAACGACATTTTTACAACTTTGAAAATGTGCGCGTAGCGTATGTTGTAATTAACCATTCATTAATTTTAAATTAATAATTAATTGTAATCAATTTTATTACATTTAAAATCCATATACATATAAAACTGAATAATTAAAAATATACCTTGTAAATTATATGCACATTTAATTAGAAATTTTCTTTTAACTCCTCAAGCATTCACTAATAAAAAGTACTTCAAATCACTACTAATCATAGAAAAAATCAGAAGCTATAAATCATATCTTTATTCTGGATATGATTTCTACAGGGAAATAAAATTTAAATAACCAAGAATGATACATATAAGTATTAAACAAAATACGCATAATTTATGAATGCAAAGATTTATATGTAGCATGCTTAGCAAGCTTAAGTTCTGATTTTGAGAATGTTTTTTTATAACACAGTTCTTCATTTGCCTGCATATTTATTTTTTCAATCAAAACTGCTTCAAGAGTTTTAAGACCTAAATTTGGTCGAAATTCCGTCTGATTTTTTTTAACAATAGAAAAAATTCTTTCGCAAGCTGCATTTGAATGAGGTATTATTAAGACAGCAAGCATTACAGAAGGCAATACTTTGTATTTAATACACCCATTCATATTTTTTAATTTGGCAATTTCTCCCCATGCTATATCAATACGCAAATCTACAATTTCTTTCAAATCATCTACTTGATACATGGAAAATTCAATTTCTACTTGATTAAGACATTTTTCATCAATAATGGATGGAAAAGTATTCATCAAGTAAAGAACAGATGAAAATGAGACTTCAGTTCTCAAGTTGATGTCAGCAACTTCAGCATGTTTTAGAAATGGATCACTCAGTGGAAATTTATCAATTATATATGAACATGCAGTTACAAAAAAAGCTCGCACAGAATTGAAAAATGATTTCACTTCACTTTCATTCAACTTGGCATTTTTTAAATATAGTCTTGTTTCCGCACCAATCACTAAATTTTCATTTTCTTTTTGTTTACTATACTTCTGAAATGGAATAGACGTTAGAGTAACGTCTTCATTTTCTTTAGAAATTACTGATGGTTTTACGAATCTAACAAATAAATTCATTAAAAGTTCAAAAAGTTCTCTTCTCAATTTATGTATATAAGGAGCTTGTTGTTGCAAATTAATATTTACTGTTATAAACAAAGGCAAAGTATTTTTCAAAAATAACAAGTACAATTTGGTGGTTGGTGACTGTAAAATTTTTTTAATGTTTTGCAATCTCTTTCCTTCATTCTCACAGTTATCTGGTTTATCTCCAAAAAAATTTATCACAGCATCCCACTGTTCCAAAATCCTTGTTATAGATTCTAAAAGAGACAACCATCTCGTACTGCAATATTTCAAAATTTTATGAGATTTTGCATTCTGTCCCAAAATTTGTTGAGCAACTTTGAAGCTATGCTTCCGTTTCGAACTTTTCTCCAAGTAAAAATATATATCTATTATCAACATTTCAATTTCTGAGCCAATTAATTTTTCAGTAGCTTTTTTTGCAGCTATATGCAAGAGGTGGCACGGACAACCTCGGGTGATTATACTTGGTTGATGCATTTTGATAAATGATGCTACACCTTTAAACTTTCCAATCATATTACTAGCATTATCTGAAGAAAATGATAAGCAATTTTTCCATTCTAAATCTTTGTTTTTAATGTTTTCATTTATACAATTAAAAATACCTTCTCCTGTATTATTCGTGCATTCTAAAATAGAAATCAATGAAGTAATTATCACTCCCTTTTCTTTACTGTAGTATGTTATAACCAATGGGTACAGTTTGTTATCATTACTTCCATCAGTACTTAGAGAAAATGATGTACTGCACACTGATTTTATAATATCAGCAACAGTATTTTCTGCAAGCGTTTTCACAATAGCAGCAGTTTTGGTATGACCGCAGCTAAATTTTTTTGCTATGGCAGAATCCGGAAACATTGCTTTGAAAAGCTCTTTGGAATGATCCGAAACAGAAAGCGGTAGATTATGTTCAATTAAAAAACGAACAAAATAGCATTCGGCTTTTATAGGATCTGTTTCATCATCTTTTATTAAGAAATTTGTTATTTCTTTAGATTTTACAGTGCCAAGTTCTATATGCTTTTGAGAAAACGCATGCCGTTTACAGTCATCTTTTCCACCATGAGCAACTGAGAAGTCTTTGTTGCATACACTGCAGTGTGCGTGATTCACAGAAATTTCGGACGCTTTAATGCATGGAAATTCTGAAGAATATGAATCTTTAAACTTCTGCTTTGATAATTTTGGCTTCTTCGTTCGAGGCAGCATTATGATTAAAAATCTTTCACCTGATTCACAGTTCACAAGACACACGCTAAGCTCTCGCCGTAAACTACACAATGCAGCCGAATGAGCCTAAACACGCATCAGCGAGGAACCTGGGAGACAGACAATTGGGTGGAACTATTGATAAGTTGTTAACGGTTGGAGTTACTGATCTACGATTGGCTAATTCTTCAAAACTAGGAACGCACTCAACACGTGATATATGATAACACGAGTATTCAGCCAATCATCGGATGAATTAGTTGGTTCCGTTTTGCGTACTGGTTCTCCTGCTCTTGTTTCTGTAAAATCCGTAGTTTTTTCCATACTTTTCGTAGCTCGTAGTTTTTCATGAATTTCCGTAGAAACTACGGAGAATACGTAGTAGTTGGAGTCTATGAATATATATCCAGAACTGAAGAAATAGAGAAAAATGTACTAAATTTATTTTCTACTCAAATGAAATTTAAAGATTAGAACTCACAGCTAAGTAAGTGGTTTATTTATTACAAAAGCTACCTCAAGTGGTACTTGCTTGCTTGAATTCATGTTACATGCAAATAACCTTTTCACATGCTGATATAACTGGGCAAATTTTGAATTTTAAAGCAAGTTTTTAAAATTTTTTGCAATGCTTGGTAACTTTAACTGGTAGTATTCATAAATAAGTAAGTTATTTTGATTTTATTACCCTTAATCAGTGATAATGTTAATATGCACCATAATGGTTAGCCGGCTAATACACTACCATTCATCAGATGTGTCAATAAATTTTTACTTAACAAAGTTTTTACACAAGTCCTTGTGCATGCTATTGTGAAGACTTTATTTTGTTAATACTCCTATGCATGCTGAGAACAGTTATATTTTAAAGAATAAATGCATTTATTTCTGGTGTATTTATCTAAAAACTCCTTAAATCAAAAAAGAGGCAATGGACCGAAAGTGGACTGCATTGCTTTATTATGGCAAACAGACTAAAGGGATACAATGGGAAATGATACACTAAAGGCTTTCTACAAGAAAGTGGTCTATTTTTATGCTGTACATGAAGAAAACAGCGGGGACTTTATATAGCTAGCCCATTCAGCTGCCAGAGATGTATAAAGGAAATATATTTGAACCAAAGAAAGGCAGAACCTCAGAAGATTTCACTACAGAAGACCAGCCACAAAAATGAGGCATTCATTAAAGATGGCATTTTACATGTGCAACTCAACTAAATATCTCGGTATAATATTTGATAACCATTTAAGTTTCTCAAAGCATAAGCAATATATCAAGAACAAAGCAAATACCACTTATTTTAATTTTGCTGCTTAAAGAAGAAAAACTCAATCTGAACTTGAATGCTTAAGACAGTGCACTAGCTCTAAGTTCCCCTCCGATAGGTTCAAGAATTCTGACTCTTTCAAATTTAAGATTTCAATTCTTTTCAAATTTAAGTGGCTAAGATCGCTACACACTCCCCCCCAGCATTTCTGATGCAATAAGAGGAGAAGATCGATTTGTGGGCATGGTTGCAAGCCCAGTGCATTGATGTGATTGAATGCAGCATTGATGGGCGATGGCTGCAGTTCCAGTGTGTGGGTGTGTTCAGTTGGATCCATTGATGCATTATGGAGCATGGTTGAAAAGCCCATTCTGTTGGCATTTGTGTCGCCATTAGGTTGAAGCAGAGGGCGTTTTCCTGGACGCCAATGTAGAGATCACATGGTGCAAGTGACCTCGGTGGCTTTGGGTATGTAGATGCTTTCTCACGTTACCATCTGTTAGTACCAAAGGAAAGACCAGCAGCACATGAGTTTCACATGCCCTTGAAAATGATAAAACCTTGGGATTTGATCATGGGCCTATTTAATGCAAGAATTCTCTACCACTAATGCAAAAGAGTTCACTGGGTTCAAGAATTCTGACTCTTTCAAATTCATGAGCATTGAGTAGCTCTTGAGATTGCTACAAGTCCTTAAATGATCATGATTTATCCAAATTTTACTTACGCAATCCCTGTCTAAGCTACAGAATGCAGAGCTCAAGTACAATAACAGGCATTAAAAATATTTTCTTAGAAACTTAATTACAATTGCTTAGTACATCAGAAATGATCAGGCTCATAAAGATTTCAAACAAAACTAAGCTCTGGTTGAAATTTTATTCTATCTTATCTATTTCAAAATTCTTTATTGAAGCTAAAAAAAAAAAAAAAAAAATCCACAATTAAATCCACAAGTAATTTTATCTATTCTATCTGAAATTTTATTTTCCAAATGACTCAAATTTATATCTCATAAAACTAACTGGTGGTAACATGACTTGCGCTTTCCACTATAATTGTTCACCACTTCAGTTGGAGACTATAAACTTAATGTATCACAAACTCGAAATTTACTCTTGAGATTTACAATGCCTTGAATAGGGCATATAATACCCTACTAAGTATTCATCACTGTCATTGAGGATTACAGTGTAAACCTTACTCTGAAATTCCATTGCCAATAAGTATGTGTTATAGTAATGCCAGTAAACTGGTAAAGTCGTTTTCAGTAATCCACAAAAATATAGCCTAAAAATGTTACCAATAGAATCAATATTATTTCATTGGCAATTTGGTAAATTATATATATCAATATGATCTATATAAATTGTTTTAACTTCATTGTCATTGTGATAATAAAACTCTCATCAATTTGAAATTTGATGTAACTTTTACTGTCACTGAGCTTGCATGTCTTTCTGACACAATATTAGCATTGTGGCCAATAAAACATAATACTGAAATACTTTGCTGTTTGATCAGGGCTACTACAGCTAATCTGAGCAGCAGAATTAGGAATAAAAGAGTTTGAACTGGGTGGCAAAAAGCCTGCCATGTAATATGATGAAGAAGAGATCAAAGCATTTACGTTGAGAATGCTTTAAAGCACTGTACAAAAGAAAGATGAATTACTTTGCTTGATATAATGCTACCTTTTTGATCATGATTGGAATGACAATCATGAAATTATTAATAAATTCAGTAAAACTATAGTTATGATAAAGTTGTGGAAATAAGTCAATGCATATATAAAAGCAAAACAGACACTACAGAATTCTGAAAAACAAACTGAGACACCAATTCTAAAAATTTTCCAGGCCTAATTCTATCAATACCTTTGGGTATATTATCAATGAAAACCTATTATCCTAAACAATCCTTCTGTTCTTAATAAAGACCATTGTAGCCTATGAGAAACCAACTATTAAAAAAAATAAATAAATAAACAAATTTTCAAAAAAGACCTGGAGTAATTTCAGCAGGAAAAGAGGAGTGGAAAATATTTAAATAACATATATTCTGAATGACTACCAAATCAACAAAAATAGTGGCTAAGAGAGCTCTTTCAACAGTTGACTTATTTTGCACAAAAATTAAACTTTCAGTTAGGAGGTTACAGTTTGGAGAAATTATGTTTCTTATATGCCTAACTTTCAGAAAGAATTTATACATAATTAAAAAAAAAAAAAAAAAAAATATCAACACTCACTATGTCTAGTTTCACGAAATGCATAGAACTAAAAGTACTAATTATGTAAATATTCAGAGTCAAACGTATAAGCATAAATGAGCGTGTCTGTGATTGTGAAGGGGATATAAGCATACGGGAGTTTTCATAGATTTGTGTGCTCATACTCCTTCACAATATCTGCTGTGCTTCTGAAAAGAGTTGGGTAAATTTTATAAAATAATAAGTAAAATGTGCAGCCATGAGCGTATGGAAAATGAAGTGAGATGGAGAAGTGTCGGCAGATTGGAGGCGAGCAATCACAAGTGCAATTGTCTACAGAGCTCAGTGTAACACCCTGTATCATCTGCAATTTGTAGAAACAGTTTCAGGACACTGGATTCATATCAAGAAGACCTGGAAAAAGTTTTCTAAGATCCACAATGACAAATGAGGATCGTTATTTGGCACTTTCAGTATGGCAACTCAGGGCAGGTATAGCTTCACAGCTCTACATGAGCTGTATGCTGCCACTGGAACCTGAGTTTCATGGTATACAGTTGTTCAAAAGCCTCATGAGATAAAGCTGTATACCAGAAGACCCACCGTTTGAGTTCCAATCACTGTTGAAAACAAGAGAGCATGTTCAACATGGTGCAGACAATACAAGCCTTGGACCAGATTTTTGTGGAGCACAGCAATTTTTACCCATGAGTCAAGATTCTGGTTGGACACTAATTCTTCTTAGGGTACTGTGCCTTCAAATAGCCTAAAACATGATACAATCTCTCCCTCATCAGGGAAAAAGATCATTATGATGGCGGAGGTGTAGTAGTTTGCACAGGCAATTATATTGGATGGCTGCTCACCCCTACAACCAATTTGATGAAAGCTTCCTGAATACTGTGAGCTCACATAGGAGATCTTAGAGCCCAGAGTTTGACTTTTGAGGGGCATTGTTGGTCCTAGGTTTCTGTTAATGGATGACAATGTTCATACACATAGAGCTCAGGTGGTCAATGATTGCCTGGAAAGTAAGGATATTTGCCACATGGACTGGCCAGCCACATCTCCTAACCTTAACGTTATACAGCACATCTGGGACACTCTTGTGAGGGCATTTTCATCTTACCATTGACTTCTGAAAAATGTCCTAAAGTTGAAAACTGCCTTGTTGCAGGAGTGGGACTGACTGCTACAGAACACCTCAACTGCCTCCTGTCCATTACACAGTTCAACCTTTCTAGCTGTGAGAGGAAACAATACCCCATATTAGACTCATTTTCAGTTAGATATTACCGAAAATGAGTATCACAACATGGATTTAGGACATTCCTGCAGTATGAGCTTTACTGATAATCATGATATCTAAAATGAATTTTGAATGTAATATCTCTTTCTCTGTTGTAAATGTATACTCATACCAAATTTCATTAAAATTTGTCCATTAGTTTTTCAGAAATTTGACATAATGTGCTAATTCTCTTAATTCTGCATATGAGTGTATCTAATTACATATATAAGCAAAGAATTTTCTCAATGTTTTTAACCCTCTGAGCGGCACAGGATTTTAAATCCGTCATGAAGACCGGTATTTAAACAGCATTTATTAAATGAGTTTGTATATTTATTTTAGCCCATATTTTCATAAACTTACATTCTTTAAGATGATATTGACATTATTAAAGAAAGTAAGAAAGCAAAATATCTTAAATTATAAGCCAATATATGACAAGAAGCAAAACTTCTGATGACTGGATAAAGCTGGTCATAAAAGCTCAGAGGGTTAAGGTAAAGACTTACGTATGCATATATGAATAATTTGCCAACATATAACAAATTACTAAAATTTTTTCATCCATATTTTATATTTTATGTTAAAACTATTATTTATTTTCATAGATCTTCTGTAGTGGTTTTGAATGAAATGCCTATTTTTGTATTTATTTACTATTTATTACCTGGCTTTAATAGGTAATTTTACTAAAATTACTGGTAAAGCTGGTAAATTTACAACCCCTAGCCTTGAGTACAGTATCTATTTGTTCATCAAAGCTCGATGGAGAGATGAATAGGTTCAAAGTTACGAGGTTAAGGTCGGCTAATTTAGTTTGAAAGCTCAATCCATGATGATAAACTACAAAAATTGAAGTGGAAAAACTGAAAACTTCTGGCAAGAAATTCTTACAGGCTTTTAAAATTGTACAACCATATTTAGGTGTATGTGTGTTGCTTTTAAATGTTTACTGTTCCTTCCTTTTAGTTCACACACTTTTCACATTTGGAGGGGGGAATTGAATTTATATTTAGGTAGCACTGATGTTACTTATAATGCTCATAATGAATGGACATTTTCTCAACATATTAATAAAGTTACATTATTTAAATTCTGAGTTAAAAGAAATATCCCAAATGATTCTAAATTAAATACTATATTTACTGTAATTAGATTTTAATTCTTTTGCTAAAAATAAGTCACTGGATTATGACAAAGTACAAGTACAATGTATCCAATTATTAAGTAGATAGTTACTAATAATAGTTAAATTACAGATAAACATGCTGATATTAACATTCACTTTACCTGAAGAGTAATTAATCCCCATTTTTTAAAACCATTTTCCTCTTTTATTGTAGATGAAATAACAAACTGTAAAAATATTTCAAGTTTTGGACTAGGTAACACAAGGCCCAAACCAGGAAGATTCTTTAGTAACAGAAGAAAACAGCTTTCCTGTATAAGAAAAGATATTGATATGTTAAATATGAACTGGCTATAATGATAAATGAATCATAAATGATATTAGGAGATATTCTTGTAAGGTTAAAAAACAAGAAATTAACTATATTATTCATGGAAATTAACTAAATGTTCTACATTATTCAAAAATTCATTTGCGTCTAGTGCTGTGTCAGCAACAGAATAAAGTGGCAGTAACGATCTGAGCCTGATTTGAGCTTAAGCCTTTAGTTGATAGATTACAGACTTAAGGTGAACAATAGCATGTTTTACACATTGGTAACAATTCAGAACAGCCCCTTTCAATATCAGAAAAATAATGCCTTAGCACAGCAAAATTAATTGCATCATAGTTTGTGTGTGCGATTATGGCAAAGCCTCGAGGGCTATCTGCCAAGGGAAGGGATGCCTTTGTGGAGGACTTTCTAAGGGAAATTGGCTCGTATATATTTTACACATGGGAAAAACCACGAAAACGCCCATGCAGCCAGCCCGTTCGCGGGATTTGAAACTCGGACCGAACTATCAGAGTTCAGTGACTTTACCGCTCGGCCGCTGGTGGGCACATCATAATTTGAAGCAGGGTTGGCCTTACAGTACTTAGTGCTCTGAGTGAATAACATTTTGGAGACCTCTCTTGAAATTGAAAAATCATGATAAAACATTTCACAAAATATCTTTTTTGGAGTTCTTATAACAGTCTAGATTAAGGGTTCTCAACAGGCAAGAATTCCTTCTAAGGAAGAATTTCATAGTTTCAGGGAGGGGGAAATGCAGTCAAGCTTTTATTCAGCTGTTAAGTACTGTACAATGCCATGAAGATATTTGGATTTGTTAAGTTAGAATACAGCGCCACCTATTGGATAAGTAGAGAAACTGGCACTTGGCCATCTGGATTCGGCCAAGCAACATGCCAGAGCATGTATTAGATCTGAATAGTTAATTACTGTAAATAAATTAGTTAGTTCTTTTGCTAAAAAAAAAAAAAAAAAAAAACATGTACTGTGATTCTAAACTAATAAGTGGACTGTATAGCAAAAGAACTAACTAATTTATTTACAGTAATTAACTATTCAGATCTAATACATGCTCTGGCATGTTGCTTGGTCGAATCCAGATGGCCAAGTGCCAGTTTCTCTACTTATCCAATAGGTGGCGCTGTATTCTAACTTAACATGCCACCGCCCGTTGAAATTACAAATTTCAACATGTAAATTACAAACATACTATTTAACATTCTAAGAATAACTAATTCTACAATACAATATAAAAGCTAATAGATAATTTCATCATGAATATAATATAAAATAATATAATCATTTTGAGAACATTAACATTCACTATGCTACAATCGAACTTATTCTTTAACAGTTCCATTTTTATGTAAATCACAATTTTCAATAAGAACATAATGTAAGCTAAGCATTATTATCCTGGATAGGTAATAAACAAATTTTACTAATACATCGAATATACACACCATTTGATGTTTTCACTTTAACAACTTTGGCCTTATTATCTTTATCAGGTAAAACTTCTAGAATTCTAGCTAAAGACCATTTAAATGGAGGAAGATTATCTTCCTTTAACACAACTAACATACCTGCCTTTAAATTTTCTTTATTAATAAACCATTTGGTGCGTTGTTGTAGATGATTTAAATAATCAGTTTGCCAACGTTTCCAAATAACTTGAATGAACTTGGTAATAACTTGCCATTTAGAAAGTCTATTATCTGTAAGATGAGACAAATCTGGTTCAGGATATGAAGTAATGGAACGTCCAATTAAAAAATGACCTGGTGTTAAGGCTTCAAAGTCATTTGCATCTGTTGATAAGGGTAAAATTGGATGAGAATTGAAAATACCTTCAATCTGTGTGACAACAGTCCAAAATTCTTCTAAAGTTAATTTATAACTGCCGATTGTACGTTGAAGATGATATTTAAATGACTTAATACCAGCTTCCCATAAACCACCGAAATTTGGTGCTCTAGGTGGAATTAGTTTCCAATTTATACCTTCAGTGTGTGTGATTATGGCAAAGCCTCGAGGGCTATCTGCCTAAAGGGAGGGATGCCTTTCGTGGAGGACTTTCTAAGGGAAACTGGCTTGTATACACATTATACATGGGGAAAACCACGGAAACGCCCATGCAGCCAGCCCGTTCGCGGGATTCGAACCTCGGACCGAACTACCAGTGTTCAACGACTTTACCGCTCGGCCGCTGGTGGGCAATTTATACCTTCAGATGTTAAGAAATCTGCTATATCAGAATTAGATTTAAGGACTAAACTATGCAATTTTTTCAGTTCTGATTTTGCACCAACCATATTAGTACAGTTATCTGACATTATGGTATTACATTTTCCACGTCTAGCAATAAATCTTTTAATAGTAGCAAGTAATGAATCTGTGGTTAAATCAGTTACTACCTCTAAATGTATTGCTTTAGTAGCTAAACAAATGAATATAGCAACATACACTTTTGCATAATTACCCTTTCTCTGATTTTTATACTTGATGAGGAATGGACCAGAAAAGTCGAGTCCACACGTATTAAATACAAACCCTGGATTAACTCTCTCACTAGGTAAATTTCCCATAAGTTGTTCACATACACTTGGTTTAATCTTAAAACATGTTACACATTCATGTACAACCTTTCGAGCTACATCTCGACCATTAATAACCCAAAATTTACTACGAACCTGATGCAATAGTGCTTGAGCACCAAGATGTAAATATTTAACATGGTAATACTGAAAAATTAATCTAGTAAATACATGACCTTTTGGCATTACATAAGGAAACTTTTGGTTGTAATTAAGATTACTATTGGCAAGTCTGCCTCCTACTCTCAGAAGAGAATCATTATCTAGAAATGGACATAAAAATTTTAACTTACTTTTGGAAGAAACACAATTCTTATTTTTTAAAGATAGAATATCCTTGCTAAAATGTTGTAACTGTACATACCTGATCATGATTTTCTCAGCATCATCCAATTCCTTAACAGTTAGAGAACCTATTAAATTTTTTCCCTTACAATTGGCTATAAATCTGCAAACAAAACTTAGCACACGAATAATACAAATATAGTTATTACTAAAGTTAAGAATATGATCTAAAACAAGAGAATTAAGAGTTCACATTTAGATTAACTAAGTCATTATCCTTAAGTTTGAGTTCTTTGACGTATTCCACATCATCCATATCAGATGAAATTACTTCACAAGGATTAGTCAAAAACCTCTCCTTAGACAAGAAAGTTGGTCCACACCACCATAAATCATTATGAAGATCTTTAGGTTCAGCTCCATGTGATATTAAATCAGCTGGATTATTGTGAGTGCTAACATGGTACCACTCATGAACCACAGTCATGCTTCGAATAACAGATACTCTATTAGCAACAAATGTCTTTAGTTGATAAGGTTCCTTCTTAATCCATGCTAACACTATTGACGAATTGGTGAAGTAATACACCTTCACTATAGGCAGCTGAATGGCCTCTAGTATTCTTTTCATTAGTTTTACCAACAGAACTGCACCACAAAGTTCCAAACGAGGAATGGTAATTGACTTCAGAGGTGACACACGAGACTTGCTGCACAGAAGTCTTGATGAACATTCATTTGAAGATGGCATACATTTCACATAAATTGCAGCACCATAGGCTTTCTGACTAGCATCACAGAATCCTATAATTTCTATTTGTTGTAATCCATTGGATAGAACAAATCTAGGGATGCGATAATCGTTGACTATTTTGAGACTATGCAGAAATGCCTTCCATTCTTCAGAGTAATTTTTAGGAAGAGGTGTATTCCAATTTAATTTTAGAAGCCAAAGTTTTTGTAGAAATATTTTAGCTTTTGTCGTAACAGGTCCAATTAAACCTAACGGATCAAACAGGCGACCTATCGTTGATAAGACATCTCTTTTCGTGCCTGTTTCTTCAAAGTCAGGTATCTTTAGATCGTAAGAAAAACAGTCTGTAGACGTATTCCATGACATTCCTAAGGCTTTTGTAATCTGAGGCTTATCCGTAACTTGAAAGGAGTAATCCTGAGTAGCACTTTCTTTATTCTTCAATAGTTCTGGATTGTTTGAACACCATTTGTGTAACTGCATTCCACCACGTTCTAGAAGATAGGTTAACTGTGCCTGTAACTCCTTGCATTGTATTAGCTCCAGTAATAATGTCGTCCACGTAACAGTCCTTCAGTATGGCTCTTGAGGCATGAGGAAAGTCTGTCGCTTCATCCATTGCTAACTGCTTCAGGACCCTTGTTGCAAGGAATGGTGCACTTGCTGTTCCGTATGTTACAGTCCTTAGACGGTAAGTCTGCACAGGACTACCAACTGATTCCTTCCACAAGATCAACTGCAGGTTTCGTTGAGATGGTTCAATAAGTATTTGTCTGTACATCTTCTGAACATCAGCTCCTAATGCATAGTTGTACTTTCGAAATCTAATAATAATAGAAAATAAATCTTCTTGAGGTATTCGCCCTTTCATTAATATTGAGTTCAGTGACTTTCCATTGCTAGTAGCCGCGGATGCATTAAACACAACGCGAAGCTTGGTAGAGGCTTTCTCTGGCCGATAAACTCTATGATGACTAAGATAACTGCAAGTCGATGTTTCAATTTCTTGAACTTCTTCCATGTGATTTAGATCCTTATATTCTTTAATACAATTCTTATATAATGTTTTCATCTTCGAATCGCTTTCTAGTCAATTCCACACTTGATGCAATCTTTTCTCAGCCGTTTTCGATTCTCCTAATTCTATACCTTCCCTTATGGGTAACTGAACTACGTATCTTCCATCATTTTGTCTATAGTGAGTACGCTTGAAATGTTCTTCACAGTATTTTTCTTCTTCACTCAAAGCATCCTCGACATTTTCAATGGATTCAACTTCCCAAAATCTTTGCAAAATTTCTTCAACTCTTTCTTCACTATTTAGAACTAGACCACAATAATTTATTTCTGAGTCACTCTTGCATGCACCAGATGCGATATATCCAAAAACTGTTTCTTGAAATATCAACGGTTGATTTTCTAATTGAAATTTTCCTTCTTTTAAAATCTCAAAGAACAATTCGGTTCCTAGTAACATATCTATTTTGTTAGGTGTTCCAAGTTGCGGATCCGCTAATTCAATATCAATGGGAATATTTAATGACTGCACATCTAAACACCTTGATGGAGTTACATTTGTTATTTTAGAAATAACCAAGCAATTAACTGATCTTACATATGTTAAATCCTTATTCGAAATCTGTACATCTAGTTGATAATTAATATTTATAACCTTCTCATTAATTCCGGATACAGATGCAAAAATTCTTTCTTTCTTTATATTTAACAAGTTAGCAACTCCTTCACACAAGAAACAACTCATGCTGCGAACTGGGATTCTTTTTCGTTCGGAATTGCAAATATATATTATTGCAGTCGCCAGTAACACGTTTTTTCTGCGTGTCAAAAGACAACTTGATTGATTTTTATTAGAGACATCTGCATTCTTGTTTATAATTTCGTCACTGGTTGCTTCCGATTTTGTTTTGTCTAACTTATGTTGAATGGCGCCATTTCTGAGCAGGCGATGTATTAATGAATGGTGTTTTTTATGGCATTCCGAACATCTGAACTTAGAATTGCATTTTGCGATTAAATGCTGGTTACTGAGACAGTTTAGACACAATTTATGGGTTTTAACTATTTCATATCTTTGATTTGGATTTAATTTCAAAAATGAATCACATTTATGCAGTGGATGATTATTATTTTTGCATATAACACAAATCGAAACACTATCGGTTTTAACCATCAGAGCCTTTGATTTTGAATTTTTTTCTAACGGATATTTCATTTTATTAGCATTACGGTTAATGTTATCCAATAACTGACATCTTTTCTCTAAAAACGAAATTAATTCATCAAACGTAGGAACTTCCGTAGCATTAATGCTTAATTTAAACTGTTTGCGCATTTCAAAATCTAGTTTCTGAAGTATGATATTTAATAACAGAATATCCGATAAATTATTTTTCTCATATTTTAAAACATTCAAAGCCCTAACGTTTTTAGTAACATTATCTATTACATATCTTATTCCTTTAGACGATTCGAATGTTAAAGTACGTAAATCCATTATTGACTTTATATGCGTCTCAATTAATATTCTTTTATTTTTGTACCTATCTTGAAGAGCTTTAAATAGAGAACTAAAAGTATCATCAACAGTTTCAAGATTTTTTGCTTCATCAGTTAATGCAGCCTTTAAATAGTAGAGTTTCTGAACTTCTGTTAATTGCGTGTTATTCGCTATGATGTTTTCGAATTGAAGCTTAAAATTATTCCATTCGGTATATTTACCAGAAAACTTAGGAATTGGTAATTCTGGCAAATGTATTTGTACTTTAGGATCAAATTTACTACAATCATTTTCATTTTCAAAATGTGCTATAGATGATAGAATTTCCATAATTCTTACCTCCAGAACTTCAGTTCTTTCTTCCATTTCGGCGATTTCTTCATCGATGGCTGTGACATCTTTTTCATCAACGCTTTCGAAATATCTAATCCTCAAGTTTCTAATATCCATTTGAATGCTTTGTAGCGATCTATACTTTATTTGAATTTCATTCTTATTCGAACTATCATCATATTCCTTCACTACATTTTCTAACCTAGTTAGTTTCGCTTTTAACGAAGTTTTGTTTCTATCTAATGCCAGCATTTTGTTCACTTCTCCGGCTCTGCTGACCATGTACTGTGATTCTAAACTAATAAGTGGACTGTATAGCAAAAGAACTAACTAATTTATTTACAGTAATTAACTATTCAGATCTAATACAGGATTCATAACCTCAAAATTGGGTTATGAATATAAAAAAAGTACTTTTATTCAAGTTTTGGTATTAACCAACACTTTTTATACCTCTTGTTTAATTTACAAAACACAATAGAAAATAGTCTGAATAAAAAAAAATGCATATATGTATTTTTCAAGTTTGAGAATGGAGGGAGGGGGAAGAATGATCTAGCAAAGGTGAAAGGAGTGCATGGGGCAAAAAAGTTCAGAAATCCTGGTCTAGATTATTTAGCCCAGCATTCTTCTGCATTTGATATCCAGGGTTATCATGCTGTTTTACTGGTTACATTTGCATTGAAGCCTCAAAACAAGCCATAAAACAATGAGAAGATATTTGTTGCTGTGTTCAGAATTATCGAGATGATTTGAAAACTGGTTTCGAGAATTTTCGACACAGTGCAGCGAGTCAGTTACCAGACTGAGAATTTCGGCAGATTTTGTTTGGATGCCATACCTTTAGAGACATCACAGAGTGAATTCAGTGATTTAGATATCATTGAAATCACAACAATTACATTCATTTAACAGCAAGTCAATAAACTAATTTTCCTCACATTTCGAGTTAAAATGGTTACTGGTTTCTTGGATTCAGGTGATGATGAAGAGAATGATTAGGGTAATCCAGAAGATGATGATGATTAAAATGAGTAGGATGACGCTCCTGGTGATATTAATGACGAGAAGGAAGAACAGGGCGAGGAGGAGGAAGATGATCATAATGAGAAGGCATACTACTATTACTAATAAATACTGCTATTGCTACTACTAATAATAATAAGAAGAAAAGCATTAAAGTTTTGGAAATTCTATTTTTTTTTAAATTAGCATTAAGTGAGAATTTGAATGTCTCATCTTTAGAAAAAAAAATGTACCTGATAATACAATTCATATCTAAAGAATTAAATCAATAGCTAGGTATTGATCTTAGAATGTTGTTCCTCATATTATTTGTATGACGGAAACTAAACTACTTTCATATATAATTTTGAAATATTTAAAACCTTATTTTAAAATAATATTTCTTGAAGAGCATATATATGAGCCAATTCACCTTACAAAAACTTTTGTTAAAACTTCCCTCCCATTTCTCTTTGGCATGTAGAACTTATCTTAATTAAACCTTCATTTTTATCAAATTTAAGCACACCTGTCTCAAATAGCAATTTCTCCACAGTGTGCAATGTACCTGTTTCACTTACCTGCTGCTATCTTTCCAGAGGAGTGTGCATAAGTTAAAAATAATGAAAAATCATTAAATTAAGAAAAATACAAAGATTTTTAGTACAGTACAAAGTCTTTAACACGGACGTGCATAATCCAGAATGATCTATGATCCGGACCTCAAAGCTACAAACTTTCTGCGCATACACAGCGTTTACGCATGTGCATAATACCTTTACGTATGCGCATAATACGTTTACGCATGCGCATTTAATATATACCGGACGGTATAAGCTAGGCTAAAATTATCTAATTATCTATTTCAGTTTATGTTGCAGATTGCATTGTTCCTTAATCTTCTAATTGGATCCGGCTTATTATTTTTTGCAGACTGTTAGAGCAATTTTATAAAAAGTAAGCTTGAACTTTTGATTATGTCAAGAAGAGCTTCCGATTCTGGAGCTGCCAAAGGATCTACAAAGCAAAAGCATGTTTCGATGTCCATCAAACAAAAAGTGGAATTGCTGCAAAAAATGGATAAAGGCATGAAGAAAGTGACAGAGAGGTTAGTGAAAATGAAAAAATTTCGATTGACAAGTTAGTTGGTATTCTTGGCACAGCAATTACAGGACTTGAACAGTAGAACTTTGTAACTGAACAAGAAATTATGTCTCTTTATAGAATTAAAAAGAAAGTATTAACATATAAAACGAAGCAACTTAAAGAATTTACATTGAAAGAAATGTTTAATAAAGTAAAAAAAAATAAATATTAAGCTTTTTTTTTTTTTTTTTGTTTTTGTTTTTGTAAATTTTGATACCCTTTAGATCATAATTGCTCTTTATTTCATAAATTACGGTTTCATATTTTTAATTTTATAATTTCTGCATGCCATCTTACCAGATTTAAACTGATGATCTATAATCCGGAATCGCCAAAGTCCTGACGAGTCTGGATTAAAGACTTTGTACTGTATAGATGACTAAAAACATTCAATAATTTATAAACCGGGGAGTAGAGCAATTGTTTCCCGTCATCGGTTGTGGTGGTGCACTTTCTTCCTCTGGGAATATAGTTTTAGGAATCACATTCTCTTGAATAAGCAACTGTAGTGCCAGACTGGATATTGTATTCTACGTATAGAGTAGTAAGCCTTTCCAGTAAGCCACTTTCAGTTCACGAATCAACTGCACCATTTCAAGGAGTTTTGTTTCCCATAATCGGCTGTGGTAGTGCCTTTAATCTCCGGGAGCGGAAGCCACAAGAAAATACATGAATTTTCTGCCTTGATAAAGAATGTTCAGTTACATCTTACGTTAATTTTAAACTATATATGGTAAAAGCAAATTTCCCTGAATAATACAGGGAGAGAAAATGTTTTATCTATATTTATACAAAGCTTCATAAATTGCATAAAAAATGCAGATTTTGCACTAATTTACTTCAAATGTTTCTTGGAATGAAAATCTATTTCGTTACTTTTGAAATGATTTTTTAGTTAATGAATTGAGACTCTTAGGAAATCTAGTTCTGGCTCTCGAAATTTCCCGAATCCGAATGTGTGGCTCTTACTGCCCTGAAGTATGGCCACCCCTGGTTTATAAAATGGGTGTTTCAAGATATAATTCCATTAAAGTTTTAAGAAATGTCTTGTATTTCAACATGTTCAGGTAGCAGAATTTTATTAAACAATCAAAAAGTATTTCTATAATCAAAAAGAAATAAATATATTTGTGGATTGATATACATACTGGCAATGTATGAATTAGAGGAGGATTACAATATGAAGAAATAAGATTTAAAGCATGTGGTGAACCACTAGCTTGGTTGACTGCAATCTTCAGTGCAGCTTCAAGCACAGCCTCTAAAAGAACAGCAGATAGTTGACTACTATATTTTTAAAAAAAGTTTAAACCAGAAAAAGATAAAAATAAATTAATAGACATCTACTTTATTTATAAGAGATTCATTTAATGATAAAAAATATATTCTTACCATTTTTCATCTGCAGATAAGGTGTTAAAACAGTGACCCAGTTCAATGGTGGTAATGGTCTTGGAAATGGATCACCCAGAGCTGATAAACAAGCTAATACATGAAAAAATTTAACATCCGATTCATCTGGAATTTTAAAGAATATTTCTATTATAACATTATATTTGGATATACTGATTTAAAGTATCTAGTATATGAATATGTGCAACATTCTAAAAAGTTTTATTTGACAAAGAATTTTCAAATGTGACGATAGGAAAAATTTCTTATATAATATTGAAATAAAAAATAAAATAGAAATTAATCTAAAACTTTTAAAATATAAATCTAGCACTAGGCAGAAGTTTTAGTTCAAAAGCAATCATACTGCAATTCAATAGACAATACATTTAGATAAAGATTTAATCTAACTTTTGATATTATAAAATACAGCACTTTTGATTTATAAATACAGTTATAAGATATAAAAAGAACATAAAAAACTAAATGCATAAAGAATTTCTGCATACTAGCTTCACATCAATTAGTAAACTAAAATATATTTCATAAAACAGACCTCATTTGAATATGATGTAAAGATATGAAACCTACATGCTTTTCAATTACTTTTCATTAATTACAAAACAGTTAGAATTGACAAACATGTCCTTACATTTTTAATTCATTTTTTTTTTCAAGTTCACTTAAAATGGTTATATGATAAAAATATTTAAGTTGTAATGTTATGTTAGCTGTAATATTGCAGCCGATATGTACATTATATGTGTGCCTGTGTAAGAAAAAGAACATGTTTTAAATCAAAACTAACTAAAATTAGCAAGAGCTCATTAAATTTTTAAGGAGGCTATTGCCAGTTTAAATTATAATTTTGAGATTTACACGTTTTAGTGAGAATTACATATTTTTATCTTACATATATATATATAACAGGTAGTTAGAATTTTACTTGCCATCTTTGTGACCGTCAAGAATAATATTCAGCACGGGCTTCAAAATACTCTTTTCACTTAGGTGAGAATAACTGGATGAAACTGCAAAAGTAAGGTACAGTTCTCATGTATTCCTTTTATACAATCAATTATCCAGTAACATCCAATGCAAAACACTCAAGTAATACAATTTCCTAACCTGTTGATTCAACTTGTTGCTGTGAACAATTTACTGAAAATAATCGTCCAACTTCCCATGAACATATATTTTGTAATCCAGTATCTCTGGGAGCATTCAGAATTTGAAACATGAGTGGCACCAAATCATTTAAAGCAGTGAGACTTCCTGCAGTGGCTTTACTTTTTATCTACAAGTGAAAATGTAAAATTTTATTATATTGAAATACATGATTAAATTAACTGCTGACTCTTAATGAAATTGGAAGATAAGGATTTCATGCAAACATCACACATTCCATGCACATAATATTTCATTCAATGCAATATATTTAATATATCCTAAAAATTTCCATACTTTTTTAACCTCTTAACAGCATCACCTAAATCGAGTTCGGGCAATCGTAATTCACTACTTTGTCAATAAATGGCAACACTTTTCCCCTATTTATTTGGAAGTTGGGCAGGATTAGTTGTAAATACATTTATCAGTAGTGAAAAAATAAAAACACTTTCCCATTTCTGATGCACTTTCCTGAAAAATACTGCAGTGGCAAGGGGTTCATTCAATAAATACTCCATATTGTAAATTAATGAACATTTTTTTTCAGAATATATATTGCAATATATCTTGAATAACTACTCTACATTTTTGGTGTATGCATTTTATATTGCAACTTTTGATGAACATGGGAAAAAAAAAAGCAATTATTCCTTTATTGGAGTTAAATAATTTTTGGTAACAAAATCGCATAGTTATGGCATAGCCCAAAGGAATTCACTAATAAGTTTTTCACAAGAATACTAAAATGCCAATTTATGACTAAAGCAGACTAAGTAGCATTTTATATGTATTTAAAAAGGAAGCAGGATTTTTTTACGCAAACTAAATTAGAACATAATTTCATGCACATTCATGCATATTATTATATTATCTGCTGTGTTAGTTATTCCAAATATACTAAATACTTACTTGTATTTTAAAAATTTTTATTCTCAAAATTACAAGAAAACTAATTAAAATTCAAAATTGGATATTAACATCAATGAGTAAAGTATACAGCACTTAGAGCACTTAATGATTAATGGATAGTGATTCCTGGTACTGAAGCACAGATATAAACATTGTAACTATTTTGTAGACTGAAAAATTCCATATGACAAAGTAAATTAAAATCATGGATATACTAATGTGGAAATGAAAAAAATCTTTGCAATCATTAAGTAATCAAAAATATGTTATATTTTATTGTTTTTCAAAGGCTCCCTTGTTTTTTCTTGCATTTTGTTGCTGTTCATACTTGCCAAATACAGGATTTTCTGCTATTTACCACTTCCAGAATTATGGAATTCTCCTAATTACTCATAAGAGATGGATACTGCTTATTTTGAGAGAAACACCTGTTCATAATGCTGTTCATTAACCGATATGTGCCATATTTTGATTTGATAGTATATTTATTCTATACACTGGTCAAAATGCACATTTATTTCACAAAAGTTTCAATTCATGACTTAACAAACTTCAAAATATGCAAACTTTGAAATCTAAAATATATTCAGCTTTAAATTTTGATTTCATAAACTACATAAATGCTGTACTATGATAATAGCAAAGAATATTAAAACTGAAATTCAAATAAACTATATTTTTTATATATCAAATAACTTTATTTTAAAAAAGTGAGCTATGAGGATTTATGAAGAGAATAATTTAATGCATTTTTGAAAAACAGCAGATTATATTAAATAATAATTCTTTCCTTATATAATAAAAATAAGGTGCACTTCAATAAATCTACATTTTATAGACTATGGATAAAAATGCTTTTACTACCTGCATAAGACCTCTCCCACCAGAATACAAAGTACATAATCCATTTAAAGCAGCAATTCTGTGCAGCGTTGGCCTTTTCTATGGGTAAGAAATATAACTACTTATAAGTGACAATATAAACAATGGCAAATTTTTATTGGCATGGTAATGTAATAAATTCCAAAAAGAATAAAGAAATTAAAAAGTTATATTTTTCATTCTGTAGAAGCTGCTAGAAAAACCCTTATACTTTTCAGGATACAGTTGTTCCATATGGTAATTAATATTTTTTCCTATCATTATACTGCTTTGTAATTCAATATAAATCTTACATTTGTTTTTCTTTCGATATTTATTATAGAAAGATTTATAATAAATGGACACAAATTTCTTCATTTCAATGATTTTTTTTCAGTAGCATTATTTTACTTATTTTTTATTTTCAGTTTTTTCCATGAAACATTTTTTTCTTCTTTTGTTTGGTTTGGCTATGCTATTTGAATAAAGCAAATGGCATGCAGAATATCTGTTTAAGGGAAGAGATACCTCCATGAAGAACTTCCTAAAGGAAATTCTCTCATACTTTTGCTTTATTTATAAAAACACTCAGGTAGATAGCCCATCTGGTAGCATTTGAACCAAGGGCAAAACAACCAGTGTTCAGTGTTTTAACCATTCAACTACTGGTGGCCTTTTTCTTCTTTGAATATACTAACATGCGGTTTGGGAGAAGAAGTGTTTGCATTTTCATATAAGAGATACACCAGTTATTAGCAAAGTTATTAATTCAGGAACGTAATTGAAAATCAAAGAAACTATGCAATATTTCAATACATCACAGACTATTTTTTTTTTAGTTTGTTACTTTACATCAAATGCAACATAATTTAAATATCATGTCTTAATCTTATTGCCTAACTATTTCTAAAACAATTTAACTCTAAAACTTCAGATTTCTCCCTTCTTATTAAATTAACATTTTAGATGTTACACTTAGAATTACTAAAACATTACCTAAAAACTTTTCTCAGTTGCCCACATACCATTCCTTTTCTTAAAATATTATATAAGTTTACTTTCACATTTCTGTCCTTAAGTTAGACATCAACTACACTAAAAAGTGCTTCAAAATGGGATATTTTCTATTTATTTTGAAACAAAATTTTTATCTCAGATAAACTTAGTTAACTTAGATAAACTGAAGACAAGATATATTCAGACTTAGATAAATTGAAGACAACAATTAATTACTTCCCCCCTTTTATTCAATTAATGAAAAATGCTGAATTATTTTTTATTTGAGAAAGCTCGTTTTTCAACCAATCAGCTAATCAATATGCAGTCACTCATTGTCACCATGGTAATCTAAGAATTAAAACCAGTTTCCCTATACCTAGATATTATGTTGCAGCTTGACAATGATTAATAATTTGTTATTATGTGATACAAGTAGAAAAGTTGCATGAAAGGTGCTTGTTTAATCAAATTTTTTAAAATGCAACAAGGACTTGTATAACTAACTTCAATGGCTGTCACAAATACAATTTTACTGGTGACTTTATATTTTCAAGAAAAAGGCACATGGAGAGTTAAGTAGTGCATAACAGATGAAGTTTCCTTTGCTTATGTTCAGAGGAAAAGAGAAAATTTATATTCAATTAACACGGCCTCTAATTTTACTGCCTTCTAATTGAGACAGATTTCAGAACAAGTCTTGCACACCGCACTAAACTATTTTTGTACACATAGTCTACGTGAACAGACTTCTTATCCGTAATAATAGATACCATGTCCACAGAAGTCCTTATCCTGTCTTTATTTTTACAACTGTCAGTCATAATAAAATAAATAAGTGTTCTTAATGATGCAAAGATTCATGATTTAGCATTTTAAATTGAAAGAAATCAATTTTTTAAACATTATGAAAATGAAATTTTTATATGTTCCTCCAATCCCTACATTTATTTTAAGAAAACTTTTCCCTTGTTGTAAAAAATAAAACACAAAAAGTTTGACTTCCATGCAATAAAAATTGAATAAGATATTTCATATTAAAATCAGAGATTAAATACAGGGCTCTATATAAAATGAACAGCAAAATGTTTGCATTTGTATGTAATTAAAAATAAAACATCAATTTAACAAACTGCTTCTGATGTTAAGAGATTAAATAAGTCTCTTAAAGAATTTCTATTTGAAATAATATTGGCAGGCTTCAGTATTGGTAAATAGCCAACTCTTAATAGTATACCCATTACCTAAAAATACAACATCTGGTGTGTACACCACATGACTTTCTTGTATGAAATATTAAATTATACACATTTTTTCTTGCATTTCATTTAAACGTTTTGGATTGAATTAAATCTACTTCGATAGCACATAAACCACAATAGAATAAATGCATTCTTTAAAATTCACTCTATTTGTTTATCACAGCGACACTCTGGCGCTAGGTTCACTTAACAGTATTATATTTCATTCATATTATAACTCAGAATGCACAAAATTTATATCATTTAAAGAATTATCTAATCAATGCCACAACTTCTATTCAAATACTATAATAAAGCTAGAACGATGTATAAAAGAAATTAAACAAACAAAACAAAAAAAGAAACAGTTTTTCGCAGACGATTGAGTATTTCTCATTCAATTAATTCAGTTCTCACTTCGCGACAAGGCAAAAATGCATAAAAACTCAAAATATCTATATTAAAAATTAAAAAGTAAATCTTAAACACTTATTTCCTCGAAAAAAATTCCAGAAAGGAATAAGCATGATTTAATTCGCAATAATAAATGAAGGCGTTATCTTTTTTGTTGCGAAGCTAAGTTTCTCTAGATTGGCAACAAATCCACTATCCTGCTGTTTCCAATGTAAACAAGCAATGATCACCATCAAAAAAATTATTAGGATTGGTGGCACTTAAACAGCTTTAAAATTGTTGATAATTCTAAAAATATTGCATACAGATTTACTAAAGGCATAAAAACCTTAATCAGAAGATAAGAACAACATAATTGAATCATTTTTAAAGCAAAAATGTACAATTTACAAACATATAAGAGTAAAGAAATCGAGATCACTAAGCCAGGTAATAGAGTGGATATATATATAAATATATTTATATACGTTTGGTGCGGCCGATTTTAACCAAAATACGAGGTGCACATCTATATGTTATAGCAGTCCTATATACAAAATTTCAACGTTCTGAGGCTACTCGTTTTTGAGTTATGCGAGATACGTATGTATGTACGTAAATACGTTCGTACAGACGCCACGAAAAATTATCTTCAGAATTCATTTTAAAGCAGTTTTATAATTTTTTTTTGAGGAAAAGAGTATTTTATTCTGTCCTTACATACAGATATCATGCAAAAACATAGTTAAATTGCATTCGATAGTGGTCAAAATGGATATTTTTGTTGAAATATGCTGCCTGTAACTTTTCGCGATTACAATACTTCCTTTTTACTTCATACAAGGAAGTAAAAAATATTTGTACTTTACTGAATTTGTGGGATTACCAGATTATGATTCTAAAGTTTTGAAACTTCATAAGAATATTAATGTAATATTAGATTTTGAAAATTTATAAATAACTTGCATGAAAATTCTTTCAGCATACCAAATTTAACAAAATTATAAATGAAGACACAGGATAAATCACAAATGAATACCATATTTTTTAATTCATATCATTTCAAATAAATAAATTTACTCAAATAAATTCTATAAATGAGAATATTCTCATTCATATGTGGTGTTAAATAAAACCATGATATTGCTAACAATGACAGATTTTTAAATGAAAATTATCAAAGAGAAATAGAAGTGATTCTAAAGAGTGTGCGATGGTTTTCAGAGCCCCTCAAAACAATATCACTTCGAGTTGAAATTCTCGAAGTTGTCACATAGCAGCTCTTTTGTGACAATGATAAAGCATTTCAATTCAACAAATCAGCCTCAGGTTTTGGCCCTGATGGAAATTTGCTCCCCAAGGACAATAGGACTCCTACCCTTGCATCATACTTCTCTTCAATACCCACAGATGTTGCCATGAGCATGTTGCTGCAAAATACCAAAAGCACAGCCAGCGAGCATCAATCAACTATCTCTTACAGGCTGCTGCAGTGGTAGACCTCGACAGGAGCACACACCTGCTCACCTGAGAAAATGATGAACTACATCACTCATGCCCACAATACATTGCTCCACAAGTGTTCAATGGGCCCAACTAGTCATGCCCACAAATGGGAGATAACCAACAAGAGCCCACCGATGCAACAATCAAACATATCAATGCATCGGGCTTGCAACCACCATCACAACACCTTGACTCAAATCACAACCATATATCATATAATGATGCTGTGGAAGGGTGTGCCCTGGTCCCAAGAGCTGCTCAAAATATTTGTAGTTTGAAAGAGATGAAATTGTTTAAGCCAACATATAGGATCTCTTTTGTGATGGTGGTAAAGGAATTCACACTTACATGAATCAGCCCCAGGTTCTGGCCCCAAAAAAATTTGCTTCTAAGCACATTTTTTCATCATACTTTTGTTGAATGCCCATAGATTTCGCCATGAGCAGATTGCTGCAAAACACCAAAAGCACAGTGAGCTCAATCAACAACCCTTCTGTAGACTTCAAAAACGTGATCTTCATATATATATAATTTCTATAGTATCAATTCTGCTGTATCTTGAAATTCTGTTAATGTCACAATCAGTTCTTATATTAACATCCCATGATTTTGATTTTAGTGGCATATGATAAAAAATATAATAAAGCTAATTTTTTTAAAAAACTTTTTGAGAATCATTAATACCAAATAATAATAATGTATAAATTTATATAAAAATTAATATAAAAGTTTAACAATAGATTAAAATGGTAGTATGCAAAATTTTGTAATTGGTGATTATTATCATAAGTTTATATTCTGTTTTTAAAATTCTATTATAGGCACATTAAACTGGAAACAAAAAAATACACCCATGGAGCTAATAAAAAGAAATGAATACCCAAATATGAAACCTATCATAAGGCATATGGAGAGAATATAATGTTGCAAATACAATACTGAAATTTAAAAAATTGATTTTTAACATGCAATGCAAAAAGGCATACATTAAACTTTGACAAAATGGCAAAAAATAATTCTAGATGCTGATCAGTTCTTAATTCTACAGATAAATGTATAAATCAAAAGTTTTGAAATAAATACTTCTGGCAACAGCTTGTTATTTGAAATAAGAGATTGTCTCCTACTTTAAGATTTCAAAATGCTGCATTTAAACTAGCTGTAGATTGAAGGATATGTTTTTGTGCCTTCCACTGAGAAATATTTCTATTGCTTAATTCAAAAACATTATGAATCATGGTATTCAAACATCGAAGTGCAAAATAAGCAACATTATCAATCGGAAAAGGAAAAACTGTCAATCATTACTTCTACATGGAACAGAGATCCCAAATGAATACCTAAAAAAGGTACAGTTTATCTATTTCTACAGATAAATCATTGGTAACAAGAGAAAAATCCACTGACACAGAAATGAATTACAAAGTCTTTAAATATATCTCCTGTAACAATAAAATAATAAACCAAAATTTACAACTAAATTTATTTTACAAATGCCAAACATTAATGCTTAAGCCTCACAAGCTCTTCATACCGAGAAAGTGCAATACAATTATTTAAATATTCAAAAATCATAGGCTGATTGGAGTCACACAAATACAGTTTGGGAAATCCACCACTCCAATTCTGTAGACGTGGTCTTGCAGCAAACAGTCATGTCCGGTCAGACGCCTAAGCACATTTACAACTAAAAAAAGTCTAAAAACATAATATTCACCAGCTTTAGCCGAGGCGTGTGGCTCAAAGCAGAACACTATGTGAAAACTATTTAGCAGGAGATAAATAGAAATACGTTGTGATCCTTGATGAAGCATGTGTTTACCTAAATGACTGTAACAGAAAAAGGTTTATTTATTATCAAAAATGAAGATGAAAAAATGTGCAAATGTGGTTCCATCAGTGCAGAGAAATTTTCAGTAAAAGGACTGTCACAGGATTCAATTACATTGCGAAATTAAAAATGAGAAAAGTGAAAAAAAATGTTAAAATCAACTTATTATCAAGTAAAAGTTTTACATCCGATATTTACAGAACTACTCTATTTCCTAATGCATATGTTCTATTTCATAGGAAATAGAACTACTCTATTTCCTATGACTTTCAAAAAGTAAACTTTATCAAGACAAAGCAACAGGTCACACCTTCAAAATGTACCACTGCATTCATTGAAAAAATGAAGACTGATGCAGGTATTGCATACATATCATTTCAACATATTCCTGCAAAGTCCCCTGATGTTTCAGCTATGGACCATATTGTGCCATGGTCTCTTTAAAAGAGGTGTTCCTACGCGCATATCCACCCTGATTAATGGACTCTGGAAAGTAGTGAAAAAGGAGCAGAAATCAATATTCCTAGAAATTTTATGAAAACCATTCTATCATGGAAATCATGACAGAGATTTATAGGCCAAAGAAAGAAAAGGTTATCAGAGCAAATATAAAAAAAAAAAAAAAAAAAAAAAAAAAAAAAAAACCTAACATTTTGAATATTAAACACGCTACATATCATTCTAAAAAGTTTAAATACCCTCTGTATTTGATACCCTGGCTAACAGTTTTAGCATTCTTCCCTAAAAAACATGATGGAACATTTCACAAGGGATATTTTTGGTGTTCTAAAAACTTCTTGATTATTCAGCCTGGCTTCTCTCTGTATTCAGCACCCTGGGCTATTTTGGATAAATTATGCAAAAGAGAATAGAGTAAAAAAATACCTCATTTGTCAAGGTATTTAACCAGTCCTTTTGAACCTTTTTCTTCATTTCAGCTCCTTTTCCATGTCCAAATCTTTCTAATGCCTCGATTAAAATTCCACATGATACAGATATACCAGAACACTGTAATTCAATTTTAAAGTTAAAATTCCATTAGTGTGATAGATAAACAATAGATGACAACATCATGGCTATGAACACCTAAAAATATTAACTATTTGAAATGTACAACAAATCATATTTATTTTAAAAAGGATGCTTATAATTTTTTTAAATTCAGAAATGTGAATTAATACTTAAAAATTTTAAACATTAAAAAAATGATACAATTCCAAAAAAAAAAAAAAAAATATATATAATCCATTTTAGTGTAAAATTAATAAAATACTAAATCCTGTAGTAGTAGTCGGAGAACTGCCGACAGCAATTTTTAATTCATGGTCATTAGATATTCTGCTCTCTATATTCTGTTGCTGTTATTTATCCACCTCACTTAAATTAAGTCAAGTCCATTAAGTCAAGTAAAGTCATTATGATCAAGAACAGTGGAATGCCTGTCAGTACGCAAGTCTTTGGGCATTTTATCTCATACCTCTCTTTCCTTGTTACCGACTTCTAGAGTAGATTTTTGGCATGATGGATTTTAAGCAACCCAAAGATGGAAAGGCACTGCATATTTACAAACATGCAAACCTAGCTGGGCCCAATAATGTGGCAAACAGCATTGCTAACCACCACACTGACCACAACAGCTTTGCTGTTTCATTTAAGGTTAGAGCAATTTTTATCATTTTAATGCCCCGTGTTCTATTTAGAAATCACAAAATAATATCCTTGTATTGCTGCTGATGGATTCATTACTCTTTTCTTTATCTTGAAGAGACATTCACTCAGAAGTGCTATTAGTCCCCAAATAGCTTTTGTAGTTTGTATGCAGTTTTAAATATATTAAGAGGTTGCATTTTGTGTCAAAACACTTTTCAAATTGTTGGCACCAAATATTATAGCTCTGTATTATATTTAATTAGATTTAAAGAAATTAAACAATGATGAATCTGCAAGAATGTATGTATGTTTCTTGCACTGTGAAAAACAAGGGTAACTAGAGCAATCAAAGTTTGAATAACGTAGTCCTCCACCTGAACATGGGCACTTGGGAGCCAGAATTTTTAATTTCAAATTTGTTTTATTATCTATTTCATATTTTGTAAAACTTTAATGAATTTTTGATTAACACACTCAAGGATTTCAAAGCGAGCAATGGGAACACTGTATGGAATAAAACATTTTCATCTCCAACACATGAGATTGTTTATAGAAAATTCTAAAAATGGGCTGTTTTTAAACATTTTTAGTCCAAATACCCTTGATATAGCTCTCAAAATGTGTATGTGCATGTAAATGAAAAAAAAAATATTATAAAATCTTAAACTTTCAGATTTCAGATTAGATGTATTTTTTTTTCATTGTTTTCATGCGTGCAAAACTTGAGCATTTTCCCCACCAGCTGTAGAGTAACCGGTCATAACTAAGACCTCAAATGATGCATAGTTTAATTAATGTACTCCCTGAAATTGCTTTCTCTCTAAATCCTCCGAGAAACATAGCATATACAACTTATCCTTATTAAAAAAACTCTATTTTTACAGCTATCATATTACTGTTTTTTAAAATCTCTGAAGATTCATTTTAGTTGAAGATTTATCATTAGTTATGACAGTCACATTTGGCTTATATGCAGATGCTTACCTGGTTCATCACTTATTGGTGATGAACTAAGCCATATAGATACACAAATTTGGACATACTGGAATGATATCAAAGCTTTTTCCTTAAGAAGATTAGAAAATTATGCACCAAATATTGAATTCCCCATGCACAATATATTGTATTTTCTTCTAAAGATACAGATGACATTAGTGTAATGCAGAATTTTAATTATTAAAACTAAGTTTAGCAACTAATTTTTCAGAATACTTAGTGAGTGTTGCGATGTCACAATGAACGGCTCTGAATTCACAAAAATTATTATAAATTAAACAAATAAATAAATGCATCAAAAGTAAAGGAACTCATTTGCTGCTTTGTTCAAAACAGATGATGTATGTAAATTCAGAGCTAATTAATTGAACTAATTAATATTTCTGATTTCCGACTCAATTATCTATACAATTATACATTTATTAATTTAGTCGTATCTGTTAATGACATAATAATGTCAAAATTAGGCAAAAGAAACACACAGGGAAAGATTTTAGTAATAATAATCTAATCATAATTTTAATGATTAAAACCTAGGCTAATTTTTTGGTTTTCCTGGTGAGCAAGTAACTTCACATTGGCTATATTTCCTTTCCCTGGCCAAAGCCCACATTTTAAAATAAAAGGCGTTTTTCTGTCACACTTCATCAAGGCTAATTTTGGTGAGCTAAAAACTGGTATTATCAAGACATAAAAAACAAAAATTTTGCTGCAAAATGGTGTCACCAAACAACTATTATTGCAATCCCTTTTTGAAATCATTAATAATCATACTTACCACAGAGATAAAATCAAGTTGTTAATATTTAAGTTGTGTTAACATGCCCATAATTATGAGTTTCAGTTTATTTCACAGTTAATTTTAAAATATAAAATTTAAAATGCCAAAAATTTCTTACCTCTAGTATCGTAAGAGGACATCAAAGATAATGAAATATTAATATATTTATTCACATTTTAGTCATGCCAAACTTATGTTTAAAATCATACTTTCTTCTTCCATTCTATCAAAATTATTATAAATAAAGCTACTAATACTTTCTAGGAATGACTGTACTTAAAATATCATTAAATAAGATGGAATTTGATTTAACATTCTAGTTTCAAACATACCTGAGTATTAGTTAACCCCCCCCCCAAATACCATTCATGACTTGGCTTTCCTGTGCTTCATTGTGGTAATGCTAGAATTGTGCAAAATTCTTTTAGAAAGATGAAATTTTTAGCTTTCATTATGTTGTTTTTACAAACAGCTTTATTAATATTAAAAGGATCAATCCAAATATACTATAAAACAGCTAAAGTATCACACAAGAACAATGATATATAATAAAAAAAGAACAAACATTCAAATTAAGAACCCGAACAAATGACCATGGGGACAAAAGTAAAAAGTTAAAAATTTAACCAACAAGGAAAGGAACATAACACATGTAGTCTTTACACGGAGTTCATGAAATTTCTGGCATTCCAGTATAGTCTACTTATCTCACCACATTTGAGATTCTTTAACTCTTTATCAACTGCTAAGAAATGTTACAATAAAAGCTTTGAATCGGTTTTAAAGAAATCACTTGACTATTTATTTAGCTTAGTTTATATGGGAGCACAGAAAAGCCATGGAAAAAAAAGAACTGTTTGATTCATTTCCCAGATATTACCCACCAGAAGTGTGTAGGGGGGAAACTGTTTAATTCATCTACTGATTAAGACACAATAACACACCGAACAAATACTAATTCAGAAATCAAACAACAAAAATCAGCGTTATATTTACAAAATTTTCACAGGACTAGTTTCGATGGTTTTACCGAACCACCATTTTGCAGTTTTGCAGCTGAGGATGGTGGTTCAGTAAAACCATCGAAACTAGTCCTGTGAAAATTTTGTAAATATAACACTGATTTTTGTTGTTTGACTTCTGAATTATCATCTACTGATGTCGAAAATATATTTCATCACCAAAATGCACCAATAAATTGCTGCTAAGTATACTATGGGGTGCCAGGTAATCTCCAATACCATTTGAAATACTGATATCATTTCATATAATTCAGTAATACATTCATTTCAGCCACTAATTACTGTTTTCAAATACTTGTTACTTATCTTTAGTTTTATTTAAGATTCCATTTTTAACCTTCTGAAAGACTTTACCCAGTCATAAGATTTGTTGTCCTTTGCATATATTATCTTATTTTTAGTCCAAAGGGGCTTTGTCCCTGAGGGACTCTTGTTTTCGTTCTGCGATTTTGTGTCGAAACACTATAAATGGCTGTACCATTTTTCAAACTGTTGCCACCAAATATTATTGCCTTGCATTACATTTGAAGAAATTAAATAATGAAGAATCTGCATAAATGTATGTATGTTTCTCGCACTGTGATAAAATATCAGTACCTAGAGCCATCAAATTTCGAATGATGTAATCCTATTGCAAATATGGGCATCTGAAAGCCCAAATTTGAAATTTGTTTTATTATTGATTTCATATTTTTAAAACTTTAACGAATTTTTGATTAATGAATTCAAGTATTTCAAAGTGAGAAATGGCAACATTGTACAGAAAAAACATTTTGATCTCCAGGGTGTAAGACTGCATATCGGAAATTCTAAAGATATGCTCAATTTAAAATTATTTTGTGATATTGCTCTTGAACTGAATTTTATGGTTTAAGGGCGAAGAACATGATATTTAATAAATAAAGGTAATGCACAGAATGTTATAAAAATGCCCCTTTGGACGTAATTTAAAATCTGAAACTTTTCCGATTTCCTTTTTTAAAAAAAATATTTTGTTGCCTTATTTTTATTCATGATGTGAAAACATTTTAATGAGCTACAGTTTCTGAAAATAAACTGGGAAAGGGGGGACAGAAAGAAAATCTGAAAGGATTTGGATTTAAATGTCACACCAGAGGATTTGTTAAGATTTTTTATGCTCTCGCAGAGCATCATAGATTATTAACCTATTTTTGGTCTCACTCCTGTTAACACAACATTTTGTTCTTTTTAGCTTCATTATTAAGCATCACTTTATTCTCACTTATGTCACATAAACTTAAAAATAATATACGTAAAAATAGTCTATCTTTAAAATTCACTGGTGTTAAGGGTTGGCATAAAACTTTTTATATTTGCTATAATATTTCTTTGAAAACTAGAAATCGAATGGCCAGCTGCCTAAAAGTGTTATCATAAAAGGGAAAGAGTATATGATTATTTTAGTGAGTCTAGCCAGGGTCATTTCATAAAAATATTTAACATTTCTAATTAGACATGCCATGATTTAAATGTATTTTCATTTAAATCAATCAAATTTAAAAGCAGAAAACATATTTTAAAGAATCAATTAATAGGTTTGCTACTCAGTAACAGAAAGGTTAAATTTGAAAGTAAATACCTTAAGCTTTACTGAAAGGCAACACACTGGTGCATGGAGATGATAAGCATTATAATTTAGACAGTGGCAACACATTGCTTCCAAATAGCCAAATTAGTGATTAAACTTGAAAGATAAATATCTTGCATTTTGCCAAATAGCAACAATCTGACGCCGGAGATAAAAATATTTTATTTTGAACAGTATTACCATTTCTCGCTTTCAAATCGCCGGGTTTGTTGAATAAAAATTAAATTAATTTGTATAAAATATGAAATAAATTAAAAACAAAGTCAAAATTCAGGCTTCGAGATGCCATGTTCGGGTGGAGGATGATTTATATTAAAAAACAGTTGCAAAAATTTGGATAACCTATGTAACAAGCAGATCTAAAGAATTTAGTGTTTAGAAGAAAACAAAATGTTGCTATTAACATTTAGGAAATATATATACTGTTGCTTAATTAATAATCAAGAAATATAAATTTTTATCAATAAAAAAAATATATGGGGCTATATTTTTTCACTTATGCCGATAGAAGAGAGAGGATTACAAGAAAATTTTATTTTGAATTAAAATTGCATATCAGAGAACAGAAAAAATATTGATTTCAAACATACTTGAGGTGAATCGAATCGTTGATCATTGAACCAAGATGCTAAATGTTCAACATCTTCTATTGGTAAACAGCTCCCTTCTGAAGCACTCACCATCATTGCAGACACACAAATACTTAAAATCTAAAAAAAAAAAAAAAAAAAAAAATGTTTATGTATAACACACAAAGAAAATGCAAAATAAACAGGTTAATTATTACACAGATCAAATTTTTACTTCAACTGAAATGCAAGATTTAATACATGTGTTATAAAAATAACATTCACTAGCATGCAATATTTCAGAATGGACAGTTTTTTTTTTTTTTTGCTTTGTATTAACTCCGAAAGAAATGACATGGTAGACATGAAAATCCGAATACAAACATACTTTATACTTAAAGGACGCAGAAAGATTAATACAAAAATAAATATGATGCATGTACTATGGAGTCAAGTAACTGGCCAGCACCTGTGCATTTCCATAGGTATATTAAGTATCCCTGGACCTTGACAACTGTTAAGCTTCCATTCCAGTTTGGAGAGAGAATGATCATGAGTTTTGGCCTAGAGTCTCCCATTTCTGTTCCTCTACCACCATCCTCTTGAGAGTACCTTCAACTCAATGCAGATTTTGAATGGCCCCTTGCCACATAGACACTATATGCTTACATTACATGCTTCCCTGCATTTTCCAGGGTTTGAGTCTTAGTCCATCTGTAGTATGGCAAACAGCATCACTAAACATTATACCAACTAGGTGGTATGGTATTGACACAAGAACAGATAAAAGCTAGGCCAGCACCTTTGTACTACCACAGGTGATTGAGGTACTGCTGAACCTAGCAAACTGTTAAGCTTCTGGCCAAATTTTGAAGGACGGCTTGGGGGATGCCCAAGGATCTGCCACCACTCTTTCCCTACCACTTAGCTCTCAAGAGAACTTTTGGCACACAAACACCATACACTTACAAACATCCATGCCTTCACCAAGTCGAATCCAGGCCCGTCGATACGATAGCCAGCGCCACTAACCACCATACCAGCTGAGTGGCTGATATTAATACAAATGATGAAGAATAAAACAGATTCGCTTGATAAGGGCTATGATCTCCTTTAATTGGCTGCATGACACTGTTTCTCTATATTTCATACCAGATGAATGAACAAGCCTTAAGAGGTGAGAGTACCTATTCTTTGATAAGTAACTGTTTTAGTTTTTTGGTGGAGAATGTAGTTTTGAAAAACAGCATATTTTCTGTATAATAAAAATCAAGGAAGCGTGGATTCACTGTGTGGAAGGAGCATCAATTCACTTATGTGGTACCCTCAATCTCTATCAGATTCTCCGTAGAATTTAATAATCTAAATATGAATCTCAGGCTACACTAATCATGTCCACTCCTCCTCAAGCTTACCAATCCTTCTTCCATGCATAGGTGAACCAGATAGTTTCTTTTAGCCACATCACACATACAATTCACTTGAACTTCCAGTGAACACCTTTAATAACCTTTTTCACCTTCTCTTTGCTTACTCTCATGCACAGCATTTGTCTTCTGCAGGATTTTTACGATTTCGCATATGATATGTGAAGCTTCGCTTTTATATTTATCCTGTACAGGCCCTTTTCTCCAGTTTCATGAGTATCTGCTTAAGTTTTGCAACTAGCATGGCAAATTAAATACATATTGCAGTTTTATGCTTTTTGAAGTCACATCATTTTCTTATATGAAATTATACATACATTGAATATGCATTAAAAGAACTAACTTATAAGTTGTATTTACAATTTAATCTCTTCTAAAGCACGTAAATTAAAGAAATATACCACATTACACACACTCTTTATGCAGAATGAAGTAGCAACTAAGCTTGGTGAGAAAAACATTTTTCATAAATTATATAATTTATGACATTTATTTCCTGAAATTTAACAATATTTTCAAATAAAATAATGCATTTTCATAAGCGTATTTTGCATATCTAATATATTTTTAACCCCTGGTACTAATGAACATGTATAACGATCTGATGAACATACAGTTAAATGTGAAGGCTTTTGAAAATAACAGCTCTTATTTTTAATAGTAGACCAAGTATTAAGTTAAACAAAAATACACACACGTTTCTAACTAAAAAGGGAAAAAAAGTAAATTTTTTATTTAGTAGAAATTTGCTATTGCTGTTTTTTTCATAATTTAAACACCAGTAATTAAAAAAGCTGTTAAATAGTGCATTTCAGTGACAACTTTATTGCATTTACTGTCTATAATTTAATATATTATGGGTCATCTTTAAAACTTAATAAGATAGAATTCTACAAGCAAATTGATGGAAACTATAAGTTACACAATGTTTTCTTGAAATATATTCTCTTAATCAAGGCTGTTTGCAAGAGATCTACTTTCATAAGTTTAAGCATAAATACCAGTACCTCAAAATTCATTGAAGAAGGATCTTCCTCCATGAGCTTTTCATAAAATACATTGCAAGTAGTTGAAACAAAAGCTTTAAATTCTTCATGCATAGCCTGGGCAACAGATGCCACAGAAATTGTCAGAGCAATGAGGTAATTTGAACTGAAAAAATAAATAAATAAATAAATAAATAAAAACCAAAATGCCAAAAATCAACACCATATTTCAAATTATTGAAATACATACAGATTCTAGTAAATATTTTAAAGCAATGCTGAGAACAATTTTGACTTCCTTCTGTTTGATATTTAATTTTACGATGTTCTTTTTCAAAGATAAGTAATTATTATATGCTTTTGTAACACAAAGAAGATTCATGTCTTTAACAATGGAACAACTTTGTAATTCACAAGCTATATATTTTTGCCAGACTATGCAGAAAGAAAGAAAATATGAAAAAAAGATTAAAAAATAATTTAATAAATTTCTCCAATAAGAAATTATTTCATAATCATATATACGGCATAAAAATTATATTCTTGGAATGATTCCAGCCAAATGCTTTGGGAAACTAAATGCAGTATTCATACATCTTGTATAAATTATGAAACTTAAACTTACATTAACAATAAATGTTCTTCAAGGCACTGGCATCAACAATCTGCATTATTTTGTAAATGCCCATCTATCACCATACTTCATTAAAATAACTTTTGAAAAGGTTTTCGCAGATATGCTCAATTTAATATACACTCTGTAACAAAAAAATTGACGCTCAAAGGAGTTGTCCGATGGAGACAAAAATTGGCCGATAGGAAGATTATGTACAGAATATAAAATGATTAAAATTTCAGAACTACTAAATGATTTATTTCAGAGTTACATAGCTACAAAGTAATGAGCTCAGTAAGGTGTTGACCCACCTCTAGCCTGGATGCAAGCTGCCACACAGCGTGGCACAGACTGATAAAGCTTCCGGATGATCTCTTGTGGTATTTCTACCCAAATTTGCTCCGTCTGGCTAGGTCATCAACATTCCTTGGCAGATAAAATCTGGCTGGCCAAGGAAGTCTTTGACAAGCTGTAAGAGAATTCATAGCAACACGTGCCGTATGTGGTCTGGCATTATCTTGCTAAAAAATAAGGCCAGGGTACTGCAAAAAGAACAGTAGCAAAATGTTGCCGATGTACCATTGTGCTGTAAGTGTGCCTCTAATGACGACCAAAGGGGTGCAGCTATCAAGGGAAATTGCACCTCAGACCATAACTCCTGGTTGAGGTCCTGTGTAGCATGCGATAATGAAAGTAGGATCGGCACGCTGGTCTGGGTGTCTCCAGGCACGGCTTTGATGATCGTCATGACACAGTTGGAAGCTGGATTCGTCGCTAAAGACTCTACATCCCCAGTCAGCATCCAACCTGATCGAGCCAAGTACCACTGTAATTGGGCTCGACAGTAAGCAGGCATGAATGGCAGGTGGCATAACAGTCAGTATGAGCGTAGATTTCGCTCTATCAGCCGTCTGTGAATGGTCATGGTAGACACGTGTGCGGGTTGCAAGTCTGATGGTTGATAGAGATGAATCAGGAACTGTGACAGCTGATCTAACAATCACTCTGTCCTTCTGATCTGTTGTGGCCCTAGGTCGACCACTACCATCATGACGCTGATATCTGCCCTTGTCTACCCTTATTGCCATCTTCTAATCGCCGTATCGCTTCAATTCATATGATGAGCGATTCTCCGATTTGCCCAATCTGCCTCTTTCAATTTCTGTCAGTTGCTTGTAATCTGAGCTTGAATCCTGTGGCAAGGAATTATTTTCAGTCGTTGAAAGGTATCCTAAATCACAATGCAATTTTAACAACAGTTCAAGAACAGCTCCTTATATACATCTGCTGGATGCTCTGGAGATCGCACTATTAATTCATTGGTCACCAAATTTTAATCATTTGCATATTTGGTCAAAACATTTATGCACACGAGATTTCAAAGCAATTGGATGATTCCTTCTTGGTGTATCGATTTTTTTTTTTTTTTTTTTTTGTTATAGAGTGTATTTAAGCATATTTTGCAAGATTTGTGTTTATAAAAAGTTAAAAAAAATTAATACTATTTGCAATGCTTCTTTCTTGCTATAAATTAGAGCGTAATTACATTCACATAAATGCATAAGCAAAGAAAACACAATTATATGTATCTTATTCCAAGAAATTTTAACATGTAAAAAAAAGTCATTTACATAAAAATTCATTTTAAATGTAAATTTTAGATTTTTTATATAATCTGCATTTCATAAAATCATTATTATGTAGATACCTCCCAGTCTGTGATTTGTATTTAGCATCATCAGGTTTTTACAAAAGACCTACATTATCTGCTTTTGTTAATGGAGAGGAATCAAAAAAATACTTTTCCCTTTCATGAAAAAGGGGAAAATGGGAATAACAATTAGTATCTGTTTTGCTTAAATACAGCAGCGAAGATTATATTAATTGTGAAAACGCAAATAGACTTAGAACAATTTTGCAGGAAGTTTTCAAAGAACCATATGATGAAAAAACAGAATAGTTTGAAGCCATTAAGCATATCAAAGTTTTTCAAGTCTCCCACATCAACCACAGATGTAACCATCTTTACTTCAACACTAAAGCAGGTCGATGCAGAAATTTTAAATGTTGACACCTGACATATTCAATCCATAAGATGTTTATAAATAATGTTATGCTCCCAATATGCATCTCCCACCACACAATATTGAGCAATTCAGTCTGACATAAATCATCACAGCTGCTACTTCTCATCCTTCCATATATACTCACTTCCAAGATCTGGAAGGTTAAATTACAATATATATATGTTATTTCTGTCATTCTTACTTTTGTTGTACGTCAGTGTTATTTTAGCATTTAGATATTGTATTATTTCATATACTAATTTTAGAGACTGGACTATTTTTTTTTTTATTTAAATTAAATGCCCAATGCTTCTGCAGTTTGTTAATAAAAGTTTAATTTAAATTTTGTGCTTTTGTATAGTGAAACCTGCACATTAAAACATTTTCATAAGCATTATGAAAAAGCTACAGCATTATGAAGCAAATCAAACATATTTATAATGTATTCTGCAATCAAAACTTACAGAGGACTTTCTTCTGAATTTGAATCTCGTACAATCTGATTAAGAGTTTTTGACAGCAAATCAGTCTGAAATGACAAAAATATGTACACTGTTTTTTAATAAAATGATAGTGTACACAGAGTAAATAGAAATTCATCTCTCATCAAGATGAAAAACAATTCTTTTGTTTGTGTTAAGACACAAAATCATACATTTTTTAAATAAAGGAAAGAAACAAAACAAACCTGTTTTTCTGTATTATCCACCAAACCAATTTCACACATTGATCGAATAAATAAACCTAATCCAATAGCAGAATAGCAGCCTAGTACTGGAGAATTATGTGAAAGATTTTCCAACAAATGATCCAGTATACGTCGTATATCATTAACATAATTGTTTATCAACACTGGCATTAAATGGAAAAGTGAGGCACAGGAACAACCTTTCACTAAATAGCTAGCACTAGAATTTGGTCGAGATAAATGCTGAAAGAGAGGAAGTACATATAGATTCAATTTAAACTGTCAAATTTTCATGCAGCATTTTAAATGCAATATATGAAGCATGAGAAATTATGATAAGATATAAATACTAGTACAATATTTTCAAAACTGTACTTCACAGAATTAGACAGGAGATCTACACAATTTTATTTACACCTTTAAACTTGATCAGCGATATTTCTTATAGAACATGATTTAACTTAGATATTTACAGAAACTGTTTAATCTGATATACATGTGAATAGTTTTTGACATTTTGTTTCATTTTGGAAAAGCTAAGCTGTACAATTAATAAAGATATTAATTAAATTACTAAATTAATTACACCTAGAATTTTTATGAGAAATTGCTAAATTTAATAGGAAAATACAAACATAAAATGGCTATTTTTTATGACATTAACATTAAATTTGTAAGATTTATTATAAGTTTTTAACAGTTATTTTTAATTAAGGCTACTTTCCTGTACTTCATAATTTCAGCATACAATTTCCTACCGGAACATGCTTTTAGAATCGTGTTTAATGCAAATGAGTAAGAGCAGTATTTAAGTCGAAGTTCCACTGACTTTGTTAGAGAGTCCTGAGTTTCTGACTAGCGCGCATTCGCCTTTTGGCTACATCTTTATAGTTAAGCATTAGTTAAGTTTGATTTCTTATTACTTTGAGTTCAAGCCCAAGTAGAGGCTTTGCTGTACGTTTTGAGAAAGGAGCTGACTGTACATTCTTATTTTTGATAATAAAGGGTTATTAACTCTTATTGAGTTTTACATCTCTGTTCTCAAACTCAATCAGTTATCTGCTTATCTGTTCATGAGGTTGCTGAACATTTAGCTGTTGTATAAAAGAGCGGAACCCCACAAATTAAAAATTATTTTTGCAATAATTTTATACGTCTGTGAAAAATTAAAATAACTGAAATGAATTTCTATTTGTACACAAGGCAAAATGAAAATTATAAAAGATTTTCTGTATGTGAATATGCATGGCAAAATATAATTAAAATAGAGAAAACAAGGGAAATAAGGACCAAAAGCACTTTAAATATTAAAATGAAATTTAAATATAACTTGATCTCATTTATTTATATTTTAATTATTTCTTGGATGACTCATTTCCAAGGTATCATTTGAATCACACTATGTGGTGCAAGAAATTTCAAATCACATGACAAATTCATTTTAAAATAACATTTCAAAGTCATTCCATGAAACAACAGACTAAGGATAAGTTGATGGACATGAAAAGATATTCTTATAAATGTTTGGAATAACATACATACAAATTTCTAACAAGTCAGTGCAACTTGCAAGCAGATTTTCCTAGAACAAGTAGAGGGTTCTATAGATTTCAAGAAGAGAGGGGGGAAATAAATGTGGCCCTCAGTATTATACCTATCATTAACAATAGAATACGAGTGAATACATTTATAGTTACGCTGCCATTATCATTTTTACTGCATGCAAAATGAAACGGCTAACATTCTCTGGAAAAATATTTCCAAATAAAATAGTTTCTGTTAAGTATTTAACTCATAATTTTTAAGATATGCAACATACTAGGAAACTTTACTTTTTTAAGATAGTTTTTAATTTTAACTATACTTTTTAAGATATGCAATTTACTAATGATTTATTTAAATCATTAGTATTATAGAAATGACTGAAATTTTAGTATTACAGAAATGACTGAAAAATAAAAAAAACAAATTCAGAATTTGAATTGTAAATACACATTCTTTTGTTTTAAGTTTTCCCTGAAGTATACAATAAATAGCAGTATAAAAATATGCTTTATAGCCAATAATAATAATTCATGCAACCAGACAAAGTGGTGGAAAATGATGAAACTGGTCAAGAACATGGGAGGGGATAATATTAATGGAAGAACCAGTAATATTTACTGCAGCAAGAATAGTACAGAACTATTACTGATTAACATGCTGCACAGCCCCCCTCAGCTGTTTATGCAGGCAGAAATGCAGTCTAGCATGGATGCATACAAATAAATATCTAATTCTGCCCTGAGGTAAGTCTTGCCAGATTTAATGCAGACAAGTCACGCATATTTTAAGATTTCTGGAGCTGGCAGCCAGAAAGGAAATGTTCCAAATGTGTTCGATGGGGAAAGAGGCTGGCATTCTGAATGGCCATGAAATAGTTGCCATGTTGTGGAAAAAGTCCATAATCACATACATTGTATGCAGATGGGGATTATCATATTGGAAAATGGCTTCTAGCAGGACTCACAGTATGCATATTACAACAGGCTGCAGGATGTCATTAATGTAACACAGGCTGCTTAGGGTGCTGTGTACAATGATTACAGCTGATAGAGTATCATACATAATAACACTAAGAATGACAGAAGTAAGCTGCTCCACAATGACATGGAGTGTGCAGCATTGGCTAGGCTGTCTCCACACAAGGATGTGTCTGGGCCAAGCAATAAATTGGATTGATTACTAAAAATAATAGAATTTCAGTTTCCTACATTCCATGAGGTATACGTGACACAGAAAATGTCAGTAATGCATTGCATTAATGAAGAAATGCTATAAAAATCGGGACAAAACCAGTCACTGTTTGGCCTTTTGTACATGCAACCTGGCCTCATTCCAGTGTGGCATTCATGTGATCTGTGTATTCAGACACTGTTCATGTCAAAATACTTGCATACTCAGGTTTGAGGAACTTCCATGTCATGTGTTGCTGCATTCCATTGTGTTTTCATGGTGCATGATTTTTTTAAACAAGATGTACAAAACATAATAATAAATCAACTATTATTATTGCATCAAAATGAGACATATAATATGCAGACAATATTTAGAAAAACAAATGCAAAATATGGCAAACAAATGCAACAATAAATACAAAAACGGAAAAATCTGAGCATTTTACTTCTGTATCTTTCTTGTTTGCTATATTTGGTCTTAATTTTGGGACATCACGTTAACACATTTCTATACTTAAGTGTTGTAACATATATTGTGTAAATGTAAACTTTAAAGCAGATCAAAACTGACATAAAAGAACATAAATATAGTAATTCACAGTACATACATGTAATATGTTTTTGTATATATATGTGCACAGATAAAAACATATACATACATAAATATATGTAAAAGGAATATTATAATTGTATATAACTACTAACCGTTAACAGCCAGCTATGCACATTTCCATTTGGTTGAAAGTCAGGTAATATAGCACAAAGAACTGTTTCTGTATATTCAATTAAGAAATCTTGATGCTTAATGTAATTCTGACTTTCATCACAGAAAACTTTACTGCTATCGTCGAGGCTTGTATAAAATTTATTTGTGGCATATATCAAACCAGTGAGAGCAAACATTGAATTGGCATGAGATGCTGGTCCTTTCCTACACAAAGTAATATTGAAAAATATTATTAAGAGAAAAAATTTTAAAATTAAATTCTAAATGTAACTTGAAGAATTAGATTACCATATCATTACAAAGCATTTGAGGTAAACAGTGTAAGGAAAGGGGTATCTTCATGAATGAATTGGTTTAGAACTTCATGCAGCAGCTGGGCTATACGGGAACGAAATAAGTAAATCTTCACTGAGTTTACATATTTGGCCATAAATGGGCTTCACATAATCATTAAATTTTCAAGGATGTTTGGTATAGAAACTACATAACGCTGAAATAAACAACATAATTTCATTCCATAAGACAATATGAGATTAAACTTGTAGTTGCTTGCAAAGTTCTTTTTTTATAATAATTTAAATGGCAAAAAACAAAAAACAATAATAAATTTTTTGGGGGTATTATAACATCTTTATTATTCTTTGTAGCGATCGATAACTCCTTGTTGATTTCAGTCATGACAACACTTCAAGCTAAGCAAAAGGTTTGGTTTGATTTATTAGATTACAGCAAAGCACTCGAGGAATATCTGCCTTAAGGGACGGATGCCTTCGCGGAGGACTTTTTAAGGGAAACTGGCTCGTATACACGATACACATGGGGAAAACCACGAAAACACCCATGCAGCCAGCCCGTTTGCAGGATTCAAATCTCAGACTGAACTACCTGTGTTCAGCGACGTTACCACTCGGCTGCTTGTGGACCCTAAGCAAAAAGTGAAGTGAAAGTAGTAGTTATTATCTAGAAGTAGTTGTAGTTGTTATGACCAATAATAATTGTTGCTTACAAACTCTTGAACTACTGAATACAGAAAAATGCAATGGACATAATATAGAAACTGACAGAAATAGAAAATTTACAAAGTTGTACTTAATTGTAACAGTAAAGTGCGTGCAATATTTTACTGCTTTCTGTAAAATGTTGAAAAGCGATCAGGGAGATGGGGAAGTTCCAGAAAAAATACAGCTATAAACACACATTTATCTTATAGTTAACATAAGGCATTACATGCAAGTACGTATAAATCAAATATATTTAAAAATAAACAAAAAATATATACTAACTTTGCACTTGTCTTTATTAAACAAATCAGACGATCCCGCACCCTATAAAAATATTTTATGAAGAATAATATACAATCAAATTATGTTAGTTATTATGTAAAAATGTAATGTAATGTATGTTATTATGTAAAATTTGATTAATTTAATCAAGCAAATGTATGACTTTAACATCCACAGATATTTTTCCTCAAATTCACATATTTAAAAATACTTTGTGTTCCATTTTGTCCCAACATGTTTTTAAACACATATATATCGCATTAATTTTTTTGGAGGGGGATTGCCTTTAAGAAATCATATATTCATGAAATATATTATAAATTACAATTTATGATTCTGAAACAATTTGAGGAAAAAAAACTGAGTAGCTGAAAATAATAAAATTTCCTATTACAATTTATTTTATAACCACTATACTAATATTACATAGAAATTTGGATCATGAACACCTTTCATCAAGAACAAATTTTCTGAACAAAAAATATCTTCCGGGCAAATACAGGGTTCAAAGCCACATTTTAGTTAAAAAAATAAGCACCTATAAGCACATTTTAAGAAAAAAAATAAGCACCTGTCTAATTACATCATACACAACTGCATAACCTTAAAAATTAGAATTGTAATTTAAAATATGAGAAATGAAGTACTTATTAAGAGAGAATAAGCATTACCTCAACCATGGAAAATAATTACTTTTTTTTTAATTTTAAATAATAGTTCAATTTACAGAACTAGTTTACAATGAGAGAAAAAAAAAACTATGAAGAACTAAACTATATTGCAAGATTTAATGATGAAATTTCAGTTCAAAATAGAGAAAATAAATAATAATAAGGCATATTTATTGTATTCGTTTGGAACCTAATAATAAATACGATTTATTTTTCCACTCATATTGATATTTAAATAATTTAAATCTAAATTCTGAACATTTTCTAAATTTTCATTGTATATCAGTTTTCTCTTAACAGAAATTGCAAGCAAAATAATTTAATTAAAAAAGAGGAACATTTCTGAAATCAGAAGCCAGAAATTTGTTTCATGCAGCCATCTTTAAAAGTAAAAGCTTAACTAACCCGCATGCTTGGAATTGGCGAATATTCGGACAGTTGAGCGTAACTTGAAGGAGCCGAGGGGGGGTGTAGCCGCTCTTTAGATTTTTCTGCTAATAAATGCTTTTGACATTTTAATATGTGCATCATATAAAAATAAATTAACGGAACTAAAAAATATTCTGTTTAGCAAGCATAGTAAAACTCTTTCAGTTAGTAAGTAAGTGTTCATAAACAAATCTCGGACTGAACATCAAAATTAATTATCTCTGCAAAATATCGCAAGCGTTATTGCGCAATACGTGCTCCGTAATTCTTACCTACGTGATATTACGCAATCGGAATCAACAACTGCTGGTATTGGGAGAATAAAGAACTAAATAACGGGGGTGTTTTTAATTCTAATTTTCAACAGACGGCGTTAAATTTCTGGAATAGAATCATTCTTCACTTGGGTTGGTAGACCACAGAACTTTTAGTCCTATTCAATCCAGATTGGAAAGTAACCAAAAAAAAAAAAAAAGTCCGTTGCTTGTTTTGCAGCGAACTGTAACAGTTTCAATATTCAAGATTTTGCGGAGAAAGCGGAGACCTCCCAACCTTCGTACTGTATAATATATTGGCCAAAAAAATGAAATTATTTTGACTATTCGATTACTTTCCCTTTATTTAAGCCATTCTGAATATTATTCCTTAGAAAGCTAATCTGTGTTAAAACACAACCATTTTTGGAAGTTTACTATACTTCAGTTACTGCAACTATGTTATTATAAATATTCATACATATGCTTATAATATAAGCATAATGATCATAATAAACATGAATATGAACTGACCAAACAGAACGAGAATGCAAATTTTTAAGATCTTGATAGAAATTCAAACGTGTGTAGTATTTGGGTGGGAGGAAAAGAATGCCGAATGTAGCGGAATTTTCTACTGCTTTCGCAATTCTTTGACCAATAGAACGACGGGCACCTGTCTGTATTCTTCGTGCACACCAAAGGTTATGTTAATGCAGAGAAAGGGGGAAAAGCTATTTCCGGGAGTATGACTCACCATCTGACATTCCATATTAAGAAGAAAAGTTGTTTATTTAGTTTCGGCTTTGGGACGGAGAAAAATAGCGCGTTCATTAAAAAAAAAAAAGTACTAAAAGCAAAAAATAAGCACTAAAAACAAAAAAACAAACAATCAAAAAAAAAAAAAAAAAAAAAAAAAAAAGGACTTTAAAGAAAAAGTAAGCACCTATAAGGGCCTTTATATTTTATTTTCAAATATAAGGACTTACAAGCACTTATAAGGACTGCTACGAACCCTGAAATAACGTAATAATGAACACTGAAGTCAGCAACAAATTACTTTCAGATGTATTTTGAGGCAACTTTAACACAGTATTAGCAGACTTCTGGAAATATATTTTGATCTGAGTTAGAATAAAATGCCAAATAATGATTACTGAAGGTTAAGGCACCAAGAATCAGTGTAATATTCATAAATTTGGAGGACTAGTTTCAAAGATTTAAATATAGAACATTCTTTTTCAGCTGCAGAAGTACAAATGATGAAAGAGAAGCTGTGCTCAGGTGATAACAATGAAAGGAAGGAAATCAAGCTATTGGCATTACCTACTGATTTAAAAAAAAAAAAAAAAAAAAAAAAAAACTATATAATTTCTTTAAATGCTGAGGGTAAAGATGGGTTGGAATTGGGATCCTTAACTAGAACTGAAAGATTTTTTTTTGGAAAGTGAAATGCTTCTAGAAAAATCTAATTCACCAATGTAAAATGTTTTTTGATTAATTTTGGCTGCAGAAAAATGGAAAATGTGATCTTTAGACCAACAGTGTTGGGCAACAGCAGATTTACTTGTTTCTTTTTTCCTAACATATGGCTTATGTTCCTTAGCATGAAATTTTAATGTTCTCTTAGTTTGCTCAAAGTTAATCAATCAAACCATATTGGTAATATCCAGAATCAGGTCTTTAAGTATGAAACTGGCAAACTTTACTGATAGGAAAGAAAATGCCCAAGAGTTGAATTTCTGTAAAATACATGGAATTTTATAGGTAATCAATGGAAAGAGAAGAATGACAACAGAATTCTTCATATCCTAAAATTAAAGTGCTTTCTAACATGTTGAAATGAGAACGTTTTAATCATTTGGTCAATAATATGTGAAAAGACTCTGTTAGGGGACAGAGCTATTGAATAGAAGCAGTTGCTATAGCTGAGGATTTTCTATTATTTGTAATACTGTGGTCTCTAGGGAAAATCATGGGCTTTGAGTAGAACAATAAAGATATGAGCTTACAAGAGAACCACAGATATGAACTCAGCAGGGCTGAAACAACTTCAAAAACAGCAACAAAAGTGAATGGAAAGGAAATGCCTTCAAAAGAAAAGGATGAAAAAGAAGACAATCCTAGTTCTTTAAATCACAAAATCTGTGAAATATTCATGGAGCAATATCACCCTGATAATGCAGTAGCAGGAAAGAATACAAGCATTTTTAGTAACAATGCCATGTCTCTCTTTAGAAACATTTTAAGACATTGATGACAAGAAATGTACATTGGAAAGAATACCAGTGAAGCATCAGGTTTGGCACTAAGTGACACAGAGAGATAATGCAGAAAACAACCTGATGCTTTTGTAGGATGGAGCTGCACCACACATAATAACATCCCTTGACTTTATCTTCCTCATTCCTTTCTACTTGTGCTACCAATTCTCCTTCATACAGATATAGTAAAATAAAGCTTTTATATATTTACTACTGTATTTCACTTTTTTTTTTTTTTTTTGTCTCAAATTTAAGGATTTCAGTTAATTTTGTATTATAAACTTGTGCACTGTTGTTAAGCATTACTCCTTTTTACATTAATTTCTATAGGGGTAATAGTTTCGATTTTCAAACATTTCAGATGAAAAACTGCATTCATAATTAAAATTTCACTGTAGATGAACAAACTGCACTGGCTTTCAAGGTATCTTAATAAAATATACACAATTCAGCATGTTCAGATTTCGAATTTGATCACGAAACTCATCAAATAATGCAGTATAAAATAAAATATTTCATTTTAATTACTGTTTTTCAATATTATAACTCTGAAATTCTCTGCAGTCTCTTTCTCTCTTTTCTTAATAATACTGTATGAATGCATAGTGAATGCTGATAACTGAAAGTGAGATATAGAAACAAACTTAACTAAAATAATTAACAGCCTTAGATATAGCAACAACTTCTGATATAATTTTCCACTCAGAAACTTCAGGTAAATTATTATTAAATTTTCATAAAGACAGGAATTACTATGAGAATGAAAATAAAATATGATTAAATTCCAAATTGAATGGCAGTAGCAATACAGGTTGGAAAAAATCCACTGCAATAATTTAGAATGCAATAGAAAAACAGAAATTTAAAAGCTACATATATTACATACAAAGTAAGCTACATTCTACTGAATTTTCTATTACATGGTATATTACATGGTTCCATTACATGGTACCACTACGCGTTTTTGTGAAATCTGGGTAAACTAAACATTGCAGTAGAATTTCAATAATCTATACACTTTGGGACCGAGTGTTCTGTAGATTCGTGAATTTTACGAAATGCTATTTTTTATAGTTTTTTTTTTAACTTTCATCCTTTCTAATTTTTACATTAAAAATGATGCACAATTACTACAAAAAGAAATGTATAATGTTCAGAGAAATATATATAATTGTATAATGTTTCAGAGAAAAAATTATACAACGAATAAAGAAAAAATATTTCTTTAATCCATGCATATTATAGCATACTTTTGTTTTACATATTAGAAAAAATTTCTATCCAAAAATGAATGCAGATTATGGGCATTCACGGATTACTGGAATTCTATCATATTACAGTTTTATAATTGAAGGAAATGTAGAACACTGATCTGTAAAAATTTTACTCTAGGCCATAATCATTTTTACTCTAACTTCATTAAAATTGAAGATCACAATATCTTACCAAAGCCAAGCTAATTTGCATTGATTTTTCAGTTCATCTGGTGATAAATTAAGGTGTCCGTGACTGTTTTGCAATTCTAGTTCTGCTTTACGAGCTTCTTCGCAAGCAAAAAATGCTCTCTCCATGTATCCACCCCAGGCGGCTGGAAGCAGAATGCATCGCTGCCATTCACTTGCTTCAATATTGACTTCATCGAGTAAAACGACTAAAACTTGCTCATAAAAACGATACTGAGCAGCTAGTGACCTTTTAATAGGCTGCCCATCTTTTCCCATTTCTACAGGAGGTTCATAGCACAAAAGAAGACCAACTGAAAGGGAGGAAAAAACTTATTAGCTTTAGAGAGAGAGGAAAAAAAAAAAAACTTTTAGCACTAGAATTACCTACAACCAGCACATCCTTACTTAAAGCTTAAAGCCACACAAATGGCTGAGTGGTTAAGATCACTGAATATTCATAATTTAACCTGGGTTCAGACCTGTGTCAAATGGGCTGGCCGCATGAGTGTTTTCCCCCAAGAAAATACGAGCCAATTTTCCTTAAAAGACCTCCACAAAGGTATCTGTTCCTTTAGTAGAGAGCCTTTTATGTGTCAAAATGACAATATTCGAATAACTTAACCTAATCTAACTAACAGAAAATACACATTTTAATGGATTCATAACTTATAGATGCTGTTATAAATAATTCCCACACTGTTTGGTTAGAGGGCAATGTCTATACTCCAACAGATGGTAGCAGGCAAGACGTTATATGTATACAAAGTAAAAGGCAGAAAAGAATGTAGAAGTCTAATATATTGTTTAACTAATGTCATATTTTTGTTGCTAATTAATTTTGTTGAGCTATTTGGAGGAACATTCTTGCACCATAACTTACACTGAATCATCTGATACAATATTCGTGCATTCAAACCACAAACTGGAATACTGGAAGTAATTGGATACATAATTCTGAGAAATTTAATTACTTTACCAATTTCTGTATTCTACACAATAAAGGTAAGGTCTCTTTGAACTTGCAAATTCTGAGTTAATATGGATAAGCTCTCGAAAATTGTTGAAAAGAGAAGTAACATTTGTACTTGTGTTACTAAAGTTGTTAAAAAAATTCAAAACTTGATAAAGTTGCCAATGACTTAAATTCTTTATCAGAGTTATTGGAACTTTTAGAAATGAAAGAACAGATCTTGAAAAGCTATGATGTAGAGGTAGAAGCTGTTGAAGGAATGTACAGTCCATTTGTTTATTACCCAAATGCAGATTACTAGAGATAAGCAAATATTAAAATAGAATGAAGCAGAAGCATAAATTAGTCACAGCAGAATGATTAATATTGACTAATAATGACTCTTTATAGCAGAATGCATAAATTAGTCATTTACAGAGAAAGTTTCTTTTAGGTCAAGTCTACTTTTAGTTGAAGAGGTGAGGGAAGTAATGTAGGATAAGCAGCTTAATCAATTCCATTTTCAATGGTGATTCTACAGAAACACTCACAGACAATATGAAAAAATTGAATTGAGATTTTCACAAGAATAAAATGACAAAATATTGTCTGTGAAAATTAAACTAGGAAATGTTCAGTAGACTCCTTCAGTTCTTAATACATGTAGTATTTTTGAAATTGTTATGGCTTTAAAATTAATTAATTCTCTGGGGATTCTAGCAAATTTATGCAATTTGTAAATTGTCTTGATAATACAATCGGTTTAAATAATTCTGTTACAAACACTGAAAAATTTCACTATTTAAAATTCCTTCTTCCTGGCTCTGCATATAATGTTGTCACCGACTTCAAATCAAATGACAAAAACTATAATTTATGTCTTAAACTCTTAAAGCAAAGACATGGTAAAGCTTATTCTATTATAAATTCTTACAAGACAAAATTATAAAACTTAGAGCCTATGAAAAGTTTTTCTTATGTTAAGGGTTTATGTTAAATTATATGATGAAATAGAAGTTAGTTGAATTCAATATTATTGAAGCTGTTACACAGGATATGATTTTAGATTTTCACAGGAAAAACAAAATAATTTCTTTGACGTTGTACAATAGAGATCAAATTTTTTCACAGTTGTATGTATCAGAGACAGTCATAATGGAATATATATCTAATTTGTACTGAAAAATCACAGATGTATCTGTTTGCAATATGTTTCTTTTCACACAATTTAATGTATGTAGTGCAAAATTCAGCGGATGCTTTTTTGAATATGATTTTAATTCAAAGTGTTATTTACTTATATTCAGATACGCAGTGACAAGAGCTATCCACTTAGAATTAGTTCTTAATATAAGTGCTCATTCATTTTTGTTAGGATTCCAATGGTTTGTTTCTCATTGAGGTTGATATTCTACCATGTATTTTGATAATGCCAAAGCATTCAAAAAAGCCAGTTGTGAATTGAGAAAATGATGGAATCAGATACATAATAATCAAGTTAAAATATGTTTACTTCAAAAGGTATAGTTTAAAATTTTATTGCCGAAAAAAGTCCATGGTGGGGAGATTTCTGAGAGATACATATACGAATGGTTAAAACTTGCTTAAAATTGTTGTATGATCATCTCTTTCACTGAAAGAACTGAAAACTGTTTTCTAAGAGATTGAAGCCCTGGTTAATTCTAGGCCTATCATGTATCTGTACAATGAACCCTTAGAACCCTCTCCCTCACTTTACCTTTTTTTCTCCTCGGTAAAATGTTAGCGTCTTTACCTGTAACAAAACAAAAAAAAATGAAGATTTGAATGTTAATAGAAATTCTTTGGTAGAGAAATATAAATATCAGGAAATTCTTTTGAATCAATCAAAAGCTGGAAAGGAGTATTTATTTAATATCAGATCAGCCTTTATTTCTCCACAAGCAGGTCAAATAGTTTCATTTAATGTAAATTATATTGTTTTGATTAATGATAAATCAGAATATGTGGATGATGGGAAAAATTTTAGACTCTTTCCCAGGAGAAGACAGAAAAATTCATTCTGTTCTTATTAAAATGTCTAAAGAAAATATAACACACTCAACAACTTGCTTAGAATTTGGAAATTAACCCTTAATTATGTAAGTTTAAACTTGAAAAACTATCAATTTTCTATCTATGCATTAATGATATTTTTGTTATGTATTTTTAAGCTTGATATTTAAATAACTTTATTTAGAATATTAAAAAAATAATTTGTGTTGTGTTTATATATCAAATAATTGAGCACAATTGTGATGTTTAGTATTTGACGTAATTTTAAATGGTTCTTGAATGTAAACCTTGTTGAAAATCAATAGTAAGTGAACTCATTCGAGTTCAGGTGGGGAGAGTTACATAATCCTTGTTCCATTCAGCTAGAGGAAGCTAGTCTGTGTTCTGACAGTCAGCAGGCAAAATGCTAAATGTGGAAGGCCAATTAGGAAATTCTATCCACTTTGTAACACATATCATGTTCTGTTTCTTTCAATCAAACTTTAATGAATCATCTGCAATTTTTTGGCAAAACTTCTTTACAAAGCAACTTGTGAAATTAAAGTAATTACAGCATATTTCTCTTTGATCTATTTTTTGTCAAAAACTTGATAATCAAATCTTAGTATAAATAAAAATATGCCATCTAATCTTTTATTGTCTGACAGTATAAACTGCCAGTAATATAATTTGATAATAGCAACTTCTAGAGTAAAAAATTATAATCATTCAATCAATTTCTGGTGTAATTCTTTTTCTATGTTTAGCCCTCATCTAAAGAACAAAGCAGTCAGCAACCCATAAAAATTTAAAAGTTATGCTTCTTATGTCCCTTGCTCAAAATCAGAATAACTGACTACATGATTTTACTGCATTTCTTTTATTATATATTTTGCTATATAATGAAAGAGAAGATATGAAATGCCCCCTAACTGCCTCAACATACATCACATATTTATTTTATTAAATACTTACACAAAAATACATATATATGTAAATACACAAATGTTGTTGTTGACTAATGCTCACTTGTCCAAGATACACTTAAATTGGGAATTTTCCAAACACTGCAAAATTTTTACTTAACAAAAGACCTGTAATTGATGAAGAACTAATTAAAGTTCAAATGTGTCAAGGATGCACAAAAGGAATAGAAAATCAAGAGATGTTGAGCGAGCTCTTTCAGAATAAAGTTTATTTGAAGCTAGTATAGTTTTAAATGATAAGAATAAAATCTGTCCTTATTTCTAGAGCTTTCCTGATCACAAAAGCTGTGGAATTTGCTCAAAAGCTAACAGAGAATTTTGACCAACTGACAGACAGCTCATAAGACAGAAAATATTACTCATCGGAAGATGCATAGTGAGAAACTAAAGGAAGATCATTATACAGCTAACTGAATAAAGCACACTTAATCTCAGCTGTTAAAGGAATACAAAACACAGGAAATTTATAAAAAATAAAAAAGGTCTGTTTTACAAAGCATTATCAGAACACACATTAAGGTTTAAAAACTAAACAGTAGCTGATTAAAAAAAAAAAAAAACTTTCATGGATGATAAATAGCATCTGTATGTGTATTGATACTGGATGTGAGAGATTATTACACCATTTTCTCTAAAACTGGAGAGCAAAAGTAAAGTAACATTGTTCTATATAAATAATAGAGAATCCAACATTTTCTCTTCTTCAAGGTTAGGAAAAAATGTTTCACAAGTCAGCATAATGCTGGCTTTTGATAGTGATACTTTGAAAGAAGAGGCATACATTTTTAAATCCAAGGTACATCATCATCTGATGGACACAATGCAATTATTAGAGTATAAGAAAAGAAAGAAACCCATAAATTTATATCTTTTGGTTAAATGAATAATGATAAAAGGTAAATTCACTGAAATATATATTTTTTTAAAATTTATTTTTTAATATCTACTGGTTTTCAGACCTTCCTGTATATTTAGTCTCAGTTAGAAAGGCATCTACACTGACTACCAATAAGTATTTGGACACCTATGCAAATGACGATATCTGCGGTCCTAAGGTACGTCACAAACTCCGCCGGTATATATCGTGTAGGAAACAGCGTCGGCTTTAGTCACATGCAAGATTCCTTGAAGTTCGGAGCTCTCTGATTTCGAGAAAGGTATAATTATCGGGTATCACAAATGTGGCCGATCCTTAAGGGACATATCTAGCGATCTGAAGTACCCAAAATCGACAGTGGCCTATGTGATTAAGAAGTGGAAGGTGAGCAGTGATTGTCGGAATGTGCCCAGAGTCGGCAGACCAATGAAACTAGGAGATAGAGACCGACGAGTGCTGTCCAGAGAAATTCAGGAGAACCGCACCCAACCGATGGCCCTTATCCGCAAGGAGTTTCAACAGGCATCCGGGAGTATTGTTTCAATGAATACCATAAGTAAGGAAGCCCATCTGCTTGGTTTTCATGGCTGTGCTGCTGCCCATAAGCCTTTGATCACAAGGTCCAACCGCGCTGCTCGGTTAATGTGGTGCAAAGCACATCGAAATTGGACCGTAGATCAGTGGAAAAGGGTTCTTTGGAGTGACGAATCCAGGTTCACCCTTTACAGTTCGCATGGAAGGATCTGGGTCTGGCATCTACCTGGAGAATGTCTCCTGCCAGAATGCATTGTGCCAACAGTCAAGTTCGGCGAGGTGGAATTATGGTCTGGGTGTGTTTCTCCTGGTATGGGCTGGGACCCTTGGTCCCCATTCATGGTAAGCTCAACTCCGATGCCTACTGCACCATTTTGGATGACAATGTGCTTCCTACTTTGTGGCAGTTTTACGGGTTGGACCCGTTTCTTTCAGGACAACAATGCCAGTTGTCATGTTTCGACCTTAACCAAGGTTTGGTATGGTGCCAATGGAGTTCATCGAATGGATTGGCCTGTCCAGAGTCCAGACCTGAGCCCTATCGAGAACCTCTGGGACGAGTTGCATCGGCGAATTCAGGGGTACACTACCCATGCAAAATTGGTGAAGGAACTTCTATGTCTTCTCCAAGCCAAGTGGAAGAAAATACCACTAGCTGTCATACAAAGACTTGTGGAAAGTATGCCCCGGAGGGTCCACGCTGTAATTACCTCTCATGGAGGCTCTACCAACTATTGATTTTGAATAAAGTTAGTTTTTCTTTTCCATCACAGGTGTCTAAATACTTATTGGTAGTCAGTGTACAAGCAAAAATGACATTATGAGAGAATTTCAGATATAACTTTATTTTACATATAACCTGTATGAAAAATTTTAAAAATCTGAATTTGTTAAATTTTTAGAAGATACACTTATTTCACTCAGAAAATACTTTGACACATTTTAACACACTCACACCAAAAAGAAAAAAGTCAATAAATAAATAAATAAATAAAAATAAAACTACATAATGTCAGAAAATTTCTTTAGTACAAATGGAGTGTTTTAATAAAAGCATGCAAAACAAAACTAAATTCAAGCTTTTATGCAAGAGATATTTCACAGATATTCACACCGACCTGAAAGATTCTTTTGAATAGCTGGAGATTTTCTTGATTCAATTTGGCTGCATAAAAACCCAGGAACTTTGGACAAGACTTCACAAGTATTTTCTCGTTTAACTATATGTCTTCTTTGAGTGAAAGCACTTCTAGGCAAGTCTCTAAGTTCTTGTTTTAGAAGGGAGTGTAAGAAATGAGTGTAACCTAAAATTTATAAAAACTGGCATTTGCAAAAAATGTGAAACATTAAAAATTGAAAGAATAACCTACAACAGTAATAAATCACACTGCAGATAAATAATTCTTTCATTTTAATTAATAAACTTTGAACATTTCGCAAAGTTTTTATAAACCAAAACATATGTGAAATTTAAGGTATATTTATGTGCAGAATTCAAAATGAAATTTTAAAAATGACATAAATTACATTTTTCAAACATCTAAAGAATAAATAAAGTGAATTATACTATTATTACAGATGCTGTTTACACAAAACACAAAAATATGCAAGCAGTTAAAATGAAAATAAATATTAAGATGAAATAATATTAATTTAAGATTAAAGACATAATATAATCCATAATTTATAGAAACAATTGCCCATATTTGAGCCCTTAGAATATGATTTTTGTGTACTTTTATTGTGATTTTATAAAATAAACTTCTATTGTAATAGCAGTAAAAATTAATATATTATGCTGAATACATAATTTTTGGTTTTAGAACTGGAAATTTTGGATTTAGAATTGAATGCATGCAGCATCAGCAAGTAATACTGAAAACATTTAAAATTATAACATTTAAGTTCATAAGTATTAAATGATTAGATAAAGACTCTAAGCTTTTTGATTTATTTTTGCTGCAGGAATTTTTTAGCCACATATCTAGTGCTAGATTTCATCAATATTATGTATGTTTTTAGTTTCAATTTTTGAACAGATTTTCATTTTTATTTCACGGCAAAAATTAATTCCCTGCAGTGCTCTTGGTAATGAAACAATTTAATGACCGACAGCTACTCCCAACAAATGCATTAAATGCATTTGAAATAACAAGATAATTTTAAAACTGATTGCATAATAAACTCCTCTGAGACAATATAGTGAGAGTTAAACTCCTTTAATTTTACTTTCCCTTTATTATTTAATTTAGAATACAAACAGGACACAAAACAAAAATGTCCCAAGATTTGTATTTTAATGTAATACAGTCAAAAGTCGTTAATTCGGACACCCATAATCCGGACCTCAAAGGAACCAAGGAACTTATTCAGGAAAAGTCATCTTGTAGACTGGAACCTCGGAAGTTCCGAGGTTCCAGTCTACAAGATGACTTTTCCTGAATAAGTTCCTTGGTTCCAGTCTGCAAGATGATTTTTCCGGAATAAGTTCCTTGGTTCCTGTCTCCAAGATGACTTGAGACTGGATTCTCAAAAGAAGCTACAATGTGAGTGACTGCCGTGGGCGGCATCCATGTTCTTCATGAAGGCGGCATTTAACATAAGTTAGCGGCGATGTTTTACTGGGCTATGATTCCTCGTGTTCAACTACAGTGAGCAGAGTTAGGCCGGATTTAAGTGCTCTCAAGGACTTAATTTAATTTTCAGGTGCTTTCTTGATCGTTAAGAGTGGACCTATTGACAGTGTAGCTAATTTCATTTGAAACCGCATAATTTCTGTTTAGGATACGTTTTTTCGCGTATTGAATGCCAGTATTTTGGAGACCAGGTAAAATACTATTTAATATATCAAATTTTGATAATGATGGTTATATTATAATTTCTAAGTTACTGATATTGTTTAAATTTATTCATTGTGTTTTTATTTTTTTATATATTGTTAATAAATTGGTTAAGTTTGAAACCTTTTTATTGTCTTCAATGTCTGCACAACATATAATCTTAGGGAGCTTCTATTGCTACTGCTGCTAAATGTTTAATTTTATAAACTTTAAACTTTGCTTTTGCATCACTAAAATTACCTAATAATCTATTTCAGTTAATGTTGCAGATTGCGTTGTTCCTTAATCTTCGAATTGGATCCGGCCTATTATTTTTTGCAGACTGTTAGAGCAATTTTATGAAAGTAAGTTTGAACTTTCGATTATGTCAAATAGAATTTCTGATATATATTTACTAATATGTAAAGGATCTACAAAGCGAAAGTATGTTACGAAGTCAATTAAACAAAAAGTGGAATTGCTGCAAAAAATGGATAAAGGCATACCCTTTGTTTATCTAAACTTTGTTTATCTTTAACGCACAGTGCGCAATGAATTGGAAGTTGATCTGTCAGCACTATCCTTATCTTCAGGGCATATGTTTTTATTTTATTTGGCTTATAATTCCTTACTAAATGTAGTATTTAATCTCGATGTACTGCGTCTTTGATATGATTTAAATCAAATTCCTTGTCATTATAATTCGCTTCCGATAGCGAAGAAAGTGACAGAGGTTATTGAAAACAAAAAAAATTTCGATTGACAAATTAGTCGGTAGACACAGCAATTATAGGACTTGAACAGCGGAACTTTGTAACTGAAAAACAAATTATGCCTGTTTACAGAATTAAAGAGAATGTTTTATCACATAAAAAACGAAGCAACTTAAACAACTTACATTGAAAGAAATGTTTAATAAAGTAAACAAACAAATATTAAGCTTTTTTTTTTTTTTTGTAAATTTTGATACCCTTTAGATCATAATTGTTCTTTATTTCATAAATTACGGTTTCATATTTTTAATTTTATAATTTCTGCATGCCATCTTACCAGATTTAAACTGATGATCTATAATCCAGAAAAATCGATAATCCGGAATCGCCGAAGTCCCGATGAGTCCGGATTAACGACTTTTGACTGTATTTAAATTTAACTTTTCCTTCTTTCATGTTTGCCTTGATTGCTTATATCCTCAGAAAAAATAACCATATTTTTTAATATTTTAATATTGTTTCAAATATATGATGATCTCTAGTTTCATCTACTTGCAAAAAGATTTTTATAGTTTTCACTGCTTTCAATTAATGTATAATCAGAATCAGGTCAAGATCTGAGACAGAAATTATTTCCTAATAAATTGTTAAAATCTTAATTTATTAAACAGTACTTTAATTTATATTTGTGACTGGATTGTAATCCTTAAGCAGTTTAGAAATAATCATAATGGCAAGTAAATGATGGAAAAGCATAAGATAAGCATAAGCATAAGATGAAGATACGATTGTTAAAATAAACGTATACTCTTCTGATGTTTGATGTACAAGAACATTAATCATTATAAAGAAATAACATATATTTGGCACAAAAATTAAATGCATGATAATATATATTTACATAAATACTATACGCTACATTTACACAAAGAGAAATAATTTAACAGTAGCATATTAAAATATACAGTATAAAAAGAACTACTGCGCTGAATACTTCAAAACATTTTTTTTTATTTGTATTTTAAAAGTGCTGTGATTAAGATTAAATTTGAAGCCAAACACTTCTATCTTCAAGGTTTTAATAATGCAAACAGAAGACTGCATTAAAATTACTCATTTTCGATTTTCTCACATCAAATGCACTGAAGATTAGAATAATATTTGGTGAACTTCAAATTTTTTTTTCAAAACTGTTACTTACATTGCTTAAAATTTGTGAAATTTTATTTCATATGTATTCCAAAATAACGTAACATAAGCAGCAGTTTTCAATGAGGCCGTTTCTAAGATAATTTCTGTAACTTAGTAGCAAATAATTTGTAGAGTATAAAATTTAGTTTAAACTGCCAAGTTGTAAGATATTTCCATTATTCTTTTGATACAACTTATTTGATGATTTCCTAAGAATTATTAACATAAACAAATTTTACAATTATTTTCACATATACTAAAATACCATACAGAAGCTGCTAAGGATATTCAAAAAAGATCACTAGCAATGCAGAGCTATTTTTCAAATTCTTAGAAGCAAAAACATAAAATAATGAATAGATGTATGGAATCTTGACCTTGACTTCAGTTGTCAATCCATTTAATAATTTCATTCATATTTCAAACATTTTATTTAATGCACATATGCAATAGTTAACGGAAGAAGACATATGCTTTTTAAAAGTACGATCTAAAAAATGCAGAAATATTTCAAACCATTCTATTCATTAGAAAATAAATAACATTAAAAATTTAGTTCCTAAATAGATACACATTAGATAATCAACTATATTAAAACAAATATACCTAGTGAAACAGTGCTCTTTTATCCACTTATTTCAGAATGCTGTCAAATTTTTATCAGAAAATTTGCTTTCTGCAATCCAAAACTCAAGATACAGAACTTTTTTTTAATATCTATAGCCACTAATTTTAACTGATATATGCATACTTGAATGCATAGAATTAAATCTTTTTTTAATCAATTTAAAATTTAACATTAAGTATCTTTTCTTTTTAAAAAGATTTCTTTTTTTTTTTTTTTTTTTTTTCTTTATTCCCAAAATTTTTTGAAAACTGCACGAAAATAACTGCCATTTGAAATATTTGATGTCCTATAGTATAATGTGTAAATAAAAGTATATCTTTTAGAAAATACCGAATATTTACAGATTTTCATCTTTATATTGTAAAAAGAAATATATATATAAAGTATACAACAGATAACAAACTATTAAAATTACAAAGATGTTGAACACATTAGCAGTTAAATTTTCATCTACACCCTAACATCTAACCCTTTCATCTAACACTTTATTTCAAAGTGGGGCAATGCAGCATGTAATAACTTTTCAAAATCAAACAGAAAACAATCACAAATGCATTTTGATACACAGAGATGTAATATAAAACAAAATTTATAAATTATTAACTTTTGATTTTTTATTACACTTGGCACACATTAACGGCTTAATTTCAGAGGGAAAATATTTATATTAAACATAGTACATTGTATAATTGCATCTTTTCAGAATTATTAATAAAAATTGAAATGATTATAAACCTTCAACTGGTGTCCCTTTTTTGGTGGCACCTGACTATGGCGCAGGCCCACTTCTGCTGGCCCTAACCACTACCACTGTTTTGACCATTTGATCAACACTAGATTTGAAAATTTTTATAGTAATACTGAGTGAATATTGTTTTATAGTAATACTGAGCGAATATGAACTGAAAAAGTCACTTAAATCTACAACAATAAATGTTGTCGATTTAGGTAAGTGAACTCCTTTCAGTACCATGCATTTAATATTCTGAAGTTACTGCATATCAGTTTATGAAATAAAGAATTTGAAAGATCCTGTTTTAATTACAAAAATAAAAGTACTGCAATAGATATCCATTTAGTAATGAATTATTTTTAAAAAAACTATAAATATATCTATCAATCTATTGCTTTGTTAACAAAAATTGCAGTTTCCATAAAATTATATACTCAAAATATGACTAACACATATATTTGTTAAAAATTATGATTGCACTAAAGTATAATTAAGAAGTAACAACAAAAGCAAAATAAATACAGAAAATTAAATTTAATTAGAATTTTGATACTGAATTTCTAATGATAATAAATATATTACCTTTAATAATAATATCATTATCTAAACTTTTCAGCAAGTCAGTGAAGCAATAACCAGGAATATATGTAAGTACATCTTCAGGCAATTTTCCCATATCAAAAGGTGTAGCTTTCATAGAAGGAGGGAGCTTTAAATTTTGTTTTGCCTATAAGAGATTTAAATTCTCAAATGCAAATTTTAAAATTATCACATTAAGGAAATACATAATAGTATTTTTAATAGTGTATGAAATTAGTTTGCAAAGTAATGCTTGAAGAATTTGAAAATCATTTACTAAATTTCTGCTCTAAGTATTATACAAATACAGTATTTTTTTTTTTTTTTTTTCATTTTCACTGCGCATCTTCCTCCCCAAAGGCAGAATGAAACGCAGTTTTCAAAAGAAAAATACATGTTTATATGCTATTTATAGACATTAAAATTTCTTATTTACCACAAGCTTTTACTACTGTAAACTCCGCTGTTTTTGTGTCATCTATAGTCGATCTTCAAATACATATTTTATTATAATTTACATTTTTTCTTTGCAATTTCGGTGTTTATTGTAAAACTGCCTTTTGTGCAACAGTAAAAATCATTCTGTCATTTCTTTAAAGTATATTTGTTATAATGTTGAATATAAGTTAAATTAAAAAATTATCTTTACAACTACAATTACAATAAAAAAAAATTCCTAAAATGCATCAGAAGAATACTACTAAAACGGTATTAGAATGATTAATCGTGAGAATATAAAATAGGTATTGTAATGATAGAAATACTAATACACTAATAGAAAACAGGTCTTACAGCTGGAGGAAATTGTTTCAGAACATAAAAATCTAAAGGAAATTCTGCTAAAGCTTTGTATGCAGCACTTATAGCAACTGGCTCAGTAAGTCCAGAAATTATCTGCTTCCAAATAAAAGACATCACTTCGCTCATAAAATTATCATATTCAAAGGATTTCACTCGTAGTTCAGGCACCAAAGCAAGCAACTGAAACATTCTACAAGTTATCAGTGGCCTATTGAGAAAAAAAAAATTATGTAATATATTATAATTTTCCAAAAACACATTTTTGACAAACATATAGCATCAAAAATAATTTTTTTAAAAATATGTAATTTTTTTGCTAGAACAAAACTATCCTCCAAGAACTGATAAAAATAGTTTCATAATTTTCTTTCTTTTAAGCAAAAGTAAATTATATTGTTATAATTACATATTACAGTTTGGCATAGCAAATGGAAAACAGATTAAAAACTATGTATATACAAATACCTTTTATCTTTGATCAACCTTGGAGCTAATGCTTTCCATGTAGATCGAAGATCAATAACCTAAATAACAATAAACATAATTATAAATCTTTCATATACAAATATTTTTAGCATAAAAAGCATATCATAAATAATAATTACAAACGTTTCATATACAAATATTTTTAGCATTAAAAAAAAAAAAAATTTAGCTTAAAAAGGATGTTTTAATTATTGTCACTAACATAAGATTTAAAACACAAACTACTAACATTTACAACAAAATTGTTTAAAAAATAATTTCAGACTTTTTTCATAATATGATTTATCATACATAATATTTTGTATCATATATAAAATGGAAAATGCCACAGCAGATGTGCAAAAAAGTTGCTGAAAAGTGGTTCAAGCTGGGTTCAACTCTAGGTTAATGGGCTGATTGCATGAGCATTTTAATGATTTCCCCCATGTGTAATGCATATATGAGCCAGTTTTACCTTATAAAGTCCCCCCCCTCCAAAGGCATCCTTTCCTTTCCTTTAGGAAGATAGCCCTGTCATGCTTTGCCATAATCAAATGAACCAAATAATACACATGAAAGAAATCATATTGCTATTAATTATGCATTTGAATATTATGCCACTATTCACATAATAATGAATTAAAATAATACAAACTCCAATAAAACAGTTACCTCATATTTACAAAGACTTATAACACCATCTAATGCTAAACAGGCAGCGGCTGAAGTAATTTCATCATGTGATTCATTAAATATAGAAGACAAAGTATCTAGAAATTCTTTCCCGTACTTCTCAGGCCTAAAAGTGATAATTTGTTAGTAGAATAATTAAAAATGCACATATATAGTAGACATTTCTTACAGTCTTGCTGCATGTATAAAACAAATTGAAATTGAAGCAAGAATTCTAATGTGGTCCGAGAATTAATAAAATATCATACTATTGACATTAAAATTTCATTTCTATTTAGATTACATAGCTTCATTCTGTTATGTTTTTAAAAGCAGGGAAGGCATATTTTAAATACATTATTCACCTGATGATTCTCAAATGACACTAGAATAAAAAAACGAACAGTCTTTCAATTTGCCTACACAACAGAATCACGTAATAGCTTAAAAATCTAACAAGAAATGTCCATCAACCTTGAACTCTCAATATTTTTTGGGAGAAATATATATATATATATATATGAAGATAAATATACATAGTGATTAAAAAAATTAGCTGCTTTAGATAAGCAAATATAATATGTAAATTATAACAACATTTGATAATAAAGCATTATCTGACAATATATTAAAATTTCAAAATATTATTTCTTCAGTTCCCAAATTCTTGAAACAAAGATACAAAATAATAAACAGGCATATGTAAAACCTTAATTTGCATGTACTTACTCATATGTAAGATTCCTTTGTATGTATTTTATTAATTAATAATTATTAGCATGATATTCTTTCAGTCGGTGTTCATTCTCACTTTTACAAATGTTCATGTAAGGATATGCATATAAACCATGTTCACAAAGTTCTTAGTTGGCCTTTCTTTAGTCATGAACATATACTTACCAATTACAGAAATGTTTTAAATAAGGCAAATTTACATTTTCTGGCATTTTTAAATTTATGAAAATTAATTTTGTAAAAATTACAAACTTAACATTTTATATGTTCCTTCGGGTCCGCATACTGAGATTTAGGAAAAATTTGTTTTTGTTATTAAAAATAAATAAATAAATAAATAAAATACAAGTTTGACTGCCATACAACAAAAATTGAGTGAAATATTTTATATTAAAATCATAGATTATATTCAGGAGCACGAAATGAATAGCAACACCTTTCCATTTGTACATAGTTAAAAATAAAATATCAATTTAGAAAAATATTTCTAATGTTAACAGATTAAATAATGAGCAGTATTATTTCTGAAAAATCTTTATCAATATAATTTTGTTCAAAATGGAAATCTTATTCAAACAATTTTATAGAACTGGTGTTCTAGAAAATGCCGGCAGACCTTTAGTAATAGGCACATAGCCAACTTGTAATATTATTTGCATTAATTAAAGGAAAAAAAAATGTATTTTATTGAATTTTTTGCATACTCACCAGATTATGATTTTAAGATACTAAAATCTCATATTAATAATGTATTTATATACTTTGAAAATTTCATAAATTAATTGTATTAAAAATCTTTCAGCATACCAAATGTTAACAAAATTAGAAATTAAAGAAAATAGTGAATCACAAAAGAATATCACTGAATGATGTTGAGGGGTAAAAAACTAACTGGAACTATTTTAATTTATTTATTAACCAACCAACCAATGGTAACTGAAAATGACATAAAAAAAATCACAAATTCTGAATTTATATATCTCAGCAATTTCTGATGCATGGGAGTCATTTTTTTTTTAAATAATGAGTACAAAATTTTCCTTCATATAAGCACAAGGGTTAGAAGAATATATAAAAAGTTGAACACTTTTTTTTATTTTACAAAATAAGTTATTTTAAATTTTAAAAATGCCCAAACATGAATATTTGCATTATTTAAAACTGTTTTGTAATTGGATTTTTCTGGTACGGTAGACCAAAAGTAGTAAAAATGTAATCCAGATACGGAACTTTGCGACAACTAGAATATTATAAATTGGATCAATAAGAGAAGGATATACAGATTATTACAAATGATTCCGCTCATTTAGAATTATACATAGTTAAAGATCAATTAATAACATAATGGATTTAAAATGAAAGTTGAAATTATGGGCATGCCACTATTTTTGATGATATAGCACTGTTTCTGTAACTGTTCAAATTTTAAAATGCTTCTAAATTGTCAGAAAATTCACCTTTGATAATCAAAAGCTCCACATGACATAATTTTTTCTAGATTATCTTTAGGTCAAAATTATTATTAGCTCAATTAAATCAATACTGTTCATTTTAAATGTACAAAATTAGTTATTTTTTTAAAACCAATCTGGAACTCAAGGTTGGCAAATAATCTTTGTTAGTTTAAAAAAAAATAGCTAGATGAAAAATAACAGCAATGGCTTTACTTGTTTCTTCTTCATATAAGTGCATTTTGCAGCATGATTCTTAAGGGATAATTCGCTTTCCAAGATCACAAAATATAAAAAATTATATTATTAAAAAGAAAAAAGGGATTGAATGAAAAATTTACTCACTCCATCTGACAAATTTCTTTGATAGCTGCTGCTTGTGATATTTTAACTTCATTTATGCCTGTATCACTGGAAATAACCTTACAAGGTTCTACTAGTTGCTTGTGCAGATATGTAAAGCATCGATCTTGTTTTTTCCATAACTGCAGCATCAACTGTATCGCAAGAGCCTTTAAATCAGTCTCATTTGCCATCATTTTAAGAATACTTATCACAGGTGGAATGGAATACTGGGGAAAAATTACATGTTACATATAAATTGTAGTGAAAATAGCATTTTATAGGCATACATGCTAATTATTAAATAATGAAAATCCATACATGGCAGAAAACACAAAACTGAAACACACAACTTTATTGAAGCTATGTGAAGCAGCATGACACACATGATTACAGAATGTGAAAATAATATGCTTTGAAATATGAACTATGTGAAAAAACAGGAAATTATAAAATTTTTAAGAGCAAAAAATAATAAAAGTCAACAACAAAAATTGAGATATCTGCCATTAATCCTCTCAGTGTTATGGCCGGAAAATTCCGTATAGAAGGCTGGCTTCTTTATTCATTACACATGAAAATTTCTGCAAGCTTTAATGTATCTGATTTCAGTTTGGATGTATATTGAAAGAAAAGCAATCAAGGTACAAAGTGAGAGAGTAGTCTTTTAATTAAAATCAAGAAAATATCACTTATTCATGACAGTTTGAGCAACTTTGATATTTCACAGCAAAACCCATAACACTTGGAGGGTTAAAAAAAAAAAAAAAAAAAAAAAAAAAAAAGTAGTAAAAAAATCACAAATTGAAAAACTCTTAAGAAACAATGTAGAGTATGCTATATTCTACAAAAAGTGTGCAAGCTTAATTAGAATATGTTATCAAGCGAGAATTCAAGAACTTTTAAGTACAAAAAACAAAAGATTAACTGTGGCCTACCCAGAATTTTTCAGGATCCAAAGATTTCCCAGTTTGTTAGCTGCATTACATCACATGGACAACTATGCCTTAAACCCTTATATTACCCTGCCACCACCATGTTAAGTGGGATAGTTTAGAGCTGAAGATACACAGTCACTCAAATCTATGTGGCAATAAATTATCATCCACTGTATTTAAGACTGGGTTCATTTAGGACATTTTTCAGAATAAAAAATGAATAGTCAACTGCATTCAAACTTTGAAGCATTGATTTTCTAATCCGTTTACTACCCACTACAATTTACAGGCATGCATAGGGAAAATACATTAGTTCCTTACAATTTTAAGCAATTACATATGAAGATATGCAACATTTTAGACATTTATTACAATGTTTCATGAAATCTCTATGCTAAAAAATTAACAAAAAATAGCTTTGCTAGCATTTTCCATTATCTGAATATGTGATGTCAATAAGTTAACTAAAAATAACATAATAAAAAATTCTTTCTATTAGATCATAATGATAAACAGGCCATCAACGGCTAAGTTGTTAACTTGCTTTGATAAAACAAATTCGTTGTATAGAGGTGTCAGATACATAGATAAAGAGATGTTGCATTTGCTACATGGATGTTTCCATGGGTTTTTTGATGAAACATAAATATGAATCATTTTCCTGTTTAAGTCTTCAGAAAAGCAGCTCCATTACATATGTTACACATGTAACTTTTAATTAATTTTACTTTATTTAAAATTTATAAAAATGGTTAAGTAGTGAATTAACTTCAAGTTGGGAAATTTGTTTCCATGTGTGATAGAAAGTGGGAATTATTATTTAAGATTAAAATGGAATAAACTTGCAATCCGCTTTCTTTCCCTATATTCACAAAGAAAATAATGGGGAAGGGCAAGCAGGGAATTAATTATTTTACACTTCACCTTTCATGTAAGACTGCTGTGCAAATTCATCAAAGGAATTTTGAAAATTTCTAATTTATCAGCACTGACACAAATTATGATATTTTTAGATGATGTTCAAAGCTGAGAATGAGCAAATTCCAAAAATATCCCAACTGCTGCTGTTTCTGAATTGAGTAACTGACATAAAATGATCACTAAAGTACTTCACTTACTGATTTTTTATATTTTGTGATTAAAATTTAAGTCTAAAGGTTATTATTAATTTATTCTACTGACTAATGGAAAAATTCTGAAAGAGCTTAATCATACGTTACCAGCACGAAAATAGGACTTGGATTACATGAAAAACTTTTTTCACAATTCTGATTTCACAAGAATTTCATGTCAAGTCATACAAAGCTACGACTGACATGTTCGACCTCACCGAGAAAGATTCTGTTCCTTTCATTTAAATGCTCCAGTTGCATTCTAGCTGTTTTTTTAAATTTATTATTTGAGTATAAACTTATTGTGCTGTAACAAATCTAACAGATGAATTTTTAAAACATAAGCATTAGAGATTTGGTTGTAATCTGCTGTAAAAGCCAAATCCCTGAAGATTGCAGTGGCTTTTTTCTTAAATGTTTGCAACCGTATTTAAAAATTAATGCTATTACCTATGAAAAATCCTTATTAAGAAAATGGCCATTTTTTATTATCACTTATATTTCAAATGATTTTCAAACAAGAGCCTGAATCACATTAAGTGCTTGAGTTAAGGCAATATTTAGATTTTTACGTGTGTATGTTACAAATGATTAATTTAAGTAAATAACATACAAATATAAAAGAAAATTTAAAAAAAAATTGAAATCTATTAACTTATAGAAAATTCTAATACTTTACAATATGAATGCACTCAGTACTAGAAATCATTTTACTTCTAATGTATCGGATTTTAACAAAAGTTTCCTGCCACCACAAATATCCTCTGAGCAAACAATTTGTGCTGGCATTTTTAATCATATTTTGTCAAATGATCTTTGGCATTGACAGCACCTGCTTTAGAACACTGTGTTGTGAAATTTTTCTAAAAAATTATTGTTATCATTAAATGCAAAGTGTCTAAAATGGAACTATCACACTACCACATTAGAACTATCATTTACTTCTAGTTCTATTGCAAAAAGTTAACAACAGAATGTCAACAAATTACGTGTACAGCTTTAGGTGCTAATGTTGTATCATATGACACTGTGAAGGTTTACTGAAAGTTAAAAAACAAGGACTATGGCATTCAAGAAGCAAAGTGCTCTGGCTGGCCCACTGATGTTGATGAGGCCCATCTGTGAGAACTTGCGGAAAAAGATCAATATGCAACCACTTGAGAGCTTGCTAAGGAGCTTAACGTTAGTGCCATGTCCATTAGTCATGCTATGCATCGCATAAACTTCATGTACAAGTTCAATTAGTGAGTGCCACATAAGTTGACTCAAAAGCAGGTAAGGACAGACATATGTGGGATCGCCCTAATCTGCTCGAATATCAATGCAAGGATATTCGAGCAGATTAGGGATTGGGTCGTCCCTTGTGATGGAAAGTGGATTTAATTCAATAACACAGGTTGAAAAGGGGGTTGGTCTGCGCTCGGTAAGCCTGTCGCAAAATGCAATTTGACTAACAAAAAGATGATGTTTAGTACCGGGTGGGATTGCTGTGGTATTATCCACAAAGAGTGTTTGGAAAAAGGTAAAACCTTCAGCAGTAAGGTGCTAGTCCATGTTGATGTTGCTGTCAAGGAAAAATGTCAACCTGAGTTCTGGCATACACACAAAAAAAAAGATAATGTTCCATTGAGATTATGCAAGATCACATGTGTCTGCATTCGCCGATTGGACTCTGTACGGACTTGAATAAGATCTTTTGCCACACCCACCATATAGCCCAGACATCACACCTGCATCTACATCTTGCTGCTCTTTTGGTTTCCCAAACACCAAGTTTCTGGACTGAAGGCTTTGAAAAACTACCAAAACATTGGCAGAAAATCATAGATTTGGGTGATACTACCTGCACTAAAGGTACTGCTTCCATGTTTTTTTTTTTTTTCCAACTTCATTCAGATCATTTTTTGGTAGAAAACTTTCATTACAACCAGATATTACATCTTAAAATTACACAGGACTGAGAAAATATTTGAATACGCAAATTTATTTAACTGCCTGTAACATATGGATTTATTTGATTGTTTAAAAATTTAATAAATATTAATAGCCAAAGAATCATTCATATTGATAACTTGCATTATTAAGTTTTATAAGGCAACATTGTTTATATTTTAAAGCAGCATTTAAGGAAAATAAAGAATAGAAATATTTTGCATTAAAAGAGCAGCATTACTTACTTTATGAGTAGCACACTTTGGCAAATATTCCAAAATCAATATTTTTGATTCTGGTGCTTTCAGAAGACTTTGTTTATATAATAATAAAGCAAATATTCTTGTCGACTGGAAGATAAAGGTTAACTTTTTAGTTTTCTGATCAACACAGACAAAGAATAATTAAAATGAAAAATCAATAATATACTATATGTATGCAGTGTCCACACTGAATGCCAGATGGTGCTGGGCTGCACCTGTTGAGATGTTCTCTCTGATGAAATCAGGTGGACCAGAAAAAGTAAAAGAAGAGAGATGATTAAAATAAAATAAGTGGAATTATTCATAGAAAATTACTGCTAGGATATCCAATTTTGGAAATATACATTAAGTTAATCATCTGCAAATATATAGCAACACTGCATTTTTTTTTGTTTGTTTTTTGTTTAAAAGAACGACTGCTTGAAATTGGGAACTACAAAATTCAGAATTAAGAAAAAATTATGACATAAGCTGTATTTTAAAAACTTGTATAATAAAAGAACCAGTGAAGTCATCTCATTTTGTTACATGAATGGTTGATTGCAAATTATATTCTGCTAAGCTCGATTTAGACTCAGATGATGAGAGTAATATTGATGACAACCATAAAGATGTTAAGAAAAAAATATGTATTGCATACAAGACGACTGCAAACTTATTTTATTGTAAAAAAAGTGAGCTTTTGTGCTTATTGTTTTATGTTATTATGAAGACTGTGTATGTGTGAATGTAATTAAAGTTGTTGTCTTAAATCAAGAAGACCCACAGGTTTAACTTCTACTGCTCACATAGACACTACATACATATATGTTATAAAATTAGAATCAGATGTAATCAGGACTTTCAAAACAAACATAAGTTGCTAAAGTAGCTTAGATTATGTAAACAAATTAAGAAAATAAATCAGCACTTAATGAGAACAACATTTTTTAAATTACAATAATTAAGAATAATTTAAAATTTAAGACCTTATTATTGTAAATAAAAATTAAATGTGTTGAGTCTCTGGAGGAAAGACTGAAATATTTACCCCCTGATTATGAGTATTTAAAGAATTTCAATGTATTACACCAATTACTTCAAACTTTTATGCATCTGACCTATTTTTATATTTTGTACAAAATTTTTTTAGTGAAAGGCTCTTTATCATATATTTTAATTTCTATTATTAAATTTGTTTCTATTTAAAACAGTAAAATCTTAAATTTCAAATTATTCTTAATTAATTTTTTAAAATGTTGCACTGGTAAGTAGCGATTTATTTTGTCAATTTATATTATAATGCATATAATGATATGTAACACACATATATATAATGATAGCAAAAAAAAACGAACAGCAGCTTCGATGCATAATAGCTATATAAGATCGCAGATCCATATTGAAGAGGAAGAATTCAAGAATTCTGATTGCGTAGTATGCTAATATGTTGACTTTGTAATATCTAAAAAACTTGGCAGTAGAGGCAGCTTTATTTCCATTTTTATTTGGAATTGATATTTGTGGCCACAATTCACTTGGCACTCTAGTTGTGCCCAGTAGTAGTTCACATTTTTAATATTATTGCAATAGGAAGCAAGTCCAGCAAAATTACGTATAAGCACTATACAGACAAAGTGCGTAGTTATCCAATATGGAAGCACACGAAGAGAAAAGTTTTGGTTTGAGTTAAAAGTTTTGGTTCCATCACGTTATCAGTGCTGTGCAGACCATGCAAAATGGAATGATATAGAAATGACACAACCCAAAGTAGTTATTACGACTTTTAGAACAGAGAGGGAAAATTAAAGGGTTACCATTAGTTTAAATTATAATTTGATTTACATATTTTTTATCTTATATATTCTGTGATTTTTTTCAAAATTGTATTTTTCTTTGTTTCGATAGGGCTGTAATGCTTTCCTGTCACCAAGCCTTTTTCTCTTTGAAGGTGGGGACATGTAAGATATTCCTCCTTCAAAGAGATTATTATACATCGACGCTGCTCCATTTTTTTTTTCTTGCTATTATTACATATATATAACAGAGCTAATTACATGATTTCAGTTGGTATAATTCCTTGCATTTTTTTAATCTAATATATAAATCTCCTTACTGTAAAATCCAATATTTTTATATGGACAATTGATATGAATGTTTAGAATTTTTAATCATAATTTTACTGAATAATGAGCTTTGCATTCAGTCCTGCTTTCTGTATACATGATGCCAAAATCTTCCTGTTTTGAGAGGTCTGAAAAGTTTTTGAGAGCATGTTAGTAAGTTTTTAAACATTTTCTAATGTACCAAACTATTAATTACTGAACAAATGCTGTTTTTAAACACACAGTCTAAAACCTGTTTTTTATTTGCAGTTTGATTTCAATAACAAAATAGCATTTTTTAATTTTACATTGGAAGACATTTTCCAGTTCTCTTATTGTGCCTTCTCTAATCTGTCAGTTGGCTTTGGCAAACACATAGAAAGTGCTCTTTTAACGAGTCCAAAAGTAAGTGCTCGAACAGGTGACTTTGCTGGAACATGTGAAGAAAGTACACAATTTACACATGCCATCTTTTCCTTTTTTTTTTTTTTTTTTTTTTTTAAATAGAAATTTAGTCACAAAGGTGACTTGCAGCTTTGGTAGAATTCTACATTGTATGGATAACAATGTGGGATTTTTTTTTAAAATATAGGAAGTGAAACATTTTAACAATACACACAGCTTTTTTTCCCTGGTATCCTTAATATTAGCTTTCTATTACAAAAACAGCCAGTTATAATCATTAATTTTCTACTGATACATTTTTAGGATTCTTGAACAAAATTTTCAAGTTTTTCTCTTATAAGACAGTAAATTGATCACACAACAAATGATTTTCACACAGAACATATGCTCTGCCACACGTCTCAGGAGATGGCGATGAACACTGTACTTTTTAAAATTTTCTTAAATTTAAATCTTAGCTTATGGAGTAAAGAAACATATTTTAAAAGCTGCTTTCTTTTTTTTTTTTTTTTTTTGAGCCGGAATATTCTGTTTTGCAATCAAAGATTCAATATTTTAAATGGCTTTTGATGTGCACATCTTTTTTTTTTTTTTTTTTTTTTTTTAAATATATCTTTGGTGGTATATTTCATATTGAAAGCAGTGATTGCTTATTTCCTCTTGAATTGAAAAATGATTTTTTTTTCAAAAAAGCAAATAAATAACCTTTTATGAAAAATTTATTTAAATAAGTTATTTTGTGCAGATAAAAATTCTGACTGCAATAAACATTTATCATTCAATTAAAAGGTTGCTGACAGTTCATTTTCCCAATCTTCACTAATTTAAGTCTCTGTTTAATTAAATTTGATCAAGAGTGTACAATCAACCTCTCTACATCATCAGCACAAAAATTTTAATCCACAGATGCATGTAACAAGCATGTAACAAAAATAATAAGAAGTGATATCAAATAAATACTGACAATTCTTTAATAAGTATGCAATAATACAGATATTTTATTTAAGTTACCCAACTTCAAAAGTTACTTTTTTGTTGAACTATGAAAGCAATATATTTCAGTAAACAAATAAACAAAATCAAAATAAAAGATAAAATAAATAAAAATTATTAATTAGAATTCTCTAATTAACATGCTGATTATCATAGTAAATTTTCAGAATCTGAAACAGATTGCCATAGATTTTTTTTAAAAATTTGAATCTTAAAAGACAATTTGATTTAATCATATCATATATAATTTAAGATCCTAGTTCTAATAATCACCTCCCCCCCCCCCAAAAAAAAATTTTTTTAAAGATCTCAAAAGTTATTACATATTGGCATACCTAACAGAATACACAAACACACTTCAACTTGCTTAGCTAAAGCACAGTGAATGAATTTATATGAATTTCTTAATAAAACCTAGCCTAGCAATTACTAGGTTTTTCACAGTTGGTTCTCTCAGCCAGATCACCGGCTATGAATGTTCTCATAGTTGGCAATCAATTTGTTAAGTAACAACTACATGGAAAGATGTAAAAATAGAATTTATGACAAATGAAGGTCCATATTTAAATTTATACAACATACAGCTTTTCAGATTAGAAGGTGTGACATCTTTCCCTGAATTATTATTAGTAAACTTTCAATTTATAACAAATTTCTTTTATTAAAGAATAAAATATTCCACTTACCAAAGATTGACTTCTTAAAAGAACAGATTCTATTGTTTCTAAGCATGAACTGAGGTGCTTTGGTTCATCAGGAGCCATTAGAAATATAGCTGCAGCTAATGAAAATAGCAGTTCTAAATTATCATTACTACCAGAGTCTAAATATTCCTTTATGGATTGTAACCATTTTGACTTGTAATACAGACTAGAAGAATCAAGTTTTAAAGCAAATCTAACACATTCAAAACATGACTCAACAGATGGTGTTAGAGCTTCAAGATAATTGAAATTATCACTTGTACTGGTTTTGGACAAAGAGTCACCATCACAAAAATCAGATTTATTTTTTGGTGATGATTCATTATTATCTGTGCTTCGGTCCACATTATTTAGATCGCACGTGAAAAACAATTCTAATTTTCCAAGCAGTTGAGAGAGAGTGGATTTCATAGTTTCATCAAAAGAAAGAATTGAAGGTTCAGGTAATAGCTGGATTACAGAAAATGCCACATATGCTGCAACTGTAGGAGAAACAGGTTTCAGATCCAGCAAAGCCATACCTATAGAGAAAAAAAAAAAAAAAAAAAAAAAAAAATTTAAAGAACAATTCATTAAAATGCATCAATAAATAAATATATGAATCATTAAACAAATTTTAGAGAAATCATATATAACATAGTTTAGCAGCATAAATTACATGTAAAATATTAACATATATGTAACATTAAAAAATATATCACTCAATCCCTTACCTATTGCAATGAATTTTTCAAGAACTACACCAGATGTTGCTTTTAATATCATTCCAATTAAAGTTAAACACACATTAACACATGATGAATAGTAGTCAAACTATTAGGGAAAAAATAAAAAAACGCAGTATAAATATAATTTATAATTTCAACGTTAAAACTAATTTTATTAAAGATTATTTCAATGAAATGCATCCCACTTCATCCCCAAGAAAGAGTGATTTCAAATATCTTGCTCAGTGTGGTGTAATGCTATAAAAATGTGTGACATAATCATTTTTCTCAAAGTTGTTTTATTTACTTATTATTATTTTTTAAATTTCGCAGCATGTGCTGTTTAGCTCTGGCAAATGTTTGTAAAAATTGATGTAGTAGCTTTTCAGACTTTTAATGAAAATTTATCATTGATTGTAAATTAAGATTCATATTTATGTAAAAAATGCATTAAATATTAATAGAGCATTAAAAACATTTACACATATAAAATGAATCACTCATTTAAGCTAAAATTACCTTAAATGAGCAAAACTTGAACTTTTTTCATACTGTAGGACAGCGGTTCCCAACCTTGTGCTCACCGATCGTTTTATATGTGCTTGCCAGCCCGATTAGGCACCATGAACAAAAAATATTTTAAAAATAACCATTCATTTATATTTCTTAATTGTTAAAATATGGTAAGCATTTATAGTTATAAGAGATATCTTGCAAGACGTTACAAAATAATTGATTGCTGATTGATGAACGTGATAGCGAAAATGGAATCTTATTGCTTTATTCAGATGTTAGATGGCTCAGCAGGGAAAAAGCACTTCAACGATTTGTAGAACTTCTTTTGCCAATAAAGCACTTTTTGGAATCCGAAAGTGAAAGTTATAAAGAATTGGATGATAATAATTGGTTACCCAAACTGTATTTTCTCACAGATATAACAGCTAAACTGAGCAAACTGAACAAAGATCTCCAGGGAACAGAAAAAATCCTTTTTTAATTGACTGGGACTGTAACTGCTTTTCAGATAAAGTAAAATTTGTGGATAAATCAGATAAGAGAAAAAAATTTCACCCATTTTCAGAATTTATCAAGCCATATTAATAACCACAAGGCAATTGAAACAGAGAAATACTCAGAAAACTTAAATGCACTGAAAAATTATTTTGAACTCCGCTTCTCTGATTTCCATAAAGTTCAGCTAATATTATTATTCATTTCAAACCCATTTGAGAAATTAATATTTCAGATGTATCACATGAGATTGGAAATATGTTTAATAAAAATGTTGATGGTTTTGGAATGTGCTCGCGATAGGCCAAAGGTTGGGCACTACTGCTGTAGGACAAAACTGAGTAATATGTGAGGAAGCTACAGAAATTTTATTAACATTAAATTTTAGTTTGCAGAAAACATAAATAGCTAGACAGATGATGCATCTATAATAGAAGGATCCTTTGTGTACTAGTTGCAGCAATGAAAAAGACTCATTTGAACAAATCATTCTTGCTGAAGTACAGATTTGGGTGTGAATGAGATGCTCCCTTGAAACATATAGTTTAACTAACAGAATATTGATTAGAAATTTCAAGCTTCATTTGAAACTGAGATGTGAATGTAGAATGTTATCCTCTTTAGGAGCGAAACATTCCAGAAGGTGTAGAAAATAATGATCTACATATATGTTTACTTAGGTTACTTTATGCCTGAAAAAAGTAACATATAACATATAGAATAAATGCCATAGTAGCATATTACTGTTTTGTATAACAACAAATAGATATGGCCACATGCATCAAATGTTATGTTATGTAAAAGTACAGATGGGAAGCACTGCCTCATGTATCTTGTAGTTCAGATTTGAATATCCATACTGATCTTTTTCTCAAGCTGATAAATTACTGGGTGAACAGCAATTTTATTTCTTGAAGAGCCTGTTCTCCAGCACTTAACGTAACTTCAATAAAATAAAATAAAAGCACTTCAAAATATTTATTAAAAATTAGCAACTGGCACAAACAAAGGCACTGAAATTCAGTCTAAAACTTACCTTAGATAAAGTCTGTAGCAAACTGAGGGATATTTTGAGTAAACTGCTGAAGTTATTTCCGAAGGCTAAATTTCTTTCACAAAGAGATAATGATGCAACTAATATGAATTCTGAAACATAAATTCGATCTTTTTCATCACACTCAAATTCACTGAAAACTCTCTTTGCTTTAACAACAAATTGGGAAGCTTCAATCACTTGATGTGAGGTTTCAACCTAAAAAGGGAGGGAAAAATGATGTTAAATTATTTTCTTATGTCATAAAGTGTTTTATACAATAATAGAATATGAAATAATGTTAAGTACTTCAAATCAACATAGGATTAACAAACACAATGTTTTCAATGCTGTGACGTGAAGTACTAATTTGAATCTGAAATATTTTTATGAATTCTAAATATCACACATTTTTTAGATATTAATTAAAACCAAAGTAAAATAAAATTTCCTATTAGTTCTTTTTCTGAAATCTATTCCCTAAAATTTATTACAGATGATCATTAGGGAAAATGACTAATACACAGCTAGAATTATATAATTTTTATATGATGTAAATAATTATTTAGAACTGATACTAGGATACAAGAGAACAAATACATACATAATTCTGAAATTTTTGACATAGAGACAGACAATATGCATTAAAAGAAAATTTATTAGATCTGTAAATTTAAAATAGTTTATATCTCCATCTGATAATATGTGAAAAGAGTTTATCAACAGAATTCATCTACTGTAAAATAAATTTTGAAAGAAAGGAAAATGGAACTAATGCAAGAGCATTATTATGTTATGATTTTAAAGTGGAGTTTAATTTTAAAAAGTGCCTTCAACATCTCCATCTCACGTGACTCTATTCAGATGACTTGGATGATTCCTGGATGAAGGATACCCAGGAAGACCTTTTGTCAGCTGTAATCCCAGAAAATGCACTGGCCATATAAAAAAAAAAAAAAAAAAAAAAAAATCATGTCTATCACTGTACCTACCAAATGATACAGAAAGAAATTAATGCACAGCTTTACATAAATTTATTCACAAAGAACTGCATGTGAAACAATGTGTTTGTCGGTTGGTTTTCCAAGAAAAAAAATGGAACATCAAAATTCCGGGCATGTCATAATCAGTACAGAAACTCTAAAATTCCTTACCATCTTTACTTGCGGTCGATACTACATTATTTCTAAAATCACAATGGTGATGAAATGTTTATATTACTTTTTGACGTTCTAACATGTAAAGAAAGTTAAGTATAGGTTTTTGATAAGTTATCCACAATTCTGATTCCTGATCAACAATGGTGAAGAGATAACAAGCAAAGAAAAAAGTAATGTATGTCCCTCCCCCTCCCAGAAGTGCAGGGGCAATCAAAGCTGCCAAGTTAGAGGATTCAGAAGACAATAACAGCTCACGAGTTCACTTTTAAGTGTCTTCCAAAAATTCTTTAAGATGCAAAAATTAGAAGTCTCATGCTTCATCCTGATAACACACTTTCTCATTCAGCAAAAGTGACAGTTGAATTTTTTGAACACAAACATGTTAAGTGATAGAACATCCACCCTATTCTCCTGATCCTGCTGTGTGTGACATTCAGCTATTTTTTACTTTAAAACAAAATTTATTATAAAGATATATTTTTCATCGATTTCAAGATGGATGACTTGAACCAATTAATCTTTGGAAAGTCTGCCTATTAAAGTGCATTGACATTGGAGGGAGCTACTTGAATATTCCTAAGATTTGGTACGTTAAACTACCAAAATCACTGTTTAGTAATCTATCATAAATTTCAGAGTTACCCTTATATTAGAAGGGGTTTCATAAAAAGCTACACAATTATGGGTATAACAGAAGTCAATATGGATAAATGTTTAAAAAATATTTACAGTAGACTACTAAAATTGGCATTAACAGATAAAAGCAATGCAGTCAACTTTAATAATTGTTTATATGAGAGATAATTTCAAATGAAATGATGGAACATAATGTAATATAAGTACCATGCACTAACTACCACAATAAGAATAGACTTCATAAACTTAACACTCAAGCCACAAACAGGATTATAGATTTATGCTAGTAAGTATTCACAGAATTTTATTTTATTAACTGTTATTGCCATGGTATTCTGCAAATAATCAAGAACTCTTACAGACACAATTCAATAACAAAACCATAAACCACAATTAGGATTATGAGAGACTAATGGATAATATGTTTACATCACAAAATATTAAATTAAGCATAAAATTTGTAATATTTTCTGTTAAATAAGAAGTCACCGAAAATTACATTTTACCTGTAAAAATGGAATAAATCGCAGCATGTAAAATGTTGTTCTAGGCTGAGATGATACTATATCAATAAGTGTTTCTAATAATAAAACTTTAGAATAATCAATTCTCTTTCGTTGAGTAGGGTTGGATAAAATATAGCAAATAACAGGTTCCATTACTTGAAAGCCTCTAAATAAATAAAATCTATGTTTTAATATAAAAATAAAACAAAATTTTTAAACAATGAAAGAATAACAAATTTTAATGCAAACATGAATTAGCTAACACAATAATATATCTATCTTCTCAATAAATTATATTAAAAATAATTTTTTCTTCCAGAGCCTATTTTAAGACAGAATTCTTCACTTTTATATATAACAGTTCTGGATTTTAAAACATTCCGACATATTCACAGTTTTTCCTTTCTGTAACATTCATTTTTATTAATACATGAATTACTCATCTTCATCCATATTTAATTTGATAATTTATAACATCATACATATTCAAATAAACGTTTAGGCCTACAATAGATTATCCCTCATATTTTTAAAATCTCGTTCAAATCAAAAATTCACTAAGGAAAAGTTATTCCCATCTTTTTGAATGAACTGGATTTAATAATGTGTCATTTAAACAAAGCACATCTTCTGCAATTAAATGATCTTAATTGTTCTAAAATTATTTGCACAGGCATAGAAATAGTTTAAAATTTAAAAACTAATTAATAACTTCAATACATAACTAATCAAATTTTATTTGATGATATAGCTAACAATTTTTGTACTTGCAGAAATATTTAGAAGTTATTTTGGCAGCTACCCAGATTGGTATCATGGTTAGTGTGACCAGCTGTTATATAATGTTAGGTTTGGGCTTGAATCCTAAGAAAGGTATGATGTTTGCTGTTGTTGATCTCCCTATTTGTGGATACAAGATACATCACTTCTTGTGGTAGATCTTAGAACCATTCTTGGTAGTTTGATAACTCAATGACCAACATATTTGGCCACTCCTGAAGGATGCTAATCAAGTGCCCAGTCATCAGAACAAGAACATTTGGGCAATAAAAGTTTTAACAAAATAATTCCAAGTTCTTACAGTTATAGCAGTTCTAATATTAAATAATCAAGCTTTATTCAATGTGGAACATTGATTAACTTCTTTCACACATAGTATATTGTAATTATAGATTACTATATGTTAACATAAACTGAAAGATTAAATTTGAAAACTGCATGAAGTAAATAAGATTTACAATTATAAATACTACATTAACTACTGACACATAGCTGCAATGTTAATGTTATTATTTGTCTGGTATCCTTTAAAAAACTATATAAAAGGATCAGATTAAGAATAACTTGACACTATTGATCAAAATCCATTACTGAAGTTAAGACATGAAGGAAACAACAAACTTAAGCCATATGAAAATTCTATGCAAATTCTTTTGGTTGATATGCAAACATGAAAATGATTTTTGTTATGAACTTCATTGGGATCTTTATCATTAGAGAACAACGTGGTAAAAATTTTTTTATGGAAAGGTTAATATTGCCTAATAGCCATTAAATTTAAGATGTTGTTTTTAATCTCTTACATAAAAGTTTTTGTTTTCAAAGTAAGTTTTGTCAATAAAAAGTTTATAAGGGTCATTCTGTTTTGTTTTTTAATCACTGAAATAACTAACTGTATTTTTTATATTTAGACCAATTTTACTACAGATAAACGTATGTTTTTTAATAGAAAATATCTTCTTCTTAAGCCTCATTTTAGAAGATTTATGTGAAAATATTTTTTCAAAAGGTGACAAATTTTTCAACATGAAAAAAGGTCTTTATTTTGACTTGGTTTAGGTATTATGTGATTACGGCAAAGTCTCCAATTCTATCTGTCTAAGGGGAGATATGCCTTCGTGGAGGACTTTCTAAGAGAAACTGGCTTGTATGCACATTGCATGAAGGGAAAACAGCAAAAAAGCCCATGCAGCCAGCCCATTTGCAGGATTCAAACTTCGGACTGAACGACCATTGTCCAGCGACTTTACCGCTCAGCCACTGGTGGGCCTTCATTTGAAAGAATTAATGCTATACTTAGCCACATTACTCCCCCAAAAAATGAGATTAAAAAATATGATGAATTTAATTTAATTAATTATATAATACAGTCAAAAGTCGTTAATCCGGATGCGTCAGGACTTCTGGATTATAGATCATCAGTTTAAATCTGGTAAGACGGCATGCAGAAATTATAAAATTAAAAATATGAAACCATAATTTATGAAATAAAGAACAATTATGATCTAAAGGGTATCAAAATTTACAAAAAAAAAAAAAAAAGCTTAATATTTATTTGCTTACTACTTAATAAACATTTCTTTCAATGTAAGTTGTATAAGTTGCTTCGTTTTATGTGATATACTTTCTCTTTAATTCTATAAACAGACATAATTTCTTCTTCAGTTACAAAGTTCTGCTGTTGAAGTCCTATAATTGCTGTGTCAAGAATACCGACTAATTTGTCAATCGAAATTTTTTCGTTTTCAATAACCTCTGTGTCACTTTCTTCACTATCATAAGCAAATTATAATGACGAGGAATTTGATTTAAATCATATCAAAGACGGAGTACATCGAGATGAAATAATACATTTAGTAAGGAATTATAAGCCAAATAAAATAAAAACATCTGCCCTGAAGATAAGGATAGTGCTGACAGATGAACTTTCAATTCATTGCGTGCCACGGCGTCTGCCCCCTCCTGCCGCAGAGCAGCGTGAAATTGATAAGAAGATTTCGGAATGGTTAGATAAACAAAGGATTATGCCTTTATCCATTTTTTGCAGCAATTCCACTTTTTGTTTAATGGACTTCAAAACATACTTTTGCTTTGTAGATCCTTTACATATTAGTAAATATATATCGGAAATTCTATTTGACATAATCGAAAGTTCAAGCTTACTTTTATAAAATTGCTCTAACAGTCTGCAAAAAATAAAAAGCCGGATCCAATTCGAAGATTAAGGAAAAACGCAATCTGCAACAGTAATTGAATTAGATAATTTTAGCTTAGCTTATACCGTCCATTATACCAGTGCTCCGCAACCTTTTCTCACCTGCGACGCACAAAAAATCTTTCTGGAATTTCATGGCACACCAAAGAGTTCCGAGTTATCAAGGAAGTGCCGAAAAAATTCAAATGCTGACTCACTTACAATCACACACACAACCACACAACAGTGAAATATATAAAAACATTTAAAATAGACATTATTAATGGAAAAAATTGTGATTGTGTATTAAATACATGATAAAAAATTGCAAAATGTCAAATACATGTATTTGATTGCGGCACACCTATATCCTACCCATGGCACACCGGTTGCGAAGCACTGCGTTATACATTAAACGCACAAGCGTAAATGTATTATGCTCATGTGCACACGCATATTCGCAGCTGTAAAGGCATACTTGCCAACCTATGACACTCAAAAATCAGGAGATTTTTTTAAGAAATCAGGAGATTTTTCACAATGTTAAAAAGACTTTTTAAATGATAAAAATATGGTTTTTAATAATGAATTAACTTTAAATAGTAACTAATTCTTAAATGCAAGCAACACAAAAATACCTTACGCATAAAAAAACATTTTTATTACTTGCATTGTTTAAGGGGGAAAAAAAAAGGAGGGAATGTTAGTTACAAAATTAGGAAGTTTCTTTCTGAAAGAAACTTCCTAATTTTGTTCACTGCAATTGCCACGTAGGCTTGCTTTCGCTAAGAAAAGTTTTTCTAATGTGTCATCACTAATATTAGATCTAAATTTAGTCCTCGTTTACGCAACAACACTGAAAATCCTCTAACACTCTGCACTACTATGGGGAACTATCAAGATGGCCAACACAATTCTAGACAGTTGACTATATTTTAAAATTCCATCAGCACCTTTCAGTTTTCCAATTAAACTCCACTGGGTGTCAATCCTAGCTGATTTTATAACTTCATTCAAGTTTTCTAATTGTAAACTGCTGTTATGCAGCTGTTGGAACTGTTTCAATTTTTCCTTCCTTTTAGAACTCCTTTCAAGATAATAATAAATATAAACAATGTGTTCATCCACATTTATTGGTAAAGAAGCTGCCCCTTTTTCAGCTGCTAAATTTAAGAGGTGACAGGTGCACCTCATAATCTGCAAATCTGAATTTTCCTTTCTTAAGATGCCTGCAACACCAGTCTTCAAGCCTACCAATACTGGTGCATTATCGGCACCAAGTGCTAAGCAATTATCCAGAGGGCCTGCATTTTCTTTTAAAGTTTAATAATTAACTGTGGTATATTAAAGCCTGTCAAATGTCCTTCTAAAATGGGGACAGAAAGTAAACTGCACTCAATTTCTGAAGAATCTGGATTAAAAAAAGAAACAACAATTGGATACAGTTTTGAATCGGTATTATTGCTTCCATCCGTAGAGAGGCAGAACGGAGCTGTTTTGTGCAATCAATAACTGAAGATTTTTTTTTCAAACCCATTTCTTTAACAATTGCACCTGTTTTGGTCCTTGCACTTGAGTATTTCTTAGCCATTTCACTATTGGGAAACATTTTTCTAAATAAAGCTGCAGCGTGATCCGACGCATTCAGTGGCAGGTTGTGCTCCAGTAAAAAGGCAGAGAACAGACATTCTGCATTAATAACTTTTTGGTCCTTTGTTTTCGTTTTTTTAAAAAAACAACTCATGTTATCCTTGTGTTTTTGTGTTTGCACATATTTGAGAACATCTGCCCTTCCACATTGCGAATTCGAAAAATCGCAACGACAGGCGGTGCACATCGAAAATTTATTACATTTCCATGAGGAAATAATGGAAGGAAAGTCAACTGTACGATTTTTGAAACGTGCACGAGTATTTCATTCTCGCAGACACAACAAAAGATGATAATTTCTAAAACTATTTCCCGAAGGCACTCGCACAACTCAGCACAAATTGAACGAAATAACTAAAGAACATCCAAATAACAGCTTGCCTTGTCCTCATTGGCTAATATATGCCAGCTGACACGCAGTGGAGTTCGATGCCCATTGGAGAACTGGAGAACGACGTTTCTGGGATACGTATAATGCTCTCACTCACAAAGCAGAAGTTATCTAATTCTCAAGGTTTTGTTTTAGATATAATCTAGAGAAAATTCAATTGCTTTCAGACGTCCAAAATCACTTTTGTTCATATAACAAAGTATTAAGCCAAGTTCCATAAAAATCGTGAGAAATTTTAAAAATAAGAAAAAGTCGGGAGAAATATATTGTAAATCGGGTTGGTGGGAGATCGGTCGAAAATCGGGAGTCTCCCGCCTAAATCGGGAGAGTTGGCAACTCTGTAAAGGTTTTACGCGCATGCCTCAACGCGACGCATGCACAGAAAGTTTGTAGCTTTGAGGTCCGGTTTATAGATCATTCCGGATTATGGGTGTCCGAATTAACGACTTTTGACTGTAGTAATTTCTGCATACGTTACATGCATTTAACTATGCATTTGACTCTGCAAAGTTACTTTTAACTCTGCATTACAGTTAATTACTTTTACTATGCATATTCATCTAATATCAACTATATATATATTTATGTAATAACAATGGTTGATGCTATGAAATTCTAAAGAATAAAAAACAGAATGTGTATTTTGTACTAGCATAAAATGTTAAATGAAACTATTATCTATCCTCAAAATATTTATAAAAGATGATCCACAGAAGAAATAAAATTTAAAAAACATGGAAAACACACTGAATTAAAAGCATGCTTATGAAAAGGGCATTACACATAAATACTAATTCAGTTTGCAAATTTAATTACCTAAAATTATCTTCATCAATAGCTTCTGAAATACTTTCAAGAATAAGGGGCAAATAATCATCATTAGTTTGCAAAACAGTAATTAAAGGATGCTTTGGGCAGCTATAAAAGAAAGAAAGAAAAAAAAAAAAAAAAAAAAAAAAAAAAACATATAAAACCATGCATCTTTAGAAATTACGCATACATTTGATTAATATACTATAATTTTTGTATGCACAAGCATTGTAGTATAAACTGTATATGAATCATTTGAGAAAACATCATTAGATATTAATATCACTTGAAAAAAAAAAGAATATGTTAAATTAGACTTTAAATTACAAAATTAGGGGAAAAATTCAATAAACATTTAGTAACTAAAGCTACTGTAAAATTCTGCATATCACTTAAATAATGAATAATATTTTAATTAAAATAAAACACGTTCTTTCCAATGCATACTTCTCCTTAGTTTTTTTCAGTTTATGATTTGTTTACGACTTCTGATTTGTGGTAACAATGTAAAATGTATTCACAAATAAGAAAGTACTATTCTGTGCAAGCAAAAAAAAAAAAAAAAAAATATGATTGAAATTTGATAATCATTTGAAATGCATAATATGAAATGGATATATTAGTATCTTTATGTATACTTTTTAAAGTGCTGCGCTTGCCATTTAAGCTGTATTAATTTAGAAGTGAAACAACAAAAATCAGCCTTATATTTCAAATTATCACACTGACTGAGAAAATTTGCAAATATAATGCTGATTTTTGTTGTTTGACTTCTAAATTAATATTTGTTCAGCATGTTATTTTACCTTAATTTAAGCTGTATCTATGGAAACAGTTTACATTGGGAGTTATATCCCCTCCTAGTTTTCAAGTGGTAAAATCAGTAGGAAAAGGGTAAACAGTATGCAAGTAAATATGGTATCAGAAAAACATTGATGAAAAACTACTTTAATAAATACAAACACATATCTGAAACTTACTGAAGGGAATAATGGAACACTCTGTTAGTTTCACTGGTCTGGTTGTATTCAAACATCATAATTGCAGAAATTGCTTTTACAAGTACATATGCATTGCTGAAAATATAATAAAAAAAAACTGGTAAATTTTATTTTAAATTATTACTTTAGAGAAAACGTCATTAAAGTTAAAAATCAAAATGGTACTTATGTGATAACCATTAACATGTGCGTCAGATAATCAATTTGCCAGCAAATATTAAACTACTCTGCTGCAGTCTTGCCCCTCATATTTCATTAGCAAACTATATGCTCAGCTTCATTCTATCAGCTTTATGTTCTGCATTAATTATCATCTGAAATTTGGCTCAGTTCATTATGGCAAAGCACACCAGGTAAGGATGCCTTTGTGCAGGACTTTCTAAGGGAAACTGGCTCATATATACATTACACAAGAGGAAACCACGAAAATGCCCATATGGCTTTCGAATTCTAGACTGAACTACCAGTGTTGAGTGATTTTATCATGCGGCCACTCATGGGCCTATCATCAGAAGGAATTTGCCAAATGACAGAATGGAAAAGATATACTGGCTAATCTTTGGAATATGGTAACAGGTAGTTTGGCGACATTTTGGTAAGGCGATAAAGGTTACTACCTAGTATATGGATAAAGTCAAGAGTGTGCGCAATGCCCTTTTTGTGCAATTCTGGGATGTTCTTTTAAGTGAAAATAGGTCGACGTGTACATGGATACCGTGTATGTGCAATTCTTAAAAATGCAGCAAACAGTTTGCGATTCAGCACTTTCTCCCAATTTTGCACCTAATCTTCGTCATGATTAAGCACTTTTATTCCATAAAAGTTCTAGCATAAGCGTAATTCGGCTAGCAGATTGTTGGAAAAAAATGTTGAGTAAAAAAAAAAAACAAAATGTCTTTACTTCGTGAAAACAAAATGGTGTCCAAACAAAAACTAGCAGGTTGCTGTAGCAGAGTTGGTTGCCAAATTTTCGCCAAAAAATCGCCAAGTTACCATAATCCAAAGATTAACCAATATACTTTTGCTGGAATCATAGAAAATTGAAATGTTGAAAATGCTCTAATTCTCACACTATGAAATTAAATATCACTGATGACTGTAGAAAATCTATAATGCAAAACACAAGCAGAAAGAGGACAGGACTAACAGGAAGAAATTGCTTTGATGGAAGATGGATGAAATTTATAATAAATGTGCGATACATTTACTTTAAGAGTAAATTAACATTAGCCAAATTTTGAAAAAAAAAAATAAAATAAAATAAAGAGAAAAGAAAAAGAATTGGGTATAGCAGGAATAAGCATCATAGATTGGAAATTCATCTTCAAGAAATGAACATCACTGAGAAAGGTACTGCTATCAAAATACAAATATAAAATACCTGGTATTTAGTTTGGTACTAATACTAACTTGGTAACCACTAAGCTTCCTGATAGCAGTTAGCATACAAATACTTAGAACATTCCTATTACATACTTATATTATAGAAAAGAAAACCTTAAGATATTTCTCCCACCTTTTTAACATGCCTTCGTGGTGTAACAGTCAGCACACTTGGCATGTATTTAAAAGGTTAGAGCCCGGCAAGGGAATTGCTTATTTTTCATGACTTGTACTTCAAAAAAATCCTAATTACTCTACATAAGAAAAAAAAAAGAGCAAATTTAAGGCCAAAAATATATACTTACCATGTAGGAGTAATAATACTTAGAAACTTGTTCATGGCATATTTGACATCAAGATGCCGATTAGTAACCAAAGCAACTATTCCTTGAATTGCAAGATTTGATGTTTCTGTGGATTCATCACCACATGCCTCCCAGATTAAGTTCAATTCCTGTATCTTGAGTAAAATGATGAGATATATATAAAGATCATGAACCCATAACTTAATTGTTTAAAAATTAAAAGGTAAAAAAAAAAAAAAAAACTGAAAGCTTTCAGAATTTACATTATGCCCAAAGGGGATTTTTAAATGGGCTCTATTCTTATATATACCCTAATATCACCAAATGTGGCGATATGTGTTCTGCGCTGGGTTTTGGTGTGACTGCGTGTTGTATGGCAACCCCGTTAATGCTGAAAATCTTTTGCCGGAGTAATTTAATTGCTCGTTGGATCATGTCGTGCGTGTTTTGAAATGGTCTATGTTGCAATGATAGACGTGGTGGCAAGATTTCAGTCGGGTATTTTAGATTGTGTGGAAAGTAAACTTAGTGTTAAAAGGTACGATTTTGGAGTTGTTAACAAGTCTTTTGTTCACGGGTGTGTTTATAAGGATTGAAATGTATTTTTGAAATTTCTGCTGGACTTTTAAAACGGAGTCTGAAATGCGGAGCAGCTATGAGAACTCGGACGTTTCTGATAGTTCTTGTGTGGATCTTAGATACCAGATCAGATCTGTTAGAAACCAAATGTTTGACTTTTTAACTGGTTGGGCAAGTACTACAGTGTGTTCCACACTATACTTTCAGTTTCATTTCATTCTAACAGTACACTGAAGAAGCAATGTTTCATCTGATATCAGCCATGAATAAAAAAATTTGGTCCTTTCTGATTATTTGCACCCCTACCAAAAGTTATGAACACATTTGTGGCCACTTTTTCACTAAGCTGACGCATGAAAGGCAACAGCCATTTTCAAAATGGTGATGCAATAACAATTTCTTTCAAGAGCAATCAATCAATAAAATTAAAAAAAGCAAAAAACATTGGTAATAAAGCATTTTTTTTTCAAGAAATTCATTTTTGTGCTGCTGTTCACCCATACATACAGTGATCTGTTTTTGTTTTTTTTAAAAAAAAAAAAAAAAAAAAAACAGAGAATAGTGCAAAATTGGCATATGTTTATTTTGGCACTACACACCAAAGAAAACAAATGTGCTGTACTGTGCACATACTTGGGTTGCCACATAATTACTTTTTGGTAGCATTGTGGGTTGCCACATAACTTACTTTGTCAATATAATACTTTACCTCATAAATAATATTTTTCAACTTTTCGGTGAAGATGTAGATAATCAGAAAGTACCAAAATGGCTTTTAGACAGCAGTTTTAAAGATGCTTAATGTTTTGTCACTTCAGGCGTCTACACCTTAGGTATCCAAATGTGGCAATTCATCAACATTCTTCAGCTTTCCTTAAAGGAAATTTTCCCACTGATCCAAATGCCCATTTCCATAGCAATGTGAGAAACTACCACAAGACTATTATATCACTAACCTATTTCCTATTAAACTTTTCTTGACTTCAGCAGATTTTTCTTTACTGGTCACATACATGTTGTTCGCTGATCTGGTACATCTCAAAATTATGCTGTCTAAATATGGAAATTCACCTTCTGATAGAAGCATAGGAAATGTATCATCACAGACTGTAACCATATGATCATGATTATGCCATCTTTTATCAGAAACTCAATCATCAAAATGGTGTTTGATATTTCCAGTATCAAGAGACACCTCTTATTTACAACATTTAACAATGACTCAAAAATGAAACAATAACATCTGCTGTGAGCACCTTCCCTTATATATTTCCAAAGGATGATGAAATTCCAAAGGATGATTATTTCATCATACCACAAATATTGCATCTTATTGAAGCTAAGAGCGTATTAAATATGTCATATAATGTGAAAATTTGAAAAGAAATCTTCATAATAAATTGCTTTAAACTATTATAACGAACATGGCTGAAATGTTAAAAATATTCAAAACTTTTCTCTTTTGCTGGCGCAAATCTTGTCAAGCAGACTTTATTGGTGACAATACACAGTATACACATAAAAAATTTTAACAAATGTTAGTTCTAAGAATTTTTTATTTTGAAGGCATAAATATTTTAATATCATTTAAAATTTTGTAAAAAGACAATAAATAAAAACAATAAATTTGTAAAAAGACATTAATTTAAGAATTTACTATGCTTTCATGGTACAACATCCTGATTCACTGGTTCATATCACGTGACCCCAAGTGATCTCATCTCACGTAAGCTACGTTACGAAAGTCCAATTCTCTCAGTAATTACCTACATTAATTTCAAGTTAAATCTTAAGATGGAATACAAGTTTAAGTGCAAGAATTATATCAATTTGTACAAATAGCTTACTAAAAAATTATGTAAAACCGCAGTGCATTCTCATTAGAATTGATGAATTTAACCCTTGACTTTGCCTTTCCTATATTTTTGCTTTTGGATGAGCGGTGTGATTGCATCCTAATTGACTTAAGTACCGCGAATGGCATTAGGGCATAAAATTGAACTATCTGGGTAAAAATTCTATGTAATTGTACACTATTATTGAAAGAAACAATCAATCTGATAAGAAATGGCTGCGACTTGTTTTGAAAATGAGGTATAAAAGGTTACCAGCGAGGATATTCTGTTTGGCATTGGCTGTACTATTTTTGGTAACCTTATCACCTGCGCAGGCAAAATGAAAAAGTACCAAATATTCCTATACTGAGGTTTTTCTTCCAATGCTTACATATTTAATACAATGAACTATAATGTCACCATAAAATAGTGTAACAGTAGTGCTAACATCGTTTACATTTTCTATTTAAGACTGAGAAAAATAAAAAAGTTTTTTAGTTTAAGAAAACTTTTTTACAACTTTCAATCTTTTCCTTAAAAAAATTGAAGAAATAAAAGAAATTTTAAATTTAATTAAACATGAAAAATTACTAAATAGGAAAAATATGCAAATATTTATGCATATTTTTCTGCAATAAAAATTGACAACAGTAGTTTTAAATAAAACAGTAAAACAAAATATGTGAAATATTCTCTTTTAGATTACTAATGAAATTTTGATAATTAGACCTTCCCTGTTTTAATGGAGAATCACAAATTGCAGCAATAACAATAGTCTTTGGCAACATTTGAAGTTTGCATGTTCCACACTGGATGATTCAGTTTGCAAAATTTGGAAACTAAACACAATGACCACTTTAACAATATACTAGTAATTATTAGAATGTTATAAGTATCTAATTAAATGTTGTAGTACCTTTAAAAGACACTATGTTCAACATTATAACAAATTAATGATATCACAAAATCAGCTTATAATTAGGAAACATTTTAGGAAATGTAAATACAGGAATTAACTTAAAAAAAAATTTCCATATGAAATAAAACAATCTATTTATTAACATTTATGATATATATGTAAAAAATTGTATAAAAAACATACCGGAGGAGTCGATGATGTTATCATTTCCCCTCTTCTCTTTTTCTTAACAGCAGTTATTAATTTCTGCACACACTGAAAAATTGAAGTTAATAAAGCATTATACATCTATTATTTCACTTTTCTAACACATCATTCATAACCATTTCACACATGCAAAAGTTTCATTTAAATATAAGGGAAAATGGAATTTCACGCTAAAAAAAACATAACCATAAATGCTCACAAATATAAACAGTTAAGGTTAAAAAAAAGAGCTTTCTAATAAAATAATAACATATAAAAATTCAACATCACATTAATTTTAGATGGTACTGCCAAATGAGACTTCAACCTTTGGTTTAAATTATTAACAATCATATAATTCTGCAGGAAAAATATCTTTCTTTTTAATCTTAAATGCAAAAACAAAACCTAATGGAAGTGGTACAATTTTCTAATTGTATCACTAATTTTTAATTGTACCATCTGTTTTCTAATTGTATTTCTAATTTCTAAGGCATTTTCACTTGTCACTGATGAATACTAATTATGCTGCATATATGCATCATAATATTTAATAGTCAAAACAGTTTCAATTTATTTTCTGTTTTAATTGAAGTACTGAATGGTATGAAATACAATAATAATTTGAAATAATAATAGATATTAAACAGGTAGAGTCAGCAGGTTAAAAAAAAAAAAAAAAAAAAAAAAAAAAAAAAAAAAAAAAAGACATGAAAAATATGCAATGCCTTGCCAGGACTCAACCCTGGACCTCTTAAAATACACGTCGAGTATGCTTCCAGCTATACCACATACAGGGTTCGTACACATTTCTACACATGGAAATTAAGTACTTTTAAGGGCCATTAATGAAAAAATTAAGGACTTTTGAGCAAATGGGAACTGAATAAATTCAATTAAAAATATTATTCTATGTCTGATTTTCATTTTTGTAATACCATTCTAAAAATAAAATAGATCCCTGAGTAGTATGCATTATTACAAAACATGAATTAACATAATTATTAATAAGTTTGAGAATAAAATAAACAGTATGAAATTTATCAAGTAGCATTAACTATTTTACACTTATAATAGTTGGACATATTTGAAAGAAGATAAGTGACATTTACGTTTTACTAATAGTTAGCTTTATGTTGATTTTTTTTTATGTCTCATTTTGTCACATACTTAGTCAATCTAGAAGTTTAGTAAATAGCAGGTAGATTTTATGTCAAAAGGCATAGGTTAAAATGAGAAGTGAGATCATAATCAGCATGACTCATAACAAAAGACTGAAAGCTGTCACCGCTGTTGCGTGTCTAGAGAGAGACCTGCTCATTAGAACAAACCTGAAAGGCCTGATGTAGACACAGTTGGGAAGTGTTGAAAGTTAGTCGGGCTCTGTTTGATGCAGTTAGTGTCATAGCTTTGTGTAGAGTTTTAAGGGCTTGTAGCCCAGTTAATATACTTTAATGTTCCAATAAGCGATTAAAGTACCAGAGATGATAGGTTGTTTTGTATTATTTTTAAGTTTCAATAGATGTAAAGAATAAGTTTTACTTGAATTTTTACATTTTTGTGTTTTATTTTGACCACAGTGAGTGTTAATGAAAGGCAATAACTCGCTTTAATATGTAGACATAATTTTTAAGGGTAGGCAGTTAGTTATAAATAATTAGATAACCTTAGTCATAATGGATTTACATGGCCACTATTAAATTTTATTTTTAACAATATTTGTTAAAAAAAGCCTATTAAAATCAAAAGCTAATAAATTTTCACAGTTTAAAATATATATAATTTATGACATTGATTCTTAAATGATATTAGGATACACATTAAAAGCTACAAAACATTTATGTTTAACAAACATTTTGGCTAGTTTATATCAATTTCCTTCTCTTTAAGCATCTTTTCTAAAAATTAGAAATTTGTCTCAATATGCAAACCAATGCTCTCGCTAGTTTCTGCGTGCTTATCTTCTAACTTGTCAACCTCTTCACAAGGTACCTATGAGGGTTTACTTGATCTGGTAAAAGTTAAATAGCCCCAAACCCTCGACTGAATCATAAACAACAGGTAAGTTACATAATAACAACTGCACATATCTTTGAAGAGTAATTTTCTTTATGTACTCAGTTTCTTTCTTCAACATGTTTCCTTTTCATTTTAGAATTTTTGAATCTAACTAAGGATTTCTGTTATTCTAAAAATACTAAATGCATTTAGAATGTATAGAAAAAGTAGCTAATTTTATTTAGTAATATGAACATTCAGAAGAAATATGAAGTATATATTGTAAAGTGCGGTTAAAATGTCAGAAAGTTAAATTTTGTCTTTTCCTAAAAAAATTATTTTCTTGAAGTTTTGCACATACATTTGCAGTGACAAAAAGATACTGCACAGCTACTTTAACCAGTTTTAACCTCAGCATTTTAAACTCGGGCCCAAGGTGTTTATGAAAGAAAAAAATAACATGATTTAAAAACATCAGATTTCTTTTGTTTAAGTTGGATATGTTTTTATTTGTCAGAAAGTTTTCATTATTTTCTATATTAATTTAGCATACACTGAGTTTTTAATGCAATTATACTTATAATTAGATTTTGATGGGCTGAATTAGCACATGTGTAAAAGTTCTCCATTAATTAACACCAGCCATAATGTTAATTAAAAATTGACAGTTTAATAACAATTAAGATATACAATAACAAATATATTACCAAAAAGATTTGGTAGAAAAACACTATATTAAGTCTTGAAGTTACAGTTGCTAGGCTACATGCTGGTTTACATTGCAATGTTTGAAACAGAAAGTTCTATAATCCTGGAATGCACATTTGCGACTGCGAAAGAAACATAGTCCTGGGAAGTGCTGCCCTCTAGTGGGGGCAAAGGGAATGATTCCCCCCAGTATCCCCCCTAGGTACTAAAGGTTTAGGCGTTTACGCGTGTGCGTCCCCCCTAGGTACTAAAGGTTTAGGCGTTTACGCGTGTGCGTAAGACCTTTACGGCTGCGAATATGCTTGTGTGCACGCGCATAATACGTTTGCGCATGCGCATTTAATATATAACAGAGGGTATAAGCTAAGCTAAAATTATCTAATTCAGTTAGTGTTGCAGATTGCGTTGTTTCTTAATCATCAAATTGGATCCGGCTTATTATTTTTTGCAGACTGTTAGAGCAATTTTATAAAAGTAAGCTTGAACTTTCGATTATGTCAAATAGAATTTCCGATATATATCTACTAATATGTAAAGCAGAACAAAGCGTTTTGTTACAAAGCAAAAGTATGTTTCGAAATCCAAAATCTGTTTATCAATCTCACGCTGCTGTGCAGGGGGGGGGAGGGGAACGCCGCGGCACGCAATGAATTGGAAGTTGATCTGTCAGCACTATCCTTATCTTCAGGGCAGATGTTTTTATTTTATTTGGCTTATAATTCCTTACTAAATGTAGTATTTCATCTCGATGTACTCCATTTGTGATATGATTTAAATCAAGTTCCTCATCATTATAATTCGCTTCCGATAGTGAAGTGACACAGAGGTTATTGAAAACGAAAAAATTTCGATTGACAAATTAGTTGGTATTCTCGACACAGTAATTATAGGACTTGAACAGCGGAACTTTGTAACCAAATAAAAAATTATGTCTGTTTAATAGAATTAAAGAGAAAGTATTATCACATGAAATGAAGCAACTTAAACAACTTACATTGAAAGAAATGTTTAATAAAGTAAACAAATAAATATTAAGCTTTTTCTTTTTGTAAATTTTGATACCCTTTAGATCATAATTGTTCTTTATTTCATAAATTGCGGTTTCATATTTTTAATTTTGTAATTTCTGCATGCCATCTTACCAGATTTAAACTGATGATCTATAATCCGGAATCGTCGAAGTCCCGACGAGTCCGGATTAACGACTTTTGACTGTATTTTTTGTTTGCCTATATTGTAGAATTTTGCGCTCCTTTGACTTTTTAAGTGAAAATATATCGTTGTGTACATACAAAGTAAAGGGAGTGTGCAATTCTGGGATTTTTTTCAAAGTGAAAATAGGTCGATGTGTACATGGATAAAGTTAAAAGAATGCGCGATACCATTTTTGTGCAATTCGGGAATTCTTTTTAAGTGAAAATAGGTCGATGTATACGAGGGCTATCCAGAAAGTAGATTACGTTTTGGAATAAAAAAATAAACAAAGTATAGGAAACAAATTTTATTATATACAGATGAAAGCCACACTCAAATACTACTTTTCTACATAGTCACCATACAAATTAAGGCATTTATCGTAGCGATGTACGAGCTTGGAAATTCCTTCGTCGAAAAATTCGGCCGCCTGCGCCTTCAACCACTTCGTTACCTCTTCTTGCAGCTGTGCGTCGTCATCAAAACGCTGCATAGCCAGCCACTTCTTCATTGCTGGGAATAGGTGGAAGTCGCTCGGTGCCAGGTCGGGACTGTACGGCGGATGAGGAAACAACTCCCACTTAAAAGATTCAAGAACTTTACGAGTGACATTTGCCGTGTGGGGCCGGGCGTTGTCGTGAATCAACAAGATCTTAGAGCTCCAACATTCCTCTGCGCTTGTTTTGAATTGCTCTTCTGAGTTTTTGGAGAGTTTGGCAATACCTTTGAGAGTTTATTGTAGTGCCTCTTTCCAGGAAGTCCACCAAAATTACACCTTTTCTGTCCCAAAAAACAGTCGCCATCATCTTCCTTGCCGACATTGTTTGCATGCATTTCTTGGGTTTTTGGGGAGAACTTGTGTGCCCCCACTGCATTGATTGCAATTTCGTTTCACAGTTCACATGTTTCACCCATGTTTCGTCACCAGTAACGATGCGATCGAGTAAAGAGTCACCATCCTTATGGTAAGCGTCCAAAAAGTTCAACGCTGCAGCCATTCGCTGATTTTTGTGGTCCTCTGTCAAGATTTTTGGAATCCATCTTGCACAAAACTTGTGGTAACCAAGCTTTTCGCTGATGATTTCGTGCAACAAACTTCGTGAAATTTGTGGAAAACTCAAAGAAAGTTCCGTTATTGTGAAATTTCGATTTTCACGGACTTTAGCATCGACTTTTTCGAGAAGTTCGGCGGTCACTATGCTGGGTCTCCCACTTCGATCTTCGTCGTGAACATTGGTTCGGCCATTTTGAAATCTTATGACCCACTGACGCACTCCACCTTCAGTGATAATGTTGTCCCCATACACTTCACGAAGCTGCCGATAGATTTCTATCGGTTTACAGTTTTTTGCAGTCAGAAACCTTATTACTGAGCGCACCTCGCAGCTCGCGGGATTTTCAATTAACGCAGACATTTCAAACCGTCACAGTATCTGAACGGAGCACAGCACGAACCTCTCACTAGCACGGCTAGATGCAGACTGAGCTGCGCAACGCTCTGACCCCAAGATGGCCGCGCTAGCCCCGCCCCTAGCGGACACAGACGGAAACGTAATCTACTTCCTGGATGGCCCTCGTACATGGATAAAGTCAAAGGAGTGCGCAATGCCATTTTTGTGCAATTCAGGGATTTTTTTTTTAAAGTGAAAATAAGTCGATGTGTACATGGATACCAAGTTTGTGCAATTGTTTGTCTTGTTATTTAAGTTAGCTGATCTTTGGAATAGGGTAACTGGTAGTTTGGCGACATTTTGGAGGCAATAAAGGTTACTACCTAGGACTTTGGTAATAATGTGAGAAGTACTCAGTTCCGATTACGCATTATTTTGTGTGAGGGAAATGAGAGATCACGAGATATGTCATGTGAAATTAATGAACGAATTACAGTTCTTTAATCGGAAAAGGGGGGGGAATTTGGAAAACAGTAGTACTATATTATTTTGTATTAAGCTTCATTGTGTGTTGTGTGAAATAGTGGAAGTCTGCGTGCCACATAATGAAGATTCTGAAGATTAGGTAAGTTAGCATTTTTAATCATTTGAGGATATTATTTTTATGCATTGTTCTAAATGTAAGGAGTAAATAAATTAATATGATATTATTGGAAAATTGTTATTAGCAATGATTTAGTTTAAAGTAATTAGGATTGTAATCTAATTTTTATTAATTTAATGTATGTGCTTATTTATATTTTAAGTAGTGTTTTTTAATTTAATGATCGTGATTTTGTGAATTATATGTTTGTAGTATTTTGGAATATGTTTGAGTAGAATACGTTGAGTATTTTCATGCATTTTCGTGAAATTTTTCTAATTTATGAGAAAAAAGCAGTGTACATGGATATAGTGAAGAGTGTGCGCAATGCCATTTTTGTGCAATTCTGGGATGTTTTTTTAAGTAAAAATAAGTCGACGTGTACATGGTTTAGTGATATTTTAATTAAATGATAGTTATTTTGTGAATTTTATGTTTGTAGGAATTCAGTATACGTTTCAGTTGAAGTAAACGTGCATGGAAGTAATTTAAATATTTGACACTAAGTATTTGTAACCATTTGTAATGTTTGCGGTATGAATTCGTTGGTGACGTTTATAATATAATAGATAATTTAGAGGTAAAAGTTTTTGGATATTTTATTCATTTTATACGTGGAAATATTCATCTTTGGAAAGGGTATATACTTTTTCGCGATCAGGTAATTTCATATATGTGCTTTTTACCGAATTTAAAGATTCACAAAATTTTCATGCGTTTTCGTGAAATTTTTCTAATTTATGAGAAAAAAGCAGTGTACATGGATATAGTGAAGAGTGTGCGCAATGCCATTTTTGTGCAATTCTGGGATGTTTTTTTAAGTAAAAATAAGTCGACGTGTACATGGTTTAGTGATATTTTAATTAAATGATAGTTATTTTGTGAATTTTATGTTTGTAGGAATTCGGTATATGTTTCAGTTGAAGTAAACGTGCATGGAAGTAATTTAAATATTTGACACTAAGTATTTGTAACCATTTGTAATGTTTGCGGTATGAATTCGTTGGTGACGTTTATAATATAATAGATAATTTAGAGGTAAAAGTTTTTGGATATTTTATTCATTTTATACGTGGAAATATTCATCTTTGGAAAGGGTATATACTTTTTCGCGATCAGGTAATTTCATATATGTGCTTTTTACCGAATTTAAAGATTCACAAAATTTTCATGCGTTTTCGTGAAATTTTTCTAATTTATGAGAAAAAAGCAGTGTACATGGATAAAGTAAATAGTGTGCGCAATGCCATTTTTGTGCAATTCTGGAATGTTTTTTTAAGTAAAAATAAGTCGACGTGTACATGGTTTAGTGATATTTTAATTAAATGATAGTTATTTTGTGAATTTTATGTTTGTAGGAATTCGGTATACGTTTCAGTTGAAGTAAACGTGCATGGAAGTAATTTAAATATTTGACACTAAGTATTTGTAACCATTTGTAATGTTTGCGGTATGAATTCGTTGGTGATGTTTATAATATAATAGATAATTTAGAGGTAAAAGGTTTTGGATATTTTATTCATTTTATACGTGGAAATATTCATCTTTGGAAAGGGTATATACTTTTTCGCGATCAGGTAATTTCATATATGTGCTTTTTACCGAATTTAAAGATTCACAAAATTTTCATGCGTTTTCGTGAAATTTTTCTAATTTATGAGAAAAAAGCAGTGTACATGGATATAGTGAAGAGTGTGCGCAATGCCATTTTTGTGCAATTCTGGGATGTTTTTTTAAGTAAAAATAAGTCGACGTGTACATGGTTTAGTGATATTTTAATTAAATGATAGTTATTTTGTGAATTTTATGTTTGTAGGAATTCGGTATACGTTTCAGTTGAAGTAAACGTGCATGGAAGTAATTTAAATATTTGACACTAAGTATTTGTAACCATTTGTAATGTTTGCGGTATGAATTTGTTGGTGACGTTTATAATATAATAGATAATTTAGAGGTAAAAGTTTTTGGATATTTTATTTATTTTATACGTGGAAATATTCATCTTTGGAAAGGGTAAATACTTTTTTGCGATCAGGTAATTTCATATATGTGCTTTTTACCGAGTTTAAAGATTCACAGAATTTTTTTGCATTTTCGTGCAAATTTTTGTAATTTATGAGAAAATAGCAGTATAGATGGATAAAGTTAAGAGTGTGTGCAATGCCATTTTTGTGCAATTCTGAGATGTTTTTTTAAGTAAAAATAAGTCAACATGTAAATGGTTTATGTGTATGTGCTATTCTGAAAAACATGCAAGGAGTTTGCGATTGTGCACTTTTTCCCAATTTTGCAGTTAATATTTGTCATGATTAGCAGTTTTGTTACATAAAATTTCTAGCATAAGTGTAATTCGGCTAGTAGATTGTTGGAAAAAGTGTTCAGTAAATAAAAAGAAAAGAAACATGTCTTTACTTCGTGAAGACAAAATGGCGGGGGAAAAAAAAAATAGAGGGTTGCTGTAGCAGAGTTGGTCGCCAAATTTTCGCCAAAAAATCGCCAAGTTACCATAATCCAAAGATCAACCTGTAAGTTTTGTGTAGCGGAGATTTTTGGGGCAAAAACCGCCGCTTCGCAAGCCAAAATAACGAGTCAAATAATTGCACAAAAACGGTATCCATGTACCACCAAAAATCACCACGTTTTGCCAAGTGGTACCCTAAACTATACTTTTACTTAATTCAGTTTCACTATAATTCAACAATGAGTATAAACTAGGTATTCAGGTTGAACTTCATCAGTGTGCGAAAGAAGTAAGACAAAATTTAGTGGAACAAAACGCTTTAGTTGCTAATCTAATAATACATTGCCAAAAGCGTTAGCTAAGCTTTATGATGATCGCCACAAATTTGAAAAGTTTCCAGATATCACAAAAGGAAAATATTCTAATTAATGAAATTTGTACAGAAATTCCAAGAAGTGGTAATACATAAACATTATATAACATAAGTTTTTCATTGTGACAACAAAGTCCCAATCATCAATCAATTATCAGATGGAGAAATCTGTAATATAGTTATAAATGAAGAAAATTTTATTATATCGATAGTGAAGAAAGTGAGAAGGAAAACGTTTCGACTGACAATTTAGTGCGAATTCTCGACACGGCAACTACAGAACTTCGCACTTTGTAAATGAACAAGAAATTATGTCTATGTAAATGAAAGAGAATGTGGGCGATTCTGCATCTGATCCAAAATTTTTAAAATGGTACTTTTTTGTTATCGGAACCGGATTGAGAAATGTACGCGACATTCGAATATTAATTCTAGACATGCTTAAATTTATTAAGTAACGGCTTTAATTACTCAGATTAAAAAAAAAGTTTTTCAATGTTATAACATATAATATACATAAAACAAAATACATAAGATACACGAGATGATTAACCATTCTATATGTCAGAAATTTTAAAGAAGTACAATTTTACTAACTCTAGATCGAACAGCAATGTCGTCAAATTTCAATCTCTGCCGTAAATCATCCATCTTCAAATACCGATTTTGTTCTGTAGTCACCAAATTTTACATAATTTTAAAGGCATTCAATGCCAAGTTGGCATATTACTCCTTTCGCGACCAGAACCAACGCAAAACGCACGTTTCGAAATGTTTACATCGAAGATGATGCCAAATGTTAAAATAATGAATGTTGCTCGTGGACAGGGTCCAACCACTTTTGTCGAAACTAATCGAAAAATGTATAATTATTCACTGATCCGAGTGATTTCAGTATAAAATACTAAATTTAAAAATTAGTTCCCTATTATGTAAGCTTACCAGAATGTTAAGATTTCAAATGTTCGGAAGCTGCACTCAGGTTCAGTGTAAAAATACGTGAACGAGAAGCTCTTGAAGAAGGAATAACATGACACAGAGAGGGAGTAGGCAACTGAAATAATACAAGGGAATTGACGTCAGACAATTACATAAAAAAGTAGGGCATCTTAGAGAGAATGCAAAGTGGAGTTAGAATTACAAAGCGATTGCGCATGCGAGGATTGAGAATCGGCTGCTTCTTCCATGTATATGTTATCGGCAAAGTATGAAACGCCGGTTCTTATCGTGGTTGTAAGGTGTACAGAAAAAGATTCAATCATTTAGAGAAGATGAAAAAACCACAAGAAATTCCCACTAAAGATGACTTCCCCGAATTCATTCAAGCTTCAGGCAAAACTAATCAAGAATTGCCTAAAAACCTTTACAGTGACAAAGTTAAGCAGACAAATCCGCAGGAAAATTTAGCAGAAATTAAAAAAAAACTGTTCTTCGAAATATGAAAAAAAAAAAAAAAAAAAAAAAAAAAAAAAAAAAAAAAACCAGATAGTGAAGTGATCTTGATACAGCGTAATAAATTTGTATTTTCTATCTGGCTGAAATTGGGAAAAGGTAAGATCCACCTGACAACAGAAGTTAAATTCAGAAACAATCATAAGTTTCACATTAGTGCCTTTTTTTAATACCTTTTTTTTTCTGGCAGGGCTCATAAAGGTGGATGTACAGTTAAATAGTACATGTAATGCTTTTGTAATTGGTTTGAAAGTTCTTTCTACATTTTGTCACGTCGTTCCTGTGCAGCACTTAAAAGAGTTTTTATGAAATACGGAAAATAACTCAGCGTCCGTGACGTAATACTGCATAGTAGTGACGCTTTCTTTAACAGGATATATGAATACCCATTTTGTTTTATACAAACATCTTATCCTAGCGATTTCAGCGGCCAGTACTCCCGTGGTTCCTTTTCAGTAGTCATTTTGGCTATTTTAGGTCATTTAATTTATTTAGTGGTAAGTAGTTTCGGTTCTTCAAAACGAGTCGGAAATGTATTTCATACTTTTCCGGTTATTCATTTGGCATTCTAAAGAATGCCTAGGAAATGTGCGAAATATGAATAATTTCATATATTGCCGGCTAGGTTTAGACATTATATACAATGCCTAGGCATTTTATAGAATGCCGGATTTCATACTTTGCCCGTAACATATATAAAGTCACGACGTTGGAATCTGCTTATCGTCCTCTGTTTGTGGTGAACATTTAATTAGTGGTCAGTGTGCATTGTCTACAGCGGAGGATGCCATATCAAAAACGAACGGAGTTTAAAGTCGCATCATCGGAGACATGCGAGACTGTGGACTTTGGTATCGAGTAATCGCAGCTACACGCAGCGTAATTCCACACATATGATGCGCGTTCCGAAGAAATGGACAGAGGAAAACTAAAGAAGGCGGAACCCTGGAAGTGGGGGGCACGTAATAGCACAATGGCATGAGACGACAAACACCTCATCTTCATGGCTGGGACAGATCCTACAGTATCCCCTCGTGTGTTCGTACAATGTTGGAAACGCTCCTGCAGGTGTCTAGTTCCCCGGTTCGTCGCTGTTTGCTGCAGCATAAATTGCGTGCAAGGTTTCCAGTACGCAGGATTCCTTTGTCGCGGAATCAGACAACTTCAGTGGCCTCCGACGTCAATGTACACTGCAACATACTGCGTGCCATGTGGCAACAAGTTGCTTTTCTCGATGAATCTCCCTACAATTTGGAGTACAATGCTGGAAGAGTACGCGTCAGATTTTACAGAGGTGACCATCTGCTACCACAAGGTGTTATCCAGCATCATGCCGCACAAACGTCGTGCATCATTATGTGGGGAGCTGTTGGGTATATTTGTCGATCTCATCTACTGCAGATTGTTGGCAGCCTCAATTAGGATAGCTACATAAGGGAAGTTGCGGAGCCAGAGGTCCTCCCCGTTTTTCGACGCATTCTGGGCGCAGTATTTCAGCAGGATCATGCCAGTGTACATGTTTCTCAGACTGCACAAATCTTCTTTAGGGCATAACAGGTTTCGCTTTTTCTATGGCCAACTTATTCCTTGGATATGTCGTTTCTTCAGCATGTTTAAGATTTCATCGGTCGGCGACTCGCTCTTAGTGCGGTGTCGCTCTTAGTCTCGCGACTTGGTGTGGTGGCGCACACACTAAGACTGAACTTTGGAGTCAAGTCGAAGCCATATGGAATGCCATTCCCCAGGATTGCATTCAGAATCTGTATGATTCCATGCCACGACATGTAGAGGCTCTCATCTCTCAGCGTGGCGGACAAATTTTTTTTGTCTTATAAATTTGAACTACTATTAGTAATATGCGCAATAAATTTCATTCATTTCCTATATTATCAGTAATATGTGCAATAAATTCGTGGTGTTGCATTTTTCATGGAAATTAGTGTATTCACTTTGAGAAGAATAGCCGATTTTTTTTTATCTACAAATATATCGACAATTATCACATTTTTAATCCACAAAATTTTAATTTTAATTAAAAATTTAATATTTTTCTGTAAAACTATAATTAATTCAATTGAAATCAGTCATTTTTTTTGTTGCAGAATAAAATGTTGTATTTTTAACAACTCTAATTAAACAAGCAATTTTAATGACGTTCTGCTTTTCCCCGTTCTTTTATGTGTGTACAACCAAGTTAAAGAAATGAAAATTATGCTCAATTTACGACAATGCTGACAAAACGAAATGCCTCTTAAAACTTTCTGAGTTCTTTGTCATGCTGTTAAGTTAGTGTAAGATTACAATCTATGTGGTAGATGATATTTAGATTTGAAAATATATTTAGAAACTTGTGACAGTAGTATCTCAATTTTTCTAATACTAAATGGCAAATCTGCAAAGAGACTTCTTTGAGGATTATATTTTGAAAGCTATTCATGCAGTACTGAATCTAAATAAAGTAATTAAGTTTGCCTCTCGTATAAATAAATCTTTTGTTTCTGCTTAAGCAATAATTTCGAGATTTTTTAATACAAACAGTATGATATTAACCTTTATGCATTTGAACTGTTTTTAAGAGCAATAAACAAAACATTTAGAAGTTATTACGGGTTGAGACGTTGAAAATATCGATGTCAGATTTGCATTTCACGTTTTCTTATATACATTCAAGGTATTCAGGAAAAGAATTTTAACCTGAATCTGTTTTTGCTGATGAATTTTCAGCTGATCATGAATTTATTGACTGAGTTTGCTTTCTTGTCCTTGAAACAACAGTAAAATTTATGTGAGGTAGGTTTGGGTTTGGTTTGTTTTATTATGGCTAAGCACGCTAGAACTATCTGCCTGAGGATAGGGATGCCTTGGTGGAGGACTTTATAAGGGAAAGTGGCTTGAATTCACGTTACATATGAAGAAAAGCACGAAAACGTCTGTGCAACCACCCCGTTCGCGGAACACGAACACCCGATTGATCTACGACTGCTCAACGACTTTACCGCTACGCCGATGTTTTCATCCTATCTGAAATAGGATTAAAAACATTATAAGTTGTAGAGACATTAGGATTTTTTATGCTTAGAGAGATAAAAATTGAGCAATGCCCTCGTCGGAACTCGAACCGCGGACTTCTCGAGTACGTGCCAAGCGTGCTGACTACTACACAACGAAGGCATGCTAAGAACACGAAAGAAGTACCTTATATACTGCCTCTTTTAAAGGGTAACTGGGGATTAGCGGAACCAACTGCCGAATCCTGGTGGTGGAGAATCATCATCCACCACCTCCTTTAGTTCGGATGCCACTGTAGAGCTATTAGGATTTTTGATGCTGAGAGAGATGATAAATGAGGAACTTCCTCGCCGAGACTCGAAGCACGGACTTCTCGAATACGTGCCGAGTGTGCTGACCGCTACACCACGAAGGATGCTAGGAAGGCGGGAGAAATATCTTATAAACTTAAAGTTGAAAAAAAAGTGTAGACATAATAAATAAGAAGCAAAGCAATGCTGTTACTTATTAGCTTACAATAGAATTCCTCAATGTGGTATTTTTGAAAGAAAGGTTATTGTAATACATTTTGTAATAAATCAATAAGCACTGTATTTCACAATTATAGCAATTATTAATTATTTAATAATTCATTATAAGAATATGAATAATTAAATAATTTTTGTGGAATATTGCTTTTCCTTGGGATCCCAGCATTCATTTCTTGAAGCACTAAGTTTTAAATAAAAATCTTGTTGAACACAGCATACAAAAGACCAAATCCCAAACCAACGAAAATTCTTTACAAGGGAGGATTATTAAACAACAGTTTTATTAGAATAAATACTTTTATTATTTTAATAATCAAATAATATACAAGCAAAAATTTAAGTTTACTATAGCTGAGTGAGTATGACTGCTGGACGTTGGTAGTTTGTCCTGGGTTTGTTGCTGGCAACCAAACAGGTTAGTGGCTATGCGCGGTTAGGCCTATGCGTAACGTGAATTTGAGCTATTTTTATTTAGAAAATTTCCCACGAAGGTCTACTCTTAAAAAAGATAGTCCATGACTATTTTAACAGTTGTAAAAAACAATCTATAAATATTTTTGGGTTTGATTGTATCGTTCTTACTTGTTGGAATACTTTTCGTTTTTCACAGAAAAGTTTTGTCAGTAAAATATACGATTTATAATCTGTCATTTTATCTTGTTCTTTTTTATGTAAATAACCAACTTAAGATACATATTTCGTAAGTTCATAAAGCCCACCAGACACCGAGCGGTACGATAATTGAGCAGCGGTAAATCCTAGCGGCTGCATGGAAATTTTTCGGGGTTTTTCACAAGTGTATTGCGAATTATAAGCCTTGTTTCCCTCAAAAAGTCTTTCACGATGACTTCCTTTCCCTTAGAAAGAGAGACCTTGTGTGCTTTACCGTAACCTAAAATCTTAAGCTTAGAAAAATTTTATGATAACTGAAATGAAATGATGACGATAATATATTTCCTGGTCGAATGTGTCAAGTTATACTCGCTTACCTCTTCCTATCTGAAGGTGGACAGTCCTCTATCTGGCCTGGACAGTCCTCGCCTTCATTGTTAACTCTTCAGAGAATCATTGTAGACTTCGCTAAAGAAGCATGCTGTTGCTCCTTCCTTCTGCTACTACACCAGATCGAGGAAAGCTCCAACTATTTCCCTCACTACCCGATTGATGTTTTTGGAAGCTTCCCAATGCCTAGACCTCTTTGCCATTAGCAACATCTTCATTGTCCATTACTACTCAACGAACATCTTGCTTATCTACCTTCACAATGCTATCACAACAATCAACAAGTGACTTCTGCATTAGCTAGAGGTAGGGCAATACCCCTCCAGATGCCCTTTAATCCTAGCTGGCACAGTTTGACAAATTTTCTCTACCGTGGATAAAGAGGAAGGCTCCATTTAACATTCGACATTATTGTCTTGCAAATTTATTCATTTTACACCGATTCATGTTTCTCATTATTACCTAACTTTTTAAACTGCTAAAATTAGAAGTGAAAATGTTAATCTATGAAAGATTCAGTAATGCTTTCTTAGTATATTTCGGAAACAATAAATGTGTTATTTAAAAATTTTCCCCAGTTATTGTTAGAGTGTATTTTAAAAATGAAGAGAGAAAATAAAAAATTAATGCTTGAAATGCGGATGAATGTTATGGTTTTTTTAAAAAGAGTTTGTTAAAATACTTTCTTTTACGACAGATGCAAGCAACAAGGAAAATACATGCTTAAGTTTATGAATATGAATGCAACAAATTAAATATTTCTTGTGTTTGGAATCTAGGCTCATGAAATATTTCCTTCTGAGAATTTAAGCTTTCATAACACAGAAATGAAAGTATTTAAAATGATCAAAACTTAAACATGTTTGCATTATTGATTAAAAAGATTAAAAAAATATTTCCTTAAAGTGTCAAACTGGTGTTACAGTTTTAAAAACTTATCAAGAGACACCTTTGTTAAAAGTTCAATAATGCTCCTACATTTACAACGCAAAAATATGCCTGTTTATAAATATTTAGCTTTAGAAACATTCAGATTTACTTAAAACATTATTACTCATTTTCCCCTAAATACTTTTAACACGGGTACATTTTGCATTTTAAACTTTTGTAAGGTATATTACGAAATTTATACTTTTTATTACAGAAGTTTATTTTTACATCTAAAGTAAAAAAATTCTTATAGTATGACAACTGTCACAAATGCATTTTCGTCATATCATTAACACACATGGTAACCCAAAAGTCCGTTAACATTTGAGAATTCAATAATTCATTGAATAATGTAAGTGGATAGGTTAAAAACTGACACGCATGCCTGAAATGTTAGGGGAGTTTCAATTGAAAGGGAAAAAAAACTGATGTGTACACCACATGACTTCCTTTTACGGAGTGTTAAATTATACGCATTTTTTCTTGCATTTCATTTAAACTTATTAAATTGCATTAAATCTACTTCGCTGACAGCGCATAAACCACAAAAGAATAAATGCATTCTTTAAAATTCACTCTATTTCTTGACCACAGCCACACTCTGGAGCGAAGGTTCACTTAACAGTATTGTATTTCGTTCATATTAGAACTCAGAATGCACAAAATTTATATCATTTAAAGAATTATCTAATCGTTGCCACATGTTCTATTCAAATACTATAATAAAGCTAGAACGATGTATAGTAAAAGAAATTAAGCAAACGAAACAGAAAAGAAACAATTTTTCACACACGACTGTGTACGATTGAGTATTCATAAAAAGTCAAAATATCTGTATTAAAAATTACGAAGTAAATCTTAAACACTTATTTCCTCGAAAAAATTCCAGAAAGGATTAAGCAGGATTTAATTCGCAATAATAAACGAAGGCGTTATCTTTGTTGTTGCGAAGGTACGTTTCTCTAGATTGGCAACAAATCCACTATTCTGCTGTTTCAAATGTAAACAAGCAATGGCCGCCATCAAAAACATTATTAGGCTTAGCGCCACTTAAACGACTTTAAAATTGTTGATAATTCTAAAAATATTGCATACAGATTTACTAAAAACCTCAACCGGAAGATAAGAACAACATAATTCGATCATTTTTAAAGCAAAAAATGTACAATTTACAAACATATAAGAGTAAAGAAACTGAGATCACTGACCCGGGTAACAGAGTGGATATTTATATAAATATATTTATATACGTTTGGTGCTGCCGATTGCAACCAAAATACGAGGTGCACATCTATATGTTATAGCAGCCCTATATACAAAATTTCAACGTTCTGAGGTTACTCGTTTTTGAGTTCTGCGAGATACGTACGTACGCACGTACGTACATACGTTCGTACAGAAGCCACGAAAAATTCTCTTCAGAATTAATTTTAAAGCAGTTTTATAATTTTTTTGAAGGAAAAGAGTATTTTATTCTGTCTTTACGTAGAGATATCACGCAAAAACATCGTTAAATTGCATTCGATAGCGGTCAAAATGGATATTTTCGTTGAAATATGCTGCCGGAAACTTTTCGCGATTACAATACTTCCTTTTTACTTCGTACAAGGAAGTAAAAAGGGCTTAGAACGGAAACAGATGGCGCTTCATATGTTAACAAAAGCAATAATTAGCATAACAATAGCAAAGACTTTCAGGTAACCGAGCAACCGATAATCACACGTATTGAAATGTGGGAATCTGAGAGGCCAAGCATGACGGAAGCGGTCACGCGATCCTCACCAGAAGATGTGCGCAAGACATCTTTCACACAGTGTAGCAATATGGGTGAAGCACCATCCTGCATAAAAGGCATACCTTCCAACAAGTGTTTATCAGCCAAACTAGGGATGATGCGATTCTGTAACATAACAAAGAACCTCGCACCACCCAGAGGCGAGAATAGAAAATTGACAAAGTCATGAAGGGACTCATTTCACGCACGATTTTCATTGTGGCAGCATTCACATTTTGCTGACCAGCGCCATATGTTGGCCTTTTTTTACAATATTTTTTTTCTTTTTACTTTCAATAAATTTCGATGTCATTTCAAACGTCAATTTCTATGCGTCAATTTTTAACCTCTCTATCTATATTACTTCGTGAATTATTGAATTTTCAAATGTTAACGGACTTTTGGGTCACCCTGTATATAGCATTCATGATAATCAGAAATTAAAATTTGTTTTATCCTGCGCTAAATATTATGTAACAGAGAAAGTATTCTGGGAATATAAATTCCAGTTATATTGAAGGCCGCTGTTAAATTTATTTTAAAATGATAAATACTAATACAGAATTAAAGAAACTTTCCTTGTTTAAAGTGAGAAGATTATAAGGTATTTCTGACAACTTCTTAGCATGTCACATTCGTGGTGTAGTGGCCAGCACACTCAGCATGTATTTGAGAGGTCCGTGGTTCGAGTCACGGCGAGGGCTAATGCTCATTTTTTACGTCTTCTGCTTCCAAAATATCCTAACGTTTCTACAAAATGATTGAATTCGCTATGATTCCAAGTAATAATTTATGATACATATAAAAGATACGAGAATATTCCACCAGTGTTCGCGAAATAAAATTTCAACAAGAATATTTAAATATTAATTGCTTAGAACTAATGGACTGGGTTTGATATTCAGTACTTCGGCTAAACATACGTATAAGGTAAGCGTTTGCTTATAAAATGCAATAAAATATAACACGTTTAATTATAAAATGTAGTAGAAGTAAGTTCTACCAGATGTCAAATTAGTAAAACAGTTTAAAATATTTGCTTTCAAAAACCTTTCCTTTCGTAAAAGTTTTAGATTCTTTTATTTGTAACTACACATTTACCAAAGCGAACTAATTTGAAATCTGAATTTTTTATCGTTGAAGAAAAATATACAGAATTATTTTAAATGGAAAATATCTAACTTAACAAAATTAAGCGCATTAAAGCGTTATTTTTTAATTATTATTATAAATTAATTTATATGTAGAGACATTAGGTTTTTTGGAAGCAAGAAAGATGAAAAATTAGCAACGCCTTCGCCGGGAATCGAATCACGAACCTCTGGAATACCGGTCCATCGCGTGCAGAACCACTACACCACGAAGGCACGCTAAGAAATCGGGAGAATAACCTTATATATAAATGGTTTATTTGTAAAGTTAAGCGAGTGTCAGATACAGAGAAAAATGAAAATAAATAAATATATTTTATTATATATTTGCTCTTTTTTATGTTAGTAATTTTTAAATATGGTGCGTGCGTACAGATTCGTAATAAATTGAATGCACACAGAACCAAGCCTGGGGCTAGACCTTTTGCCGCCCGGTACGAAAGCGGCGAATCCAATATTCTGCCGCCTGATTCTTTCTTGAATTTTAACAATTTTGCCGCCCGGTGCAGTCGCACTGGTTGCACATGCTCTGACGCCGACCCTGCACAGCACCGGTGGATATCTTGATGAAATTTACTTTCGTCAAAAGAAACACTTTACCATTCGGGAACTTTCCACAAAAATCCTTGTACAGCTCTTCTAAGTACCACAGAGCACAATCAGTCGTTACACTTCAAACTACTACTAAGAGCGTTAAACAAAACGCAATGCAAAAGGCAAAGCTCTCACACATATATCAATGCTTCGAAGTCGCTCCGAACTAACAACTGAGAAACAGATGCTCTCTCCAGCCTTATATAATTTTCCCCCGGCCGCCGAAAAATCTCTAGAACCTTCCATTTCTCAAAATTACTGAAAAGCTTATAAGGGCCAGATACAATTACATTACATAATGGGATCAATTACATTTATTAAATCACATCAGTTACAGTTGTAAGGAGACCGGAACAAAATGTCGCAAAATTGTCGCCAAGTGCGGCGATTCGGCCGCCAAAACCATCTCCAGCTTAGCGATATCTCGCCAATTTAGGGAGATAGCCATTTATTCAATGTTAAATGGACTTACCTCTATATTCTCATTTTTCCGCAGGACATCGTCTCTTTTCGAGTACTTGAATATATATTATGCAAAAAAATACTACAATTTCACATATAAATTAACTAAAATAATTTACAGATATGCAGAATTCATAATAATACGTTTTGATAGAATAATATGAAAAACTGATAGCAGGATATTAATTGTTAAACTTTCCAAATATTTGCATTTTAATAAATTGTTAGTTATTATGTACTTTGTTTATTAAAGTTATGCTGTTTTGCTTACACTATTAACTAATTATTATAATTCTTGGAAAACAGATTTTAACTTTTACTGAAATAACTTTTACGTTCTAAGTTCTAAGCTTAAATCTTTTCAAAGTTAAGAAACTACGAAATTAATTCTGGAATATGTCAAAGCATTTTAGATTAAACCTTTATTCAGCCAATAACATTTCTGGAGATGAAACTTGTTCATATGCGAATTGCATTTAGGAACAGATTATTCCCATATATTCAAAAAAGAGCATAATTTGGATCAATAGCGATAAATGTTTTAGCTTCTAATAAACCGGCAACGCTTTACAGATTTTTCAGTTTTGAATGTTTTTGACAAAGATTAAAAATATAAATCAGTTCTTCTCCATTCAGAATTTAATTCCGTTTCTGAATCAGATTACTGTATATTTTAAGACGAAAGAAATCCAAATGAACAGCAGGCGATAAAAAATAATATTTTCTCTCTCTCTTTTCAGATAAAGTAGTAAAAATCATTTAAAAGATTTATTTCAGTGGAAACAAGACTTTTTCTGATTTCATCGGCGCCACAGGGGTCATTAATAGAACACTTCGACGAGCCATTTCAACGCAATTTATGAACTGGAACTTCGATATTCAATCCTGAACTGAAGCTCGAGTTTTCAATTCCCAAGTGTGATGTGATTTCAATACTGGAAGTCTTAAGTCATTCTGCATTATCTACGTACAAAAGCAAACGATCGAATATAATTCTTAATAATACTTGCAAGGAGATAAATTTCATTTAGATGTGCTGGGATTATTTTATTTGGATAAGAGAAGAACGTAGTTTGAAAGTTATATCCGAACAAAGTAGAAAAATGCTGGCATTCCACTGTATGCAAGAATTTTAATTTATCTTTCAGCTTAAATTAGCATCTTTTTAATGAATGTAAAAATGTGAACCATTTAGAGTAATATATTGAAAATATTTAAGGAATTTTTGAAAGATATTAGCTGTTTGAACAGCATTTTTCACGAAGCAATGTCTCTGTTTCTTTTTTCTTTTTTTTTTTTGTGCAACTGGAATGTTTTTTGAGTAATATTTTTGCTAATAAAAAGGAGCTTTAGTTGTAGAAAAACATTCTTTGGACAATTTAGAGATCAGCATAATTTATAAAAGATATTTTATTCCTTGTACTACCCGCCTAGATCATGGAATTTCTTTCTAGTTTTTTTTTTTTTTTTTTTTTTTTTTTTTTTTTAAATCTATACGCACTACCATTTGTATTAAAAACAGAATATAATACCACTGAAAAAAAATCTTAAAGCTTTCAGATTTTACATTACGCCCAAAGGGGCTTTTTTAACGTTTTGTATGTTACCTTTATTTATTAAAGATCATGTTCTTCGCACTTAAACTATAAAATTCAGTTCAACAGCAATATCGGAAAATAATTTTAGATTGAGAATATCATTAGAAATTCCGATAAACAGCCTCGCGCGCTGGAGATAAAAAAAGAAATATATTTTTTTATACAGAGTTACCATTCCTCGCTTTGAAATCGTTGAGTTTCTTAATAATGATTCTTTAATGTCTGACAAAATATCAAATAGATAATAAAACAAATTCCAAATTAGGGCTTCCAGATGTCCATATTCACTGGAGGATTACGTTATTCAAAATTAGGTGGCTCTAGGTACCGTTATTTTATCACAATGCGAGAAATATACATTTATGTGGATTTTTCATTATTTAATTTCTTTAAATATAATAAAGGCCTGTAATAGTTGGTGGCAGCAATTTGAAAAGTGGATCAACGCAGAAAGTGAATCGACGCAAAATGTGAAAACGAAATTATAGTAATAGCCCCTTTGGGCTAAAAAGATTATATGTTCACTCTGCTTTGCCTATATGAATTGTGCCAACAGATAACCTTGTAAGGATCTTAAGTTTTACTAACGTTTATTTTTATTTTAAATCTTTACTATCACTTCTTATTTTCTACTTCCGGCCAGAATTAAAAGCGTTAACTTATTTATGCAAAATTTGTCTGGCGAACGCCAAGTACTTAAGTTGTGGCTTTTTGCCAAGCGAGAGAGAGGAAGGAGTTAGTCGAAGCAGGCCGCTTTCCTTAGAAGTTTTACTCAGTTGCTAGTTGCCTTCCAGGCCAGAGGTTTAATCCTCGTGATAATTTTAAACGTATTGTAGTGTTAACAGTTCTCTGTACTACATACGGCTTCCTGTTAATATCCGGCCAATCTTACACGTAGGCCCTTGTTGATTATTCCAAATTTAAGTTAGCGTTTAGTTATATTTTTATATTCTTACGTTCAGACCACAAGTAGTTGGTCTCTGTATTCCGAAGTACGGAAATTATTGTAAAGAGTGAAAAATAAAGGGTTTTGTATACCCTTCCTGTGTATCTTGTCTACTTCCCACAGTTATTGAACATAGCTTTAGTAAGCTCCCTGTTCCGAGTCAGGTCTGTGCATTTTCCCAAAGAAAGTAAGACGGAACATTGAACCTGATAACCTGACGCTATTTTCATCATCCTTGAGTACCGACTTTTCGATATACTTTTCAATAAGAATGGGGATTTCCAATGCTCTAATTATACGAATATGAGAAACAGATTCAGATGTGAAAATTCAGATCTTCACACATCATTCGAATTCTAATCTCCCCCTCCACCCATCGCAAAAAACATTTAAAGTTTCAAATGAAAAAGTTTTAAAAAGATTGGTTTTATTAACATCTTGTAGAAGCACTTCCTAAAAGAAGAACTGGTTGACTTGAATCATTAATATATTTTCATAGTGGTCTTGAATGCTATGCCCAAAATTTTTAGGAGAAATTTATCTTTCTATCTTTAATATTTGTCTGTGCAAACTTTTGGAATAATGCTCCCCTCGCACTTACTTTGATTTAAAAAAGATTCTAGAACAATATAAGAAAGAGATTTGCAACTCAAATGTATTTTGTCAAATTATACTGAAAAAATTAACCTCGAGATTCAGGAAGAAAATTTTCATCTTTACTCTAACAGGTTATGTGTGACATGTTTTTGTATTAATTATGTCGAATTATGGAAGACGCACACCTATGGTTTCCGAAACAGAAAATTATCATCTTTACTCTAACAGGTTATGTGTGACACGTTTTTTGTATTGTAAGAAACAACTTCGCAAATAAGCCAAATCTATTCGTTCTGTTTATTTCATTATACTGAACATAGGCATGGAGGCTGTTTTCACATTTTTTACACGGTTTTGGTTTGTCGTAAAAAAAAAAAAAAAAAATCTTCTGCTTGGAAATTTTTTTTTTAATTGCAACTATATTTTTTAAAGTATAAATTATCATCTGCTACTTGACAGTTCGGTTTTCATGCAAAATGTCACTTTTAAAGAAACAATGGACGGAAAGTTATGTTTGTGCTCTTTCCGAAGAACATTATTTGTATCTAGTTATTAAGATTAGGTTAGGTTAGGTTATTTAATTACGGCAAAGCCTCGAGGGCTATCTGCCTAAAGGGAGGGATGCCTTCGTAGAGGACTTCGTAGAAAACCACCCATGCAGACAACCCGTTCACGGGATTCGAACCTCGGACCGAACTGGTAATGTTGTCAAAAACAAAAGCAAACAAACGTCAAAATTTAAGCTCAAGTGGAAAAATTGTTCGAAATACGTATCCAAGGAAAAAACGGAATATTTCGAATTTTGTGAAAGTAAGATCTTCAATGTCAAAACAAAATATGCCAAGTCAAATATGCCAGTTGCAAAATCATTGAAATGCTCTATGTCAACTGTAAACAGAGTGATGAATGCTGATTTGAATTTTAAATAGGCGAAAAACATAATGCGTATCGTCCTTCTCGACGACATATCACAGAACGCGCTGCAGAATTTTTTATGAGAAACATTTGTAGGTGGGTTAACTTCTGTCTGGATACAGGAGTAGCAGGAAACTACACAGAAGAAGGGTTTCAAGTACCCTTTATTAACTCTTTAAAATTTTCAGTGCGTCAACTCGACGCTAACAAACTTCGCCTCTAGTTGGGCAATAACTGAAAGACAGGTAACTGAAAATTAAAAGTTGAAATGTTTAACAAGTGCTAAACTAAGCTAGAGGGCTCAGGGAGATTCCGAACTTCAATTCCCTTCTGAGCTAGTGGCAGCAAAGCAATGCAACCTCAGCCACTTGAACCAGCAATGAGCAAACGCACTTACGGCAGAGAAGGCAGCTAGAGCCAAACTATCTCCTTCCCCTACCGAAACTCGGCTTTTATCTACTTCCTGCAACACAGAAAATTTTCATGCGTTCACGCGAGCTACAACATTTAACTATTCTGGCACTGACAATTAAGGGAATGAAAGCTTATAGAAAAGTCTGAACTTCAAATTTAAAATGTTAGTTAAAATAAATATAAATCCCTACACATTTATCCGGGAAAAAATGAAAAAACGTTGCAACAGTAGATGAATTTTGGCTGCATTTAAATGAATGCAATAAACAAAGATCCATTTATTATTATCAAAGAGAGGAAAAATCTTAAAAACTGGTTCATGGAATTTAAACGTTTATCTAAGGGATTTATGATTGTTGTTGGTTTTTCATTTTTGAATTTTGGAAAATTGGGAAAAAAGAGACAGGAGAAAAATGTTAAGATCAATTCCACATATTATCAAAAACATATTTAATACCCAATTTTCAAATATGAAATAACTTCTCTTTACACACAGTGTGATCAATCAATAGAACTGCACAAAGCAAGAAGCGACGCCTCAAAATTTACTGTTAATTTCTTGGAACAAAATGGGACGAGAAACGGGTATCAAGGATATATCCTTCACTCATATCCCTACTAAATCTCCTGATCTAATCATCGGTATATTTTTTGGCTTTTGAACTTTTAAAAAGCGGGTTGTCCAAACGTCGACCTACAACATCCTTAGATTTTGGAAAGCCCTTCGAGAGCGATGGGATAAAATACCTGTTCGGATACTATAAAATTATGGCCTAGGTAATTACGGTGTATGAAGGTAGTGAAGTGTACGGGTTATCAAACGGAACATTTAAACATAAAAATTTTAGGTAAAATATTTCTGTAATTACAATGAAAATCGTCTAAAAATGTGCCAACAGCCTCTGTTATTTAAATATAGTGCAGTTATCATGATTAAAAATGCTCAAAATTTCATACTTTTATGTAATGAAGTGTTACTTCACTATAAAGAAACGATATTAAATTTTGTTTTTAACTTCATTGTAGAGAAATTTAAGTTTAAATTATTTTAAGTTTAATTTTACTATCAAGAAGGATAAATTCAACGTTAAACATTTAACAAAAATGTTAAATTTATATATATTCAATTAATATAATACTAACAGTAACTAAAGTCAATGCCTGGCACAAGAAAAAAAGGAATTTATTGTTTTGCTCTCGGATATTTTAAACATTATGCGTAAATCAAATGGGTCAATGCATTTCTCAGCATTCGTGTTCTTTAATATTATATTCAATAATATAATAATATAATAGGGTAATTAATAAATATAACAATGTAATAGTTTGTTTTATGAGGTTTTCAGAAGTTTTATAATTAATGTTGCAGAGTAAATAAATGTAAACAAATTATAATTGCAATATAATTAAATGCAAATATTAATGTAATTAAATATATTTATAATACAGCTACGTAATTATAATATTATTATAAATGCAACGTAATTATAATATAATTATAAATCTAATTGTAATGTAATTATAATATAATTAAATGTAAACAAATGTTACAGCATTTTTCTAGTTTAACAACTGCTTTCTAGATTAATAGCTAATAGAATAATAGACTAATAGAAAAATGATTAAAAATAGCGGGAAAAATAAGTTGTTAATAAGCAGAAAACTTACAATTATTAGGAAATTACAAACACTGAAAATACTATATTTCAAGGTATTCATCGATTTTGTGATTGAAATAAAATTGAGTACGAAAATTAAAATTAGAAAAATATCGTAATGCTTAAAAATTTAATTGTAAATCTACTAAATTTAAATAACTGTGTTATTAATTAATTATAATATTGTTGCGTTTTGTACGGGTTTGTGGATTTGGAGTGATTGATGACAACACTTGATGAAGAAGGAAAACACAATTTATTTAGCCAGTGTTACTCAGGACAGTTCCAAAATCACGTTTACAGTCGTCGAAAATCTACGACAAACACGCTGAAAAATTCAGCAACACAGCCTTCAGGCTATCAGATTATAACGGGTAAGACCAGCTCCCGATACGGTTCGGTCGTTCTCGGAACTCAATGTACTCTCGACACTCTCCACGCTACAACTCGCGGCACTCTTCGACGACCAACTCGACACTAGACTGACGATCAACTCTATAGACTAAGAGACACTCGATGGACTCGCGATCGACTAGACTTCGCGTACACGCAGGGTTTATATAGCTTTTGGCCTGCTTTTGAGAAAATTCTGCGTCAAACCGGTAAGAATTCGTTCTAGAATGTTCTCCATCCTTTTATCGCATATCTCAGTTTTGTCGACAGTTGGGTGATTTTACACCGAAGCTGACAAACCTGCCTTCCCTTACCATTTTCTGGCAACCCTAAACTTGCTTTGCGAGGAAGCTATTTTACCGCAGCTGGACATTTCCCAACAATATTATTTTATTAAATTATCAAAATTTGTTTTTAAATTAAAAAAATAAAAAACAAATTTCTTTTTGGAATATTTTTATTTCCTTTTCCTGGGTGCTAATAATTCAGGATCATATTTCGTTAAATTTAATTTTATTACTGAACTAAAAACTTATAAATGCGAACTGATGGAGCAGTTATGTTTAGTAATTAACTAAGGTGAATTTTACGAAATCAGCTATGGCGTATATTTTATTATTGTTCCTCAAGCGGTGAATTATAATTTTGTTCATTACAATATTCATTGAGTTTTTACCAGGATCTCACAAAATTTAATTATTAAGGAGAATTAGACTAAAAATAATGATCTCGCATTTACTTGTGAAACTTTTAGGCACTTTACTTACACTTTTTATTTTACTTTTAGGCACTTACTACTTTTAGGCATGTTTATAAAACTCTCATGCACATAGATGGCGCCACTGAATTTTCAAACATAACTTTATCTAACGGATGTCATAAGTAAACAGTAAATGTACAATTGATTGACCTTAATTTTGTGCGCATTACTTTTGAATTTAAAGTTCAGATAAGTATTATTCTTATTTTTTTAATTAGTTTTTGAAGCTTTATGGTAAGGAAATGAAGATACACAAAACACGAACAGAGAAACCCTGCAAACTGACTTTGGTAAAATCGAACATGAGACTTATATTGATTTCATACAATTCTATCCTTTTTGAAGAACTTTGATATTTGACACTTAATACAGAGCTTTCCTTTACTTTCGGTATCAACTTAAGGTTGAATCGCATATGTTTAAAATCAAAATTTCGTTTATTAATAGGAAAAAGGACAAACAAGGCGCCATCTATGTGCAGAACTAGAAACATGTAATATGAATTAAAAATAAAATTTTCAGACTGCGAAGAAGAAGAAAGAATACGCAATTGAGAAATTACCAGTGATGTCTACTTTCTTCGATATTAAACTAAAACTTAGGAAGTAATTACATTAAATCGTATTTAGAAATTTATACAGTTTTATTTACTTATTGCATAATTTTTCAGTTTAATAATTGTTACCGTTTTATTATTTTCGTCAGCTTCCCAGTAGATTAATGTATTACAATTCTGAAAGGCGAACCTAATTAGGATTGGCATTCTATATTATTTTTCAGCTGTTAAAGATATTAGTACTGATCATTATACTGTTAAAGTAAATATATTGCATTACTGAATCATTATAGAAAAAATAATGGTAATGATATATACGCGTGGTTCTTTCTGCGTTTAAGTGCACAATGAGGTTTCATCCTTTTGGCTCGACTACTTTATTAGTTGGGAAGAGCAGGTTCCACAAGTTGTCTTATTTTAAGGGTTTACTACATGACTCCACGTCTTGCAGTCCTCAACTTGATGTCTACTGGCCTTTTCAAATAAGGGTGGAGGAATTTTTCAAATTGCTGGTCGTTGGTCACTTTGAGTCCTCCAGAAAAGATCCTAAATAGAACCAGCTTCGTGATAATATTCTTTACAGAGCCCAAGGCAAGTAAAGATTCGAAGACTCCAAAATGCAGATCTCAACAGAAGCAATAAACGATCTTGTGGGGACTGAATACAAGTGGTACATTTTTATGTAACGAAAGAACGGTTATATCATCAAGAATATTTCCTATCCTTCATATTACAGAGATTATTTATACATTTTAGAAGAATTTCGATAAAAAAATTTTAAAAAAAATTGTGAAAGATTTCAGATTTTACATTCCGCCCAAAGAGACTTTTTTCTAACGTTTTGTGTGTGACCTTTACTTATTAAATATTATATTCTTCGCACTTCAGGCCATAAAACTCAATTCAACACCACAAAATATTTAAAAAGAGCACATTTTTACAATTTTCAATACACAGTCTCGTGCACTGGAGATAAAAATTTTACCACCCCGTACAGTGTTGCCATTGCTCGCTTTGAAATAGTTGAGGTTGCTAATAAAAAATTCGTTAAAGTTTTACAAAATACGAAATAGGTAAATAAAAGAAATTCCAAATTCCGGCTTCCAGATGCCCATATTCGAGTGGAGGTCTACGTTATTCAAAATGTGATGTCTCTAGGTACCGTCGTCTTTTTAAACCGCGATAAATATGCATACATCCATGCAGATTCTTCATTATTTAATATCTTTAATGTAGGCTTCTATTTGGTGGCAACAATTTGAAAAGGAAAACGCCGTTTTATAGTGGAGAACACAAAATGCCAAAACAAAATTAATAGCCCTTCTCGGCAAATTGCTACTTTGGGGTGAAAAGCAAATTTTTTTAGAATAAAAATTTCTAGCAGCAGCTTATTATTTGAAATTAGATATAACGTCTGCTAATTCAAAATTTTGCATGTAAACAAGTTGTGGATTGAAGGATATGTTTTTGCGCTTTCCGGAGATCAATATTCCTTTTCCATAATTCAGAAACGTTACGAATTGCATGGTATTAAAATTTCTAAATGCTGAATAAGCTACATTTTTAATTGGAGAGGAAAAAACCGTCAATGATTACTTTTACAAGGAAAGAAGATTCCAAACAAATATCCGAAAAAGGTACGTACTGTTACTGGAGTTTTGCAGCATCATTTCAAGTGTTTTTTAAGCAGAAATGTTTTATTGGAAAAAAATTTAATATAGTCTCTTTGCTCAATAACATTCGCGATTTGAAGAAACTGAAAATGCAAACAAATATTTAAAAAAAAAAATTCTGAAATGTTTCAGATTTTAAATTACGTCCAAAGGGGAGTTTTTTTAACGTTTTGTGTGTTATCTTTGTTTATTAAGTATCATGTTCTTTGCACTTAAACCATAAAATTCAGTTCAACAGTAATGTCGCAAGATAATTTTAAAATGAGCGTATCTTTAGAATTTCCGATACACAGTTCCGCGCGCTAGAGATAAAAAGTTTTTTTTCTCCCGTAGAGTGTTACCATTGCTCGCTTTTTAATCGTCGAGTTTGTTAATCAAAAATTCGTTAAAGTTTTATAAAAGGTAAAATAGATAATGAAACAAATTCCAAATTTAAAATTTGGGCTATCAGATACCCATATTCGCAGTAGGATTACGTCATTCAAAATGGGATGGCTCTTGGTACCGCTGTTTTATCACAATGCGAGAAACATTTATGCAGATTCTTCATTATTTAATTTCTTCAAATATAACACAGGAGGATAGAATTTGGTGGTAACGATTTGAAAAGTGATACGCCGTTCATAGAGTTCCGACGCAAAATCGCAAAACGAAAACAAGTCTTTCAGAGGCAAAGCCCCTTTGGACTAAAAAAAAAAAAACTTTTTTTGCGAACGGAGATTAATTAATATACGTATTGCTGCCAGACTGCAGTGAAAGACAGCATTTTGCAAGCGATTTCTTTTAAGTGCGTAGTGTCTTTTAAGTGCAAATTAATGAATCATTCAAAATGCTTTCTGATCATTGTAGTAGTAGTTTATATTATGAAAAGCTTTCTTTCGCTTTTCTTGTTTCAAACTAATAATCTTATCCTAACGAAAATTTTTTTTCATGTTTTATTTAATGATTTAAATATCTTAGGATGCACTTGCAGTGCTCAGCTGGAGCCTGTACTGCTTCTGCTTGTTGTATAGCCTTCAATAGATTCGTAGTCACTGTGGTGATCTCAAATGTTATGCCAGTCATATTATTTGTAAGAGATAGTTGGCAACTTTATCCTTAATAAATACGAGGAGTTATCTGTACACGAAACAAAAGAGAATTATGAATAAAATGATGACTAATTAATATAGCCAAGAGCCGAACATAAATTTGAGCATTAATAATTAATAAATTTCACTTTATTTGCAACCCAATGGCACGTAAAACCAATTTCTGAGTTATAATGAATTCATTCAGGTGTCGACGATATTCATATACAATGAGTTAAGCCGAGCTGAATATTCATAACTCACGTGGAATGGCCATCACTAAACATATGCCGAAAGAATTACCTATGAAATTAAAATATAGACAGTTCGGAATAATAATGAATCAAGTAACACCTGCATCTACTGCAAATGTATGCCAAAGAGTCATAGTAAACTGTTACTAGATTGCATGCAAACATCATCGCTGAGTATCATTGATAGATGTGTATTAAGTTTAAAGCGATTTATAGTTTTACTGTTGCAAATGCAAGTTATTAACTACTTTTGTGTGACAGTCTTTTAACAGGCTGATTCAAAATGTCTAAACTCTGGCTTCGAAATATTCAGCAAAATGTACAATCTGACTTAAATGAGTGTATATATGTAATTATTTTGATGCGTAGAAGAAAACAATGGAGCTTTTAGCAGCTTTGAATATCTGTCATGGCTGATGGTTAAGGCATACCGATGAAGATAACAAAACTGGATTTTTTTTATAAAATCACCAATCTTTATTTTCACACATATCCAATTAGTTTGGCAGATACTTATTCAATCATAATTTAATACGATAAGTTTCTCTATACTTTGGTTTTTTAAAAGAAATGACGTAGGCATTTGAAAAACAAAGCAGTAAAATACCTTTCCAGGAGGAAAGCTTAAACGAAAGTGAACGCTGCAATTCCAAGGAAGAACGGAGGGAGTCAAAGTTTAAGTTCCGATTTCAGTTTGCAATTATTTTGATTGGAAAGAGGTATCTGCATTACACGTTACGTAACATGAAAACATCTCGAATTTGGAAGAACAGATGAATTTAGGAGGAGAGCATCTAGAATATAATAATATATCTAGAATATAATATCTAGAATCGTTAATTTTAAGGTCACCAATCGCCCTGTATTATATTTGAAGAAATTAAATAATGAAAAATCTCCATACATGTATGTATGTTTCTCTCATTGGGATAAAACAATGGTATCTAGAGCCCTCCAATTTTGAATGATGTAATCCTATTGCGAATATGGGCATCTGAAAGTCCAAAATAGGAATTTGTTTCATTATCGATTTCCTATTTTCTAAAACTTCAACGAATTTTTGATTAAAAAACTCAAGGATTTCAAAGCAAGCCAACGTTGTACAGAAAAAACATTTTTATCTCCAGCGCGCGAGATTGTTTATCGGATCGGAAATTCTAAAGATACGCTCACTTTAAAATTATTTTGCGATATTGTTCTTGAACTGAATTTTATGGTTTAAGTGCGAAGAACATATTTAATAAATAAAGGTAACACACAAAATGTTTTTTAACATTTAACAATTTATTTTTTAACATGTTTTTTTTGGACGTAATTTAAAATCCTTTAAACGTAATTTAAAATCTGAAACCTTTCAGATTTTTTTTTTTTTTTTTTAGTCCAAAGGGGCTTTGTCCCTGAAGAACTATTGTTTTCGTTTTGCGATTTTGCGTTGAACCACTATAAATGCCCGTTTATCTTTTCAAACTGTTGCCACCCAATGTTAATTATATTTCAAGAAATTAAATAATGAAAAATCTGCATAAATGTATGTATATTTCTCGTATTGTGATAAAACAGCGGTACCTAGAGCCATCGAATATTGAATGATGTAATCCTCCTACGAATATGGGCATGTGGTAGACCAAATTTGAAATTTGGAATTTGTTTTATGATCGATTTCATATTTTGTGAAACTTTAATGAATTTTTGAGTAACAAACTCAACGATTTAAAAGCGGGCAATGGGAACAGTCTACGGTGTGTGTGTGTGTGGGGGAAACCTTTTTATCTCTAGCGTGCGGAACTGTGTATCGGAAATTTTAAAAGTAGGCTCATTTTAAAACTATTTTGCGACATTGCTGTTGAACTGAACTTTATGGTTTAAGTGCAAAGAACATGATATTTAATAAATAAAGGTAATACAAAAAACGTTAAAAAAACGCCTCTTTGTATGAAATTTAAAATCTGAAACCTTTCAGATTTTTTTTCTATTTTTACTGTGATATCTGAAATGTTGCTCATAATTCCGATTATATTGCTTCGCAATTTTTGTGACGATCTGTGTTCATTTTAATACACTATATGTTATAAGTGATTAAATACCTGAATCTATGCAGCCATGAAGATTACTATCTTTCAAGACTTGAACGTGAAAGAACACTTTAGGCAGCTCGTTATCTTGTTCGACACATTGCGTTTTCTTACTGAAATTAAAATAACATTCACTTTTCTTAAGTATTGCTGCGAATTCATTGATAATTAACTCACTACAAAACTGAAGCGACAATTTTTTTCAAAAACTGAGACTTCAAATTAGCATTTTACTATTAAAAAAAATAATAGTGTGAGAATTTCCGTATTGCATCTAAATTTTCCTCATACCAGACGAGAACTGTTGAAATAAATTTACTAAATGAAACCATTAAAAAATACTGTACCGACTGGGAGACACTGACAAAAAGTGTAGCAAAACTATCTTTTGTTTTGTGTGTTTTGTTTTAAGTACAAATATTGTTATTATTCTAGAGTGATAACATCAGACATGGCGACCATTCTGAATACCCATAAAGAAAGAAAACAGATTCTAAAAATGAAGCTTTGGGAATTTATTGGGCCGAAGTTTTTTATTCGAAGAGTCATACAAAAAAATACGACTACCTCTTAGATCAGGAAAGAATTCAGCAGAATATTTTCTAGAAATAATATTATTGATCAATGTTTTTTACTTCCTTGTACGAAGTAAAAGAAGTATTGTAATAGCGAAATATTTCAGGTGTCATATTTCAACCAAAATATCCATTTTGACGCTCTCAAATGCATTTGTACGATGTTTTGACGCAACATCTGTACGTAAGGACAGAATAAAGGACTCCTTTTTCAAAAGCGATTATAAAACGAATTTAAAATGGATTCCGAAGAGACTTTTTTCGTGACGTCTGTACGTACGTATCTCGCACAACTCAAAAATGAGTAGACTCAGAATGTTGAAATTTTATATATGGGACTGCTATTACACGTAGTATGCACCTCCCGTTTTGGTTGCAGTCACCCGCGCCAAAAGTATTCAAATATATATATAAATACCCACTCTGTTCTCAGTTTTTTTCATTCCTATATGTTGATGAATTGAGCATTTTTTTTTGCTTTGAAATGATTGAATTATGTTGTTCTTATGTTCTGATAAGGGATTTTATGCTCTTAGTTAATCTGCATGCAATAATTGTAGAATTATTAATAATTTGTTGGCTAAGTGCGGCTAAGCCTAATTTAGCAGCCATATTTGTTTACATTTGAAACCTAGCAGAACAGGGAATTAAGTCAGTTTCTGCACCTTCAATGTCTTTTTGCCAAGTGGGACCAAAAGTAAACTTTCAGTTTTGTGCACCGAAAAATTTGCTTTTTTGCCCTCTGCCGGATTTGCTAGTTTTCCATAGAAACTCTAATTATAGTTGTAAAAAAGAATTATTTTTAATTGTATATGGTGTTTTATGTTTTTCTTTATTTTACAATTTTTAATGATGATGTTTTGAGATTTTATACATCTTTGCCTTGCCGTGAAGGAAGAACTAAATTGATTGAATGAGAAATACATCTCTAATGAAATTCAAGAAAATAAGTTTAAATAAAATGCAGGAAAATATGTGTTTAATTTAAGAGCGTACAAGGAAATCATGTCGTGCCTAAATCAATTTTTTTTTTTTTTTTTTTTTAAAATTGAAAATCGAATTACCATTTACCAAGATTATTTATTTGGTAAGCAAAGCAACAGCCAAAACTGTTTGGGTGCAGTTCAGATGAGGCATCTGTTCGAGATGTACGAGATGAGGAAATTGCTGGGTACAGAGATATTAGATAATTTATATTGTATTAAATTTATTAAGCACAGAAAATTGCCTAGCTGGTTGTTATTGTATTGAGAATACGTCAAAGCACACTAGGGCTATCTGCCTAAGAGGAGGGATGCCTTCGTGGAGGACTTTCTAAGGGAAACTGGCGCGTATACACGTTACACAGCGGAAAAACCACGAAAACGCCCATGCAGCTAGCTCGTTCGCGGGATTCGAACCTCGGACCGAACTACCAGTGTTCAGCGATTTTACTGCTCGGCCGCTGGTTGGCTTGCCTAGCTGAAAAAATTAAATGTTATCAGTTTTTTTTGCAGTGCTCTATTTATAAGCACGAATTCAGGCTAAATAGCATAACACATAATCTGTGCTTTTATTATACAATTAAAGTAACTTGATTTCGACATAATTTATCTCAACTATGTCAGCTTCAAGCTGCCTGTAGAAGGCTATCCTTAAAACAAATCGAAATATTCAAGCTTTATGAGTGATGTTCAAAGGCGTTTATATAATAGTAGTTTCCAAAGGCGACAAACAGAAAACTGATGATAACTCAACAAGTATGCAAGCCAATCAGACCAAAATTAATGATAACGTTTATTATACCACTTGTAGCTTAAAAGCCTAAGAGAACGTTGTACAGAGTATTTACATTCTGTGATAACAACAGGAATATGATATCTCCTGTATTCAAACATGCAAACTAAATACACAAAAAATTCTCAACAGTGAATATGATCATCCCGAGAAACAATACAGGCTTGACAGCAATATCGTATGTTGCATATGATGTTGTCAAGGAACTGCATAGGTAGTAATGTTATCTTAATTAGTACTTTACGCCTTACTTTACGCCTATCTAGGGTTTGGGAAGGGGATTGTGTGCAATGCTTCCCGTAAGCATTTCACACAGGCTAAATGGGATTAAAGTCGGAAGAACGTGTTGGTTATTCCATTTGTACTATATTCTTTCTTCAAGAACTGGTCCACTAGGAGAGCGGCGTGAGGCGAGCATTACTTGCTTGCAAAATGAAGGTATTGCTAATTGCAGCAGTATACGAACGGACAACAGGAACTAGAATGTCTTTTCTACATCTGAGCAATGAGAGGTCTTACAGGCACCGACACGTCTGTACGCCTTCCTAAAGATCTATATATAAGGTATTTCTCCCGCTTTCTTAGCATGTCTTCGTGTTGTAGTGGCCATCACGCTCCGGCCGTATTCGAGAGGCCGTGGTTCGAGTCCCGGCGAAGGCGTTGCTAATTTTTTGTGTCTTCCAGCATAAAAAAATACCTAATGTCTGTACAGTGGCGCCCGAACTGAAAAAGGTGGAGGATGATGATTCTCCACCACCAGGATTTGGCGATTGGGTCCCCTAATACCCAGTCGCCCTTTAAAAGGGGAAATATATAAGGTATTTCTCCCGCTTTCTCAGCATGCCTTTGTGGTGTAGTGGTCAGCACGCTCGGCGCGTATTCGAGAGGTCCTTGGTTCGAATCCCGGCGAGGATATTGCTTATTTTTCAAGTGTTCTTCTTCCAAATAACCTAATGTCTCCATACCAATAAAAAAAAAGAAAACTACGTTCTCTACAGGTATCCCATTCCTGTATGTTAAAAGATATCGCGGGGTTGTTTCATTCTATATGTAAGCACATTAAGAATCATTCTATAAAGCAAAGCTGGACTCACCAGGGAACAAATCAGCCTGCCACTGATTTTCAGTCCAGTTTGCATGACTACATGCCTAATTCAAACGCTCCAGCTAAGTAGGACGTACAATACCAATCGCCTAGCAAACAAATTTCTTTCATGCAGACTTCTCACTACTGTCGTGGCTGATATTGTCCTTTGTATTGTAGCAAAAATAAGCTCGTATCTGAACTGAAATGAAGTTGCAATCCTGCTGCGACGAGCATTACGTCTTACATGTCGTTTTCAGAAATTGTAAGTCTTGGCCTACCTTCGATCGGTAGGTCTTGGAGCGGTTGAACCAGCAATCAGAAATTGGTTTCACAGCCAGCTTACCACAGAACGTCGATATTTAGCCATCTTGCAACATAAAGCTAATAGGCTTATGTCTCTCTAAAATGTAATCCTGCCTAAAACACTGTAACTAATTCGGAATTTTTTTGTAAGGAATATTATCTTAGTTTTAAACTACCTAGTTTTGTTCAGTTACTTATGTTTTCTGTCTTCTCTCATTTCTATTTCCTGCCAGAATGATACTTCAGTTTCACGAGTTATGCAAAGTACGGTAGAAAGATACTATTTAAGCCAGTGTCTGAGTAACTTTAGATAGAGCGTATTCTACTTTTCTGCCAGGTGGTTCCACTGAGTTAAGCTTATTTTTTTTACTGGCATGCATATTAACTGTCGGTTTGTGTTCATCGGTGTTAGGGCTAAAAGCCAACTCGCGTTAATTATCTCTGTGCTGCTTCGGCTCATTATTAAACGTAGTTTTAATTTTGTATTTAAGTATTGGTTTGTAAGCACCAAGACTGCCGTCTGTAAATTCTTTCTTGAGTTGAATAAAATGTAATAAAGAATAAAAGTAAATTTTTTTCACTCTTCCTACGTCTTGTCATTGATACACTTTGAACTTAGCACTTCAAAACTCAAGTAGAGACCTATCCAGCAAATTAAAGTCAATTTAGCTAGAATCTTACGGTTTGATATACCATCGTTCATCGAATCATGAAAAATGAGCAATGCCGTCCCCAGGGCTCGAACCTGGACCTCTCGAATACGCGCCGAGTGGCCTACCGTTACCCCAAGAAGGCGTGCCCGAAGATGGGAGAAAATACCTTATACGCCCCCATTTAAAGGGCGACTGGAGTTAGTGGATCCAATCGTCAAAACTTGGTGGTGAAGAATTGTTGTCTACCACCTTTTAGTTATGGCGACACTGCAGAGTCATTAGCTTTCTTGAAGCAGGAGTACATAAAAACGAAGTAATGCCCCGTCCGAGACTCGAATACCTCTCAAATACGTTCCGAGTGTGCTAACCGTTACATGCTGGAGAGAGGAAGAAATTATCTTATAACCTCATAAAGCAGCACTGGCTACCGTAATTAAGCAGTGCAAACGAGAGTCAGCTGTTGATGAACGCACTGTATATGTGTAGAGTCATTAGATTTGTCAAAGTAGGAGACGTGAGAAATGGGCATTGTCCTAACCGGAATTCGAACTCCAAACCTTCCAATAGCTAATTGGACGTGTTCTCCAGTTGCATGCAGTTACATAACGAAGGTACGTGGTAAGAAGAGCATTACATTCTTCCTTACTTAAACGGGGATGGAGAGGAGGGGACCCCATCCACCGCCAGATCCTCGTGGTGACGAATTATCATATAGTCCTGCTGAGAGTAGATGATAATTCTGCTCTCAGCAGTAGATTATAATTCTACCCTCAGAGAGTTTTAGAGACATTAGGTATTTTTGGAAGCAGGCAGGGTGAAAAATGAGCAAACGCCTTCGCCGGGAGTCGAACCACGAACCTCTGGAATACCGACCCCGCGTGCAGAACCACTACACCACGAAGGTACTTCATGAAGGCGGGAGAAATACCTTATAGAGTAGATGATAATTCTCCCCCATCTACTCCACCTTCTTAGTTCGGCCGCTACGTTAGAGTCATTGGGTTTATCGAGTTAGGAAACAGGACTTCAGAACATAAGTTAAGCTAAATGAATTTGATACATTATTCGTCTATTCATAATAACCAACAATAAAACGAAATTACAAAGTTCGAGTAATACAGCGGTTATACATAAATCTGTAAAATAATTTAAAATTCGATTAGTGATCTGACTGCCACACCAAAAGGCCCGGGTTCGAATCCCGGAGAAGACATGGACATAAAGTGTCTATTTTTTCACAGGAGGCAACGGTGATACATCTGCTAAATGCTTCCGTAATAAAGTTACCACCGATTTCGGCCTTAGTGGTGGCCGTAATGGCTGGAGGCCGCCTCTGGATTAAAAAAAAATATAAATTCATAACAAATTAACTGCGCAAAACAGTGCCAAAATCTTCCATACTGGAACAGAGGCAAAATTACCTAATGTTTCTTTTGCAAACTTCCAAATGCTTGATGCCTTTATATTTGCTGATACGAAATATACAGTGTCATTTATTATTTAAATATTTCCTCCCACGCTGGTATCGGAGATGACTGACCAGAGGCACAATATCACGAAACTTCTGAAAATTAAATCCGAAGTTTGGGAACGGCTACCATATTTACGCATCAACTCCTCGTCGTGTGCATCTTATCCACTTTAGCGGCAAATTTCGATTAAGGTATTATCGTAAATAATATCGTAAATAATAAATAATGTCGTTTTGGCAAATATTGATTGAGGTACACCTTGCACGCAAAAAGGGGAACAGTTTTGTATCTTCCGTTCTAATGGGTCGATTAATGAAATTTAACTTCCGTTTTTCATGTCTCGAAAGCGCGACTTACGATATGTATTACATTTATATATAGCATTGTTCTAACATGGGTCTTTTGATACACAATCGGAATTTTTCCATACTTGGATTCTGGGACTCAAATTATGTCGAAACATTAAATTTTATAAAATTGTATGAGAAACTTACTGAGAAATTTAAAAATTTATCCAGGCGCACTTTTTCCAGTTTGCGCCAAAAGTAATTCCCTTGGCGAAATTTTTAATTCGTAGTAACCTATTTTCCTTTCTCTTTTTTTCATTATGAACTAACGGAAAAAAGTTGTATCGCTCATACTTTCAAATAATTTTAACAAAGTGCGAAAAGCTCATTCGGAGTTATTATCGCTTATAACAAATATGCCAAATTTCAAAACGCACCAATATATAAATTTACGTATATCTTTGGAAATTTTGAATAACAAACTTTAATTTTTTGATTGTATACCTAGAAACACATCTACTTTAAGATGATGGCAAAAATTTGATAGGTTCAAATTCAAAAATGGTTTTCAAAAATTTATAAAAATTACTAGAAAATACAAATTAAAAAACAAATAAAAAATAGCTGCGAATTTTATTTGGATTGAAACCAAATTTCAAATTATGAAAGAAGGAATCCAGGAAGTTTTGTAAAAAAGAGAGATTTATAACTATGCACCGAATTCAATTCACACTGAGGATTCACACTTTTGACAGCTAATTTTTTAAAAACTACTCCTGGGATTTTTTAAATAAAACTTGGCCCTTTGGCATAATTTGAGTCGTAGAATCGAAATACCTAAAAAAAAAAAAAAATCGTATGTCATGTCAGAAAAGTCCGATGTTGTGTCAGAATACCCACGTCATTATGCTATATATGAATGCTGTATAAAATATAGATAATAGAATGCTATACATAAATATAATACACATGCACTGATGCACTGATGCCTCCAGAGATGCACTGATGCCTACTGCACTAGCATTGTGCATTTGTAAAACGCGTACAATTTCTTTAATGAGTTTGCTTTTATTTTTGTGTAATTAAATTTGGTATCGATTGCGCGGTTTATTCCGAATAAGATTTCAAAATTTTCTTGCATTGTGAATTCAAATCATTCTGCGCATTAATTGAAGATTTGCTTTTGCACCCTTTTGTATCATAAAAATACGTATTGATTATCTATTACTCGCGAAACACTTCAAAGAACTGTGATTGATGATAATGCCCATTAAACAAAATGCATTGAAGATATATATATATATATATATAAAGTAAAAATATATTGTACGAAATTTCTTGTACCTTAGCAGCACGACAACATTTTCTTCTCTCGCTACCAACCCATCGTCTGCCGAAGAAATGATTTATGAGAGAGACGCGACATAGATCCCGTAAATAACCCCATGTCGCCTACTACGGAGGGACGGTGTCATCAGCAACCCCCATCGCGAATATATCGCGAGCATTCAAGATCCCAAAACTTTTGTGCTGTTAGATGTATCTTCGGATAGGTTTTTAATATTGTGGCGCCACCATTGGAATATGCTGGCTATTGACCTGTGTTAGTAGATAAAGCCTTTTCACGCTGGCAATTTCTTAGAATTTTTTTATTTAAACCTTATTTCATTTCCAGAGCTATATTTTTCAGTTTGTATATGGTGAGTAACGAATGGCTTTCCTTTCATGTCTCGCAACCAAATGTAGATCACACAGTAAATTCTTAAAATTTCAAAAAATTTCAAATCAAATGCATGAAATAGCATTTTAATATTCGCAGCGTGCGTAAGAAAGTTCGCGCAATCATTAAATTTCGTATTTCGTTTATCTTTCAATTAACTCAGAAATCACTTCAACTAATTTCATTGCGAATCATGATGTACGTTTTCAGAATCATGCGTAATGCATGCAGAAAACTGATTCAAAACATTTTTAAGTATAAAAGAGTTAAGATCTTTACAAGATAAAGATCTAACCAAAAAAACTTTCCTTTCACTTCTGAATTCAATTTCCTGCTAGAATGCAAAATTAAATGACGTATAGGCAAATCTAAGTGAGTTCGGAAATAGCATTTACGTAACAGATTTTAAAGAGTTTGCGGTAGAAGAGTTAGTTCTGAATTTAGGCCGAACGTTTGAAAGTAGCTCTGTAGTTGAATAGTCGGTAATAACCACTTACTTTAGATTATATTGATATTCTAGGCTCGACTTTTCTGCGGGCAGACGATCAAGCGGTTTAGATTGATTAGGAGCCAGTCTCGGAGCTAAAATTTAATTCATTGTGATTGTACATACTATTTTGTGTTCAAGTTACTTAGCCGCAAGTGGTGGTTAAATTGTGAGCGCCGAGTCCCTGCATTTTCTGTTCCCTTTAGTTAAAATAAAAATTCTGATGTGTGCACCACATGAAGAAATATTAAATCATGCGCATTTTTTCTTGCATTTCATTTAAACTTATTGGATTAAATTAAATCTACTTCGTCGATAGCGCATAAACCACAATAGAATAAATGTACTCTTTAAAATTGACTATATTTGTTTACAATAGCGACACTCTGGCCCTAGGTTCACTTAACAGAGCTACGTTTCAGTCATTTAGTTAAGAATTACCTAATCTTTGCCACATGTTCTATTCAAATACTATAATAAATCTAAAACGATGTATAAAAGAAATTAAGCAAAGAACAACAACAACAACAACAAAAAAAGAAACAGTTTTTCACAGACGATTCAGCATTTCTCATTCAATTAATTCAGTTCTCACTTCGCGACAATCCAAAAATACATAAAAACTCAAAATGTCTGTATTGAAAATTATGAAGTAAATCTTAAACACTTATTTCCTCGAATAAATTCCGGAATGGATTAAGCATGATTTAATTCTTCATAATAAAAGAAGGCGTTATCTTTGTTGTTGCGAAGCTTACTTTCTCTAGATTGGCAACAAAGCTACTATTCTGTTGTTTCAAATGTAAACAAGCCATGGCCGACAGGGCAAAAATTATTAGGCTTAGCGGCACTTAAACAACTTTTAAATTGTTGATAATTCTAAAAATATTGCATGCAGATTTACAAAGGCATAAAAACATTAACCGGAAGATAACAACAGTATAATTCAATCATTTAAAGCAAAATATGCACAATTTACAAACATATAAGAGTAAAAAAACTGAGATCATTGAGTCGGGTAACAAAGTAGATGTTAACAGAGTAGATGTTACAAAATACGAGGTGCACATCTACATGTTACAGCAGTCCTATATACAAAAATTGCAACGTTCTGAATTATGCGAGATACATACGTACGTACGTACGCACAGACGCCACGAAAAATTCTCTTCAAAATGCATTTTAAATTAGTTTTATAATTTGTTTGGGGGAAAAGAGTCCTTTATTCTGTCCTTACGTACAGATGTCAAGCAAGAACATCGTTAAATTGCATTCGATAGCGGTGAAAATAGATATTTTCTTTGAAATATGATGCCTGAAACTTTTCGCGATTACAATACTTCCTTTTTACTTCGTACAAGGAAGTAAAAATGTTATTATAACCTTCCTATGTAGTAAACTATTCTTCCAAGACATAGTAACAATTCTCTAATTCGCCTTTCAGCAGGGTCTACAGTTTATGCTCCCAAAACACACAAGAAGACTATAATTTGTCATCATTCTATGTATTTTACAGATGAGAAAACAGTTTACAATAGAAGTTATTAACTACTTCATTTAAGTTTCTAAAAATAGCATTATGTTTATAAAAATCGTAAATAAAGTAATTAACTTTCTCAAAGATTTGAATAGCTATTCGGTTTTCAAAGCATCATGGGGCAGTTTGTGGTTGAAGCCCAAACAAGCTAACATGCAAAGATAAATTTTACATTACCTTAGATTTTGGCTTTCCATAAAGTACGCTGATGTGAAAATGGTCCCTAATTTCAAACATTTTTATAAGACTTCATATTTCAAATATCATTTATCAAAAATTTTATCATTATCTATATGATAATAATCTGTTACAGCAGAAAATCTATAACTATCTATCACAGCAGAAAGAGTATAATAATATATCACAGCAATTAATCTATAATTATCTATCACAGCAGGAAATCCATAATTATCTATCACAGCAGAAAAAGCATTACAATACCATCACCAGTATGATTATAAGGTAATTTCTCCCTTTTCCAGCATACCTTCTTGATGTAACGGTAGCTCCCTTGACCCGTATTCGAGAGGTCCAGGTTCGAATCCGGACAAAGGCATTACACATTTCTTCAATTTCCTAATATCGAAGAACTCCTACTGACGTTACAGTGGCGCTCGAACTAAAAAGGTGGTGGATGATGATTCTTCACCACCAGGATTTGGTGACTGGATCCCCTAACTTCAGTCGCTCTTTAAAAGAGGGAGTATATAAGGTATTTTCTCCCTCCTTTCTGCATGTCTTCATGGTGTAACGGTAGCACACTCGACACATACTCGAGAGATGCAGGTTCGAGGCCCAGCAAGGGTACTGCTCATTTTTCGTGCTTCCTAATTAAAAAATCTTAATGATTCTATTTGATGAGAATTGTTACTTATAATATTAAGAATTCAGTTACTTTAGAATCTATGTTCGGGTATGCAAGTACCATAATAATTATCCGAAATACTTGCACATCCAATTGTACGACGGCGCAAGACAAACAAACAGCATTTTTTTCCCCTGTAAATCAAAGCCCCGTTTGTAAACATTAAACAAGCAACTTACCGAAACATTATTGTAATTATGCGGACCGCATTTTCTAAATTTAAAATCAATACACTCTTTTACTTCTAATAGCTACGGGGAGAATAAACCGCTTTCTATGGTAATATTTTAGTAAAACAAAATTCCTATAATATACATATATCCTTAATATAACAGGTTATCTGCATTATATAATATAGATAACATGCATGACTGTATTCAAGAGCTTTTCTGATCTAGAAAACTCCTTCCCCCCCACCGAAAAAATAACTTTACAGACTTTTTTAGTGATAAAATATAAATGTATAATTTAGAATGTATAATTTTACATTAAATTAATACATTAAATTATAAAAATACGTATTAAATTAATACATTAAATTAATTAAATGTATTAATTTACATTTAAAAATTTTTGACAATTTATTCTGAATACTCGATTTTCAAATGAACAAAACTGGTGTTCAAATTGAGGGTGGGAAAATTTAACTTAAAGATAAAGGATTTCAGACTAATGAAGCTGAGAAGGAGAAAAGGTCCTTTCATAATCGAGAAGGTTATCGCTGTTGTCCAAGTTAAAATTTTTAAAATAAAGCTTTTATTAAACCAATGAAATAAATAAATAAAAAACTCGAAGTACAAATTTTCAGATTGCTGCATAACATATCATCATTTATTTACCCATTAAAATTATTGATGAACATAAACTGGAAACTGAATTAATTTGAAAAATCCTTAATCCTGTTAAAATAATTAAGCTGTTTACGCAGCTGTAAACAGCAGAAGAGCTATTTGCACTCAGAACTGTAGTGAGGCTTTCTTACAATGTTACGATCATTGCTAGAGAAACCGATATACAGGCAAACATTGTCCAGCGGTTTACAGAAAGTTCCAATGCCATAGTTACAAGTGAAGTATAGAGTTGACGAGTATAAAATAAGATTTGATATGAAAAGTCTGAAAGGGCTCATATTTTCTTGCACATAGTCCTTCTAACACATTTCTTTTTATCTTTTTAGCTTTAGTATTAAGCATAATTTTCTTCGCATTTATATAATATAGTTTTTGCCATTAGAAAAAAAAAAAAAAAAACTAATGTAGAACTAAACAGCAAAATTACAAATATTTTAAAAGCAGTATGTGTTTAGAATTACCGATGAAGTGTTAAGTGTTAGCATATATTTTTCGATTTTTTTCTGTCTTTTCTCATTTTAACATATCAATGTACAGTTGATTTTAGTAAAATGGCTTACAATTTTTTTTTTGTGTGTTTCTTTATTATTAATGTTTCGTTTGTTATTTTTGTTAATTAAATATCATGTTCTTTGCACTTAGGCCACATAAAATTCAGTTAAATAGCAAACACAGAAAATATTTAAAAACAGCACTTCTCTAGGATTTCCGATAGTCCCTCACGCTGGAGATAGCAAAATTTTATTTCTTACAATATTCCCTGCGCTCGCTTTCAAATCGTTGAGTTTGCTAAAAATTCATTAAAGGTTTACAAATTATTGAAAGATAAAATTCGAAATTCGGGCTTCCAGGTGCACATGTTCGGGTGGAGAACTAAGCTATTCGAAATTCGATGGCTCTAGGTACCACCATGTTTTCACAATGCGAGAAACATACATTACATTCATGCAGATTCTTCATTTTTTAATTTGTTTAATAATAATATAGGATGATAAGATTTGGTGGCAACAGTTTTAAAAGTGAAACGAACGAAATATGTCGATATTCATTCCCAACTCACATGGTATACATAGTCATAACTAACATTGTGTTTTGTCTAATGTCATTGTCTTGGAATGGAAATTGAAAATTGGATACTATTATACATTTTATATAAAAAAAGACAGTACTCTTTCATTCATAGCTTTAATTGCGCTCAGAATTACTGAATGCTTTCGTTTTTAATTCAATGCAGCTGTAAAATTTAAAACATATTTGTTTGTCCCGTCCCACAGGCCGAGTGACTAAGATCGCTGAAGATTGATAGTTCGGCCCAGTTTCAAATTCCGGGGAACAGGAATCAAGGGGGGTTTAATGGTTTTCCCTTAAATATTCTTCAAAACACACTACTGTTTGGAAAACAGAGCTCTAAATATTTTGCTATATTGAAAGAAACATATTTCAAATCAGACACATTCTTTAAAATCAATACATTGAGGATTAAATCCGTAATTCTTGTCATTTCAGATAAAATGCATTACAAATCAGGTAATGTTACAAACCTTATTCGATTGCAAAATGGATTCAGACGAGAGTTTTTCGTAACGTCTGTATGTACGTCGTTTCTTAACATATGTATGTATGTATCTCTCATAACTCCAAAACAAGTAGCCTCAGAACGTTACAATTCTTACATGGAAAAAACTGCTATCACATGTAATTGTGCATCTTCCTTTTTAGTTGCAATCTCGGCAACAAAAGTTGAGCTCATGTTTTTTATTCTTATGTGTTGGTAAATTGTGAGTTTTTTTTTTGCTTTAAAAGCTATTGAATTATGTTGTTCTTATGTTCTGATTAAGGTTTTGATGCGTTTAGTTAATCTGCGTGTTAGAACTATCAACAATTTTAAAGTTGTTTAACTGGGGCTAAGCCTAACGAAGCCGCGATTTGTTTATATTTGAAATTCTTAGTTCTTGCACCAACTTCAGTAACTTTTTGCCGAGTAGGATAAAAAAGCAGACTTTTAATTTTGTGCATTGAAAAGTCGGTCTTTCTGCTTGAAGCCCGAATTCCGTAAAAACACCATTTTTAGTTAGCATAGAAATTCCAATTTTAATTGTAAAAATTGTATTTTAAAAATTTTTAATTGCATTTGGTGTTTTTAGTTTATCTGTATTTTACAATTTTTAATGAAAATGTTTTGAGTTTTCATGTATTTTTATAAATCCGTAATTCTTGTCATTTCAGATATAATGCATTACAAATCAGATTATGTTACAAACCTTATCAAGATGCTTAGAGATCTTAAAATGAGAATTTAAAAAATATAATAATTAAAGAAAACACATTTTTCTCAGGTTTTGTAAAATACGCCTTATTAGTTACGATTTTAATTAATACTTTTTATGTTTTTATGCTTCCTTGTACGAAGTAAGGGAAGTATTGTAATCACGAAACGTTTCGGAAAACATATTTTAGTGAAAATATCCATTTTGATCGCTCTCGAATGCATATCAACGATGCTTTTGCATGCCAGCTATACGCACGGACAGCATAAATTACTCTTTTTCTCAAAACGGATTGCAAAATGAATTTAAAATGGATTCAGGAGAGAATTTTTTCGTGACATCTGTACGTACGTATGTATATATGTATCTCGCATAGTTCAAAAACGAGTAGCCGTAGAACAATGAAATTTTGTATTATGGTACTACTATAACATGCAGTCGAAGTGATTGAATTATGTTGTTTCTATGTTCGGGTGAAGGTTTTCGTGCCTTTAGTTAATGTGCATGCAGTAGCTGTAGAATTACGAACAATTTAAAAAGTGCCGCTAAGCCTAACAAGTTATCATTTATTTATATTTAAAACTCTTAGTAGAATAGCGAATAAAGTCAATTTGTGCAGCAACTTCAGAGTGTTTCTGCGGAATGGGAGCAAAAGTAAATTTTCAGTTTTGTGCATCAAATGATCTGTCTTCCTGCTCCCTGGCCGAATTGCTTGCTTTTGAGTAGAAACTCTAATTTTAATTGTAAAATTGTTTTGTTTTTAACTGTTTTCAACTATATTTAGTGTTTTATGTTTTTCTATATTTTACAATTTTTAATGAAGACGTTTCGAGTTTTTATGTGTTTTTGCCTTGCACAAAGTGAGATCTGAATTAATTAAATTAGAAATATATCTCTAATGAAATTCGAGGAAATAATATTAAATGAAATGCAGCAAAAATATATATAATTTAATAGGCCGTGTGGTGACCACATGAGATATTTTTACTTCAGCTATGGTAATTATGATACATTTAACTAGCTAGATACCATGCTGCAATATACATATATTCTAAAATAAAATATTAATATGCTGTCATATTAATTGTTCCCTTTTAGCATTCTTCAAATTAAGAAGAATAAGAGTTTTCTCAACTTATGACAACATAATGATACGTTGACACTTGCATTTTCATGATCAGATCGACTCCACTTTGGCACAACCAGCTGACAGTAATTATCAAGGATTGCAATGACAACTAGAAAATAATTCTGATGCTTTCACAGATAAGTATTATTAATGGATTGATTGCCATTGAATTGCTTTTTGAGTTATTCTTTAGTTGTTCTCCTTCATTAAATATAAATTTAATAACAATAACTAAGAGAATCGAATTGTTTGTTATGGATATGTAAAATGGACCCTATTGACAACTACAGTAGGAAACTATTTTCTCACTATTTCAATAACATTTTATTAAAAATATTCACTGTTATATGGCAAACGGAAATAAAAGGCGTGTAAAAGTTTTAATAATATATTTTTCTGATTCTCTTTGTGTGAATGTTATTTAACCCTTTCCGGCACGCTACCTTTTAAAGTCAGAGTTTTGATTAAAAAAAAAAAAAAAAGGTAGGCAGTCTAGTTAGGCCTAGAGGAGTGCACACGTAAAATTTTGTGAATATAGCATTTATGGTTTTAATTCTGTGGGTGTGCCCAAAGTGGCACACTGATCGAATAGAGCTTCGAAAAGAGTGCTGAAACGAGCATTTTTGTAAATGAACTGTCCGATGAGATACGGAGAAACAAAGAATATAGACTCTCAGTTGTTCTAGATTATCAGTGAGCCCTGTCTGAGCCCACCTAGAGTTCACCGTTTGATTTAGGCAAGATTTCAAGGTTAAAATTTAAAACTAATGCAGAATAAGGAGATTAGCATACAGCCAAAAATATAACATAGAAATTTCTTTTCAAACAATTCCTTTTATACCCTAAAATAATCTGGAAGATTTCGTTGAAAAATGAGGGTCTTAAAAAGCTAAACATGGTTAAAATATATGGACTGGGCTTGTGTTGAGCTGCCATCTACTATAATTAAAGAAGGTTCAGAGTAACCTATAGTAACTTATAAATCTTTTTTCATTCAATGTTACTGTGCGTACAGAAGGAAATTTTTAGGGGTGTCCAGACCGGACACACTGTGCCGCAAAGGGTTAAATACTTTTGAAATTTAAATTGCAGGGGGAGATGAAAGTGTTTTATTCCGTGCAGTGTTGCTCGCTTTGAAATTGTTGAGTTTGTTAATCAAAATGTCGTTAAAGTTACACAAAATATGAAATACACAATAAACCAAATTCGAAATTTGGCCTTCCAGGTGCCCATGTTCGGTTGGAGGACTACGTTATTCAAAGTTCAAAGGCTCCAGGTACCGTTGTTTTCTTCACAATTCGAAAAACATACATACGTTCATGCAAATTCTTCATTACTTAATTTTTTTAATATAATACAGGGCGATAATATTTAGTGGCAACAATCTGAAAAGTGATTCAAACTTTTATAGTGATTCAACGCAAAATTCCGTTCTGAGACTAATAGCCCTTCTGGGCAAACGCTTCTTTGGGCGAATAATGATTTTCCAAAAAGCAAGGTCATGATGATTAGAACAAAAACATCAGTCTTATATGAAGACTGACATTTCACTTCTGATTATTCTTCTGAAACATTTTGGGGAATTTATTCCAGCATTTTTATATTAATCGACATTCCGAAATATTAGTGTATACAGATTGTGTTAATCGATGCCTTAAATGGATAATACGAAGAGCTAAGTAACAGTCTTCAATCCCAAGATAAAATAAAGCATGAGTATAATACATTTTCCTTTTAGCAAAAGAATACAAAACCTTAACTCCTCAGGGAAAAGAAAAGAAGTAAGGACTGTATATAACGCTGTCTGGAAAACTTATAGGTGTCGCAAAAGCTCAAAGCTTTCAGAGATTTCAGGGTAAAATACAAAGACAAGTAGAACACAGAACAGATAAATCTATTCTAAAACTATTGAAACTTACCTTTAGAGATTCAAAATGGTGTTTTGTAGTTTATTACATTTCCTTAGTTTAACTTATATATGTCAAAAGAAAATTCACCAGAAAGTACTTGATGTTTAGAAAAGTTTTCTTAAAATACAGAATACTAAGATTTGATAATGTTACAATTGCTTTCTTCGTATGTTTTTTAAATACAATAGTTTTCAGCTTTTCTAAATTATTTCAGTAGATATATTAAGTTGAACAACTCCATTGACATATCATAAAACTAATAATAGCGCAGGAGACTGAAATTTTCTGTTATAAAATGCAAGGGTTATATTAACTTCCTTATACGAAGTAAAATAAGTACTATAATCGCGAAAAATTTCGGGTGTCATTTGTCAAAGGAAATATACATTTTGACCGCTCTCGAATCCATTTGAATGATATTTTTGCGTGACATCTGTACGTAAAAACGCTTTTTCCCAAAACTGATTGTAAGATGGGTTTAAAATGGATTCAGAGGAGTTTTTGTTTTGTGTCGTCTGTACGTATCTATGTATGTATCTCGCATAATTAAAAAATGATTAGCCTCAGGATGTTGAAATTTTGTATATAGGACTGCTATAAAATGTAATTGTGTAGCTCAGTTTTTGGTTGCAATCGGCCGCACCAAGAGTATACACACACACATATATATATATATACCCTCTCTGTTACTCGGATCGGTGAGCTCAGTTTTTTTTATTCTTGCATGTTGGTAAACTGTGCATTTTTTTTGCTTTAAAAGTCATTGAATTATGTGGTTCTTATATTCTGATGAAGGTTTTTATGCGTTTAATCAATCTGCATGCAATAGTTGTAGAATTATCAACAATTTAAAAGGTTAAGTGGAGCAAAGCCTAACGAGGTCGTCATTTGTTTACATTTGAAACTCTTAGTAGAAGAGTGAAATAAGTCAGTTGGTGCACCAAATTCAGTGTCTCTCTGCCCAGTAGGACCAAGGATTAACTTTCAATTTTGTGCACCCAAAAGTCTGTCTTCTTGTCTGCTGGCCGAATTGCGTGTTTTAGCGTAGAAACTCTGATTTGAATTGCAAAAATTGTTTTTTTTTTAATTGTGTTGACTGTATTTGGTGCTTTCGAATTTTCTGTATTTTAGAATTTTTAGTGAAGGTGTTTTGAGTTTTCATGTATGCCTTATTGCGAAGTGAGAACTGTATTAACTGAATACGAAATACGTCTCTAATGAAATTCTAAGAAATAAAGTTTAAATGAAATGCAGGAAGAAATGCGCCATATAGTTTTGTTGTGTGGTTTATCTCTTTAAATACAGTTCTTATGTTAAAGTTGGGTTAATACATTATTCCTTTACACAAATATATTTATAGATAACTGTCAGTCTTCCTTTTACCTTGTGCATTCTGATACAATCTGTACTTTTAGAATGGTTTTAGTATCTTTGTAATAGTGTATCCGTGCATGTTATATTAACTATTTTGTCTTTTTTTCGTGCGTGCAAATAATGTAATGCACAGAATTGGGTTGCCGAACACATTGCATACCGTCTTCCATCCCAGTTTAGACACCTTACCGTTAACCGACCGACAATTTTCCAGCTTTAGATACTTATATCGCCAGCTACAGGTACAGATGTCGATAGATTTGCATCGCAAGAGCCGACGCGAGAGATATGGCATAAGTGATAAGACAGTTCCGATAATATGGCTTTCTTTTGATCGAAAAGCTAACTAAACACAGTGGATGGTGGATCATTGGTGGAAAAGTTTTATTTTGGCTTGGCTTACTTAATTACGGCAATGCACTCGACGGCTGTCTGCCTAAAGGTAGGGATACGTTCGTGGAGGTCCTTTTAAGAGAAACCGACTCATATACATGTTACACATGGGAAAAACCACAAAAACGCACATGCAGTCAACCCGTTCGTCGGGATTCGAATTCCGGACCGAACTACCAGTGTTCAGCAACTTTACTACTCGACCGCTAGTTGACAATCGGTGGAAAAGTAAGGAAAATTTACATACCATATGTTTGGTGCGCTCATTTCTTTCCTGTGGATAGCTTCAATAATTTCAAGACTGTTTTTACGGTTTATAGTAACTAGTTTCCTTATATAACGCAGATATTTACTTACTTACTACCAGCTGAATTGCTGTACCGCCTGTTATATGACCATCAGTATTTGTAGTTAATTGGTGGAGCATTCTACTATCGCTAGGCACAGCCGAAAATCTCTCTGGCATATTAAAATTTGCAGCGGAATTTATAAAATTACTTCGGAAAATGGGTATTTGTGACCTGCGGTTATTAGAGACCCTGCCAAGACTTTGACTGCGCTAAATGAGGATCTAATGTTTTACGCATTGTGATTCTGAGTTTACAGAAAATGTTTACTTTAGAAGTCAGCGGCAACTTTGTAAAGACATTAGGTATTTTCGAAGCAGGAAAGATGAAAAATCCGCAACGCCTTCGCCGGGGCTCGAATCACGGGCCTCTTGAATACGCGCCGAGCGTGCTGACCACTACACTACGAAGGCATGCTATGAAGGTGTGAGAAATACTTTATATTGTGACGTTTTTCTTTTCTGACACCAGTTGTTACTTTATTTTCTTCCTTCACGTTTGTACGGGGTTCGTGTGGATTTGGAGTGAACAACGAAGACTCTTAATGAAGTATCAAAACACACTTTATTTACCAATATTAATCAGGACAGCTCCAAAACACTTTTACAATCGTCGAAGATCTACTATAAACACGCTGGATCAATCCGCGACACAGCCTTCCCACTGTCATGCAATAACGGTGAAGATAGCTTCATTGCAAAGTACCAGAGTACAACTCCGACTCTCTCCACGTACTCTCGGGATTCTCCACGCTACAACTCGCGATGCATTCGACGACACACAGAGCACAGTTCCCGACTCTTAGGTTCAGTCGTTCCCGGAGCTTAACACACTCTCTCGACGATGCACTAACCGCGATACACTAAGAGACTCTTCCGATGCACACGATGACCCACTCGGCACTCGCTGCCCGGCTGTCAACTCGATCGACTCCGCACGGACTGAGTCGCTAGATGAGACACTAACTCGATACTAACTAACTCTCCGCGTACCAGCCTGGTTTATATAGCTTTTGGCTGGTGTTCGAGAACATTCTGGCCTAAACAGGTAAGAATTCGTTTCAAAAGGTTCTCCATCCGTCGATAGCATATCGCCAATTTTGTCGCAAAATGTCCCCAAATGGGCGATTTCTTGCCAAATGTAGCAACCCTGCCTTATCTATAACCCTAAAATTGCTTTGCGAGGATGCCATCTTACCGCTCCTGTACATATCGCAACAATATACTTCCCTTTTAAAGGGCGATTGGGGATTAGGGTAGCCAATCGCCAAATTCTGGCGGGGGGTAGAGAATCATCATCCACCACCCTTTTAGTTCAAACGCCTCTGTAGATACATTAGGTAATTTTTGAAAGCAGGAATGATGAAAAATGAGCAACGCCAGGAATCGAACCACGAACCTCTCGAATACACGCCGAGGGTGCTGACCACTACACTACGAAGCCATGCTAAGAAGGCGGGAGAAATACCTTATAACTTGGACATGAGAAGTTATTCAGCTTCGAATCAACGATGGCATTGCTTAGGTTGCACTATAGTAAGTGACCACGCGATAATATCTAAAGCTAACAAAACACAGTGGCAGAGCAATACATCCTCAAGAAGACTGGTCTGCAAATTTATAGCAGCAAATCTTTCTTTTTCGAAATCTAGGCTGAAAATCGAATCCAGATCAATGATATGACAACCGAGTCCGATAACCACCGAACTGACCAGGATGGCTTCAACGGGAAACTGGTAAGCAAATTTTGGGAAATATTTCTCTTCCGTTTGATTGGTTTCACCGGTAGTTCCTTTTTCATATAAGCTATGGGTACCGACTCTTTTCCAGTATCATCAATTTTGTTCAGGATTTAAGTATTTTTAACACTTCCCAATGATAAGAAGAAACTCCAACATAACTGATCACTTTTAATTGTCTTTTCTTCTTACCTTATTTATAATCCTCTAATGGCCATAAACATTTTTAATACATCCCATAACTAAAACAGCCATTGAAAAAACGGCAGGGATTTTGACCTTCATATCATGTAAATAAATCAGCTGAATCCATTTTCTTGGTGGAAAAAAAAATGAAAATTACCTTTCAACATACAGCTTTCATTAAATTCTTTGCACCTGAGATCGTGCGTGAATGTTGCTTTCGTTCTTCTATAAAATTCACATTTAACTATGTATGTGACACAGTTTATTAAAAACGAAATAATTTTAAGGATGAATTTGTACATGTAGCTCTTAAGTGTATCTTGTTTGCTTTGATTCCTAACTCTGTATTCAATATTTGCTTAAAATTTCCTCTCATTCTATTGATAAAGATAAGACTGATAAAGAAGTTTTAACATTTCCATACTGTCTGAATGGTTTTCATCATTTTAATTTAAATCTCAGTGGGAAAATAAGGAAAGTGATTATGTTTTCTCTTAGGTGTTCAGAGATGATGTAAACTAATAAGAAAAATTGGAACAAAGAATAAAAAGTATGGAAGCTCTCTGAAAGTTAGGATTGATTTTTAATGAGAGAGAGCTAGTGAGATTTTCAAATTTCCGGCACTTAGGTTTAATGGATGAGAGAGCCTCCTTTTCTGTCTCAACGCTGTTTGGAGTTTGACGACCGAGCCTGCTAAAATCATATGCTCTTGATTTTCTTTTCTGTCTGAAGAGTAAATAAATTAATGCTTTTGCATTCTTGACAGGTTGCCGCAGGATACGTCCTCCGAATCTGAATGGGATTCGTTAGCGAAATGTGGAGAAAAATGGTGCATTTAATCAAGCGAGAAAGTTTCATTCTTTCTCAGATGGAAGTCGAATTGATTTTCTCCTCTTGAAAGAGCTCTAAATTTATAAAGTCAAACAGAATTTAATAAAGCTTTTGTATGCAAAAGATAAGATTTATAATTGTAAGTTAGGGTTAAATATTATGAAAGGAATTATACAGAAACTGTTCACACATTTTTTAGACTAATCTCCTTTTCTGTAAGAAATCTTCCGCTTGGGAAAACTTCCTTTCCTAAATCTAACTAGTTCAAACGCCTCTTTTTCAAAGTATACTGTCTCAATGGCTATCATCAGCTATTGGACAGTTTTGTTTTTTTGCAAAATGTCGTTTCAAAAAAGAAGAAATGTATGGAAGTGTAGTAAAAAAATATTAGTAGTATGTAGTAAAAAATTATCACTGCAGCAGATGTAGTAAAAAATATTATTGAGAATAGATATGCAGTAAAAATATTCTGGCACCATATGTGGTGAAAATATTTGTATGTAGTAAAAATATTTATATTTTTTAATTTCTTATGTAATTATCAGCGATGAAATTACAACAATAATTAAGAGTACATCACGTTGTTTCCGCAATAACCCGAATGACAGGGATAAAATATGTGACCCACAGAGGATAGCAAAATAAAGTACTTACCCCAAAGTATGACAACTGTATGTTACCAAATCAATTATATTTTATTCTTCATCTTTGATATTGAATTAAGTATTGAATATAAATAAAGACGAATAAATTTGAACATCAAGCACGAGTGATGCGCATCACCAGAATTAACGTTGCACTCAGAATGAAGTCAATCCTTCTTGATCCACTCGAAACAAAGTCTTGGTGTAAAAGGAAAAATCAAATTTTGATGGCAGTCATTAAGCATACTTGATCAATCCTGGTATTTCTGCATTTTCTTCTTTAGATCAGGAAGTTTCAGGTTTCACAAACACGTGCTGCGAAGATTTCTCAAAAGGAGGAAGAAGCCGAACAAAATTTATTTTCTGCAGCAATGTACAGGAAACAGGAGTAATTATTTTCTTGAATCTTCATGTAAAGATCTCACTAAAAGGATTTTCATCTATGGCGGACAGCATCGAAGGAACAGCAAAGAGCAGCAGGAAAATGGCACATCATATTGGCCAGGGAGAGGACAGACCGCAGCCCGTCCTACACCCCCGAACGCCAGCAGCAGAAGAGGGAAAAAACCGGTCCAACAACTGCCACCAAGGGCTTGGACGATACGATGACAATTCTTGAAGCGATATCGTCTGATGGTAGATGCCGGCTTGCTAGCACATTCCCTCCGGCCAAAGAAAAAGCACAGATCACCGCATGAACACTGCACTTCACTGACGCTGAGCACTGTATGATAAATTTCACCGAAACACAGTTCATTGCACGATAAATTTACTGACGCACAACACTCATTACAAGTATGATCTGGTATAATAGTTAAATCAAATGAAAAATAGTCAAAAATTATTTTATCATAATTTCACTGTCTGGGATAAGTGCTACACATATGAAGTACAATCAAAAATTAATAACTAATACATATCATACAAGTTACTCATATAATTACAGCATACACTTTCATTACAATCTGTAGTCAAGTTACAATTTTCTCTTTGTAAATGGAAATTGTAAGCTAATACCTATTTTTACATTCATACATTTTCACTGTTAAACACAACTCTGCATTAATGATCATTGTTTTTGACAAGTTTCTAATTATACAGATTCTATAAATTCTTCTGGATGACATCAATTTGCCCTTGAAATTACTAAATTCATCTAGACCAATTACTCTACAATTTCATTTTTTTTTGAACACATTAATTTTCTTCTTCCTCTTTTTATTATTGTTATATATGTATATATATTTTACTACTCAAGCTTGTTTTAGTAGCACAATTTTCATGTCTAGCTCGTTACTTGTAATGATCACTAAGTGTACTGCACACTTTTTTTTTTTTTCTGTAATTTCCATGACATTAGTCAACCCGGACCAGCCTGCAGCCAACCAAACGTGTGAGTGAAGGTGGCCAACCGACACCCACACTGATCAAGAAATCTTAAAAAAAAAAAATTCTTTTGTTGGAAATAAATCCACTAATTTCCTAACACTTACAAATGTGTGTATGTCTTCTATTTATTTATTTTTTTCTAACTTAGTGAACAAGAAAAACAAGCTCGATGAAATAAATGTTCTTAATTAATCAAATTGAACCTTGGATCAACTCTTTTAAATAATTTGCTACAATGAATTTTTGTAGTTTTGTTGTCTTCGATGTTTTGAATTAAGTAGTTTTTATTTCGAAAATTTTTTATTATTTTGAAAGGTCCATTGAATTTGGGCTGAAAAGCATGAGGTGGTTGTAAAGCCTTTAAAAATACATCATCTCCAATATTAAATTTTGGTGGTTCTCTGCCTTTAACAACTTTATTTTGAGACTGAAAATATTTTTCTTCGTTTTGTTTCACTAATTCTCTAGTAGCTTTAATGTGTTCTCTCTGACGTAACAAGTATTGTGAAGGATTATCTAACCGTTGCCGGTTCATTATTTGTATCTAGAGGTGTATTGAGTTCTCGCCCAAAAAATAACTGTGCGGGAGTAAAACCTGTCACTATGTGTTTAGAATTGTTGTAATATAGTTTGAAAAAAGCTAATCTATCTGACCATTCGATTACCTTATTGGATAAAGAAGCTATGCTTTCTTTCATAGTTCGATGAACTCTTTCTATGATTCCATTAGACTGTGGATAATAAATGGAGCTTTTTCGGTGTTCAATATTGAGATCTTTTAGAAATTTTTCAAATTCAGCTGAACAAAAATTTGAAGCATTATCAGATAAAATTACTTTTGGAATACCAAATTTTGAAAAATAAAGATTCATACACCTTATTATTGTAGCAGATGTAATATTTGACAGAGGAATAGCTTCTAAATATCTCGAATAATGATCAATAATAGTAAGAATGAAAAATTTCCCATCATGTGATCTGGGCAATTTACCCACAATGTCAATTGCTAACATTTCTCCAGGTGCTAAATCAGATTTTTTTATATTGCTTGTAATTGTTTAACATGACCTTGGTTTATTCTCCAGACACTGTTGACATTTTTCACAAAAGTTTTTTGTATCTAAAAACATGCCCTTCCAGAAATACTTTTCTTAATGAATTCATGAGTTTTACTAGTACCAAAATGCGGAGCATGAGCAATCTCTAAACAAGGTTTTACTAAAGAATTTGGAAGTAGAATTTTATTTTCTAAATGCCTTGTCTTTAAATGATGTGCTCTAGGTCTTAATTTTATCATTACTACACCACTTGTTTTGTCAATAAAATATTTTCCACAAATATCAGCTTTATTATTGTTAATTTGGCTTAAGATATCCTTAATGTTTTTGTCATTTATTTGGTGATTAACTATATTTTGGATGCTTAACTGAGTATTATCTGAATGAAATAAGTTGATATTGTTTACACTATGAGATGCTTCAGGAACTCTAGAAAGAAAATCTGCAGGATTGGAAAAACCAGGTATATGTTTTAGAGAGTAATCAAAATCCTGTAAATACAACAACCATCTGGCAACAATGTCAGGCTGCTTATCCAGCTGCATATGAAAAGTGAGTGGTCTAGCATCAGTTAAAATAGTAAATCTTTTGCCATATAAATGTTCATAAAAATGCTTGACAGAAGAAAAAATAGCATAAAGCTCACGCCTGATCGATGGGTATCTAGACTCAGCAGGAGTGAGAAGTTTCGAATAAAATTCTACAGGAAAGAATTTATCATCAATCTTTTGTAACAGAATACCACACATAGCTACTTTAGAAGCATCAGTGATCAAAAATATCTCATGATTATCATCAATGTTCCTTATAGTTGGTTTGTCCAACATTATTGATTGTAATTTATCAAAAGCATCTTGGCAATCTTGATTCCAAACAAAGGGAACATTTCTTTTAGTTAAGTGTACTATTGGCTGAGTGATCTCAGCAAAATTATGGATTAAATGTCTAAAATAGTTCATCATGCCAAGAAAAGCCTGAACTTGTTTTACATCCTTTGGAATAGGAAATCTTGTAACCTTTGAAATATTTTCTTCAGAAGGAGAAAAACCTGCTTGTGAAATATTGAACCCCAAATAAGTTATTTCAGATTTACAGAGCTGCACTTTAGCTGGATCTAGTGTTAAATTAAATGATTTTAATCTGTCAAACACTTTTTGAAGAATTACTTTTAACTCACTCATACTATCAGCTGCAATAATAATGTCGTCTAGAAAAAATTGAACATTACTACCTTTAATGTCATTTAAACATTTTGAAATTAATGTATGGAAATAAGAAGTGCTATTGCGAGCTCCAAAGGGAAGTCTACAAGGATGAAAATTACCCAGCTCGGTTCAAAATGCCAACTTTTCTTTATCAGAGGCCTGCAAATTGATCTGGAAAAAGGCTGACTTCAAATCCAGTACACAATACAATTTCCTACCAGCAATGTTATGCAAAATCTCAGATATTTTTGGTAAACAAATTTTGTATGATTCTGTGATACAGTTTAATAGACGATAATCTACAACCATACGAAATTTTGGTGCATTTTTATCTTCACCAGGTAAATTCTTTTTTCTAACAAATATTACAGGAAAACTATAACTTGAAGAAGAGGGTTCTATTATGCCTGCTTCTAATAATTTTGCAATTTCTTGTTGAGCATACTGTTTTGCAATTTTAGGAATAGGGTAAGGTCTAGTTTGAATTGGGAAATTGTGAAGAAGTTTAAATTCTGGTACAACTTTATCGGTAGATCCTAAAGTATTATATGATTTTGAAAACACAGCATAGTTATTCATTAGCAATTCTATCATTTCATTTTTTTCTTGTTCATTTAAATGATCTAGTTTAAAGTCTGATACATTTAATTCCTCTTTTCTAAGTTTAATTACTTCTTGCAGATTTAGTGTGTTGATTTGTAAAGTCTCATGATTTTTGGGACTAACAATATCCTCAAAGTGAAATGGCACAGCAGTTCCAATAACAGAATTCTTCCTAAGAATTAATTTCTCATTGGTGTTGTTTTCAACAATAGTTTGAATGTGGTTGTGACAATCAACTATATGTAAAGATTCATTGATATGGAACTTATTTTTTGATGGCTTTGGAGAAAGCAAAATTTCTTTAAATTGTTTTAAAGCTTCAGGAACAGCTAAAGAAATGATTTGAGATTGACCTGGCTGGACAGTTATATTAGAAACCATTCTTAATGAGTTTAAATTACAATTTTTACTTCTTGCATTAACTGAGTTGCTTAATTTTTTATTGGGATAATTTTCTTCAAAGTCCAAATGAGTATTATCTACTATGAGTTTCTTATTTATGGAATCTAACAAAATTTTGTTACTTTGAATGAAGTCATAACCTAGGATTATCTGATAAGTAGAATTCCAATTGTTTTGGGTGACATAAAATAAATTAGTGAACCATTTACTTTGAATTTTGAATTTTAAATTAACTGCAGACATGTAAGGGATGCATGAATCTTCAATAGTTTTTATTCTTACCATTCGAGAAACAAATTCAACTTTAGTGAATTGTTTAATTTCCTCAATAACATCTGGTTGGACTAAAGATAAATTAGCACCAGTATCAAGAAGAGCTTCATAAGTCTGAGAACCAATTTTAAGTTTGATTATTGGCAGATAATTAGAATTTTCTGAGTTACAAGACATCAACAATTTGATTGAGTTTCTATTATTACATCTTTTATTTTTTGCAAACTTGTGTTGGACATTATTGCTGTTACTTTGGATCTTTCTTGGATTATGATGTCTATACAGGTGTTCTTTATAACCCCAGTCTCTGCGGATTCTTGCAGGGGGTCTAAAATTTTTGTTGTAATATATCTGGCAAGAATCCTTAGTTAGTTTAAATGCTTATTCTGACCTTTTTTGTATTGACTATTATTTCTGTAAGGATGATAGTTCCTCCGCCAAGTGTTTCGAAATTGTCTGTGTCCCCTGAATGTGTTGTTTCTAAAATTATGCTGGTCTTGCCTAGGAAAATACCAACAATCTGTTGTTAAGTGTCTTTTGCTACATATATGACAAGATACACTATTAAAGTTGCTAGAATTTTGAGATGTAGAAGCATTGTGATTTATTCTTGTATAAGATGTGTTTATAGGCTTATTTTGAGAAAGTTGATTTACTTTATCTGTTAGCTCCTGAATAATCTTATTCTGTTCAAGTCTTTCTTTGAGAAGATTATTAATCTCTAAATTTTGCTCAACATTTATACTGTTCAAATATGTTTTCTCATCATTCAATGCATTTTCTATATTACTTGCCAATTCTACAGCCTTATCAAAGGAAGATGGACCCAATTTCTTAACTTCAATCCTAATGTCTGTTCTGAGGGCCTCAAGAAATTTAGTGAGCTTCATTTTCTCTTTTAATTTATGTAAACTAGAATCCTCAACCGAATCTTCATTTATGTATTTTGTCGCTGTTGTAGTAATCTCGTCAGCTAATTCCCTAACAGATTGGTTACACTTTTGAGAAATGTTTGAGAATTGCTGTAGAATGTCCTGAAAGGATTCAACGAGTGCAAATTTATTCTTTAATAATTTTTCTAAATTTTCAAATTTATTTTCCTTAGCCACTCTTGGATCATTAATTAGGAAATCTAGAGCTTATCCCTACAGTTTATTTTCAGAATGATTTTCTTTTCCTCTGACCATTTTTTAAATTTAGCAACACTATTTATTTGATCAAGAAAGAAATTTACATTTTCAGATAAGTTGCCACTAAATGTGGGCAGAGCAGAAGCTAGGGAAGTTGCCATACCAATGTTAGATCTACCTTTAAGCTTTGACATGGATGAAGAAATATAGTTACTTATGTTGCATTAGCTTACAATCTGCTATTTCTATTTTAATGTTATTGAGATCTACATTATTTTACACAAACACTTAGCACTCTCTCTGATAATTTACATATACATTTACCAAACATGCATATAAGAGTAGATAGCAAAGTTAAGGTAATTTTTTTTTTAGTAATTAATTAGGATCTCCTGTAACTTTAACCATGCATATATCAAATTAGTGATGCAATATAAGTACATTGATCATTAACACTTCTGGATTCTAATACTGCTGAACATTATTTTATCATTACATACCACAATCCAATGAAATTACTGAAATCAGTTTTTGATTCAAATATCTTAAAACTTTCTTTAAATATGCACATATATATAACAATACATATGAAATTGAATTTTTTGAATTATTCAAAATAGAATTACTCTTTCATGGCATATTACCCATCATTTATCATAAATTTTCAACAATATAAATCATATGTGTAGCAAATATACTATAGGTCACACATTTTATTTGAATTCTCAACCTGAACTAAATGATTTTAAGTTATTTCTTTTGTCACGGCACCATATGTAGTGAAAAAATTAATTAAGAAGAGCTATAAGTAGTGAAAATATTTGTATGTAGTAAAAATATTTATATTTTTTAATTTCTTATGTAATTATCAGCGATGAAATTACAACAATGATTAAGAGTACATCACGTTGTTTCCGCAATAACCCGAATGGCAGGGATAAAATATGTAACCCACAGAGGATAGCAAAATAAAGTACTTACCCCAAAGTATGACAACAGTATGTTACCAAATCAATTATATTTTATTCTTCATCTTTGATATTGAATTAAGTATTAATATAAATAAAGACGAATAAATTTGAACATCAAGCACGAGTGATGCGCATCACCAGAATTAACGTTGCACTCAGAATGAAGTCAATCCTTCTTGATCCACTCGAAACAAAGTCTTGGTGTAAAAGGAACAATCAAATTTTGATGGCAGTCATTAAGCATACTTGATCAATCCTGGTATTTCTGCATTTTCTTCTTTAGATCAGGAAGTTTCAGGTTTCATAAACACGTGCTGCGAAGATTTCTCAAAAGGAGGAAGAAGCCGAACAAAATTTATTTTCTGCAGCAATGTACAGGAAACAGGAGTAATTATTTTCTTGAATCTTCATGTAAAGATCTCACTAAAAGGATTTTCATCTATGGCGGACAGCATCGAAGGAACAGCAAAGAGCAGCAGGAAAATGGCACATCATATTGGCCAGGGAGAGGACAGACCGCAGCCCGTCCTACACCCCGAACGCCAGCAGCAGAAGAGGAAAAAAAACCGGTCCAACAACTGCCACCAAGAGCTTGGACGATACGATGACAATTCTTGAAGCGATATCGTCTGATGGTAGATGCCGGCTTGCTAGCACAGGAAGGTTATGTTTATGTTCTTTCCGAAGAAAATAATTCCTATCTAGTTATTAAAAATGTTGTGAAAGTCATGGTGTTTCCATATCTAAAGCTATGATAGGTAAGGTTATCATCAATAAAGGGAAGGAAACGTCAAAATTTAGCTTCAAGTGGAAAAATTATTCCAAATGCGTAGCCAAGGAGCAAACGGAATGTTTGAAAAGTTGCAAAAGTAAGCTATTTAATATTAAAAGAAAATCCGTCAATTCAAAGGGCAGTTGTAAAATTATTAAAATGCTCAGTGTCCGATTAATGCTGATTTGAATCTGGAAAAGATGAAAAAACATAATGTGCATCGTTTTTCTCCGCGACATCGCCGAACGCAAAACGCGCTGGAGAATTCTTTATGAGAGACATTTATCCGGACAAAAATGGAAAAATGTTGTCATAATAGAGGAATCTTGGGTACACTTAAATGACTAATAAAAAGAGATCCATTTATTATCATCAAAGACGAGAAAAGTCTTAAAACATGGTTCAAGAAATTTAAAGAAAGGTTTTTGAAGGGATTTATGTTTATGTTTATGTGTGTGATTATGGCAAAGCCTCGAGGACTAAGGGGAGGGTTGCCTTCGTGGAGGACTTTCTAAGGGAAACTGGCTCGTATACACGTTACACATGGGGAAAATCACGAAAACGCCCATGCAGCCAGCCCGTTCGCGGGATTCGAAAGTCGGATCGAACTACGAGTGTTTAGCGACTTTACCGCTCGGCCGCTGGTGGGCCGAAGGGATTTATGATTGTTGCTGGTTTTTCATGTAACGTCAAATTAAAAATAAAGGGAACGGAGAAAAATGTTAAGATCAACTCCGCATATTATCAAAAACATATTTTATACCGAATTTTCAAATAGGAAATACCTTCTCTTTACACACAGTATGATCAAGCAGTAGAACTGCAGCAAGACAAAGCAAGCAGTCACATGTCAAATTCTAGTACTAATTTCCTGGGAAAAAAATGGAATAAGAAGGGTATCAAGACCATACCCTTCACTCAGATCCCTACTAAATCTCCTGTTCTGTCACCAATGTATTTTTGCACTTTTAAAAAGCGAAATGTGCAAACGTGAACATACAAACTCCTTAGAATTTGGAAAGCTGTTCGTGAGCAATGGGATAAAGTACCTCTTTCGATACTACAAAAGCCTTATTATCTTCAAATTACGCTGTAGAAAGTTAGTGAAGAATAAGGGTTATCAAATAGAACATTTAAAACATAAAAATTATCGTTAAAATATATCTGTAATTATAATGAAAATTGTCTAAAAATGTGCGAATACCTTCTTCACCCGGCATATTATTCAAACTAATTTTTTTAAAAGTTTTTGCATCGATTGGCAATCTCAGAATTCTCAGAAAGCCTTCTCTCATACTTTTATCAGCTGTACACAAAATCTATAAATCTCGAGTTTCGTAAGTCATTATTTTATAGCGCATTGGCTGCTCTGTTATGTGCTGTTTTTCTCCATCCGTCCATGTCATATCTCCAATTTTGTCGCCAAATATCGCCAAATGGGCGATTTCTTGCTAAATGTGACAATCCTGGCTTATCTTGCCATTTTATGACAACCCTAAAACTGCTTTGCGGGGAAGCCATCTTACCTCCTTTGAAGTTCTTGAGAGTGATACGCTGTAATGATACGCTGTGTAGTGATGCTTTTGAGAGTGATACGCTGTGCTTCCCTATCAAAGGAGTAAGAACATTTGCTGTAGGTTGAAAATACAAGATCTAATGGCGGATTTCCTTAAGTTTAACAAAACAGACGAACACATCATGTCAGACTATGACACGTTAGCGCTCATTCTAAATTGGTGCTCGGTACACTTAACTTATCAGGTAAACTCATACACCTCAGTAGAACTAACTTAGGCCAGGTAATTTAAATTGTTACCGGACATGATTATCTGGCCAAGCATCTCCACAAATGTGGTCTTGTCGAATCTCCTCCCTGCCCAGCTTGTGGAGAAGAAGAGGAAACACCTATTCACTTCCTGTGACGATGTCTTGTGTTTTCCGTTCCTAGAAACACATTCCTTGGGTTTCCCTACATCAGCTTCGATCAGGCCCTTCTGCTGTCTGGCATAATAGAATTCCTAATGTATAACAAACACCTACAGGTAAGGTGAATTTTAAACCACAAGAAACAAGCAATGAGACGCCCTGTGAGTACCCCTTTTTTTGGGTAAAAGAAACTATGCAGGGAATTCCCTCTCACAGCTGTGTTTTGGATATAAATATAGATATCAAATCTATATACACCACCTGGTCACTTGGTTTGAGGAAGTACCTCTGTCCTCCTTATGTAACTTATTTTTCAAACTCACCATTGCACCCTTGTTTGGTCAAGAGTTCGCGTTTGGTGGTTTGGGAGGGATTGAACTGGTTTGGAATGTCTTAACGATTTAACCGACCCCCTGAATTTAGAGATGGCATCTTTTACTTATACTATATATTTGGTGGCAGTTTGGGATCTTATCTACTTATTTACTATTTACCTTGCTCGGGAAAAAACATTTAAAATCTTCTGCTATTTGAACATTTAAAAAAAGATTTTAAATGTTCAAATAGCAGAAGAGCAACGGGCAACATTGCCTAAGCTCTTTTCCTTCTTTTCTTAAGAAGGAAGCGCCACCATTGTTAGTGTTAATGAAACGTTAGTAAAATCATATGAATAATAGATGAATGTACTTGACTAGCACAGCATGAGTTGAGTCTACTTCTCAGTTCATATAATTAGTCAGGTGTACCTTGCACACACACAGAGACAAAAAAAAAGGGGGGCAGTTCTATATCTCTCGTTCTACTGGAGCGATTGTCGAAATGTAACTTGCGTTTTCCATGCCTCGAAAGAGCAACTTAGGATATATATCATATTTATATACAGCATTATTCTAACATAGGTATTTTGAAACAAAATCAGACTTTTTCTTTAATAATACACCAATAGCTTTTTAATATTTCGATTCTACGGTTCAAATTATGCCAAAATATCAATTTTGTAAAAGTTTGATGAGAAACATACTGAGAAATTTAAAGTTTGCGCCAAGAATAGTTCTCTTGGGGAACGTTTTAATATGTAGCAACCTATTTTCGTTTCGAACCTATTCTACTATTACGAACCCGTACGCACTCAAAAGTAGTTTTTTGAGGAGCTTATTGTTTTGAGTTTGAGCATTTTTAACATTGTTAACACCTTGGGTGATGTTTGTTCTGAGTTTATCCTAAGTATATAACAGTTATTTTTAAGTTAAAACGCTTTTCCTATCTCTCCTAATTTCAGCTTACAAATTCCTTATCAGAATATGTTTTTAGGATCTCGTTCAATGCAAATGAAAGGATAGTATTTAAGTCGAAATTCCACTGACTTCGATAGGTGACAGGTGAGATAAGTGATAAGTGACGGGGGCGTGGGCACTGTCCCTTTACCAAATTGGTTAATCACTACAGCACCACGCCCACCATTATCTAGAGAACAGCATTAGCATATGTAACTAGTATTACAAATAAAGCATGGTACGATGTACATAGCAGGAATAATTACATTTAGAAGATATTCAGAGAGAAGCAGAGTTTCTGACTAAAGCGCGTTTGCGTTTTGGCCATATCTTTCTAAGCTGCTACTACGCTCGGCTGTATTACGGGCCCTTAACAGCTTCGCTAGGTAAATCGATATTTATAGGCCAACTACACAGAACTGTGCTAACTTTGGCTAAATGTCTTTAGGAGGCATTAGTTAAGTTCTTATTTCTGATAATTTTGAGTTGAAGTCCAAGTGGAGGCTTCGTTGCACGTGCTGAGAAAGAGACCATCGATTAATCGTTACTTTGAGCAATAAAGGATCAAGTTAAGGATAGTAATTCCAAACCATCTGTGCCTTCGGCCTTTAAAGAAATTATGTTTTAGTTCTGGTTTAATCAACAGATGGCGCCACCAGCTTATTTTCTGTCCAGGCTTTATCTAATCATTATATCCTATCTCGTTCATTCGCGGTTTTGCAGCTGAGGATGGTGGTTCGGTAAAAACCATCGAAACTAGTCCTGTGAAAATTTGAAAATATAACGCTGATTTTTGTTGTTTGACTTATGAATCAATAAAGGATAACTAACCCTTCGTGTGTTTTACGTTTCTGTTACTGAACGTAAGCGATTATTTAGCTGTTCACTAGGTTCCTCCACACTTAGTAGTTAAATAAAAGGGAGGAACACTACAAGTTAGGGAGCACTGAAACTAAGTTAACAGCATTAGCAGCGTTATTAAGAGAAAAGACAAGTTATGGAAATGGCTCAAGAATGGCAGGAGATCTACGAGAAAAAAGAAGAGTGGGGTATGAAATGCTTCAGAATTTCAATCTCAAGATTAACAATAATAATAATTTACAATATGGCTGCTAAATTAAGGTATACATTTAATTAGGACAACGCTGTCGACTAAGTGTTACTAATACATAATGAAATGTATTTTAGCCGTACATAATTAATGTAATTAATTACTCGTTATATACGATTTATTTAAATTCACAGACAAAATATTTAATTTACCACCCTTTCCATATTTTTAGAATGATGTTGAATAACTCTCCACTGCTGTTTTCATGTTGTTTGACAACACTTTGAATAAAAAGGATTAAGAACATATTTTAATCGATAAATTATTTCAAACTAGTGTCAACTCACCTCACGGCAAATTAATAAAGAATAAGAAAATTGCATCAAAACTGACATAAGAGGAAAATTAAGCAATTTTTTGTTGGTTGGAAAGAGCTGCCTCCTTTAATGCCTTTATATACCTTAGGGCATAAACTGCCCTTTATTTTTCAATTCAGAGTTTTTTTGTTATCTCTCTGCCTGCCCTTTCACGCCATATTTTCTTGTTTTTTGCGTGTTGTATAAAAGAAATTATTATGCTTGAGGACCTTGTTCCGTCAGTAAATTATTTTATTCTACCTCTGTTTCATTATTTTTTTTTCTCAAGATACATATAACATTTTTAAGTTTTATTCTAAGCATTAAAATATTAAGAGCGTATTTAGCGTCTGCTTAAGCTAAAGTCTAAAATAAAAATTAGTATAATGCTAAATTTGAAACTGAAAAAATAAAACAGGTAAGAATATTTTTAAGATTGAATACGGTTTATAGCGAAAACGAAAGAATTTAATTTCGAATTATACAATATGATATATATTATGAATAATGTAATATAATAATTTATGAGTATTAGGAAAACGCAGTTTTGCTTAAATTTTAAGGTATTTTCTCTTTTCTGCAGACATTCGTGGTGTAATTGGTAGCATCCTCGGCGCGTATTCGAGAGGTCCATGTTCGAGTTTCGACGAGGGTGTTGCTCATTTTTCACGTCTCCAGCATCAAAATAATCTAATGACTCTGCAATTCTTAGCAGCATGTTATTCATAAGATTTATTGGAAAGTAATATAGGAATTTACAGAGCAAAATTTCATCTGCATCGAAAAATATTAATCGTTTTGCCAGGTTTCGAATGCTGGAGGACGTTTGGATGTTTGTAACTGTGTTGTGATGGTGCGGCACAAAGCACATAAAAAACGTACAATACGAGAAAGTCGAAAGATCTCTCGAGAGGTTCGATGGTAGGGGAAGGGAGACTGGAGACTCTTGAAACCGTCTCCCGACGAGTTCAATATAAAAAAAGATGTCCTTTTTAAGGCGCAATTCGGTCGCTTTCTGCAGTGTATTCTGGGCAATTTCTCGGTGACGAGACGGTAGAATTTTAATTTTATTGCGAAAGCTTTCACGGCAAACAAGCGATCAGGAATGTAATAAAGGACTATTTTGTGTCAAAATACAAAGAATTCATCCAAAATAGGAGCTGAAAAGTTGCCTGAAAGACGAATACAAATCATAGAAAAATTACGGATATTACTCTAACGATTAAATGCTTAAATATAATGGGAAGAAAGGAATGCTTTTAAGATTACCCGTCCTTTTTGAAAACTGTCGAACTTTACTATTTACTATACTGACCTTATATCGGTTCCTTTTTGGTTGCTCTTGTGCCGTGTAGCACTAAAAAACCAGAGGCTGCAGCAAGGACTTATCAAAAAACGAAATACACCGAAACATTTCGGAAAAAATGAGTACCCCCTTTTTTTTTGGTAAATGAATTGAGTTTTTCCACCATGTGAAGAAACATCTCTAGGATCAGACTCACAATTATGTCAGAAAAAATCTATACAGTGAACAATATATATAAAACTGGTAGAGTATTTAATTCTTAATTTTTCTTGGAAACAGAAATATGTAGTCATTAGGTTTTCGTTGAAGAAAGAGACGTGAAAATGTGCAGTGCCCTCGCCGGGACTCGAACCCTGGATCTCTCGAATACGCTTCGAGTATGCTTCCAGTTACACCACGAAGGCATGCAGAAAAGAGAGAAAATATCATATTTACTCCCCCTTTTAAAGGGCGATTTGGAATTAGAGAACATAATCGTGAAATCTTGGTGTCATCTACTACCTTTTACTTGGGGCGCCTCTGTAGAGTCATTAGGTTTTTTGAAGGAGGAGACTTGAAAAATCTGCAATGTCCTCCCATTTGGTTGCAATCACCCTCATCAAACGTGGCTCGGCGACCTTAGGTTTTTTTCCTCATACGTTGGTAAATTGTTGTACAGTTTTTCTCCCGCCTTTTTCGTAGTGTAGTGGTCAGCACGCTCGACGGGTATTCGAGAGGCCTGTGGTTCGAGTTCCGGCGAAGGCGTTGCATATTTTTCATTTCTCCTGCTTCCAAAATAACCTAATGTCTCTACAGTGGCGCCCGAACTATAAGGGTGGTTGAGGATGATTCTCCACCCCCCAGGATTTGGAGATTGGGTCCCCTAATCCCCAGTCGCCCTTTAAAAGGGGGAGTATATAAGGTATTTCTCCCTCCTTCTTAGCATGCCAGCACGTACCTCCTTCTTAGCATGCCATGTAGAGGACAGCACGCACGGTGCGTATTCGAGAGGCCCGCATTTCGAGTCCCGTCGAAGGCGTTGCTCATTTTTCATCTTTTCTGCTTCTAAACAATCTAATGTCTCTACAGTTGCATCCTTAAACTGAAAGTTCTGATTATGAACGTGTTAAATCTGCTAAACGTTAGCAAACTTCAGTCATATATTATCTTAATAAGTCTATCCAGTTTCGAAAAACCCTAAATTGTTAAATAATAATCTCTCTCTATATACTATATAAAAGGAAGAGTCTGTTTGTGTTTGTGTCTTTCTTTCGTGCTGCGCATAAGCTAATAGACCCAGGGCTACGAAATTTGGTATATAAGTGCAATTAGATAGGAGCGAGTGCACCTCGAAGCGATTTTTTTAAAATTCGAACCAGATTTCTTTTAATTTTATTTTTTTCGATTTTATCGCATCATTTTGAATAGTTTCATTCTTTTACAAATGTGATTTTGGCAACAGTCTTTCATTCAATTGTATACTGGACTGCTGATCGGCACTGTTGCCACTTGGAAAAATGAGGGCGATCATTCTGTGCAAATTTTAAATTTAATGTTTCTCTTGGACACTGGATGTTTGTCGAGAGAAGGCAGCGGGAAGTTAATTAATTTATTAGGATAATTAATATTTTTATTAAGGGATACTGCTTATTTTATTGTAATTTTTTATATGTAATACATTTTTATTGAAATTTTTTTTTTTTTTTTTGTTTCGATAAAGTTGTTCAGCGGAGTAAAATTCTATGCAGTTTTTAAATTTAATGTTTGGTGTTCCCTGTAGGCATTTTTTCTTTACATTTAAAAGCCAAACGAAGGCTGGCCGCCTAGTTGTTAAATAACTAGGTCCATTTCGTCAAATTTCTAGCCATTAGTAAAAATGTTTTCTATTTCAAAAGAATATGGATAAGGTCTCTCATCTGCAAGGATAAAACTTATTGAGCATGTATATCAAAGTCCAAGCTCAACAACAATCTTTAGTATGCTAAAATCCAGACTAAACAATTTTTAATCAGGACAATTAAAAAGAGAAAAAGTGTTTTATTTGTAATCAATTCCTATAGTTTACCAATTTATTTCAGAAACTTAAGGATTACTTCGGAGATTCAAGTTCCTTCATTCAAGTTCAAAAGTCACCAGGAATATTATTACGAGTGGAAAAGAAATTCGAAGAGCTTACGGAGTTCGCTAATTGCACCCTCTACACTAGCACGTTCAATGCAGCATAACGTAAAACCGTGATTTAAAAGATAAATTCAGAGTTAGCTGGAAGCGGGTATCCAGCACAGCTAATTTTTCCCTTCTTCGTTTCTTTTACATCCACACGTGAGCTTCAAATGAAAGAGCGACAAAGTCATTGGGAAATTTAGAAAAATTTCAAAAGTAAAATAAAGATCATTTCGTGGATGCTGTTTTTTTATTTCGTGTCTTGCACCTAAGGCATTCCAATGGTAATAATCGCGGGCAGAAAAAAAGCAAAATTCCTTTCACTAATGCTCTCCGGAATCATTAAGGAACTGCGTCGAAGAGTTGCTTTAAAGTCCGAAAACCACAACTTTTATGTCAGTACTTGGAACATAAAAGAAAAAGTTATGAAAATCTTGTATGCAAAAAAGGGCGATATTAAAAAATTGCGGATGGAAAGAAATTCTTACGTAATTTTCTTTTTTTTGGTTGCGAAGAAATCATTTCTTTCGCTTCGGAGCTCGAGCAAGCTTCATATATTCGGTACACATAAAACGGGATTTGTTGGTGATTTTCAGAAATCAAAATTTTGCTATGTTGTTAATTTTTTTTATCAAGGAAACCTGGAGCTTAAAACTATTTGCACATATCTCCAATTTTTTTTCTTTCGACTTTCACTATCAGTTTTGGCTTACATTTCAAATTCTGCTTGCGGTTTCATCATGTATCGTGGTGATTACTTAGGATTTATAAACAACGGTATGGGTATATAAACAAATTTTATTTTAATATGCGTGAACGGGCTGGCTGCATGGGCGTTTTCGTGGTTTTACCCATGTGTAACGTGTATACGAGCCAATTTCCCTTAGAAAGTCCTCCACGAAGGCATCCATCCCTTTAGGCAGATAGCCCTCGTGCGCTTTACCATAATTAAAAAATTCCAATCTTTTAATATTATGTATCGTGGTGATCACTTAGGATTTATAAATAACGGGATGGGTATATAAACAAATTTTCTTTAAATGTCACATTTTCGCTTTCATAGAATAAATCATGGCTCACACATGTTTTTTAAAAAGGGATGTAGATTAAAGTTTCTAGAATCGGAGTCCTACATAGTTCTCGTGTTTCTCAAATCATAAGAATAAAGTTGAAAATAGGAAAAAGGTATATAAAATTTTCAACTAAAGCAAAATTAAAAAAAAAAAAAAAAAAAAAAGCAAAATAAGACTGTGGTGTCCAAAATATAGTCTAATATCTTCCGGAGATAGAAAATGAAAAACATTACTAAACCGTTTGAATCTTGAGGCTCATTTTTACAATCGCGAAAAATTTCGGGAATCGTTCTTCAACGAAAATATCCATTTCAAACACGCTCGAAACCATTTGAACGATGTTTTTACGAGACATCTGTACCTACGGATAAAATAAAAGACTATTTTTTTCCAAAAAAGAATGGAAATTAGAATTAAATGAATACCGAAAAGAATTTTTCTTGACGTCTGTACGTACGTACATATGTATGTAGGTATCTCGCATAAATCCAAAACGACTACCTTCTAAACGTTCAAATTTTATATATAGAACTGCTATAACATGTAGTTGTGTACCTCCCTTTTTAATTACAATCGGCCGCACCGGAAGTTCTTGACCGCTGGCCGAATTGCTTGCTTTTGCACAGAAACTCTAATTTTAATTATGAAAATCGTTTTTTAACTGTATTTCTTGATTTATGTTTTTCTGTATTTTGCAATTTTTTATGACGATACTTCGAGTTTTTATAACGTAACTGGCCATACAAGGAGATAATGTGCTGTCCACATCAGATATTTTCAGTGTAATTTGCCAAAAGGATTTGAACAATAATTAATTTTACAAAGTACAAAATTAATTATACTTTAGAGATATTAGGTTTTTTTGGAAGCAGGAGAGATGAAAAATGAACAGTGCCCTAGCGGGGACTCGAACCACTGACTTCCCGAATACGTGTCGAGCGTACTGACCACTACACCGCGAAGGCATACTAAGAAGGCGGGAGAAATACCTTACAATTAAAAATCAAATTTAATTTCAAAAGTATTAAATTTCTTCGTTATTGGATTGTTTTGTGCGCGCTTTATTACTAAATTTTCAGTAGATTTTTAGTTGTTTTCCCCCCTGTAAATAAACAGCATTTCAAAATATTCACGCAATAATAGGATTATTTTTGAAATGCTATACGAAACTAAAGCTTTAAGTACAGCTTCCTAAATACTTTTAGGAAATTAAAATCATTTGTTGAATCTGTAATCAATTATCTTATAGCTGCCTCTAACTTCACATTACTTCAAAATAATATGCGATGTAAAAGCTGTTAAAATTAGTGTTAAAGTGAATATAAATAACTCTTTACATAAAAATATAATGATAAATAAAGGGAAGAAAGAGACTGCTGTTAGGAATTGTAAGGGTTAATGTCGATAGTCGTTAAAATGAACATTCAAGGAGCCATAAATAAGAAACGTGCTTTTAATGCATGAAAATGAGGTTGAGTTCTCGAGAGGAAAAGAAGACTATAAAAGGTATTCTCATTTAATTTAAATTAAAGCATTTTTGCTTTTAATATCAGATTTTTTTAAAATTTCCTTGCTTCTATTTTCGGACTTGAGCTAATATTTTAAAATTTAGTTTTGGATTCAGTTGAACAAGCATCGTTTTTTGCTTTCTATTTTATCTGCCATTCCATGTATTATTTATGAGAATCACAGAATTCAAATAATTTACTGAGCATTCCCCATCTTCTGAAAATAAGCATGCACCTTGTTCAGCTTCGTTGCACAAAATAAACCTTCGTAAAGACATTAGGTAAGTTTTGGAAGCAGGCGAGATAAACAATTAGCAACGGCTTTGCCGGGAATCGAACCGCGCCCCTCTGGAATACCGACCGGCCCAGCGTGCAGAACCACTACACCACGAAGGCTCGCCAAGAAGATGGGAGAAATATCTTATATACTCCCCCTTTTAAAGGGCGACTGAAGTTTTTAGGGCACCCAATCGCCAAATCCTGGGGGGGGATTGGATAATCCTCATCCAACACTCTTTTAGTTCGGGCGCCACTGTAGAGACATTAGGGTTTTGAACCTGATAAGGATCATCACTGGCTAGAGACATTAGGTATTTTTTGTAAGCAGGAACGATGAAAAATTAGCAAAGCCTTCGCCGGGAATCGAACCACGGACCTCTGATATACCGGCTCATTTTGCTGGCCACTACACTACCAAGGCACGCTAGGAAAGCGGGGGAAGTACCTTATACCTTTTAAGCAATATTAGGAATAAGGGAAGATTTAAGAAGAACCGTTTGTCTCTAGTATAAGCGGGATTTATTTCCTTTATCACTTCTATTTTAAAGCTGGTAAAGATTAACTTTTAGAATAGAGAGTTTGGTGAATTACATATATACCGATAAAAGGTGTTAGATCTTATCCTATTTAAATATCTTCCGCACCGGAATAAAATTGCAAGAACAGTGCGTTGATTTAAAATCAAGATGGTTATGTAGGTCGAAGATTGGCCACCGCCGCTAATCATCCCAAAGAGAAGAGTATGTTTTGCTTCTCTTACGTATAGTTATATCCTTTTGCTAATATCTATACTATTAAAATCTGTGCACGTCTGCCTCTTATTTTGTTTGTGTCATCTGGTCCGGCACGGCGGGGATTTGAGTTTCGAGAAAGGTACATTCGGATTTCAAAAATTCGTTGTAAGACATTTAGACCATTCTCATCTTTGTACAACTTTAATCAGCCAAGATATTAATTAAAAACTCTGAAAACTATAATTTTCTCACTCATTTTTAGGAGAGGCAACACTCTCGTGAGCTGGAGGTAAAATGTTTTACTTGGAAAAGTGTTTCCGTTGTTCGCTTTCAAATCGTAGTGTTTGTTAATAAAAAATTGATAAATTTTAAAACATATGATTGCAGAGAGATTAATGGAAACGTTTGAGATGTTTAGATATGCTTCATAAAGTCCTAAGTATATTTGAGTACGTTAATTAAGGACATGATTGTACAGATGGGATTTATCATTTGCATCTCTCTCATGAAATCTTAAATTTCAACTCATTTCGAAGCAAGTGAATCGCTTACGTAAATGTTTTATGGATCTGGTCGTTATTTGGGATTCGTATTTCATGTTTCTGCTCTTGCATGAGACTGGCCGGTAAAAAAGACTGGGTATTTTCCATTACTGCTAACTGTGATTGAAATGAGAACTAAACGGTTCAGCTACTAACATTAAAAATTGGAATTACTTCTTACTGAATCAAAATTGTAGAGACGTTAGGTATTTTTTTGAAAGAAGGAGAGAAAAAATGAGAAAAACACTCGCTGGGACTCAAACCACGACCTCTCGATACGCGCCCAGTGTGCTGGCCATTACACCACAAAGGCATGCTAAGAAAACGGGGAAAATAACTTATATACTCCCCTTTTTAAAGGGCGACCTGGAATTAGGGGACACAATCGCCAAATCCTCGTGGTGAAGAATTCATCTACCACCACCGTTTTTTAGTTCGGAAGCCACTGTACAGATATTAGATTATTTTGAAGCTGGAAGACATGAAAAATGAGCGATGCCCTTACCGAACCTCTGGAATACGCGCCGGGCGTGCTGATCACTACACCACTAAGGCCTGCTAAAAAGGCGGGAGAAATACCTTATAAGGTTACTCAACATGACTTTTTCTCGCTCAATAAGTCAGTTGCTGTGGATAACAAAAAAAATTTAGTGATTCATCTTGCGTCTAAATAAGATGAATCTTTGGAGGACTCTTGCAGTATGCAGATCGTGAAGATCTTTTTCATCCTCAGAAACACCTATTGTCAAGACATGATTATGTCAGACCGCGGATATTGTGTTCTTCTGAAACTAATAAAATATACGCATTTTTGCTTCCAGTACTCAAGGTCTCACATGTTTATATTGGAACGCCTCAACAGCATCAGATACAGATATGTTAATGATAATGCATCAAGCAGGTTCATCATTCCCGTGTTAACACAAACAATTCAAGAAAACCACATACTGCTCAATTTAGATCTGTTGATTTAATTTGCTTTTGTGCTTTCTTTTGATCGACTTACCGCGCCATTTGCAGTACTGTGGATAACGTACACTGATATTCAGAGTTAGTCTGTGTAGCTTAGAGTTTATTATGCGCACATATGAAGAACATATTACTTCCTAATGTAAACGTCTCAAATATTACATAAATGTATTCATGTGCTTATCGTTAATGATTCGGTGATGCAAAAGTTCAATATGGTCCTAGTGCCCGATCTAGGTTGTATCTCATAATTTAATTTATTCTGATCTTCTCTCAGCGTTACGGCGGAAACTTCCGTATAGAAGTCTGCCTTCTATATTCATTATACATGAAAGTTTCTGCTAGCTTTTAATGTATCTAATTTCGGTTTGGATGTACTTTGGAAGAAAAGCAATCAAGGTACAAAATGAGAGTGTCCTTTGTTAATTAAAGTCAAGAAAATACCACTTATTAATGATATTTTGAGGAACTTTGAAATTTCAGGGCTAAACCCGTAATGCTCGGAGGGTTCAAATATATATTTGCTAGGAGTAAAGATCTCGTACACATGTTTTTGGATGTTTTCTCCTTCTCTATATGTTCATATTATTACATTTATGAAGAAATTATAGAGAAAGCCATCGCAAAAAAGCATGGTGGTAAAACGGTTGATGGTAAGAAAGAGCGGTACAGCTAAACGATACTTTGGTATACCAAATATTGATGAAAAATGGCTTTACATTGGAGAATAGAAGACTATTTTGGATGCGATAGGAAACCATTGAAATAGTTCGCACATCTTTTTTCAGACGATTTTACTTTGCTATTAAAAAAACAGCGTGTGCTTAGAATTATTGTTTTAACTGCAGCTATATTTTGAAAGAATAAATTATCGTCTATACTTGAAAGTTTTGTTTTCATGCAAAATGGCGCTTTTAAAGACCCAAAGAATGGAAGGCTACGTTTAAGCTCTTAGAAAAAGTTGAGTTGCAAATCAATTAAAATGATCAATGTAAATAAAGCGATTAATGCTGATTTGAATCTTGAAAAGGAGAAAAAAACGTATTGTGCGTCGTCTTTCTCCGCGACATATCGCAGAACGCCTTGCAAAATTCTTTATGAAAAACATTTATTCGGAGGAAAATGAAAAAATATTGTCGCAATAGATATATCTCGGATATATTTAAATGACTACTCATCAAAGAGGAGAAAAATACTTAAATCATGGTTCAAAGAATCTAAAGAAAGCTTTTCAAACAGATTTATGATTGTTGGTTTCACATATAAAGGCAAATTTAAAATAAAGAGAGTGGAGAAAAATGTTAAGATCAACTTTACATATTATCAGAAATCTATTTTATACTCAGTTTTCAAATATGAAATATTTTCTCTTTATCCACAGTGCCATCAATCAGTAGAACGGAATCAAGACAAAGCAGGCATCCAAATTTCAAAATCCACTGTTAATTTCCTGGAAAAAATGGAGCGAGCAAGAAACAGGTATTAAGACTCACTCCTCATATCCTCACCCGTATCCCTACTAAATCTTCCAATTCCCTAACGTATCATTCATAGATTTTTGCGCTTTCGGAGTTTAAAAAAGAAAATTATTAAAAAGTCGCCCTACAAGACTAGTTGGACTTTGGAAAGCTGTTCAAGAGGAATAAGATGAAATACCTCTTCCGACACTACAAAAGGTTTTCTTATTTTGGAAATTACGGTACAGAAAGATAGTGAAGAATAAGTGTTATCAAGTACAACATTTAAAATATAAAAATGTTAAGTAAAATATTTCTGTAAAGACAATGAAAACCGTCTGTAAAATGTAAAGTTTCTGTGCAACTGAAATTTGTACAGAAGTTTGCATCGAAGTTTGGGCATTGCTCATACATTGCAGATTACATTACAACCCGTTTTAAGCGCTTTGTTCCCAGTCACTCAGTGTGCTATGCACTATTAATTCACTTTTAATTTCCTAAAAAAAGGGAACAAGAAAAGGGTATGAAGGTTTATACCCTTCACTCATATCCCAACTAAATAATACAATAATTCACAGATAACTCACAGATATTTGCGTTTTGGGACTTTTAAAAAGCGGATTATCCAAACGGGGACCTACAACCCTCCTTGAACTTTGGAAAGCTGTTCAAGAGGAATGGGATAATAGGGTATTTCTCCCGCCTTCTTAGCATGCCTTCGTGGTGTAATGGTCGGCACACTCGGCGCGTATTCGAGAGGTCCGATGTTCGAATCCCATCGAGGGCATTGCTCTTTTTCATGTCTCCTACTTTCAAAATAACTAATGCCTCTACAGTGGAGCCCGAACTAAAAGGGTGGTGGATGAGGATTCTCCACCACCAGGATTTGGCTATTGGGTCTCCTAATCCCCAGTCGCCCTTTAAAAGGGAGAGTATTTCTCCTGCTTTGTTAGCATGCCTTCGTAGTGTAATGGTTAGAACACTCAGCGCGTTATTTAAGAGGTCCCAGGTTCGATGGTATAAAAAGATAGGGAAGAAAAAGGGTTATAAAAGAGAACATTTAAGACACAAAAATGTTAGGTAAAATATTTCTCTAAATACAATGAAATTCGTCTAAAAATGTGTGAATGCCCTCTGTAGACTGAACGTAATTTTCAACAAAGCTTTAAAAATTAGTTTATAGTTTTAGTACTGGTGTGTAATAAGAAGTTAGAAATCTTTGTTAGAGAAATATGCAAGAAACAGAGGTATAAAACTTTATGAAGAAGAATCGCGTTTTTTAAAAATTTTGCATGCTAAGCTGAAATTTGGTTTTTTAGACATGCGCATATCAAAGCTGCTTCTTATATAACAATTCTATTCTTAACCTTTGCTAAAACCGCATGATACTGAAAATATTGACTTTTATGTATTGAGAAGTACCTCATATATTGCATTTTATTTCATTTTTAATGTAACTAAATCAGAAATAATTTTTGCGACTAAGTTTTCCAGACGTCTTGTTAAACCACACAAGTTTCAAACATTTAGCATAATCGTCATAACACAAAATTAAATGTTTCATTTATATATTTGTTACTTTCAAGAAAACTTTCAGCTATTTTCTCTTCTGCACAAATGAAAAAAAAAGTCTATAAATAAAAGTGCAAGAGCATTTTCTGAAGAAAGCTTCCATTCTTTAAGTTTAACTACCGATACAAGTCTATTTAAAGTGAATTCATTTAATGCATTTATTTTTAAGCTTTATTTAAAGCGATTTTCTCCTGAAATTTTCGTTAAAGCGAAGCATTTCGTATTCTTGCTATGAATTTTAAATTGGAATTAATGCGGTTGTCTGGGAGTAGATTAGAAGATTAAAGAATCGAAAAAACTTTTGAAAATGTATTAAATATTAATACCACTAAAACGCAATCTTGCATTTAAAAAGAACTATTGACATTTTGCTTCCAGAACCAATGAATAAAATCATACTACGCTAAAAGGAATTGTTTTAGGATTTGCAACACTAAGCAACACTAAGACATTTGAGAAAATCATTTATATTGCCTTTGAGAGAGAAAATGCAATTCCTTAAAAGCCTTTTCAAAAACTTAGTGCTATGTTTAACGTAAACAATGCCAAAGCAAAAATAATAGATGTGATTGAATAAAATGCTGTATATTCAATTTATCTTTTATTCGGTCTTCTGGATCAAAAATAATTTTAGCTGTAATACATGCGTTGATTTCAAATAGCTCTTTAGAATTTTTATTTTTTATGAATGCTATATTATTTCAGTAGGCACTTTAAGATAATGTCATCTTTTGTTCATTATTCTTTAACTAGGGGAATTACCCATTGCCAGTTAAGTTAGATTCAGAGTAATATATCTAAAAAACTGAGAGAACCATACCTCTGTAATCTTTCTTTAATAACGATGCAAAAATATGATTCACAGTTATACATTCTTCAGGCTGATGCGACATGGAACCCACATAAAAAATTTCGATAGAAAAATAAGCTAATTTTCTGTCATTGTATCAGCAACAATGGCACGCAGTTTTTAATGATTTTCGTCTTTCTAATCAAACGGTCGTAAAAACTCAAATTCCATCCAATATGCCACCTATATTCAATTTGAGTCGATAAAATGTGGCAAAAAAATTTTTCATAATTGATGAGAAATCAATAACGCGAACAAACAAACACACAAACAGACATTCTTCTTTATATGTACAGATTTTATAAAACTTACAAATATTTGATTAACAAAATCTACGATTTAAAAGCGAGCAGTAGCGACTCTTTTCGAAATAAAGCATTTTTATTTCCAACACGCGAGACTGTTGCTACTCGGAGAAATAAGTGCAAGAATTAGCGATTTCAGAGTTTTAAATTAATATTTCGGCTGAATAAAGTCGTACGAAGATGGGAAGAGTCGAAATGGTTTCTCACGAATTTTTAGAATCGGGAATAATGCATTTAAATGTTTGGCAATACTATTTTTAACCCCTTAACTGCCGCGGGCGTATATATACGCCTTGCTCAGCCGATGCGTTAACTGCCCCGGGCGTATATATACGCCCTTACAAAACACTATCAGTTGCTTTGCGCTGCTACCCGTTAAATTATTCGCAAACTTTTGGAATGCAACACCAGAATGACCTTGACGAAGTATGTGAAGGAGGATATTATTTCAGAGAAGTGTGGGGAGAAATTGGAGAGAGGGACGTGTCTAAAGTGCTGAAAGTAATGACTGCGTGGTATTGGCTAGTGTTGTTTGAATAAAACTTATTCTTTTTTTATTCTGTGTCCTCCGTTTTCGTTTACTTTTTGTAGTAGGTTCCAGGAATAAAGAAAGATATAACGGATGTTTCAAATCCATTTATCTTTTTTGAATTATTTTTTGATGAACTGCTCGTGCTTTATATTGCTACTGAAACTAACCGTTTTGTAGACGAGTATATGAACCAACAACACCTTGCAAACGAAGAATCAAGAACAATATCGTGGCATTTAAAAGAATATATGTTTTTATAGGCATACTGATTTCACAAGGTATATAACACTGAAACGTGATATTACACTTTACTGGTCTAAAAATGAATTGATCGAAAACCCATTATAGGGACTTTTTTATTATAAGAATATCATTTTTATTATACTTACATCTTTTTATTATATTTTTACTCAAAATATTAAATTTTGTGCATTCATTTTTTTTTCTTTTACTGTTTATTTTGTGAAAGTAAACAATTTTTAGAAAGTAAAACTTGCTCTTATTTTCCCCCTAATAAATCGCATAACTACGCGCGTATATGTGAAAAACCGTGGCACTGGGAAATGAATCTTGTACGTTTTCCGCGGCAGTTAAGGGGTTAATTCATCTTAAAACTTAGAAATTTTTTATTAACAAACTCTAGGATTTGAAAGCAATCAGTGGCAACAACTTTTGAAATAAAGCAGATTTTCATCTCCAGCTTGCAAGACCGTTGCCACTCGGAAAAATGAGGGCGAAAATTGTCATTTTTCCGTGTTTTTAATTAATATCTATGATTTTAGCTACTTGTTTTGAGGAAAATGTGCGCGTCGACCATTTTCAGAACCCAGAAAAGAATTGTAGAAAGTTTGGCGACGTTATCTATAGTAGTGACTGAGGTATTAGCGAACAAACACACAGATTTTCTTCTTTATATATACAGAAGACTGAGTGTAATGACACATTTTTGAATTATTTCGATTTAACAATTTAGCATATGTGATTATAAAATTCCAAAGCATTCCCAAGCGTAACTATGCGTTGAGTTTATGTTGGTTGTGCATTAGCACTGAAGGCGTAATGAGTACGTTTCCTCAAGCACAGAATTAAAGAATCATAAGTCAAAAATTTTAACTACGAAATCTTTATTTAATAGGATAATTTTGCTTAACTTAAGCATAACAAAAGTAATAATCTTCACAGACATTAAAATTGAAGTATTCAAAAGAATAACTTACAGAGAATCAACATCAGTACTAAATATCATCAGGCTTACCTATATTAGGCAATAAGAAAAATAAACAGGAATATACTTTGCCATAGTACCTGAAAGAGAAGAAAGTACTACTGGATTAGACCTTTGGCCAGGTACAAGTAGCTAGGGTGAAAATCAAATATTCTGCATTGCACACGAGCTTTACTTTCTCTCGCCAATATATACCTTGGCGCACGTTCGTTTCGTATGCCTTTCGAGTTTCATTATGCAAAATATTTAAATTTATGCTAACATTGCCCCTGTTTTGCTAATGAAACTCATACCAATTGTAATTCATTCCTGCAAAACTGAAATTTAGCTTTAGGAATTGGTTTAGTCATAATATCAGCAACCATTTCCTCTGTTGAAAGATAAGCAAGTTTTACTATTCCTTTGTTATTCAAGTCGCGTATATGATGAACTTTTGTATCAATATGTTTTGTGCGTGAACTGAATTTTTCAGATTCTACGAGTCTTATAGTAGACTGATTATCTTCAAATACCTTTATCGGTAGAGTTTGGGGTAGATTGAAATCTTCTGTTAATTTTAATAGCCAAGTTCTTGCGTAGCTTGCGATAGTGAAACGTAGTCAGCTTCTGCTGAGGATAAAGAAACACAAGTTTGTTTTCTTGAAAACCATGAAATACAGTTCCTTCCTAATAAAATAACACTTCCTGATGTAGATTTTCTATCTTCAATATCTTGTCCCCAATCAGCATCTGAATAAACTGTAATATTAGGTTCTTCACTCGACGAAATTTGTAAGGATAATTTCTTTGTCGTGTTTAAGTATCTAATGATTCTCTTAACAGCATTCCAGTCCTTTTGACGTAGATTATTACACCTTCTGCTGAGTATGTGAGTTGAATATGAGATATCTGGTCTTGTGATAGACGATATATACAAAAGACTTCCAATAGCTTGGCGAAATTTATCATTTGAAGTTAGGAGATTTTCTTCCTTGTTTAGGTTATAATAGTTTGTTTCCATTGGTGTGCTGGCGGGTTTCGCTTCTTCAAGTTGAAATTGCTTAACAAGTTGATTTATTTTATTTTTCTGTGATAAGAGATAACTTCCATCTTCCTTGCGATTTATTTCCATGCCTAAGAAATATTTAGCTTCACCAAGATGCGTTATTTGGTAACGTTTCTTTAAATCATTAATTGTTTTAAGAATTAGTCCTTCTGTAGAACTTATTAGGATGTCATCAACATGCACTATTAAATTAATTCTTTTATCACGAACCCCTTTTGTGAAAAGACACGGATCTTCTTTGTTTGACGGAACGCAAGATTCTTCAATGTATTTTCAATTTCTGCATTCCAGCACCTAGCTGCTTGTTTGAGACCATAAATCGACTTCTGTAATTTACAAACTTTACGTCTTTCTTCCGGAACCACGAATCCTTCTGGTTGTTCCATATATATTTCTTCATTTACGTTGCCATCCAAAAAAGCTGTTTTAACATCTAGTTGATGTACCTTGGCATTATTATACGCTGCCCATGCTAAGAAAACTCTTATCGTAGTGTGTTTCACTACTGGTGAAAAAGTTTCATCATAATCACTGCCGTATTTTTGAGTAAATCCTTTGGCTACTAAGCGTGCTTTGTATTTTATATTTTTACCAGTTTCATCATATTTTGTCTTAAACACCCATTTGCTACCTACTGCATGTTTTCCTGGTGGTAATTCTGTAAGTTTATAGGTTTCATTTTCTTTTAGAGAATGTATTTCTTCTTGCATAGCCTTGATCCAAGCTTCTTGTTCACGTTTTGGTAAGTTTAGAATTTCTTCAAAGCTTTCTGGATCTTTAATTTTAAGTAAGATTGATTCTTCGTCTTCTGCTTTATAAGAGAATCTTTCCGGTGGGACCCCTTTGGTTGATCTGCTAGAAACCCTTCTTTCTACATTTTCTTCACATTTAATTAACTCTTCGGAACTTTTTGAATCTTCTGTAAAATCATCGCCAAGACATGTTTCTTCATTATTTTCTTCATCATCTTGCGAGTTATTGAAGTGAATTAATTCTAAATCTTCAGCATTATTTTCTGCAAGTTTGTCAGGTAAAGACGAGTTTTCTGAAAATTTAACAGTTCTACTTACTATTATTTTTTTTCCACCTACATAAATCCTGTATCCCTTACTTCGTAAATCGTATCCTACGAATATTCCTTCTTCGGCTCTGTTGTCGAATTTACGCCGTTTTTGTTTGTTCACATAATAAAATACTGTACAGCCAAATACTCGTAAGTGACTTAAGTTTGGTTTTCTACCATTCCACAATTCATATGGTGTTCTATCTGTGGCTTTAGTTGGTAACCTATTTTGAAGATATGCAGCAGTAGCTGCTGCTTCAGCCCAGAATCCTGTCGGTAATTTAGAGTTTATTAGCATGGCTTTAGTCATTTCTATTAAAGAGCGATTTTTCCTTTCTGCGACGCCGTTCTGTGCCGGACAATAAGGAACCGAAGTTTGGTGAAAAATGCCGAGTTTCTTTAAATAATTTTCAGTACTTTCGTTACAGTATTCTGTACCGTTGTCGGATCTGAGAACCTTTATTTTCTTTCTAAATTTATTTGTTGTCGATGCAACATACTGTTTAAGTTTCTGGAATACTTCATCTTTTGAAGTAATAAAATAAATTTGAGTATAACGCGAATAGTCATCAATGAAAGTTACGAAATATCTTTTCCCTCCTAAGCTGTTGACTTCAATTGGCCCACACACATCTGTGTGCACTAAATCCAGTGAATTTTTAGATCTAAAACTAGTTTTGGGATAAGGTGTTTCAGTTAGTTTCGCTTTTACACAAGTAGAACATTCCACACTATGAGTGCATTTGCCAAGTTTAATGCCGTCTGCCAAATCATTTTTCTTAAGTGTTTTTATGGCCTCTATATTTCTGTGGCCTAATCTTTGATGCCATTTTAGTATACAGTTCGTATTTGAACATGAAACATTATTAGCTAAGTATGCTTTCTCATCAATTGGGTTTACGATCAATTTATATAAACCTTTCTGAGCGTTGCCGTCGGCTACGAGTATATTGTTACGCTTTATGTAACACTTATTACTATCAAATGTAACAATGCAACCTTTATTGGTAACAGATTGAACAGAAAGTAAATTACTATCTAAACCTGGTACATACAATACATTTTCCAATTTTATTTGTGTAACCTGACCCTTTAAGTTTTGAACTTTAAAATAGCCTTCACCAATACCATAAGAATTTAATTTAGCACCATTGGCTACAGTTACTATTTGTTTATTAGAGTCATTTAACTGAGAAGAAATTCTTATCACTAGTCATATGAGTTGAGGCTCCTGAGTCGATAACCCATTCTTGCGTTTGCGTGTCTTCATGTTTATTTTCCACTTTTAGAACTTGATTAAACTGAATCTGTGTATTTTCAGTTTCAATACTTTTAAAATACTTATTTTCTTTAAGTTTTGTTATGTTTTCTACACTTTGCGTATTAGATATTTGGCATGCATTACTTTTATAATTTTGAGAATAATTTCTTACTTTACATTTATTTACATTTGTTTTCGGGGAAGTTCTAGCGTTGCGTTTTAAATGAAAACAGTCATTTATCGTATGGTTATTTCTTTTACAATAAGTACAAAATTGTGTAACATACTTTGGTTTATTTTCGCTTTTACTTTTTAAAGCAACTGAATCGTACTTTTGAACTTTCTTAGTTTCCACACGTCTACAATACTCATCTATTAGTTTGTTTTTAACATATTCTAGCGACAATTCAGCTTCCGATTTACTTTCTATTGCAGTTATTAAGGAGTTGTATGAATTTGGTAAAGAACATAGTAGTATTGCGATTAAGTTATTTTCTTTAATTTCTTCACCTATACTACGCAGCTTTTCAGCCAACTCTAGTACTCCTTTGATATATTCCTGCATTTTAGAACTTTCATTATATCTAATGGAATATAATTTTCTAAGAAAAAATAACTTATTTGTTAAATTTACACGTTCATGGACACATTTTAACTTCTGCCAAACTTCTTTTGCAGATTTACTATGTAAAACATGGATAATTTGCGAATCCGAAATGTTTAGACACATTAAAGCTTTAGCTTTACGATCATTCTTTAACCAAATATCAAAATAGTATCAGTTTCCGGTTTTTCTTCGAATACAACATCATCTAAACCTTCTTTTATTAGAAGTTGTTTTATTTTAAATTTCCATACTGAATAATTTTCATCTGTTAATTTTTCTATCCAAATTGATTCTTTTAGAATAGACATTACTTGTTACAATTATTCATATAAACTTTGTAACTAGTATTTTCAACAAAGAGTTTTAACACTTTATGCCCCTGGAATCTTACAACATTACAAAATTTCAATTTCTCAGTCTCATAATCACTTGTTGGCTGTGCATTAGCACTGAAGGCGTAATGAGTACGTTTCCTCAAGCACAGAATTAAAGAATCATAAGTCAAAAATTTTAACTACGAAATCTTTATTTAATAGGATAATTTTGCTTAACTTAAGCATAACAAAAGTAATAATCTTCACAGACATTAAAATTGAAGTATTCAAAAGAATAACTTACAGAGAATCAACATCAGTACTAAATATCATCAGGCTTACCTATATTAGGCAATAAGAAAAATAAACAGGAATATACTTTGCCATAGTACCTGAAAGAGAAGAAAGTACTACTGGATTAGACCTTTGGCCAGGTACAAGTAGCTAGGGTGAAAATCAAATATTCTGCATTGCACACGAGCTTTACTTTCTCTCGCCAATATATACCTTGGCGCACGTTCGTTTCGTATGCCTTTCGAGTTTCATTATGCAAAATACCTAAATTTATGCTAACAGTTTATTTGAGTTAAAATTTTGATAACAAAAAGCATTAACCTCGAATATCTTTCATAACCAGTTAGTTTATTTGAAATACCATCAGTGTGTCCCCAATAAACTACGCAGTACACGTCATCTATTACAATGGGAAAGTATTTTATTAAATTTCACAATTGGAAACTTCTATTTGTGAACTTAAACGTGCATCTTCTTGTTGTTTACGAGATGTAAAATTTATTGAAAAAAAGGCAAGACAGGATTTTTCTACAGCAAAAGACTATTTGTCATCATTTTATACAAATTCCAGATTTGCCGATTAGGGTTGCGTTATGCTCACAGTATCCGAACGTTTTCGCTTCTACAGAAAAGAAAATTGGCTCATTCGTGATTTCTTCGGCACCAGAGATCTGATGCTTTCCCACGCATCATTTCTTTCGTTCAGATCAAGAGATATTTTATTTACGCATTTTTTCTCTATTATAGTTTCGTACATACAAAAGAGACTTAGTAAAGTTTGCGTCTTCGCCATCTTTGGTCACGCAAAGGAAAATATGAAAAGTTACGTTACTGTAGTTCTATCTCGAGTTTATGTCACCCGTTATGCTTGCCCCAAACTGCTAGAAAAGTTATTCAGTATAATCACACCTAGGAGGAATGTTTTACATGGATCAGAGATAGGATCACACATTCGACCAACGTTCTATATTTAAGAACTAAACATTGCTGAGAAAACTAAGGAAGTTGATTATAATAATAGAAAAAATACTCCATGAATGTTCCAAAATTACAAGAAAGATTAAATATCATCGAAACATATTTTTTTCAGAACAGTCGAAGTGCTTAGAATGAAAATCTATGTAGATAACGATTCGGTGCTTCTGACAGAAAAATGAGGTTTGTTCAGATTTTATTCCTATATTCCTTCCTTCATGCAACAGTAAATATCTGATGTTGATACCACATGATATTCTTGAGCGGCCTTGTAGAGCATACATATTTTTTGCTGCACTTCATTTAAACTTATTTCCTCGAATTTCAATAGGGATATGAAATTTCTCATTCAACCAACTCACTTCGCAGCAAAGCAAAAATACATTAAAAACTCAGATAGCTTATCTATATGCATTTAGCAGTTAATTAACTGATATTCTTTGTTTGGAATGTTCATAATCAGCTATATTGCTTTCAAGCCAATCTGGAATTTAAGACTGCAAACATTCCATGTTAGTTTGTAGAGATGTTACCGTGAAAGACCGAAATTGGAGAATGTCGACTTTCACCGGAGAATGTGAACATTCACCAAATACGTTGGTGAAAGATCGAATATTGCATTACATTCTTGTACATTCGGACCCTCATCGGTGTATGTCGACAATCACAGATATGCTCTGGTGTAGGTCGAAAAGACAGGAGTATATGTACACGCTTGTCATTGCAAAAGGAAGTGTTTCACAAATAAATGCAGTTGTAAAAGCAAGGGCCTCTTGTGAAATTCAAAGTGTCATAATAGTTTTAGTTGTTGCAATAAATAAGATTTGAATCACATAATTTAGTAAGTTTTTAACTTCTATTATTTTCCTTTCTCATTTTGAATGTACTGTGTGTTTTAGGTTCTCATGTTCTTAAGTTCTTATTTCAAGTTTAAAGTGCGTTTATTCGCGACTGAATTACGGAGAAGAAAATATAATATTTTTATATGTTCAACATTCACCACTAGTACATGGTGAATGTCGACATTGACCTGTGTAAGTCAGAAATAAGAGTATTTGGAAAATATTTCGGACATACACCAAGCGACTATGTGAATGATGACATTCACCGGTGGAAGTCGACATTCTCCAGATTTCGGTGTTTCACCGTAACAAAGACACTAAGTATTTCGAAGCAGGATGAAAAATGAGCAACGCCTTCGCCGGTACTCGAACCACGGGCCTCTAGAATACGCCCTGAGCGTGCTGACCACTACACTATGAAGGCATGTTAAGGAGGCGGGAGAAATACCTTATATACTTCCCTTTTAAAGGGCGACTGGGGATTAAGGGACCCAATCGCCAAATTTTGGTGATGGAGAATCACCATCCACCACCTTTTTTTGTTCGGGCTCCTCTGTACAGACATTAGGTATTTCGAAATCCCTTATAAGTTATACAAATATTATTATGCCCATAAGTGACCCACAAAATAGTAATTCTCTTCTGCTTCACAATTCTAGTTGTTCAATAGAATTGTGGCAGAGAGGATTCTTGCTTTTTCCGTGCGTTAGCCCTATATTTCCTTAGAAAGTCGTCCATGAAAGCATTGATTTCCTACAGAAACAGCCAGTTTTTATTTTACATAATAAAATACGAGTAGTTCCATGTGAAATCATACATTAGTATGGCTACGAAACGTTACCTTTAAATATGCATCTATTTACAGTTTTTAATAATGTTTACAGTTTTTTAATAAGCCATAATATTTTAATAAGTTTTTTTAGCTATTAAAATATAGTTTAAATGAGGTATGTAATGAAAGATCGAGATCACAAGCTCATAACATAAATGAAATGCAAATGTTCGTTTGAGTTAAAAAAGATAAGGATCTAATTACAGATTAGGTAATTTAACGTGGGATGCTTTCACGTTCGAGTGACTTTTATTCTCGCCCGAAAATTGTAATCGTATTTAAAATTAAACCCAGTTTAAATTTTATAGACATCCGATGTCGATTTTAAGAAAATTTACACGACTGAAACCATACGAAGTATTCTTAACATCAGCTTCAATCTAAAGTTGAATTTCATTTAATTTTGCCTTTCAGACTGGTAAGATTCTTCTTTCAGATATTACAAAACTGATGTTGTATTTCTTAACAATTAACTGATAGTTATTGTTACTATAAAGATTTGCTTTGAATTAGTTCATCAGCAGTTTTCAGAAGCCTTTTAATTTACTGTTGCTTAATTTGGTAAAACATTATACCCCATTAACCAATAAAACTTTCTTAATTATGTTATGAACGGCTTTATTACTCTAGTAATTAATTAAAAATTCTTTAACTTATTCTGTAGCAGAAACTGTTTAACTTACTTACAAGTAAGGGCTGAACTAAACGCATCTTAAGGTCTTGTTTAAGCGTATTAAGGGCTCTAAGTCTTGAGGGTTTATTTAACTAAAATTCAAAGACATATTTGACATTTTCCTTAAAATAGTCTTCTGAAAATTCATATTCATCTTAGTACGCAGCTTAAAGAAAAGTGTGAGAGTAGTTAACTATTTATTTTTTCACTTTGTACTGAAAGATATATTTAGGATCTTAGGATGTGTTATTTGAAAATTTAATTATCATGCTTATTCGGCAGCTTAGAACTTTTAATTGATGACATCGGCGAGATCATTTTATGTGAATTTCCTTGTAAGGTAGTTTAAGAATTTTCGATTATTTGATATGCAAGGTCACCTTCTATTCTGGCCAGTACAGACAAAAAGTTAGTTTTGACAAAATGCTGGAGATCGTGTAATCATGAGTTTTGTTGAGCAAATTTTTAAACTGGAAAAAGTAAATGACTTCAGATACTTTCAGAATACCTTGTTTCAATACTTTTGGTAATGGGATTTTGAATGAAATATTTTTATAAGAGTTTGTAGAGATTGAATATAAGAGTTTCGAAGCAGGAGAGATGAAAAATGAGCAATGCCCTCCCCGGGATACGAACCACGGACCTCTCGAATACGCGCCGAGCATACTGACTACTACACCACCAAGGCATGCTAAGATGGCCAGAGAAATAAATTACACGCTCCCCGTTTTAAAGGGCAACTGGGGATTGAGGAACCCAATCGCCAAATCCTGGTGGTAGAGAATCATCCTGGGTGGTAGAGAATATGTGAGATGTAAATGCAATACTCATTGAAATGCACTCAAATTTTCTTTCGAAAAATTCCATACGAAATAGTTTTGGCTTTACTAAAAGAAGTTTTTCAAGGGCATGATAGAAGAAGTACGCACGCCGAAAAATTAAGGGGAAAAATAATAAAATTAAATTAAATTAAAAGCATCTGAAAGCTTTCAGATTTTATATTACGCCCAAAAGAACGTTTTTTTTCATTTACATACTCATAATTTCATTTAAATTTTTCGAGAGCATTTGGGCTAATATTCCTTCCGGCATAAAATATTTAAAAACAGCCTATCTTTAGAATTTCCGATAAACAGTCTCTTGCGCTGGAAGAAAAATGTTTCATTCCGTAGAGCGCTGCCACTGCTCGCTTTGAAATCGTTGAGGCCTTTAGTCAAATATTCGTTAAAGTTTTACAAAATACACAATGAACCAAATTAGAAAAATTCGGACTCCCAGGTGTCCCTATTTGGTTGGAAGACTACGTTATCCAAAACTGGACGGCTCTAGGTACCGTTGTTTTATTAAAAAGCGAGAAACATGCATACATTCATGCAGATTCTTCATTATTTAATTTCTTTAAATGTAATACAGGGAGGCATATTTGTTGGCAGCAATTTGAAAAGTGATGCAGCCTTTTAAAGTGATTCCACGCAGAATGCCGTTTCGAGACTAATCGCCCTTCTGGGTTAACACCCCTTTGGACTAAAAACATTAAAAGTATTTAAAAACTGTATAAAAATAATGAACTTCTAGTGATAATAGAAACTGATATAACACATATATTGCTGGATACATCTAACCTTTACAAAAGCCGCATTAATCCTTTTTTAATCCTAGAACATATATCTAAGCAGCTGTTGTGGAGACAACTTACTCCGGGTATCCAAAGAATAATTGTCTTCAGGTATACATTGATTGATCGAAAATACTCGAGAAATTTGGAGCTGGCGTGTATTCAGAGCCTTTTATATTCTACTCTTGGCTTCGGGTGACTTCGGGTTAAATTTGATGGTGAATTGAAGGCAATTAGAATTGCAACTGAACAAATTTTTGCTAGAGCAACAAACTAAAATATATTGTTATTTTTTCAGATTCTCTTTCAGCCATTGAATCGTTTCTGCAAATGACGTTTTCGTGGAATCAAAAATTATTGAATCTTGCAGAAGAACTCTTATATTCTAGTCTCAAAAGAGGTTACCGTCTTGGTTACGTCTTGTTAAGTCTTAGAGTGGATCCCCCCGCCGCCGCCCACGTAATGGCAAACTGAACATTCAGTTGATCAATGTTAAACGAATTTCGCATACTGAACTTTGGTACAATTTTAAAAGAAGATAAATACGGTGTGTGGTTGATATTCTGTTTATCTGGGCGTAAACAGTTCGGGGTTTTAAAACTTGTTAGGTTGTAAGTTCCTTTATTACTTAGATGGTAACTATCGATTGCAAACTACTCAAATTTTCGTTTAAGAATGATTACAAAATAGGAAACATTACAGGATATATTAGTTGAATCTTTATTGAATATACTTGTGAGGAATAAAAGCAATTGCGTATGGTAAATAACTATATGCTCCATTCGTATATACTTTAACAAATTAAAGAATAAATCCAGTTTAAATTACTGAGTTAAAGTCAAAATTATTATTAAATCCAGTTTAAATTACTGAATTAAAGTCAAGAAAATTATTATAAATAACTGATATTCAATATAACGTTTATGAACAAAATAAACCAAAATGAAATAAAACAGACGCAAATGCATTAACCACAAACAAATTTCGGTAGTAATTGTAAATAGTCGATAAGTCGTACACGATGAACAGGCTTGTGTAATGGTTGCTTATGCTTAGTCGCCAGTATTTTCTGCCACGCCAACGGTACACCACTGAGCATGCGCAGTAAACAAAATTCGCTAACTGATCAAATCAATGTGCGGTTTGCCATTATGCATCCCGGCTCACGTTGGAATTACTGGCAATGAATGGGCTGATACATTAGCTAAAAACGGAACTGAAATTTTGCAGTCAAATAATAGTGAGGTACTGTTAACGTCAATGAAAAGAATAGTTGAAATACTCTAAGAGAAAATTTTGAAATTAAATTACTTGAAGATATTAAGAATAAGAAGTGGAGAGATTTGATTTGTAATATCCCAGACTCTTCCAAATCCATCGCTGTTACGGCATTCCGTATGAACACCGGATATGCTGTCTCGCTAAACATCTGCACCGCATTGGTATATATGACAGTCCATTGTGTATTTTGTGCAACCAGAATTTTGAGATGGCCAGAGATCATTTGTTAAAATGTTCCTTGCTGAAGGAGGAAAACCTATACAGTCGATACTGGTGGGCTACAGAGTTGATGCAGTTGACATCCAGAGAATAATTTATTGTTATTATTATCATTATTTTTAATGCTTATAAATATATTTTTTTGTTATTCCATTTTCCAATGCACTCTGGGCCGTTATTCCAGAGGTCCGTGGTTCGATTTTCGACGAAGGCGATTGCTCATTTTTCATCTTATCTGCTTCCAAAAATCTCAATGTCTCTACAATGTTAATCACAATTTGTCTTTTTGTACTTTTGTTTTTGTACGTTTTTCGTGCTCCAATCTTATGCATCTTTGATGCATGGGAGGGCAGTGATGTATAATAAAGTGCCTTTGTAATAAAAAAATAATCCTTCGATTTTAAAAATATTTTTGATTTGGCGACCATCAAAATGAGTTTGTATATGAAAGGGAAACTGGTTAAAGCCAAACTTTCCTGATTATAAAAAATAAAACAATATATATGTATTAAAATATCTTAACAGCACATGGGCCCGCCAGCGTTGAACACTGGTAGTTTGGTTCGGGTTCGAATGTCAGCGAACGGGCTGGCTGCACTGACGTTTTCGTGGCTTTCCCCATGGGTAACGAGAAAAACAGCCAACTTTCCTTAAAAGGAACTCCACGAAAGTATCCTTTCCCTTAGGCAGATATCACTGGAGGGCTTTTCGGAATAAAATAAACCAACCATAACAGCATTTTTGTTGAAAGCCACAAGAGGATAGGAACTTTCGTAAAATAGAAAGGAATTAGAAGTTTTCTGGTAATTTTAAGAATGCTAATTGAGCTCGATATTCGGAGAATTATTTTTTTTACTGCGTAGATGATTTTCAGACCTGCGAAGTCGAAAGCTCAGTTACAGTATTAAAAAGAGAAATAAAATTTCCCGTTGTTCTTTTACAAGTCAATTTTATTGCATTAAAATATGCAATATCTTTGTATTATTAAAAAGGCTATGAATTCAGATAACAGACAACCACAATTTTGAGTCAGAATATTTGTCAGTAATAAATGACTTGCAAAGGAACTTCATTTTGATTGGTTTAATTGATTTCATATACAAATAAACATTTGCAATAATAATAAAAAATTATTTTCCGAAACATCGCTTCCATTTCTGAAAGAAACTCTATTTAAAATTTCTGATAATTCCTGCTATTTAAAAGTTCCATGTCGATTTCGTAAGTAGAAAGTTTAATGAAAGGGAATTTAATTTATTTTACAAACGTATTTGTTGTAATTTTATCACAAAAATATTGCAAAATTTAAATTCCCTTCCAGAAATAAATTTCTCATTAAGCAGGTATTTTATATACAGAATATCAACTCTCCGCACGAGAAGAAGAAAACTATTATCAAGTGAAACAGTAAAAGCTCAAAATTTCGGAAAACTGGGAAAAACAGTCCCACTGGGAGAGGAGGGGGATATTCCTTACACCCTACGAAACCTAGCAAGGAAATATGTGATGTCATACCACTTGGTTTTCATATACAGTCATGTGATCTCCAGCGTTAATAAAAGTGCTTCTTAGGCAGGGCTTTGATACGTGAAATAGGAATATTCTGTGTTAAATAACTAAAATCAGTTTATGATAACTTTTGACTCTTTACATCTTTAAAGAAGGTGAAAGCTGGTCTTATAAAAAATTGCTGAACTTTATGAACGAAATACTCTGCGATCTTGAAATTTAAAATTAACGGACATCAACAATCCAATAATTCCATAATTTGTTTTACGGGGGGAGGAGAAAATTTGTTAAAAATTGATAAACTATATTAGAAGAAATAGATTCGAAACAAGCTTTGCAGAGTCATTAGGAGTTTCGAAGCTGGAAACGTGAAAAATGTGCATTACCCTCACCAGAACTCGAATTCTGGACATCTCGAATACTAAGCGTGTAAACCGTTACACCACGAGTGTGCTAACCGTTACACCACGAAGGAACCCTGGAAAGAGTAGAAAATATCTCATATACTCCCCTTTCCAAACGGCGCCCGGGGATTAGAAGGATTGGTCGCCAAATCCTGGTGGTGACGGATTATTTTCCACCACTTAATTCGGGCTCCACTGTAAAGTTGTTAAGTTTTTTTGAAGCAGGAGAGTGCAATGCCTTCGCCAGGACTCGAGCTTGGACCTCTTGAATACGCGCCAAGTATGCTACCGTTACACCATGACGGAATGCTGGAAGGAGGGAGAAAATACCGTATAGCTCCATTTGGAAAACTTATGTTGGATCTGCAGATTGAAATTCTCTAATAATTAGTTTGACTGTTTAAGAGATATATGGGTGAAGAAAACTTCGTAAACATTCATGTAACATTAAATTTGAATAAACGAAAATTTACTTTAATAATATTTGCTTCATGATGGTCTCGGATCCCATCTAAAAAGTTTGTGAGTCCAAATTGTCTGTGTCAAAAAACGTTTGTAAGTCTGTAGCTATGAAATTTCCTGCGTCTTTATTATATGCAATACACGTGCATAGATAAACTCTCTTCCCTTTATTAACATAAATAACAAATACAGTTGAAATATATTCAACTAATGATATTTAATAAAATTAAATGAAGCAAAGGTTTGAATACAGCTAAACATATAGAGCCATTAGGTTATTTTAAAGCAGAAGATGTGAAAAATGTGCAATGCCTTCATCGGGACTCGAACCTGGACCTCTCGAATACGTGCCGAGTGTTCTACCGTTACACAACGAAGGCATACAGAAATGAGGAAGAAAAAGCCTTATAAACATTAATACAAAAATTATTAGTATAGCAAAAATATTTTTATGTATATTTATTAAAACTACCTCTTTTAATACATTTAAGAATAACAAATTTTGTTAATCAAAACGTATAATGGAAATTCGTGTCATGTAGAGTTATTGAAATTTTAAAATTAACCTGTGAAATTTTTATTTATTCCAAAATTTACTTATATTTGATTAAAAACATTCATCTCATACCAAGTTAGATTATTAAGTAGTGTATTGAAATATTTTGTACAGTTCAGCAGAAATTTATTGCTTATTTGTTTAAAAATAAAACAAATGAATATAATCTTTAGACATGTATTGTCATATGCACTGTATCTAAAATAAATATTTTTAGTTAAAGAGGTGTAGAAATTATTTATATTTGTCCTGGTTTTTATTCTAACCGAGGAAGGAGGTTGATAAATTTATTAAAATCTTTAAAATGATTTCAGAATTGCAGAGGATTCCAACATCTGGACCGTTTGACCTTGAACGTAAGCCACAAAAAAACATGAAAAAAGCGAAAACCTGGAAAACTGAATAGAATAGAATATCTACTTCTAAACTTTGTCAAGAAGAAGCCAAAGGGCAAAAGCCAGAGAAGAAAGTACTTACACGCGATGTTTGGCAAATAACCTTGCGTGTGTTCGTGTTTTCCATCTTGTCAGAAAGCACTGTTAATGTTAAATTCCATATTGATTTTTCCCTGAAGTACATCAAAGAATGTTTGGTTCACAGAACAGAACTAAAATGTGTTTCAGAAATCCCCGCAGTCATTCTTTGTAGTAAAAAAATAGTACTTAATTGATGACCTGCTTTTACTGCCTGTCAAGGAATGCGTGTATTATTTTAGTCCAAAATCTGTATTAACCATTGTATTAAGCAGGAAAACTGTATTTTCACGTAAGCTTCATTTGAATTTAAACTGAACTAATGAAAATATGCAGATATGCTAGTTACTCGTTATAATTAAAAACTTAACTGACCTTAACATAATTAGATAGGAAATTAGTTATATTTATTATGTGGGAAAATGAAAAACACTTTGAAAGTTCTTGTATGAGATTTTATACTTGAATCTAAGCAGAAAACGGCCCACCAGTTAAGTCTCTGAACACTGGTAGTTCGGTCCGAGGTTCGAATTCCGCAAACGGGCAGGCTGCATGGGTGTTTTCGTGGGTTTCTCCGTGTGCATACGAGACAGTTTCCCTTAGAAAGTCCTCCATGAAAAAATGCAAACCTCAAATGGGGGCTAATGTTAGCAAAAGGTTTCATATATTACTAGAGAATATCATTGCTTATTATTCTGAGACAGTACATGGTAAAAATGCATCTTTCTAGAAAAGAAAGTATATGGGATTTTTGATATGGGAGATACACGTCAAAAGTTATGAGAAGGCAGTGCATAAATGTAGAAGCGGAAATCCCGGAAAAGGCATGGATATTTTGTCATGGATGTTTTGTAAATGTATAGTGCCTATGTGGCATGGAGCACTTAAAATATGCTGCGAGCCGAAAGTAATCTCGAGAGGTTGTGGTAAGAGGAGAAGGCTGGGAGATCCTCGGACCCTTCCCTCCGGGCTGCTTTTCTTCAAAACTGAGGTGGGAAGTGAAAAAAGTCGTAGTGTCACCTACACGATGCTCAAGGATGTTGTCAAAGACAGGGACAATCTTCACTCCTTGCCACGATGGATTTCGTGGGTTTGTTCTCAGACAAGGGAGTTTAGTTTCAAAAATAACACAAGTTAGTGGTAGAACCATAATGGTGTGGGGCGTATTTATTCGGCATGGATTCTCTCCTTTGGTTAGAAGGAAGCACTAATCGATAGGAAATCATTAATTTCGGCTGCTTCATGATTATTTGTAACTCTTTACGGATTTCATGTATACTCTATTAGTGAAATGTTCCAGGATGAGAAAGCGCTGTGTGAGTGTTAGCAATTTTAAGGGGGTTTTCTGAGCAATTATATCAGATGACTTGGCCTAAATCAGACAGGAATTCCGTGGAACATATTTGAATATTATCGACGAATATATTCGTGCACAAGATCTAGTCTCTATTACAACCATCGTCAATATGGATGGCTATCAGGACAATAGTTCTAAGTTTCCTACTTGAGGCTTTTTGCGACTAGATAGTCCAGGCTCCTTTAAGTTACCATACTTCATTCAGCTAAAGAAAGGTCCATATGATTTATTCCGTAACTTAAATACCTGCACATTTGAGCATGTTCTTATTGGTCTCATCTTTTGTTCCATGCATTATTTTTCCATTAGCCTAGATAACATTTTGACAGACAGTTAAGAAACGGTCATTTTGGCATCTATGCTGTTGAGGTGACAACGATAGCATGATGTAGAGCTCTTTTTTTGGGGGGGGGGAGGGAATAAAAATATTTTTTTGCTATTATAACAATTTCGGTTATTGTTATTATACAAATTTCCCTTCCTTAAATATAAAATAAACAGTCAAGAGGCACTTTCTTTACAGCAAAATCACTACAAAATGATAAATGAGAGGGGGCGGAATATGAGGAAATATTTCGTAACATTTGGTTTTGAAAGAATGAAACTAGAAATTGAAATAACTTATTAAAATTTACAGATTTCAGTGAAATTGTACGACTTCAATTTAGTTCATAAGTAGAATTTAGTTCATACGTAGAAAATTTAGTTCATAAGTAACAGAAGGTATTTTGGAGCAGTTTTCCGGACTAACAATTTCAAGCGAAAACGCAACGGGAGAATGTAGAACGATGGAATATTTATCTCCTCCTTTTCTCCCATATTATTCGCAACCTTTTATATGAAATTTACGAGGTATTTTAGCTTGGATCCATTCTATTTCTTATAGTAAATATTAGATTAAAATATGTAGATTAATATGAATTATGTTTGAATTATGCTCAGTTTAGAAAATATTAAATCTTAAACCGTGAATATTAAACATTAAATATTGTAATGCATTAAATATTGTAATGAAAATAGTGCATATTATATATTAAATATTGTATTGTTATAATATAAAAATACACTATTTAGTTTTTCATATGCACTATTTTCGAATCATATAACATTTTTCAATCTAATACAGCAAATTGTTTCCAACGCTTATATTTGTTTCTTTTTATTGGAATTATAGTATGAAAAATAGTTACTTTGAAAAATGGTTTTATCATTTTGAGCCGCATTAGGCAATAAATAAAAAATAGTTAGGATATCATTAGGTGCTTAAGATTTTAACATAAAAGTAATATTAAGATTATGCTAAGATGTTTAATTCCTAAAATTTAGTAATTTTGTACAGACATTAGGTATATTTTTGGAAGCAGGCAAGATTAAAAATTAGCAACGCCTTCGCCGGAAATAGAACCGCGGACCTCTGGAATACCGGCCCAGCGTGCAAAACCACTACACCACGAAGGCACGCCAAGAAGGTGGGAGAAATACCTTATATACTCCCCCTTTTAAAGGGCTACTGGAGTTTTAGGGGACCCAATCGCCAAATCTTGGGTATGGAGAAATCTCATCTAACACCCTTTTAGTTCGGGCGCCACTGTAGAGACTTTAGGTGTATTTCTGGAAGCAGAAAATATAGCTATAGATTTAATATAATGATAATGTAAGATAGATAATATAAGGTAGTCAAAAAGATAGCTAAATGACCAATGGATGATGGCTATTACTGACGAATACATTAACGTGCAAATGTCCGGCCATTTGAAACCGCAACACGTTTAATGATAATTAAGTCCAGCTAAACTGCAAAATATTTGCTTTCTATTTTGCTATGACTGAAGACCAATGTTGCCAGATCGTGCGAGTTTTCCCAAATTTGACACTTTTGATAAACTTGTGCTAAAGTATTTGCGAAATTTTTGCGACCCTTTTCATTTCCTTATGCTACTTTTTGCGACTTCAGAGTTTGTTTAGTATATCGTAAAATGCTTTGTAAAGCACAGATTTATGTACCTTAATACTAATATTCATGATTTTAGTGCTCTACAAATTTTGTTTTTAAGACAGTACATCCCCTCTTAGTTCTATTGTGATAACGAAACGAAAAAAATCAAAGCAACCTACATTTCTCTAAATAACAACAGAAATAAATTTAGCAGTCAACGAACAAGGCTTCCTTAAGTAATCAAAATCTGAAATAAGTCCACCACCAGAACGGAAAACTCACTGAAAAGCATTACCGAATTAAAGTATTCACAATCAAACAATCAAGAAAAAAAAAGGATTTAAAAAATTAACAGACGACTCAAAAAATTTAGTACAAAATCACTAACAATCTAAACGTAAGGAATATCTTACAAATTAATTTAAAAACAGAAATCTAAATTAAAGGAGAATTAATTACAAAAGGAACGGATTTTTAAACAATTGAAAATGCGCAATATAGTTTTAAAATTTTTGTTAAAGCTAAGATACGTAATTAAAACGACTAAAGCTAGAATACAATCTGCACCTTACCTAAATTTGTGATGACGTCAGAGGTCATATGAGCACGCGTAACTATGACGTCACAAAACATCACGTGATCTCTGACATCATTTGCGAATTTTTGTGTCTACTTTTGTTACTTTAGTTGAAAAATTTCTGGCAACACTGCTGAAGACTATTTTGTCCTTAATTTTGTATTAGATGTAGTATTTCGCCATTTTAAAGCTACTATTCTGTATCCCCTGTCGCAGGCTATTATGCGGTGTCGCCAAAAACCACATATAAATAATGCAGTCTCTCAAAACACTTTAGTAGTGGAGTTATTATCGGGATATTCGACAGCCTAGCAATATTCAGAACAAGAAAGAAAAACAAAGGCGAAAATGTACAAAAATCGGCATCTTCAAACCATTAGGCTTTGGAAGTTGTGAGCACTCTGACATAGCCTATCAACGCTCTAAAATTCAAAACACATTCTGTTCCTATCATAGAATTAATCATGATCACAAGTTTAAAAAACATGTAAATGTCAAGAGGGCAGCAACTTTTGGAAATGTTTTCCAAACAAAAATGATTTTACGTAACAAAATGCGCATGATACGATTTTGATTTGCTGATAGTTATTTTCATTCGCGTGTTTGATTTCTGTGCATCGTTTATAACATTTTATATATTTTTTACTTGTTAGACCGAAGGGTTATTTATTTCAAAACGACATTTTCGATTTTCAATCTGTTGCCACCAAATATTATCGCCATGTATTATATTTAAAGAAACTAAATAATGAAGAATCTGCATGAATGTTTCTCTCATTGTGATTAAATAACGGTACATAGAGCCATCCAATTTTGAATAACGTACCCTTCCAACCGAACATGGGCACTTAGAAGCCCGAATTTTGAATTTATTTTATTATGTATTTAAAATTCTGTAAAATTTTAATGAATTTTTAATTAACACACTCGACGATTTCAAAGCCAGCAATGGCAACACTCTACGAAAAAAAAAAAAAAACATTTTTAATCTCCAGCGCATGGGACTGTCTAAGGAAAATTTTAAAGATATGTTGTTTTTAAATATTTTGGGATGTTGCTTTTGAATTGAATTTTATATGCAAGGGCGAAGAACACGATATTTAAAAAACAATGCTAACACACAAAACGTTAAAAAAAGCTTTCTTGGGCGTAATAGAAAATCTGACAGCTTTTAGATTATTGTTTTCAGTTACACAGTATATTGAATGAAACGCTTAAATTACTCAACCTTGCAGTATACAGTTCCTTCATCATGCATAAATATTCCACCTTTTTTTGATTAGAAAAGTGTAGTATAATAGGAATAGAATTTATGTTCTACCAACAGTGTCATGACACAGAACGGCTGTATTAAGATATGTGCTTATAAGAACTGTGCTCTGTGTGTTTTTAAGGCAGTGAAACTGCGTATTTAGAAAAATTATCTTTTTCTTTCAAATTGCTTTTCAGACTTAAAGTCCTTTACTTATAATTTGCATATATGTATTTTGAGGAAACCAATGCATTTATTAGAGTAATTGGCTTTTGAAGAAGATTCTGTCGGTTGTTTATGGGAAAGAGAACTTTTTCCCTAGATAAAAGAGAAGTGTTTCATTCAGTTGGTGTTTTTATTCCTTCAACATTTCATAAGAAACTGGGGATGGAATGGCTTTTCCTCTGTGACCTAAGATGCTAGTCACGCACAGTTTGGTATTTCAGAGGCTTTCACTTCTAACAGCAGATGCATGTGGAACGAAAAGATCATCCCAGAGGCAATCAAAGAGCGTCTTTCTTTAACATCACATTTCTTTCCTTCTATTTTATGCGTGGAGTCTACTTTCTTGCATACAACAAGAAATAATGGCCATAAGATGGAAAGTCTTACCAAATGAGCAAGAAAGAGGGAATATTCCATGAAAGATTCAAACGCCTTGGGAATAACTCTTGCCACTATTAAGTTTCGATTTCGGAACTAGATTTAACTGTATCGCAAAATCGTTCTGACTTTTTTTATGTTTTAGAGCTAGCTGAGCTAAGATGAATAGTGATACACGATACGTGCATTGGATTGCATGATGCGCCATTTTAAGCAACGCTTTTTTTTATTACGCCATTTCCCCTAGCAGAATTTAGGAATTTCTCTGCATTTTTTAATAGTTATAGATGAAGAATTCAAAACCGTCATGTCACGTAAACTGAAAATTATTGGATAAAAAAAAATCTAAACGTCCAAACGCTTCAGCATGAAATTGGCTATATTTAGTATTAGTACGGAGGAGGCTGACAAATTTCCTTGACAAACTAGACTAAAAGATACAAGCAGTTTCGTAAAAAAGCAGAGAAAATTTACTACACATGCAGCTATACAACTCAAGCAGCGGCAAGAAATTTGGTACTGCATTTTTAGTCCAAAGAAGCTTTGTCCCTGAGGGATTATTGTTCTAGTTTTGGCATTTTGCATTGAAAATCTTTAAATGGCTGTATCACTTTTCAAACTATTGCCACCAAATATTATCGCCTTGTATTATATTTGAGGAAATTAAATAGTGAAGAATCTGCATAAATGTATGTACGTTTCTCGCATTGTGATAAAACAACGGTACCTAGAGCCATCCAATCTTGAATGACGTAATCCTCATGCGAATTTAGGCATCTAGAAGCAGACATTTGAAATTTGGAATTTGTTTTATTATCGATTTCACACTTTTTTAAAAGTTTAACGAATTTCAGGTTAACAAACTGAAGGATTTCAAAGCCAGCCATGGCAACGTTGTACAAAAAAAACATTTTTAACTCCAGTTAGTGAGACTGTGTATCGGAAATTCTAAAGATACGCTGAATTTAAAATTATTTTGCAATATTGCTCTTGAACTGAATTTTATGGGTTAAGTGCAAAGAACGTGATATTTAATCAATAATGATAACACATAAAAATGTTAAAAAAAACGCCCCTTTGGACGCAATTTACAATCTGAAAACTTTCGGATTCTTTTTTTTTAAATTTATTTAAAATTTTTTTTTCCAATCGCGGCATTGGCTATTCCTAAGGCCAGACGTGGTGGCCATTCTATTATGGAGGCACCTAATAGGCGGCCACCATTACCTCTTATTGAAGAGACAGACAATTTTCCATCCATGCCTTCTCCGGGATTCGAACACAGGCCCTTCGGTATGGCAGTCAGTCTCCCCTAACCACTAGAATTTGTTCCAGATTCTACAAAGTAACAGAGTTGCCCAGGGAAAACTGAAAACAATAATTGACTATTGTACTAGCAATTACTCTTCTGACACTGGAAGATAGTAGCCATAAAGTCTATATAAGCTAGTTCAATATCTCAGCAACAGAGTATGTGATATGTATGTTCGATATGTAATTTGTATTTATGCTGTGACATTTTTTAATACACAAAGTTCGTAATGTATCTGTACATGCTTATATCTTTTATTTATTGTACCTAATTTATACTAAGGATCACGCGTACCTCAATGGCATAATTCATATAAACTTTAACTATCATGATAACGTATATATATAGATGTATGTATGAATATGAGTGAGAGTATGTATACTTTTATTTGTTTCGGAATATATATGTATGTAAGTGTGTATATATCTGTATCTGAGTTGGTATTTTATATGTATATACATATATTTTGATTGTACTCTTTGTCAAGTGCCTTGTATGCACATGTGTATTTCTTTGTACATTGCTGTACTCTTCAAGTGCCTTGTATGCACATGTATATTTCTTTTTTGCATTTTATAAATGTCGTTGGCTCAGCCGGGGCTGCCCATTGGATAGGACTGGCAGCTAGTGGTTGACTCCCACTGAGTTGGTAACCAATTCTGCATGGATATATCTATACCTGAGTCGGAAGCCAACTCAGCGGTTTACTCCCCTAACCACTATACCGTCTGGGTGGAACAGTTTTAAAATACTCAAGCCCATTTGGAATCAGAGATATTCATTTAACGATTGCGACAATTATATTTATGAGCTAACTGACCAACGCCCTAGGAGTAAGTTTCTATAAAGGATTCATCGTGTCTCAAAGCACTGAATTTTGAACATTATTACATATGTAATCTAAATTGATGTACATAAAGAACCAAAAACGTATCATATTTTCTTCATATACAGCATACTTTCAAAGAGTGCTTATGCGCTGGCTTATGTTCGCCAGTGTGGTTAAGTACACTGGTTATCATAAATTAAGGAAAAATAACAAAAATAGCGATAACTCCCTCAAAAATAAGCCAAACCGTGTAAAATTTGAATATGTTGCCAAGTAAGAGCAGCTGAGTAAAACTGCAATATGCAAATTAGTGGCGATGCACTCGGAATACGTCATATGCGAGGAGAATAAAAGTCCATGTTTGAGAGCAAGCCCACATCTTTCACTGTGATAGTAACATCAGAAATGTGAGATAGCCAATTCGTAACAATGACCTCCAGGCATCATTTGCCTGCAGAACTCCGATGGAAAGCCATTGGGAGACTAGAGGCAGGATAAAGTCAAACAGAAGTGGACAGATGGCTAAATGGGAGTCCTTCTGTGGTTCATAGACTTGGAGGCGATTTTAAACCACAGATTCGGCATCTAGGAGGCTAAGCCAAGGACGGCCAACTGCTACGAGGAGCGCCGATGACCGATATTTGACATTATGTGCACACAGGAATAGAACCGCTACTCCAACTCTTCTCAGATCCTCCCTTGCTGCAGCCACCGGAAGGTTGGTGTCAACGTCAACTGTGCGTAGAAGGCTTCACGAAGGTGGTCTGTATGCGAGACGACCAGCCATTTGGGTGCCGCTAACGTCACGCTATAGGAGGGACCATTTTCAGTGGGCACAACAACATGTCCACTGGACGCCTGATCAATGGAGGGCGGTTTTCTTTACGGATGAGTCCAGGTTTAGTCTATAAAGCGATAGTAGGCGTTATTTGATATGGAGAGAACCTGGAACCCGTTATCATCTGTCAAACATCCGTTAGAGATAGATGCATACGGAAGAGGCAGTGTCTGTGCTTGGGGTGGCATCTTTTTGGGTGCACGCAAAGTCCTCCATGTCTTTCCAACGGAAACCGTGAATTCTACGGTTTATAGAGATGACTTTCTTGATGCTTATATGCGCTCATGTACCGGGGCAATAGGTGATGCTTTCCTGCTACAGGACGACAACGCAAGATCACACAGGGCTCGCATCGTAGATGATTATCGTCAACAGGAAACAATTATGCGCATGGAGTAACCAGCTCGATCCCCGGACTTGAATCCTATCGAGCATGTTTGGGATGATTTAGAGAGACGTCTAGCTACTCTCAATCTGCCCCCTCAGACCCTTGCCGCTCTTGCAACTGCTTTGCAAGAGCAATGGCTCTCGCTTCCTATGGAACTGAAAGACCGCATAACTGAAAGCAACACGCATCACTGTATGTGCTGTATTGCTTCTAGAGGCGACCATATTCCCTACTGAAGGTACTTTTCCTATAGCAAACTGACACCTTCGACTTGTTCATTTTATACATGTGCTAATTTCTATACTACCATAATACTACCATAATTGTCTGGTAATTTATTTTTATGTTATTTGATACATTACTATGTGTTGTATATTGTGGGTAAGTTTCATAAAATTCTACATGTAAGTTTTCCAGTAATCGTGATTTTTTTGATTTTTCCTTAATTTATGATAACCAGTGTATATGATCACGCTGACCGGAAGATTTGTCGCTAAAAGTATCTCATGTAATCTCTAAGCTGCTTGTATGCTATTTGGTAACTGACATTATCTCTAAGCTGCTTTTTGTGACGGGGACGGGCCTGTCTTCTCCTATTACTATGAGCGAGGAATTACGAATACCGAAAGTTGTGTCTGTGCAGCCATTAGTAAACCAGACCATTACTTCACCCAATGTCCTCTAGCCGTGCAGTGGCATGTGCATCTTCCGGAACAACAGCCAGCATTTCGAAGCAAAATACGCAAGATAATGCAGAAACTGGAGGAATTGGGCACAGATTTGTGCAGTGTGGAATAGATCCCAGTATGTACTATGTAAACGTATGATCTCAGTATGAACTATCCAAGTATGAACTATGTAAGCACGTATTATGAAAGATCTACGTATTATGAACTACTTGTATATAAGCATGTACTATGAACGTAACTATGTAAGCATATATTATGAACTACATAACTATGTTAGCTTATATTATGAACTATGTAACTATGTAAGCATATATTATGAACTGCGAAACTATGTAAGCATATATTATAAACTATGTAACTATGTAAGCATATATTATGAACTATGTAACTATGTAAGCATGTATACAGGATCAATGTATGCCCTTATAGGGCCCATGAGGTGTTGCCCCGGATAGTTGCGAAACCTGGACTAGACCCGAATAGTCTAAGTAAGTCGCATGGGTGTCTAGATTCTGCTTTCAACTGTCAACTGCTTGTATGTTATTTGGTACCTGACGTTATAGCTAAGCTGCTTGTATGTGACCAAAAAGGGGAGTTCTTCAGAATCAAGCTTCCGAAATCGTAACTACGTCAAATCCCGAACAAACAACTAAGCCACGAGTGGCAAGAAGAGAGAAATAACGCCACAACAGGCAGGCGCACACCCCAGTTCTTCCTCAAAATTGGCACAGAAATCAAAAGCTCTAAGTCCTTCCAACTTATTACCTCACTGGTCATAAGCCCATATGCAGATTATGTTCTTGAAAGGAAACTTTCTTAGCTACGTTTGCGTTTGAGTACTAAAAGGAGACGCAAACTGTTTTTCTGCCCACAGCATTACCTATTTTTCTGCCCTGTTACGAGTAACCTGCGCATTCGGAAACCAACTAGTCTAGACCTTAACATTTAAAGACTGGCCATACCTCAACCCCACCTATACCCCCAAAATCATTAAAATACACCAAATAAGTTCAGTGTTCTAGGACTAGAGCTATACCAAGTCACACCTTAGGATCGAAAACGAAAAAGAGAAAGAGCAATAACTAGGCTGCACCCCAATAATTGATTTCCAACAATATCAAGAATTTCCGTAATGCTTCAAACCACCAAACGTACTGAGTTGAGACCATGAATTTTATTTGTGAACTTTTGACGAAAGATCAGTACAGTGTTGCATGTATGTTCAGTAGCAACATTTTCGGTGTATAACTCGAGTTCCTTAAGATAATAAGCATATAGTCAATTCCAGATTTTCATACTCTACTTGTTTGTATTAGTAGTACTTTACTTATAGTGTATTAGGGGAGTACCTGTTCGATTTTCTAGTGAAGTCTCTGGTGCCCCAGATATACCTATTTACCGGCTTGTATGTAACATTTATTCTCGCCAGCATGGTTAATTATATGATGCTAGAAAAATGTCCCAAAAGCATCTGATAAAATAGCAAAACTGGTTTTATGTTGTCTATAGAATTCCAGACATAAGTCAAATTAATGTGACATCATCAGAAAAATGAGAGACACTGAATTCGAGTGCGCTTTTCCACAAAATGATAAGTAGAAAGAAAAAAAAAGTTTAATTCCTGTACTAAAATACTTAAAAATACTCATAAGACATACACTGGGAAAACAACAAATAGTAAATGCACCAATTACAGCTAATGTATGTACTGCATGTGTTCCATATAAAAGGCAGCAAAACAGAATTGACTTTTACGCATGAGTTGATCAGTTAGATGCAGGAAAGAACACGTACGTATTTAATATTTCCAATTTAAAGCAACTCGAGCGTTTTGCAATATTCTTTTGCGAGCATTTTAAAAATTAAATTCAACACATGTTATTTTATATTTCATTCGAGAGAACAAGCGAATTCAAATTGTTTTTAATAAATATAAAGAAAAGGATTTTCAAGAAAATGAAAAATCCGACTTAGAAAGAAGTAAAGGAGTAAAGTAAGAAATCATTTCTTATATAAAGTTGTAGTTACCTTTATAAGGTATTTTTTCCGCTTTCCTAGCGTGCCTTCGTGGTGTAGTGGTCAGCACACTGAGCCGATATTTCAGACGTCCACGGTTCGATTTCCCACGAAGGCGGTTGCCAATATTTCAATCTCTCTTGCTTCCAAAAAAATCCTAATGTCACTACAGTGGCGCCCGAACTAAAAAGGTTGTGGATGATGACTCTCCACATCCAGGATTTGGCCACTAGGTCCCCTAAAGCCCTAGTCTTCCCTTAAAAAGGGGAGTATATAAGGTATTTCTCGCGCTTTCCTAGCGTGCCTTCGTGGTGTAGTTGTCAGCACATTGAGTCGGTATTTCAGAGGTCCGCGGTTCGATTCCCGGCGAAGGAGTTGTTAATTTTTCATCTTGCCTGCTTCCAAAAAAAAAAAAATCGTAATGTCTCTACAAACTATTAGAAAATTAAAATAATCCCTATACTGAAATGGCTCTTTAGTACTTATTGCTAGCTAAATAAATTGAAAATGATCTTGGGAAAGTTTTCGAAATGAGGTTCATGGCTTAGAAATAGCCCACAAACTTCGTTTTTAATTAATTTTCTTCCATTTTATGCATGACTCTGTGCCACTGTAGGCCGAATAATATAAACCAAACAACAGTTGAATGGATTGATGAGAAATTCATTTCTTCTTCTTTTGTACGTACTGAGTTTTCCGTCGTTTCTCCCTTTTCTATTTTCTCTTCCCTCGCATGCGGATCGTAAAATATTCAAACTCTTATTTAGGTTCCTCTATTGAGGGAAAAATTGGAAACCTCCTCTCTGATTTTGTGCCAAGTTTATTCATGATTCAGGAAGATTCTTTCTGAATAATGGCACGATGTATTTGCTATACCATCCGGAATGTATTGCGTTTGTGTAGCCCATTTATTATTATGTCTTCTGGCTTCGGCTTTCTTGTCGGAAGACGCGACATTCTAACGACGGGCAAACTACACAATCGATGTACACAATCCTTTCCCCGAGGTTGCTGTTATCTTTGATTATTCTGTTTTCTTATTTCTCGTCCCTGATCTTGTTACTCAAGTCATTCATAAAAGTATTTATTTTAATTCGGATGCGTATACACTTCGTATATATCACTTTTATGTAATACAATACTTCATCTTTTTTGTATTTCGCCAAACATTTTGATGAATTAAAGAAAGGACAGAGATGGCTAACCATATATAATCTTAATTTCTATTGTTTATTTTGTTTATACATATATACTGCTTCTGGTATTGTTAAGAGAAGAATATAATCAGTACTGTTGCATTTTAAGCGTTTGTGTTTGCTTTTTACTTCCTTGTACGAAGTAAAAAGGAAGCATTGCAATCGCGAAAAAATTCAGGTATCATGTTTCACCTAAAATATCCATTTTGATCGCTATTAAATGCAATTTAATGCTGTTTTTGCCTAACATCTGCACGTAAGGACAGAATAAAGGACCTTTTTTTTTACCAAAAATTATTAAATTAATTTAAAATGAATTCTAAAGAGAATTTTTCGTGGCGTCTGTGCGTACGTACCTACGTATCTAACATAACTCAAAATCGAGTAGCCTCAGAACGTTGAAATAATTTTGTATGTAGGACTGCTATAACATATAGATGTGCACCTCGTATTTTGTTTGCAATCGGCCGCACCAAAAGTATATAAATATATATATATATATATATATATATATATGTAAGATAACAATGTATGAATCAGAATTATAACTATAAACATTAATTCTTCCTCTCTATTCTAAAATCGTAATAACTTATCTGCATTGCGTCATTCAAATTAATCATGCGATCTTACGTAACCGTTAATACCAGATGCCTCTTGACGACCAATCACCGAATTGTAAACCAAAACTTTTTTCTTCGCGTGCTTCCATCTTTCATAACGACGCACTTCAGCTTTTGCTTTCTACTCTGCTAAGATGTAATTTCGCTGGCTTGCTTTCTATCTTAAAAATATATTAAAATTTAAATCTTGTGTGGAAAGGCACGATTAGAGTGCCAAGTGATTGTGGCCACAAATATCAATTGGAAATAAAAATGGAATTAAAACTGCCTCGACTGCCAAGTTCTTTAAATACTACGCAAGCAAAAATCTTCTTCAATATGCGTCTTTAGATCACCGCATCTACAGTGTTCCGTCATTTCCTTTGCTTTTAATATTACATATATATATATATATATATGTTACTTCACCCAAGTCTTACCGACTGATATTATTCAAAGCCTCTACTGCCGCTAAGAATTTTCGGACACCCTACACTTCTGAGTCAGACACGAAGAGAACACTTTGCCAACTCCCCCACTAGAAAGAATGTAAGTTACTTAATACCTTTTCTGGCCTTTATATCTTCATGTACATTCACTGATCTTATTTATATTGTTTTCTATATTATTTTAATATTATTTTTATATTTTCCTTGATTTGTTTTTACAAAGTTTGCATTATTTATCTTTTTTTATAATCTTTTATGTTTATTTCAACTTTACTTTGAATTCGATTTCATAATGACAATTTCCAATGCTTAATTTCTACAAATAATATAGTACTCAAATGCATAAACATGAAAATGTCGGGGACGGTTACTCGAGTTTTATAGGATTTCTCTACAGTAATTGATTGACTCCAAATTGAATTGACTAAAATGCTTCATAAGAATAAGTTCTTTGAGTATCAGCATTGGTTCATAATTCCTACTATTCGCGGAAACATTTGGCCTGACTAGAATTGCCGGTTTGGCTTTAACTTATAACTCGAGTAAAGACGAAACACTTTCGTATTTACGTATTTTTATCAATTATTGTTCATTGAACGGGAGTTGGTTTGTTCCCCTTGAAAAGTCAACTAATTTCCAATCAATGACAATGATTACATGTTTTAATTTTCCCTTTTACAATTGAAATATTATTCTTCGTGATGATTTAACTCCAGTCCCCGTTAAAACATTATTAACATTTTGCTTTCAAATTACTTCAAAACATCTTTCAAAATGTAACTTACACACTATTAAAATAATTCTGCACACTATTAAAATAATTCTACTTTAATTAAATTTAGGAGATAATATAATCAATTAATCAATACTGTTTAGGAAATAAATTATTATTAACTAACTTTGCAGCAATTGCGCAAGTAATAATAACTTGTATTCGCACTAAATGGATTTAAGATCATACAACATTATATATATATATATATATATATATATATATATATACTCTGTTACTTGGCTCCGTGAGCTCAATTTCTTTATTCTTATATATTTGTAACTTGTTGCATTTTTTGCTTTAAAAATGATTGAATTATATTTTCCGGTTAATGATTTTATGCCTTTAGTTTACCTGCATGCTATAATTGTGGAATTATCAATGATAAAAAAAAATTCTAAAATGCGGCTAAGCCTATGTTTCGATTACCATGTCGGCCATGTTTGTTAATATTTGAAACTTAGCAGAACAGTGGATTTGTTGCCAATCTAGAAAAACTAAGCCTCGCAATAATAAAGATAACGCCTTCATTTATTATTGCCAATTAAATCATGCTTAACTCATTCTGGAATTTTATTCGTTGAAATAAGTGTTTAAGATTTACTTCCTAATTTTTAATACAGCTATTTTGAGTTTTTATGTATTTTTGCCTTGTTGCGAAGTGAGAACTGAATTAATTGAATGAGAAATACTGAATTGTCTGTGAAAAACTTTCTTTTATTAACCTTTTTAGATTTACTGTAGTATTTGAATAGAACATGTGGCAACGATTAGCTAATTCTTCAGATGATATAAATTTTCTGCATTCTAAGTTATAAAATCCTCATGGAATTTAATTGTTTTCACGAAACCTTGACTCCCCTTTCCACGGCCGCAGTATCTTTGCCTTCGGGTGGGTGCGTTCGAATCTTGATTTACTTACATATGCATTTGGCCTAAGGTATATGCAAAACGAACTGTTTAAAATCCTAATGTGATTGTGTACCAGTATACCAGAGACTATTAGGATTAGTTATAAAATGAATGAAATGTAACTGAGTTAAATGAACGTAGCTCCAGAGTGTCACTTTGATAAACAAATATAGTGAATTTTAAAGAGTACATTTATTCTATTGTGTTTTATGTGCTATCGACGAATTAGATTTAATTCAATCCAGTAAGTTAAATTAAATGCATGAAAAAATGCATATAATTTAATATTCCGTAGAAGGAAGTCATGTGGTGTGCACATCAGATTTTTTTTAATAAGAAAGAATAGAGTACAGAAAATATGACCTTCACCCAAACTCTGAAATTATTGTTTGCTACAAAATCATGAAAGAAGAATGCAAAATATTAAATTAATTCGGATAGTATCAACTTAGTATTTTTTGGATGAAGTCGACTAAAATTTGAATATCTAATGTAATTTTTATTGCGAATAATATTTTCCAAAAATTGACGTTACTTTTCATTTCTATTCTTAACAGAAATGCCAATTAGAAAAAAATTCACAATACTTCCAAAAGTGACGACTTCTGCCCAGATTTTGTCATACATGATCATATTTGTCGTTAAATTCTGAAATCGTATACTGCCAGCTCTAAAAGAACTATCGACAATTCTGTACATAAGATAATTAAAACAGAACATAATAAAATATTTACACATGTAAATGTCAAGAGATGTGTATAAAACTTATACAGTCACATGCTGACAGATTCATAAGAATGAACAATACGAAATATATGTGTAGAAGATAAAAAATTACAAAGCAAATATATATAGATTCTCACTAAAAAGCAGAAACTTATAAAACAAGTATATTATATATTTATAATATGTTTTGGCTAAGTATATATTCATTTCTTATTCTAGAGAAACTCATAGTTTTTATAATTTAAAAACAATCTTCTCGGGCATCCATCGACTAATAAATCCGTCCATTTTTGACATTCTCGTGCAACATGTGTTTTCCCATTTTCAATAAATTTTTAATGGATTCCTAGAATTCCTGTCATAGACATTACATTCTTTTTTTCATAAAAACACTAATTCGAACGAAAGCTTTTAAATATTTTGCGGAAAACACAACCATTTTTCTTTGTTTCATTACTTTTATTCTTTCTCAGCAGTATAAACCCTTCTTAAAGAGGTCAGTAATCTCCTTCCTTGCATTCGACGATGAAGTAATGCGATGTTTTGAATTTCAGTGTAACTAAATGCACAGTTTAATACTTTCACATATGAATGACACTGTTTTTAAATTTATACATGAGGCATTTAATCATTATTAAATACTGTAAGAGGCCATTGTACCAAACGAAAACACTAAAAGAGTAATTTTTAACTAATGTTCAAACTTAACTAATGTTCAAAAAGTAATTTTTAACACAATTTGTGTAAAATGCTTGTGATAAATAATGTTGTATAATTACCTCACATATTCCAAGATGCCACATCCTATGATATACATGTAAGATAGAAAAGTAAGTAAATCAGCTTAATAATTTTGTAAGGATCTTAAGTTTTACTAACGTTTATTTTATTTTAAATCTTTACTATAACTTCTTATTTTCTACTTCCGGGCAGAATTAAAAGCGTTAACTTATTTATGCAAAATTTGTCTGGCGAACGCCAAGTATTTAAGTTGTGGCTTTTTGCCAAGCGAGAGAGAGGAAGGAGTTAGTCGCAGCAGGCCGCTTACCTTAGAAGTTTTACTCAGTTGCTGGTTGCCTTCTAGGCCAGAGGTTTAATCCTCTTGATAATTTTAAACGTATTGTAGTGTTAACAGTTCTCTGTACTACATACGGCTTCCTGTTAATATAAGGCCAATCTTCCACGTTTATTATTTCAAAGTTAAATTAGAGTTTAGTTATATTTTTATATTCTTACGTTTAGACCACAAGTAGTGGGTCTTTGTATTCCGAAGTACGGAAATTATTGTAAAGAGAGAAAAATAAAGGGTTTTGTATACCCTTCTTGTGTATCCTGTCTACTTCCCACAGTTATTGAACATAGCTTTAGTAAGCTCTCTGTTCCGAGTCAGGTCCTTGCATGCTCCCAAAGAAAGTAAGACGGAACATAGAACCTGATAGTGGCGCCCAACGAAGAAGAATAACCATGGCCGAGTTTCAAGAAGAACCTGTGCTGCCTGCAGAAGCGGCTCAGAATCCAGAAATGCCAGCTGCCGCCCTGGAAGGATTTGGTTACATCGTCCAGAACATGCGCGCTTCGATGAAACCAGAAGCAACATTTAATGGAAACTCACCGGTAACCAGTTTTTGGAAAAATTGGATGACCACTTCATGCTCTACCCCGTGCACGAATTTCAAAAAGTTACCTTAGCTACCAGCGCTTTGAGGGGCCAAGCGCTTAACTGGTTCAAATGTATAGGCAGAAGTCTCTTGGGTCAAGCAGGAAGTCCCACCTATACTTACGAAAATTTCAAAACTACCCTACTAAAAGCCTTCCCTGTTGTAAGGGATCGTGCGAAATTAGAAACGGAACTTTTCAGTATATATCAGCAAAGAATCGAAAATCTCTCAAACTTTATTTTAAGAAAAATTCACGTCTTCAAACTCTTGTATGGAAACCGTCCGGATCCTGAGATAATTCAAGTGATTTTGCCGAGGTTACTACCCCAAGTGCAAGACTTTATTGAATTAAGAAATCCGACTACACTGGAAAAGTTATTTGAGCTTGCAATCCAGTTTGAAAGTAGAAGAACGGCGGACATTGAAAGAAGACGCCAATACCAACAGCGAAACCAATTTGGTGCGCCAAGACTACAGCAAACTCAAGCACACGGCTACGGAAGCAAAGCGAATCAGTGGGCAAGGAAACTCGAGCATTCAAAAACAGCCGGCGAACGTCGACAGTTCAATAGCAATCCAGGAAAAAAGTCTCAAGGCCAGTGGAAAAAGAAGGAAAGCACGGAAATGAAAAATAATTTAAACTAAAACGGATTTCTGCTGACGGGAGGGTGCAGAAATCCGAAGGCCAAGAAAACCCCTCTTCCTTCAAGTTAAATACAGTAATGGTGAAAAATTTGACTCTTCCGAAGATTGAAGTGTTGGTGAATAATATCCCAGCCACCGCACTCCTGGATACAGGCGCGCAGTGTTCCTGTGTGTCAGAAGATTTTTTTAGGAAGTATTTTCGGAAATACCGCATATATAATTCGGATAATACGACATTGTTAGCGGCGCAAGGAGAAAGATGTAAGTGTATAGGTAAATTACCGCTGTATGTCCGTATCAAGGACGAACAAGTAAAGGTTATGTTTTTCATAGTAAAGAATCTGCAAGCACATATTATCTTAGGAATAGATTTTCTTTCAGAGGCATAAGCAACGCTAGATTTTAATGAAGCGTCCCTTAAGCTGACAATGAAACCAGTTCGAGAAGAAAAGGCTGAACCGGCGATGTTAAACCTTGACCACCTGCCTAATGAAGAGCAACGAAGAATCCGACAAGTGGTAAGTGAATTTGCTTCGTTATTTAGTGATATTCCAGGATTTACTCAGGTTACTAACCATAGTATTGACACCGGAAATTCAATGCCAGTTCGCCACAAAGCATACCGGTATGATAAGAATAAGGAAAAAATTATAGAATGGCATATCACCGATATGCTACGTAAAAAGATCATAACGCCCATCTCAAGTAGTTATGCTAGCCCGGTGGTTTTATGTAAGAAAAATAATGACTATCCTTTGACACATCCAAAAAGGTGGAGATCCGCAATTGACTACCGTAAATTAAACTCCATAACTAAATATCCGGTATATCCGTTACCTATTATTGAAGAAATTCTAAGGAACATAACATCCACCAAATATATGACGACTTTAGACTTAACGACTGGTTATTTTCAAATAGGGGTTAGGCCTGAGGACGTGCCTAAGACTGCTTTTATAACCAAGTCTCGCACTTATGCATTTTTGCGTATGCCGTTTGGCCTTTCAGGGGCACCGGCAACATTTCAGCGATGTATGGACATTGTGTTAAGGCCTGTTCTTGGAAAGTCCACAATTATCTATTTAGACGATATCATTATTACTAGTGATAATCTCGACCAACATGTACAGGATTTAAGACAGGTGTTTTCTTTATTAAATGAGGCCGGTCTAAAAGTTAATGTCGAAAAGTGCAAATTTGCAGCCCCTGAATTAAAATATTTAGGTTACAAAATATCTCAGAAAGGAATCGAGACAGACGAATCAAAAATAATCGCTGTACAAAAGTATCCGACTCCAAACACGGCGAAGAAGCTCTCTTCTTTTCTAGGACTTTGTTCATATTATAGGTCCTTTATAAAAGATTTTGCAGCTATTGCTGAACCATTGTTAAAATTAAAAAGGAAAAAGGCAAGATTCTCGTGGACGGCCGAAGACAATAGTGCTTTCGAAAAATTAAAGCAAGCATTAACGCAAGCCCCTGTGTTGAAATTTCCTGAAAAGGATGAGAATTTAGAAATTTCAGCGGATGCTTCGGATTATGCGGTAGGAGCGGTACTTTCGCAAAATCAGCAGCCCGTGGCATTTTTTAGCCGAATTTTAAATCAAACACAAAGAAACTATTCCGCGACCGAGAGAGAGGCACTTGCAGTTCTGTTAGCAGTGCAAAAGTTCCGAGTCTATTTTGGAAAGGCGCCAATAACAGTATACTCTGATCATGTGGCGGTAACTAGATTGTACTCAGGGAAAAACGTATCCCCAAGGTTAATAAGATGGGCACTCAAGCTACAAGAATATAATCTGGTAATCAAGTATACCCCCGGAAAGGAAAATATCGTAGCAGATGCCCTATCCAGAATTAAAATAGATGAAGAAGGTAATACTGTAAAGGTGGCAATGCTCACAGCATGTACAATAAATTCCCGAGAAACTGTAATAACCGAACTGGGTAAGGATCCTGAGTTTGGAAGCATTTATGAGTATTTAAAGGATCCTGAAAATTTTAGCCACCAAGATATTGTGGCGATAAGAAATAGGGCGGCCCATTACGAACTAATAGATGGTCTATTATTTTATACAAAAACTACAAATTCCAACAACGAATTTCGACCTGTTATCCCAGCTAGTCTTAGATTAAATATCCTGCAGGAGTTACATGACAGCCCTTTAGCTTCTCATGCTGGTATTCGAAAAACTATCCAACGCGTACGCGAGGCAGTCTATTTTCCTGAACTGCAAAAGTTAACAAGGGCGTATGTCCTGTCCTGCCCAACATGTCAAGCAGTTAATTATATTAATTTCCGCCCGGCCGGGTTTCTAAATAGTATTAAATCCGAATTTCCAAATGAAATAATTGGCATCGATTTATTGGGCCCTTTCCCAAAAAGTCAGTTAAATAAAAGTCGCTATCTCCTTGTTATGGTTGATCATTTTAGTAAGTGGACCGAAATTGTTCCCTTAAAACGAGCCTCCGCGAAATTAGTTACTGATTCTATTTTAAATAAATATATTTTAAAATACGGGGCGCCCCTAAAAGTTATATCGGATAATGGTCCTCAATTTGTAAGTAATGTATTTGAAGACATGTGCCAAAAACTGGGCATATGTCATTTAAAAATGGTCCCGTATCGGCCGCAATCAAATATAGCGGAACGGGTCAAGAGAAATATAGTGAAAATTATCCGTAGTTATGTTAAAAATTTTCATAAAAGCTGGGATAACTATGTCAATGAATTTGCTTTCGCCCTTAGGACCGCAAAACATGATACAACGGGCAAAACTCCTGCTGAGTTATTTTTAGGCAGAAAGATTATAACGCCGTTAGATAAAAAATTATTTTATGTGCAACAAAGAGCCCCAGAATTTAAAATGGGTGATATAGAAAAACTAATTAAAGAAGCAAAAAAGAATACTGAAGTAGCATAGAGAAAAAAGCTTATTATGACTTGAAACAACGGGGAGTAACTTATAAAGTAGGGGATGAAGTATTAAAAATTAAGCATTCACTTTCTTCAGCACCAGAAGATAAAAACTGCCAAATTTTTTCCACGATTTGAAGGACCATATGTCATAGAAAAAATAACTCACGCTGTAGTAGTGTTAAAAGCCAGGAATGATGAAACCTGCTCTGCAAACATTGATCAAATCAAACCCTACTATGATCGTAATAAAATGCAAATATTTACAGATCTTTTGCAGGATCCGGCACGGCAGACACGGCAGGCACAAGCTCCAGAGGTGGAACAACGACAAGTACAAGGGCAAGCCGGTAAGAGGCAGGAGCAAGTGAAAAGAAAGTTTCCCCGCGGGAAAATTGAAGGTAACAAGAAAAAGAAGCTGTTCCACCGTCCAGAAAAGAGAGCTCACGAACAGCCCCAGAATGAAGAAGGAAGAAGGACGACGTATGCAAAGAGAGCCAGGAGAAATGACGGCAACTATAACCCGGCTCTAAAACGGAAGATCTACTCATCCGACAGGACTCTCCGCAGCAAATGTTGCCGAACTGCGGAAGGGCCACCAGCGGCGGAGGAAAAGTTACAAGGAAAATTTGAACGGCCAGCAACGAGGTGCAAGCAGGAACGCGAAAGAAGTCTCCCGGTTCTGCCAAGACCAGCTGCCATCAAACGGCCAAGACCACAGGCAGAGGCGAAAAAGAAGGTATTCAAGGGTGACCGAACTGGAGAAAAAAGAAAGCTTCTAGAGGAAGGCACTGAAGGGCGAGCCCGCACAAGAAGTAGGATAAATCAAACGAGAATCTGCACTACCTTCCAGGACTGAGCTCAGAAAGGATGTCCGAATATCACAAAGATAAGTAAAATTTTATGTTACTTTGCAAACTTAAGTTAATCTTTCATTCTTACTGCAAGTGGCAGATTTCAAGAAGTTTTACCTCATGCGAGGTCTACCTTTATTGCCAAAAAGGCGAGAAATGAGTTGTTACCGATTTTGGTATTATGTTTTTCAATTACTCGCGCGTAAAACTAAAGTTGATGTATAATAGCGATGTGTAAATACTTAAATATTGTAAAAGTTATTGTATAAATTTTATTTAAAATATTCTGGCAAGAAAGAAGTTTTAGTCTGAAAGACTTTTTAAAATGTAGTATTTCAATGTAGAAAGAATTGGCACTTGTTTTGAAAAGAATTGAAGTTAACAATGTACTACTAATGTATGTTTTCAATTGTGTAAAATTAACGGCATGTTAATATGTTCTTATATACAATGTGAACTGTTATTTTAAATGTTAAGAAATACCGTGATATGGTAAAAGTGAAAGTAATGTTAAAAATTTTTTTTATTCGTGTGACTGTAAAAAGACCAAATCATGGTGAATATGTGTTAAAGGTTAAATGAATGTAGTTAGGCTCTCTGACGCTACACTTCAGAGTTAGCCACTTTCAGAATAGTACCTCATGGTTTAGAGTTGAAGTTAGGGTGTGTTACGAGGTCTTGGTATGTTGAATTTTAACACGTTAGTGTTTTGATTGTAGGAGGAAGTGTTGAACACGTATACATAAACACAATCGTGTTTGGTGTTCTTTTACAACACATGTCAGAGAGCACGGGGAGAGATAATTAAAATAGTCATGAATGAAATAAGAATGTTAAGAGAAATATAAATATGCATGTTACTTGCCATTTCATTGTGTAACATTTCGTTAAACTAGTTTTTCTTCCAGAGATCTGGAAGGAACCAGATTTGAATAAAAGCTCCTGGTTAGATGCAGTACAGATGAAAAATTGGGTGTCCTTGGAGCTGCTATTGTAAAAACAAATTTCTTTTTTTTTAAATTTCTAGTTTCTAGTGAGAGATGTTTGTAAAAGATTGGCCTCGCGTTAGATTCTAGAGCTAAAAGTTTTCAACAAGGTCGTTTTAGACCTCAGTTTCAAACTAATTAACTCTGGCGGGAAGTATGTAAGGATCTTACGTTTTACTAACGTTCATTTTATTTTAAATCTTTACTATCACTTCTTATTTTCTACTTCCGGCCAGAATTAAAAGCGTTAACTTATTTATGCAAAATTTGTCTGGCGAACGCCAAGTATTTAAGTTGTGGCTTTTTGCCAAGCGAGAGAGAGGAAGGAATTAGTCGAAGCAGGCAGCTTACCTTAGAAGTTTTACTCAGTTGCTGGTTGCCTTCCAGGCCAGAGGTTTAATCCTCTTGATAATTTTAAACGTATTGTAGTGTTAACAGTTCTCTGTACTACATACGGCTTCCTGTTAATATAAGGCCAATCTTCCACGTTTATTATTTCAAAGTTAAGTTAGAGTTTTGTTATATTTTTATATTCTTACGTTTAGACCACAAGTAGTGGGTCTTTGTATTCCGAAGTACGGAAATTATTGTAAAGAGAGAAAAATAAAGGGTTTTGTATACCCTTCTTGTGTATCCTGTCTACTTCCCACAGTTATTGAACATAGCTTTAGTAAGCTCTCTGTTCCGAGTCAGGTCCTTGCATGTTCCGAAAGAAAGTAAGACGGAACATAGAACCTGATAATTTAATTTAATAAAGCTTAACAAGTCCTCATTTTTAATTTGGGTATTTCGTCTCACAGTTCTAAAAGTAATAACATTTCTGGTCTGCGCCATTTCTAGATTAATCTATGCCACAGAGCTCTCGTAACTTTTGTGACGTACTTAACCTTTGTGACGTACCTAAGCTCTGAGGACTGAAACCTTTCTCTTTGTGACGTACTTGATTCGGAACCTAAACTCTAAGAACTCAAACCTCTCTAACTTAAACCAAAACCCTTTTCTTAACAGGCTGCGAGATTGGATAAATGCCCACGTCTCTAATATCTCTGTTACTGCTTGGATGTCATTTCGCTGGGCTCTCTTTCTATCGCAACACTATTCAAAACTGTACATGTTCTTGAAATAGCAACGATTATAGTGTCAAGTGAATTGTGGCCACAAATGTCAATTGAAATAAAAATGGAATTTACTCTGCCACGTTTCCTAATCATTAGGGATTAGCATTTTACGCAATCAAAATTCTTCCTTTTCAGTATGCATCTGCTAAGTCAGGGCTTCTTAAACGTTTTTCATTTGCGACCTCTTTTTATCACTGAGATGTTTTTCGCGACCCCAGGACCTCATAATATTTACCAAAAGTTTGTGGAGGATTGCGCAAAACTCTCCATAAGCATTGCGCGAATGCGACACACGCATGAGTGAAACTGTAATTTTAAGACATAGAACAATGTGAAAATTTTAAATAAGTAACAGACGAAATGAACAACGTCACGTGCAAAGCAAGTAAAATTAACGTTTATGTTATAAAAAGAATGCGTCGAAACGTTTTCGTTTTTTCTTTGTCTGTATTGTCTTACCTTTATCTGTGTTCAGATACATTGTGTAAAAATATTTGGTAATTGTGAAGTTATTATAATAAGAAAATCAAAACTGCTAAAAGTTTTGGCGACCCCCTGCTGCAGGTCCCGCTACCCCATGGGAGTTGCGACCCCATTTCAAGAAACTCTGTTCTAAGCTATCAGTTATCAGTTATCTGCGTAATCAGTATTTCTGCGTTTCTACGTCTCAGTGTTCCTACTTCAGGACTTCTAAAATTTGAGACCTTTATGCAATTCATAGAAAATATGCTTCTTGATTTAAAAACGAATACGTCGCTGTTGATTAGAAGCAATAAGAAATATAATCGTCTGAGCGTGTATTAAAAAAACTTTAGCTTTTGCAATTTCGACATAGTAAATAGAAATTTTTTAATTGCGGAAATGAATACATACGTTAACCCTTTGCGGCACAGTGTGTCCGACCTAGACACACCTAAAAAGTTCCTTCTGTACGCACAGAAAAAAAAATTGAATGAAAAAGGATTTATAGGTTACTATAGGTTACTCTGGTCCTTCTTTAGTTATAGTAGGTGACATCTCAACACAAAACAGTCCATATATTTTAAGTATAAATATATGCACTGGTTTGTATTATAGTTAAGACCCTCAGTTTTCAAAGAAATCTTCCAGATTTTTTTTAGGGTATAAAAGAAATTGCTTGAAAAGAAATTTCTATGTTATTTTTTTGGCTGTATGCTAATCTCCTTATTCTATATTAGTTTTAATTTTTTACCTTGACATCTTGCCTAAAATCAAAGGACGAACCCTAGGTGTGACCAGACCTGGCTCACCGATAATCTAGGACTACTGAGATTCTGTATTCTTTGTTTCTCCGCATCGGTAAGTTCATTGACAACAATGCTCGTTTCAGCACTCTTTTTGAAACTCTATTTAATCAGTGTGCCACTTTGGGCAAACGCGCAGAATTGAAACGATAAGTGCTATCTTCACAAAATTTTATTTGTGTACTAGGCCTAATTAGACTGCCTTAAATTTTGAATGGACAGAGTTGCACGAAAAGATCGCAGTAACCTCAACTAAATTATCCTTATAAGGTATTTCTCCCACCTTCTTGGCGTGCCTTCGTGGTGTAGTGGTTCTGCACGCTGGGCCGATATCCAGAGGTCCGTGGTTCGATTCCCGGCGAAGGTGACTGCTCATTGTTCATCTCTCCGACATTTCTAATTAACCTAATGTCTCTACAGTGGAGCCGGAACTAAAAGGGTGTCGGATGATGACTCTCCAAACCCAGGATTTGGCGGTTGGGTCCCCTAAAAACCCCATCGTCCTTTTGAAAGGGGGGTGTATATAAGGTATTCCTCCCACCTTCTTGGCGTGCCTTCGTGGTGTAGTGGTTCTGCACGCTGGGCAGGTATTCCAGAGGTCCGTGGTTCCAATACCTGCGAAGGCGATTGCTCATTTTTCATCTTGCCTTGCTTCCAAAATTACCTAATGTCTCTACCTCTTAACTAAATATGATTGTTATAAATGCCATCCTGGAACTGTTCCGTTACAAGCAGGTGGAATTTTCGCGAACATTCAGATCTACTCAGAAGACACAGAAAAACAGGTATTCGAATTCTCGAATATCTCTTTTTTTTTCCTCCGGTGACCCTTATTTGTTCGTGTGTGCTGTCCGCTCACCGCCGCAAATCGGTGAATAGAGATTTGACATTTACAATCCTAATGAGCAGATCTGAATATTCTGTAAAAATGCCAACTGCTTATAAAAGAACAGTGCCAGGATCGCATTTATAATAATTAGATACAATACTATTTAACAATTAGATAACGCTATAAATTACTATTTTGGTGCCCAGCCGGTATAATGGTCAGTGACCGTGATTGCTGTAGCAATGCTCCCGGGGAAGGCATGGTTGTAACGATCCGTCCCTTCGTTACGGGGCTACGGTGGCCACCTATTAGCTGCTTCCATAATGATTGGTTCTTGTAGTGGCGCAAGGCTAATGGCTATTAAATAAAGCATCCGGCCATTAAATAAGTAAAATAAAATACTAAATATAAAAATACTTATAATAAAATATTTATAAGTGAAGTTCTGTAGAACAGCGTATATAACTTTCAAATAATTTATTTGTCATAAAAATTCTGTTTATAAGCGCCAATTTAATAAAGACGCGAAGAACAAATTTTAAATTCTATTGCTAATTAAAAATTCTAACTTTCAGGAAGTGTCTTCACTGTTCCCTCTGTTTAGCAAAGGCAGAAGACGGTGGAAACAGAGATCGCCCTTTTTGAACAATCGTAACTCCACAAGCAAAGTTTTCTTTCTCTGTTTCCTGACAAAATGGCAAATAATGATAACAACAAAAAAGGAAAGGAAGAGGTGGTAGAAAGTGTGATCTTAGAAAAGGCAAAAATAATAATAATAATGGGGAGAAGTAAAAAAAGAGGAAGGAAATAAAAAGTGAAAAGCCATTCAGTGAAGGGACAGAAGAAAAGGGGAAAGGGAAAAAAAAAGGAAAGTCGAACAAAAGGTATCAAGTTAAGGAGTTATTGCCACGAAAATTTCTCGCTTTTCGACATCGTTAGAATCATTTCATTGATCTCGGGACAAAAATGACGAGAAGGCCTTTTTCCCCTGCTCCTATCTTTAACAAATGCTCAATGGCATTTTAGGTCCACATGGAAAATATATTAGTTCATGGAAAGATTTATGGTAAGTGAATGCCATTTTTGTAAGATTTTCAGCCTTTTATGAAGCTGTGATCCCTTCATAATGTTCAAACATCACTTTCGGAAAGCAGATGCAAAGGGATACTTTAAAATATTATTCTCGGGCAGATTGCTTTCCTATTAGAGTTTAAATTGGATTCTTTTTAACTCAAAAATTTTAATATTTTCTCTGCCTTTTTAATATATTTTACCGAAGTAAACATAAGACTAAAAAATCTGACTTGGACACAACATGACTTCGCTGTATGGCCTATTAAATTATACACGTTTTTTGTTGTATTGCATTAAAACTTATATCCTCGAATTTCATTAGAGATGCATTTCTCATTCAATCAACTCAGTTCTCACTTCGCGGGAAGGCCAAAATATACAAAAAATCCAAACATTTTCAGTGAAAATTTTAAAACACAGAAAAACATCAAACACCAAGTGCAGTTAAAATTAAAGTTTGTACGAAAAACAAGCTATTCGGCCAGCGGGCAGGGAGACAGACTTTTAAGTGCACAAACCTGAAAGTTTACTTTAGACCCACTCGGCGAAAAGACTCTGAACTTGGTGTAAAAACTGACTTAATTCACTATTCTACTAAGAGTTTCAAAGGTAAACAAAAGGCATCCTCTTTAGGCTTAGCATCGCCTAAAATTAAATTGCTGATAATTCTACAACTATTGTATTCAGAATCTAACTAAAGGCATTAAAACCTTAATCAGAATGTAAGAAAAACACAATTCAGACACATTTTAAAGCAAAAAATGAACAATTTACCAACATACAAGAATAAAAATGTTGAGTTCACCCATTCAGGTAAGTGCAGTAAATATAGAAAGATTATTAAAAAAAATTAAATCGAAGTCACTGGTGACTTAATTGCAAGTCACCAGTGACTTCGATTTAATGGTCGCAGGTGTGGTAAGGTGCAATAAAATATTAAAGAAATGCGTCTCAGATTGCCCAACAAATAAAAATTGCCTATATATATAAAAAAAAAATTACATCTCTTTTATTTTTACGAGAAGCAACTTTCGAATATCTGACTATTTGAAAGACCAGGTTGAAGATAAATTAAAGATCTTATGTTTCGCAGACCTGCATCACTTGTCAATGCGGATGGTCCATACATGGCAAAAACTCAATTAAAAAATTGAAAGATTCTGCTAGTATTTCTAAGAACAAATTTCAGTAGAAAAGCCTTGGTGACCCCCAAGGCATTGAACATGGAAGAATAGTAGTCTTCTGTTATCAAGACGGGAATAAAAAATGTATGTATGTATGCGCCTGTATATATATATATATATGTGTGTATCCATGTGAATTTGTGTGTGCATACACACACATACATAGTACGTACACAGTGCAAAAAAAAAAAAATAAATAAATAAAAAAAAGGACATTTCTATATCTCAAATTGGGTTTTTCATGTCTCGAAAGCGCAGCTTAGGATATGTATTAGATTTACATATAGCATTGTTCTAATATAGGTATTTTGACACAAAATCGAACTTTTTTCTGAAATCACATGTAAATGCTTTTCCATATTTCCATTCTACGACTCAAATTACGCCAAACTACCAAGTTTTGTAAACATCGCACGAGTAGTTTTTAAAAAATGAGCTTTCAAAATTTTATCTCCTCAATGCTAATTGAGTTTGGTATATATATATATGTAGAATTTGACTTGATTCACAGCATGAGATCACGAAGTAATATTTAAATGGTTTATTTAATAGAAAGAAATAAAAGTATATAAAGAAAAGTATATAAAGATGAAGTTAACGGTATGCAGGATTAACATAATGATGTAAAGGCATAACATCGAAAGCACAATTAAAGTTCATAAACTCTTGAAGACGTGTGAGCCGTCTGCTCACGTCTGCCCTCCACTCTCGACCAGGTCTCAGCGCTGTCTGGGATGATTCTTACTGCGCTGGGTGATGCTGTACTGATGACGTCATAACGGGCAATTCTCATTCAGCATTGGACGGTATGATTTCCCACATATATTAATCACTCTTTTTTAATAAACTTATTTGATTCTTCCTTTCACATTTCGAAATTCAGGTTCATTTCAAATAAAATTCACCCATTTTTTATGATTTATATTTTAAATTTGTATTTTAAAATAATTTTTATAAATTTTTCAAAACAAAATTGAATTACAATCAATAAATTTTTAACCATCGTAGTAGACGTATTTCTAAGCATACCTGCAAAAAATGACAGTTTTCCATTCAAAATTTCCGAAGATATACGTAAATTTATATAGTGGCGCGTTTTGAAATTTGGCATATTTGTTGAAAGCGATAAAACATCCAATGTGGTTTAGATTGTTTGAAATTAAGAACGATGTGACTTTTATCCGCTCATGCACAATGTAAAAAGGTAGGAATGAGGTGCCGTTTTTTCCGATCAGGCATAATGAAAGGGAAAGGAAAAGTGGTTGCTATATATTTGTTCGCCAAGTGAATTATTCAAGGCAAACTGGAAAAATTGCGCCAAGATAAATTTTTGAAGTTCTCCGTAAATTTCGCACCAAATTTTACAAAATTTAATACCTAGGCATAATTTGAGTCGTATAATCGAAATATGGCAGTGATGCAGGTCTGCATATATACTAAGTCGCGCTTTCGAGACATAAAAAACTCAAGCTGAATTTTGTCAATCGGTCCAGTAGAAAGCGAGATATAGAGATATAGAACTGTCCCATTTTTTTTCGCAGTGTGCATATATACATGCATACAGGAACACATACATCCATACATTTCTGAATCCGGTCTTGATAACATAAGAATACCGAAAAGAATATTATTTTACCACAGAAAATACACTATGATTTTAGCCTAATGGCAGAAAATAATCATCCATTCTGTATGTTTCCATTCTGTATCCATTCTGTTTTACGATTCAAAAGTGATACTTTTTCAATCTTCTGTTATTCAATCTTCATTAATTATATCATTCCTATCACATATCCTTATACAGTCACGTTGATACATTGCATTGTGTTTGTCCGCTTTTGATATGTTTTAGGATTTCCTATGAAACATGTAAACTGTTAGCACTTTTTCTCTACGAAAATTTTATTTTAAAATAAACTTAACGTAACTATATATTATTTGCCTAAAACCCTTTTTATAGAAAAATAATTAATAAATAAATTTTATACTATCCCTAAACGGGCATTGATCTCATTTACAGACACATTAAGATTTTGAGAGCATTTGGGCTAATGCCATACTGTGCTACAAGTATTTGAAAACAACATATCCTTAGAATTTTTAACAGACAACTTCACGTGTCGGAGGTCAAAGTGTTTTATTCCCTACAATGTTGCACCTACTCGCTTTGGAATTGTTGAGTTTTTTAATGAAACATTCGTAAAGTTTTACAAAATGTGAAAGAAACAGTGAAACAAATTCCCAATTCCGGCTCCTAGGTGCCCATGTTCGGGTGGAGGACAATATTATTAAAAATTCGATGGGTCTAAGTCAGTGGTGCCCAACCTTGTGCTCGCCAGCTCGATTATGTACTATGACCAAAAAATAATTTAAAAAAAAACATTCATTTATATTTCTTCATTGTTAAAATAGGGAGCATTATAGTCATAAGAGCTATCTTGCAAGACGTTATAAAATAATTAGTTGTTGACTGATGAATTTAATAGGGAACATGGAATCCTATTGCTTCATTCCGTTGTCTGATGGTTCAGCCGGGGAAAAGTACTTCAACGATTTGTAGAACTCCTTTCGCCAATAAAAGTAAGCGGTTTTGGGGATCCGGAAACGAAAGTTATAAAGAATCGGACGATAATAACTAGTTATCCGATCTGTACTTTCTCACGGATATAACATCGAAACTGAACAAACTGAACGAAGATTCCAGGGAAAAGAAAAAATACCCTTTTCAATTGACTGGGACTGTAACTGCTTTTCAGATAAAGTTAAATTTGTGGATGAATCAAATGAAAGAAAAATTTCACCCATTTTCAGAATTTATCATGCCATCTTAATACCCACAAGGCAATTGAAACAGAGAAATACTCGGAAAACCTAAAGGCACTGAAAAATAATTTTGAACTCCGCTTCTCTGATTTCCATAAAGTTCAACCAATATTATTATTCATCTCAAACCCATTTGCCGAAATTAATATTTCAGATGTATCATATAAGATTGGAAATATGTCTAACGAAAATGTTGATGTTTTGGAAATGTGCTCGCGATAGGCCAAAGGTTGGGCACCACTGCTCTAGGTAAACCATTGCTTTTTCACGGTGCGAGAAACATACATACATTCATGTAAATTCTTATTAATTAGTTATTATTTAGTTTCTTTAAATATAATTAAGGCCATGATATTTGGTGGCAACAATCTGAAAGGGGATTCAGTCTTTTACAGTGATTCAACGCAAAACGCCGCTTCGAGACTAAAATAGCCCTTCTATGGTAATGTTTCTTTAGGCTATTATAAAAAGGCGAAAAGTAAGTTTTGTAAAGACAACTTCGTAAGAAAAGTGAACATTGATATGATTAACTGAGAAAATAGTTTAAAAAAATGTATACCAAAACTTAATGCTGCATCGGGAATTCTAAACATATACTGCTATGCTGCTTTTAAAATTTTTGTATTTTTTTCTGCTGAATTTATATGGCGTAAATGCGAAGAAGATGATGCTTATTTGTAAAGCTAAAAAGACAAAAAAAGCTGTGAGTGTAACAGCAGGCTGGTAAATTACGAGCTCACCGAGAGCTTAAAATGCCTTAACAAACTCTTTAGGGCGACCGTTAAAATGTGAAACTTTTCAGAATATTTGAAAGCTCAAAATTCCCTGTTGTAAGGATATTGCGAATTATGACCCTATGATTTCTCGCCCGAATAAATGTTCTCTAAGAAGTAACGAATATATTATTCTAAGAAAGGAAAATATATATTTTCGTTTCTTAGAATAATATATTCGTTACTTCTTAGAGAAACGAAAATATATATTTTCATTTCTTAGAATAAAATATTCCTTTCTTCTTAGAGAAAAGAAAATATATATTTTCGTTTCTTAGAATAATATATTCGTTACTTCTTAGAGAAACGAAAATATATATTTTCGTTTTTTAGAAACAATTAGATTTGACTCCTCACAAAAGCTTAAAATGTCATTAATGAATAATAATATTCAAAGCTTTTGAAAAGTAATCTCAAGCATAATAACCTCAAGAAGGGGCATAATTGGTCTAAGATTGTAATTTTAGCATCTTTAATGCCGGGTACATAATAAACATATCCATTATGTGTGATTTCATTATGAACTGCGAAACAATAAATTAAAATGATAAAGTGCTTTACTTAAAAAATCGTCTTTCTCAAACATAATCCGAAAGGATCTAAGAAGAGAAAAAAAATCAATCCGTTTACATTGTTCGAAAGAAATGACGACAAAATTTCTTTTCCTTCGAAAACATTTTTCATACCTGCAGATCAACATTCATATTCTATTGCTAAACACAAAGGCTTTTCAATTATACTTTATATTGTTTTTCATCGGAAATGGTCTTCATGCTCACTATTTTAATTTCATCATAAGCGCACAGGACGTGCAAATGAGTTTTCCTTTCAAAAACATCCGGACTAATGTCAGGAGGATATATCCCTTTTGTGCCATTTTCTTTGATCTGCGTTATTATCGCAATGAGAGTACTAATTAAGGAGGATATCCAGACGAGTTTTCTACACTGTTAGATGCTAATTAATCTGTGTCTTTCTGGAAAGCGAAAATATTCGACAAGGAACTTCACGGTAGTTCAATTAATTATTATTTGTTTTCATAGCTGCTTCGAGATCCCCATTGTTTCTCCTTATAATTGACTATAAATTTGTTGTCAGTGCAGCAATTAGAAGTTTTTCCTTCCTTTACTAACTTTTTATAGCAGGATCTTTCAAATCGTTTAGTTTTGTTTAATGTCGTATTGTGTGAATATATGGGGGAGTTTCATTTTTATTTGCTTTTTCCAGTGCTATTGTTGTCATTAAGCAAACGTAAGAGTTTGGAATGAGTCGCGAGAGAAAAAGAAAATGAACATCTTTAGGAGGAAAGAAGAGATATAAACATAAGTAGAAGTTTTTTATTTTGGGAAATTTTATCTGCGGAGAATAAAGAATAGAAAAAAAGAAATTTGGGAATTTATGAGGTTTTCCATTAAAAATTACCAGTATGCTGAAGTACCCAACTGGAAACGAGAATTTGCTTTTTAATAAAACAGAGTAGTGCCTTTTAATAAAGCCCTACGGGTCAAGAAGTGAACAAGAACGTAAAGCCAAATATTCTGATGTACTCGTAATGTTATTAGACTGTGCCACTGAGTGTAGTTTGATATAACTTTCATCGAGCAGATTCATTAAGATACTGATGAAAGAGGGTAAAATTGAGAGTGTTAATCTTCAAATTATGTATAGAGTAGAATCTTCGTTAACAAACGTTTTCTTTAACAGATACTCCCTCATTATCAATTCCCTATTAAACCAACAATTTAAAAACATTTTCTGATAGCGGATAAACACTTTGGGCTTGATGTTTGGTAATTTAATTATGGCAAAGGACAAGAAAGCTATATGACTAAGGGGAAAAATGGTTCGCGATGGACTTTCTAAGGAAAATTGGCTCGTTTACGCGTTACACAAGGAGAAAACCCACGAAGACTCCTACGCAGTCGGCACGGGGTTCGAATGTCGGACCGAAATACCAGTGTACAGCGACTTTACCGCTTGGCCTCTGGTGGACCTTTGGGCCTGTGGTTATCTATTATTAACGGGTGATTCGAGTGTCTACAGATATTAAGCGCTCATATTGTTACAGATGATTAACATCACAATGAAAAGAATAATTTGTAAGAATTTCGCATCACTTTTTGTGGTGCAATTAGGACTAAAAATATTTAAAAACAGCATGTATGCAGAATTCCCGATAGATAGTCTCGCACGCTGGAGATAAAAATGTTTGAATCTGTACAGTGTTGCCACAGCTCGCTTTGAAATCGTTGAGTATTTTAATAAAAAATTCATTAAAGTTTTACTAAATGCGAAACAGATAATAAAACAAATTTGAAATTAAAAATGCGAGCTTCCAGGTGTCCATGTTTGAATGGAGAAGTACGTTATTCAAAATTAGATGGCTCCAGGTACCGTTGTGCTTACACATTGCGATATAAATGCATACATTCATGCAGATTCTTCATTACTTAACTTATTTAAATACCATGCAGCGCGGCAATATTTGGTGGTAACAATTTGAAAAGTGATTCAACGATTTTAGTGATTCGATGCAAAATGACATTTGGATACTTAAAGCTCTTCTGGGCTAACAAGTCTATAAATTAATTGGAAAGCACTCAAAGAAATGATGATAACATCTCGCATGAGACGCATATGGAACACATTTTGGGACATTTTTTTTTAGGATAGATGACGTGCAATGCAAAGCGAGTATCATGATTAAACCACTTTCAAGGTATGAAGTTAACACTATTAATACCTAAATAATGCCATATAACGTTGCGCGCCTCTAACTTGCACGCAACCAAGAGGTGACTGTGAAAGCTGTATAAAACACAGAGTCTTGTAAAGGGTTTAAGTCCCTTTTTATTCAACGTAATAAATTACAATTGCGTCCTCTTGACGCTTACAGACGGTGCCAACTCGGCAGTCAAAATAAAAATAATAACCTGAAAAGAAACTAAAGACAAGATTCTAACTACGAGGCTCTCTAAAATAACTAACTCACCGCGTTTTACAATACCGCTGCTAATTCAGCAGACTTGAAGCTCACTGGAACGATTAACACTACTTCCCGCCAAGCACATAGGCCGCAACGCGGGGTTCTTCAATTCTCGCTAACTACCTCCGCGCTCGTGCAGTAAGAATATCACACACCGAACTTGTTTCCTTCCTATTTAAATCATAATACTTCCGCTGATAATTTGAATCCTTGCGCGTTCTACTAAAATTTACATATTCTGGCATTGGCAGTTCCAGGGGAAAGTAAGGCTTGACAGGAAAGATAGTTTAAACTTAAAATAAATGTTAGTTAAAATAAATATAAACCCTACATTTGCCGCTGCCAGAATTTGGAAAACTTGGAAGCAGGTCCTACAAACGACCTGTTGTAAGTTTCTCTAATTCTGAACTAACTGGCGAGAACCTCGTTTACACAAAAAAATGTTATGTAACAAATTGTATTCTGTTGCTCGTTTTAACTCTCTCTTCTTACAGCAACTTTTCCTGGACTTCATCAATCAATCTTGGTCTTTCCTTCCAGCATCTGGAAGGAATAAGTATCAGTATCTTTCTACATAAATTATAATTTACACTTTCTTGACACAATAAATTTTTGTTTTTAAACGATTCGTTTTTCTTAGTTATTGCTTACTTCACATTCATTCAATTTTTCAAGCATTAATTTAACTTTACCCTGGCTCTCCACCATGTGTGGTGTCAAACGGGAATATTCGTGTTTTAGTCTTACAACACTTCCCCTAATCACTATGATTTGTTAGAATTCAACGACCAAATAGACACACCTTACTCGACATTCTACCACTCAATGAGCTACTTTAATAGTCTTAAAAATTCAAATGTAGGTGGAGAACCCTACAAAACACATTCATTCTAACTTCCCCCTCATTCATCTTTAAACATGCAGGCTTTCGCTCTAAAGCATGACTTTATCTACAATTTAATACTTAAATTTGACTTCATTGCTTTTAAGCATTCACTTTTAGCATCTACAATTTTAAGCTTCTAGACTAAATTCTACTTTTACATAACATTCAAGTATTTACGTAGATTTACAAAATTTTAATACATATGCTTTTTACAATTTACCATAAAATGAATAAGAGAAAATAAATTTTTACTTTACTCATTCTTCGCCAAGCTGGCGGCACTGCAAGTAAAATTCTTATTAATACAAGAATACGAAGTTATTTTTATCTTCGGCCAAATTTTGGCTTTAACATAATTAGTCTTTCGACCAACAGAAAATGCTTGTTTTTAGCTTTTACACTTAAAGAGAATAATATTTTTGCCTTAGCTAAATAAAGTAAAACAAAACTAAGTCTCAACCGAGACATATTGACTTTCGTCAAAACATAGAACTTCGTACTTATGCATAACATTTCGGAACAAAAGAGAAAAAAAAATTATAGAAGGTTTTAACTTATCTTTGAGTTTTCGATGCTTGAAACTCCGTCATTCGTTTTTGGCAGAACTGGTCCCAAGTTAGAGGTTTCATGGATGTTAATCTTCTCCTTACTGCCCTCCGAGTGTCGTCCACCTGACTTTTTCTTTTGCGTCCTCTACATGCTGGCCTCTTGACGGAGTAATCGTCTGGTTGTTGGCCTTTCCGTTTCTCCCTGGGACGGCTGGTCTTGACGTCCTCCGGTCTGGAGTCCTTCTTGAATTTCTTCTGTTCCTTGTATTTTTGTGCCTCCTGTTGGCGTTTCAGTTTCCGGAACGGCGGCCTTGCTGGCACCTGACTCTGTGGCCGTGTGCGCGTTCTCCTTGATGTGTAATTTCTCCTGCTATCCTTTGTAGGTGGTGTTTTTCTCTTTACCACGGTTTCTTTACCCGGTGCATCTGTATTTTTGTTTTTCTTAAACGCCGGAGTTTGAAAATTATTTTTTCTTTTTGATTTACCCGGTGCATCTGTATTTTTGTTTTTCTTAAACGCCGGAGTTTGAAAATTATTTTTTCTTTCTGATACCGACGTCAGGGTTGTAGAAGTGCTAGGTCTCTCTTCAGTTCTCTGTTTCTTGGGTGGTGGAATAGTTGTTGTAGTCTCTGGACCTTCTATTTCGTTTAGACTTGAGTCCTGCAAGAAACTTTTAAGGATTTCAAAATCATTTGGATTATAGTATTTTTTCACCTGGTCGGGACTTGCTTTACAGATTTCCCCTCTCTCGTTCTTAAGATATAAGACTACTCCTTTGATTTCCTGAATTACATAGGGGCCTTCAAACTTTGGAGCTAGCTTTGCCATAAAATTGTCTGGGGCACTTGATAAAGAAAATTTCCGCTTCAATACTTTATCCCCAACTTTAAAATCTGCTTCACGGCGTTTTCTATCGTAATATAGTTTCTGCCTATTTCTTGCCGTATCCGAGGTTTTAAGCGCCTGATCAATTAGCTTTTGCACATCTTTTTGTTTAAACTCCTGCTCTCTTTGTTGCACAAAGAATAATTTATCTAAAGGCGTAATTAACTTTCTGCCTAAAAATAATTCTGCTGGAGTTTTTCCCGTAGTATCATGATGTGCCGTTCTTAAAGCATAAGCTAATTCATTTATGTAGCCATCCCAGCGCTTGTGATGTGTGCTCACGTAACTGCGAATTATTTTTACTATGTTTTTATTAACTCTTTCTGCTATGTTAGCCTGTGGTCTATACGGAACCATTTTGATATGGCGTATGCCAAGTCCATTGCATATGTTTTCAAATATTTGACTAATGAATTGTTTTCCGTTATCGCTAATGACTTTTATCAGTGCACCGTATTTTAAAATGTATCTGCGTAAGAATGCATCTGCGACTGTTTTGGCTGACGCGCGTTTAAGTGGAACAATTTCTATCCATTTTGAAAAATGATCTACTATTACTAAAAGAAAACGATTTTTATTTAACTCGCTCTGGGGGAAGGGACCAAGGAGATCTATGCCTAAAATTTCATTCGGAAATGTAGCGCGAATGCTATTTAAGTACCCGGCCGGGCTGTAATTAATATCATTTATTAACTGACATTGATTGCAGGACCTGACATACGCCGTTACTATTTTGTATAATTGCGGGAAATATACCGCCTCGCGTACCCTTTTTAAAGTCTTTCTGACCCCGAGGTGGCCGGCTGTTTTTGCTTCGTGCAACTCCTTCAAAATGCTTAATCGAAGCGAGGCTGGGATGACTGGCTTATACTCAAGATTTTCGTTTGTTGTTTTCGTATAGAATAATAAATTATCTATTATTTCATAGTTTTTTGCTCTATTTCTTATCGCATCGATATCTGTGTGCTCAAAGCTTTCGGGGTCATTCAAATAAGCATAGATATTTCCAAATTCAGGATCAGCTTTCAGTTCAGTAATAACCGTATCTCTAGAATGTAAAATTTTTGAAGTCAACACAGCGCATTTAAGTTCATTTCCTTCAAAGTCCAGTTTTATACGAGAAAGTGCGTCAGCTACATTGTTTTCCTTACCCGGTTTATATTTTATTGTGATATTATATTCTTGGAGTTTTAAAGCCCATCTTATTAACCTGGGCGTTAGATTTTTCCCCGAGTAAAGTCTACCAACAGCCGCATGATCCGAAAAGACTGTTACTGGCGATTTGCCGAAATAAACTCGAAATTTGTGTACAGCCATTAATACGGCTAATGTTTCTCTTTCTGTAGCTGTATAATTCCTTTGCGTCTGATTCAATGTTTTACTAAAAAATGCCAGCGGATGGTTATTTTCAAATTTTCTTTTTGGGCCTTGACCTTCGAGTTTCGATGCGTTAGCTTGATAGTTCTTTCCCCCATAAGAGCGATTTCCATTTCTGGTTTCCTCCTTCCTTCGGGTACTTTGAGAATATGTTTCCCCTCTCGCTTTTCCGCTATTCTGCGATTTTGAAACTTCACCGACAATTCGAAGAGTTCCTGCAATGTTCTTGGGTTTCTAATTTCAAAGTAGTCTTGAACAGCGGGTAACAATCTTGGTAATATTATTTCAATAATCTCCGCATCGGGTTTCTTTCCATACAGCATATCCGTTAGCTTGATTTTTCGTAGAATAAAGTCCGTCAATTCTGCTGTATCCCGTTGATAGAAACTATATAGCTCGGCTTCCAGTCGTGCGCGATCTTTCACTATGGGGAAGGCCTTTACTAACGATTTTTTGAAATTTTCAAATATATATGTCGGGCTTCCAAATTCCCCTAATAAAAATTTGCCTATGTTTTTCCACCATAGCGCAGCCTGTCCTCTTAGTGCTGATGTGGCGATGGCAACTTTTTGTCTTTCAGGCACAGGGTAGAGCTGAAAGTGGTTTTCTAGACCTTCTAGAAATACCGACACCGAATTTTTTCCGTCGAAATAGACGTTTGGCTTGATTGACGCTCTCAAAGTCTGGACCAGGTATCCAAATCCTTCTAACTGACTTGTCATTTCTTGGTGTTGTCCAGCGGCTTCCATCCAGTTTTCGGCCATTTCAGTTCGATAATTGTTCGGGCGTCAATATAACGTTGCGCGCCTCTAACTTGCACGCAACCAAGAGGTGACTGTGAAAGCTGTATAAAACACAGAGTCTTGTAAAGGGTTTAAGTCCCTTTTTATTCAACGTAATAAATTACAATTGCGTCCTCTTGACGCTTACAGACGGTGCCAACTCGGCAGTCAAAATAAAAATAATAACCTGAAAAGAAACTAAAGACAAGATTCTAACTACGAGGCTCTCTAAAATAACTAACTCACCGCGTTTTACAATACCGCTGCTAATTCAGCAGACTTGAAGCTCACTGGAACGATTAACACTACTTCCCGCCAAGCACATAGGCCGAAACGCGGGGTTCTTAAATTTCTCGCAAACTACCTCCGCGCTCGCTAAGTAAGAATATCACACACCGAACTCGTTTCCTTCCTATTTAAATCCTAATACTTCCGCTGATAATTTGAATCCTTGCGCGTTCTACTAAAATTTACATATTCTGGCATTGGCAGTTCCAGGGGAAAGTAAGGCTTGACAGGAAAGATAGTTTAAACTTAAAATAAATGTTAGTTAAAATAAATATAAACCCTACAGCCATTACAAAGCAAAACAAACTGAAAGGAAATTTGTTATAACACTTGGATGAATGTTGGTGAATTTATTCAAGTTATTAATCAAAATACGTATTACCTGACATGCTGCAAGTAGTGAAACCTGCATACATACTACAGATTGTAAATTTATCGATATTTCTAACTACCGTAATTCAGCAACACTGTCAAACGAAATCATTTTATCGTTATTCTTTCATTTTAAAATATTTACTAAAACGATAAAAATTAGTAATGCAAAATGTTTGGTTTTGTTAAATATTATATGCTTATATGAATCTAAACCGTATTCTAAGCATAAAATATAAAATGCACAGCAACGTTATTCAAAATTTGATTGCTTTAATTACCATTTTCAACAACGCGAAAAGCACACCTACGTTCATGCAGATTGCTCATTATTTAATTTCTGTCAATATAATGCAGGGAGATAATATTTGGCGAAAACAATTTGAAAAGTAATTCAAAGCTAATCGAAATATAAAATGGCGCAAGCATAAAGATACTTCAAAACAATTTAATGCATTATTATGCATCTTTTTTCAAAATTCTTATTATCCTTATTGAGATTTAAATTTTTTTAGTATTAAATAGGCAAGTCGCTGACAAAGTTCTCTGAGATTCTGTTTTTGCTGGTTTGGAAGTTTTGCTGGCTGGAAAATTATGCTTTATGTGAAATTATTTTCCTTTGATTATTTTGCCGAAAATACTCCAATTCGTTTTTGGTGACATGATTTAATTATCTTCTTCTTCTTGATTAGAACTGTCTCACCATGGGTTATTTCGGATTCCACCTTTGTTAAGGTGTAACACCACTGAAGTTATCTTTTTATTGATAAAGTGGTTGTAAAAAGAATTCGGCTTCGAGAATCATCGGAGAGTCACATGTGATTTTTATAAATTCAGGGACTGATAGTTTTTTCTTGCTATACACGTTCAATTAATTTGACGATATTTCTCGTAATTGTAAATTAACTAAATCTACGTTAGTAAACTACACAGTTGTATGTTTCATTAAAATTTCCGTAATCTTCATTCTAATTTTTGAGACAAGGATCAAATGGATAACAATCATTATCAGAATAATTAATTCAATTTTTAATTCCTTGTACAAAGTAAAGGAAGTACTGTAATCGCGAAAAATTTCGGTATCATATTTCAACGAAAATATCCATTTCAAACTCTCTCGAAACCATTTGAATGATGTTTTTGCCAAACATCTGTACGTATGGACAGAATAAAGGCAAAAAGGATTGTAAAATGGATTTAAAAACGAAAAAATTGTTACGAAATGTAAAGGCGCGGTGAGATGGCTTTCCCACAAAGCAGTTTTAGGGTTGCCATAAAATAGCAAGGAGGGCAAAATGCTACATTTGGCGAGAAATCGCCAATTTGGCGACATTTGGCGACACAATTTGCGATGTATTATGAACGTTTGGAGAACCTTCTGAAACGAATTCTTACCGGTTTAGTGCAGAATGTTTCCGAACGCAAGCCGAAAGTTATATAAACACTGCTGGTCCGCAGTCAGTAAGTGTGTGTATCTCATCGAGAGTGCGTGTTCCTCGTATAAGAGGCGTCAATCCCTGACGAGTGAATCGATCGAGTTGACAGCCGGGCAGTGAGTGCCGAGTGGGCCGTCGAGTCCACTGAAGGAGTCTGTTAGTGTATCGCGATTAGTGCATCGTCGGGAGAGCGTGTTGAGCTCCGGGAAAGACTGAACCAAAGAGTCAGGAGCTGTACTCGTGTGTCGTCGAGTGCATCGCGAGTTGTAGCGTGGAGAGTCTCGAGAGTACGTGGAGTTCCGTGAACGACCAAGCAGAGGGGTGTTTATAGTAGTTCATCGACGACTGTAAAACGTGTTTTGGAGCTGTCCTGACAATTATTGATAAATAAAGTGTGTTTCGATACTTCATCAAGTGTCGTCGTTATTCACTCCAAATCTACGAACCCCGTACGAACGTGAAGGAAGAAAATAACGTAACAACTGGTGTCAGAAGAAAGAGAAATTACGTAACAATATGTATGTATCGCTCCTAATTTAGGAACAGATAGAATATATATTAATATATACTCTCAGTCTGTTACCTGGCTCGGTGAGTTTCTTTTTTTTTAATTCTTATATGTTGATAAATTATGCATTTTTTGCTTTAAGAGTGATTGGATTATGCAGTTTTTATGTTCTAGTTCAGGGTTTTATGCCTTTAAGTAATCTGCATGCAATAGTTGTAGAGTTATCAACAATTTTAAAATTTCAATGGTGAGTTAAGCCTAACGAACTGCCATTTGTTTACATTTGAAAATTACGAGAATAATGAATTAAGTGAGTTTCTGCACTTTCAATGTCTTTTTGCCGAATGGGACCAAAAGTAAACATTCAGTTTTGTGCACCGAAAAATTCGCCTTCTGCACCGCCTGCTTGTTTTTGGGAAGAAATAATTTTAATTGTAAAAATCGATTTCTAATAAGATGTTTTGAGTTGTTATGGATTTTTGCTTTGCCGTGAACTGAATTAATTGAACGAGATGTATTTCTGTAATAAAATTCCAGGAAATAAGTTTCAATCACTGGTTCTTCTAATCCCCAGTCGCCTTTTAAAAAGGGGGACACACTCATCACGCACTCATCGAGTATTCGACAGGTCCGAGGTTCGAGGTCTGGCTAGGACATTGCTAATTTTTCATGTCTCCCAGCTTCAAAAATCCTTATGTCTCTACAGTGGCACCTGAAAAAAAAAAGTTGGTGGATGATGAGTCTTCACCACCAGGATTTGGCAATTGGGTCTAATCCCCAGTCGTACTTTGAAAGGGGCAGTATATAAGGTATTTCTCCTGCCTTCGGGGTGTAGTGGTCAGCATGCTTGTTGCGTGTTCGAGAGGTCCGTGGTTCGAGTCCTGGCTAGGGCATTGCTCATTTTTCAAATGTCCTGCTTCCAAATAAGCTAATGATCTACACCCATACAAAAATACTACGTTCTCTACAGGTATCCCATTCCTGTATGTTAGAAAAAAAGATTTCGCGCGGTTGTTTCTCGCCATGTAACCACATTAGGAATTACTCTATAAAGCAAAGCTGCATTCATTAGTGAACAAAATAGACTGCCACTGATTTTCAGTCTACTATCTTTTTTCTTTAATATTAAGTTTAGCTGGGTTAACGCCCATATCGGAATATTCGGTAATGAGAGAGCGGATGTGCTCGCAAAACAGGCTGCATTAGGGAGTGTTTCGGGGACGCCCTATATTCAGGGTTAAAAAAAAATAGCAACCAAACTATTTATTCGTACTATTTTATGCAATGGCAGTTACAATGGAATACTTCTGAAACGAAAACTCGATATTTGAAACACTTAGAAAAAGAATATTATCTTCAATGATTTTGAAGTTAACCAGTTTCTGACCGGACATGCTTTCCGGGATACTTCGCTAGGTTTAAGATACAGAACGACGATAAATGTAAATTATGTGGTCTGTTTGGTGATGCTAAGCATTTCCTCGAGGTCTGTCTCTAGTTTAATAGCTTAAGAAACAGTAAAAAATATTGATTTCCCTTTTTAAAAAATATAAATAAATAATCCTTTTTTATGTTATAAAAATCCTTTTTTTTAATAAAGATTTCGCACGATTATGTAAATCTGTAATGAAAATTATTAATGGTCAGCGTCGGGCAGTGGGAATCAGTGTATGATTTTTGCTTTTTATTGCCATCACTATTTGGTCTATTTTACTAATTTGTTGTTACCATTGTTTGTGTTTGTTGTTCGCGGTTTTTTGTTTTTGTTTTTGTTGTTTGTTTTTGTTTTTGTTGTCTGCTCTTGACTAAAGGTTTGTATTTGTTCTTTTTCTTCACTTTAATGTTTATAATTATTATTAACACATGCTTATTTTCATTTAGATATTTAATGTTTCATTTTTTCCTTTGTTGAAATGAGCGTGTCTTGTCATAACCATAAGACCAACTTGTGTGGTTAGGAGAGTCGGACTTCGCCCACTACTGATACTGATTTTCAGTCCAGGTTGTACGAATACATGCCTCGACACACTCGGCACGTATTCGAGTGGTCCAGGTTCGAATCCCGTCGAGGGATTGCTCATTCTTAAGGTCTCCTGCTTCGAAATAACCTAATGTCTCTACAATGTAACATGCAATCGCGTTTTTCAAGATCAAGATATGAAGGTGTATAATAATAATATGTTTAATATTGGAAATCCTAATTTTATTTCATATTTTGTAAAACTTACAAATCTTTTGTTAACAAACTATACGATTTGACAGCGAGCAGTGCGTGCCAACATTTTTCGAAATAAAGCAGACTTTTATCTCCAGCTCGTGACACTGTTGCCACTCATAGAAATGAGACGGAAAATTAATTAATTCAGAGATTTTAATTAATATCTCGCTTGATTTAAGTCGTACGAAGATGATAATGGTCGACATGGCTTCCTACGAATTTCTGGGATCCGTGGATACTTCTCTGTAAACTCTATTCCCCACCGTTTCAGAGGAGACAATGTCAAAGGAAAAGAAAGACAGATGTTAATACTATAGAAATTTTACTAATTTTATTTGTTTTACTGTAGATCTATAAAGGTTAGTTTCCTTAGTATCAAGAAAAATAAAATAAAATTTTCACGCAGAGATACTAAAAATAAACATTTTAAATTTGAACTTTAATGAAAATCTTAACATGCCGAAATAGGTTTCATCACATTTGCATAGTCGTTAATCAGATGTGTTAAACTTTTGTTCCAAATAATGGAGAAGTTTTAAATATAAAAGTAATTTCGCAATGCTTAAAGATAAAAAGACCTTTATAGAAATGTAAAAAAATATAGCGATTAAAATACCACGATATATAAACTGATAGAATAAAGTTAATTGGATAACTCCAGACGCTTTTTATAGATAAGGACACCGTTTAATGAGTAAAGAAAAAAGTTAATTTTGACTCAAATTACATCAAATGCCCTAGCAACATTATTATCAATTTATATCTTCCCATATAAACGTAACAAAGCATGTTAAGGTAATAAAACTGACAGAAAAATTTAAAGTGTGATAGAATTTTTCCGAATTTTTTGTTTCCAGCATTCAGATTAGCCTGACGTATTTTAGCTCAAATAAGTTTTGCCGATTCTGAAGGAAACTGCGAAGTAGCCATGGATTTCAAAAGAGTATCTTCATCATTTCTTATTTTTCTCCGCTCGAAAGCATTTGTTTTAAATTTTCCACCACGAAAACGACTTGAATTTCCTAATTTCAGAAAGTTTCGTAATTCATAGATATTTCAATATTGAAATAACTATTAATGTTTAAAAATTTCAGAATTTTAGAAAAAGATTTGCTTAAACGAGACAAATAGGATATGAATTACTAAAGTATAGACGGTTGGAGAAAAACAATATCTTTAATATTTCACTTCTGCGCATATTTCAAAAGAAGCTTGAATAGAAAAAAAATAGATGAAAAGATCGAAATATGAATAAAAGCGAAGTTGTGTACGAAATGAGATATCAAATGAACAGAAGATATTCCTCTATTCAAAAAACCTTTTTAGTTGATGTAATCGAATATCTAGTTCTTTCCAATTCACATTTAATAATTCGCAAACTTCACCCTTAATTTAGCATCGATTTCAATATAATATCCTTCAGTTCTTTCGAAAAGAGTTTACTTTAAAGTAGCAGAATTTCCTCTGATAATGGCAAAGTTTAAATTTCTTGAGATTACTTTTATTGGTATACATGGCAAATTAGGGTTAAGAATTGTCTGGGTGCATTAGAGTGCGCTATTTCTAATCCCAATGGAAGACGACATTTGGGAACTTAAGTATTTTGATTTCTTTCGCAATGTTCTTAGAAACAGAAAAAAAGGACATTCAATTGTTACTGCTGTAAATATTTTGCGAATTAAGAACAAATTTGTTTCAGATTTGAAGAAAGGTAAAGGGAAATGAAGCTTAAATATGGGGAATAAAGCTTCATTTGGATATTGAGTCTACATGAAGTACTTACTTTTAAAGAGGAGCGTATCAGTTTTAATATTTACTGGCGGGCAAGTCCGTCAGATGAGCTGTCGGCGGCCAAAATAAAATTTATAATTATTAATTTATACTTATAATACACCTGAACAATATAATTATGTCCAATTAAAATATATAAATGTGTACACCTGCAAAGAAAGAGCATAGAAACATTTCAGTACGAACAAAAATCATTTCATTCTTTCTAAGCAACAAACAATTGGTAAATAATATTTTGTTGCCAAACCAGGAAACAAAAACCTTTACACTTCAGGTTAATACTATGATATCATGGTTTAAATTTAACGTAATACACTTATACTTTCTCCCAATATCAATAAAAGAATCAACGTGGCAGTCAATTACACTAACTTAAAGCGCCAAAAGGTTCTCGCAGAAGTTATTTATTATTTAAAATGCTGACATTAACGAAACATTTTCGACATACAAGGACGTCACATGAAGTCGCGTGCTTTCTTCGACGTCAGAATATGACCTTATATAATAATAATAATAACAATAACTATATATATAAAGAAGAAAGTCTGTGTGTTTGTTCGCTAATAATACAGTCACTAAACTTTAACCAATTCTTTTCTGGATCCTGGAAAAGGTCGACGTCCATTCCCCCCCCCCCAAATGCTAAATTTATAGACATTAATTAAAAATGCTTGAAATGCTATTTTCAGCACTCAGATTTCCGAGTGGCAACAGTTTCCTGCACTGGAGATAAAAATCTGCTTTATTTCGAGACGTGTTGCCACTGCTCCCTTTCAAATCGCAGAGTTTTTTAATAAAAAAATTCCTAAGTTTTACAATGAAATAAAAATAGCATTCCCAAATATTAAATACATTATTCCTGATTCCAAAAATTCGTGAGAAGCCATTTCGACCATTCCCATCGTTGTACGACTTTAATCAGCTGAGATATTAATTAAAAACTCTCAGAACACTAATTTTCGCACTCATTTTTCCGAGTGGCAACAGTCTTGCGCGTTGGAGATAAAACTCCTTTATTTAAAAAAGTGTTGCTACTGTTCGCATACAAATTGCAGAGTTTGTTAATCAAAAATTTGTAAGTTTCACAAAATTTATATATATACACTGACTACCAATAAGTATTTGGACACCTGTGATAGAAAAGAAAAACTAACTTTATTTAAAATCAATAGTTGGTAGAGCCTCCACGAGAGGTAATTACAGCGTGGACCGTCCTGGGCATACTTTTCACAAGTCTTTGTATGACAGCTAGTAGTACATTCTTCCACTCGGCTTGGAAAAGACATAGACGTTAGTTAACCCATTTTGCACGGGTAGTGCACCCCTGAATTCGGCGATGCAACTCGTCCCAGAGGTTCTCTATAGGGTTCAGGTCTAGACTCTGAGCAGGCCAGTCCATTCGATGAACTCCATTGGCACCATACCAAGCCTTGGTTAACGTTGAAACATGACAACTGGCATTGTCGTCCTGAAAGTAACAGGGGTCCAACCCGTAAAATTGCCACAACGTAGGAAGCGCATTGTCATCCAAAATAGTGCAGTAGGCATCGGAGTTGAGCTTACTATGAATGGGGACCAAGGGGCCCAACCCATACCAGGAGAAAGATCCCCAGACCATAATTCCACCTCCGCCGAACTTGACTGTTGGCACAATGCATTCTGGCAGGAGACGTTCTCCAGGTAGACGCCAGACCCAGACCCTGCCATCCGAACGGTAAAAGGTGAACCTTGATTCGTCACTCCAAAGAACCCGTTTTCACTAATCTACGGTGCAATTTCGATGTTCTTTGCACCACATTAATCGAGCAGCGCGGTTGGACTTTGTGATCAAAGCCTTATGGCAGCAGCACGACCATGAAAACCAAGCAGATGTGCTTCCTTACGGATGGTATTCATTGAAACAATACTCCCGGATGCCTCTTGAAACTCCTCGAGGATGAGGGCCATCGGTTGGGTGCGGTTCTTCCGAATTTCTCTGGACAGCACTCGTCGGTCTCTATCTCCTAGTTTCATTGGTCTGCCGACTCTGGGCACATTCCGACAATCACTGCTCACCTTCCACTTCTTAATCACATAGGCCACTGTCGATTTTGGGTACTTCAGATCGCTAGATATGTCCCTTAAGGATCGGCCACATTTGTGATACCCGATAATTATACCTTTCTCGAAATCAGAGAGCTCCGAACTTCAAGGAATCTTGCATGTGACTAAAGCCGACGCTGTTTCCTACACGATATATACCGGCGGAGTTTGTGACGTACCTTAGGACCGCAGATATCGTCATTTGCATAGGTGTCCAAATACTTATTGGTAGTCAGTGTAGATGCCTTTCTAACTGAGACTAAATATACAGGAAGGTCTGAAAACCAGTAGATATTAAAAAATAAATTTTAAAAAAATATATATTTCAGTGAATTTACCTTTTATCATTATTCATTTAACCAAAAGATATAAATTTATGGGTTTCTTTCTTTTCTTATACTCTAATAATTGCATTGTGTCCATCAGATGATGATGTACCTTGGATTTAAAAATGTATGCCTCTTCTTTCAAAGTATCACTATCAAAAGCCAGCATTATGCTGACTTGTGAAACATTTTTTCCTAACCTTGAAGAAGAGAAAATGTTGGATTCTCTATTATTTATATAGAACAATGTTACTTTACTTTTGCTCTCCAGTTTTAGAGAAAATGGTGTAATAATCTCTCACATCCAGTATCAATACACATACAGATGCTATTTATCATCCATGAAAGTTTTTTTTTTTTTTTAATCAGCTACTGTTTAGTTTTTAAACCTTAATGTGTGTTCTGATAATGCTTTGTAAAACAGACCTTTTTTATTTTTTATAAATTTCCTGTGTTTTGTATTCCTTTAACAGCTGAGATTAAGTGTGCTTTATTCAGTTAGCTGTATAATGATCTTCCTTTAGTTTCTCACTATGCATCTTCCGATGAGTAATATTTTCTGTCTTATGAGCTGTCTGTCAGTTGGTCAAAATTCTCTGTTAGCTTTTGAGCAAATTCCACAGCTTTTGTGATCAGGAAAGCTCTAGAAATAAGGACAGATTTTATTCTTATCATTTAAAACTATACTAGCTTCAAATAAACTTTATTCTGAAAGAGCTCGCTCAACATCTCTTGATTTTCTATTCCTTTTGTGCATCCTGAATTTCTCTGAATTTCTTTGGGTGCGGTTCTCCTGAATTTCTCTGGACAGCACTCGTCGGTCTCTATCTCCTAGTTTCATTGGTCTGCCGACTCTGGGCACATTCCGACAATCACTGCTCACCTTCCACTTCTTAATCACATAGGCCACTGCGGATTTTGAGTACTTCAGATCGCTAGATATGTCCCTTAAGGATCGGCCACATTTGTGATACCCGATAATTATACCTTTCTCGAAATCAGAGAGCTCTGAACTGCGAGGCATCTTGCATGCGACTAAAGCCGATGCTGTTTCCTACACGATATATACCAGCTGAGTCCGTGACGTACCTTAGGACAGCAGGTATCGTCATTTGCATGGGTGTCCAAATACTTATTGGTAGTCACTGTATATAAAAAATAATGCCTGTCTGTGTGTTTATTTGTTCGCGTTATTTATTTCTGATCCACTATGACCCATTTGTTTTGCCACGTTTAATCGTCTAAAATTGAATATAGGTGAAATATTAGATGGAACTTGAACTTTTACGACCATTTGATTAGAATAACGAATATCATTGAAAATAGCGTGCCATTGTTGCTGATATAACGAGAAAGATTTAGTTTATTTTTCTATCGAAAATTTTTATGTGGGTTTCATAACAAATCAGACTGAAAAATGTATGAATATGAATCGTATTTTTTTGCATTGTTATTAGAAAAGGATTACAGCGGTATCGTTCTCTCTGTTGTCAGCTACATTACTTTTAATCTGACGTAACTGGTATCGGGTTCTTCCATTAGTATTTAATATTTGGCAATGTTATGTTATTTTTATTTCATATTTTGTAAAACTTACAAATTTTTTATTAACAATCTCTACGATTGGATATCGAGCAGTGGCAACACGTTTCGAAGTAAAGCAAGTTTTTACTTCCAGCCTGTGAGACTGCAGTCATTCAGAAAAATTTGAGCGAAAATTAGCGTTTTCAGAGTTTTTAATTAATATCTCGACTGACTTAAGTCGTACGAAGATGAGAATGATTGAAATGTCTTCCCACGAACTTTTGGAATCTGGGAGTACCTCTTTCGAAACGCAACTCCCCGCCGTTCCGGAAGAGATAATGCCACAAACAAACAGACAAACGAGCACAGATTTAAATAGTATAGATATTTAGGAGATGAATAGGTAACGAATTAAACACATAATATTCTAGCGCATAGCTGCCTTCCTTGAAATATGAAAACTGTGAGATTCTCGCGCCAAATACTAGGAGTTTCCATGAAGATTTAACGATCTGCGACGGCGCCATTTTAAAAGTACTTAAAAATATTTTAGTTTGTTTTATCACTCATTATTCAACTTATTGAACTATTTGTTATATGATTCTGACGTAAAATACTATATCACTATTTAATTACATACTGTAAATTTTATGTTCTTATTGGCTAATTCCATTGTAATTTTCTTACTGTTTTATTCTGAGAAAATTCTAAGTAAGAAAGGAAAGTTTTAATTTATTAAAGCACATTTAATCAAAAAATTGATTAACAATTAATTTTGAAAATTAGTAATTAATGTACATACTATTGTGTGGTTAAACTTTGTAATATATATTGATGTGAAACAAAATTAAATACAAATATTTACCGATCAGGCATTTGATTGTATCTTCATATAATCTTCTATAAATGTACAGTAGATTAAGACAATTAAGAGGAAATAAAACTGTAGACATTTTCATAAATCTACCATAAACACTGCATTAATTTAAATCAAATAAAATTTAGTAAGAAAATTTATGCTGAAGATCATTATGGGTGGAGACAAACTTAAACTGGAATATTCATAATCCCCAGTGCTCGCTATTGTGGGGTGAGTGGTGTTAGCACGTCCAGCTAGCACTGAAAAATATGTGTTCGTGCTCAAAGAGAACACATATGACATTTCATGATCCCTTGTCGCCCCTGTGAAGCTTTCCCTGCAACGTTTATTAGTTAATTTCAAAACAGGGAATCAAAATTAAAATAAACATCATACCTCATAAATATTTTATTACTTTAATGAAATTTATAAAAGTTATATTTGAATACTTTAAATACAACTTTTTCGTGGCCCAACAGACTTACATAGTTTCATACATAAATAGCTAAAAATTTTTAAAGAAAACAGAAATTTACGATTTAATTGGAAAACAGAATTATGAAGAAGAACTTTAGAGAAGAGTTTAGGAAATTGAAAAGGAATTATAACCAAAAACATCAGAATTACTACTAACCCGGTCTCTTTGTAAAAAATGTAATAAACTTTTACTTTCTCTTAATATTTGCTTCCATATCTCGCTCACAATTACATATACGCTAGACACTCAAGTCGAGGCATCTTACTTTTTGAAGATCTAAACTCGGATGAAGAAGGTTTAACCATCAAGTAGTTTTTTTAAAAACTTTATCGTTAACTTTGAAACGTGACAAACGAAACTTGTTCACTTATTCGATGCACGCATCCAAGTAAAACTCCAGGAATAAAGCGTAATAAAGAGGCTACGAGAGCAAAAATAAAAATAGCAAAGTTGTTTTTCTTCTTTTAACAAACGTGGCATTTTTTTCCTTGACTAAGAAGAAAGAAAAATTTCGATGGAAACACAATAGTTGAAGAAGCAATAATTGAGATAAACACAAGAACGTTTCTGTCCTACTAATGGCCTACTCTAAGTCTGAAAACAGAGTGAAAAAAAAACATATTTCTTTGCCAGTCTCACAATCAATACAAAAAGGAACATTTTTCTTCTCCTAATGTGAAGAAAGGAAGCAAAATCTTTTTTTTTTTCTGTTCCAGGAATATTTCGTGGAATGTAAATATAATTAAATCTGATTGTGTCATCAATACGAGTAATTATCAAATCCTCACTAGTCTTACTAATACCAAACATGGAAACAGTTTTGCAAAAGTACGGAATTCGTATTTTTACCCCAAGTTCTTCGGAAAAACGTAAAGTAAACTGTCTTCTCATATTTTTTTACTGAAATATATAAGCTTTCGTTTTGAACTCTAAAGGCACCTCACCTACCAATTAAAAATGTTTGGACCAAAAATTTAATTACTTCCGCATTGTAATTTCAAATTTCCGAAAATTAGAAAAGGTTTGTTTCAATAGCATACAGAATTAAGCTTAAATATCGCAGAATTTTTAATGCTTTTAAAATTTTGTTTAAATGGCAAAAGTCTTATATTAAGGAATACATGATTTAAAATAACTTTTAAAGTAAGAATATTATGAGAATACATTGTTTCTTTCTCTTAAAATTTGTAAGAAAAGGTAAAAATTATAATATTTTATACAAAGTAAAAAATATTTATTTGGGAGTTTCATCCCGGAGATTATTGATTATTATATATTAATAGGAAGGCTGCTACTTATATTTCTGGCTTTGGCAGCAGTAAGTGTTGTTAGGCGATCGCAGAATAATTCTAATCGAAAGTTTGTTATTTTTAATCATAACTTCTTCTGAAGATTTTGCCATTATAGCGTGATTTATGCTGTTTACATATAACTGAAAAATTCATTTCGAGTAAAAAAATGGAATCAACTCTTGAGTATTTTCGTGCAATTAGTTTTCGTAACTTTCGAAGTGGATTATAAAGACAAGAACTTTATTCCTTATACAGCGATAAAGCACCATCCTACAGCACAGTAAAAAACTCGTATAACGAATTCAATCGTTGTCGACGGTCGCTCCAGGTCGAATAATTCCGTGAAAGTCGTCCAAAATCAGTTGTTGTGCCAGAAGATGTCGATACTGCGCGTGAACTGATAAAGCAAGATCGTCATGTGACATATTGCGATATCTAGGCATCTTTTGAGCATTAGTATAACAAGCATTGATAAGGCATTACAGGAATATTTGGTCATAAAAAGGATTTGTTCACATTAGATCACACATAATCTGGCAAATGCTCAAACGAAGGCTCGTGTCGATTGGTGCTACGAAATGTTGGAAAAATACATTCAAAGTGTACCAAAGGCTGTGTATAACATCCAGACATGTGATGAATCATTGAGCTGTGCATATAAGTCCGAATAAAACAGCAGTCGATTGTATGGGCGAGCCAAATCCAACAAAAGTTGTTCGCGGAACAAGCACATCTGAGAGAATAGTTGCTTCTATTTTCGGCATTACCGGTCATGTGGAGACACTGGCGTTAGAGCAACTCAGCACGGTCAATTCCGAATGGTACACGACCATTTTTTTGCCAGAAGTCATCGAAGAAATTCGAGGAAAGCAGAAGAGGCGAACCATTTTTCACCATGACAATGCGAGGTCTTACACATCGGCTCAAACAAATGAATTTTTGATGGGTCAAACCATCGAACTGATGACTCATCCGCCGTACAGCGCTGATTTGGCTTTTTTATTCCCGTACATAAAATGTAAATTACGTGTTCGGCGATTTGCAACACCCGAAGAAGCGGTTGATATATTCAGACGCATGTTTTGGAGTTACCTCAAACGAAGCGGAAAAAGCGCTTCGAAAATTGGTTCAAACGCATGCAAAAGTGTATTGAACTTCATGGAGAATATTTCGAAAAAGAATAAAACGGATTTCGTTCATAAATATTTGTTTTTTTCCTTATTGGGCCAGAAATATAAAAAGATGATTATCATTATTCATTGAACGTGATAAATTCAAATAACATTGGTCAACATACTATTTGAAATAGTCGGAGATCTCGGGTCTTCATGAATGAAAATGTATGCTAAAGCTCTGATAATATTGTTACGAAATGTCAAGGCGCGGTAAGATGGCTTCCCGCAAAGCAGTTTTAGGGTTGCCATAAAATGGCAAAAAAAGGCATGGTTGCCACATTTGGCGAGAAATCGCCCATTTGGCGACAAAATCGGCGATATACCATGGACGGATGGAGAACCTTCTGGAACGAATTCTTACCGGTTTAGCCCAGAATGTTCTCGAACGCAAGCCGAAAGCTATATAAACCCTGCTGGCCCGCAGTCAGTTAGTGTGTAAGTGCCTCGGCTAGCGAGCTGATAGTCAGTATCGAGTTGGTGTCTCGTCTAACGAGTCAATCCCTGCGGAGTCGATCGCGTTGACAGCCGGGCAGCGAGTGCACCGAAAGAATCTCGTAGTGTATCGTGGTTAGTGCATCGTCGAGAGAGCGTGTTGAGCTCCGGGAACGACTGAATCGAAGAGTCAGGAGCTGTGCTCTGCGTGTGGTCGAGTGCATCGCGAGCTGTAGCGTGGAGAGTACGTGGAGTTCCGAGAACGACCAAGCAGAGTCGGGAGCTGTACTCTGGTGCTTTGCAGTGAAGCTGTCTCCACCGTGATAGCCTGATAACCTGGAGGCGGTGTCGCTGATCGTGTCAGCGTGTTTATAGTAGATTATCGACGACTGTAAACGTGTTTTGGAGCTGTCCTGACAATACTGGCTAATAAAGTGTGTTGCGATACTTCGTCAAGTAGTGTCGTCGTTATTCACTCTAAATCCACACGAATACCGTACGAACATAACAATTGGTGTCAGAAGAAAGAAAAACGCAACAATATGGTACTTGCATTCAGCAAGAAGTTGCTAACAAAACATCGATGACAGATTTAATAGTATTAAAAATACATAACTTATCTTTCTCACGAGCGGTTAGAGTGAGTATACTAAAATGAATGGAAATTGTTAAATGCTGTAATGGATATTTACAAAACATTTCGGACTAAAATAATTTCAAACATAAACATTTCTTCGCTACTTTAAGTTAAAACTATTTAGTAAGCTTAGATGTTTTAGTTTCTCAGTATAAGAGGCATTCTAAATTTCAAAAGTCTCCTTAATTTTTAAAAAAGGAGTTTCAAAAACATTTCCTTTAAAAGTAAACATTTGCCGGAATTAAAAAGAACATAAAATTAGCTCACGCTCTCAGCAATTTCGTGAAATTCCAGGCATTATTTCTCAGTTAATTAAGACTGAATTAAAATGAATTAAACGACAGTTTAATATTTAAACAAAAAGTAACTCAAATGGATAAAAATTAAAGGTTGTTTTTTAAATGAAGAATATTGAAAGCAATAAAAAGCATAAATATATCCCACTTTAAAAAAAATAAGCAGGCTGCCCAGACGGTATAATGGTTAGGGAAGCCGACTGCGATACGGAAGGGCCCGGATTCCGACATTCCACTCCTTGACATCCCTAATATACTCTATCGGGCTGAGATTAGGCGTTTTAGGACGACAGGACATAACTGGAAACAATCTTTATGCTCCTTGAACCATTCCAATATGATTCGGGTCTTGCGGCATGGGACGTTGTTCTGCTGAAAGATTTCATTTCCAGTTGGGAAGACAGATGCCATGTAAGGGTGCATCTGATCCGCAATCATGGAGGTGGTTACTTCCTTAATGTCCGCAATTATGTTACGCAGGTTTCATGGTCTGCTCTACCACAACTAGGGATCCCAGCGCCGCCCATGAAAACATCGAACAAAGCGTAATACCACTACCACCAGCCTCAGTATGACTTGCTGTACGGGGGGCGATTGTTCGCCTGGAAGATGGAGTACCCTGATACGACCATCGACGTTATAAATGAGAAATCGTGATTCCTCTTACTAGGCAACTGCCTTCCAGTTATCCATGGTCCAGTCTGGATTTTCCGGCCCACTGTGGACATAGTTGACAATTGACGTTTGGTCAATAGAGTCACACGAGAGGGACGTTTGCTGCGTAGTCCCATATTCAACAGTGTCCGCTGAAATGTGTGTTCCGAAATTTGTTTCGATGGTAACGTATTTTAAAAATAAATAGTGTCGAAGGAAAGTTTTTAATTGATATATGTCATTCTACATCACTCTTTGTCTATTGAAATACCTAGCCTAAGATATATATTGTGTTTTGGAAACTTAACCGCAATCCTAGTCCTACCAGCGGCCGAGCGGTAAAATCGCTGAACACTGGTAGTTCAATCCGAGGTTCAAATCCCGCAAACGGCCCTTGGCTGCATGGGAGTTTTCGTAGATTTTCCACATGTGTAACTTGTATACGAGCCAGTTTACCTTAGAAAGTCCTCCACGAAAGCATCCTTTCCTTGGGGCAGAGAGCCTTCTAGGGTTTTGCTATAAGCAAATAAACCAAACTGATGTTACCACAGCTTATATGAATAAAGACGAAAGTATATTTTCTATCTTGAAGAATGAAGTTGCCGCATATATCATTCTAGAGAAAACTGTTTGGCGCGTGTTGTCATATTACGGTTGGTTATTTGAATATCGTGAAGCATACAAGATATACCTGCCTAAGGGGAGGTTTTCTTTCGTAAAGAATTTATCGAAGGAACCCGGCTCAGTATCTATTTATGCAAATTAGGAAACTAGGAAAGTGTTCACTCCAACTCATTGGTCGGGCTTCAAATCCGAGTCGAACTACCAGTGTTCAGCGTCTTAACCATTTAGGAGCTGATGGGCTATTATACAGCGGCAAGGCTCCGAGCATTTCAGCCATGGTGACGGAATTTTTAAATTGTGAATTACTATTTAAGTGTGAATTTAAAATATGAATTACTATTTAAATGTGAATTTAAATTATGAATTACTGTTATTCAATTTTTTTTTCAAATTCTGTTCAGAAAATGAATCTCAAGGCACAAAGTTTACTACTGTATTTCACTCTTCAAATTTTATTTGTATTTTTACAAATAAATTTACGTGTAATTTAAAAACCTTAAACCATAATAAAAACCTTACATAAAATTTCTTTTTTATTATATGAAAATTTTTATTTATTTAAAAGTTTTAACATTCAGTATTTTTCCTTCTTTTTATTCCTATTTGAAGAATTTTAGATATATGAAATTCAAAAGATTCGACAGAGTTTCAGGATTAGGATTCAGGGTCAAAGAAATTTCAGATATTACTCACCTGCAGATTTTTCAGATGAAAACTGGATATTCAAGATGTTCTTAGGGCTGTTCAAGAAGACTTGATATGCGTCATCAGCACATCTTAATTACGCAGATTTGAAAAATAAATAACATACATGATAACAGCATCATAGAACGTGTGATGCAACTAGAAAAAATTATGCCAGAATATCAACTTCGTCAAAAAAACTCCAAGAAGAACAACGTAAACGAAGTTTCATGACCTAAGTATAACCGAGTGGCAGAATAAACGGGATGATTCACTCACATTTAATCAAAATATTTTACAGATTATGCATTTCAGATAAATATTTGATTCAAATTTCTGCTAATCATGGAAACTTTTCTATGTATTCTGGAAAATTTTATTTTAAATATCATGTTTGCCCGCGTTATAAGTTGGATTCCATTACTAATATACTACTATGTTACATTATAATAATTAATATTATTTTACATCCTCACGGACTGGTTTACGTTTAACAGTTGATAACTTCATAGCCTATGAACGAAAAACCAAACTGGAATGTTATTAGCAGGCACAAGTACGACATACTGAATATATTTACGTGTTTACCTACATAGCGAGTTTGACACATTCTTCCACATTGTAAAATATCAGATTCATATTCAGCATTAGAGAATAATTTATGATACTATATTCCAGTAATTTCATTTCACTCAACAAATTCGGAAGTTGATCACAAAAATATTATAAATCATCGTTATTCACATCTTTGGAACTATCCTAAAATATAATTAAAGAAAATAAGATCACACTTGCTTCTAATTCGAGTCAACAAGAGCATAACTGCCTAAAATCCTTCATTTTCTAAGCCAAATATTGCGTTTATATACACACTTTATTTTCGTTATTATACTTGCAGCTGTTCTAAACAACACATTTCATTCGCGCGTTGGAAAATAGTGACTGAAGTCACGTGACTGTCTATCGAGAGGCCGGAACATTCTTCTCACACCTCAAGAGGTAGGACCAGCTTCGCCTGGTTTCGACACCAAATAATGCGTTTATATCGACATTTTATTTCCGCTATTATGTGTGGAACTGTTCTGAACATAAACATTTGGTTCTTACAGTTTTATCCTGCCAGATCCTAAATTTAAATCAAATTCCATGCGTAGGAAAAATCGCGAATAACGTTACGTGACTGTCTATCGAGAGGTTGGAACAAGATTCTACTATACTTTAAAGCATACGGAAAAATATCTTCCTGTGATTATCGCAATTAATAATCAAATAACTTCACAAGAAGACCTTCACAAGAAGAAGTATGTCTGACATAATAAATTACCTGGCAGTACACTGATGTTGCATATTAGTCGAAGACTGAAGAATTTTGCTGTTTGTGCACAGTGTATATATGTAATAAAAATAAGCAAAAATAGTGCTAAGGGAACGAACCTTTTGACGAAAAGAGATTTCTAGCAGTCATTACAGTAGTTGAAATATTTAGAATACACTCTCAACATATTTAACAGATGTTTAAAGAACTATTGCTAATTAAGTTAGTAATTTATTAAAGATTTATTTTCTTATTTTTTATTTTTACACACACTATATATATATTATTAATTCTACAACTCCATTTTTTTTGTTTCTCTGACATCTAGTATTCATACGATTCCGAATATATTTTGGAAGACTTACCCTGGGTATAGCTTAAATAGTTGGTTTCGAACGTTGATGATGCTGTCAGAAACCTGAAAGTAAGGTTTGGTAACTGCGCATCGCTTTCTCTATGACAATTTCTGTGTTAACCCTGGTAACCTTTTATGGAGTGACAATTTGTATCCGCTCCTGTTATTTTCATTTGAAAGTCTGGGTGAAAACAAAAATTCATTTGAAATTTCTACAATATACCAGTTTGAAATCACGAGTGCTTAAAATAGAATATGTAGGCATTTGGATTATCGTAAATATACGAAATCAGTTTGGAAGGATCGTATTTAAAAGCTAAAAATTTAGATGGCAACACTCCAGTAAATCTGATTTTAACAAAAGTTTCCCGCCACCGCAAATATCGCCTGTGCAAATAGTTTGCGTTTTCATTTTTAATCATATTTTGTAAAACGAATTTCGAAATTTGAAAGTAAGAGACTTCCTTTAGAACGCTGTGTTAAATTTATATAAAAAAAAAACATCGTTAAGTAAAAGGTGTCTAAGTAAAAGGTATCATGCTACTCCCAGATTAGAACCGTCGTTTACTTCCAGAGCTGTTGCAAAAAGTCATCTACAGAATATTAGCAAATCATGTGTACAGCTTTTGGTACTAATGTTGTATCATATGACACTGTGAAGGTTTCGTGCCGAAAATTCAAAAACAAGGACTATGACATTCAAGAAGCAGAGTGCTCTGGCCGGCCTACCGGTGTTGATGAGGCCCGCCTGCGAGAACTTGTAGAAGAAGACCAATATGTCACAACTCCAGAGCTTGCTGAGGAGTTAGACGATAGTACCATGTCCATTAGTCGTGCTATGGGTAGCATAAACTTGACATATAAGTTCAATCGCTGGATGCCGCATGAGCTGACTTAAGCAGATAAGGACGGATGTGTTTGGGGCCTGCACTCGCTCGAATACCAACGCAAGTACAAAATTCTGGACCTAATCGGAGGCCCACCAGCGGCCGAGGGGTAAAGTCCCTGAACATTGGTAGTTCGGTCCGAGATTCGAATCCCGCGAACGGGCTGGTTGCATGGGTGTTTTCGTGGTTTTCCCCATGTGTAGCGTGTATACGAGCCAGTTCCCCTTAGAAAGTCCTCCACGAAGGCATCTCTCCTCTTAGGCAGATAGCCCTAGTCTGCTTTGCCATAATTAAATACACCACACCACACTGGACCGAATCGCCACTTGTGATGAAAAGTGGGTTTACGTCATCAACACAGGCCGGAAAGGGGGCTGGTCTGCGCCCGGGCAGTCCGTTGGCAGTGACTTCGTGGTGTAATAGCCAGTACACTCGGAGCGTATTCGAGAGGTCCGCGGCTCGAGTCCCGTCGAAGGAATTGCTTTTCATCTCTCTTGCTTTCAGAAAGATATCTAATGTCTCTACAACTTCATTACACTGATTAGATTTTCAGCTGACAGGAAAATGGTTACGTAATTATCTAATATGAAAAATGAAAATTAAAATTAGAAAAATGAAAATTAGCAACCGCCTTCGCCGGGAATCGAACCACGCACCTCTGGAATACCAGACCAGCGTGCAGAACCACTACACCACGAAGGCGAACTAGGAAAGCGGGATGAGGGATACCTTATATACTCCTCCTTTTAAAGGGCGACTGGGGTTTTTAGGGGACCCAATCGCCAAATCCTGGGTGTGGAGAGTCATCATCCACAACCCTTTTAGTTCGGGCGCCACTAAAAGGGTGAATACATCAGCTCGTGTTTCAATACACAAGAGAATACATCAGCTCGTATTTCTCATATTTTGTGAATGCTTATTTTCATTTGATCATTCTCAGAAGAAGAAGGAGGAGGAAAACATGGCTCAGTTCATAAAACGAGGCCTTTTCGCTAGATGGTACTTAGCGGTTTCTTTGTTTTAAACAGAATACAGAAACAAGACTCTCCTCACTTTTTGCCACCAAATGTTTTTTCTGTGACAAAATAAGTTAAAATTAATTACCACTAACCTTAGAATAATTAGGAGGAATGTAATTATTTTTTGTTCTTTTTACTCAGAACTAAAATACTTTACAAATATCTTCCCGAAGTCCAAAATGGCTTAAGTATGTAAAATGACTTTCCTTTAAAAGAAGTCATAAAAACACTTAATTTTATGTCATTTAGTTGTGTAATTGTAAAATAATTAGTTTCATTTTGGGGGAAAAAAACGTTTAGAGTACTTTTAACGAAGGTTTGAGAAAAAGGAACAAGAGGCTAAATTTAAATCAATGCCTCATTGTTGATGATGGGCTCTTAAGTAAGACTTTTTCGAATAGTAGCTAAAATTAAACGTATTTGGAGCCGCTGAAACATTTGAAAACATGTGCTTAATTCCGAAATTTTAAGGGAAACGAGCAAAAGGAAAAACCTGGCATAGCATTACCGATACAGTTATCCACAGGGTAAGGGTAATAAGAGTTTAGAAATTTCCCACTTTTCTAAAATGTGATATAGACTTCTAACTTCCTCTGGTGCTAAAAATTATTGTCTTTTAGAAACTTACATTTCTCATTCCTTTGTAAGTATATTATTAAGTTAGTCCCGGCAGAACTTTCAGCCACTGACATAAGGCAACGGATTAGAGCTGTGGTCTCCAATTTGGTATATGCTATTTTTGGAAGTGGCTGTTTTGTCTTTCAGAAATAAAACATAAAGGAACAAGTAATCATGTCAGTAAGATTACTAAATCTTTGAATATAATGCCATAATCCTGTCAATAGAATTGTTAAATAAGGTGAGGTTAAAAATATGAAAATAAAAAAAAAACACCCAAAGCTTTTCAGATTCTATATTACGACAAAAGGCGCCTTTTTTTAACAGTTTGTGTGTTAACGTTATTTATTAAATATCATATTCTTCGCAATTAAACCGTAAAATTCAATTCAACGGTAATTTCACAGAAAAAAATAAATAAAAAATAAAAATAAAATCTGAAAGCTTTCAGATTTGACATTACGGCCAAAGGGGCGTTTTTTAACGTTATGAGTGCTATCTTTATTTATTTAATATCATGGTCTTTTCATTTAAACTATAAAATTCAATTCAACAGCAATATCGCATGAGCATATCTTTAGAATTTACGATACACACGCGCCTGAGATAAAAATACTCTTTTTTTCTTCGTACAGTATTGCCGTTGCTCGCTTTGAAATCGTCAGATTAGTTAATCAAAAATTCGTTAAAGTGTTACAAAATAGGAAATCGATACTAAAACAAATTTCATATTCCGGCCTCCAGATGCCCATATTCCATGGAAGATTACATTATTCAAAATTGCATGGTTCTAGGTACCGTTTTTTGTATCCCAATGCGAGGAACATGCATACATTAATGCAGATTCTTCATTATTTAATTTTTTTAAATATAACACATTGCTCTAATATTTGGTGGCAACAACTTGAAAAGTGAACCGAAATTTACAGTGAACCAAAGCAAAATGCCAAAACGAACTCTTCTGGGCTAACGCCGTTTGGGTTAATAATTGAAGAAGAGCCTATCTTTAGAATTTCCGATGTACAGTCTCGCGCGCTGAAGATAATTCTTTTCCCCGTGCAATGTTGCCATTGCTCTTTTTGAAATCGCCTTGTCTGTTAATCAAAATTCGGTAAATTGTTACAAAATATGAAATAAATAATAAAACAAATTTCAAATTCCAAATTCGGGCTTCCAGATGCCCATATTCGGGCGGAAACCTACGTTATTAAAAATCTGATAGCTCTAGGTACCGTTGTTATAACATAATGTGAGAAACATGCATACATTCGTGCAGATTCTTCATTATTTAATTTCTTTAAATATAATGCAGAGTTCTAATACTTAGTGGCAACAACTTGAAAAGTGAAACGTCGTTTATAGTGAACCAACGCAAAATTGCAATTTCGGTACCGAAAGCGTGGCCGTGCTGCTTGTTTCGTATTTGTGTAACTGAAGTCAGTTTAATTAACGTATTTCATATGTTCTCAGTTTCCTATATTTCTTTGAAAAGTTATGCAGAAAGCTTTTATATTCAACTCTAAACGCACGATATGTCAGAAAAGTCTTCGATAATTATCTGAAGCTTTAACCATATATTGCTCTTTATTTTCTCTTTATTCCCCATACTGCTCTTTTTAATGCACCCAAATAATCGATCTTCAAATCTAACGTAGGAGTGCAAATTATTTTGTTGATACGCCACCGGAGAATAATTAATAGATAGAAAGAGTTCTTTCAGAAATAAGAAATATCACTAGGGATCACTTATTTGATCTTTTTGTTCTTTTCGCTTAATTGCTACTCACGAGTCGGAAACATGAAACAACAAAAAAGTGAAATTTTGTTGAAATGAACGATTTTGATTTGATTTCTATAATTGATTTTCCCGATCTATTACAAACTGGAAATTCCAATAACCTCTGCATTACTTAAATGCGATGTAGGTAAACGGAACTTCCCAAGAAAGCTATTTTAATGAAAGTAATTAGGAAATACGAAAACGAAAAGTTGACTTTATTTGGGAGGAACAGCAATTCCGACTATAGAATTGCCTCCCGCCCTCTTCAATGACTCCTTCTCCCCTCTTCCATTTTAATTGTCTTTGATACCACAGCCTATTAGAAAGGGGTGGGGGAAACTAATTAAAAAAATCTGCGTTTTATGCACACGCTTTGACTAGTGTATTTTTTAATACTAGCTTCGAAGATGATTTTTGGGTGTTAATTACAGAATTTCTCTTCGCTTAAATGGCCGAATATATCGCCAGCAATTAAGCAAATTGAAAGAAAAAAGAAATGGAAAAGTCTTTTTAAAAGGCACTTTTTGTGCTTTTTATATTTTAATAAATTGTAGATTTAGTTTTTATTTTGACTTGCATTTATTATATACTGATAGACAGAAACACGCGAAAGAGAAAAATGCTGATTTTATTCTATATTTCGTTCTATTTCACAGCATTTGGGAAGATTTTAGGTTGCAGATTACTTTTCGAGAGATATTTTAGAACAACTTTCGCTTACTGTGTTGAGATAAGTTATTAAAATATGACGATTACAGTAATGATATTCAAATATTCTAGTGTATTATTAATCTATTATATTATTAATTAAAATCATTCTATCATATTATTAAACTAAAATTTTTCTCTTCTATTATTAATTAAAAATAATCTATTAACGTATATTGCTATATTTATTTATTATTCTATCATATTATTCTATCATTGAATATAATATTAAAGAACATGAATGCTGAGAAATGCATTGACCTATTTGTTTTACAAATAATGTTTAAGATATCCGAGAACAAAACAATAAATTCCTTTTTTTCAGACTTTAGTTGCTGTTAATATCATATTAATTGAATACACACTTTTGTAAAAAAATTGAAGCACGATGAAGGAAAGGGTTGTTTTTGATGAAACTGAATATGTGCATAGCTCATACAAAGATGACAAAATGATTAAAAAATTAAGGTCATAGTACTTGTTCACGACTCACAATCGCACATTGAGTGTTCAAATTAGTAGTTCATCGAACCGCTCCTGGCGACAATGTATACTTGAATTCGTCGAAGCAAGGAGTGGTAGAGGTTCCTAATGTCATCCTGTGACACATTCTGCCAGGCATCAGTTGTCGCTCCTGATCTGCGATATTTTGTGATGCCCGAATTTGGCGGCCTACTATGTCCCAAACATACTCGATTGGTGAAAGGTCTGGTGACCTTGCTGGCTAAGGAAGAGTATCAACCGCACGGAGACAGTCCAGAGATATGCAAGAGGTATGTGGCCTGGCATTATCTTGTCGGAAAAGTTGGAAAATGGTCCAAGGCTGACGTGCCATGAAGGGTAATGCAACCAGCCGCAGGATGGTATCAACATATATTTGAACTGTTAAAGATGTACGGTGGATGAATAAAGATGACCTGCTGTCATACGAAACAGCTCCAGACACCATCACACTAGGCGTAGGAGCTGCCTTTGTTGTTTTTTACTACGGAACTGAGGTGGATTATAGAATGTTTAAGTTGAACATATATAATTCAGTTTTCCAGGCAGAAAATGAAGCGTTCAAACAAGCCTTATTATGGATTAAAAATATCTTGTTTATACCCAAGTCTGGAAATATTTACACTGACTGCCTGTCACTTCTCCATGCGCTCTCCCGCCCAGACAATTTCAATCCATTAATTGTCGAAATTAAGATTCATTTAGAAACTTTGAGTTCATATTTAAATATTAAGCTACATTGGGTTAAAGCCCATATAGGCTTTATTGGTAATGAGAGGGCCGACAGCCTGGCCAAGCAGGTGGTCTCAAATATCAGTGCAATAGATATTGAAGTAACAGGTTCGAAGAAAATTGCAATTCAAAGAATGAAATTTTACGTTAACAAATGGAAAATACAGTGGTTCTCTTCACCTAAAAACAAAGGATTTATGGAACTAATTAAAATCACAAATAAAATGAAATGTATGAACAATATTGATGTTAATCAGGTCTTAACTGGATATGGTAGGTTTCCGTTCTATTTCAACCGGTTTAATCTGCAGGAAAATAAATTACGTAATAGTTGTCAAGTTGATGGTGATGCTAGGCATTTCGTGGTTGATTGTAGTTTAACAGCCCCTATTAGACAGATTTTTAACATTACTGATTTTAATGTAAGTGTCATTAATTTTAAAGTTTTTAAATCATACTCTATTGCTCTAATGAAGTTTATGAATGAAAATAGGGCGCTAGTAGGAATCTTCTGTTAAAATTGAATTTTGTATTTATATGGGTTTTGGATATCTGTGGTGTTCTATGTTGTGAATTTGTGTTTATGGATTTTTGTTTGTTTGTTTGTTAGTCTGTAATTTTGTGCTAGATCTGCTTAATTAGTTTTGATTTAGTATTTTTGTTTGTTGTTTGGGGATGGCTGGGTTACTGTCTGCCCTCGCTTGTGGAGATACGGGGCTCCTTCTTTTGAGCTATGGGGACACTCGTGTCCAGGTGGGCTGAAGGGAGCCTCCAATTCTTACAATTCTTAAACCATCACATTAGAGGTTATGGTTGTATGTCTTCGTAAATTAAAGGCTGACAAAAACAAAGGCTGACAAAAACAAAGGCTTCGTAAAACAACCACTTGCCCGGTCCTCTCCAGACACGAATAGGTCGTCATCTGTTTCAAGAGTGAAGCGGGATTAATCGCTGAACACTAAACGATGCCAGTCTGATGACAGTCGTGATGATACGCTGCGACACCACTCCAGACGACTCCGCCGATGTTGTGGGGTCAAAGGCAAACGTCTTAAAGGCCTCTGTGAGCGTAACCCGGCCTCAGAGAAGCGCTGTGAGATGGTAGACGGTTTTACGGGAGGTAAAGATGTGGCTGTAGTGCGTTAAATAGTCGACAATGATACCGTTGGGGCGATTCGGGCCTGGCAAACAATCATCCTATCTTGTCTCGCATTTGTGCTCCTTGGCCTTCCAGAGCCTTCATTTCGTCGGCAATTTCCTTGTAGCAACCATTGCTGCGAACATCTTTGCACAGCAGTGTCTGTACGCTGCAGGTGGCGGCTTATTGATCGGTTTGACGACCCAGCTTCACGCAACCCTACAATGCGACCAAGTTAGAAGTCGTTTAGTTGTCTGTAAGGTCTTTGATATCTTCGTAATGGCATCTTTAATTGCTTCTTTACGGAATTAGAATGGCAGCAACAAAAAAAAAAGATAAATTTTCCGCCTCTGTTACTGGTTTTATACTTTGTGAATTTCACACTAGAAATGCGCGCTATGAGCTATGATCGCAATTCCTGTTCATTTGCCTTGAAACTTTGATCTTTTGCATGTTCGATCAAGATGTTTTTGCATACCAAATTTCGTCAGGATCGCAAAAGTCCTTCTTGGTGCTTCGATGTTTTTGCAAAACAGTGTATATATAAATTTAACATTTTTGTTACATGTTTAACATTTATCCTTCCTGATGATAAGTTTAATCTTAAAATACCATATTTCTCTGTAATGAAGTTGAAAACAAAATTTAATGTCACGTTTCTTTATAATGAAGTAACATTTTGTTGCACAAAAGTACGAAATTTCGAGCATTTTTAATCATGATAACTGTACTATATTTAGATAAAGAGGCTATTCGTACATTTTTTAGACGATTTTCATTGTATTTATAGAAGTATTTTACCTAAACCTTTTGTATTTTAAATGTTCCATTTAATAAACCTTGTTCTGCACGATCTTTCTCCCCCATAATTTCGAAGACAATAAAGCCATTTTTAGTATCGGAAGAGGTATTTTATCCCATTAGCTCTCGAATAGCTTTCCGAAGCCCAAGGAGGTTGTAGGCCGACGTTTGGACAATCCCCTTTTTAAAAGTCCAAAAGCGCAAAAATATGTTGCTGGTAGATCAGAATGTTTAGTATTAAAATGTAGGGATATAAGTGAAGGGTATGGCCTCGATACCCGTATTTTGTTCCATTTTTTCCAGGAAGCTAACAGCAGATACTGACTTGTTGTTGATTTCTTTGTCTTGACGCAGTTCTACTGATTGATCACAATGTGTGTAAAGAGCAGGTATTTCGTATTTGAAAATTGGGTATAAAATATGTTCCTGATAATATGTGGAGTTGATCTCAACAGTTTTCTGCACTCTCTTTAATTTTTATTTGTCGTTATATCAAAACCCACCAACAATCATAAATCCCTTTTAAAAACGTTCTTTAGATTCTTTGAACCATGATGTAAGATTGTTTTCTTCTCTTTGATGATAATAAATGGATAACGTTTCATTGCAGTCATTTAAATATACCCAAGATTCATCTATTATGAGAACATTTTTCGATTTTAGTTGGAGTAATTGTTTCGCATAGAAAATTCTGCAGCGCGTTTTTCTTTAGGCGATATGCCGTGGAGAAGACAACGCACATTACGTTTTTCGCCTTTTTAAGATTAAAATCAGCTTTACTGACTTTGTTTATAGACTACACACATTAAATAAACTATTTGAATGTTTTGAATATTATCCGAACTTAGATATTCTTACATTAGGCATTACCTAAAATTGTATACGAATTAACGATGGCTCCAAGTTTCTCTTAGGGCTTGGATTCGGTTTGAATGTTTAATAATTTGGCGTGTTTATAGAAAGACTTGGTCTGGTTTGGTTTACTTAATTATGGCAAAGCACACGAAGGGGATGGCTGCCTTCGTGGAGGAACCTTTAAGGGAAAGTGGTTCGAATATACGTTACACATGGTAAAAATCACAAAAACGCCCATGCAGCCAGGTCGTTCGCCGGAATTTGAGCCCCGGACCGAACTACCAATGTAAAGCGACTTTACCACTCAACCGCTGGTAGGCGTTTATAGAAAGTAAGCACGTCAATACGAGAAGTTGGCAGTACAGAAATTAATATATGAGACATTTGTATTTCATTTCACGTGATTTTCTGGATCAAAGCTGGAACTGAGCTTCGATAGATAATTCTCTGTGTTTTGTCTTAACTAAATTATCTGATACGCTCTGATGTCATTATCAGTAAAGTGTATGTCACTGATGCTAAATCATTGGTTTGTTTTTGCTTTTATGACCATTGCTTCATTTGACATTGTTGCTTCATCAACAGCCAGTTAAAAAGCTTCTTCATTAACAACATCGTTCTTTGATGACTCTGACTAAATGTATGACTGAAAAGAGCAAATTTAGGTAATAATTCATTTTTCTGGGAGCTTTCAACAACAGTTACGCTCATTAACTTAAGTTGAATTTAATGAATATAGAAGTACACCTTACGCAAAAAGGGGTGGGGGCAATTTTACATCTCCCATTCTATTGTGCCGATTGACGAAATTTAACTTGCATTTTTCATGTCTCGAAAGCGCGACTTAGATAATCTGAAACCTTTCTGAATTTTAATTTTTGGCATTGAAGTGTGCTTGCTTTCGTAGTGTGAATTAGCGTCATTACAAAGCTGTTCAACAGAAGATTTCAGGCTCTTCTTCCTACCAGATATATGTATTATAATTTATTGTTTAATATCATGACTCAAGATAAAAACTAATAAGTTCATTACATTATACATTAAAATCATTTACTTGAATTAATATTGAAGTCCAAAAGTTGAGATCCGTAAAAATCTTTAATCGTTCATCATCTAGTATTTGATAATAAATGGGAGAAAAGCGTTTTGTTTAATTTGCATTTCGTATTATTCTTTTATTACTGCCAAGAGGAGAATCATTTACTCGAACATGCATTGTGTAATTTTTAAAGCATATATTAAGAATAAAGTCATTAAGACAAATTATTTGTTAGTATACTTATATTAATGATGACTTTGGAAAAAATATTTGGAATCTCGCGTGATTAATAGTTTAGTGGCACAAAATGCATTTCTCATTTTAATGCAGTTTCATTTTTTTGCTGTATTTCCTTTTCAAGCTTTTGTGATATTTTCACTTTTTCTGTTATAGAAAAAAAGATTTAATCTTTCTACTAGATTTAAAACTTCTATAATTACGCTTTCATTTTCCAGCTGATAAATTTTTATGTAGTGATCGTTGTTAAGATTTCTTCCCTGATCTTCCCAGCATCTTTCATTTAAATGCTTTACTTCATTAAGGATCTAAACATTATGGATCATTCGTTACGGATCTAAACATAATTTAAACTAGTCAGAGTATGCAATGAAGATTTAGTTGAACTGAAAATGCAAAATATCTTGTGTGTTTCGTCTTGCATATTTTGGACCTAGTGAGAAATTCTCATATTTGATGTTTTGGATGCAGTAAGATGTAAGAGATTCATTGCAGCTAGAAGGTACACCTTGCGCAAAAAGAAAATGGGGCAGTTCTATATCTCCCGTTCTAGTACTTGAATGGACCGACTTATAAAATTTAACTTGCAGTTTTTTATGTCTCGAAACCGCGACTTAGGATATATATTAGATTTACATATGCTCTAATTTAGGTACTGTGACACAAAATCGGACTCTTTGTGAAATGAGAAACCGATGTTTTTTTACATATTTCGAATCTACGAGTTTTAAAAAGTTAACTTTAAAAATTTTAGCACCTCAATGTTAATTGAATTTGGTATACGTGTATTAATATCTCTTTTTTAATAAATTTACTTTATTTCTCCTTTCGCAATTCGAAATTTAAGTTCAATCCAAATAAAAATCACAGATATTTTCTGATTTACTTTAAGAATTTATAACTTTTAGTAATTGCATATAAATTATTCGAAAACAATTTTTTAATCATAACCTATACCGTCAGCTTAAAGTACGTGCATACCTGGAAAAACTTTCAAAATTTCCAAAGATAGATGTGAATTTATATATTTGTGTTTTTCGAAATTTCGTATAATTGTTAATTTAGAAGTCAAACAACAAAAATCAGACGGATGATGGTTCGGTAAAACCATCGAAACTAGTCCTGTGAAAATTTGAAAATATGACGCTGATTTTTGCTGTTTGATTTCTAAATTAATATTTGTTCGGCGTGTTATTGTATCGTATGTAATTACTTTAAGTGACAATAACTCCTTATGTGCTTTACACACTATGATAAATTTATTTTAAACGATGAAAGATGAACTTTTTTCCCGCTCGTGCACAATGGAAAAAGGTCGTGTAAAAAAATAGGTTACTATAAATTAAGAATTTCGTCATGTGAATTAGTTTTTGCAATGTAAAAAAAAGTGCGCGGAGGTAAATTTTCAAATATCTCGGTTAGTGTCTCACCAAATTTTACAAAATTCAATGCATAATTTGGGTCGCATCGAAAAACTTCGGTATGTCATTCAGAAGGATAAGGATAAGGAACGGGGGACGTGGGCACTATGCCTCTACCATACGGTTAATTAGTATAGCACCACGCCCACCATGATCTAGAGAACCCTTAAGACAACACTAATTCAAATACGTGAGTACATAATTGAAAATGAATGATTGATTACAAACAATTGTGGTATACCTTGGCAGTAAAACTGTTGCATTTGTGTAAGAAACAGGTTACGATACATTTAACATAATACGATGTAGTTAAGAAATGATATGTGTTATTGCATAAGACTTTTAACAAGTGATATATAATTATACTTAATACATGACACAGCGCGAGGGTAAACTCCTGAGGAGAAGCCAAACACATAACTATAGAGAGATTATAATATGATAAAAATACGATACAGTACGATAAAAATCCCGTATAGGATGACAAAAATACAGTAGTTTACAGCAGATTACAGTAATGATGAATACAAAAGTATGGACTAATATGTTTCCGGTAAAATACATTGAAAATATTATGCCAGTTAAAAATAGATGTGCATATGATATGATACAGTTCAAACAGTTGTAGTATACCTTGGAAATAAAGAATTGTTGCATTTGTGTAAATAACAAATTACGATACATTTAACAAAAAGAACAATGCTATTTATAAAACTAATATATATCTTAAGTCGCGCTTTGAGACATAAAAAGCACAAGTTCAGTTTCGTTAATCGGTCCATTAAAACGGCAGTATAGAACTGTCCTTTTTTTGTGCAGAGTGTGCATAAAAATAGATAAAAAGTGAGAGTCACTAAAACTGAAGCAGGTTTTCTAAACATTCTGCATTTAACAACATATTCGTCTTTGGAATTCTACGTCACAGAAAGTGCCTCTTGGTAGAAAACCTTAGTAACCACTTGAGAGAACACTCATTAAAATGTTCATTGATTATTCTTCCCCATCATCACGATTCAAAAGTAGAGTGCAATTATTAGGTTGTTCTTGCTTGCAAAAAACGGTTTCAAGTAATTGAATATGCATTAGCAGAATTTATTTCTTTACGGCGAAATTGCAAATGGGAGGATTTTCTTCCGACAGCTAATAGATGTGACCTTCCGTGTCATTAAATGCATTTATAAATTGAATTTTGGGAACATAGCTGCATTAGATTTGAAGAAATTAATTTTTATGTTTCGTCAAATTTTCATGTTTGTAACAAAGGTACAAGGAAATGGGATAGTTGGTAGAAAAATTAAGATGAACGTACGTAATGTTGTTGAATAATTTAAAAATTTTAACCATGATTTATATCAAAATACTCTTACTTAAAATTTAAAATACAACAAATTTAGTGTTTAATATAACATTTATGTAGATTTATGTAGATGATTTATGTAGATTAGTCACAGGCCTCAAGAATTTTGGACAAATTTTTGAATTTCAGTTGTACAGACATTAGGCATATTTTTAAAGCAGTAGTGATGAAAAATGTGCAAAGCCTTCCCCGGGAATAGAAACTCGGACCTCTGGAAAACGCGCCCAATGTGCAGACCATCATACCCCGAACGCATGCCAAGAAGGCGGGAGAAATACCTTATACAATATCGTATTAAGTTAATTGGAAGCAAGAGAGATTGAAAAAATGAGCAACGCCTTCGCCGGGAATTAAACCACGGACCTCTGGAATGTGCGTCCAGCATGCAGACCACTACACCACGAAGGCACGCTAAGAAAACGGGAGAAATATCTTATAACTCATATAGATTATGATAAAGTTAAGGAAAGAAATGGGAAAAAAATATTAAAAATAAGCTGTGTCAGTTGTTGAAACAAATTACAGAAATTTTGTCAAAAGGACACATTCGTCGAGCATATAATCTGAGCCCTAATTAACTCCAGACTGAATGGTTTTAATCCTTAAGTAGGTACGGAATGTAAATTTAGATATAAATGTATTTATGAGTCGTTTTTGTACATTTTCCACTGAAATTTACGTTGCCGTCCGATGGACGTCTGGAATATTTTCAAATACCGCCCAAACGATTTAGTGGTAAAGCGGCTAGAAGACCCGATTGCGATATCGAAGGCCCGGGTTCGAATCCCGAAGAAGGCATGGTTTCAAATATCCGTTTTTTCATAAAAGGCAACGATCGCCGTCTATTAGGTGCCTCCACAGTAAAATGGCCACCACTTTTGGCTTTAAAAATTGCTATTGTCGAATAGGCAAGTGCCCTCCATTAGATTAAAAAAAAAATATTTTAAAATGCCGGAGATTCCATGTGACTAGCGTTCTGACTAGAATCAGACACTTCATACACATTCTGCGACTTCTTTTAATATCTATTATTACATTTTCATGAGTAAAAGAATGTTATTGTTTTATAAGTTGTTCTTTAATTTCTTGTATTCTCTGCACACGCGCATGTATACGCATGCACACACATATATTGTTCAAAAATTAACTTGGGATTACTTTTTTGATTCTCACATTTTATTTCAAAAGAAATGCCGAAATTGAACCCCCCTTTTCTTCCCAGGCTGACTATTCACAAATATGTTGAATTTTAATGCAAATCAAGTAATCCATAAAGTAAAGATGAAGCACGAAGACGAACGCAAAGATTTATTGGAAAAAAAAAAACCTTACTAACCTATAACAAAATTTAACTTAGCATTTAGTAGATATTTTCAGCCGCGTATACCAGTGAACTTCCTTTCCTTTCTAAGGTGTTCCAAAATAAAACTCATGCCAGAAGAAAGTTGAAACGTAACGTGCTTCTCACACACCATAATTCTGCAGTAAGTTTGTAAGGTTCATTTTCAACATACACTCCAGGTTATTAAAATTGCAACATCATGAAGGAAAGCAAATAAAAAAAGAGATATTTATTGTACGTAATCACTATGCATGAGGACAAAATTATTAAATTTGTAAGCAGTTTGGGGGTTTACAGGGGTGCGAAATTAGTACAAACAGCTGCCACCCCTGGCAACTAAAACGGCCCTTACCCGGTTAGGCAGGGAGACGAACTGGGCTTGGATGACAGAAACGGGCAATTCATTCCATGCTGCTTCAAGTCTATGCCCCACTTCCTCAACTACATTAGCTGGAGAAGGACGGCGGGCCAGTCTCTCCGCAACCCATGACCAGATGTTTTCAGTGAATGACCTGGAGACCGTGCAGGCTAGAACAACAATCGAATACCCTGTGTACCGAAGAAGGTCAAAACACGACGTGCAATATGTAATCTTGTATTATCTTGTCGGAAGATGGAGTTTTGCAGGCGTCTAATATACAGCACAACCATTGGACATAAGATATCAGAAATGTACCGATATGCGTTCAAATTGCGGTGAATCTGAACTAGAGAACTCTCGTGCACCCAATAGCTGCTCAAACCGTCACACCAGGTGCAGGGCCTCTAGGCCGATTATAGAATGCATGAGGCGACTTGCGGTCTCCTCGGAACCTCCAGGCACATATACAGACATATGAAAAAAAGGCATTGTACTACTCCTGTATTCAACTTAATTGTTCGGCACACGAGACTTACCGTATCTCTCTATGCTGCATTGTGAAAGGATGCCAAAGTAATGGTCGCTCTGCTGATAATCTATGTTGCTGCGAATGACGACGCAATGTACGAGCTGATACTGGGCATACTGCAAACCTTGCCCATTTCCTGACTAATGGTCCGTGATATGGTGGCACGGTTTTGCAAGGCTGACCTAACAAGTCCTCTCTGTCCTCTCGGGTGTCAGCCATGGGAGGGCGTTAAAACCCTGAATGTCGTTCAGTATGACCCTGAATCCATTGATTCCATATTCGCATGAAAGTGGTTGGATGTCGACCAGTGAAACCGGCAATATCACGGAACGATAATCTACACTTTCGGCAGGCAATGATTCTGCCTCTATCAAATTTCGAAACTTGCTGGTAAGTATTTCCTCTTCTTATTCTAGGCATAACACGATATTTTGAGCAAACACTGACCTTACAAAGCACTTTCCGAATGAGAAATCCACTATACCACTTTTTTCATGCAGTTTCTCAAATGTTATTTCTACCTCCTGCTCAACTACCTGCTCTGAAATTCTAATCATTTGCATATCGTAACCTCTTCTTCCTTTCATGTGATTTTGACGTTCTTGACGTTCATAAGATCATTCCTTCCTGTTGTTGTAATTTTAATGGCGAGCAGTGTATATACTACGAACTGAAAGTTAGTAATCACCTACACACATACAAGCATATACGGTATATCAATATATAGTATATCAATATATATATTGTATTATGATGCATATGCTATATAGTATAACATATAAGGTATATCTCCCACCTTCTTGGCGAGCCTTTGTGGTGTAGTGGTCTGTATGTTCAGCGCGTAATTCACAGATCCGCGGTTCGATTCCTGGCGAAGGCGTTGTTAATATTTCACTTCTCCTGCTTCCAAAAAAATACCTAATGTCTCTACAGTGGCGACCGAACTAAACGAGTATTGGATGATTATTCTTCTCACCCAGGATTTGGGCGATTGGGTTCCCTAAAAACTCCAGTCGCCCTTTAAAAGGGGGTGTATATAAGGTATTTCTCCCGCCTTCTTGGTGAGTCTTCGTGGTGTAGCTCAGCGCGTAATTGAGAGGTCCGCAGCTCAATTCCCGGCGAAAGCGTTGCTAATTTTTCACTTCGCCTGCTTCCAAAAAAATACCTAATGTCTGTACAAACATATTATATATATTTTTCACTAACTCTTACTAAAATGTAGTAACTCTTTACACTTATTATACGTTTAAGGGGTATCAGCAACCCTATACCGGCAATGTTAAATTGGCCATTTTCGATGTACCTTTTCTCAATATCTGCTGTAGATATATTCTTGAAATGTTTTGTGTAATTAAAGTATTCCTATATGATTATACTGAAATGAGCTTTTGAAAAATGAGCTTCTAAAATTCAAAAATCATTTTGAATTTTAGAGCAATTTACAGTATATTTTGTTAGGCATAGTAAAATTTATCACCAAAAGCTCATTTCAATAAATATTAGGAAACTTTATAAATAGGCTATAAAAATTTTAGATACCTGTGAGGAGTAGTTCCTGAGAAAAGGTACATAGAGTATAAAAAAAATCACGTTTGGAGAAAAACGCTTTTTTATGTAAAAATCTTCCTTTATCAAAGCATTCGACTGGTGTTTTTACAGTTCTAATTTTTATAGAGATTAAAGAATGGTATTTTTAGGAAGATAAAAGTGTAGAGAATTTGAAAATGCAAAAACCCGAAATCACCATTTTTTTGAAGATTTTTAGGTTCCAACACCCCTTAATATAATTTTTCCGTAGCATTGCGTAGTCGCGTCGGGAAATTTCCTTCGCAGTTTTTGAAAATCATATACTTGAATTCAAATGTAATATAAAAATTATTATAGGCTTTACAATGAAATTCACATACTGATAATTTTATACAAAGTGATTAGTTCTCTTTGAAAAGTCAAGGTGTTTCTATAAGGTATTTCAATAATCATTCTTATATTTTTTAATTGAGTTCTATTAATAAAATTAAGTACATCTTCCACATTTTCTCTTCGAAAGTTTTACGACAATTTTTAAGCGTTTACTCAGATTTAAATTAAAAAACACCTTCTTTTACATTGGTGTTTATACTTCGTTTTCCACGAGGTAATCAAAATTCAGATTTAATAATATATATATATATATATATACATACGAGTAAAACATAGCTAAAAAGAGAATTTAAAAAAATTTAAAAATCAAGTGACTCAAAAATAGCGCTTTAGGCTGCTAATTTTTTTAAATGAATTTAAATTAGAAAAGAATTGTGAAATCTAGAAAACGTCGTAAATATGTGAAACCTAGAAAAGTAGAAAAAGTCGCATATATATATATATATATATACGAGTATATATACATACATACATTCATCGCTCTCACGCTGTATATATATGTATATATAACATATTTATCTACATACTTAGAAGGATGCAACGAATCTTGAAGGCCTCTCTTATCTTTATTTCAGCTACAAATAGGTGACAAAAATGAGCACTCATTAAATGTATGGTACTTATATATTGAATTTCAACACGAATCTCGAAGGACACTATTTAAAAGAACTCACAAAAGAACGAATCTGTGGAGGTACACCATTTGTAAATGCATAGATCTTCTTTCAGTTTCCAAAAGCGAACGTTATTTAAAGGGCTAGATGACAATACCTCATTTCAGCTCCATGATTTATATCTCAAAATTCATTTTATTAAGATGTAGAGTCATTAGATTATTTCAGATGTGACAAATGTGCAGATGTGAAAAAATGTCAGCAGATGTGAAAACTGTGCAATGTTCTCACCGGGATTCGAAGGACCTCTCGAATACGTGCCGAGTGTACTACCGTTACACCACGAAGGGATGCTGAAAAGAAGAAGAAACTACCTTATATATTCCTCCTTTCAAAGGGCGACTGGGGATGAAGGGACCTAATCGCCAAATTTTGATGGTGCCAAATTATCGCTAACCGCCTTTTAGTTCGAGCGCCACTGTAGAATCTCTACAGTACGCCACTGCAGGTTTTTGATGCTGGGGATATAAAAAATATGCAATGCTCTCGCTGGGACTCGAACCTGCACCTCTCTAACACGCACCGAGTGTGCTAGTGTTACAACACGAAGACATGCTGTAAGGAGCGAGAAAATACCTTATAAATATCATCACTCTAACAACTTCGTATTTCCTTATAAAAATGGAGAATATGTATAATAATATATATATATATAAATGGAATATATATATAAAAATGGAGAATATATAACAGAAAGTTTAAACCTGATCCTTTGATGAATAATCAAAGGTAGTCCGATGCCAAATTACGATGTAGTAATATCTCTCTTTCAGGCACTACTAAAGGGCAAACTAGAAGCGAATAATTATTGGCACAGATAACTAAATAAACATTTCAATTTAATTACAGTATTGTAATATCGACTTTGGAGGCCAAATCTGCCTACTCTGGGCGTATCATCAAATTAAGTGATGTAGAATTTGCCTATAGGTCATATTACATTTACTGTAAACAACATTATCTAGTACTGCTTGCTGAGTGCGTATAGTGATCTGAAGTCATTCAAGTATTTGGTTTAACCATCAGTCTTCAGAAATATTTCTCAAAATTGTAATATAAATTATTAATAAAATTACGCTGTAAACAAGTGTCAAAGTACTTACTTCATCAAAATCTTTTCTGGACTGGAGAATAGACTCGAATTCTTAAGCTGTAAACTTAAAAGCAATGATTCACACCTGACTAAGCCAAAAATGAAGCTGTGAAAAATGAACTTTTCTTCACTAAACTCGCTAAACATTTGGTGCAAAGGTCTTCTCTGGTTAGAATACAGTTGGTGAGTTGAACCAATAATTGTTCCCCAAGCGAAAAAAATAAATTATTGGTGGTTTATTTATTATATGAGAATAGCAAAAAAGCTTGCGAGAAACTAAAAATGATATGTTCTACAAAATATTTCATTTCTTTTTTACTTTTTTGTTCGAAGTAAAGAAAGTACTGTAATCTCGAAGAATTTCGCGTACCATATTTCATAGAAAATATCCATTTCGAACCCTCTTGAATCCATCTGAACGATGGTTTTGCCTAACATGTGTACGTGCGGATATGATAAAAGAATTTTTTCCGCAAAATGGATTGTAAAATGCATTTAAAATAGCTTTAGAACAGATTTTTCGTGACGTCTGTACGCATATACGTACGTATGTATGTATCTCGCCTACCTCAAAAACGAGTAGCCTCAGAACTTTAAAGTTTTGTTCATGGGACTGCTATAACATGTAGATGTGAATCTCCCATTTTTATTGAAATGTATATGCATAATATATATATGTATGACATAATGAAAGCAAAGAAAAGACAAGAGCAGCATTGATGCATACGTAGATCCATACTGAACAGGAAGAATTCGGATTGCGTAGTATGCTAATATGTTGACTTGATAATATCTAAAAAACTTGGCAGTCGAGTTAGTTTTAATTCCGTTTTTATTTTCCAGTTGCCGTTTGTGGCCATAATCGCTTGGTACTTTAGTCGTGCCTTTTTACAGAACATTTACATTTTTGGTATTATTGCAATAGCAAGCAAGACAGCGAAATTACATCCTAGCAAGGCAGAGAGCGAAGCTGAAGTGCGTAATTATCCTATATGGAAGCACACGAAGAAAAAAAGTTTGGTTTGAGTTAAAAAGTTTCAGTTTCCAATTATTACGTTATCAGCTCTGCGCAGGCCATGCAAAAAGGAAAGATCTAGAAATGACATAATCGAGAAAAGTTATTACGATTCTTTAGACAGAGAGAGAAAAAGAATTAAAGTTTTACCGTTAGCTTAAATTACAATTTTGATTTAAATATTTTTTATCTTACATGTATATACTTACTCTGTTACCTGGCTCGGTGAGTTCCGATTTTTATTCTTATATGTGGTAAATTGTGCATTTTGCGTTTAAAAGAGACTGAATTATGTTGTTCTCATGTTCCGGCTAAGATTTATGCCTTTGGTTAATCAGTCTGCAATGGTTGTAGAATTATCAACAATTTAAAATTAGTTTAAGTAGTACTAAGCCTAACGCAGATGAAATTTGTTGACGTTTGAAATTCTTAGTAGAATAGTGAATTAAGTCAGTTTACGTACAAACTTCAGTTTGTATTTTTGTCGAGTGGGACGAAAAGTAAACTTTCAGCTTTCTACACGGAAAAATCTGTCTTCCCGCCCACTAGCCGAATTGTTAGTTTTAGCGTAGAAACATTAATTTTAATCGTAAAAATTGTTTTTATTTAACTGTTTTTACTCTAATTGGTTGTAGAGACACAAGGACTTTTGGAAACCGGATAGATGAAAAATTAGCAATCGCCTTCGCCGGGAATCGAACCACGGACCTTTGAAATACCGGCTCAGTGTGCTCACCACTATACTACGAAAGCTCGTTAGGAAGGTGGGAGAAATACCTTATGCACTTCCCCTTTTTAAAAGCGATTGGGGTTTTTTAGCGTACCCAATCGCCAAATCCTGGGTGTGGAGAGTCATCATCCACGACTCACTGTAGAGACATAAGGATTTTCAAGCGCCACTGTAGAGACATAAGGATTTTTTGGAAGCCGAAGAGATGAAAAATTAGCAACCGCCTTCGCCGGGAATCGAACCACGGACCTTTGGAATCCCGGCCGAGCGTGCAGAACCACTACATCACGAAGGCACGCTAGGAAAGTGGGAGAAATATCTTATTTACTCCCCTTTTTAAGGGGCGACTGGGGGTTTCAGGGGACCCAATCGCCAAATCCTGGGCGTGGAGAATCCTCATCAAACACCCTTTTAGTTCGGGTGCCACTGTAGAGATATTAGGTTATTTCGAGGCCTGAAAGATGAAAAATTAGCAAACGCCTTCGCCGGGTATCGAACCATGGACCTCTGAAATACCGGCTCAGTGTGCTGACTACTATACCACGAAGGCTCGTTAGGAAGGGGGAGAAATACCTTATATGGTATTTTATTTTTGTATTTTGAATTTTTAATGAAGATGTTTTGAGTTTGATGTATTTGTGATTTGCCGCGAAGTGGGATCTGAATTAATTAAATGAGAAACATATCTCTAATGACATTCAATGAAATAAGTTTGAATGAAATGCAGCAAAAATGTATATAATTTATTGGCTGTATAAGGAAGTCATGTGGTGTCCACATAAGGTTTTTTATTTTGATAGTAATCGTCAGTAAAGCAGCCAATTTACAATTATCGGTAAGTACTCGTATTTTTGAATTTCATTCTTGGGAAATACTAAATCGCTTGAAACATAGAAAGCTTGTGTTGGTTTCTAGTAAATAAATAAATAAATAAAAAAAAAAAAAAAAAAAAAAAAAAACCGCAATTCATTTGCTATTGGCATTATTAGAGATTTTGTTACATGATTTAGAACATAAATTATTCCAAAATCGATTACTAATATCCTTCAGTAACACTAATCAACATGCACGTTACATTGTACACAGATAAGGCTAGCAGTCGAGAAAGAAAAATAAACAAACCTGAATCATTCGAACGATTCTTACACATTATGCTCTGTAGCCTTCAAATAAATTATTCTAAACTGCATGCCAGAACGGTTGACTTGTTCTTTGTGTTTATTGACTGCATTTTTACCTGAAAATTAGACCAAAAATGAAAATTTCATCTCTTTTAAAAACAATCATGCCATTTTAATATTTAGATGTTAAATTGCTGAATCTTACACTGATGGCCATTAAAATTGCAACACCATTAAGGATAGCAAGTACAAAAAAGATATTTATTGTACGTAAACAGTATGGCATGAACACACAAAAATTGAATTTTTAAGCAGCTTGGAGGTTTACAGGGATGCGAAATTAGTAGAAACCGCTGCCATCCCTGGCAGCTAAAACGGTCCTTACCCGGTTAGGCATGGAGTCGAACTGGGCTTGGATGACAGAAACGGGCAACTCATTCCATGCCGCTTCAAGTCTATGCCACACTTGATCAAAGGTATTAGCTGGGGAGGGGTGGTGGGCCACTCTCAGCAACCCATGACTAATTCACCAATATTCCGGGACGGCTGTAGCATATCCCAAACGTGCTTTATTGACTAGAGGTCTGGTGACCTGGCAGGCCGCGGGAGTACGTCATATCCTTGAAGATGCAATATGTGGACGAGCGTTGTCTTACTGGTAAATGGCTCCTGGGCCACTTGATAGCATAGGCAGTACAACCGACGTTAAAATATTATCCAGGTAACTGCAAGACGTCATAGTGCCTTGACGACTAGAGGTGATCGTATCTCCCAACAAATCGCTTCTCCAACAGTCACACCTTGTGTAATCGCCGTATGCCGCTAGACAACAAATGCTGTTTGAACCACTGGCGTGGCCCGCCTCCACCACGCATGTGCGGGCGTCACCAGCTTTGAGACTGATTGGGATTCATCGCTGAAGATCAAACGCCTCCAGTCGGTCACACTGCAGCTTCCCCGAGCTTGGCAAAAATCCATTCGACAGTGCCTCGTCCAATCGTCTCCACACGGTTTCCCTTGATACCATCGGATGCTTAGGAGGTGGTACATGGTGTTGATGGCCTTTATTTATTAAATATATTCTAACGTTATTCGCATTTAAACCATTAAATTAAGTTCAACAGCAATATCACAATATATTTAAAAATAGCATATCTTTAGGATTTCCGATACGCAGTCTTGCTTGCTAGGGATAAATTTTGTTTTGTTGGCATTATTCGCTTTGAAATCGTTGAGAGTGTTAATCAAAAAGAGTGTTGTACAAAATATGATATAGATAATAAAATAAGTTTATAGAGTCATTAGGTTAATTGGAACAGGAAAGATAAAAAATTAGCAACCTCCTTCGCCGGGAATCGAACAACGGACATCTGGAATACCAGCCCAGTGTGCAGAACCACTACACCACGAAGACACGCTAGGAAAGTGGGAGAAATACCTTATATACTTCCCCTTTTAAAAGGCGACTGAGGTTTTTTAGGGGACCCAATCGCCAAATCCTGGGTGTGGAGATTCATCATCTACAACCCTTTTAGTTCGGGCGCCACTGTAGACACATTAGGTATATTTTTGGAAGTAGAAGAGATGAAAATTTAGCAACCGCCTTCGCCGAGAATCGAACCACGGACCTCTGGAATACCGGCCCAGCATTCAGAATCACTACACCGCGAAGGCACGGTAAGAAAGAGGGAGAAATACTTTATAAGTTCCACATGCCAAATTTGGGCTTCCGGCTGCCCATATTCGAATGGAGGACTATGTTATTGGAAATTTGATATCTCTGGGTATCGCTGTTTTTTCACAGTGAATTCATGCCAGATTCTTCATTGTTTAATTACTTTAAATATAATGCAGGGCTCTAATATTGGGTGGCAACATATGAAAAGTGAAACGCAGGTTTATAGTGAACCAATGCAAAATGCCAAAATGAAATTAATAATCCTTCTGGGCAAATTGCCACTTTGGGTTAAAAAGTTGCATTTGAAGTAGCCCTGTGCGTATTTATATATATCAATGAATATCTATTATCCAGTTAAATTTAAAATATGCTTTAAAAAGGAATTATTGATGCATTGAAATTTTATGAAAGTAGAATTATGAAAGCAGATTTGAAGATATAACTGTTACAACCAAGTGGAAAGAAAGTTACATATTTCCACAACAGAATACTAAAAAACAAAACAATTGTAATAAAAAAACCTTGGAAGGGCCATTTGGTTTCCCTGAGATTTATTTATTCGTAACATTTAATTGCCGACAGAGTTAAAACGAGTCCAATTACAGAAATAAAATAAATCATCCAGGCTCTTAACTCTACATTCAGAGTTCTTTTCCTTTTTGATTCGCCACATTTTCCTTGATGGCAGCGCAAGAAAAATCATCCAATAAGATAACAAAGCAGGATAATTTTATTCTCGCAAAATTACAAATGGGGATAAATATATCAAGGATAACATACGAAAGCCGCAGCTTTACCTCAACTCGGACTGCAAGTTAGAATTAAGACGTTGGGAAATAATTCGGGTTTAAGAAAAATATAATGAGAATTTATTTAAAAGAAACTAAATTGTTTCGTTTTTTCTAATCTTGACTAAATTGGCGTCCTTAAGAAAGTAATTTGGAAAGTAAACGCACTTAAAGAAACAGTTCTTTTTTCTAAAGTGTTTAAGCAGCAGGAGATTTAAACTGATTTTCGCATTATTTTAATCAGATTAATCTCTTTTTCTTGAATTTACTGCTATGTGTCTCGCATTTCGAATACGCACATATTTCTTATTTGGTTATAAATTCGAATTTCTGAGCAAAGAAAACTTAATTAAACACGCCAAGAATTATAGCCAGAAGTGGTTTAATTCCCACTACCAAGCAATGAATATTTTTATTTTCGGTTTTAATTTCTTCAGTTTTTCGGCTGTAAATTTCGCTTTGTAGCGGTGTATAACTGGCATTTGAATGCCGCTGTATATTATGTACGGAAACGATAAAAGCATTAAAAATAAATAAAAAAATCGTTGATAGGAGGGTAAACGATATTCTATCTCGGAATCTTGCATATATGTATATGGCATTTCGAAACATCTTCTGTTAATTAGGATATTGCTGTTAATGTCTATAATTGTTATCATTCAATTATACTTAATTATGCTACAAATACTTTAAATTAGATGCATTATAAATTAAATTAAATAAATATATTATTAATAATGGAAACATAGAGGACGTTTCAAAGAATAGTTTAAACAACTTTATAATTGAACAACTGTGTGTTGTTTTTGCGACTCATCTCAGTTGTCTGAAAGTAATATCAAATCAAACCCACGAAATTTATCGTGTCAAGGGAAGCAAGATGACATCTGTCGTTGGTAACAGCCTTGAACAACATACATGTGACAGTATGACTTCGCTCAGTTCCGCTCCCAATTGTGATGGGCAGCACTCCGAGGGGACGGGTCCCTTTTTTACCTTACCATCAACCTCTCGAGAGGACTTTCGGTTCGACGTACTGTCGTCGTATTGTTCTTCGTATCGAGACATTAAGTATTTTTTGAAAGCAAGAGACATGAAAAATGAGCAATACCTCGCCAGGAATCGAACCACGCACCTCTCGAATTTTCGTCGAGTGTGCTGACCACTACACTACGAAGGCATGCCAAGAAGGCGGAAAAATACTTTATAGTATATTTAGAGTGCCCTCATACCCCAAAGGCACTATACATTTACAAAACATCCTACTTAAACGTGATTCGATCCCGGGCCCTTCAGTACCGCAGAATCTTCCCCTAACCAATTCCATCAGCTCCTGACGTATTTCCTCTCTGGTCATGTTCCCTTCCCTTCATACCTCTGCCGCTTTGGCTTGTACGAGAATGGTAACTGTGAATGTGGGGAGGAGGGTCATCCAGACCATTTTGTGTTCACCTGCCCACACACAGCACTTAACAGCCTCAAGCAACCTGTATCTGAATACTGTAATGTATCTGTACATGTTTATATCTTTTATTTATGGTACCTAATTTATACTGAGGATCACGCGTACCTCAATGGCATGCTTCTTGTAAACTTTAACTATCATGATAACGTATATTATATAGATGTATATATGAATATGAGTAAGAGTATGTATACTTTTATTTGTTTCGGAATATCTATGTATGTAAGTGTGTATATATCTTTATATGAGTTGGTATTTATATGTATATACATATATTTTGATTGTTCTCTTCTTCAAGTGCCTTGCATGCACTTGTATATATTTCTTTGTACATTGTTGTACTCTTCTTCAAGTGCCTTGTATGCACATGTATATCTCTTTTTTGCATTTTATAAATGTCGTCTGCTCAGCCGAGGCTGCCCAGGGCAGCGGCCTGGTAGCTAATGGTTGAATCCCGCCGAATTGGTAACCAATTCTGCATGGATATATCTATACCTGGGTCGGAAGCACACTCAGAATTTTACCTTCCCTAACCAATATACCGTCTAGGCGGCTTTAACAATTCTAGCATGCTTTGATCAAACCTCAGATTTGTAAACAAAGATTGAAAGAGTCTTTTATTTTCTCGAATCTGAATCTTGAAAAGGTTTCCTGAATCCTTGAATTTTTAAATGATCGGATATTAGTAATCTTTCGTAAAAGCAATAAGCCCAAAATGCTTTGTTAAGTTATTTTACGCTGTCGCTGAGTACGCAATCTACCAGTCTGCTGTATACTCATCCCTACTAAACTTTTTTTTTATTTTATTTTTATAGCTTTATTGGTAAGTATCATTTTCTTCTCAATAACGTCATATACAATTCAATAGACAAATTACAAAAATTTTAAAAGCACCATAGCAGTACATGTTTAAAATTCCCGATACAGCGCAAGTGTTGGCATACAATTTTTCTGTCTTTTTCAGTCTTTTCTCAGTTTATCATATTAGTGTTCACTTTCCTTACAAGGATGGCTTTACAAAACCTTTTTTCGACTTTTTATCGTTATTAACAATTTGTGTATTTACTTTATTTATTAAATATCACGTTTTTACCGCTTACGCCATTATAAAATTCGATTCAACAACAAATCACAAAATATTTAAAACAGCATATCTTGGCAATTTCTGATAGACAACAATTTCTAATAGACAATTCTTTCGCGCTGGAGATAAAAATGTTTTATTCCGTACAGTACTGCCACTGCTTGCTTCGAAATAGTTGAGTTTGTTAATAAAAAATTCGTTAAAGTTTCACGAAATATGAAATAGATAATAAAACAAATTCGAAATTCACAATTCGGGCTCCCAGTGTCCTATGTTCGGGTGGAGAACTACGTTATTCAAAATTCGATGGCTCTAGATACCGTTGTGTTTTCAGAATTCGAGAAACATACATGCATTCATGCAGCTTCTTACTTTTTTAATTTCATTAAATATGATACAGGGTGATAATATTTGGTAGCAGCAATCTGAAAAGTGATACAACGCATTTAAGTGTTTTAACGCGGTATGCAGTTTCGTGACCCATTTTTATCCCATTCGGAAGTAACCTATCTTTTGGGATAATAAAATATTGCATTTAATAATAAAATATTGCAATTAATATTAACATAATAATAATATAAGTTTCTTAGATATCCGTAAAAACTGTTTTACATATGATACAATGAAAGACCAAAATCTGGAGAGTATGGACATTCTCCGGAGAATGTGACCATTCACCGAGTCGCTTGGTTATGTCCAAAATGTTTGCAAAATAGGCTTATTTCTTACTTACACTGGCAAATGTTGATATTCGCCATGCTTTGATTGTTACGTTTTTAAATCACATGTTATTATTAAAAAACATTATGGTCTATGTCAAAATAGAAAAAAAAGCAATATAGGAAACAGTCCATATAAATAAACTGTTGAACGTAAAACGAACAGTGCATTCTGAATGAGAAAAGAAAATAACATAATGCATGTGAACGGTTTTTAGTCATCACGTTTATAGTTAATAGTCTGATAGAAATGTTTATATACCTATCATAATTTATAGTCTAATAGAATTGAAGATGCAAGGTAAACAATTGAATATAGCACCTAGAATTTATCATTTAACTAATTATTGTTAAGGCTGTATAGACATTAGGTATTTTTTGGAAGCAGGGTAGACGAAAAATTAGCAACCGTCTTCGCCGGGAATCGAACCACAGACCTCTGGAATACTAGCTCAGTGTGCTGACCATTATACCACGAAGGCATGCTAGGAAGACGGGAGAAATACCTTATATATTCTCCCTTTTAAAGGGCGACTGGGGGTCTTAGGGGACCCAATCGCCAAATCCTGGGTGAGGAGAATCATCATCCAGCACCCTTTTTAGTTCGGGCGCCACTGTAGAGACATTAGGTATTTTTTGGAAGCAGGCAAGATGAAAAATTAGCAACCGCCTTCGCCGGGAATCGAACCACGGATCTCTGGAATACCGGCTCAGTGTGCTGACCACTACACCACGAAGGCGGGAGAAATACCTTATAAGGTTTTCGAAATGTAATAGACATTGAGATAAAAAAAACTGTCATTAATCACTTTGTAACGATTTATTTATTTTTAACTAACCGGTTAATTTATGTTCGGTAGCTTTTCTATCATTCTCGCTTTCTGTTTTTCTGCCAGAATGCAAAATTTATTTCTCGTGTATTCAAATGAGGTAGAAAGAAATAGTATTTAAAGGAAGGTTTTTGACTATTGAATCAGAGCGTGTTCAGCCTGCTGAAGAGCGCGTTACTAGTTGAATCTCTTAAGCAGGAGCCTATCCGTGGCTTTGCGTCATAAATGCTGGCTGGTTCTGTAATCCCAAGACGCGCCTTTTGCTGATGTGTTTTTCCGTTAATAAAAGGGCCTTTTACACTCTTACTACGTCTATGTTATAATTTCAAAGACGCAGTTATATTTTGCTTACGTCTTCCGGAGTCTCAAGTTAGTTTATGCCTCCAAAGAAGGTGAAATTAAGTGCATTCAGAATTAACCCCTAGAATCATGAGCGACATATTCAATGTTTTCAAATTATTGGCACATGTAGTATCAAATATTTCACGATAGGGATAAATTATAATTATTAATATGAGGTATTTTGAAAAAATGAATTATAATAATAAATTGTTAACAACAAAAATGCTAATTAATGAAAATTTAAGAATAAAAAAGAAAATTGTAATAATTCAATAAACATATAATTAATAAAAACAAAACTGGAGAAAAATATCTGTTGAATAATGCAATTATAGATATTGTTAAAATAAAATTTATAATCTGCAGTCATTTGAGATCATAAAGTATCCATGCATCGAGAAAAACAGCTAAAATTAAATTCATACAATTGCTTTATTTAGAGCGTCGTCACCTTTCACAACAGTGAGAGATTGTTAGAAGTTTTCGTGCTTTTGATTACGGTGTTTAGGAGCCTCAGGTGATAAGAACCACCATTGTTCCTATGAATTGGAGTCCTGTTCATGATTTGGGGTGGGGGAAGGGAAAATAACAGCCCTCTCTTCAGTATCCCGCAATTACATGGTGGCATTTAGGTCAAGAGACTCGGGTGGTTGTCCTTTAGGAAGAGAACTTTAGGAAAATCTGACGTGGACATCACATGATTTCCTTACACGGCCTGTTAAATTATATAAATTTTTTTTTACTACATATCATTTAAACTTATTTCCTCGAATTTAATCAGAAGTATATTTCTCATTCAAATTAATTCAGTTCTCACTTCGCGGCAAGGCAAGAATACATAACAACTCAAAACATCTTCATTTAAAATTGTAATATACAGAAAAGCAAAAAACACCAAATACAATTAAAAACAGTTAAAATACAATTTTTACAATTAAAGTTAGAGTTTCTACGTCAACTAAAATTAGAGCTTTTACGCAATTCGGCCCGCGGGCAGGAAGACAGTCTTTTCAATGCACAAAATTAAAAGTTTACTTTTGGTCCCACTCCGCAAAGTTACCGAAGTTGGTGCTGAAATTAAGAGTTTCAAATGTGAATAAATCGCCACTTCGTTAGGCTTAGCAACAGTTAACCAACTTTAAAATTGTTCATAATTCTACAACTGTAACATGCAGATTAACCAAACGCATTAAAACCTTAATCGGAACATAAGAACAACATAATTCAATCGCTTTTAAACCAAAAAATGCACAATTTAGCGACACATAAGAATAAAAAAGCATGAGCTCAACTTTTGCTGCGGCGATTGCAACCAAAAAGGGAGGTGCACAACTACATATTACAGCAATTCCATATAAAAATTATAACGTTCTGAGGCTACTCTTTTTTGAGTTATCAGAGATACATAGATATATAAGTTACGAAAAGACGTACGTAGAGACGTTACGAAAAAAATCTCGTCTGTATCAATTTTAAATCAATTTCTGTCCATACATTCAGATGTCACGCAAAAAAAATCATTCAAGTGGATTCGAGAGTAGTCAAAATGTATATTTCCGTTGAAATATGATAACCGAAATTTTTCGCGATTACAATACTTCCTTTATTTACTTCGTACAAGGAAGTGAAAGAAAAAAGTAGTTATAGAGCTAAGCTTTTGACAGCATGTTTCTGATAAAGACAAATACTGCCAAAAGCTAAAATTCAAATAAATGAGAAATAATAACAAGAAGGAATCATCCTTTCAATTTTAAATAAATAAATAAAAAAATATGTAACCACGTTCTCATTTAAAGCAAATTTGCTTTTTAACTTTTCAAATTTTGCGAAAATCTTTTTTCTCTCCCGAGAAAACCACTTGCAGCTGTGTTATTACATAATAAATTTTAAAAATGTCCATTAGTTGCGTGATTTTCATTCCATAAATTAGCTCTTTTAGTATTGTTTTACTCTTGTGGGAGTAATTCCCCTAATAAGTCTATTAATTATCATTCGTAACTGAAAAAAATGCATATAAAAAGATTTACTGCTATCGCAAAAGCATTTTTGAAGACTTACTAAGTATTGGATATTTTATTTTTTGTTTACCCTACGGCAAGCTGTTAGACAGAAAAAATTAATTTTTTTAATTGCTCATCGTTTCTTTCGTGAATTCAGTGTAAATAAACCATAATTATCCTCAAAATAATTTTTTTTTAGTACAGAAACAATTTCTATTTCTTAAAGTTTATATGACTAGAACAACTGATACTGCATATTCGTTGGTAAACGCATAACTTTGTTAATTGAACGAAAACTGTTGGTTCGTAATAGATAAATTTACATAAAATTAATTTCTTGGACACAAACACAAATTTTATTTGTTTATTTGAATTATAATTAAAACTGGAGTTTTACTTGGCTAGAAATAAAGAAGTCAAATAAAACTAATAAAATTTTCTTGATAACAAAACTTTATTGATAGCAAAATTTCTTGATAAAAAATTTTTCTTGATTCTTTCATGAAAACAAATAAAATTTTCTTGTTCTTGATAATTCTTATCAAGAAAATTTTATTTGTCTATTCATATGAATTATGATTAAAACTAGAATATCAATGTGCTAGTTTTAACCAGATGACATTTAAGTATATCAGAGAATAATTTAGTTTCAGAATAAGGAGCTGTTGTAAAATTAATAAGGTATTTTATCTCTTCTTTCCGCATGCCTTTCATGGTGTAGCGTGAAACATACACGACACGTATTCAAGAGGTCCAGGATTCGAGTCCCTGATATGGCACTGCACAGTTTTAACGTCTCCTGCTGCAGAATGACTTAATGACCTTACAAGTGGCGCCAGAACTAAAACGTGGTGGACCATAATTCGTCACCACCAGGATTTCGCGACTGGGTCCCCTAATTCCCAGTTGCCCTTTGAAAGGAGGAGTATATAAGATACTTTCTTCCTCCTTCCATCATCCTTTCGTGGTGTGACGGTAGCATACTCACCGCGTATTCGAGAGATCCAGATTCGACTCCCTGCAAGGGCACTTCACGTTTTTGCCGTCTGCTGCTTAAAAGAACCTAAATACCACAGTATAATTTAAAATAATTTAAGTATAAATTAAAGCATTAATCCAGTAGATTCTGTTAAGTTAAAAAACAAGAAAAACGAGTTACGAACAATGATAGGAAGCTTATTTTGTTATAACAGAGCAAGCGAAGATTACCTTTCTTAGTATCAATGTTTTTGTGGAGGCCCGCCCTTTTTATGTTAAGAAGTGTTCCCTTTGCGGCTAACGGATCATTCATTTATAAGCTATTTTCTCACCCTCCTTTCCACATGCCCTCGTGGTGTCATTGGAAGCATACTCGATGCCGATTCAAGAGGTCCTGGATTCGAGTCACGGTGAGGGTAATGCACACTTTTCATGTCTACTGCTTCAAAATAACCTAATGACTTTACAAATGGTGCTCACTATATACTGTAACTAGTGAGCGGAAATAGATCTAACACGATTAAATAAACTTGGGTACTCAAGTCCTAAATTCGACACCATCTGCTTGTATACGGATGGTTGCAAGGCGGAAGGTGATACAGGAAGCGCTTTCTGTGCCATTCATAAAGGCGAAGGGAACCAACCACACATGGATAAATCGGCCTGAACAACTCTGTGTTTCAGGCCGAGATAGCAGCTCTCAAAGCAGCCATTATATATGCAGAGCACAAAGTAGGATTCAAAGTGGACATTTCTAGTGACTCTGCCTCCAGCTTGGAAGAAAGAGGCCTAAAAAGCAGGTATCCATCGGTCCAGGAACTTCGCAATTTACTGCTCGAACTGCCAGAGCCAATATGTCCTGTTCTTCACTGGGTCCCAGCTCACGTTGGGATGCAGAGAAACGAGAGGGTTGATAAGCTGTCCAAATCGGCAGCAAACAATGTATTCCTGTTGAAGTTTCCGACCAAGCTTCCCATTTCGTATCTCGAAAAAGTAACACGTTTAGATGGTCGAACAGTGGCAGCAAAGGTAGTTAATACCTGCCCGTTTATGATTTTTCCGGAGGTAGGGGAAGACTCTTAACAACCAACGGAGAATTCACGCACTTCTTCACAGGACATAGACTCTTTTTTTTTTGTCTTATGTTCTCCGATTCCATCTGAGTGTTAGGACGTTTGCAGCTGTAGAGAAGTGAGTGATGCAGATCATTACCTGTTCAAGTGTAAATTCACAAAGTCACTACACCAGAAGCAACCAAGTGATCACTACAGATCGCAACGCGCGGATAATATGTGTACAAATCGATATGCAAAACCAAAGACGAGAGACCTGATAAAACTGAGTGCGGAAAAGAACACTTCCATAAGCAGATGAAGAACTGCATTCTAACCACCACACCAATAAAAAAAAAAAAAAAAAAAAAAAAAAAAAAAAAAAATTGAACCTACCTTACCTTTCAATACCTTATAATTCAATCTGCTTTGTGACAAAATTTTGTTTATTTTTTTAGTGCAAAGAGGCAATTTGCCATGAAGGACTATTGCTTTCGTTTGGCATTATGCTTTGATTCGCTATAAATGTCGATTCACTTTTCAAATTGTTGCCACCAAATATTACATTTAAAGAAATAAAATAATGAAGAATCTGCATAAATGTACGTATGTTTCTCTCCATCCAGTTCTGAATGACGTCATCGTGCTACGAATACGGGCATCTGAAAGCCAAAATTTGAAATTTGGAATTTGTTTTATTATCGGTTTCTTATTTTGTAAAACGTTAACGAATTTTTGATTAACAAACTTATAAGATATTTCTCCCGCGTTCTTGGCATGCCTTCGTGGTGTGGTGGTCTGCACGTTGGGCTCCTATTACAGAGGACCGCGATTCGATTCCCGGCGAAGGCGTTGCATTTTCATCTTTCCTTCTTCCGAAATAAACCTAATCACTCTACAAACTCAACAATTTAAAAGCAAGTAAAGGCAACACTCTACGGGGAAAAAACATTTTTATCTCCAGCGCGTGAGTCCGGGCATCGGAAATTCTAAAGATAGGCTGATTTTAATATTACTTTGCGATATTGCTCTCGAGCTAAATTTTATGGTTTAAGTGCGAAGAACGTGATATTTAATAAATAAAGGTTGAAAATCCTTAAAAAAACGCCCCTTTGGACGTAATTTAAAATCTGAAACCTGGACCTCTCGAATACGCGTCGAGTATGCTTCTAATTATAGCACTAAGGAAAGGAAGAAGAAAATGCCTTATATTCTCCTTCATTTAAAGGTGTTTTGGGATGAGGAAACATAATCGCCAAATCCTGTTGGTGACAAATTATCGCCCATCACCTTTTAGTTCGGGTCCCACTGTAGAGTCATAAGGTCTTTTTTTTTTAATAGCAGGAGTCGTGAAAACTGTGCAGTGCCCTCGCCGGGACTCGAACCCAGGATCGCTCGAGTAGGCGTCAAGTACGATTCCAATTGCACTACGAAGGTAAGCGGAAAGAAAGGAGGAGGAACTATCTTTTATGTTTTCTCTAATTTTGTCGTTACAGTGGTGAAAAACAATGAAACAAATTTAAAATCTTTCCAAATGTATCAAATGACAGCATTTCTCTGATATACTTGAAATATTGTTGATATTATTCTCTATATCGTCTGCTTAAATCCGCGCATATAAACAAATTTTAGACTGACAATTTATAATTTTTCTTTTCAAAAGCAAATTTTCTAGTTCAGCTTCTTGGAAACGTTATGAAAATCCTGGAATTTTATTTCTTAATATTATCATAACAAAGAGAAAATAACAAAGGAAGTGCACTTATTTTTAGAGCTTTTTTAAATATAAACCCTCTGATCTCAAAAGAAAATCCGCACTTTCAAGGAATAATTGAAGTATTTTTGAGTAACTCCCTGCTAGTAGTACATTATATCATAATAATAAACAGTCATTTAAGATGTACAAGAGCTAAAACGCAATATTTTTTGCTTTTTGCGTTGACATAAGATTGAACTAAGACCACGTTTTAAAATTCTTTGTCAAACTTATTTAGCTGGAGAAAAATGCAAATATGTTGCCATTTCTGAGGAAGAATTATTTTAATCTCTATATATATGAAATTTCATTTCAGTCTACATTTCGACGAAGGAGAAAAGTATAAAGTTATTTCATGGTTTCAGAACTTAAATTAATTTCAATAAAGGATTTTTGCTTTTGCGGAACCCTTGGAGTAGTATTTTACTTCTAGGAATTACAAGATACTGAAGCTGATAAAACATGTATTAAATCTATTGGATAATGGTTGGTTTGGTTTAGTTTATTATGGCAAAGCACACTAGGGCTATTTGTCTAAGGGATGCTTTCGGAAAGGAATTTCTAAAGGAACTGACTAGTATACACGTTATACTTGGGGGATGGATGGATTATTCAGTTATGGCAAAGCACACGAGGACTATCTGCCTAAAGGGAAGGATGCCTTAGTGGAGGACTTTCTAAGGGAAACTGGCTCGTATACACGTTACACATGGGGAAAAACCACGAAAACGCCCATGCAGCCAGCCCGTTCCGCGGGATTCGAACCTCGGACCGAACTACCAGTGTTCAGTGTATTTACCGCTCGGCCGCTGGTGGGCCCGTTACATTTGGGGGAAAACCACGGAAATGCCTTCGAAGCCAGCTCGTTCGCCTGGATTTCAAGCCAGGTTTGAACTACGAGTGTTCAGCGATTTTATCGCTTAGCCGCTGTTGGGCGTCTTTGTGAAAATGGCTATACGTATACGATATTATGAGAACTCTTGAAAAATCTAAACCAGAGCTTCTCGATCTGAAACCCTGAAAACCTGTGGTCCTCTTAGAGTTTTAAGAAATATAAAAAATAAAATTAGGATTAACTGCGTGCGTACCACTACAGATAAACATATTGGAGACTGGAAAATACACATCTCAAGGGTCTACCGCTCCCCACCTCAAGATTAACATTTCGTGAATTTTATTACCGGTTATCTTACCTACGTACTTTCCACTTTAGTCCTAGCAAAAAAAAAAAAAAAAAAAAGTATTTAAAGCTTTAATGTGAGCGCCATCATTTATTTAAGTACACTGACAGTAACATATACTAAACAATTGCCTTCAAAGAGACAAGAGTAAGGTGGTCCGCAGAAGGTTTAAATTTATAAAAATGGTTTCCACTTGAAAAAAAATTTAAGAAAAGCTGACTCCGCCGTTTTTTTTCTTCAATGGTGGGCACAAGTAATGATCATAGACATTGACTACTGCTAAGGCCAGAAGCGGTAGTCACTAACAGGTGGCACCTAACAGGTGGGTCACCTTTGCTTCCTATGAAGGGACGGACAGTTACAGTCATGCCTTCTCTGGGGTTCGAACCCTGGCTCTTTGGAGTCGCAGTCTGATTCCCTAAATTCTATACCGTCTTGGAGCGGCAAAGCTGATCTTAACTATGCTAAAAGTAAACACTGAATTAAATTACCTTAACTGATTATGCTCAATAAATTGAAAGGCTTGGGGAAGTTTAAAATTAGTCATTCTCTTTGCTTTCTTAGAAAATTAAGATGGTTTGTAAGATATGTTAATTGGTTATAATTATGTAGGGGACCTCACTTGTTTTGTCTAAGACGAGCGTTGAGGAACCTAGTGAAGTATGCAGCAACTTATCGCTGAGTTCAAATAACTAAAGACGTACACTCGAGAAGGTTTAGGCTACCCTTTATTTCACTCAAAAACGAATAACAGTCGGCTCTTTCTCGGGCTTACAGGAAGCCTCTACTCGGACTAAGAATAAGAACTAAGAAACCAAGCTATAATTAACGAGGCTTAGCCGAAGATAAACACAATTATCTAACGTGGTTGGCACTTAATTAAACTAGCTTGCGAATATCAATAGGCACGTAATTCAGCCGACCGTAAAATAGCTCCTCCAGGAGTGAATTAGCCCGAAGGCAGACACGTGCTTCTAAAGATTCCTAGCTCTCTCTTTCGAAGTGAGTTGAAACCTCCCTGAATACTTCTTCTACCTCATTTGCATTCAACGCGATTCTAAAAAACTCATTCTGGTAGGGAGCTGTAAGTGGAAACAAGAATGGATAGGAAAAGGGCTTTCAAATTAAAATAAATACTATAATAACTGTAAAACTGTTAAAATATACCTTAAGATTATCAATAGACTTTGATACAGTTGCTTTTGATGAAACAATTGCAGAGACATTAGGATTTTTTGAAAGCCGGAGAGATGAAACCTTAGCAACCGCCTTCGCCGGGAATCGAACCACGGACCTCTTGAATACCAGCCCGGGGTGCAGAACCACTAAACCACGAAGGCACGCTAGGAAGACGGGAGAAATACCTTATATACTCCTCCTTTTAAAGGGCGACTGAGGATTTTAGGGGACCCAATTGCCAAATCCTGGGTGTGAAGAATCTTCATCCAACATCCTCTTAGTTCGGACGCCACTGTAGAGACATTAGGTAGTTTGGAAAAGCCAGAGAGATGAAAAATGAGCAATCGCCTTCGCCGGGAATCGAACCACGGACCTCTGGAATACCAGCCCGGGGTGCAGAACCACTAAACCACGAAGGCACGCTAGGAAGACGGGAGAAATACCTTATATACTCCTCCTTTTAAAGGGCGACTGAGGATTTTAGGGGACCCAATCGCCAAATCCTGGGTGTGAAGAATCTTCATCCAACATCCTCTTAGTTCGGACGCCACTGTAGAGACATTAGGTAGTTTGGAAAAGCCAGAGAGATGAAAAGTGAGCAACCGCCTTCGCCGGGAATCGAACCACGGACCTCTGGAATACCGGCCCAGCGTGCAGAACCACTACACCACGAAGGCACGCTAGGAAAGTGGGAAAAATACATTATACAGTAATTGAAAAACAAAAGGAAAAGACTAATATATTGAATTAACACGAAACGCTGTCTATGTTACATTTTATAGTGCAAATCAAATTTAAATATTATTTTTAAGCCGTATGAGTTGCAGGCTCTGAATTAAAAAAAAGACTGCATTTAAATGAAAACATTTAAGAAAGCTACGAAGCGATAATAATCAAGAGAATAATAGAATCTCCAAAGAATAAACATAATTAAAATATAAATACAAGAGAAAGAAAATATTCTTCTCGCAATACTCTCCCTTTTGCTTTTCAATTAACAATCATGGCGGTAGAAATGAAAATGAAAATTTAATTTATATGAAAAGTTCCGATAAAACGAAAGACAAGAAATATTATTTCTGAAAAATGAATAATTTTTAAAAGGAGAAAATAGGGAATAGGCTGAAAAAAATTATTCGTCGGGAAAAGAATAAAAATTACCTCATGGAGTTTAACTGGGAGTATTTTTACAGAGTTCCAGGCGTTTGTATAGAGGATTTTATCACAGATTGTCAACCATTTTAATGCGTAAAACAATTCATTCTGAAATTTTGCAGATACACAGAGGTTTTTAAAGTTCTACTGACGAAATTTTAGGATTGTTCAAAGTAGTCTCTTTGAGCATCAATGCAATTCTGTGGGCGATTTTTCCAAAGATTAATCGCTTCGAGCCAGTCGTTTCTTGGAATCGACGAAACAAATGCGTTTATAACCTCATCAATCTCATCTTCGGAGTGAAAACGACGTCCACGTAAGTTCTTTTTTAGATTAAAAAAAAACTAGCCAAAAATCACATATAGGCAGATCGGGTGAATAGGGTGGATGTTCTCTCACTATGATGTATTTTTGTTCAAGACACTCAACAATCAAGTTTACTGAATGAGAACATGCATTTTTATGGTGTAGCATGAGTCCTCTAACATTCACCTCTTGAAGAATTTCCGGAAGATATTTAGTGGTGTATCAGTTAGTTGTATCTATCTTCTGTCCTTCTAGTTTGAGGGTTTTGACCAGTCCTCTACTTCTGAACGTAACGGCATACGTTGCATTTCCTCATTGTGGGCGTGGGATCATCTTCAATGACCCATACTTCGCTTTGTGTTGGAACGTCAAAAAATGGTACTTGCATTTCATCAGATGTTACGATTTTAGGAACAATGCGGTGGCCACCATCTTTAAGCACGTTAAGGGTTTCTTGACTGATTTTGACAAGTTCCTATTTTTGGAGCTCTGTTGAATGATTGGGGGAACCCAAAGGCAAACTAGTATTTTCATATGTAGTTCTTCATGAATAATTTTATGTGTGGGGGGCGGATGCGATTTTAAGCTCCTTCTGTCGATTATCATCGATTAACATTTTCCATATGGCACACACATTATCCAGGATTATTTCTGACGATGGCTTTCCTGTTTGTTCTTCATTCTAAACAGAGTTGCGACTTTGCGAAATTCTGTAAACCGTATGAATATAGTAGCACTAGATGGACTTTCATTTGCAAATGCTAACTGTAAACGTTGAACGCATTCTTCTTAATTTATTCCCCCTTTAAAATCATAGAAAAACATAGCGCGATAATATTCTCGCGTTAACCTCATTTTTTTTTCTGCGTTAAATTTAAACTGTGGAGTCTTATTTTATAACTTATCTATACTGTAGAGACTTATTTCGAAGCAGGAAAGATGAAAAATTAGCAACGCCTTCCCCAGGACTCGAACCACGGGCCTCTCGAGTACGCACCGAGTGTGCTGACCACTACACTACGAAGGCATGCAAAAAATGCAGGAGAAATACCTTATAATACTACGTTAAACTATATTTCTCCCGCCTTCTTGGCAGGCCTTCGCGGTGTGATGATCTGCATGCTCAGCGCGTAATTAAGAGATCCGCGGTTCGATTCCCGGCGAAGGCTTTGCTAATTTTTCATCTTGCCTGCTTCCAAAAATATACCTAATGACTCTACAAAACTACTTGCAATTGGCCAATAAAAATGGTCCGCTAGGCTAAAATAATTCGTATTTTCAAATCTAACCATTCATGCTTCAACTATCATCTGTGAGTATCTCAAAAGTTTTAGAATGAACTACGCATTATATAATTATTGTTTTCGGATGATCAGTCTTTCATCCTGTGTGAATGTTTATAATCATTTCCTTGACAAAAATACTTTTCTTAACATCTTGGGAAACACTTTCCATTCCAGATTTCCATAGTAAATCACCTGTTTTTGGTTTACTTGTAGAAACTGTCCTGAAACACAACAATCTGTTAGCCTTAGCCCAAAAGTGCTAAAGCATAACCGCTAATAGCAATCATTACTAATGCTAAATCAAAATGATTAAATAGTTAATAATGCTGAAACATAATTACTAAGGCACAGCTGTTGAGGAGAAAAAATCAAAGCCTCAAGATTTTATATTAAGCCCCAAAATGTGTTTATCTCGTTTACAGACAGATACACGTTTCGAGAGTATTTGGGCTAACGTCACATTGGGTTAAAGATATTTAAAAACAGTATGTTCTTAGAATTTCCGATAGACAATCTCGATCCCTGGAGATAAAAATGCTTTATGCTTTGAAACTGTTGAGTTTTCAATCAAAAGTTTTACAAAATGCGACACAGACAACAAAACAAATTAAAATTCGGTCTATCAGGTATCCATATTCGGGAAGAAGACTCCGTTATATAAATTTTGACGGCTCTAGGTACCGTTGTTTTTTCACAGTGTGAGAAATGTACATTCATGTATGCAGAGTTTTCGTTATTTAATTTCTTTGAATATAACACAGGACGATGATATGTGATGGCAACAATTTGAAAAGCGATACACCCCATTTCAATTATTCAACACAAAATTCTGTTTCGATACTAATAGCCCTTCTGGTCTACTTCCCCTTTGGAACAACAACAGTAATTTTCAGCACAAAGTCTTCAATCCCAAATTTGTTACATGAACCTGTTTGACTTTAAAAGATTTTGACTGTAACAGACGATAGTTTATTACTGAATGCAAACGCAAGTGTTCATTTATAACGTATTTCTCCCTCCTTCTTGGCATGCCTTCGTGGTGTGGTGGTCTGCACGCTCAGCGCGTAATTGAGAGGTCCGTGGTTCGATTCCCAGCGAAGGGGATTGCTAATTTTTCATCTTGCCTGCTTCCAAAAATACCTAATGTCTCTACAGTGGCGCCCGAACTAAAAGGGTGGTGGATGATGATATCTCCCCTCCCAGGATTCGGCGATCAGGTCCCCTAAAAACCCTAGTCGCTCTTTAAAAGGCATATAAGGTATTTCTCCCACTTTCCTAGCGTGCCCTCGTGGTGTAGTGGTTCTGTACGCTGCCCGGTATTCCAGAGATCCGTGGTTCAATTCCCGGCGAAGAAGGTTGCTAATGTTTCATCTCTTCTACTTCGAAAGAAAAAGATCCCAATGTCTCTACACTTTATTTTTTTAATATTTCGTCAAATTCAGGTTGTTTAATTGAAATTTTCAAACATTGTACGAATAAATTTATTATGTTTTCAAATATTCATACCTTGAGACACTTATATAAAATAGTTTTTCAGAATAATTTTCTTGCATGAATAATGATTCAGAATAATTTTTTATGCTAAGTTTTAGAACTGTAACTATCACGCTCCTAGAATGAAAAACAAATTTCAGAAGCACTTTCTTTACGTTAAATACGCAACGGATAAAAGGAAGTAAAGTCTGTGACGCTACGTTAGAAATATATATATATCTTTTTATCTTTATTTTCGAAATGAAATACAAAACACAAACACGAAATATTCAGCTCACTTGAGTTTCGCTTGCAGAAAAGCATCTGCATTTTAATACGGAAACAACAATAAAAACTGACATTTACAAATCTTTGATTTATTCAAAGAAACAGCAACGCGACGGAAATTCTGTTTACTCTCCGCTCAGAGTACTCGCGAAATTTCGAAAATGTCCTCAAAAAATAAATTCTGGAAGGCAAGTAAAAATTCAGATTGTATGTCTACGTCTGACAGAATCAGAAAAGATTTGGTGTCCGACACTTTATATCTTTTGAAAAGCCATTGAAACTCTAAAAATTCAAATGGCGTTTTCAAGAGCTTTTCTGGAAATTTTTCTAATAGTACGCACTCTTTCGGACTTGAATGAAACAAGTATTATTCTTAGCAACGCATGGTGAAAGCAATTTTATATCAAAGATGAAGGTAAAATCATAGAATACATTTATTTGTCAAATAGCTTTAAATTTTTGTTAGTAAAAGTTGTGGGATGAGTGAGTAAATACGGAATAAAATAATTATATATTAAATAAATCAATACATTCGTATTAAAGTATAGATATTAATACATTTATAGAATCATTCGAGGATTTTGAAGCAGGAGACATGAAAAAGGGTGCAATGCCTTCGCCGAGAGTCGAATCTGGACGTCTCGAATATGCACCAAGTGTGCAACCGTTATACTACGAAGGCATGCCGGAAGGAGGGCGAAAATAGCTTATACATTTATAACTAAAACCTTCTCCAATAGGGCAAAGGCTTGATTATTTGTTGACACATTTGAGATCATGCGGCGTAGGAGATGAAAAACGTTCAGGCAAGTAAGAAATTTCTGCATTCAAAGAAGGGACAATATACTGAATCTCTCCTTTCCGTCGGCTCAAAATGCAAAACATGTTCTTGAAGTAGTCTTCACAATAGTTCTTGAAGTAAAAGGAAGTATGTCAAGTCAATATCAAAATTGTAGAATTGTATTTAAAATCTATGATGATCTAAGAATTTTACCTCTTTTTCTGATTTAATATTTCACATTGGTACGTTTCTTTTCCAACTAAATAACCCGCTTTCTAATGATAACCAGGTCCGTCAGCGGCCGATCGATAAAGTTCACTGAACACTGGTAGTTCGGTCCGAGGTTCGAATCTCGCGAACGGGCTGGCTGCATGAGCATTTTTGTTTTTGCCGCGTATATATGGGACAGTTTCTCTTAAAAGGATCTTCATGAAGGTGTCCCTATCTTTAGGTAGATAGCGATCGAGTGCTTTGCCATAGTCAAATGAACCAAACCAAATTCTAATGAGCCTCCCAGACGGTATAGTGGTTAGGGGAGCCTACTGCGATAACGGAGGACGCGGGTTCCAACCCAGGACAAGGTATAGATGTTCATATATGTATAATGTCTTTGCGGCATGGGAGCGCTCTAAATATGGATCAAACCGAAAGTCCTCTAGAGAGAATGGTAGTTGATGAAGAGGGATGGGAGAACCTCTTCCCCGGGGTGCCCTCCATCAAAATTTGGGGCGGAACTGAGTAGAGTTGTACTTCAACTCGTACGGTTTTCAAGGCTGTTGCCAACGAAAGGCTACGAATTTCGTGGGCTTGTTCTGATGTTACTGTCAGACAAGTGAGATAAGTCAATACAACGCAAAATCTAATGATAACCAGGCCCACCAGCCTCCGAGCAATAAAGTCGCTGAATACTTGTAGTTCGGTCCGAGGTTCGAATCCCTCGAATTGGCTGGCTGCATGGGTATTTTCGTGGTTTTCCCCATATGTAACGTGTATATGTGTCAGTTTCCCTTAGAAAGTCCTCCATGAAGGTATCCCTCCCCTTAGGCAGATAACCCTAGTGTGCTTTGCCATAATTAAATAAACTAAAACACCTAATGATAACCAGTGGACGCTGAGGAGGTACAGGAGGAGTTACTTGTCTGAGGGATAAAGAGGAGACATGGAAGACAAATGTGCATTAAACACATTAACATTTAAGAACACACTCGGAAAATTTGTTTTGGAAAAAATACTTGTGAAACATGTATTTAAAATTCGCTTATAAATGTTGCAGCTAACCATTTTTGCAAGAAATACACCAAATTAAGTCGACCCTTCACGCAAACTGGCACAAGATCTATATGGTTTAAAACACTCGTACTCAAAAAATAAGCAACAAGCGTTAAAAAAAAAGGTAAGAATGTAAAGAGGAAACTTAAAACATAGAGTTTACGCATGAGGTAGGGGTTACATTGCCAAATGCAAATAGGCAACCAAAATTAGCATAAAACGTAATCCCGCAATCACAACACGACGCCTTAATAATAAGGGGCATGTCCGACAGTTCGCAAGTAGCGATAGTTTCGTGTCATACAAGAAGCCAAACCAGAAAGAATGAGCCGAAGGCACCATTTGTACGATCAAAGGCGTTGGAGGGCTGTCGGGACTTTGCAGGTTGGTGCAAGAGAGATAAATATGCGTCTTAGTACCATCAACAGGTTATGAAATCCTTGTTTAAGAGGATTAAACTCCTGTCGAAGACGTGGGATTATCACTACGGCAGACGATCGCTTCCTGTAGCTATGGGTAAGACACCATACATCATTAACATCAAAACAGCTGGTGTCGCAGTCTTTTTGTATGGGTTTGCTTTATTATTTGTTAAAAAATGTTTCGCCTTTGTTGCTTATTTTTTGAGGATGAGTGTATTTCTATTCCAAGCTATTGGAACCTGCAAGCAATCAGTGAAGTATTCTAAAAACACGACTGCAGAATTATGCAGCGATATTCAGTGTTGCCAAAGTAACATGTTCTTACAATAAATACCATTGCTCAGACTGTAATTAGCAGTAATCTGTGCATGTTTTGAAAGTTCAGTACTGTAAATATTTCGAGTTAATTTTTATCATTATTTTTCAATGGTGAGCTCCGTGATGAGTTTAAATAATAATTTGATGCATTTGCTAATAAAAGCGTGAAATCTATGACCTAGCCCTATCGATCATTTAGCAATCTGAACCGCAAAACTTTCCCTAGAAATGCATCACAAGAGTAGACGGATATAACTCCAGAGGCGGAGAGGGTGAAACAACGCACTAACAAACAATCAAGCGGTACATGAGAGTCTAACCCAGACTATTGCTTCCGGACATGTAATCAGCCTCGATTATCACCAAACGTTCGGGGGGCGGCAAGCTTCTAAATTATGCATGAAATTTAATTTTTATGAAGGAATTTCGAAACATGTCAAGTATTATATATTCGTATATTTTGAACACTTCTTGTGAATACTGTATTGCTGCAAAGAAGCGCTTTGCGTTGATTTTGTAAATAAACTGATTTTCCCTCACGTGTCATTTTTTGCGTTCGTGCCTTAACATGTCATTTTAGACCCTACATTCCTATACACAAAATGCATGTTTTATTACGCTCAACCACCCTTCCAGATTCGTCCCATAATCATAGAATCATTGTGTATATATATATATATATTTATTGAGACTAAAGATATTGACAAAGTTTATTTAATAAATTAAAAAATGTTTCGCGTACAGTTTCAATTGTCTGTTTCGGCGAAACGCGATATGGAGTTAGCGTGATTCGAAATTCATTAAAAAATAATTTCCCCTGATGAGCCATAATGAGATTCGAATTAGGCTAATCTGCCATTTACCGCTTCTTAGTTTTTATATTTCTGCTCAAATAATTTGTTAGTATTTTTACTAATGTTTTAAATATACCTTAATTAGCTTAGCATATTGCTTACTATTAGTATTGATTTTTACTTGTAAATATTCAAATGCTGTATTTTTGTCTCTTGTAACACATTTCATTGCAACTTATTTTGCTTATGTTAAAGGTTTAACGGAACCACAGTATTTAAGCCTTTTTAGCGTACGAACTAGGATTTTTCTTTTAACCTTTTACTAAATTTTGCAGCACAATGAGCAAAGTTTTTGACCACATCAGTCTTTCATCGTTTGTTCCTTTTACCTTACTTTAAGGAATATATATATATATATATATATGTGTGTGTGTGTGTGTGTGTAAAATAAAGAAAATACAATGGCTTTGCTCTATGCGAACAGGCAACCTCTAATTAAATTTCCGTAATTTCAGGATCCTCCCCCTAGGCCAGTACTTTCCAGAACATTCTGGCATGTTATGTAACCGCTACTATAAATGCAGACTTTGCGGCATTTTTAGACAGACTGCTTATCCTACTGTCGCTATCAGAACTTTGCTACCGTTCTTCTCATCTATGTCCCTTTGTTCGAATAGTATGACGCGATAAATTTAAAGTGGAACCTATTTTGTTTAAATTACTATTGCATATGTAATTTTGGGGAAGGTAATCTAAAAGATGAATGCTCTGCCATTTGCACTGAATAAAGATATGGAGCTATAAATTTATTCTTCTTTGTCATCATTTGGATACCGCCTTATACTCCCAGCCACGATGACTGCAAGCTGATTAATCTTCTACTTTCCCGGAAATATTGCATATATACACTCATTGCTAATTTCTTTCTCTCTCTCTCTATATATATACATACACTCATCGTTCTGTATATATGTACATATAACTAATTTATTTACATACTTAGGGGGATGCAAGGAAGCTTGAAGGCCTCTGTTATCTTTGTTTCAGCTACAAATCGGTGATCACTCATTAAATGCATGGTACTTATATATTGCTACTACTAAGAACCAATTCACAAAGGTGTAAAAGATGATAACGCTAAATTAGATTTTGATTGTATGATTCAGATTTTGATTGTTTGATTGTATGATACGTATTTGATGTAAACTTTCCAATTTTTCATATTTTTCTGTTGTTTTCGGGAATGTTTCTGGTTTGGAAAGAATTAGTTGATTATTTTTAAATTTTTATTGGAAATTTTTGGAATTTTATTGTCTTTGAATTTCATTTCTTTCATGCCTTTGTGAACTGGGTTCTGAATTTCTTACTTTTTTGTCTATCATTAATTAATTTTTCAGCAGCATATACGCGGAATTAAAAACAGTTGTTGTGCTACTCTATATGTATACTATATCGTAATCACAAAAGTCCACCCGCAGGTCGTAGACATTCTTTCGGCTCTAGATTTGTTTTAAATGTCGCAAAGATTCTCGTTTTGGAATTTTTAAATTATAAAAAATTCAGTTTTATTGAAAATTAGGAAATCTAATTCTTATACGTTCTTCTTGTCTCTATACGTATATTTAGGGAAATGTTGGACTCATTATTAAAAAATAAAGGAAAAGAAAACACCACAAAACGGTCTACATCCGTAAGACAAAAACTGATCGAGATATTCGATATTAAATTCGAAGATCATAATTAGAAGCCGTGTACACGAACTAATGAGTAATATATGTGCATTTGCATGCAACTTGTAGAATTTAGTGTTCTTTGCAATCATTTAATAGTGCCCAAACTTCTGCAGACGTTAAGAGAGTTATCGTTAAGTCTAAAGTAATAACTGAAACTTGAGAAGGAACTTTTATTTAAAGAAAAGACAGAAAAGACCCTTTATTTATAGCTAAATAAAAACAGAAGGCATACTTGTCTTTACATCTCGGCTAACCACTTGTGGCGAGAAAACTTCAAATAACCGTAAGCCAAATGTTAAATTTAATTTTAAATAAGTTAGTACCCGAAGGCTGCACAAATCGGTTAACGCGAATTTGGTTTAAAATGTAACAAGCACGGATATCAACTATTGGCAATTATAATGCAAGGCTGAAACTGCAAATTTTACCTTACGTAACAAACATAGCAGGGACAGGCACAGGGACAGGGAAAAGTAGACGGAGCACCAGAACTTCGTCAGTGACTTTTACAGGTATTGCTTCGCCGCACTACTGTACCCGCTGGGCTCTCGGTTGGCCCGCATTGGATGCCAGCCTTACAAGACATTTACAGAGAAACTTTACATTAATACGAGACTTACGTATTGAATATACAATTACAAACACACAGTATACAATTATTCCAAAGAAATTAACATACTAACAAAAATTGGATTATAGCAGATTAATATAACATAATTACTTCGAACATACATCATACAAACTTTTATTGTACATCGGACAACGTGGCCTCGAGAGGAAAACGCGCTGTGTCTTGCAATCCAGAAACTTTGTCTTAAATACATGAGAACTGAACTTGCATTTTGGAGGGAAATCGGAAGGGAGAAGTGACAGTAAGATTCAAAACATAAAATAACTGGTTAATTTATAGAGTTCCTCACTTTGTAAATGCTAAGTTGATGTTGAACGTGAAGAATCTTAAGAACTGATAAGCGAATAATCCATTGAGTTCGTGTGACAGGAAGAAAGAAGATGGAAGGGTATATAACCTTTTATTATTCAAATAAGATTCAAATAAGAACTCCGTCTTGGAGTGTAAAATAAAAGCCGACACTTGGGCATGAAATTAAGAGGCTAAGAAATAAACTAAAACTAATCTAAACTAAAGCGATATATTCGAAGCTATCAAGATTGTAACCGAGTTGTCCCCTTAACACTAATTGACTGCCAAGCTATCAAGGGCCTAAAATACGGCCGAGCGTAATAATAGCTTACGAGAGAGTAGCCTAAAAAGGCGGACGCGTGCTGACATGATACGTGGTAACCCTCTCATTAAGATCGAAGAACTTTGGCGGTTAAATACCGCTCTTCCTCATTATGTACTCAGACGTCATTCTAAAACGCCGGAAGTAGTAAGTTGAAGTTAAGAATTTGACAGGAAAGGAACTTAAAATTCACTGTTAATAAAATTAACATAATCCTTACTATTCCCTATTAAGTGTTGCATGCATTAGCCAATTGTTTTCAGTCTTCTGTCAGTTCATCATATAAATATTCGGTTTTTCTCAGTAAGATGATTTAAAAAAAAAAGAAACAAAAAGAAGTCTTATTACTATTAACTGTTTGTGCGTAAACTTTATCTCTTATATATCACGTTTTCGCACTTGTGCCACATAAAATTCAGTTCAACAGCAAATTCAAGAAATATTTAAAAAACATATTTTTACAATTTCTGTTAGAGTGTTGCAGGTTGCGATACATAATTTTATATCCTCTGTATTATTTATTTAAAACTAACCGTTCGTACGAAGAGCCCCCTAAAATAGGTATAAAAGGAAGCAAAAGTATGAAATGATCTTAAAGAGGCCAGGTAATATAATTTCATAAAAATATTGAATATTTCTAATGAGATATCTCATGATTATTTGAAACGATCACATTTAGAAGTAGAAAAAAATACGCCCATGGACTGTGTTTATTGCTTTAAAACAGCTTAGTGTATTACTCATAAGACTCCAGATTAAATTTGAAAGTATTTTAGCCTTTACAGAATGGCAACATGCGATTGCGTGAACGATAAACGTATTTTGTTTCCGGTCGCGGCAAGTATTATTCAGTTTCAATATTCAGCCTTAATTAGCAAACTCGGCAAAAGCTGAGTTCGCTAATTAAGACTGAATAATAAATATCTTACATTCTGCCGAATGGTAACAGTCTCGCGGCATGAGATACAAATGTTTTATTTCCAACAGTGTTGCCACTGCTCGCTTTCGAATTTTTAAGTTTGTTCAGCAAAAATTTATTAAAGTTTAACGAGATATAAAATAAATACTAAAACAAATTCAAAATTCGGGCTTCCAGGTGCCCATGTTCGAGTGGAGAACTATGTTACTCAACGTTTGATGGCTGTTGGTACCGTCTTTTTGTCACAATGCGAGAAACATTCCTGCATTCATGAACATTCTTTATTATTTAATTTTTTAAATATAATGCAGGACTCTAATATTGGGTGGCAACAATTTGAAAAGCGATACGCTGTTTATAATGAACCAACGCAGAAAGCACTTTCGAGAATAATAGCCCCTTTTTCACTAAAATTAGGAAGTCTCATTGGTTTAAAGTTTTGTCTGAAAGAAACTTAATTGAAAAATGCAAGCTTTAAAGATTTAATGAAATATTTCAATCCTGCTTCATTGTAATTATATTGAATAGAGTTTATTTACAAGATTACGACAAAGCGCAATAGGATTACATGCCCAAAAGAAATCATGCACGTATGGAGAAACGCACTGACTTAGAATGACTTGCACGCATGTCAGACATGGAGGAAACCCACTAAATGGCTCTGCAAAAGACCGTGCTCAAATCTTCTACAACTATTCTGTTATACAAGATTTGAGCTGAACCGAGATACTAGTTTTACACGGTTTAATCCGCTCTTCTGCTCATGGGCTTATTGCGAAGGGAATATTTTATATTTCGAACCACTATTAAGAGAAGAATATAATTTCGCTTCAGCAGGGCCTGGTGAGGATTAGCGAAAGGCACTAATGCATTTTGCTTTCAAGTATTGAAACAATTGATGTATATTTGATTGAATTTCTTGTCTACTGATGTGTATTTGATTGAAACAATTGCTGCATATTACACTGAGTTATATACATGATGAAAGCAATCTTAATCGTGCTTTTTAATATCCTAAATATCATTGGTAGAAGGAATTCCTACTACTAATTCTCTTAAAAGCCCACAAGGAATAAATTCTGAGATTAACTACAATAAATGTGAATTTAATATAGTAAAATTGGAGAAAATATTTTATTCGAATTACCCGGTATTTAATCAACTATTTCCGCATGCGATTTTAAAAGTGAACAAAGAGGCGTTAAACCACAGGTCTAAACTTTCAATAAATTGCTCTGGTTGTGTCTTATAGCTCACTCTCGAATTCATCGATCACTCTTTAATTGATGGATGAGGCGGGAGAATTCCCTGTGGTTCTTGCCTTCCCCTCCTGAAGAAGCACTAGCCCCATCTCCTCTTTCAGTGTGTACTTATCTACGTCAATATCTCGGGTTACAAGCAAGAAAAGTATAGCAAAAGAGCGAAATGGGAAATCCTAACTTTTCGGAGTCATAGGCGATGAGGATATACATGTATATAAATATAATGACGTCAGGAAAAACCGTCTAGTGATATGCATCGGAATAGCTCAGGTACCTTACAAAAATCATATGTATATTATGATATAAATATATATATGACGTAAATAATATATGACGTAAATATCAGAGGTAAGCTCCGGTGATTTGAAAATTTTCTAACACTCTTGCAATATATATTTGCTGAAAAGATATATTAACTTTAATGAAATTTTTAGTATTTTATGCAGCTTAAAATAACTAGTAAAATATTTTAAGACGTAATTTGGTTTGCAATAATCGAAAGCATTTTCAAGTGGAGGAACGAAACACAAAATCTTTCCTCTTTAAGGGCTCACATGAATTTTTGTTAATATTCTGTTACACAACTGAAGTTATGTGTTATACGGGTCATAAAAGAGTTGACATTTATTAAATTGCCTTCGACAACATTACATAATCGTGATACGGGCGAGTGAAAACCGAACACAGGGAATTTTTCTGTATCAAAGGTTAACAGGTACAATATCATCCCGGTTTTGATTAATGGAAGAAATGGAAATAATGGCTCAGGGTTTCATTCTGCTTCTTTCTCTACTAGCAACAGCATGACAAAAACTTCGTAATGGCCACATCTTACAAGCCTTTACTTCACACAGGCACGACTATCATAAATATGTGAACTTTAACCACGTTTAAAGACATGGCTCATCAATAGTACAGAACACCAGAGACGAACTCCTGCCCTGGTTAAACCTTTCAGGAAGTGAAGCGGGCGCAGCCCCAGCGGTCCCCTTCCCGGGATTTATACAAAGCATGAGAACGATAATAACGCTAGACGAAAAATGATGCCAAAGACATCTTTGCCCCCGGGCACCCCCCGATACATTCATTGAGGTAGGAAGTAAGAAAGAGAGGCTCTTAGCGGTTTTGCCCATGCACTGCTTTGAAGCAGTGGCGATCCCTTCGTAGTGACCAAAACATTCAGTCACTTACCATTAAGGGGGGGATCAATGGGTTTTTACACGATCGGATGTAAATATTTTGTAATTACGTGGTAAATATACATATAAATGTATATATTTTCTTTTTCTGCAATATTTCAGAGTCCTAAGTATATGAAAAGAATACATTTTCAAACAACACTTCATTCTGAACGGAATTAAATGCTAAATTTTATGCGGATTGCAGCATTTGGTGGTGATTTTATTTTTTAATTAACCAAAATAATTAAAAAGAGTAAAACCAAATGTGATTATTTTTCAATTATTTAAAAATAAAATGTTAAGTTTAATATGAGCAACTACAATGCCTCTCCTCTAAAAATGTTGAAAAAAGTACATGTTACAATAATATGTAGATGACAAAAAATGATTTTATTTAAAACATTTTGGCGTTTGGAACATAAAATGAAAGCAGCGAATACTCTATTAAGGGTATCGGAAACGTATACAATTTTAAAGGCACCGTAAGATATTTTTCATTCTTTAAGCTTAATATTTTTGATAAAATCTATATCTTTTTAGTTCAACAGCTTAGAATTTTATAAAAGAAGTTCATAATCAAAATCGGTGTTGTTAGTTATCTAAAAATAACCAAGATGTGATTTTTGCGTAAATACAACGTAAACTATACAAATTGCTATTATCCATCACACAATGAATGTTTCTTTTATGCGGAAGTGTCCCATGAATGTAAACAAAACACACCCCATCTGGAGATAGAAGCCTGGGAACAGTGCTTCACTCGCAGTGCGGATTTGGCTCCTCCGTCGTTTCTTACCTCAATGATGCATTTAGTAGGGTGTTCCGTACTCTGTCATTCAATCTTGCAAGGATCAAATGGAACCCCCTTCCCGAGGATAGGCACAATATCTAACGATGTGGCGTCTCCACAGCTATGAAGACTGATTATATTATAAGGTATTTCTCCCACTTCCCTAGCGTCTTTCGTGGTGTAACGGTATCACGCTGAGCCGGTATTCCAGAGGTCCGTGGTTCGATTCCCAGCTAAGGCGGTTGTTATTTTCTTATCTCTCCGGCCTCCTAAAAAATTCTAATGACTCTACAAGTGGCGCCCGAACTAAAAGGGTTGTGGATGATGATTCTCCGCACCCAGGATTTGGCGACTAGGTTCCCTAAAACCCTAGTCGCTCTTTAAAAAGGGGAGTATATAAGGTATTTGTCCCACTTCCCTAGCGTCCTTCGTGGTGTAACGGTAGCACGCTGGCCCGGTATTCCAGAGGTCCGTGGTTAGATTCCCGGCGAAGGTGGTTGTTAATTTTTCATCTCTCCGGCCTCCTAAAATTCCTAATGACTCTACAATATACCTTATACCTACCCTGTGGTAGAGACTGCCACGTATTTCGATTCTACGAACCAAACTACCAAGTTTTGTAAAAATCGCATGAATAGTTTTTAAAAAATGAGCTCTCAAAACGTTAGCTCCTCAGTGTTAATTAAGTTTGGTATATATTTATTAATCTTTCTGTTTTTATTGAGCTGATTTGATTTTTCCTTTCACATTTCGAAAGTCAGTTTCTTTCAAAATAAAATTCACCCATTTGTTATGATTTACTTTTAAAATTTGTATTTTTAAATAATTTTTATAACTTTTTTAAAAACATTTTGTATTATAATCTATAAAAATTTTACCATCATATTAAAGTAGACGTATTTCTAAGCACATTTGCAAAAGATTGCAGATTTTATTCAAAATTTCGGAAGATATACGTGAATTTATATATTAGCGTGTTTTGTAATTTGGCATAGTTGTTGAAAGCTATAAAACATCAGATGTGGTTTAAGCACTTTGCTAAAATTATTTGGAAGTAGAAACAATGTGGATTTTTTTCCGCTCATGCACAATGTGATAACGTAGGAAATAGGTGCCTTTTTTCCACTCCGGCATAATGGAAGGGAAATGAAAATTGTATATTAGGAAGTTCGCCAAGTGAATTATTCTCGGCCAAACTGAAAACATTTCGCCAAGATAAAGTTTTGAATTTCTCCGTAAATTTCGCATGAAAACTTTCAAAATTTAATATCTAGGCATAATTTGAGTCTCGTAGAATCGAAATATGGAAAAAACAATGATATGCTATTTCAGAAAAAATCCGATTTTGTGGCAAAATACCTATCTTAGATCAATGCTGTATATAAATCTAATATATATCCTAAGTCGCGCTTTCGAGACATAAAAAATGCAATTTGAATTTTGTCAATCGGCCCAGTAGAACGGGAGATATAGAACTGTCCCATTTTTTTCCCGCAGTGTACACGATTATTAAGACCTTCATTTCCCGAATAAAACATTGGTGCCCAATGACCAGTCGGAAACTGCGAGCATTCTTGAATTGCAACTGTGAATGGAGAGATAAAATGAACGTATGATTAGCTAGTGACAATAACTTTATGCAGGCCATTTTTGATTATGGATAATACTTGTTTAAAAGCTAGTACTTACTTATTTTATAAGGTATTTCTCCCGCCTTCCTAGCGTGCCTTCGTGGTGTAGTGGTCAGCACACTGAGCCGGTATTTAAGATGTCCGGGGTTCGATTCCCGGCGAAGGCGTTTGCTAATTTTTCATCCCTTCTGCTTCCCAAAAATTACCTAATGTCTCTACAGTTTAACCACGCTAAATTAAACGAGAAAAGTGTAATACTTCCGTGGAAGTGCGAATGCCAGCCATTTGAAAAGAAAAACGGAGAGGCCTTATGATAAACTGGAGAACTCGGCTTTTAATTTTGCAGTTAGTGAGTAGACGCTTCCTCTCCTTGTAAGATCTGACCTTTGCTACCATACAGTTAAAGTGATCTAACGAGGAAACCTGGCAATTTCTCACACAGACGTGAATAATACCAGCACAAGAAGATGGGTAAACAACCCTTTATCATTCGTCAACCTCTTAACACAAATGCACACTGACGACTTGAGATGGGAACTTAAGAATAATGTAACAATGTATTTAAAGATGAGTAGTAATGCTGCACTAACAATTTAGTTTAAGGCTGACTCAACAACATACCCGGAGATAGATTTACTAAATGACCAAAAAGGTGTATCAGCAACTCAGCGTAACAGCGGCAAGAACAAAATAGTAACGTGCGCTGGCTAGCGAAATCATGCTCTGAATAAATAATAAAATAGTTTTACCTGTTTTTATACTATCTTTACTTAACCTAAAATCTGTATCCTCGCGAGGAAATGCGAGGGAAAAATGAGAGGTTCAGGAAAGATACCAAACTTAAAATAATTTAATTTGCAAATTAAGGAAAACTCTACACCCTTGCTGAAAATATCATAATTTATAATAAATAATTTGCGAACTTGATTGCCAATTTGTTCAGTAGAAAGTAAGATTAAAATTTGTATGCAAGTCCCTTTTGTGTATAAAAATTCAGCCCTTTATTTCCTCGATACAACGGCATTAAATGTCCCCCTTCTCAAATGACCCTTTTACCCTAGGAACATAATTTGTTATTTTACTGTACATAAAATCAATCACAAATCTTTGTGGATGGCAATATTTTGAATTTGTATTAACTTAAAAAAAGAGCTAAATGCAAGCACATTATACCATAAATTATTTTATTTATTTCCTTGTTCCTCTATTTACTTGGCTTATTTATTTGGCTTAAGTCGTTAGTGAGTTATTTGGTATTGAACTTAAAACTCTTTGTATAAAACAAGGAACGTTTTAATTTAATGATTATTTATACATTTAGTATGTAGTCCATAGGGTATTTTTGATATCGAAGAAGTGAAAAATGAGCAATCCCTCGCTGGGACTTGAACATGGACCTGTCGAATACGCTAAGAGTGTGCTACCATTACATCACGAAGGCACGTAGAAAGGAGGGAAAAATACCTTATATATTGCCTTTTTTAAAGGGCGACTGTGGATCAGGGGACCCAGTTTCCAGATTCTGCTGGTGAAGAATCCTTACCCACCACCTTTTTTAGCTCGGGCGCCACTGTAGAGATTTTACATTATTTTGAAGCAAGTTGATGTGGAAAATGTGCAGTGCCGTGGCCGGGACTCGAACCCTGGACCTCTCAAATACGCGCCGAGTGTGCTACCGTTACACCAGGAAGGCATGAAGAAAGGAGGGAGAAAATACCCTGTATGACTTCTTTAGAATAATATGGTGTAGGCTGATACAGTAAGATTATTTGGAAACATCATCTCGTTTCTTCCCATTAGCTATAGCATATTACGAATTTTGTACGTATGTAAATAATGTTATAGAAATTATACGTAAAAATGTAGTATTTTAGTGTATAATGCAACAAGAAAATCTAAAGAAGAAAGGTTTTGCAGGGAAAGAAAGAATACAGGGGCAAGTGTATTTAACATTGAGTAAAAGGTTATCCCGCTGAATTTGCGAGATATCGCCAAGCTGGCAGCGGTGTTAGCGACTAATTTTTGCCTCCAAATTTGGCGAGAAAACACCAAAAGTCGCCAAACTTAACAACCGTTTGGCGACATTATGGTCCGGTCCTTGTATAACTTAACTGCAATGCTTACTGTAAATGATCCTCTATGTAACTATAATCGTATCTGGCCCTCATATGCCTTCCAGTAATTTCGAGAAGTACTAAACATTTCTGACCGGCCCGGTTAAAACTATATAAGACCGGGAAAACCATCTGCTCTCATTTGTTAGTTGTTAGTGCTTTCGGAGTACTGAAATAACTCAGGGTCAGCTTCGCTCTTTAGATGCCCTTTGCATTGCGTAGTGTTTAACGTCGCTAGTAGTTGGAAGTGTAACTACTGATTCTGCTCTGTGGTACTGCGAAGAGCGGTACGACTATTTTTGTGCAGCAAAGCTCTAAAACAGGTAAGTGTTCCGGTTGCTAAAATATATTTTATCAAGCTATCATCCATTCTGCGTGCAATCTATTACGATAGGGCACGCAACAATATTTTGTGCATACTTTTACTTCGAGTGCTTTATGAAATCCAAAGCAGCGGCTTCCAGAATACCACTAAAGATCTTTTGTTCAGATAATATTTTGGAAAAATTATTATATTCTTGATTGAACTCATATGATTGAATTGGCTTACTTTTACTACTAAATACACCGCAAACTTCATCTCGACTTTAGAACACAGTTACAGATATAATTTATTAAGTTATCCAACTCCCAACTTATTTGAGGAATGTCAAGTAAAAGGAGACAACTATCTGTTATTAATATGAATGGTTTCAATCGCAAAAACTGAATTGCGCTTCTTCAAAATGAACCTATCGCTCAGCAACAATGGGAAATCATCTGACACGGATGGGAATCCTGAAGCAAAGGAAGAATACGTTAACCCCCCCCTTTCCAGTTCTAGAGAATTGTTGATTAATTTCACGGTACGTGAATTCATATTCATGCGAGTTCATATTTCCCAGGTGGTCGCGATCACCATTTTTGGCCCACTGTTTTTGAGATGTTGTAACATTGCTTCAGATCTCTTCGTTTTCGCTCTTTTCATTTTTAATGCTGTTAACTCTGAATCGCATATATATATATATATATATGCATATTTTATTACCGATATAATTTACCTTATTCAGAAAATAAAATAATAATAAAAAAAGAAATATGAAAGAGCTCAGATTTTAAAGGCTGCCAGAAAGGGTTTGTTAAGGTTTTTCTACGATTTCTCTGAGTTCGCAATCTACTGCTGCACTCACTCCTGCTAACCCATTTTTTTATCTTTTTAGATTTAATATTATACAAAACTTTCTTCGCACTTATGTCCTATATAATTCAACAGCAAAATCATAAAAAAGCAGCGTTTAGAATTCCCGATGAGAAAAGAAAATGTTTTTTTAAAGTGTTTAAAAAAACCTTTTAGAAATTTTTATACATACATTTTCAATTCTTTTCAGACTTTTCTCAGTTTATTACATCAATATACAGTTATCTTTACAGAGTTTGTTAATCAAAAATTCGTTAAAATGTTACAAAGAATGAAATTGATAATAAAACAAATTCCAGACTCCAAATTAGAGCTTCCAGATGCCCATATTCGGTGGAGAATTACGTTATTCAATATTGGACGGCTCTAGGTGCCGTTGCTTTATCACAGTACGAGAAGTATACGTTTATTTATGCAGATTCGCCGTTTATAGAGAATGGACGCCAAATGCCAAAAAGGAGAAATTAATAGCTCTTCCGGGCTAATGCCCTTTGGACTAAAAACACGTAGCACAAATTTTCAAATTGCAGCATACCATCTCAGAAGGCAATTTAACCATTAAAAGTATTGATGAAAATAAACTGGAAATTGAATTAATTTGAAAAATCCTTAATCCTGTTAAAAAATGTAAGCTGTTTACACACTGTAAACAGCAGAAGAGCTGTTTTCACTCAGAACTGTAAGGAGGCTTTCTTACAAAGCTATAATTATAGCTAGGTAAATAGATATACAGGCAAACATTGTCCAGCGGTTTACAGAGAGTTCCAATGTCGTAGTACGAGAATAAAAGTTGACCAGTAATAAAATTAAATTTGATATGAAAAGTCTAAAAGGGCTCAGATTTTACCGGTAGATTTTGTACGCTCTCGCGAAGCTCTCAGTCTACCAGTCCTCTGTTGCACTCACTCTTGCTATCCCATTTTTTTTTTTTTTTTGTCTTTTTAGCTTTATTATGCGACATGTTCTTCGCATTTACACCATATATAATGCAACAGAAAATTACAAAAATTTTTACAGCAGCATGTGTTTAGAATTACCGATGAATGTGTTTAGAATTACCTATGCCAAGTGTTGATATATAAATTTATATTTTTCTCAATTTATCACACCAATGTATAGTTTTCTTAGCAAGATGGATTGCAAATTTTTTTTTGTCTTTATTATTAACGTTTTGTGTGCTAAATTTATTAATTCAATATTATGCTTTTCGCAGGTACGCCAAATCAAATTCAATTAAATAGCAAAATCACAAAATATTTAAAAACAGCCTATCCGTAGTTCGCGCGCCGGAGATAACTATGTTTTAATCCGTACGTGTTACCACTGCTCGCTTTCAGATCGTTGTGTTTGGTAAAAGTTCATTAAAGTTTTACCAAATATGAAATATAAAATTCGGAATTCAAAATGGGATAGCCCTAGATACTGTCCTTTTTCCACAGTGTGAAAACCTTGCATGCATTCATGCAGATTCTTCATTATTTAATTTCTTTAAAAGTAATACAGGGCGATAACATTTCGTGGCAACAATCTGTAAAGCGATTCAGACATTTAAAGTGATAGTCCGGAAAATCCCTTTTCAAGACTAATGGCCAATTCGGGCTAACGTCCTTTTGGGCTAATTATCCCATAAACAGAGTATTAAATAGTTTTATTGTTATTATCATTATTAAGAAGCATGAAAATGGGGAGTATGGTAAATATGAGAGTGAACTTGCGAGCTAATGAACAAGAAGGACTAAAGATATGTCTTCCTTTTTTGTCTTTCATACCTTTTGCTTACATTATACGTATACATCCCATACATTTGAACTGGAAATCCATTTCATGTGATGGCGTTTAATAAAATTAAAAATGGTAAAAATATGATTACGTACGGAATATTGAAATATTTTATGTACGTTTCGTGGCTTCTACAAAACATTAAAAGCAGTGATTTCAGTAAATTACCATATTCAAATAATGAATATTACGTTGGGCTAATGCAGCGAGTTTGAGTGTTTTCAATCAGTGGAATACTTTTAAAGCTATCTGTAGGTTCTATACCTGGAACTGCCACATATATATAGATTCTATAAAAATGGTTCGTTTATATAAATAGGACAAAATACATGACGATTATTAAGTTTAAGGATGCTTTCATGGAGGGCTTTTTAAGGTAACCTGGCTCTTCATTACATTGGACACAGGGAAAAACAAGGACATAAAATTAGTAAAAGAAAATATCCTCATTATGTATTTTATTTCCTGAAAATACTTTCATTGCTGCTACTAATGTTTTCCCAAACTGAAACAATTTTAGCAGCAGTAAAAATAATATACTCGTGCTCAAAAAACTAAGCAACAAACGCTAAAAGAAAAGGTACGACTGCAAAAAGGGGAAATTAAAGCATACAATTTGCATATGAGGGTAGAGGTTACATCTCCGAATGCAAATCGGGAACGAATTTAGCATAAAACGCAATTTCGCAGTCACACCGCAACGCCTTAAGGGGGCTCATGATCTTCCAATATGGGACTGTTGCAAGAATTGGGATATTTTATTTATTTTAGAAGCAATTACTTCCACCGTTTTACAGCTGACTACATAATATAGCTGCTCTGTAACCAGAAAGTTTGTGTTGCCACAAATATTTTTGTAATTTAATCCGTTTTGGAACAAAATGTTTCGTCGTATTTCCACCTCGTGCGCATGATATTTTAAAAATGGCTAATGGTACATACTTGAAATTTGATGAAATTCTTTATATGGGCACTATCTTCTAACGGAAACAAAAATATGATGAATATTTTAATATAAAAAAAATTTATGCATGAAAACATTACAGACTTTTTTTTAATAAAATATATTTTATAAACTCAACTCCAAATAAAATAAAAATTTAACATGAAATTCGTAGAATTTTTGGTTCACAGTAGTTTTCAAATGTTATAAAAGCTGCATATTAAATATCGAATTAAGCAACAGAATGTTTTAAACTGCGCGCGCAAGGTGGAAACATGACGAAATATTTTGTCACAAAGCGGGTTAAATTATAAAAATATTTGTGGCAACACCTTTCTGATTACTATTTCAGAAAGCAGCTATATTATGTAGTCAGCTGTAAAAAGTTGGGAGTAATTGCTTTAAAAATAAATAAGTTATCTTAATTCTTGCAACAGTCACATATTCGAAGATATTATGGGTTTTAATGTGTATGAGTCCCCTTAAAACGGGGCATGCCAACCTATGCTTCAGCTCGCAAGCAGCAATAGTTTTGTATAATCTGTGATGGCCAAATCGGAAAACACGAGCCGAAGACACCCTTTGGGCGATGAAATGAATGGAGGGCTTTAGGGATGGCGCAAGGCATCCCTAATAGGGGCATCCCTAATAGCAAGGCATCCCTAATAGGGCTTTAGGGATGGCGCTGGCAATCCGAATTTGAGAGAGAGAGAGAGCTGAATGTACATCGTAGTGTCATCAATAGTGTGCGGAATTGTTACTGAAGAATCAAAATCTCTGTAGAAGATGTGGGTCCGGCCGCCGGAGCATTACCACAACGGCAGGTGAATGCTTCCTATTGTTACATATCAGTAACGGCAAGACAGCTGGCGTCTCATTTCTCTGCTGCTGCAGGATGGCCCATATCCCGCCAAACTGTGTCTCGTCGACTGCATGAAGGTGGAATGTACGCCCGACGACGGGAATGCTGGATACCAGAGCAGTGGGGGCCACTTACCTTTTATAAATGAGTTTCGACTTAACATATAGATCGATTACTGGAGGGCAACGATATGGTGAGAGCAGTGACAAGTTACTGGGTGTTAACCCTTTGTTGCATACAAATAATCTAGAGAAGTTAAACGAAAATGTTTGTATTTTTTCTGCTTAAAATAACCTTAGTAATAATAATAAAATAAAATTTATTCAAATTTCGTTTTAAATAATGGCTACAATTTGTTCACTACAGTGGACAGCATGCATATACGTACATGCATCCAAATCTCTTCCCAACGATTTACGGTCATTGCATTTGAAATCATTTCCTGCCTTGTTTGCAGTGATCATCACCATCTTCCAAATGGCAAATCTACAACTGACATGTACGTACAGATCCCCCAAAATACCTTCATTTCTTCGATTGGGATTGAATTCATTTTTGCTACGATTTTGTAACCTGTACCCATTGGATTCAAATGTCAAATCTTCTAGAAATTCCTTGCCAAACATAAACATTTCCAGTGGTGTTTTGGCTAGATAAGCAGTATCTTTGGGTTTCAATTCACTCTTTTCGGTAGATCTTTATCTACCCACTCCACAATTTTCTTAAACTTACATTTAAAAAAATGTTTAAAATGACTTATTATGAATATAAAATGGCAGTATAAGAAAATGTAAGCAATATTATATAATGTTTAGTATGAGAAATTGTACTAACTTGGAAACAGAAGTAGCAACCATTTTCCAAATAGCAATGCTTTACTTAGTGATGCTATACAGCCATTTATGATCGACAATTGAAAGTTCTAATAATATAGAATGCATAAACACAGGAATGGAATCTGTTAAGGTATTTACAGAAGAATAAAGAAATTTAAACTTTTGTCTACTAAAGTGGACATGATGCAACAAAGGATTAAACATCGTCTAAAGAGAAGGTTTTACAGAAGAGGAGGTTTCCTTGTATGGGATGAGATAGCAACAATGGCCCCACCGACCTGCTCGTGATTCCTGGTGTTCCGTCACAGCCGTCCGATATCACGACGAAATTCTTCACCGTCTTGAGTATCCTTTTATCGCTGAAGAGGATACCGACGCAACATATATGGACGATAACGCTCACTCGCATAGAGCTCGAGTGATGGAGAGTTATCTGGAAGCCATTCCACATCTGCCGTGGTCTGCTAGATCACGGGACCTGCATCTCATAGAGCATGTGTGGGACATTTTGGGACGATGTACAGCAGGTCGTAGTGTGCCACCAGGTACCTTAGGGGCTCCGACAGGCATTACTACACAAATGGGTGAAACTGCCAAAGAAAGCGATCGACGACACTGTTCACAGCTTGCCCCGCCGTTATCCAGCACACATTTCAGCTAGAGGAAATGATACTCTATTAGCGCGACATTTCCATTGCACATTCTTCCGATCCGTTTGATATTTCGCGAGGTGGTGGTCTTAATGCATGCGTTTTTGTATGCCTTTGTTGTTTGCTATGGGGTCTAGCAATGCCACACGAGCCTCTTGGATCAGTTTCACTGGTATCCATAGAATAGGTTTTTGTTTTATTCCGTGTTTTCCCTTTGCTGCTTAGTCTTTTGAGCAGGAGTGTATTTTACCATCATATCGCATCTATTCTTTTTTAAATGAAATTGTATAATATACTGAACTTTTTTCGTTTTCAAAAAGGTAAAATTATAAATTTTACTTTGAAGTAAGCAAAGCACAATCGGATGAATTAAAATATTTGTACTAGGATTTTGTTGAAAAATCTGGATCAAATGATTCCTTGTACGAAATGTTAAATTATACGCATTTTTCTTGCATTTCATTTAAACTTATTGGATTGAATTCAATCTACTTTGTCGATAGCGTACAAACCACAATAGAATAAATGCACTCTTTAAAATTCAATATATTTGTTTCCCATAGCGACACTCTGGCACCAGGTTCACTTACTAGCGTTATATTTCGTTCATATTACAACTTAGAATGCACACAATTTATATCATTTAAAGAATTACGAGTACCTAATCGTTGCCCCATGTTCTATTCAAATACTCTACTATATTTAGAACGATGTATAAAAGAAATTAAGCAAAAAAAAAAAAAAAAAAAAAAAAAAAAAAAAAAAAAAAAAACAGTTTTTCATAGGCAATTCAATATTTATCATTCAATTAATTCAGTTGTCACTTCGCGACAAGGCAAAAATACATAAAAACTCAAAACATCTGTATTAAAAATTACGAAGTAAATCTTAAACACTTATTTCCTCGAGAAAATTCCAGAGAGGATTAAGCATGATTTAATTCGCAATATTAAATGAAGGCGTTATCTTTGTTGTTGCGAAGCTTAGTCTCTCTAGATTGGGAACAAATCTACTATTCTGCTGTTTCAAATGTAAACAAAAATCTCCGCCATGTTATTTAAAACTTAACGCTTAACCGCACTTAAACGGCTTTTAAAGCTTTGATAATTGGTCAAATATTGCTTGCAAATTTACTAAAGGCATAAGAACCTTACCTGGAAGATAAGAACAACATAATTCAATCATTCGTAAAGCAAAAAGTGCACAATTTGCAAACATATAAGAGTAAAGAAACTGAGATCACTGAGCCGGGTAACAGAGTGGATATATATATATATATTTATATACATTTAGTGCGGCCGATTGCAACCAAAATACGAGGTGCACATCTACATGTTATAACAGTCCTATATACAAAATTTCAACGTTCTTGAGGCTACTCGTTTTTGAGTTATGCGAGATACGTACGTACGTTTGTACAGATACACGAAAAGTTCTCTTTAGATTTCATTTTAAAGCAGTTTTACGTACAAGGAAGTAAAAATGGGAAAAGCGGTTTTTCTGATTATCTTTGATTTAAAACGAAGTTGACATTCTACCTGCTAATGTTACGCAATGTAATGCTAGACAGCACGGTAATTGAAATTAATATGACATTATCATATGAACCAAATAAAAAATGTGGATATATACCGAGTTCCAAATTTCTGTTCCTCAAACGAAAGAAGATCTGAGTCCTGTTCGATTACAATGCAAGAATAAAGATATCACTACATTCTTACGTTTACCCTGCATTCTCCAAATAAAATATTTTACAGGGTTATTGAATGCCTTGACCATTATCTTACTTCGGTCGTCCAATACGTCAACTTCCGTTGCAGTTATGCCCGTAAAATCGACAGAAAGCCTCGAACAAAAATGGCGAATAGTATTAAAATAGCATTAGAAATGACTTTATCTACATGTAATACGTTATATTTCTCCCCTAAATGGGGATATTTCTTTTTTTTTTCTTTCGCGCGTGCTTTGTGGTGGACGAAAAGGGAAACGCAACGACTGAAGAGCAGTGCCATCAATTCTTCTCGGTAACACACAACGCTTGGGTGATTTGTCAAATTGGCATATTCGTTATAGGCTTGTCCGGAAGCTAACAGAAATCGATATCGCCATGCATACCCTTCTCTTTTGTTGGTCATGTTCGCAGCAAGAATCAAAGACTGATGTTCTGTCTTCTTTTATTCGTTCCGTCACCTCATTTTGCTTTTTGCTTTGTTTTCCTATATGTAATACGTAAAAATGTAGCACTATTTGACATTCGGATGTATTCGATTGTAATAACGGAATTCATGTCTTTCACATTAGAGGTTTAGTTAATTCACGAAACGTAAAACTTAATGGATTGATGTCTTTCGGGAATTTCATTGAATACAATTGGTTCGTTTGTATGTGCTAAACAATATTAATTCTTAAATTTCATGAGCAAATCCATTATATGCAGCTAAGACAGCTGCAATCCATTATATGCAGCTAAGACAGCTGTCTTGACCAATAGCTGAGTGACATGCATACGCATCATCTGGTAAGGTAAAAAGTAAAGCTGTATCATTTCAGTCAGACAGTGTGGCATTTTAAGGAAGACGTGACTCACAAAATATTGTTACGAAATGTACAGGTGCGGTAAGATAGCTTCCCCGCGAAGCAGTTTTAGGGTTGCTATAAAATGCTAGGGAAGGTAGGGTTGCCACATTTGGCGAGAAACCGCCCATTTGGCGACAAAATTGGCAATATGCCATGGACGGATGGAAAAACCTTCTGGAACGAATTGTTACCGGTTTAGCCCAGAATGTTCTCGAACAGAAGCCAAAAACTATATAAACCCTGCTGGTACGCGGAGAGTCAGTGCGAGATAGCGAGTCTCGAGTTAGTCAGTCCGTGCGGAGTCGATCGAGTTGACAGCCGGGCAGCGAGTGCCGAGTGGGTCGTGGAGTGCATAGAAAGAGTCTCTTAGTGTATCGCGGTTCGTGCATCGTCAAGAGAGTGTGTTGAGCTCCGGGAACGAGTAAACCGAAAAGTCGGGAGCTGCGCTCTGTGTGTTGTCCACTGCATCACGAGTTTAAGCGTGGAGAGTCTCGAGAGTACGTGGAGTTCCGAGAACGACCAAGCAGAGTCGGAAGTTGTCCTCTGGTGCATTGCAGTGAAGCTATTTTCACCATGATGGCCTGATAACCTGAAGGCTGTGTCGCTGATTGTTGCAGCGTGTTTATAGACTGTAAAACGTGATTTTGGAGCAGTCTTGATTAATATTGGCTCAATAAAGTGTGTTTCGATATTTCATCAAGTGTCGTCGGTATTCACTCCAAATCTACGAACCTCGTACGAACATGAAGGAAGAAAATAACGTAACAAATGGTGTCAGAAAATAACGTAACAATATTATGCCATAAAACCTAAGGGTTAAAAACTTCCTTACCTCTTGTGTAATAAATACTGTATATCTGCCTTATAAAGTATTAAAAGGCTTAAAACATAAAATACATTTCTATTAAAAAAGTTACTTTATTTAACGTGTCCAAAAATCAAAGAAAAATAAACTGTACATTTTTAAAAATAAACTTGTTTAGAAAAAAATCCCGTTGAAAAGATGTTAAGCTCACTTTGTTAAATAAATTCGTGTTTAATCGATTTATTGAAACACAAAATTTATTTATCGTATTTAATCGATAAATAAGTTTCGTTAATAGTTCGTAAAATGGCTAAGTGCCTACGTTTCGTGACGATGTGAAAATGGAGTGTGTAGAGTAAAATCTCGCTTTCCTATAGACCATTATATCTCAAAACGACGCGATTTAGTCACAAACCTAAAATTAAAATAATTTTAAGTCGAATTTCGAAAAAAATCGCTTCTAGGTGCACTGGCACCCTATGTACATGCACCCTATGTACCAAATTACCAAATTTCGTAGTCGTGGGTCTATTAGCTTACACGCAGCGCGAACGAAAGACACACAGACAGACTCTTTCTTTTATTATATGTATAGATGAAATAAAATAACATTGCGAAACATTAAATATATTATTATTATATAAGATCATGTTCTGACGTTGAAGAAAGCGCGAGATTGCATGTGACGTCAATGTGCATCGAAAATTGTTCGCATTTTAAATCAATAGCTGCTATTGGCAACTTTTTTGTTTCAGGTTTTGGATCACTGACACGGTGCGTTATTGCCACGTTAATTCTTTTACTGATATTGAGAATAAGTTGTTATATTACAGTGAATTTAAATCGTGACGTCACACGTATACGTATTAACCTGATGTGTCAAAAGTTTTGTTTCCTGTTTTGGCATCAACAACAACAAAAACAATTACGAATTGGTTGTTGCTTGGAAAAAATGAGCGAATTTTTTTCATATTGAAATTTTTTCATACATTTGCTTTTCAGGGTTGCATAGAACTTACAAATTTTGCTTTGGCCGCAGCCCGTTAGTAACAGTAATAAAATTGGATCTGCCCGAATGAATGGCGGAGCTATTGATCTTTCGTCCAGGTTTCTTGAACGGCAATAGCTTTTATCAGTTTTTTCAACATAAAAATTACTCAGTGTAATAAGAAATAAAAAAACTGAGCTTGGCTATTGATATGACAAAAGCGCCACCATGCATCATTTTATGGCAGAACTTAAATATATATGTTTTAAAATGTATTGAAAACGCTTCATGCTTCGGCAAATTCTTTAGAACTTTACTCATAGGTTCAAATTGCTGTCGAAAATTTCGAATATATCCAACTAACAGTAACAAAATACCATGGCCATTCGACCAATAAATGATCAGTAAGGGGTAAAAAAGGGGAAAGTAAAATAACTGGTTAAAAGAAAAGAAAAAAAAAAAGAAGATATCGGCTTGTCTTTTATTTTAGAGCTTTCTTTAAAGGACTTTCTTTTGAGCTAAAATGTTTTTTCTTCCATTTTTATTATCTACCTTTATTGCATCCCAGGGGGTTATTCGAAGCATGTTATCATCTCCAATCCCAGGAGAACAAAGCGGTGAAAGGAATTTCTAGTAATCAAACTCCATCACCCGTCGTCGTCGTCAAGCTCTTTATTTAGCAAAGCGTTTCCTTTCTCTTCGGATTGTCACCTGGGCGACCATGTCTGGCTGGAGATTTTGAGCGCGCTTTGTGGCAGATCAGGTTACACTGGCCTTAGATTGTTTTATGTAAGATGAAATGAGACCCACAAGGAAAAACGAGCGCTTGGGAAAGCTTTTCCAGCGAGATATGTTATACTTTCTCGAAATATAAATTACATTTTCTTGAAAAATATATTTTTGGGTCAGAATCAAAGTTTGTAATATCATATTAAACTGTATATAAGACAATTCCACAATTTTTGAAGTAGTTTAGAAAGAAACGAAACGGCTTGAATATGAGACTGCTACACAATTTTGAGTTTCATATGCTGAAGAATTTGTATAAAAATGAAAAATGCGTGGTCTAAATATCTACCGTCTTGTGGTAAAAATAAGACAAGAATTCATCAACAATTAAGCATAATTTATTTATCTTTTAATTTAGAGAAAACGGCTTCCACTATAAAACGGCTTTTATTTTTCAAATTTTTGCCACCAAATATTATAGCCCTGCATTAATGAAGAATCTACGAGTACATGAATGTATGTATCTTTCTCGCATTGTGAAAGAAACAACAGTATCTAGAATATAAATTTGTGAATAACGTAGTCCCTCATTCGTATATGGGCCTCTGAAAGCCCATATTTGGAATTTGTTTTATTACGTATTTCCTGTTTTGTGAAACTTTAACGAATTTTTAATTAAGAAACTCAATGATTTCAAAGCAAGCAATGGCAACAATGTACGAAAAAAAGAAATAACTCCAGCGCGCGAGACTTTGCTCGTTTTAAATATTTTGTATTGCTTTTGAATTTAATTTAAGGGTTTATGTGCCAAGAACATGATATTTTATAAATAAAGGCAATTTATAAAACGTTAAAAAACGCCCTAATGGCGTAATATAAAATCTGAAAGCTTTCAATTTTTTTGCATTTCTAAGGTAGAACTAAGTTATGCGAAAGAACATATCTCATATTAAGCTCATAGGTCTTTAAGATATTGGCAAGATATGTGAAATAAATCACTAAAGAACTTGCTTTTAACATAAATGAAAACTAAAAAATGTACAAAAACTTTACAACTGGGACAAAATTTTAGAAATAAATTATTGTTTTTTTTATTTATCAAACTTTCCTTTGTTGCATATAGAAAAAAAATCTGATGTGTTCATCACATGGTTTCCCTGTACGGCTTGTTAAATTATATAAAATGTTTGCTGCATTTAATTTAAAACTTATTTCCTCGAATTTCATTAGAGATGTATTTTTCATTCAATCGGTTCAGTTCTCACTTCGCGGCAAGGCGAAAATACATAAAAACTCAAAATAACTTTATTAAAAACTGTAAATTACACACAAAAATAAAATACCATACACAATTAAAAAAGGTTATTTTTTTTTCTTTTTTTGCAAGTGGCAAGAAGCCTACTAATCCAGTGAAAGTTACTGGACCATGAAAGGCATTTGAGAAATGTCTTAGCCTTTAACTTGTAATGAATCATGTAATTCGTACGGTACTTGCATTCTTTGATCAGGCAATTGCTAGTGCATTGCTGTTGTATCGTCATTACGTTATTTTATTTAAGCAGGATATGTAAAATATATGCAATGCCCTCGCCGAGACTCTAACCCTGAACCTCTCGAATACTCGCCGAGTGTACTACATGGCATTTTTCTCCCTCCTTCCAGTATGCCTTCGTGGTGCAACGGTAGCACACTCGGTGCGTATTTGAGAGGTCCAGGGTTCAAGTCCCGGAGTTGGCATCGCACATTTTTCACCTCTCCAGCATGAAAAAAGCTTAATGACTCTACAGTGTCGCCCGAAATAAAATTTGGCAGATGATGATTCTTCACCACCAGGATTTAGCGACTATGTCACCTAATTCCTAGTCGCTCTTTAAAAGGGGAAATATATAAGATATCTTCTACCTCCTTCCAGCATGCCTTCGTGGTGTAACACTCGGGGCGTTTTCGAGAGCTCCAGGTTTGAGTACCGGCGAGGGATTGTTCCTTTCTTGTTTCCTGATATCGAATAACCTTATATACTCTGTTGAGACATTAGGTTAATTTTTTGGAAGAAGGAAAGATGAAAAATAGCAACCTCCTTCGCCGGGAATCGAACCACGGACCTCTGAAATATCGGCTCAGTGTGCTAACCACTACACCACGAAGGCACGCTAGAAAGGCGAGAGAAATACCTTATGTACACCCCTTTTAAAGGGCGACGGGGGTTTTAGAAGACCCAATCGTTAAATCTTGAGTATGGAGAGTCATCATCCACAACCCGCTTTAGCTCTGGCCCACTGTAGAGACATTAGGTTAATTTTTGGGAAGAAGGAAAGATGAAACATAGCAATCGCCACCCCCAGAATTCGAACCTTGGACCTCAGAAATACAGGCTCAGTGTGCTAACCACTACACCACGCAGGCACACTAGAAAGGCGGAAAAAATACCTTATAACTCCACCTTTTAAAGGGAGAGTGAGGATTAGGGGACACAGTCGCTCAAATCCTGGTGGTGACAATTATTAATCTCCACCATTTAGTTCGGGCGCCATTGTAGAGTCATTAGTGTATTTTGAAATCGACGACGTGAAGTATATGCAATGTCCTTGCCGGGATTCGAACCTGGACCTCTCGAATATGCGCGGAGTGTGCTACCGTTAGGCCACGAAGGTATGCTGAAGGGAGGCAGAAAATATTTTATAAAGTCCAGCAGAAGTACATTTAAGAACAATTTAATTTTATATCCTACCAACCCGTTTCTAAGGCTGAAAGCAGTACTTTAAAAACCTTCTAAAGCTGCAAAAATCAGGAAGCACTTTTAAAACTATAATGATGTCCATCAAAGATGCTCCGAAACGTGAACGTTTTTGAAGTAAATATCATTGTACTTTATTTTAACAAGAGTGGTAATATTTATTAGCATTTAATAAGCCTTTATTCTAAAAAACTTTAAATATTTTACTTTTTTATTATGAAGTTCACTCTCTTTACTTCTGCAATTATTTCTTCGAAAACAAGTCAAGCATGATAGTTCCATAATGTAATGTATTTTTCGAAGATTTCTGCACATCGCAACGACACAAAAGCAAAATAATGTTTTTCTTTATCAATAAAAGAATTTTCACTGCTTAAGGGAGAATATTTTCCATCTCACTGTGTCGGTATTTTCACAAGAGCTACGAAAACATGCTTCTCGTGTAAGGAAGTCTAGAGAAATAGCATTTTATTCTCGAATTTATAAGCAGCTTTCTTCAGACAAAGTACTTTTTGAAATGTTCATTGAATAACATTCTCCGAGGTTTCAGTGAAATATTTTCGTCTCATCTTACTCTTCAGTGCTTCACTGAACTTATTAAATTAAAAAGGAGAAAGGCCTGTAGGTACGGCGATAAGATGTATTCATGTCAACATCCCGCAGCGCTGTTACAAGAAAGGAAGTTTTAAATCCTTGTCAAGTGAACTATAAATAGATTTTCGATTAATAACTCCTGTCTTTGTCGCTTTATTATTGAAAGTGTTGACTACCGAATGTAAGAGGAAATGCCACGAAATGAATGCTTTGGAATTAGTCACGATCTATAATTTTTACTCATAGGAATGGAAGCATTTCATATCTAAGTTATTGATTAAATAATTTACGTAAATTTAACATGTTTGAATTTTCCAATTGGCTGGCAGGCTCTCCAGATGAGTGGACTGCGGCAAAAGGAAAATTTATATGTCTTATGTACACATGAGGAGAAAATGTACAAAAAACATTTCAATGTGAATGAAACCATTTCATTCTTTCTGAGCAACAACCAGTTCATAAATAAATTTTTGTTGTCCAAACCAGAAACAAGAACTTAAAAATATCAAGTTAGTAATAAATATCAAGTTGTCTCTACAACTTGAAATATCAAGTTGTAGAGACATTAGGAATATAGAGACTTTCGGTTATTTTTTGGAAGCAGGAGAAGTGAAAAACGAGAAACGCCCTCGCGGGGAATCGAACCACGGACCTCTGGAATACGCGCCCAGCGTGAAGACCACCACACCATGATAGCACCCCAAGAAGGTGGGAGAAATACCTTATATACTCGTCCTTTTAAAGGGCGAATAGGAATTTTAGGGGACTCAATCGCCAAATCCTGGGTGAGGAGAATCATCATCCCCCACTGTTTTAGTTCGGGGGCCACTGTAGAGTCATTAGGATTTCTTTGGAAGCAGAAGACTTGCAAAATGAGCAATGCCCTCGCCCGGAATCGAACTGTGGATCTCTGGAATACGTACACAGCGTGCAGACGACCACACCACTAAAGCATGCCAAAAAGCCGGGAAAAATACCTTATAAGGTATATGTATGACGTCATGATTTAAATTTAATATACTATAACACCTTTTTTCTCAATATCAATAAAAGAATTAACATGGAAATAACACATTTCAATTATCCTAACCTAAAACAAGAAAGTTGCCAACAGAAGGCATGTAATTCAAATGCTGCCATTAACGAAAAATGTTCGATATTCGATGACATCACATGCAATCGCGAGCTCCGTTTGATGTCAGAAAATGCCCTTATATATAATAATAATGTATTTAATATTTCGCAATGCTATTTTTATTTCATATTTTGTAAAAGTTACAATTTTTGATTAACAAACTCTAGAATTTGAAAGCGAACAGTGGCATCCGAAATAAAAAGATCCAGATTATTATTTCGAAACAAGAAGATTCTATCTCTCGCGCGAAACTGTTGCCACTAGGAATAATGACTTAGAAAATTAGTGTTTTCAGAGTTTTTAATTAATAGCTGGGCTGATTAAAGTCGTACGATGATGAGACTGGTCGAAAGTTTTTGTTGTTTATTGAAAATATCGGGAGATAATTAAAAATATACGATTTCTATTCCTTTCGATATGTTCGAGAACACAGTCTCCATTATGAATAATTTTATGATCTAACGTAATAACAACCAGTTAAAATTGTTCGACAACCACAAAATGACAAAAGCGATCATTCGAAGGCTGGACATATAACTTTTTAAACTGAGTTCTTTTTAAAATTTAGCGCAAAATTGATAATATAGTTTTCAGATCTCAATTATTAATAATTTGTAGATAAAAGGCACTAAGTATGAAATTTAAATTAAAACAAATTCATTCTTGAATTAAGATCGATGCTCAATTAAATGGTCTGTCTGGAGTTTGAGAGTTCTATATATATATAATATTAATATTCAACCTCAAGTGGGTAATAGCGACGAACATCAGAAGATTTAAGCCTTTTTTCCTTCTCTGAGATTTCCTTCTTTCGTATTACTTTGTTTATTATTGATGCAGAGATCACAGAAATATCCACAAAATGACCACGCTGCAATTTAGAAATCTTTCCTAAGAGCAAGACACCCGATTCATACGTGCATTATTCCAAGATAGTGAGTATATTCTTACCTCTTTGTACAAATGTTACAGATGTAAGCTATACTGCAGTTGAACGCCAGAGAATAAGCTTTTATAAATTTTTAAAAGTATTTTTACTTTAGTATGTAATATGGATAATATTTAAAACTGTCTAAAAATTTTATAAAAGCACGTTAGACAGAAGCGTGGTATCTAAATTTTCAAAGCCTCAAGGCCTCTTGGCACCCAACACGTATGAGGCATGGACCAAGCATAATGTTTACTATATATTAATTTTACATTTGTTAAAATTATATTTATTTTTTTAAATCCAAAATTTTGTATCAGGAACACATAGCAGTTGAATCCAAATATTTGTACAAAGCATAACTGCTTTAAGATAAAGGGAACATGCAAAAAACCCTCCAACGCTAACAAAAGAGACCGTTTTTGAGGCGCCGGAGTTCCCGTTTGAGGCTTTCGTCAACAATTTAAAAGCTGTTTAAGGGCGGTTAAGCCTAATTTTTAAATAACATGGCGGACATATTTGCTTACATTTCAAACATCAGAAGAGTAGATTTGTTGCCAATCTAGAGAGACTAAGCTTTGCAAAAACAAAGATAACGCCTTCATTTATTATTGCGAATTAAATCATGCTTAATCTTTTCTGAAATTGTTTCGAAGAAATAAGTGTTTAAGATTTACTTCGTAATTTTTAATGTAGATATTTTGAATTTTTATGTATTTTTGCCTTGTCGCGAAGTGAGAACTGAATTAATTGAATGAGAAATACTAAATCGTCTGTGAAAAACTGTTTCGTTTTTGTTTGTTTTGTTTGCTTGATTTCTTTTATACATCGTTCTAGATTTATTATAATATTTGAATAGAACATGTGGCAACGATGAGATAATTCTTCAAATGATATAAATTTTGTGCATTTTGAGTTATAATATGAACGAAATATAACGCTGTTAAGTGAACCTAGCGCCAGAGTGTCGCTATGGAACACAAATATAGTGAATCTTAAAGAGTGCATTTATTCTATTATGGTTTATGCGCTATCGACAAAGTAGATTGAATTCAATCAAATAATTTTAACTGAAATGCTAGAAAAAATGCTTATAATTTAATATTCTGTACAAGGGAGTCATGTGGTGTACGCATTAGATTTTTTTATTCCTTAATTAGATAGTTTTGGTCAATTACTCAATATTTTCGCATCTTAGAGATTCTATGATTTGACTCACCGGGCAAAGTTTTGGCTGTCTTTTCTCAAATCAGGAACATGTTTTTCAATATATCATTATTATTACTTATAGTAGTCTTTCATTTAATATCGGTCTTCAAATAAAAGTCGTAATATTAAAGAAGCGAGATATTATTTAACCTGTACACCCATGTGAAGTTATGCTTAACTTTATTATGCAAAAATTCAATTCTGTACATACAGCAAGTAGTAATCATTGCGTCGCCGAGACGGGAAAGCCATACCGACATACCGAAGAGCCCAGCGAAGGCATGGATGTTTGTAAATGTATGGCGTCCGTGCGGTATGGAGGTACTTAAAATATATGTCGAGCCGAAACACTTCTTGAGAGGTTGGTAGTAGAGGAAGAAGGTTGGGAGATCCTTCGAGTGCTTCTCTTCAAAACGGTGAGCGGAACTGAGGTCGTACTGTAACCTGTGGTAGTGCCAAGGCTCTCGCCAACGACAGTCGTAATCTAATACTCCTAGACACGATTATTATTAATCTTCCACAATTATTATTATCTTGCATCAGAACAAGCAACGAATTGTTATTCGTGGATTTGTTCTGATTCAGAGACGGGAGATCAGTAACAACAACAATAATAATTGCACTTTTCTTTACCGAATTCTAAACAGAGTGGGTTTCGGTTTATTCAATGCAAACGTTAGTGTTTATTATTACTAAATGCAAATCATATTATTCTTATTGTTGCTATTGTATGCAAAATGATTCTAATTCGTAAATATACACTGACATTTTTATATAAATCTCAAGAATGCAGAACGTTTGTTGATTACTTATACCTGATCATCTGTAATACTCATTGTCGTTAATGAATATTCTATTTCCCAAAAGATTTAAAAATATGCGGGTCATAGCATTCTTTTAATGGGTAGTAAGTAATTAATAACGTTTAATTCACAATTAAAATAAGACTGATTGTGTGCTACTTTGGTAGACGGTTGCACAGATTTCTGGCGATTTACGTTGGCGCAATTGTCGGCGGGGCTTTTTACAATCGTCAGCCATATTGAAAAACGCTGTTTTTACATATTTTCGAAACTTTAAAAAAATAAATATTGTTAAGAATAATGGATTAATTTTTTGTTGAAAACGCCGTTTTTTAAGATGGCAGGAAAATGTAAATAAATACATTTACTACGAGTGTAAAATAATAAAGTAATATTAAATTATTACTTTCATATAGCAAAGAAATAGAATAAAAACACCGCTATAAAAACACTGCGCTCATGCTTAATTGGATCAAATACTTTAAAATAAGTTATATAGGGTATAATTATTTAACATTAAAACATATGTGGCAATAAATATCTCAGCAAGTTTTGAAAACGGTGCATTAATTTTTTTAATAAAAATTGAAGTATACGGTTATAAAGTAAAAGAAAAATATGTACTTACATATTTTTTGAGTACATAACCTGTCATACATTGATAAGTAATACAAAAAAATGGAATCATAATTTAGATATCAATGAAAAATATTTTAAAATGTAATAAATCTAAAGAATTCGAAGAGATGAATAATACAATTTTAAAATGGCGCGGTAATGCACAAATATTCAGTAACCAATCAGGGAGCTCATTACAGCTCGTTAATGCACAAATATTCTGTAACCAATCAGGGAGCTGATTATATCACGCATATAATTAAAATTATTTGAATAATCATACATAATAAAATCATTTCAAAAATGCAAAATTAAATTGTATTTTAATATTTAACAGCCATAAATAATGTTTAAAACATTAGATTAAATTTATAGATATTAAAAACAATTGCTTTTAAAGTAAGGTGACGTCATTGATTACATCATCCACAAAATAAAGTTGTATAAAACACCATAAACAATAAAAGTTTTATTTCAATAAAAATGCAAAATTAAATTGATTTTTAACATTAAGAAGCCTTAAATAATATTTAAAACAAGGAATTTAGGCATAATAAAACGCATTATTTTTTAAATGACAACAAAGTATCGGTTACCGTAAATAACTTGTCAAGAAATGGGTTTACCATAAGTCGTATCGTTCGCCAAAAAAGAAATCGCCAAAATCCGTGCAACCGTCAACCAAAGTAGCACTACTGATAGTATTATTTGCAACAAGTACATCCATATAGAATATACGGTCTTTATTGATCACGTACGTAATGATCACTGATGCCGGTAGCCAGCGAGTCATTAAAATACATTAATTAGCATATCACAGACAGCAAAGGACTAAAAACAAGACAATCCAATAGTTGGCGGCAACAATATTTTTGTTCTTGCTTTTAAATCTCTTCCTGTTGATCTTCAGTGTACGATTATTTTCTTCTATCTTCTTAAGCTCACTGAGAAATATTCCTAAACGCAATGGTTTCGACACGGGCAATTAATTTTTATTAAAGCCCTTTATTGCTTTAGAAACTTTTTAAAGAAAAATATTAAAAAATAAATGAAAAAAACAGAAGCATTTGTCTGCTTATCAAGTATCTTATTTCTACCATCAACATAAATTCTATTTTATAGAAGAAAAAAGAGTACAAACGAAGAAACTTTCAAAATTGAGAGATGGGAATACATTGCGCAACAGCTGTTGAACGCATTTCAAAAGAATTTTGAATCACTTGCTTTTCAAATTCATGAGGAACGTTCAGAAATCAAAGAACTTCGGCACTGAATTGGTACGAAATTGTATAAACAGACTTCATTTCTCTTTTTTTTCTGCTTAGAAACAATGAAAATGTGACTGAATACACAACGCGTCAATATAATTGGCTTCTTAAAAAAAGAGGTTGTGAACAACTTTATCAATTTTTATCATTCTTCATAAACTTTTATTTTTGTCATATATTTCTTAGAATGCAATTTGACCGTCATAATAAGTTTCATTTTTAATTCAAATTTATTTTCAAAGCTATCATGCCAAGGGAGAAATAGCTTTTAAAGCTTTTTTTTTTTTTAATTTACATTATGAAACGTTTTTAGTTTTTTTTTGGTTAAGTACGGCAAAGCTGACGAGGACTATCTGCCTACGGTAACGGATTGTCTTCGTGGAGGAGTTTCTAATTGGAACTGACTCGTATACATCAAGAAAAACCACGAAACGCCTATGCAGGCAGCCCTTTAGAAAAACGTAATACGTAAAATAACGAAACGCCCATTGTATACCTACACGTAAAAACACGAAAACGCCCACGCAGGCAGCCCGTTCGCCAGGATTTGAACCCCGGACCGAACTACCAATGTTCGGCAACTTTACCGCTCGGTCGTTGGTAGGCCTTATGTTATGAAACATTATTCTTTCTTTCCAATCTTTACATGCGATAAAGACATCTGAAGATTCGTTATTTATGTGATGAATTTCAAGCTATTCCATCATAGTATGGAAGCGTTTGCTTTGATGAGTCAGTTCCCTTTAGAAAGCGTTTGCATACTATAGAAGCGTTAGCTTCATTTGAGTAAATGCAGTAAATTTTTACTCATAACTATGTAGCTGTTTGAATTTAATCTTAATCAATGATATTTAGACAAACTTTAAAATGCAATAATATGTATCGAAGTGTAATATGTATCGATCTATCGCACCAGCAAAGATAATTTTACCGCCTTTATCACCTGCCATTTTGTTCTCTAGTGAAATTCCATATAAATAATATTATTTATTCTAGCTCGAGCCATCCCGTTGCTGCTTATAAATACCGTTTTTGCTTAATCGCTTATAAATCTCGTTTTTGAGGCAAAGTTCACCGCACAAATCGTTTGGAAAAAAATATTCCAAGTGTAAATACAGCTTTATTTTTCCCTTCAATTACTTTCTCTTTGGACTACTATGTCTCACAAAAATGATCGGCCACCGTAATATTTTTATTCTTTTGAAGTAATAGGACAACAATTTTGAAATAAAATAATAGGGAGACCAGAAAGTAATGTCGTTTTCTTACATTAAATTCAAACGAATAAATTTGTAGCAAGTTTTTATTTTTAATAAATAATATAATCACCCTCGTTATCAGCAACCTTTTGCCATCTAGTATGTCGATTTCAATCCCAGACCGATAAAAATCAATTGGTTTTTGAGTAAAATATCTCGAGATGGCATTTGGGACATCATCCAAATTTTCAAATTTTTTGTCACTAAGAAAATGTTGTAGGGATCGGAATAAATGAAAATCCGAGGGTGCGATATCGGGCAAATACGGTGGGTTAGGCAGTACCTCCCACCCCAATTCATTATATTTTTTCAGTGTTCGTCTTGCACAGTGCGGTCTTGCATTGTCGTGTTGCAGAATGACGCCTTTTCCGTTGACAATCGCCAGCTATTTTTGGATTAAAGTTTGGTTCACTCGATCCAATTGTTCACAATAAAGGTCTACATTATCAGTTTTTCCAGGTTTCAGCAATTCAAAATGAACAATTCCGCAAATACTCCATCAAACACCTAGAAGCACCTTTTCGGGATGTAAACCCTTTGTAATCCCTATTAAAACTGCCTTTTGAGTTTTGGATTATCATATAGGACTTATAGTTCTGTCTCCACTAATCAAACGATCAAAAAACGGTTCTGTAGGATGCCGTTGAAGCAATACGTTGCACGGGATGGATGGGTTGGCTTTGTTCTTTTCGGACAGATTATGAGGGACTCAACACCTGCTTTGCTTATTTTTCCATTCTGCTTTAAATGTTCTTGGAGGGTCGACTAAGGTTGGTTAAGAGTGTTTGCCATAGATTTGCTTCCACTTCTGCCCTTAACAAGTTGTTGTCGACATACGCAGAAACGAAATTACTTTCCGGTCGCCCTATTAATAAGGAATAGTTCCCCTCAATTCACATTTTCTTAGCTATCTTTTTGAATTAAATAAATCTGAAAAAAAAATTAAATAGTAAATTTTAAAATAACGTTTAGGCGAAAATTGAAAAAAAGATGCCACAATATTAATCGGACATTTTCATAATTTCTGATTAAAATCGTTGGCAATAAATAAAAAACGAAATTTTGTGAAATTAATTTGCATAAAGAAAATAGGCAAAAATCTATGAATCGTTTCCTCGGTCGCGAAAGGAAACATCATTAGAAACCCTCAAATTAGTTATTGATCTGCATCAAAAGAAACTAAAATATATTAAAAATTGCCTGTTTTTTTAGTTTAAGTAATTCTATAGTTTTTGATAGTACTGTTAAGCTTTATAAAAAACAGAATCTTTGTTCTGATGTTAATGTCAAACAAGTGATATAAGTCACAACACAACGAAAAAAACTTTACTCTAAAGTTTAAGTAGAAAAACTTAAAAAAAATCTGAGTTTTCTTAATTTACTAATCCATAATTAAGTATATAGCTGAAACTTTCAACTTAATATTCACTAAATTAATCTCATCTTTAATTTTTAAAATCAAAGAATTTACTTGAAACGGTTAAGTTAAAGATTTAAGGTGAGTAATTGAGGCGACATAAAAACTTAGACCTTGCCTCAGAGAGCAATTAATTTTGAAAATTTAAATAACCTTAGAAGAGCGAGAAAATGTCTTTAATTTAAGACAGAATTCTTCTTTTGTTAACGACGAGACATTCAAAGAGTGATATTTTTTATATTACTGTATTCAAGCTGCGGAAACAAAAAAGTACATATTAGAGAGTTTATAATGTTAATTTTTTGTGCTTTTATATACTCTGCTTTTTTGTATTCTGCATTTTCAGAAAAAAGCTGACAAAAGAAAGAAATGCTTTCATAAGGCACATATTAAGATTGAAATGCTTCTAAAAAGCTAGTTTAAAGATCTAAAGCTAAAAACGCAAGCATACTGAAATTTCACTTTTTGTTGAGATTATTAGGGCTATATTCAGCTTAAAACAAATTCTTCGAGACAAAAATGAGTTCTTTCAAGAAGTAATTAAAAGCAGAGAAAATTTACGAGGGTACAAAATTTGTGGAATTACATAATTAGATAAATGCATAAAGCAATATTTTTTTAGATAAAATAGAACTCGTGATACTTATAAATTTTTAATTTTTATGAATGTAAGTTATTCATAAGAGACAAACTTTGCTATTTTAAAACAAGTTAAAAATATTATGACTCGAGAGATAACTTTTAACTATATATAAAAAAAAATGTTAGTTTTTTGTAAAAGTTTTATTAGTCCAAAGGAGTGTTAGCCCAGAAGGGCTATTAGTCTCGAAACGGCATTTTGCTTTGAATCACTAAAAGCGTTGAATCACTTTTCAAATTGTTGCCACCCAATATTAGAGCCCTGTATTATATTTAATGAAGCTAAATAATGAAGAATCTGTATGAACGTATGCATGTTTCTCTCACTGTGAAAAATCAACGTTACATACGTTACATCGTTGATGTGAAAAATCAACGTAAAAACAGGCCTTCAAATTTTGAATAACGTAGTCCTTCGTCCGAATATGGGCAGCTGAAAGCCCAAATTCAGGATTTCGAAATTGTTTTATTATTGATTTCATATTTCGTAACACTTTAACACATAACTAACTAACGAATTTTTTATTAAAAAACTCAACGATTTCAAAGCGAGCACTGGCAACACTGTACGAAATAAAACATTTTTATTTCCAGTGTGCGAGACTTTCTATCAGAAATTCTAAAGATATACTGTTTTTAAATATTTTTAGCCTAGAGGAGCGTGAACCGAAATGCTTTCTAAACGGGTATGTGTATGTAAAGGAAAAAAAAAAAAAAAACAAAACGCATCTTTGGAAATAAAATGAAATCTCAAACATTTCAGATTTTTTTAATGTTTATTTAATTTAGTATTAATTTTATAACTCATTTACAAGCCAAAGTGCTTATCATGTTCCGAAAATCATTTTAATACCCAATTATTAAAAATACTATGCGAGCAAATGTGTTTTCAAAGCCTAGTCGTTGGTTTCAAAGCCCAGGAAGACGACCCTAGACATAGGACTCCTACCTTAGATATAAGTAAAAAATGTAGACTTTTAAGCTGAAGGCTATTTCTGTGAAACCTTTTAGGTAGCTCAGATTATCATGCGGATAATATAAAAATAAATGTATCCATGATTTCAACCTGACTTGTAACATGTGCTTTCAAAACGTCACTTGGAAGAGTAACTTCAACTTAGCAGCAATTCTGTAAGGTTATTTCTCTCTTCTTTATGCATGCCTTCATGGTGTAACGGTAATACCTTCGACGGGTATTCGAGAGGTTTCGAGTCCAGCGAGGACACTGCACATTTTTTGTATCATCATGCTTTAAATTAACATCAAAACTCTACAGTGGGCCCCGAACTAAAAGGTGGAGGGTGATAATTCATCACCACCAGGATTTGACGATTACCGAATCGCCCTTTAAAAGCGGGAGTAGATAAGGTATTTTTCTCTTTCCTCTATTGCATTTCTTCGTGTTGTAACGGTAGCACACTCGGCGCGTATTCGAGAGGTCCAGATTCGAGTCCCGGGGAGGGCATTGCAATGTTTTCGCGTCTCCTGCTTAAATACTATTCAACGCACGAAATCAGGAAAAGTACTTTTCAAGATGTATTTCAACAAGTTTATAAGGTATTTCTCCCATTTCCCTAGCGAGCCTTCGTGGTGTAGTGGTTCTGCACACTGGGCCGGTATTCCAGAGGTCCGTGCTTCGATTCCCGGCGAAGGCGGTTGCATATTTTTCTTCTTTTCTGCTTCCAATTAACCTAATGACTCTACAGTGGCGCCCGAACTAAAAGGGTTGTGGATGATGATTCTCCATACGCAGGATTTGGCGACTAGGTCCCCTAAAACCCTAGTCGCCCTTTAAAAAGGGGAGTATATAAAGTATATCTCCCGCTTTCCAGCTTGCCTTCGTGGTGTAACGGTAGCACGCTGGGCCGGTATTCTAGAGGTTAGAGGTCCGTGGTTCAATTCCCGACGAAGGCGTTTGCTATTTTTCATCTTTTTGCCTAAAAAAAAATCGTAATGACTCTACAAGTTGTACCCAAAATTTCACACCAGTTCCAAAGATGCCCTACGCGCAAGAAGTGCTTTTGCGCACTTACATATTAGTTTGTCTTAGCAAAATATATACTGTAATAATAAATAAACATACTGTATGTAATAAATATACTGTATTGTGTAAATAATATATTGTATTTTGTCATTTGAATTGAATTAAGTAAAAAAAAAAAAAAAAAAAAAAAATTAGTACCAAGAAATTATTTTTCTTCTAACCTATTTTATTGAAGGTCCGAAATGGTATATTTTAATTTGGGCAAAAGTAAAAAATATCCGATAAGTATTATGTATTGTATAATCGATAGTATATTTAAAACATAAGAACAGCAATAGATTTTACAGATAAATCATTATTCTAGAACCTCATTCAATGAGTTTTAATGATCCAGAATACCACAGCATAACCATAAAGCTGTAGGTATTGCAAAATAAATGGCAAACTTATTTATGATGTATCTCGAATTTAAGTTGATTTCATAAAATGAAAGGCAGACTTATTTTCAGTCAATCTTTTCTGCATGTTCGGTTGAACTCAATAAGGGAAGGAATAAGTCGCAGAAATCATTTTTTACTTTTTTTTATTAAATGCATTAGGGAAATATATTCAGCATACGTTTACACTAATTTTTAAAAAAATGTATCTAGTATATTTATTTTTTTTGCTTTTGGCACAAATGGGACTTTTTCCATTCAAACTATTTATTCTTCTAAAGATGGAAGTAACATTCAGATTCTACTTTCCTAATAAAATCAAAACTAATGATGAATCGGTACTGAGATGAATGTGTTCCTTAAAATATTATTTCATGTTCAAAGGAAAAAAATTCTAATGAAAAAGGAAAAGTTGAATAAGAATTTCTGTTTGAATAATGATAATTATTTTAATGTTAATTTAGTTGAAAATAGAATTACATAGATAGTAAAATGTTTTTTTTATCCACAGAAAAGAACGTTGAAGTTGAAAAAAGGGACACTTTGACATTAAAAATGTTTATACCTTAATCTTTTCACCCGAATCATGTTGCATTATTCTATCAGAGCATAGAGTATATCCTCCATTGCTCTAGTAAATACTGTTAGTCTACGAGTTTAAAATTTATAATGCAACATCCTGGCAGCATGACAAAATGCTAACAGGTGATTCAATTGCCGCGCATATAAAACTTTTCAAAACTGGGGAAATTGCTTGAATGGATGATACCCCTATGCCGTTACAAGTAGTAGACAGGTAATATTATCACTTGTAATTTTAGTTGCAGTCTATATTGTTAGATCTAGGAAAAGTTTGTTTGATGATGCGAATCGTTTGATGCAGATGAGTCTTCCCGAAACAGAAAGAATTTTTATGTTTGAGCATTACTTCGCAAAGTATTCTTACGGAAAACTTATTGGGATATTTTTAAAAGATTTGCACTTATGTTTTTCAGCCCAACAAGACAATGATTTTTTTCCTCTTAGCAACCTGATTTCATGATATTGGATGCTTTAACCATAAAAAAGGAAATTTCTCAGTTAAAAATGGATGGAACAGTAAATAAAATGCTAAAATCGAAAAAAAAAAAAAAAAAAAAAAAGGAATATGAAAAAGATGAGATCGCAATCCAATTTGTGAGTTGCGAAGTAATGCTCAACCGTCGATAGTTTTTTTGCTTATCAAAATGTCATCACCAACTTGCATCGAACGAACAGTTTTTTTAAGGCTAACCGCATAAAATGTAACTTAAAAGTTAAGTGATATATTACTTGCAACATCATAGGGGTCTCATTTCCATTGAACCAGTTTGGCACTTATAGCTCTTCTGTAATTTCCAGAATTGTTGAAATTTTGATGTACTCTACATTTGAGTTCTCAAAGACATTGCCATCTGGTGGGCATGCAAGATCTTTAATAGGGCCATTCATCAAGTTACGCATGTTTCGTTTAAATAACCAATTTAAAACATTATTTTACTTTAGACATTAATAATACCTCTGATCAATATCATATTTCTAGTTACAGATAGTATATCTAATTCCTAGTCTCACACAATCTTCAATAGAGATAATTGATAATGTTTTGAAAATTTGCATCATAAAAGATTATCAAAGACCGCATTACCTTGCATTGTATAACAAGATAATCATACTTGTAGCGTCTGAAAAAGGCAAAAATTGCGTGTTCACATTCTAACATAATTTTTAATTTCAGACAAATACCATGAAAAATAAAAAAAAACCTTCATGTCTAACTGGAAATAAACAAAATAAAATAAAATAAAAAACATAAAAAATGTAAGAATATTCTTAAAAATATCTGATAAAGGATGACATCATATGATTTCCTAGTACGGCGTATTAAATTATACATATTTTTTCCTGCACTTCATTTAAAATAATTTCCTCGAATTTCATTAAAGATATATTTTTCATTCAACGTTTTGTATATTATATGAACAATGCCCTGAGCCTGAATGAACTAGAGTATACACTGATGGCTCTAAAATACAAGCCAACACTGAGGCTGGTATATACAGTAAACCCTTTTTTCCAATGTACTCCAGTATACTATTTGTAACGGCATAGGGATATCATCCATTCAACGAATTCGCAATTTCCCCAGTTTTGAAAAGTTTTATATGCGCAGCGTTTGGATCACCTGTTAGCCTTTTGTCATGATGCCAGGATGTTGCATTATAAATTTTAAACTCGTAGACTAACAGTATTTACTAGAGCAATGGAGGATATATGCCCTGGCAGAATAATTCAGCATGATTCGGGTGAAAAGGATTAAGATATAAACATTTTTAATGTCAAAAATGTCCCTTTCTTCAACTTCAACGTTCTTTTCTGTGGATAAAGAAACATTTTATTATCTAAATTTTATTTTCAACTAAATTAACTTTAAAATAATTATCATTATTCAAACAGAAATTCTTATTCAATTTTTCCTTTTTGATTAGAATTTCTTCCTTTGAACATAAATAATATTTTGAGGGACACATTCACCTCAGTATCGATTCATTATTGTCTTTAATTTTATTAGGCAAGTAGAATCTGAATGTTACTTCCATCTTCAGAGGAATAAATAATTTGAATGGAAAAAGTCCCATTTGTGCCAAAAGCAAAAGAAAATAAATATAGATACATTTTTTTTTAAATTTATGTAAACGTATGCTGAATATATTTCCCTAATGCATTTGATAAAAAAGTCAAAAATGATTTCTGCGACTTCCTTCCTTTAATGAGAAACAAATGAAAAATAAATATAGTTACATTTTTTTTTTAAATTTGTGTAAACGTATACTGAATATATTTCCTTATTGCGTTTAATAAAAAAGTCAAAAATGATTTCTGCGACTTATTCCTTCCTTTGTTGAGTTCATCCGAACATACAGAAAAGATTGACTGAAAATAAGTCTGGCTTTCATTTTATGTATTCAACTTAAATTCAAGGTACACCATAAAAATAAGTTTGCCATTTAATTCCTCGAATTTTGATGCAAGGATCCTTGCAATGTCACTGGCTCAGAAAAACCTCAAGATAAAATCGATTGTTTCTCTACAGCAGTTATTTTAGTCGATTTCAAAGCAGCCATACAGGCTGCAGTTATAAATCATGACACAGATATCCAGATTATTTCAGAAATAAGAGAAACTTTGAACTTTCTTTATAAACACAATAAAACAATCGCTTTTCCATGGATCCCTTCACATGTAGGTATCGGCGGTAACGAAAAGCCAGACTCACTAGCCAAAAGAGGAACGATTGCGCCACGAAACAGCAAACCATTTCCTCCAGAGTCACTTAAAAAGCATATTTTTGAGAAATTAATGGTTGCTCTTAAATCTGACCAGATAAAGAACTCACAACTAGATAAAGAGTCTCAGAAACGTGATAAGTAAACTGTATTGGAATGCCAGAGCTTTCATGAACACTTTGTAAAGACTAGATCTCTTATGTTCCTTTCTTTCTTGTTTACATTTTTAACTTCTTACTCTTGTTCCCATGCTCATTACTCTGATTCTTACTTTAAAAATGTTTGTTCTTTTTTTATGATTTATCTCTTGTGGGATACTTGAGCTAAATTATATGTTTGGACTGATCTTTCCAATAAAGCCATATGTAACAACAACATATTTTTCATTCAATTCATTCAGTTCTCACTTCGTGGCAAGTCAAAAATGGAAAAAAAAATCTTCGTTAAAAATAGAAAAGTACAGAAAAACCTAAAACATGAAATACAGTTAAAAGAGTTAAAAAAATAATTTTTCGAATTAAAATTACAGTTTCTACCCAAAACAAGCAATTCGGCGAGCAGGCAAAAAGACAGATTTTTCGGTGCACTAAATTAAAAGTTTTGTTTTGATTCCACTTCGCAAAAAGGCACTTTAAAGGCGTGGAAAGACTCTATCCACTGTTCTGCTAAGTTTCAAAGAAAACAAATATGACTGCTACAATAAAAAAAAATTAGGCTTAGTCGCACTTAAGCAACTTTTAACTGTTGATAGTTCTACCACTACTGTAAGCAGAGTAACTAAAGGCATAAAAACATTAACCGGAAAATACGAACAACATAATATAATCATTTTAAATGGAAAAAATGCACAATCAGCCAGCATATAAGAATAAAAAACTGAGCTCACTGAGCCGAGTAACAAAGTGAGTACATATATATATTTATATACTTTTTGGTGCCGCCGACTGGAGCTAAAAAGAGACGGGCACATGTACATGTTATAGCAGTCCTATATACAAAATTTCAAACTTCTGAGGCTACTCCTTTTTGAGTTATGTAAGAAACATTCATGCGTACATAGGTACAGACGCCACGAAAAAATCTCTTCTGAATCCATTTAAAATCAGGTTTATAATTCGTTTGAGGGAAAAAAGGATTCCTTTATTCTGTCACGCAGAAACATCTTTCAATTGCATTCGATAGCGGTCAAAATGGATATTTTCGTTGAAATATGGTAATCAAAATTTTTCATGATTACAATACTTCCTTTACTTTATAAGGTATTTCTCCCGCCTTCCTAGCGTGCCTTCTTGGTGTAGTGGTTCTGCACGCTGGGCCGGTATCCAGAGGTCCGTGGTTCGATTACCCACGAAGGCGGTTGCTAATGTTTCAGTTTTACTGCTTCTAAAAATCCTAATGTCTCTACAGTGGCGCCCGAACTAAAAGGGTTGTGGATGATGACTCTCCACACCCAGGATTTGACGATTGGGTCCGCTAAAAACCCCAGTCGTCCTTTAAAAAGGGGAGTATATAACGTAGTTCTCGCGCTTTCCTAGCGTGAATTCGTGGTGTAGTGGTTCTGCACGCTGTTCCGGTATTCCAGAGGTCCGTGGTTGGACTCCCGGCGAAGGTTGGGGGCTATTTTTCAATCTCTCTTGCTTCCAAAAAACACCTAATGTCTCCACAACTTCATACAAGGAAGTAAAAAACTGTTAAGTACCAGACTATACTTCCCAAAATATAGTTACAGTTATAAAAAATTGTAAGTAAAAAAAAAATTTTAACAGGAAAGCAAAATGGTCTAAAAAGTGTGAGAACAGCTTCTCTGTCCCAAAATATAAAAGCAAACGAGATACGCTTACTTCCATTCATACCGAAAGAAAAGACTTATATTGCCAGTAATGCCCGAAATTTTCGAACCGCCATTAAGGCTAGCCTCGAACTCCGACTGAAGATCAGCAAAATTCGATCTCTGAGGATATAGAACTAGAAATTTTAATAATGAACAAGAATAGTTTTGAAAATGTGAAGGTCAAGTAACTTTTAAGTAAATGAAGGGGAAAAGTAAATAACAAAAACTGTTATTGTGGTCGAAAGAAAGCAGGGAAACAATATTTTTTAAAAAGGAACTAATACTTAAAATCTGTTTTTTTAACGAATGCATTAAAATCATATTTGTTCCGTTCGCATTGTAATTAGAACTATATTCAAAATAATTCATAATAAAAACAAAGATCTCTAATGCCTTTTTAAATGGTGCTTTAAAGCGCTTCATTAAATTTTCATTCATTTTCTGCAACGTTTTTTATGTACGTATATTAATTCATGATCTTCTACCTTTTCGACTTAAAATATGTCTGCTCCTGCGGGAATAAACATATATTCGACTAAAATAATTCTAATCTGCCAAATATATTTCTGTTTTTCCGCTTTGTGGTGCTGTTTGAATACCGTAGCATTAAATAATTTTATAAAGAAAGTAGGAATAATATTAAGCATAGTACTTGTATAAGTAATTAATTGAAATTATCGAAAAAGAATAAAATCTCATCCCAAGCGTGCGTCTTAATGAAGTATTAGAAAGGAAAGATAAAGACCTTTTGAAATGCCATAATATTACAGATTAGTGGAGGATTAAATATGAACAAAAAGCATAACCTTCAAAAAACAAATGCATCAGACATTAAATGAAAATAATAAAGTATTTCAAAGCAAAATTCAAATTCAATAAAAAAATACATCTAACCAAAAATAAGGATAAGAAGAAAAAATTTTCATCAGAAAAATTATATTTTAAGTTAAAAAAGAGCGATTTCGCTAATCCTTTTCCATCAGGGAGTGCAGGTTAATCGGATTAAAGCTAAATTTGGAACGAAAATGGCATTTTTTTGATTAAAATATATTATTTTTCATTTTATGCAATGAAATATATGCACAAAACTTTTTTTTCTTGGTAAAAAATTAACGCAGTTAAAAATGTAATCATCTAAAAAAAGAATTTTTATAAACACACCCCTCAACGTTTGTTCTAAAACAATCTCTAGATAGCACCTGTCGAGATGCACATATTTCCTCCCGTGTTTATGCTATTTCTGAAGCTTTTGGAGAATGTTGCTTTTTATGTTTGTTTGCTGGTCAAATTTTCAACAAATATTTACCTCCTGAAATAATATTGATGAGAGAGAATAGAAGAATCCATTGCCCAGTTTAAGCATTTTAAAATTCACGCGCATAATTTGACTTTTAAACGAACGCTTTGAAAGCAGAAATATAATTATATTGATTTAAAGCGTTAGCAACCCTACAAGAATATTTTTTCTTTTTTTATGTTATCAATTTATAATTTATTTCATTCCAAGATCTGATACTAGGAAAAACTCCTCTTTTTATAGATTGCGAAAACCAGAATAATTATCTATACTATTAAAATTTCTTCGTAACCGTAACTGCTAGGAGTTGAGTTTCGAGAGAGGGTACCTCCGTATTCCAAAAGTTCGTGGAAAGCCATTTAGACCATTATCATCTTCGTACTTGTTTAATTAAACAAGATATTAATTAAAATCTACGAACACTAATTTTCGCACTCGTTTTCCGAGTGGAAAGTCTCGCGCGCTGGAGATAAAAATGTGCTTTATTTCGAAAAGGGTTGCCACTGCTCACTTTCAGATCATGGAGTTTGTTAAAAAAAATTGTAAGACAAAATATTCCGTGCCCAAAATTCAAAGTTTACTTTCGGGTCATACTCGTCAAAGAGACACTCAAATTGGTGCACCAACTGATTTAATTCGCTATTCTACAAACAGTTTCAAACGTAAACAAATGGATCTTAAAAACTTTTAAATTGTTGATAAGACATAAAATCCTTAAACGAAACAACAACAATAATAATAACCGGACAAAAAAATTCAATTACCTTTAGATTAAAAAATGCACAATTAATCAGCATATCTATATATATAAAAGGAAGAGTCCGTCTCTATGTGTGCGTGTGTCTTTCATTCGTGTAATATACCCGGGGCTATGAAATGTGGTACATAGGGTACATCTAGGCAAGAGCCAGTGCACCTCGAAGCGAGTTTTTTAAAATTCGAATGAGGTGGTTTTTATTTTAACTTAATGTTTTTTTAAATGAAATCGCATCAAATCGATATTTCTTTCTCTTTATTTCTTATCAGCAACAATGGCACACAGTCATTGTTACTGATATATAACTTGCCATTGTTGCTGATACCAGCACTCTTGCTACTCGGAAAAATGAAGGGGATAATTCTGTGCATTTTTTAAACTTAATGTTTCTCTTAGATACTGGACGTTTGTCGAGAAAAGACAGCAAGAAGTTGATTTATTAGGATAATTAATATTTGTATTAAGGGGATATTGCTCATTTCATTGTATTTTTTATATGAAATACATTTTTATTTATTTAGTTATTCATTTTTTTGGATAAAGTTGTTCTGCAGTGTAATATTCTATGTAGTTTTCAAATTTAATGTTTAATGTTCGCTTTAGGTCTTTTTCCGATACATTTAAAAGCCAGACAAAGCCTGGATGCGTAGCTTCTATTTAAGAATAAAGAAAGGCGGACTCATAGAGCCAGGCAACAGAGTGTCAATATATATATCAAGTGTGAGCAACGGAGTGTGAGTAACGTAGTGTCGCATGATAGGTTTTATGAGCGTTCGAGAGCCGCAAGTAAAAATTTATATTGTTGCGTGCGTACGGGTTCGTTATGAAATGAATGCACAAGTCCGATGAAAAAAAATGAACAAAAATTTATTATTATCACAACAAAAATGCTTAAATTTTCTCAAATTATCACGCAGTATTACAATATCTCACAGTAGTTTTTTTAACTACTCAAATGTCCAATAGAACGTAATTCAAAACAGCTAAAGAACGCTAATCCACGAATTCGCTACAATCAACAACAGTAGTTTTTTTAAACAACAACAAACTAAGCAACTACTACAAACTGAGATGTTTTCCTCCTTTTATAAGATTTTAAAATCACGCGCTAGAATTTTCCAGTACTTTCTCGAAATCAAAAAGAGATATTTATTTATTTAATGCACGCGCTCTTGTATTTTCAATTTTCCGGCTTAGCTTTCTTTTAATATTCGTCACGCGCTGCACTGCGCGAGAAATAAAACCAATTAATTTATAATTGAACTAATATTAGCTTTTTAAATACCAAATTCGTAACGCTACCCCCTTCCCAAGGACTGCACGTCCCGGGCTCACCCTATGACAGTGAAAAAGAAAAGACTCCTAGCTTCGATCCAACGCCCCTTCCTCTTACAAATAGCAAAAGCATACAGAACTACCTCAACTCAAGAAAAACATAGAGGTAGAAGATCAAAACCTGTGCCCCCTTGATTTTGAACAGCCACGAAATCCTTACCTAAGACACCCTGCAGTACATGCAAAACTCAGAATATCTACAAAAGAAGACACCCTCAGTGTACCTTCATTTCCAGTCGTGTACACAGATGGGTCAAAGTTAAACGAAGAAGTAGGATGCGCGTTCTTTGCACTCCTCTCAGAACAAGATACAACAGAATGGAAAGGACACCTAAAGAACAACAACAGCGTTTTCCAAGCTGAGCTTTCAGCCATAAAACACGCTATTCTATGGTCTCATCAAAAGCATCTAACATATGTTACCATCTACAGTGATAGCCAAGCGGCAATTAAAGCTGTCAATGATGCAAGAAACAAATCATCAATAGTGCAAGATATCTACGATTTATTATCACAGCGCAAGAGAACATCTATAAAAATAAAGTGGGTAAAAGCGCATGCTGGACAAGCCCAAAATGAAAGGGCAGATACGCTTGCTAAAAATGCAGCTCAAGACCTATCTCTACCTCTAATCAATGTCCCATTCCCTAAATCGTATGTGAAACATATGTTGAAAAAAATTACATTAAAAAAAATGGCAAACTGAATGGGAAAATGCAGAAGTAGGTAGAAGGCTTTTCAACTTCTACAAGAAACCCACATATGATCCAATCTCTTATAACTTCTTCATCAACATATTCTTATCTGGACATGGTCCTTTCCCCACGTACTACTTTGCACGAAATTTGAGCGAATCAGACAAGTGCGTATATGGGGAAAAGGGAGACCCAGAGCACTATATTTTCAAGTGCCAGCTCACAAAAGAGCTACACTGCAAAGGAAGGTCACAAATTACGCCTGAGTACATTAAATGCATGCTAACGATACCTCATTTACAACAAAAGGTTTCCTTGATTATGAAGAAACTTTTTGCATATAAAAGAGAAGACATATGTCAAAATGCTATCGCATCTGTATAAATACCTCTTATTCTACAACTTGCAAAAATAATGCAAGATTTCAGAAATATTGCAAGTGTCTGAAACAGGCTAAATATGGTATAAATAGTTTTTATAAAATAGTTACATTAAGAATTTGGACAGTATTAGTGTAATAATTAAATCATTAATTAAAATATAATGTAAATAATATACGACTCTATTAGATATATTAGTGTAAATGTAAGTATTATGTGATTTTCTAATGTATATTTTCTGTATTTATGATACATTAATTTACAAAAATAATAATGTAAGACTTCAGTGCTGATGCATTTGTGTGTAACAAGTTAAAAAAATGAAAGGAAATGTATTAATAAGAGAATTCGCCTTAGTAATTCAACTAAGTATGATAAAATGCACAAAAAAAAAAAAAAAAAAAAAAAAAAAAATCTTCAATTAGCTCCTTAAAATGATGTTTATTTTAATTCGATGTAACTAGATATACTAATGTAAATATATTGTTTGTATGAAGTACAATGTACAATGAAAGTTTGTATGTATGTTCGAAGTAATTATGTTATTTCAATCTGCCATAATCCAACTTTTGTTGATAGGTTAATTTCTTTGCAATAATTGTATACCATGTCTTTGTAATTGTATATTCAATACGTAAGTCTAATATTAATGTAAAATTTACTATGTAAATGTCTTGGTAGGCTAGCATCCGATGCGGGCCAACTAAAAGCCCAGCGGGGTACAGTAGTGCGGCGGAGCAACACCTGTACACTGTACACAAGTCACTGACGAAGTTCTGGTGCTCCGTCCACTTTTCCCTGTCCCTGCACGTCCCGGGCAGTACGATCCCTGGACAGGAAGCTAAATTTACAACTGTGGCATAAATGCAACTGAGGCATAAACATTACATTACAATATCAAACAATATAAACAATAAATGCAATAACTAACTTGAACAAATCAAATGCTATCAAATACTAAATACAAAACAAATACTAAATACAAATCAAATACTAAATGCAAATCAAATACTAAATACAAATCAAATCAAATACACATTTATAAACAAAAAGGACCATGGTCTTATACTATTTACAATTATTTACATTATGTACTATGGCCATAGTAATGTGCTAACCTGTCGTAATGAACGACTTTAGGTTTAGAGTTCGAAGACTTACGAATCCGAACCACGACGTCATTCAGCCTGTTTAGGACTGTGTACGGGCCATCCCAAGGTGACTGTAATTTCGGACAAAGTCCTTTCCGTCGAGTCGGATTCCACAACCACACCTTGTCTCCTTCGTGGAATTGATGTTCAGTAGCTCTTGTGTCGTATCGGGTCTTCATCTTCTCCGTCGCCAACTTGACTCGCTCTCGTGCAAAGTTGTGCATCACTTCAAACCGGGCCTAGAGATCTTGAATATATTCCTCAGACGATGAAGGAGCATCCGGAGGGCGACCAAACAATAAATCACAAGGCAGACGAAGATCACGACCGAAGAGCATTTGTGATGGAGAATAGCCGGTAGTCTCGTGGACAGCACTGCGGTAAGCCAGTAAAAAGAGTGGTAATTTCTTGTCCCAGTCTTGTTGGTTTCTGGAAACCACTAATGAGAGGTTATTAAGGATGGTTCGATTGAACCTCTCTACCATGCCGTCCGACTGGGGATGCAATGGCGTCGTTTGAGTTTTGTCAATGCCGAGTAGTTTGCATAGTTCTTTGATTACTGCCGAGGTAAAATTCCTTCCCTGATCGGAATGTAACTGAAGAGGCACTCCGAACCTGGAAATCCAGTGCTGTATCATTACCTCAGCTACTGTGACAGCCTCTTGATCAGGAACAGGGTACGCTTCAGGCCACTTGGTGAAGTAATCAATGACAACGAGTATGTATTTGTTGCCATCAGCAGTTCGTGGCAGAGGTCCTAAGATGTCAAAGGCGATACGTTCAAAAGGCGCCCCTACGTTGTAACGTTGCAGCTTGCCTCGGCTGCGTCTCTTCGGTCCTTTCCGACCTGCACAGGCATCGCAGGATCGGCACCACTTTTGCACGTCATCCTTTGCATTATTCCAGTAAAAGCGCTCACGAACTCTCTGTAAGGTCTTCATTATTCCAAAGTGACCTCCCGTAGGGCTGTTATGTAGTTCTTTAAGGACATCAGGAATGCGGGATCTTGGAAGTATCAGCTGCCATCGGAACGTCTTCCCATCATCCGATTCAAATTTCCGGTATAAGACGCCGTTTCCACTGTGAAGTGAATCCCAGAGTGCCCAATACTGTTTGGTTGTAGGACTACAGATAGAAATGTCCTGCCAGGTAGGTTTTCTGGTTGATGACTCCATTAAATCAATTATCGGTTTAATGTCGCGGTCTTCCAGCTGGTCTTTCCTGACTTCATCATCACTCCACGGTTCTCGATCAGCCGATGTTGATGTTGTAATTTGTCTTGCGACCGGAGTCAGCAGCTCGTATTTCGCTTCCACCCTGGAACAATATCGGCAGCTTTCTTGGCAAGATCTACTAGACAGGGCGTCGGCGTTTCCGTGTGATGATCCCTTACGATGACGGATAGTGATGTCATATTCTTGGAGTCTCTGTATCCACCTGGCTATTTGACCCTCAGGATTCTTGAAATTTAAAAGCCAGGTCAATGATGCATGATCGGTGCGGAGCAGGAATTTTCTGCCATATAGATAGTGATGGAACTGTTCTACGGCTTTGACTATGGCGAACAACTCTTTCCTGGTGACACAATAATTCCTCTCCGGTTTAGACAGGCACTTGCTCCAGTAGGCCACTACACGTTCTTGGCCGTCTATTTCTTGGGACAAAACAGCACCGACACTTTCATTGCTCGCGTCGGTGTCAAGAATAAATGGTCGGTCGAGCTGAGGATACGTCAGGATTGGAGCAGATGTTAAAGCCTCCTTTAAGTTGTTAAATGCATCCTCGCATTCTTTTGTCCACAAGAATCTTTGCTTGCTCTCTGTCAGCTTGTGAAGGGGTCTTGCGATGGAAGAAAAGTCCTTCACGAATCTCCTATAGTAGGTGCAAAGCCCTAGGAAGCTTCTCAGCTGATGGACATTTTCAGGACGTTTCCAGGATTCAACCGCTGATACCTTTTCAGGATCCGTGCGCACACCTTCTGCAGAGATGACATGTCCCAGGTAAGTAACTTCCTTTCGGAGCAATTTGCATTTAGCGGGACTCAGCTTCAGATTGGCTTCTTTCAGTTTCTGAAGCACCTTCCTAAGATTTTCTAAATGTTCTTCAAAACTCTTTCCGACGATGATGATGTCGTCCAGATATATCAGGCAGGCTTCGTAGGAAAGACCTTTCAAAACAGTCTCCATAAGACGTTCGAATGTTGCCGGCGCATTACACAGTCCAAACGGCATCACCTTGAATTGCCAAAGCCCTTGTCCCGTAGTAAATGCCGTCTTTTCTCGGTCTTCAGGCTGTATTTCTACCTGCCAATACCCACTCTTTAAATCAAGTGTTGAGAACCACTTGCTTCCAGAAAGAGTGTCTAGAATGTCGTCAATTCTAGGAAGAGGGTAACTGTCTTTCTTCGTAACCTAATTCAACCGGCGATAGTCAACGCAAAATCTTGTTGAGCCGTCTTTCTTTCTGACGAGAACGATGGGAGATGCCCATGGACTCGCTGAAGGCTCGATGACATCGCCTTCTTCCATATCTTTTAACAGTGTTCGCACCTCTTCCTGTTTAGCAAACGGTAGACGTCTTGGATGTTGCTTGATCGGGGGATGATCGCCGGTATCTATTCTATGTTGTGTCAAACTAGTTCGACCCACGTCAGAAGACGAGCAGGAGAAAACAACTTGAAGATCTTTGATGACGCGATCGGCAGCATTCTTCTCTTCATCGTTCAATTGCGCATTCTGCAATAACTCCGATGTAATGCTCTCTGATGAGGTCACGGATTCTTGGATATTGCTCTTTCTTTCAACGCTGGTTACTGGAGTACATGCTGCAACCACGTCGCCTTTCTTAATAACTCTCGCCTTCTCAGTTACATTGGCAACTCTCACCGGGATAACCATTCTCGATAGGTCGACGAGTGTTGAGGCTACTAGTACTCCTTTCGGGCAATTACAGTTATTGGGATATTCTATGATGCCGTAGCGGAAATCTCTGTTTTCGGCTATAGATCCAGGGAGTAAAATTTCTGTTCTTGCCGGTATTGTGATATTGTCTTGTGCTATGATTCTGTGGACAGATTTAACTTCTTCATTATTAATTCCAAATAACGTTATGTCCTCAGACGCAGAATGCAATTCGTTATTTTTAAAGTCCAAGGAAAAATTGTATTTCCTTAGAAAGTCCAATCCGAGTATGCAAGAATCAGTGATCTCTGCTACATATGCCGTGTGATGGTAAGCGGCACTTGCAAACGTGATGTTAACATTTACTTTCCCATTGATGTCGATCTTCTCACCGGACACAGTCTGTAGGGTAACGCAGGGCGGCGTCCAGATAAGTTTGCTTTCCAGTTGTTGAGCCAAATCTTTTCGGATGATGGTAACGTTGGCTCCTGTGTCTATCGTCATATTGCAGGGGACTCCGTTAATATGTCCTATTATGAAAAGTCCATTACTGCCGCCTCTCACTGCAGAAATCTGAAGCGCTTTAAACTGGGGCTTTTCATTATCTGGCAACCTCCGCCCCGCGAGATGGCCACTAATTAGTTTCCCTGCTGCTTGTTAGAAGCGGTCTTAACATCCGTACCCTGTGGTATTCTGCAGTTTCGTCGTATGTGTCCTTCAGCACCGCAGTTCCAGCACTTAACGGTCGGTTTCTTCTCACCAATATTCCGTCTCAAGGCGTTCAGTTGTCTAGTTAAATCGTCTAGACGAGCGGTGACTTGATCCCCTGGCTCCTGGACTTGAGCAGCTCTGACTGGGTGGCGGTCTCGACGAGTGGCTTGCTGGGCTGCCTCGAATTTCATGGCGTACACTAGAGCGCTTTTTAAATCTTTTACATCCGCCATTCGTAGAGCTTTTTGTATTTCAGTATCCCGGATGCCATCGATGAAATATTGCAGGGACAGGATTTCCCTTGTTTCTGTCGGGCACTCCGAAAAGGCGTGATGTGACAGCCTTTCAACATCCGTGGCGAGCTCCTGAAGTGATTCAGTGGGCTTCTGTTGACGGGATTTTAATTGAAGCCTGCTGTAGTCTTTTAAACATTTCTCGCCAAAGCGCAGCTCCAAAGCGCCGGACAGAGCTTCGAAATCTAACCTTTTGTTTTCGGGAAGAGTCTGAAGGATATCCGCTGCGTCGGCTCTTAAAGAAGCGGCGAGATGACAGGCCTTAGCTTGGAAATCCCATCCATTCGCATCCGCAACGATAGAAAACTGGGTCTTGTACACTTGCCAGGATGTCTTCCCATCATATGTGGATAGCTTCAGAAATGGACGAGCAGGCATCGGTAAGAATTTAAAATCATCATTCTTGCTCCCTGCCGTCGCTACGAATTTCTTTAACGTTTCCATTTCTTTGGCAACTGCAGAAACTCTCTCATCAATTTGTTGTTCGACTTGGTGTTGGACGGCACAAACTCTTCCTTCAATTCGTTCCTCCACAGCCGAAACTCTCCCTTCTATATGTTCTTTTACAGAAGAAACTTTTTTTTCTATTTCTTCTTTCACCGAAGAAACTCTTTCTTCAATTTGATCTTTTACGAAAGAAACTTTTTCTTCAATTTGTCCAACTTTATTTTCAACTGTGTCAATTCTGCCTTCCATAGCTTCAAATTTATTTTCTATTATGCAGGTAATTTCTATTTTCATTTCTTCTTGACATGCTTCAATCTTTTCTTGACCAGCTTGAACGGCTTTCATTTCGTCCTTAACGGATTCCTGGCCCAATTTCATTTCTTCCTTAACGGATTTGACGGCCCCTTCCATCTTTTCTTGGAAAGCAGCAAATGCCGTCATCATTTGCCTGAATTGTTCTTCCATCGCTCTTGTTATTGGCATTCAAACCCCACTCCTGACACCAAAAATTGTTGCGTGCGTACGGGTTCGTTATGAAATGAATGCACAAGTCCGATGAAAAAAAATGAACAAAAATTTATTATTATCACAACAAAAATGCTTAAATTTTCTCAAATTATCACGCAGTATTACAATATCTCACAGTAGTTTTCTTTTAACTACTCAAATGTCCAATAGAACGTAATTCAAAACAGCTAAAGAACGCTAATCCACGAATTCGCTACAATCAACAACAGTAGTTTTTTTAAACAACAACAAACTAAGCAACTACTACAAACTGAGATGTTTTCCTCCTTTTATAAGATTTTAAAATCACGCGCTAGAATTTTCCAGTACTTTCTCGAAATCAAAAAGAGATATTTATTTATTTAATGCACGCGCTCTTGTATTTTCAATTTTCCGGCTTAGCTTTCTTTTAATATTCGTCACGCGCTGCACTGCGCGAGAAATAAAACCAATTAATTTATAATTGAACTAATATTAGCTTTTTAAATACCAAATTCGTAACAATATCGTTTCAAAAATAATGGGACAGGTTTTGAATATAAAGAAACTTCTGAAGTAAATTAATGAATATATGATTAGCATGATTATATAGTATAACTATGAATAAATATTTACTGTTTTGTGTTCAAAAAAATTAAGTCCCCAGAAAATAAAAATTTGTAACTCTTGTACTGGAGAACAGAGCTTTATATTTTCAGGTATAGAGAAACAAAATATTTTCTTCTGATTTTCTTCACACACCGCAGAGTCATTTGGGTTTTTTGGAAGTCGGAGAGATGAAAAATTAGCAATCGCTTTCGTCGGGAATCGAACCACGGACCTCTGGAATACCGGCCTAGCGTGCTGAACCACTACACAACGAAGGCACGGTAGAAAAGCGATACTTCCCTCTTAAAGGGAAATTGGGCTTTTTAGGGGACCCAATGGCCAAATAATGGGTGTGGAGAGTCATAACCCACAACCCTTTTAGTTCCGGCGCCACTGTAGAGACATTAGGTATTTTTTGGAAGCCGGAGAGAGGAAAAAGTAGCTAACGCCCTCGCCGAAAACGAACCACGGACCTCTGGAATACCGGCCCAGCCTGCAGAACCACTACACCTTGAAATCACGTTAGGAAAGTGGGAGAAATACCTTAATACTACCTCTCCCTAAAGGCGACTGGTGTTTTTAAGGGACCCAATCGCCAAATCCTGGGTGTGGAGAATCCTCATTCAACACGTTTTTAGTTCGGACGCCACTGTAGAGATATTAGGTAATTGTTGGATACAGAAGAGATGAAAAATTAGCAAACGCCTTCGCCGGGAAACGAACCACAGACCTCTGGAATACCGGCCCAGCGTGCAGAGCCATTACATCACAAAGGCACGCTAGGAAGGCGGGAGAAATACCTTATAACCTCTCCGTTTATAATTATTGTTGTTTTATTTTAGTAGAAGTAAATTGAATCGGAGGCGTATTTATTGGTCTACAGTTACATAAAAAGTGTTGAGTAAATTTCAAATCATTATTTAAAAGAAAATGGAGCGTTTTTTTTAACTTATGAACAGTCTTTTAGAAAGGAGAAGCTACATCTTGGCTACAATATTTCTATAACATTATTATAAATATACATTATTCTTCGCCAATTCCTAGGTTACGAAATAAGTGGAGGACACAAAATAACGTACAAACGAAGTGATGAGTGATGAAATTATTTGAGTAGTAGTACTAGAAGCATTACGATAAAATATTTGTAATGCTAACTATCTGATCATAAATGTTTTCAATTATTTCACACAGCATATTCGTTACTAACATTATATTTTAGCTTACGTTAGGACTGAAGAACTTTGTACACGATCCCTTACTGTTAATTTTAATTATTTCAAGGAATTTACTCCTTTTATTCTTCAGAGTTTTAATGGAGCATCATCTCTAAATTATCAAGCTTTTTTTTGTTTGTTTATTTTTCGACAGGTTAAAGTTTTAATTGCGTAATTATGCTTGATTAGCTCTTCAGGCAATTACCTCGTCTACGTGGGGAGTTTTAATTGATATCTTGCGATTTTTTACTCTGATTAATTTAATAGTGAATTTTATTTATTCTTTCTCAAATTTTGTAATTTCATTTTATTTGTTTATTTATTATGATATGTCGTAACTTCCTTCTTCTTTGATACAATATTGCGTGGTAAGAAACGTTTCCGATGAATGTTAAATTTAATTATATTCGTGATTTCTTTTCTTGCATAGCGAGATTTATCACTTCGTTTGCATATTTAATGTAGGTGGGCGTTTTCATCAAAAAGCTGATGCACAGGCTTCTGGTAATGTGCGCCTCTGTGGCTTATTTTAGAACTTTATAAGATTCTCTGAATAAGTGATTAAACGCCTTTTTGATCCTAAAGGAATACATAAAAAATGTTTCCCATTCATGACATTTATGGATGTCGCGAAATTTGCATCCCTCCTTTGCGGCTGCGCTGAACATAAAAAGGTAAAGTATATAATCCTGCGATTGAATCCACAAGAACTGGGTGAAGACTGTGTGTCCTCTCGATGTAGGTGAAGGTTGAGTGTCTACCAGATGTAGTTAAAGACTGTGTGTCTTCCACATGTAGGAGAAGTTTCTGTGTTTTCCAGGATGTAGGTGAAGACTGCGTGCTCTTCCGATGTAGGTGAAAACTTTCTTTCTTTTCACCATCGACGGAACAGCTGGCCCGCTGGGTTAGGTGCTTTTCAGCCTGTTGGATCCCGTCGATGGAATTAAAAAAATACAAGAATAAATATAAATAAAGAGCTTAGTACTGTGTCCTCCGGGGATTGGTGAAGAATGTGTGTTCTCCCAATGTAGGTAAAGACTATGTGTCTACCAGATGTAAGTGAAGTTTGCGTGTCTTCCAGGATGTAGGTGAAGTTTGCGTGTCTTCCAGGATGTAGGTGAAGACTGCGTGCCTTTCCGATGTAAGTGAAGACTGTGTGTTCTCCCGATGTAGATGAAGACTGTGCATTTTCCGATGTGCCTTATTGACGCGGCCAACAGCCGTGAATTACTCCAGTGGAATTTCAAGGCATGGAAGCCTGCAGGACATCAACAAGTACAGGGTGCACCATATCATCGCTATAAGCAAAAATGGTATTGACCCGGTGTACTACCTTTCTGTATCGTGTATTACAATTATGCAGATTTTACACATTTGGATATACAGATATTGGTGATGGTAATGTTCATAGCTAGGTGAGACACAATAAAGTTCGTAATGTCAGTGTAGCCATATAGTACGAGCCAATACAGTGTGGTTCACACAGTTGTTAGGATACACAAGTTCAGTATGATACACTTGGCAATTGAACCATAAGTCCAGATAGCTCATGTCAGTTCAGTGCTTTGCACTCGATTGGAATCAATTCTGTTACACGGGACGTTATGGAGGTATAGCACAGATATGAAAGAAGACTGAAAGCATGTGGATATTGGGTGGAGATAACAATGTTATTCCGAAACTATTGCAGAATGATAAGATTGAAGATTAAGGGTGGCACATAGCGAATCCTTGTCTGTGGAGGTAGTCGATGAAGTTCTTTAGCTGACTGAATGCTTTTCGGTGCTTGATTAGAAATCGCCTGAATTCTAGATCTGCATTGCTTGGACGACGGAAATGGTGAACGGACGGCATTGGACAGTTGAAGATGGAGTGCTCTGGGTCTTCGCTGCTTCCGCAAATACATCTCTCAGAGGAGGCTTTGTGTCTGTTGTAGAAGTAGAGTGGAAATGAGCCGTGGTCCGGCGAAAGTAGAGCGAAAAAGCATGGAAGCCTGCAGTGGAATATATCCGTAGAAGACTAGATTTTAACAAGAATCTAGAACAGTATCCTGGATAATCTATTATGGCACCAAGTACCTGGCCTAACTAAATGAACCGTCAAGTGGAATCAACTCATGTTGTACCAGTCAAATACATTCATCTGCTATTCATCACATGGTTTTACTAACGTGTCATAATCTGGCATGGTACGTTCAGCAGTTTTGCTAAACTTGAGAAAAGCACTCATTAAATTTTATGTTTCCAAGCGAAGCAAGTGTACTTATTCATTTCGTAGGGAAGCACGTTTTACACTGCTGCACATCACTCTCAAGAACCTTCAAAATTCAAAACAACACCTCTAATTCATGACATAAAAGAATTCTAATTCTTTTAAGTCCTGTACATCAGCTGCTCTATTCAAAAAATCATGACTGAATACTGTATCGGGAAAATGGTGAGAATTTTTCAATGTCTTAGTAAATGCCTGTTGGAAATATGCATTTACGGTTCCTAAATAGATATTTGCAACAGATGGGAATCATAGAATGACGAAATGATGATGAGGTGAAGGAAAAAAATTTCTAGTCCAGAAATTCAAAACTGCAGCCGTGTTTGATAATGTTTCCCTTTGAGTTCTATAGCTTAGTCTGATCGATACTTCCTCATGATGTGTGCATTTTTCAAGTAATAAAAGTACTTTCGCATATACATATTTTGCATATGGAGAGTAACACTCAGTTTCATTTTTGCATTCAATAGACTTTTCCAAAAAGCTGTAATGTTTCTTTTAAGTAGTAGAGACAGGTAGATTTTTTGGAAGCAGGCAAGGTGAAAAAGAGCAAACGCCTTCACCGGAAATCGAACTACGGACCTCTGGAATACCGACCCAGCTTGCACAACAGTTATACATGAAGGCACTCTATAAGAGGGGGGAGAAATACCTTATATACTCCACCTTTCATAGGGCGACTGGGGGTTTTAGCGGACCCAATCTCCAAATCCTGGGTGAGGAGAATCATCATCCAACACCCTTTTAGTTCGGACGCCACTGTAGAGACATTCGGTTAATTGGAAGCAGGCAAAATGAAAATTGAGCAATCGCCTTCGCCGAGAATCAAACCACAGTACTCTGGAATACCGGCACAGCGTGCAAACCACTACACCACGAAGGAACGCTAGGAAAGGCGGGATAAATACCTTATAAAGTAAATTTAATAAAATTATTAGACTTCTATTAATTTTAGGTAGTTTTTATGATTTTAAATAAACATATCGTTCTTCCCTTGACAACTATAACTAATCGTAATATTATATATATATATATATATACAATATATATTACAAAATTTATTACGTTTACATTTATTAATTCACAATAAAGACTTAACTCTACTTTACTTCAATTAGAGTACTCATTTTAGGATATTTACAGAGCAAACTTACATGTCTTGATTGGCTCAGCTACTAAACTCCCTACCATAAATAGTTGGTCAGTTTAAATTAAAACTTAAATTACATACTTTTAGGATATTCTTTGATTTTTCTAGTTTATATTATTTAAATATTTTAATATTAAAGTTTACAAAAATTTTTAATAAAACAAAGATAGCAGCTTGGCACTCAACTTTACTTACGTTAGCGCCATCTATATAATTCGCAGTACACACTTACATCACTTAGGAAATACTTTTACAGACCCCAACGCTAATATGGTAGGTAAGTTAGAATTAAAACTTACTATTTACTTGCTTTTAAGTATTTTTTAAGTAATTTTTTATGTAGTATTTAAGTATTTTCTAGATATGCAATTATATTTTTAAGTATATATATTTTTTTATAAATTATGAATTAGTTCTTATTTGTTTCTTTTTGTTCATATAAATTATGTTCCTTTTTAATTGATATGCATATTCGTGTCGGGGAGGTTTCTGTAGACAAGGGTTTCTAAATTAATTTCTCTGGAAAAATTAAAAAAAAAATTAATTTAATACTATACTTTACATTGCTTATTTCTCAAAATACTTCATTGGTATTTCCTTTTTACCTTTAATTTTTATTTTTAATTACTATTTTCTAAAAGTACCACTTTACTGGTATTTCTTTTTGGACATTCTTCATTCCCTTGCCTGCATGTATGACGAAACACGAATGATTGAGGAGTTAGGTTTGGAGGGCTCTTCCCCTTGATAAGTCTGTCTCCTGCCTGCTCTACAGTCATTCACTTATGCATTTTTAAAATAATTTTAGATTAATTTTAATTTGCTAAATTGGTGACTTTATTTTCATGGTTTGGTTTTGTACTTGGTTTACTTATGCTATCTGAATTTAAATGATATTGTAAATTAGTTCGAAAATTTAATCTTTTATATGTTTGCACACTTTTTTAGTTATGTTAATTTGCTTTTCCACGTACATACATGTTTGTTAAAAATTGATATATATATACTATATATATATTAAATATATATATATATATATAAACATTTTTGGCTTTTGTGTTACCTAATGGTTGTTTCATTATTCAGATATATACTATACTTGTGCGGGTACCCGACGCCAATTTAGTTAGATTGAGAGTAATGTTTCTAATAACTGAGAGAACAATACCGCTGTAATTCTTCTCTAATGACGATGCAAAAAGTACGATTCACAGTCATACATTTTTCAGTCTGATGCGATATGGAACTCACATAAAAATTTCGATAGAAAAATAAACTAATTCTCTCTCATTATATCAGCAATATTGCCGCGCAGTTTTTAATGATTTTTGTCGTTCTAATCAAATGGTCGTAAAAGCTTAAGTTCCGTCCAATACATCACATATATTCAATTTTATTCGATTACATGTGGCAACAAATAGATCATAATTGAACAAAAATCAATAACGCGAGCAAACAAACACACAAACCGGCATTCTTCTTTATGTGTATAGACTTTGTAAAATTTACAAATTTTTGATTAACAAACTCTACGATTTTAAAGCGAATAGTGACAACACTTTTCGAAATAAAGTACTTTTATCTCCAACACGCGAGACGTTTGCCACTCAAAAAAGTGAGTGCGAAAATTAGTGTTTTCAGAGTTTTTAATTAATATCTCCGTGGATTAAAGTCGTACGAAGATGGGAACAGTCGAAATGGTTTCAAACGAATTTTTGAATCGGGAATAATGTATTTAATGTTTGGCAATGATATTTTTATTTCATTGTAAAACTTGGAAATTTTTTATTAACAAACTCTACAATTTGAAAGCGAGCAGTGGCAACACTTCTCCAAATGAAACGTATTTTTATCTCCAGCGTGCGAGACTGTAGCCACTCGGAAAAATGAGGGCGAAAATTAGAGTTTTCAGAGTGTTTAATTAATATTTCCGATATTTTTTAGCCTTTTTTTTGAAAAAAGGGATTTTTCAAAAAAGTGGATTTTGAATAAGTGAACACCAAATATTTTACGGGACCCAGAAAAGAATTGTAGAAAGTTTGGTGACGAGCTGTAGTAGTGACTGAACTAATCGCGAACAAACACAAACACATACAGACTAGCTGAAGTACCCGATGCCAGTTACGTTAGATTGAGTTAGGTCAGTTAAATTAATGTATTATTTTACTCGTGACTTCATTTGAAAATTCGTATAATAGCATATTACACGTCATAAGGAATAGGATGCGTCACTGTAATGCATAAAAATGCCAAAGAAACAAAGTAATATTCAATACCTATATCACAATTGACTACGTAATCATAGAATCATACTGTATGTATACCCATATGACATGAATTGCCACTTGGGTCAGCCAAAAAAACACATTCAACATTATTTTGAGCAAAATGAATTAATGTGAGCGATATGGAACCCACATGAAAATTTTGATAAAAAAATAAACTAATTCTCTCTCATTATATCAGCAAGAATGGCAGGCAGCCTTTATTGCTGATATATCACTGTTACCATTGTTGCTGATATAGCACTGTTGCCACTAGGAAAAATGAGGGCAAAATTAGAGTTTTAATTAACATATCTGATTTTAGATTTTTTTTTGAAAAACGTAGACGTTCACCTTTTCCAGGAGCGAGAAAGGAATTGTTAAAGTTTGATGTTTCGATTCTCGGCGAAGGCGTTTCTCATTTTTTATTTCCTCTGCTTCCAAAAAAAAAAAAAAAAAAATCCTAATGACTCTACAAATTATCAAAAATGTAAATGTTAGAGTACATTTACACGGTTAGAGTAGAAAATGTAAATGTTAGAGTAGAGTAGAGTAGGCACGGTTAGAGTACCAAATGAAATGTGGCCGCAAATATCAATTGAAATAAAGATAACTATTTTATCTATATCGGTTGCCATGATAAAAATGATAAATGAATGAATGCTAATGAAATAATAAAAATAGCGGCCTTTTTTACTTTTTTAATTCCAGCAACATTTGTTACGTGTATTTGAACAACATTATACGATTAATGAATTTTTTTTAAAAACCATTACACTTTAGAATACTTGAAAAACAAACAAAGCAATTCATTAGTCTTTGAAAAATCTTTTTTCTTCGAAGGTTATCATTATTCTTTTATGTTTGGTATTATTTTTAAAGAAGCTTCTTTTGTCCATTTATTATGGATTTTGTTATCAAAAAGCATATTACTTTCTTTTCTTTATATTCGGAACCTAATAAAAGAAACACATGCAAAGAATGCACACTTCGTACTGGAATAAAGACACTTTTTCTACAAACCATATAATTGGCTAAGATATATGTTTAGAAATATGGACTAAACATGCACATAAGATTCTTTATAAGGAAATTAACTCACCATGTTCATCTTAAATGAATCAAAATCGTCTATAAAAATATACAGACATTAGATGTTTGAAGAAAATCTTGAGACATCTTAGAAAATATTGAGAGCCGTTCACAAGCCCTGACGTCAGGAATCGAAGGACCTTTGTTGAGATATTGCATAACACAGAATGTTTTCTTAAAACACAAATGTACTGAAGTTCAGAATATTAGTTTTTAAACGCGAATGAATAGTGTATTTGTAGATTTTGGGCCCTCCTCTATACGACACGAGATGAAATACTAATTTTGTTACAAGAATTTCTAGATACTTTATTCTAGATACTTTATAAGGTATTTCTCCCGCCTTTTTAGCGAGCCTTTCGTGGTTGTAGTGGTCCGGCGAAGGCGTTGCATATTTTTCATCTCTCCTGCTTCCAGAAATTACCTAATGTCTCTACAACCTTTTTGTGTTCATGCACTATCGTTAAGAGTTTAATTATAAATTCTTATTGTAAGTTGTATAGTTTAGTGAAATGAATTAAAAAATAAAAAATAATTTTTAGCTGTCATAACATTCTTCTTAAGAAGTGATTAGCTGATGGTAAATGTTAAAGAGAAATCTAAATTAAGCAAATGTAATCATATTACTTCCTTGTACGAAGTAAAGGAAGTATTGTAATCGCGAAAAATTTCGGGTATCATTATTTCAACGAAAATATCCATTTTGACCTCTCTCGAGTCCATTTTAACGATGTTTTTGTATGACATTTCTACGTACAAATAGAAGAAAAACACTTCTATTTGTACGTAGAAATGTCATGGAAAAAAAAAAAAAAAAAAAGATCCAAATCGCAAACGGATTGCAAAATGGATTCAGAAGATGTTTTCTTCGTGACGTCTATACGTATGTCTATACGGACATAAGTACGTACATTTGCATTTATTTTGAATAACTCAAAAACGAGTAGCCTCAAAATGTTGAAATGTTATCTATGATGGAACTGTGTATTTCCGTTTTTGGTTGCAATTGGCCGCTCCAAATGTATACATATATATATACATATATATATATATATATATATATATATATATAAATGTTGTATGATCTTAAATAAGATAATATAATAATTATTTCTTTAGTAAATAAATTATATATATATTAATATATATTATACCCACTCTGTTACCTGTCTCGGTGAGTTCAGTTTTTTTATTCTTACCTGCCTTTAATTGTGTACTTTTTTCTTCAAAAGTGATTGAATTATGTCGTTCTTATGTTTGGCTAACGTTAGTATGCCTTTCGTTAATCTGCATGCAATAGTTGTAGAATTATCAACAATTTAAAAGTTGCTAATGTGCTACTAAGCCTAATGTAGCCGTCATTTGCTGACATTTGAAACGTAGAACGGGGAGTTCAGTCAGTTTCTGCACCAATTTCTGTGTATTTTTTGCCGAGTAGGACGAAAGGTAAACTTTATTGTTGTGAACAGTAAAAACCTGTCTTTCAGCCAGCTGGCCGAATGGTTTGTTTTTACGTAAAAACTAATTTTAAAAACTGTTTTTAACTGTTTTAAACCGTATTTGATGTTTTATGTTCTTGTGTATTTTAAAATTTTTAATGAAATTGAGTTTTTATGTATTTTCGCCTTGCTGCGAAGTGAGCACTGAATTAATTGAAGGGAAAATACATCTCTTATGAAACCAAAAGATAAATTTAAATAAAATGTACCAAAAATTATGCATAATTTAATAAGCTGTACAAAGAAGTCATGTGGTGTTAACGTGTGGTGTCATGTGGTTATATATAATTTAACGCCATCTCCGCTGATATTCCTTTTTATTATTTTAACATCCGGGTAGGTTTCAAACATTCGAACTGCTATAATTTATTTTCAGTCACATACGAATTAGTGTAATATGATAGTTAAGCATTTTTTAATTTTTAGTGCATATAATTAATATTATGTAACTGAGAAACGTTCTTACGTAACTTAATTTATAAATTTTAGTAGTTCAGTAAAATATTGATGGGAGAGAAATTGCCATCTTTCAATGTAAGAAAATTATTCCTTCTAATCAGCTTTGTAACGAATACGCGGGGTATAAGCTTTCTTCTATTTATATTCAACCCATTTAAATTTCTGTTTAATTAAGACATCCAATCACAACATCGATCAAAATCGAGAAGCTGCGAACATTGGAAGAATAAAGGATTTGATTCTAACAACAATAGAAGAACCAAAACTCCGAAGAAATTAAAAAATTATTTTTTATGTTCAAAAACGTTTCACTTGGAAGATTATTCTTTGATCTGTCCGGTGATATAATGATTGAAATTAATTTGAACGAGATTAAGAAAAGAAAATCTAACATCAAATAAATATATTCGGTGTCAAGTCAAATTTAAAAAAAAATACATAGAAGTACATGTGCGTAAATCTTTCAGAAGCATTCAGTTGAAAAATAATCATCAAAAATTAATTTTATCGTTTAATCCAGACAATCAAATAGAGAAATGTAATTAAATAAAACTGTATAACAAAAAGAAAATACTGTGAATAATTGAACCAAATAATCTTAAGCTACATATCTAACTTAATAATAAATAGTGTTCGTAAAGAATATCTTAAAATATATAAATTATTGTCTAGTATTCAGATGTTTGATTTAACCTTTTTCTCAAACAACAGTAATTGTTCTACGAGTTAGGCAATGTTTAAATATAGTGAAACTTGTTAGTTTGACAACTTAAAAGTGTCATTCTGCTTAAGTTATGTATCAGCTACTTCCGAGTTTTTTGAGTTTTAAGCCAAAAAACGTTTAGAATAAAAAAACAAGTTTAACACATATCTCTGAAAATCATGAGCTTCGATGATATAAATACTAAACAAAAGCCTAATTTTCCCCTATTTTCTTTTATTTACTTATTTCGCAGTAGCCTCATAGTAACTCTTAATTAAATGAAATCTTAAACTCATTTTGATTGAAGAAAATGCAAAACACAGCAAAAAATAGATTTCTATTGCATTCCACGAATACGTCGTTGTTGTTGACTAACATACAGTCAGCCCAAGACAACGAAAGTTCTCGTGCCAAGGAGGGCAAGTGTTGTGTAGAGAATTTGTCTGATCGCATTATAAAAACTAGGTAAATGATTTTCTGATTTAAGGAAATCTTAATTTTATTTGATTCTGAATTATTTATTTTAATGCTTTAATTTTGGGGAAAAACAGATGCTTCTGGGAATATTATTTAGTTTAAAAGAATATTATTTATTTTTCTTTTATTTGCGATTTTTGTACAAGCTTTGATTCATTGTGAAAAGAAGCAGGAAAAGGGAGGCAATTTTTCTAAGTCATAATTTCGCGCGCTTTGTCCTTTAGAATGTTCTAGAAGAAATTTCATTGTGCAGTTGACCTTAGGACAGGAAGTACGTGACAGAAGGGTCAGAGGTTGCCACTTGACTTTCAATGTAAGTCATTCAGGTTTTGGCAATTGAGGGTCCGGTTGTTGGCTAAGTGAAGAAGGGCGCGCATGCGCGATCACCCTTATTTCCGCATTCAGGGGTTGAAAACGCAAATTTTGCCCAAATTAAGGGGGCAATAATTGAAGCCATAGTGGGAGCCCGCGTTTGTGGAGGAGAGGAAGAAAATTCGAGTTTGAATCACTTTTTCGTGTGAGACTTTTCGTGCAAGACTTGGCGAGGCTTGCTTGCGGAACTTACTTTGGACGTTACTCTTGAAACTTGCTCTGGGATTGAGCGTTCTAAACGATGTAATTTACGAAGAGAGATGCTCCCCGGCCGCGTTTTGACTAAGAGGCGAGAGACTTTACTCACTTACTCTTCTTACTCTTGGAATCACTTACTGGGTGGACTTGCTTACTTTTGGGCTAAGATGGTAACTTCGAGCTTGCTCTTGGGATGAGCGAGTGAAAGCGAGCTGTAATTGCCTAGAGAGACGTTTCCGGCCGGGAGCTGCAAACATGCTCCCCTGCAGCGTTCTGGTTAAAAGGCGAAATTGAACCCGGGCAAGTGACTTAAGACTTTCAAGACCAGGCGGACAGCCGTGCTGGGCAGCAGTGCTCCTGTTTCTGTTTTCCAGAGTGAAAATAGCTTCGTCGTTATGAAAACCAGTTACCTGCTTGTGTGTTTCGCCTTTGCCAGGACAGGACGATGTCCTCTGAAACTTCCATTTGTGACCGTAAAAATCAGCCCCCGCCGACGTCAACGCTTATTACGATAGGAGTCCTCCACTTCAAGACGTCCTTACAAGATAAGTCTATTTTTTTGTGTTTGAACTTTAAGTAAGGTTTCAACGACTTCCTTGGAATGTAAAATAACAACGTTGAATCTTAAATTAATTCTCAGGTTTTCAATTGTTTCAATTGTTTCCCTTTCCCCTTCTTAATTGACCGAGACAAACCTTAAGGTCTTTATATGAATTAGGATGTAATAATTTAAGTTGTTTGTGTAATCTTCCTTAGAACAGATATGAATTGCAAATAATATGTTTTCCTTAACCTCTTAGAAATTATAGAACGGGTACCCGTTAAATTAAAAGAGTCATGTAATAGATTTGCAAATCATGAATTTAAATGTAACAAAAAAAAAATGACAAATTGAAGAATTCACCTGTGTCTAAAATAAGTAAATTGAAACTAACAAAAATAAGAAGTTTGACTCCCTGATTAGGATAAGATTAATTTTTAATTGTGAGGAATTTGAATAAACTGGTAATTAATCTGGAAACCTATTACTTATGTTTTCTTTATATCTTTCATGTGTTTTTCTTACATATTTATTGATTTTACATGTTGTTTATTCGATCCTCTCACGGCGCGGTTCCGGATGCATTTTCACAATGCATTAAAAATTCACTTATACGATCCCTAAAAGTTTGGTAATTAGCAAACTCTTAAGAGTTTAGTTTCGGAGTTGATATTTAGCTAGTTACGGTTTCACCTGTTTGTTTCTGCATTAGTTTCTTCCCTAAGAGGAAGTAGTAACACTGCATTGGTGCCCATGATTTTTACGGCAAAGTATAGAAACAGAACATTGGTGCAGTAGCTATTTAACACAAGATTACGTCTGTCGTTGGCAACAGGATTGAGCACCTTTCAGGTGACAGTGTAATTTAGCTCCATTCCGCCCCCAATTTACGGTTACGAGGTTCTCTCACCCCTCTTCTTCTACCACTTACCTCTCGAGAGGAGTTTCGACTCGTCGCATATTTAGAGTACCCTCCATGCCGCACGGGCACTGTACATTTACAAACATCCATGCCTCCTTCGGGATTCGAACCCCGGGACTTCGTGACGGCAGTCAACGACGCTAACCACTATACCGGTTGGGCAGCGAGACAACACTAAATACTAATAGTGCTGCCCAGGTTCAAATCTCGGAGAAAGGGCTGGCTAGGTGCACGTTTTCACCATGAATACGATTTAGTTTTTTGTTAAATGTCCTTCACAAAGGCATCCGACATCCCTCTTCTTTAGGAGATGTTTCTTGTGCGCTTTTCCATAAAATATGTAATCAGGTACAATATTGTTGTGTTCAATGGATCGGTGGATTTGGAGCGATTGATGATAACACTTGATGAATAATCAAAACAAAACTTATTCGCGAGTATTACATAGGACAGTTTCAGGACCACGTTCACAGTCGTCAAAAAACTACGATAAAAGCCCTGAATCAATCAGCAACACAGCTTTCATGCTTTAACGCTGAAGGCAGCTCCACGGCAAAGAGCTAAAGTACAGCTCCCGACTCCGTCGATGGCTCTCAAGCTAATCTCTGAAACTTAAGACACCACCACTCTACTCTGCGTACACGTATATATAAATTTCAAGCTTAAAAATATGAGAGAGATTCGAGATTATTCCCGAGGAAAACCGCAAAAATGCGTTCTAGAATTTTCTCGATCCGTCTATGCTATATTTCCTATTTTGTCGCCAAATGGGCGATTTCGTGCCAAATCTTGCAACCTTGCCATTCCCTGGTACTTTCTAAAAACCCTAGTCCCACTTTGCGGGCAAACTATCTTACCGCAGTTGGGCATTTCGCTGCAATATATTGTGTCAGGTTTTTGCTTATTTATGTTAAGAAAAACATATTTACATAATTTAAACTCAAATATTTAATTATCTGTCTGATCTGTCATTTCTTACATATGATTCTTATGTATGACTTGGAATTAAATGCTAAATTTTGATTTCATAGATGAACATTTTAAAACATGTAGGGGTGAATCACACATGATACCGCCATATATTCTGACCAATAAGATAACTACATTGCACAAAACTATCAGAAATTTAAATTAAATTATGCACAAAACTATCAGAAAAAAAATTAGTTCATGATTTTTTTTAAGTATAAAAAAATGAATTTGGATATAACATTATGATAATTAAAATTACCGTATGCAAGATATGGTTGCGCAAACACGTTTTTTTACTACGGCTGAATTTCTGTATAACTTATTAATTATCTACTAACTTAGAGAAAACTGTAATTTGTATGATTGTAACGCACTTATTAGGTACCAGTCACAAGCTACGTATAAACTACAGAAAATCTTCATTAAAAACTAGTACAATTTAGGCGGAAATTACAAATGGAATTCGTGATGATGAAATGAAATATGCAAAATAAGACAAATGTCAATGTTTTAGCTTGGTAGTAGAAATTTAAGATGAAAAATGGCATAAAAAAGTTAAATACAAAAAGCCATCATAAAAAAAAAAAAAAAAAATCTGAAAACTTTCAGATTCATGTTACGCCCAAAGGGGTATATTTTTAATTTACACAAACACATGCATACAAATTACGAGAGCTTTTGGGCAAACGCTCTTTTGAGCTAAAAATATTTAAAAACAGATTACTTTTAAAATTTCCGATAGAGAATCTTGCACGCTGGCGTATAAAAACGTATAATGCTGTCATTACTCGTTTTCAAATCGTTGAGGTTTTTCAGTCTAAGATTCGGTCATATAAGTTTTACAAAATATGAAATACATAATCAAACAGATTCTAAATTCTAAATTCGGGTTTCCGGGTGCCCATGTTCGGGTGGAAAACTATATTATTTAAAATTTGATGGCTCTAAAGTACCATTTTTCTTTCACAATCCGAGAAACATACATACATTCACGTAGATTCTTCATTATTTTGTTTCTTTAATGCAGGATGATAATATTTGGTGGCAACAATTTGAAGTGTGATTCAAAGCTTTTAGCGATTCGACGCAAAATGGCGTTTTGAGACTAATAGCCCTTTTGCGCTAACGCCCGTCTGAGCTAAAAATCAGAAACGTACAACATAGGTTTAAAATACTATTTAATAACCACGTGGTGCAAGATAAAAATTGGTAGCTTTTCAGAGTGGTGTAAAAAGGGTGACTGTTTTCACCTTTACATTTCACTAACCCTAGCTTTTTCAAGTTCTTTAAAGTCAGGATACATGTTCATAAATACACGGGATGTCGAGATAGAAATTTTCCAGAGCTGTTTCTGATTTTTTTTACCTCGAGGGATTTTACGTTACATCTTCATTGTCTCTCTATTCATCGTCATTATCATCCAAAAATTTCTTGTGTATTTCTCAACATTTATCAATTCCTCTGCTTTCGGATTTTCATCATCTATTGTCCACACATTTTTCTAAACTAATCGATCACCTGAAATAATATTTCATTTTTCACCAAATAGTACGTCTACTACACGCCGAGAATTGACAGATGATCCTTCAGTTTCATTTTCTAAGAACGAGGGCTTGCTTTCACATTTCTTAACATAAGTTTCAATGTTATCTTTTCATGATAAACATAACAGTGGCGGATATTTGTAAATCGGTGCTAGTGGCCATCCGTTAAACAGCGATAGTTTACCAAATCCATATTTTAATAAGAGTTTAATAAAAAATAAATAAGAGTTTCTGCAATGAATTTTCAAGAATCGAATAATCTCAAATACGATGGCTGAAACGTATACAGTAGTTAGCAGGTAACTAATGAGAACGGGTCTGGTAACCCGGGCGGTTAACATAGACTGATTGGGTATTGTCCGAATCTCGCAACTGTTTAGTACAACATCCTCACCCCTACTAAGGCAGCGGCATATCAGACACCAAATGATTATGTAGAATTGGGTATATTTACTGACAGTTCGGGTCATGAAACAATGGAATTGTTTCAATATATGTGGTTTACTTGTTTGGTGCAGAAATAGACTATGGAAAAGTTAGACTTGAACCTTACATTTCGGGTTTTAAGCCGAATTGGTTGTTATCATGCTTGCCCTTAAATGGATTGATGAAAAGGTGCCTGTAAAACATATATAGGGTGGGCCAAATAAGACCTACTAATGTTAAACACGGATAACTCTTGTAATAATAATTTATTTTGATTATTTATTTTACACATTAAATATATTTTATGATAATTATGTATGAATTATGACATCAGACAAATGTCCACCCTTTTTCTCGATACAGAGATTGCCGCTTTGTTACGCGTTTTTCATTACACCACGTGATGTTTCTGGTTGAAGGCTCAGTATTTCGTCTCGAATATTCTGCTTCAGCTGTCTAATAGTTTCTGGTTTATTGACATACACTTTGTCTTTTAAATATCCCCATAAAAAGAAATTCTACTCCGTCATTGGCCTAAAAATGTTTTCAATCATTGCTCTGTAAGAAGCTTCAGAAATCGTTTCCGGCGTTCCATCCTCATTCTCGAAGAAAATGTGCGCCGATAACTCTATTGGCCACAACACCGCACCAAACAGTACACTTGAATTAAAATATTGTCGATATTTATGCTGCGTCATAACAATTACTGCGTCATAACAATTTAATTGATAAATTATCGAGTTTTAACGCGTTGTTTTGTATTGTATGGTTCCATAATACCTTTCCAAAAATTCAATTATAAAGAAAAAAAATAAAAGAAAAAAAATAATTATATCAAAATATAAAAAAGTTATTTGTGTTTAACATTGGTAGGTCTTATTTGGCCCTCCCCCTATATTAATATACAGAATGTTTCTAAATGTATATCGGGTTTTTAATGCTTCGTAGTATTTATTGCGTAAAACTTAAAATTATAATTAATACGTAAAATGAAAGAGCAACTCAAACAGTTATATATACAAGCTTACAAGTGTTTAATGTGAGCACCTTTCATCACATGGCACACATCAAGTCGAAAGCTAACCCTTGGTCGTCCGGTACTCTTCTATTTTGTAAAGGCAGCCGGTATTTCCAAACTGATGATACCATCTACGGATGTTATTATCGCTTGGGGAATCACATCTGAACTTAATCCGGAGCGCACGTTGCTCAGTAACTACAGATTCGGTCTCTGCAAACTACAGAACGCGAAAAGCTTTCTGTTCCCTAGTCGCCATTTTTGCTACTAGCGCTTTCTGGTGCATTCACGTACCAACAAGCTGAACTTTGAGTTGCACTTTCCTTTCATGTGTTAATCATGATTTTAAGTTTTACGTAATAAATATCACAAAGCGTTAAAACCCCGGTATTCAATTCATTTAGAAACACCCTATATATATACAAACTCATTATCTGGTTTGGAAGCACTAGGAGATACTGATAACATTAATATTTTGGTTTCATATATAAAAAATCTCCTCGTAAAAGTTGAGAAAATACATGAAGTGAAAAAAAAACTGTGTGAAAGCCCATATTTTGGTGTTCTAGGCAGCGAAAGGGCTGACATGCCGGCCAAAGAGGCTACTATGAGTAATGCCGGGGATGCGTTCGTTGTTCAGGGATCAGAAAGAATCGTTATTGGTAAAATCAAGGATCTTTATTATGATTGCTGGAAAGTGAAATGGAACATTTCGGGAAAAAGAAAAGATTATTTGCTGAACTTTGAAATTTCTCAAAATATGAGAATGATACGCGGTTTTGATTACAATCAAATCATTACTGGACACGGACGCTTCCTAGCGTACCTAAAAAGATTGAATTCACCAAAATAATAATCTTTGTAGTTTTTGCAGTGCTGAAGGCCATGCACGACATTTCGTCGAAGACAGTGTATTATTGCGACATGTTAGGGAAGAACATGATAACAATAAAGGAATTATATTGTCGGGGAAAAGAGTTTAGATGTGTAAAGAATTTGATGAACATTATAAATGGCAATAGAATAAATACGGGGAATTTTTATTTGATGTTTTTAACTATATTTTTGTTTTAACCTGCGTTGGGTGCGCTGCGTTGATTATGAGGTTGATTATGGGAGGGGACATTACAATATCCCTCAGCGCCCTGCAAGTAACTCATCTTGAATTTATTAAGATGCTACATATGCTTAAGCAGACATTTAACTATACATTTTACATATTGCTACACACTATACAAATGCTGCCACAGATACTAAATACAAATGTAGGCATTACACATATATACAGATATCTTTCCTTATTCTTCGAAATGAACAGCCGTAGATAAAGGGAAGAAAGGCTCTTTCTTTTTACAAGTGTTAAAGGCGAAACAAATGTAAAGGAAAAATGTCTTTCTACACACTTGATTTGTAGTATGCAGGTATGGCACGCAGCAAATCCATTGCTCATGCCACACATCAGTGGTGCCGTACATTAACTCATTTAAAATGTACAACATAGTTTTTAACACAAATGGCACCGTTATTTATTATATGGTAAAATACGTAAGCATAGAAGTTTAAGCATCTCTAATAACGCAATCCTTTCAGGATTTTACGTTATGTAGGCATAGTATTCACTATTGCTGACACTGTCTAAGATCAACACTTACAGTAATTGAAGAAAGTACTGAAGGTTTTTTTAATGTTCTGAAATTGGATAAATTCAAATTTGCAGGAAAAGAGATGGACTTTGCTCAATAATATCCCGATAAACAGAACCAAAAATTTTCGAACTGAACCAAAGATTAACAACTATTGAGATTTCTTGAAATAATGGCACAAACGGAAAATATAATAAATAAAATATTATCTCTTTCAATTAATGCTTATTCAGTCCAATTAGAGAAAAGGAAATTCCTGAAACTATCATCAAAAAGAAGGATTTATTAAATATAAATAAAAGCTTATAATCATTTAAAAGTAACTAACCTGTGTGCAATTGCTGAAACAGTAAGAAGTGTTATAACAATGAAAGAATGATTTAGAGTAATAACAAGCATTCATTTCGTAACTATGTGAAAAATTTAACCCTTTCGAGACGGCGCGCTATTGCTTAAGACGTTCTCTCGGGACGGAGGAGAGTGGAAAAGAATGCCTCCGCAGGACGGGGGAGGGGGAGGGTTGTGTCGCTGACCCTAACCTTAGAAAAATAAATCATTAACAAAATGCTTAAGTCGTAACATCATAATTTTTGGTACCATTTTAGATTATCACTTAAGCTATCATTTATGTTAAAATTATTATTTAATAGTCTTTTTTCTTTACTTTACATGAAAACATTGCTACAGTTTTTGTATTTAGTTTGCTATTTTTAGTAGAATTGTTATTAAATTGTTTGTGCAATGTTTCCCACGACAAGTTTTAAGAGAATGCTACGCCGAAAAATTAAAAATACAGGAGCACGCGCATTTAACATTTAATAATAAATAGTTATCTCGTAACTGTACTCTTTTGCTATCCAAAAAAATCGAGAAAATACCAGAATGTTCTCCTGCATGATTAAAAAGCTTATAAAAGCCAGATAAAAACATCTCAAATCAGCTGTTTACTTAGATTGTAGCGAATTCGCGGTGAGACCGGATAAGCTTTCTCTGCTTTGAATTGTGTTCTATTAAATTGTGTTCTATTAGTAGTTTAAAATATAATTACTGTGAGATATGGCGATATTGTAGGAATATCTCTGAAGAAGTTTCAGCATTTTGGTGTTTTTTCCTTGAGGTAAGAATAAAGTTTATTAAGTTCTTGGCCCACCAGCAGCCGAGCGGTAGGAACGTTCTGAACACTGGTAGTTCGGTCCGAGGTTAAAATCCCGCGAACGGGCTGGCTGCATGGGCGTTTTCGTGGTTTCCCCCATGTGTAACGTGTATACGAGCCAGTTTCCCTTAGAACGTCATCCACGAAGGCATCCCTCCCCTTAGGCAGATAGCCCTCGAGGCTTTGCCATAATCACACACATTATTAATTTGTTATCGACTTGTGCATTCAATCCATTACCAATCCGTATGTACGCAGCACATTTTGGTGTCAGGAGTAGGGTTTTCCACAACGCTGAAATTTTGTGTTGTGCTATAACTTTTAAAGAAATTGCCTTCTCAGAAATTCTCGGAAAAGAAAGATTTTGCTAGAAGATCAATACAATTTGTTTTTATGACCGAGAAAACGAAGTAAAATAAAGTAAGAACACTATGCTGTGAGCAAGAAGTATACGTGATAAAACTGCTTTCCCGATTAACAGTTAAGCAATTTGTGCCGAAATAAAATTATTTTTAAATAATCCAAACAACAAACATTATTATTTAAAATGCATTTCTGAAAATTATATCTAGAATTTTGAAATATCTTTCGAGTACGCGCCGAGTATGCTACCGTCACACTCGAAGGCATACTTGAAGGAGGGTTTAGTCTGGTTTGGTTTATGCGATTACGGTGTAGAGACACTAGGATTTGTTTTTGGAGTAGGAGAGATGAAAAATGAGCAATGTCCACGCCAGGACTCGAACCAAGGACCTCTCGAATACGCGCCGAGCGTGCTAACCACGACACCATGAAGGTATTCTAAGAAGGCGGGAGAAATGCCTTATAACGTCAAAGCCTCGAGGGCTATCTGCTGTAGCGGAACGATGCCTTTGTGAAGGACATCCTAAGGGAAACTGGATCGTATGCACGTTACACATCGGGAAAACCACGTAAACGTCCATGGAGCCAGCTCGTTTGAGAGATTCGAACCTCGGACCGAAACATATTTCATATCAAAATACAAATGTATCGAAATTATTAGAGGATACGCATAATCCTCGAATGGATTGGAGTATATGAAGCATATGGAGTAAAGATGCAAATGGAGTAAAAATACTGCTGAATATTATCTCAGAGATATACCGTTGTATTTCAACAGATGCGTTTTTTTCTAATATTGCAATTTAGTTATGAGAAGTTTACAACACAGTTCTCTGTGTATGTTCTCTTTCCCTCTTTTTTTTTCTTGGTGAATATAACACGTAAGTATAATTACAGTAATCTGGAACCAAGAAAATTAAGAATCGCATTAATATAAAGGTTTAATAGATTGGATAGTGTATTTTCATTTTCGGGAACAGAAGGCAGAAGACGAAAATTACTCGAATTCCTTTTCTCACTTTGGAAACAGGTTAGTTTCATAAATAAAACAGAAAAAATTTACAGAGTAACCATCTCTGTTAATTACAGACATATATTGTGTCAGTTTTTTGCAGGACAATTAGATATCTTTGAGCGCCACAACTATAGGAAGTAAAATTGAAGAGAGTTTCAAATTATAGTTATTAAGGATATATTATTAATTGATTGTGGTCCGAAAGGCGTTAATTTGCTTAGTTGAAAAATTAACCAAAGAAGCATTGTTCGATTAATATTACTATCCTGATGACTATTAAGAACTGAGATTCTTTCTTTCTATTCACTTTTATGTAAGCTTTTGCTTCATTTTGCTTCACTGACGTAATATATTACAGCTAACAATTTAGACATAAGACATTACAAAACAAAGGTACTCTTATATTGCTACTGATGGAAAAGAAAACTTCCAAATAAACAATATAAAGAAAAAATTAAATTACTGCAAGTTACAAACATAAATAAGTATGTGTTTTATATTACTTGTTACTAATTTTTTATATTACTTGCGCATAAGTATATTATTCATAATTATGATTATTTTAATATTAATCTGGGAAAAAACTGTATTAATATCAAGTGTTATCCACTACAAGTTTACAAAAATGTATTTGAATTTGAGTGGGTTAATAAAACTTATATTATTAACGATTGAAAATTTGAACAAGATATAGAAGAGTGTGAGTTAGTAGTAGAAATTTAAAAAAAAAAAAACCTAGTAGTTATGAACTACAGTTAAAAACTACATCAGCTTATGTATCTAATACAAATATGCATGTATGAAACACTGCAGTGCAGAATTTTTAATTTAAAAATATTTTATGTTTCAGTGCAAAATTTTAACTAGCGGGTAAGCCCTCCAGACGAGCGGGCTACGGCCAAAGCAAAATTTATAAATTCTATGTACACTTGAAAAGAAAATGTATAAAACATTTCAGTAAGATTGAAATCAGTTCATTCTTCCCAAACAACTTCCAATTCATAAATAAGTTTTCGGTTGCCAAACCAGGAAACAAAAACTTTGGACACTACAGCGTAACACATATTATAAGGTATTTCTTCCATCTTCTTAGCGTGCCTTCGTGTTGTAGTGGTCTGCACGCTGGGCGCGTATTCCACAGGTCCGTGATTCGATTCCCGGCGAGGGCGTTGCTCATTTTTCATCACTCCTGCTTCCAAAAAAGCGCCTTATGTCTCTACAATATGATGTCATGATTTTCTCAATATCAATAAAAGAATTAACGTGGCAATAACATATCGTGTCAATATTCCTAACCTGAATAAAAAAAGTTGCCAACAGCAGCTATTTGCTGACATTAAAGAAATGCTTTCGACATATAATGAGGTCACATGCAATCGCGTGCTCTCTTCGACGTCAGAATATGACCTCATACAATATTAATAAGTTTAATATTTGACAATATTATTTTTATTTCGTATTTTGCGAAACTTACCAATTTCTTAATAACAAACTCTACGATTCGAAAGCGACCAGCTAATAAATAAAAGGAAAGCGAATAAGTTGTCATTATTTATTCTCAAGTTCTGTCACTCTTGGGAAGTTTTCGTGTGTTTCTTTTAAGTTAAGATAAGAATAAGCTATTTAGCGATATTTCCAATATATTTCAATTATTTGAATAAATTTCAGTCTGAAAATTTTAGTGTCTATGTATCAATGCGTTGGAATTATAAAATGAGAACAACAGAAATTTCTTACAAGTACCAACTCAGGCAGAAACCAAGTATAAATTTGAATTTTTTATTTGTGCCATTTGTATATGCATTTTTTCCAACTATTTATATAAATACTTTTAATATAGTCAACAAATTTTGTTTTGTTAATAAAAAAAGTTTTATTACTATTAGTTCAAAGGGGCAATTCGCTCAGAAGGACTATTAATTTCGTTTCGACATTTTGCGTTGATTCATTTAAACGTGGAATCACTTTTTAAATTGTTGCCACCAAATATTACCGCCCTCTATTATATTTAAATAAATTAAATAATGAAGAATCTGCATAAGTGTATGTATGTTTCTCGCATTGTCATAAAGCAACGGTAGAGCTGTCAAATTTTGAATAACGTGATCTGGAAGCCCGTATTTGGAATTTGTTTTATTATCTATTTCATATTTTGTAAAGCATTTATGAGTTTTTAATTAAGAAACCCAACGATTTGAAAGTGAGCAATGGTAACACTGTACGGAAAATAGTGCATATGAATATTTCTTAATGCAAATACTGTACAGAAAATAGTACATATGAATATTTCTTAGTACAAATACTGTACTAAAATATACATATAGGAACTGAATGTATTTCGGTGTTAAATAATTTACATAAAAATGGTCTTATACATTAATCAATAAGAAAAATTAGATTTTAATAGGATGGCACCAGGATTATTATTCGGAAATTTTGCTCGAAGAAAAATTACAATTATAAAAACATATAAAAAAGAATAAAAAGCACAAGAAGAAAAGAAATAAAATAAAGAATTTTATAAAAAGAAATTTTTACGAGCTGTCGCAAGTAAAGTAGGATGTTATTTGTACATTAATACTGTTCTGTACTTCTATTGCTTCCGAAGCTTTCCCTAGAATTCAAATTGATTTGAATTTAAATAGGAAGAGAGGCCGTTCTAGAAAGAATACTGTGGCAGTATGTATTGTTTATAATTATTTAGAACTACTTAACGTAACTATTGAGAATTTTGTATATGTTAGAACGCACATTTGGGACTCCCATTGTAAAGCAGTGCCAGTAGGTTGTGCTTCTGTTGTACGGAGTTAAATACTTGAGTTTCTGAAACTCCGCAAATAACGGTGGCTATTGTTCATTAACTAAGTCGTAAGAAAAAAGGACTAGCTTTGGATGAATTTTAGTTACGTTTTAGCGCTTCTCTGTCTTATTGAAGTTTAGTTAGGTTTGTGTGGACTTGTGAAGAAGATAATTTGGTGGCATAAGGAAGGTTAAGCAAATGGCAATTAGACCGTTAATTAGATTTTAAATGTGAAGATTCTAAAAAACGCTTTATCTTATGTATCAGGTGTGCTAATTTTCGGCCATCTGGTAAACAATGAAATTAGACGCTATAGAAGTATATATCGATGTTTTACTTTAATTAGGTTATAAGGTATTTTCTCCCTCCTTCCAGCATGCCTTCGGGGTACAACGATAACACAAAGCGTATTCGAAAATTCCAGGTTCGAGTCCAAGAGAAGACATTGCTCATTCTCGTGTCTTCTTCAAAATACTCTAATTACTCTAATGTGGCACCCGAAATGAAATCACGTGGTGGAAAATAATTCGTGACCACCAGGATTTGGCGACTGAGTCCCCCAATCCACAATTGCCGTTTAAAAGGAGGTATGTTTTCCCTCCTTCGAACAATGCTTTCGTGGTGTAACAGCACACTCTGCGCGTATTCGAGAGGTCTAGCGAGATCGTTGCTCATCTATCACGAATCCAGCTTCAAAATAACCCAATGATTCTATACAAGGCAATCGAATTATGAGAAATAACAATTCAGTTATCAATTTTCAATTGACTCAGTTACCAATTTTCTCTAGCATTTCAAAAATCGGTAATTTGTGAAACGCTGCACCCATTATCTTAGCTCTGAATTTAGAAGCGAATCCGCATAAATAAAACTAAACTTATCAATGATGTAAAATGTATACCAGAGTAAACAACGTCGAAAAATCTTTCAATCCTTCCAAATGATATCTTGGTTCCATACGATCAAATATTTAAAAGCTAAAAGCCTAAACTCTTAAGATGTTATTATCTATAAGACTTGCCAAAGAGAGTCATTCGAACGCATAAATATAGAGATGGCGTGACAAAAGGAACTGCTGGTGAAACTGTGGGGTAAAACTTCGAAGACTCTAACCCGTGGATGAATATTTCATGCTTCAACTTACACATAATGCTGTACTCGGGAACCTTCCAGTTCTGTGGACACATAAAATTGCCCATAAAAGTAAAGCCAGAGATGATAGGGTGGAGCCTTGGATATTTCAGTCTATCCGCATGAAGATTTTACTATCCTAAAGGCATTTCCTCGGTTAAAGTTATTTGAAAAGTTTGTTTTCGCGGCATGAGTAACGATTCAAGTGCACTCAATAAGCAGAGAAGACAAAGACACAGATTTTGTTTTAAGAAATTTGCCTTGAATATTGAGGAAAGTCGCACATCAATGCAATGAAAGAATAATTATTTTTCTTACATTTCGAAAATTAATGTAAAAAGGAAATTAAAACACCTATGAATGTACTGTGTTAACGTTTATGTACGTACACATATAGTGTTATTTATTTATATTAATACAATATTTGTATTAATCTTTATGTATGCATGTAATGTTATGTACATACAATCTTTACGTACATATATTAATGTTTATGTATATATACATATGTTATGCACGTTACGCACATACACCCACAAACAAATGAAAGAGGATAGTTCTATATCTCCCATTTTACTGTGCCAATTGACGAAGTTTAGCTTGCGGTTTTCGCGTTTCAAAACTGTGACTTAGGACATATATTAGATTTATATATAACATTCATCTCACTTAGGTGTTTAGACGCGAACTCGGCCTCTGAAATGACAAACCGATGTTTTTCCATAATTAGATTCTACTATTCAAATCATGCCAAAGTGCCAAGATTTGTAAAATTCGCAGAGGTACTTTTTTAAAAATTAACTCTCAACATCGCAGCTCCTCAATGTTAATTGAACTCGGTATACATTCACTAATATCTCTTTTTTATTATTTCTGATTTATTTCTAAAATTTGCGTTTTTAGTAATTTTATAAATTTTTCTAAAACATTTTTGAATATAACCTATAACCATTTTACCATCACCTTAGAGAAATTATATTTCTAGGCATAACTGCAAAACATTAGAGTTGTGCATTCAAGATTTCCGAAGATATACGTGAATTTCTATCTTGGCTCATTTCGTAATTCGGCTTATTTGTTATGAGCAATAATAACGCCAAATGCGCTTTACGTTTTTCCCTGTGTAAATTGACAACATAAGAATATTTTACGTTCCATACTGTGTGCTCTATCTGGTATCACGTCCGAAAAGCAAACGGACACGTGTACGTGGTTATATCCCAGAGAATGGATAGCTAATGTTCCATGTTCCGTAACGTCTAAATGATGTCGTGCTGAGGAAGACGGTTCGGTGTTAAAATCTATGGAAACTAGTCCTGGAAATTTTGCAAATGTAACAGCGATTTTCGTTGTTTGCCTTCTAAATGAGTCGTTGTTTGGCGAGTTATTTTAACCTAAATTATGAATGAAATATTTGCAAAAACTATAGATTTCAGGCAATAAATTAAGTTCGTCAGAATGGTTTAAATAATACAAAAATATCTGAAAGGTTTCAGATTTTAGATTAAGACCAAAGCGGCGATTTTTTAAGGTTTTGTGCGTTACTTTTATTTATTAAATATCATGTTCTTCGCACTTAAACGACATAAAATTCAGTTCAAGAGCAATGCCGCAAAATAATTTTAAAATCACCCTATCTTTAGAATTTCCGATACACAGTCTCGCCCGCTGGAGACAAAAATGTTTTTTTTTCCGTACAGTGTTGCCATTGCTCGCTTTAAAATCGTTGAATTTGAACAAAAAATTTCGTTAAAGGTTTACAAAATACGAAATCGATAATAAAACAAATTTCAAATTTGGGCTTCCAGATGCCCATATTCGGGTGGAAACGTACGTTATTCGAAATTGGATGACTCTTGGTACCGTCATATTATCACGATGCGAGAAACATGCATATATTTATGCAGATTTTTCATTATTTAATTCCTTTAAATATAATACAGGGCTCTAATATTGGGTGGCAACAATTTGAAAAGTGAATCGAACATTTATAGTGAACCAACGCAAAATGCCTAAACCAAAATAATAGTCCTTCAGGGCAAATTGCCCCTTTGGACCTAAAAATATTTTACTAACATGAATGTTTTCTATTTAAAAATGTATAATCTGCTTTTAACTTCTAATAATGTTAGTCATACATTAACCCAAAATGTGCTGTATATATTGCGCACAAAATAAACATAATTACTGAGTTCTCTTTGGCGATCAATGCATTTTCTCTGATTACAAGTGAAACGAAGTTATTTCCTTTCACCACTAATATACAGAAAAGTATAAGAACAAAGTTCCCCTTTTTGATTCATACTTTAATTTAGATCTTCATATGAGAAGCGTTAGTTAAAGAAGAGAAAAAACAAGCATATTTTGCAGTGAAACCGGAAATGATGCGAACTATCGTCTAATATATTTTTTAACGAAGTTTCTCCTTTTCTATGCACTCGATTCTCTTTTTTGGTGGAAATTTCCAAGGAAACAATTCCGATGTTATTCGGTAAAATTTTGTTCCCGGAGTATTTGGTATTCCTTTTCCTAAACTCCGTAGGGAAATAACGCCGGCGAAAAAAGTCTCAGAAATAAAATGGTAAAAAGAGATACTCGTTATCGTATCATGTTCATTCTTCCCTTGTCTGAAGGGTAAAAAAAGAGAATACACTATCTCTCGCCACGTTATGTAGATTTGAAAAGAGAATAATTCTTTCTTCCTTTCTCAACCGATATTATTCAGGTAGATTTACACTTTTTTACTATTTTCTTCCCAATTTTGAATACCATTCTTTGTTTCTTGCTTTGCGCTTTCGAATGGGATTGCAAAAATCGAAGAAGAATACAGTTTCACTTCCTTAATTGGAATAGGTTTTGAAGGAATTAAAGATAGCGCAGCTCCTCTCCCGGGATTTGTTTCAAGTCGTGATTCAAATGAAGAACACTTTGTTACACAGAATCTCAATTAAAGATCTTTCACTTTGTGCTTAACTGACCTCATGTCTTTTGCTGTTGATAAATCTTTTTATCTATTGGGTTTAGCTTCCCCAGTTTCCTTTCACTGAATTCGTAAGATGCCGTTAAAACAAAATAAGTGCGGTAAAAATTAGGTATATGTATATCCATTTACTTTAAGGCTTTAGAGAATATAGGATTTAAACCTGAAGTGAGACTTGGAGCTTTGGGATTTTGACGGAAGTTTTCACTTTTCATTTTAAATAAGCTTTTTAGAGTCAAATTAAAAATAATACCTTTATGAATAAATATGACTTTCACTGCAGAATATTTAAAATACGTAACAAAAGTTAAAAGTATATTTAATTTGACGTTAGGTATTGACAACTTTTGCCTAGTAAAAACTGACTTGTGGTTTGGGAAATGCATGGGAATTATATCGAGATTTCATTCTATTTTGCAACTTTTAATTTTATTAGAAGTTAAAAATTTACCTTGGACAGTGAGAACAAAACAAATTAAATTAGAGAAAGTCAGAATATGTATCTTGTAAACAAATGTATCATGTAGAACCTGTATTTTCCCGTTCAATTAGCTTCATTACTAATCATGAGTTAAAAGCAAATAATTTCTTATTAATACGCTTTATTAATTAATTTAAATTGTGCGAGTTACAGTCTTTCGACTTGCAACGGATTCTTTTTAGTTAATCTCGAACTCATAAATTGATTGTCATCAGGTATGCTTTTCTGCTGTTTAGGATTCAGAAGGTGACCTTTAAAAATATGTATACGGGAAGTTATGTACAGATTTTCTTTGCGTTTGGTGCAATATTTGCGGTATAGGTTTTATAAATTACAAAATTTATTACACTTAAAAGTTTTCCTATTGATGCTACAAGAACTTAAGAATAGATAACTAGGAATATATTCTTAAGTTCTTAATAAAAGTACTTGAAAATATACTTAATAAAAGTATACTTGAAAATATACTTAATAAAAGTATTTGGTCGAATATTTGGAACGAATGTTTGCTTCTCAAGTATTAAAAACTAAGACAGGTACTAGAAAACAATGACAAATTCACAACTTTACAACAGTACTTAAATGTAAGCTTTGTGAACATTATTTTAGTTCTTACTTAATTCTGATAGTAAACACTGACGTAAACAGATCTTGTTTGCAAAAATGATTTATAACATGGGAACATCAAGCCTGTTTCTACTGCAATATATATATTGTCCTGAAACATGTTGCCTGTACTCATTACAATAGCAGTGGACAGCGATATTGTAGTGTACCCACTGCAAAAGATATTATAGTGGGTACATTGTAGTGGATTTAATATCTTGAAATATGCTCCTGCACAACTACGTATATCGTAATGTATATCATGCAATTTAATTCATTTTACGTTTTCGTTAATTTAACGCTAATTTAACGCTAAAAGGTTAGAGTGCCGTTGATGTCGCCGGCGGTGGCAGTACTTATAGTGCTGGCTGGAGTCACAATTTCCATCATTACTCGAGAAAAAAGAATGTAAGAATGTTGTTAGTTTTCTAGATAGTGTGTGGGGCTAATACCTACTTACTTAGGGTAAATATTAGGTAGCCCCCTCACTTTGACATAACATACATATTCAGCTGCTCTGAAGGACCATAAAAACCCTATTAAATGAATTGCGGAATGCCAGCCAACGGCATTGAAAACGTACAATTTCTACGCCTTTTCCTCGGTTGAAGGAGCCTTATAACACGAAGCGTTGTTACCTTTCTTAAGAATTCCGGCACAAGCAGCAGTAGAGCCCCTGCAAAATATGCTCTGCTTACAACTATGCCTCAAATAGCGCCCAAGAATGATATTTATTCGCAGATAATTTCTAGCTCGGCATAAAAGTAATTCGCTTCGCATTTACTTCATAATCAGAGAAGTTTCGTGCTTTTTGTCCACTTAATCATTGCGGTAATTGCTCTCAGTTCTAACCACCAATTAGAGATATTACATGCTTTCGATCCTATTTTATTAAAAATCTATTGTAAAACTGTTACAATTTAAAGAAAGCATTGCTAAGGTAAAAACGAAAGTTCAATTACTTTGAGGAAAAGTTAAAAAGGAAGTTTTCTGAATAGCTGAAATTAGAAATCACAATATGAATATGGAAATATTCATTTTAGCTGTAAAGGATATCTTTGAATATTGAAACGAAAGAATATTAAAGGAAATATAAAACACCACGTGGAGCTTCCAAAAGCAGAATAGGCAATATGAAATGACTAAATAAATTCCAATAATTTGAAGTGCGTAAGAAATCATGTTTTTCCAAAGTTAAGCTTCATCCCTCTAAGTAACGTAAAAGGAAACACAGATTCTAAAACGAGCACTTAATTACGAAAACATATAAAGCTGAAATAGAAAAGAAACTTCCAAAGGAAATGTGAACTCCTTTAAGCAATACTTTTAATTTCTAGTTTGCGTTCAAAGTACTATATCTCCTTTTCCAGGTAAAGTTTTTTTCACTTATAAACTTTTACATGGAAGACTAAGATATTTATAAATGCACTGAGAGATTTAACGGAGACCACATTATAGGATCTACTCATTTTTAGTTATAGAAAAATGTGACAGGGTCTACCTAAGTATTAATACTTGTGAATTCTCGCAAAGCTTTGAAGATGAACACGACCAGAGGAAGGATGCAAAAGACCCTTTTATTGAGCACCATATAATTTACAGACGACACGGACTTACGTTAGAACTTAAAAGATGTGTAATACTAAATTAAAGTTAGGAGTAGTACAAGACTAGACAATTCAATTTAAACCTAACAGGTAGACTCAGAACCTACAACTGCAGAATACTAATTCGGCGGCAAGAATGCGTAGCCAATATTTAAGGTTAACAGCTAGAAGAATTGGTAACTTGCGTTCACAACAGCGAAATATTGCTCCGTTAAACGCTTCTCTCCAACAGTTTAAATACTCTCCTTCCCCTTTACTGATTTACATCTTGGCTAGGAAACTCGATGGGAATAAGAGAAAACAGTAAAAGCTCAAAATTTAAAATAACAATTAGCGGGAAAAAAAATCTGAAAGCTTTCAGATTTTACGTTACGCTTAAAGGGACGTTTTTTAACGTTTTGTGTGTTACCTTTATTTATTAAATATCATGTTCTTCGCATTTTAATCATAAAATTCAATTCAGGAGCGATATCGCAAAATAATTTTTAAATGAGCATATCTTTAGGATTTCGGATACACAGTCTCTGACGCTGGAGATAAAAATTTTTTTTCTCGGTACAGTTCTGCCTTTGCTCGCTTTAAAATCATCGAGTTTGTTAATCAGAAATTCGTTACAGTTTTACAAAGTACGAAATAGATAATAAAACACATTCCAAATCCCAAGTTAATGCTTCCAGATGCCCCTATTCGGGTGGAGACGTAAGTTGTTCAAAATTAGATCGCTCCTGGTACCGTTGTTTTACACAATGCGAGAAACATGCATATTTTTTATTATTTAATTTCTTTAAATATAATAAAGGGATCTAATATTTGGTGGCAACAATTTTAAATGTGAACCAACATTTCAATGCAAAATGCAAAAAATTAATAGTTCTTCTGGGAAAATTGCCCTTTGCACTAGAAATAAATTAAATCCTTCAACATTCCTGAGAAGATTCTTCTGGTTGTAACTAAATAAATAAAAATAACCATTAAAATTGAAAATTGTAACGCTATTTAAGAAAACCGTCCCTGATATAACGAAAACCAACAAATGTGAATTACTCGTATTTTTCACTATAATTCCAAAATTATTGTTATAGAAAACATTAATTAAACATTAATAACATTAAACTTAAAACAATTTATCGCATGTGTTTGATTTTGATTACGAAACAGTTTTTTTTTAAAAATGATTCGTTATAGCTTTAAATTTGTTGTTTACACTAAATTTTCAATTTACTGCTCTAGCAGCTGGTATTGTACAGAGAATCAGTTCTCGGTCGGCCTCTAAGAAGTTCAGTTTCTTTAAGGTTTACTTTAAGGTATTACAACTGGTTATGTTTATTTTACATTTCAGAGTTCGAACTATCTAGGAGTGAATAACGGTTTTCTGTTTATTTAAAATTTTGTAAATATTAAGTAACTGCATCAGATTAAGATGTCTAAAAAATTTTATATTTAGAAATGCGTCTAAGAGCTCCTGAAAAGTTCAGTTGTTAAGTTAAAATGTAATTAATTATTGTACATTAATTTGATATTTAGAATTATGCTGCTGCTGATGGTCTGTGCCGAAAGGCTTAGGCGTTTTTTTGCCCATTGCATGAAAGATTTATTTTCAGAATTCTAGAATATTATCCTGTTAGAATATTTTAAAAACTAAACATAAGATTTATTTTCAAAAAGTTTTGTAATTTGTATTTATTTTTGTCCCATTATTCGTTACTGGTCTTTGTAATTAATTCCTAATTTTGTTAATGTAATATTACCAAACTCATTAAAGACTTTAAAAGCCATTAAAGACTCTGAAAGCCTTTAATTGGTAAAACCTGCTATGTAAATCAATAATAATTTGTACTCAGAAAACACCATTTCCACAGAGGATAGAAATCTTTTGGTAGCAAGAAGAGTATCCTTAGAGCATTTTCACTCTCTTTTGGTTAAATCTAGTTTGAAGAAAGGACTTAAAAATACCTAATATAAAAAATCAATTTAATTTAAACTTGATAATTAGAAATTTGCCATTTTCCTTGTCTATTCAAAAGAAAGGAGCACTCTCATTTCGAAAGAGAAAAGAAAATACACCGGTCTTTGAGGAAAAATAAATATTTTCCTTCTGGTTAAAGAGGATTTTTTCCGGATTTTCAACCACAATAATCTTACCATTCACAATTCCGTTCTATTAATTATAAAATTGCCTGAAATTCCAATAGATTCGGTTACTTTGCTAAATTTTCATCTTTTAATTATATATTAAATCCTATTTTAGCGACACATGCTTGACTGTATTTCATACGAAATTCACAGAATTCTGCGACTGTGTGTCAAAGTCTATCCGGTATTTATTCGCATTTCAAATTATCTAAAATTTCCACAAGCCAAATTTTCCCCAATTATTCATCCTTTAATCATCACCTCAAGAACAATTTCCGACTTATGAGTTAGGTTTGATTAAAGCTTTCTATATTTATAAGGTATTTTATACATTTAGAAGGTATTTTCAGTATTTAGAAGGTATTTTCCCCCTCCTATCAGCATACTTTCGTGATGTAACGGTAGCACACTCGGTGCGTACTCAGTATATCCAGGTTCGAGTACCGGCGAAGGCGCTGCACAGGTTTCACGTCTCCTGCTTCAAATTAACCTAGACACTGCAAGTAGCTCTCGAACTAAAACATAGTGAACACTCATTCGTAACCATCAGGATTTGACTATTAGATCCCCTTACCCCCAGTCCCTAACTCCAGTCACACTCAGTTTATATTTCGAAAGGTACAGGTTCGAGTCCCCTCTAGGGCATTGTACATTTTTCACTTCCCATGCTTCAAAATAATATAATCGCTGTGCATATTTAACATATTTTGATAATGTGGGAAAGGATTTATAATTTTAATCATTCCACCTAAGATTATAATACACTTAATCTTCTAGCTTTTTAGGTCTTGTTTATTTATTAAATATATTTTGTTGAATAGAGGGCGATTGGTCTAATGAATAAAGAATAACTTTTGATTGAATTTTATCTTTTTTATCCTCATAATCACTGTCTTATATTAGACCGAATCAAAACCAAGCACAAGCAAAATTTTCCTGCATATTGATAGACGAAATAATCTGAATTTTTATTGCTCTTAATTTATGAGTCATTTAGACTATATTGTGAGGAACATACATTGGAATTATTGGGGCCGAATCTTCTGTTAATGATCAGATATTCAAATGCAGGTTTTTTTTTTCCTTTTTTTACTTCCTTATACAAAGAGAAGGAAATATTGCAATCATGAAACATTTCAGGTATCATATTTCCACGAAAATATGCATTTTCACCGCTATCGATTCCATCTGAACAACATTTTTGCGTGACATCTCTAGGTAAGGACAAAATAAATGACTCGTTTTCCCAAAACGGATTGTAATATGGATTTAAAAGAGATTTTTTTTTGTGAAGTCTATACGTATGTATATATCTCTCATAACTCAAATACAGTAAAACTCAGGACGTTGAAGTTTTGTGCATGTGGCCTGCTTAACATGTAGTCTGCACCTCCGCTTTTGATTGCAATCGCACCAACCCCAGCTACACTCTTACGCAGCTCGGTGAGCTGAGTTTGTTTTGTTATTACTTTTATCTTTCATAAATTGTGCATTTTTTGCATTAAAAGTGATTTAATTATGTTTTTCTTATGTTCCGATTAAGGTTTTTATGCTTTTAGTTACTCTGCATACAATAGTTGTAGAATTATCAACAATTTAAAAGTTGTTTTAGTTATAACGAAGTAGCCTTTTGTTTACATTTGAAACTCAGCAAAATAGTAAATTAATTGAGATTCTGTACCTTCACTGTCTTTTTACCGTGTGGAACCAAAAGTAAACTTTTAGTTTTGTTCACCAGAAATATGCGTTCTTGCTCGCTGACCGAATTGCTAGTTTTTGAGCGGAAATTCTAATTTTAATTGTAAGAATTTTTTTAAACTTTTTAACTGTATTTGGTGTTTTATTTTTTTCTATATTTTTCAATTTCTAATGAAGATATTTTGAGTTTTTATGTTTTTTTTCCTTGCCGCGAAGTGTGAACTGAACTAATTGAATTTGAAATATATCTCTGATGAAATTCGAGGAAATAACTTAAAGGAAATTCAGCAAAAATTGTGTATAATTTAATAGGCCGTACAAGGAAGTCATGTGATATCGACATCAGATTTGTTTTAGTTTACCACTGCACTACACCACAAAATACTCTAAAAGTAGTTTCTCTCTTTTGTAAATTTTAAACATGGATCGTAATCGCATTTAGTAAAATTTATGCTTTTACACACATCGAGTGAAAACATATATTTGGTCAATGACAGTTATAGGAATATTTCCTTTTGAGTTAACGTTGAAAAGGTACAAAAGCAGGACATAAAATCACATATTCTTATATATAAACATAAGATCTGTGATACATATGCAATATCTAGTAAAGAAATTGCTAATTTAAAATCGCAAGAAGAACACGAGTTCATTATTACTTTAGCATTTAATCAGATTTTCCATCTTTGCTTGAAATAGCCTGAAAAACGAACCGCCTTGACCCTTTGAAGGCCAAAACGTCTGATACAGCCTTTCATTCAAACAACCACAACCGCCCGAAACGGCGGAGATTGCGATGTTGTTTTCTTCCCTCCCCTTACATTGGTAGGCGCAGCTTTCGCAAATGCATTGCATCAGTTTATTGCAGACAGCTTGTCCTAAAAGGCTAATGGAAGCTTCTTTGATAGAAAGTAGAAAGGATGTCATTTCAAATCTTCCCACCCTTTTTTGCGTTAATGGAAGGGGACGCGGACCGGCGTTTCGGTATTTTAAGTATCGATTTTAGCGAAGACTTCGATTTCTAAGGGTTAAATATTTTGCGGACTGTTTCCCTTTATCTTGCAACGATTGCAGCTCTTTTATGGAAAATGCCTCAGCCTCGATGGGATCGAATAAAGAACTTTATCGCCTAAGCTTAGGTGTTTAAAAAAACTGGGGTTATTAACAAGGTCTAATTAAATTTAATTTAATAAGACATGCATAATTTGAAAAATCTTAAAACTACCGATATGGAGGGTTATCCTAACTACATTAACAACAATTTCTTCTTAAAAGCAAAAAACTGTTATGCGATAAACCTTTCAAGTAATTTAAGGTAGAGGGACCGAAAGTTGACCATGTACTAGTAGTTGACCATTTCAGGGGAAAAGCTTCAAAATAAGGGATATTTTGGTTTGGCGTTCGTGCAAACCTGCTTATAAGACGCTACTGCCATCTAGTTTCACATTTTATCAACTCCCAGTTGATATGCTTTGAGAATTCCGTTAACTACGAAAAAATTAATTACCGTTTCCACAGCTAATACTGTTGACAAATGAATGAGAAATTTTCCTTAGCTGGTAAACCACTGGTGCCTTTATTTTACGGTGTTAAAATAATTTCTGAGGAATTTCTACCTGCATTCATACACAAACCATCTCCTCAAGAAAGATGCTTTTCATCTTTATATTGTCACGCTTTCGTAGAGGTCAGTATTTTATATCTGAGCACCTAAGATCAGAAGAACTTTTCCTTTTCTCCTGACTCGACAACTATCTTCGCATTGTTCCTTTCGGATGGATGAGCTCTTTTGAAATAAGATACATTCTGCGAGCGTTTCTAAGATTCTTTCGCTCCATATTTATTATCTCTTTTTTTAACCACCTTTCTATACTGCCCACGGATCTTTGAAAATTTCCGCGATTTTTTACGGCAAGCTTCCTGTATGGAATTACGTTATAAGGTGAACTATTTGAGGGAGACTCAATCCGCCTTGTCCCAGTGGGACCATATGATTAAAAATAGGTGCACCCTCCTCCATTACTTTATAAGGTATTTTTCTCCCTCCTTTCAGCATGACTTTCTGCTGTAACGATAGCGCACACGATGCTTATTCTTTTGGTCCAGCTTCGAGTCCCGGGAAGGGCACTACTCATTTTTCATGTTTCCTACTTCAGAAAACCCTAATGTTTATAGTGGTGCCCGAACTAAAAGGTGTTGGATGATGATTTTTCACCACCAGGACTTGGCGGAAGATCCCTTAACCACCAGTCTCCCTTTAAAAAGGGGGAGTGTATAAGGTAAGAATTGTAGGCTCCCTTCAGCCCACCTGGACACGAGTGTCCCCATAGCTCAAAAGAAGGGGCCCTTATCTCCAGAAACGAGGGCAACCAGTAATCCAGCCAACCCCAAACAACAAACAAAAATACTAAATTAAAAATAAGATTCTTTTGCATTCATACACATTTAAACAAAAAATAACAAACCAACCAACCAACAAAACAACAAAAAACATAAACACGAATTCACAACATAGAGCACCACAGATATCTAAAACGCATATAAATACAGAATTCTGTTTTAACAGAAGTTTCCTGAAGTTTGTAAGGTATTTTATCTCTCCTTTCTGTATGCCTTCGTAGTGTAACGTTAGTACACACGGCGTGTATTCGAGAGATTCAGGTTCGTGTCCCGCCGAGGGCATTGCACATTTTCTACGCTTTCCAGCGTCAAAATAATATACAACATCATAGTTAAATGAAAACCTCTTTTGGCGGTACTGTTTTATGTTGATGGACGTTTGTATGTATCAACGCATTTTGATTTGGTGCCGTCTCCTAAGAACCTAGATCATCATAACACAGTTGAATATTTAATTGTTAGAAAAGGAAAATTCTCATGATTTATTTTTTTGTTTTTGCGTTCTCGATTAAGTTAATACACATATTTTTTTGTATTTAAGGAATATTTAAACTCACTTAATCTCTGTGGCGCTACATACCTTAGACGGGACATGGCTTGCTATGCCCTGATATCCGCTTTCTTGCCTGTGGGCCCGGGCTGCACAAGCATATGCCCCGGACACGTGGGCGGCTTGTCGTAAGAACCTGGTATTAATTCGCCAAGCGAACTTGGTACTCATTTTATCGACCCAATCAAGAGATGAAAGGCTAAAAACCTTGCCCAGCCCGGGGTTCGAACCGAGGACCTGCGGTACTGCCGCGCAACGCGCTAGCCTCAAAGAATGTTTATTTTGATTTAAATTATTACAATTCCTAGAATTCATTTCCCCGTCGTCTCCATATTTACTATTAATGTTGGTCGGACTATAGATAAGGGAGGACGTATATACCAAATGACCATCGTGGTAGAGGGATGGTGCCCGCGCCCTCCGTCACTTATCACTTATTAATACGTACCGTTATCATTAGGTAATGGAACTTATATCAAACTGGAAAACAGAATTTTAAATTCTGGCAAACACAAAATAAAATACTTTTTTATTAGAAAGCTATGTATTATTCGAAGCACAGGAATAATTAATTTTAGTTTCAAAATTTAGATTAATATTTTTATTGACATATCATCGATTCAAATATCTAAACTATTTTCGTTTCCAACTGTTATATATTTTTACCGTTAATGATAATTTTCAGAAAAGCGTCTTGAAAAGTAAGACGAAAGCTCGGAGTCTTCTTGAAACGTACACTTTTCACAGAAAGCTTCCTTTTCGTGTTTGCAGTATTTCGTCGTTCCAAAAACATGAGATAAAAAGCAATAAAACCTCCTAAGAAACTAATACCTTCTTCAGTTCCCCAAAGAATATAATAAAAATATTACAAAAGATTAAATTCTTCGTTAGTAGATTTGGTCGCTGAAGGGTTTAATTAAGAAATGTTTAATTTCACTGATTTCTCTAAAACTAATATTTACCAGCTCTGCGTAATATAAGAATATTTTCTTTTAAGTTGTTTTAGACTTTGATTTATTTTTAACTGAATCATATTTTAAACAGTTCAGGGATCCAAATTCCTGGGGAACTTACATTACAAATATTCAAGAATTTCTTTAGAATTCTCAATTCAATTTCGTTGTTAGACGCAATTATCATTTTTGCATTTTTTATTGAAATCAATGACTGAAAAGAAAATTTTAGATTTATTCACATATATTATAGAAGTAAAGCGAGTATAAGTATTATTTTCTTCCATTAAAAGTAAAAAATAATTAATAACGGAATCACTTAAATCTTTTTAACAGAAAGAATTATTTCCTTTTGTTAATTAAAACGTTTTCTGGTTTCTATTTAAGAAGTAAATGAGATGAATCTGAAATCTAGCACAGAAATATCATTATTATGAGCAATACCTAGCTGTATCCTAGCTCTAAAAACAAAATGCTATGTGTTTGTTATTAATAATAATTTATGCGTCCTATTGCTTACAATTTATTAAAAAGTTCAGTGAAAATCCTGAATTTTACTTCAGAAACTTATTTATCTGAGTATGACCTTTTTGATATTATCAGTCCATTTAAAAAAGCAAAACAGAAGGTAATTTTAATTAGAATTGAATTACAAAGAGCTTTCGACATTCATCTAAGACCAAGTTGAAATTCCTCTTTATTTCTGAACATATTTGGATTATTTGATGTATCTTTGAGATAAAGCTGGCTCCAAAACTCTAAAAATTTACTGCGAATTTTACTCTGGTTTGTTTACTTGTTAAATGATAAGATTTTTGAGCTAGAAAGGTACACCTTGCACAAAAAGTGACTCTATATCTTTCGTTCTACTAGGCTGACTTATGAGATCTAACTTGCGTTTTTTCATGTCTCGACAGGTGACGGGTGACGGAGGACGGGGACGCCTGGCGTATAACATAGGTAAACAGGCATATGTCCCACGTCCTCCACTATCTCGAAGAAGCAACTCGCTGGAGCCCCGTGAGGCTGCACCGGGAGTTTACATGGCCATACAGGTGCTAGATGTCGGGTAGTTTTTACATAGGACGTTGTTAATAACACAAAGTAACTTAAAAAAGAATATAAAGGATAGCATTAAAACACTAAAACACTCATATAAGCTGAAACACATAGATATACAAAATTAAACGTAAAAGCATAAAAACACACTCGTAATTACGGAACATAAAGACATAAAAACACACACGAGAATACATATCATGACACATAGAATACATATGGAAACACGTAGAGCACATAAATGCAAATATTACACACAGAAGAAACATATGAGACATAGTAACGTGTGCGTAAAGCAGTAGCGCTGTGAGGAAATATGTTCAGTTCACATAATACATAATGTACATACTTTCATTAGGGGCTTCTGTTGCATGAATTACATATTTCATTGCATACACTACATTCGTGCATTGTACGGATATTATATATTTCGATTTACGATAACACATCATTCCATTGGGTGCCCAGTGCTTTACACTGATAAACATGTCAGTAACATTATTTCTGCAAGTTGGTGGCTATTGAAAGCAGATGTTAACACGAGGCTCGAAATTGAATGTGGAATGTGTATTACAGAATGTGTACATACTGCGAATATCTAATCGTTGAGTACATTGTCTGCAGTACCATGCTACTGTGGCTCGCAAATGTCTTGCCCTAGGGCGTTGATTTGCTGTACAACTGCGCAGATACTCCTTATAGCTGGCGGGTGTTTGATTATGAAACGATAGTAAAGTGTTCTATCATTCGTTGGATGTGGTAAGTGGTGGTTTGTTGTTAGACCGCAGTCAAATAGGTAGTGCTCGGGAGAACCTAGCATGCCACAGACACAATTGTTAGATGCTGAGATGCTATGACGCATAAAATAAGATGGAAATGGGCCATGACCCGTTATGTACTGTGTCAGTGGGGCTATTGTTATAAGACGTTCCGTGTCTACTTTTGGTAGGAAGTCATGTCTCGACAGGGAAACTTAGGATATACATTAGATTTATAGATCGCAATGTTTTAACATAGGTATTTTCACACAAAATCGGACTTTTTCTGAAGCGCCATACACATTTTTCTGTATTTTGATTCTATGCCTCAAATTATGACTAAAAACTAAATTTTGCAAAATCTGGTGAGGAACTTGCCGAGAAATTAAAAAATTTAGCTTCGCGCACTTTTTCCAATCTGCCACAAGAATAATTCTCTTAGCCAAATTCTTAATGTGTAGCAACTTATATTCCTTTCCATTTTTCATTTGCGCACAAGCATAAAAAAAAGGTGCATCTTTCGTATTTTCAAATAATTTTAATAAAGTGCGTAAAGCACATTTGGCATTATCATCACTTATAATGAATATCTTCGAATAAGTTTTAAATAAAAAAATTCAAATTTTTTGCAGGTATGCCTAGAAACACAGCTGCATTAAGATGAGGGTAAAAATTTGGTAGGTTGTAACTGAAAAATGTTCCGTAAGTTTATAAAATTTAATAAAAAATTCAAATTTAAAAACCAAATCAGTAAATATCTGTGAATTTTTTTGAATTGAAACTAAATTTCGAACTTTGAAAAAAGAAATTAAGTAAGTTTAATAAAAAAGAGGTATTAAAAATATATACCAAATTCAATTAATATAGAGAAGCTAAAATTTTGAGAGCAAATTTTAAAAAAAGTACTCTTGCTATTCTTACAAAACTTGGAACTTTGGTATCATTTGAGAAATAGAATCCAAATATGGAAAAAAATAGTTATGTCATTTCAGAAAAAGTCCGATTTTTTTATCAAAATACCTATGTTAGAACAATGCTATATATAAATATACTATATATCCTAAGACGCGGTTTCGAGACATGAAAAATGGAAGTTAAATTTCGTCAGTCGGCCCGTTCAAGTACTTTCGTTTCGCGCAAGGTGTACCTGTTAGCTGCAATGAATCTCTTACATCTTAGTACATCCAAAATATCAAATATGAGAATTTCTCACCGGGTTCAAAATATGCAAGAGGAAACACACAAAACATTTTGCATTTTCAGTTCAATTAAATGTTCATTGCATACTCTGAGTAGTTTAAATTATGTTTAGAACATTAATGAAATAAAGCATTTGAAGAAAAGATGCTGGGAGAGATCAGGGAAGAACTCTTAACAACGATTACTGCACAAAAGTCTATCAACTGGGAAATAAAAATATAATAAAAAGTTTCAAATCTAGTAGAAAGATTAAATCTTGTCTCCATAACAGAAAAAATAAAAATATCACAAACGCTTCAGAAAGAATTGCAGCAAAAAATGAAACTGCATTAAAATGAGAAATGCATTTTGTGCCACTAAACTATTAATCACGCGAGATTTCAAATACTTTTTTTTTTTTCAAAATCATCATAAATATAAGCATTAACAAATAATTTATCTTAATGATTTTGTTCTTAATATATGCTTTAGAAATTACACAATGCATATTCGAGTAAATGATTCTCTTCTCGGTAGCAAAGAAAGGATAATACGAAAGACAAATGAAACAAAACGCTTTTCTCCCTTTTATAATCAAATACTAGATGATGAACGATTAAAGATTTTGCAGCATCTAAACTTTTGGACTTCATTATTAATTCAAGTAAATGATTTTAATGTATAATGTAATGAACTTATTAGTTTTTATCTTGAGTCATGATATTAAACAATAAATTATAATACATATATCTGGTAGGAAGAAGAGCCTGAAATCTTCTGCTGAACAGCTACCATCAAAGCAAACGAAGTTCAATGCCAAAGAAATAATAAATAAATAAATAAATTATAAGCATTAAATTAAAAAATAAAATCTGAAAGGTTTCAGATTTTAAATTGCGTCCAAAGAGGCGTTTTTTTAACATTTTGTCTGTTACCTTTATTTATGAAATATCCCGTTCTTCGCACTTAAACCATAAATTTCAGTTCAAGAGCAATATCGCAAAATAGTTTTAAATTGAGCATATGGTTTAGAATTTCCGATACGCAGTCTCATGCGCTGGAGATAAAAATATTTTTTCTGTACAACGTTGCCATGGCTCGCTTTGAAATCCTCGAGTTTGTTGATTAGAAATTCGTTAAAGATTTAACAAAATAGGAAATCGATAATAAAACAAATTCGAAATTTGTGCTTCCGCATGCCCATATTCGTAGTAGGATTACGTCATTCAAAATTCGATGGCTCTATGTACCGTTGTTTTATCACAATGTGAGAAATATACATACATTTATGCAGATCTTTGATTGTTTAATTTTTTAAAATATAATGCAGGACTCTTAACATTGGGTGGCAACAGTTGGAAAAGTGAAACGGACATTTATAGTGATTCAATGCAAAATCGCAAAACGAAAACGATAGTCTTTCAGGGACAAAGCTCCTTTGGACTAAAAAAAAAAAAAAAAAAAAAAAAAAAAAAAAAAATCTGAAATGTTTCAGATTTTAAATTACGTCCAAAGGGGCGTTTTTTAATATTTTGTGTGTTACCTTTATTAAATATGTTCCTCACACTTAAACCATAAGATCCAGTGCAACAGCAATATCGCAAAATAGTTTTAAAACGAGCATATCTTTAGAATTTCCGATACAGAGACTCACGCGCTGGAGATAAAAATGTTTTTTCTGCACAACGTTGCCATTGCTCGCTTTGAAATCCTTGAGTTTGTTAATCAAAAATTCGTCAAAGTTTTAAAAAATAGGAAATCGATCAAAAAACAAATTTCAAATTTCAAATTTGGTCTTCCACATGCTCATATTCGTTGGAGGATTACGTTATTCAAAATTCGATGACTCTATGTACCGTTGTTTTATCACAATACGAGAAATATACATACATTTATGCAGATTTTTCATTATTTAATTTCTTCAAATATAATGCAGGACTCTAACATTTTGTGGCAACAGTTTGAAAAGTGAACCGACATTTATGAGTCCGACGCAAAATGCCAAAACGAAACTAATAGTCCTTCGGGATTCAAATCCCTTTGGACTAAAAAAACTAGTGTTTTAGATTTTAACGGACGTCCAAAAGGGTTTGCTGAGGTTTTCTTCGATCTCGATGAGCTGGCAGTCTGCTGTTACACTCACTCTTATTAATCCATTTTTTGTCTTTTTAGCTTTATTATTAAGCATAATTTTCTTTTCACCTATGCCATATACCATTCAACAGCAAAATTACAGAAATTTAAAAGCAGCATATCAATATACGGAAAGAATTCTCGGTGCAGCGTTAAGTGTTCCCATAAAGATTTCTTTTCTTTTTCTTTTTTTCAGTCGTTCTTCAGATCGTCATATCTGAAGTATCATATATTGTTCAGTTTTCTTACTAAGATGGCTCAACAAACTTTTTTCATTTTTAAGATTTACATTGCTTATTATGTAAGGATCCTAAGTTTTACTAACGTTTATTTTATTTTAAAACTGTACTATCACTTCTTATTTTCTACTTCCGGCCAGAATTAAATGCTTTAACTTCTTTATGCAAATTGTCTTGCTAACGCCGAAGTACTTAAGTTGTGGCTTTTTGCCAAGCGGGAGAGAGAAGGAGTTATAGGAAGCAAGCCGCTTGCCACTGTAGTTTTACGAGTTTTCATTCGGTTGCTGGTTGCTTTTAAGGCCAGAGGTTTAGCCCTCTTGATATTTGCAGACGTATCGTAGTTTTAGCAGCTCGGCGTACTACATAGTACCTTTTTTAAATAAAGGCCACTCTTAGAGCTAGGCATTTATATACTAATTCAAAGTTAGCTTTTAGTTAGAGTTTTAGTTAGTAGTTTCTATATTCTTACGTTCAGACCACAAGTGGTTGGTCTCTGTATTCCGAAGTTCGGAATTACCTGTAAAGTATTGAAAATAGAGGGTTTCGTATACCCTTCCTGCTTGTGTTGTCTACTTCACACCTTCCTGAACATAGCTTGAGTAAGCTCCCTGTTCCTATTCAGGACCATTCATGTTTCCAAAGCAAATCAAGAGAAACACAAGTCCTGACAATTAAATATCCCGTTCTCGGCACTTACGCCACATAAAATTTGATTCAGTAACAAAATAAAAAATATATTTAAAAACAGCGTAGATTTAGAATTTCTGCTAAACAGTCTCCCGCTCTTTTATCCGTACAGTGTTGCTACTGCTCCCGTTGGAATCTTGAATTTGTTAACCAAAAATTCGGTAAACGTTTTACAAAATATGAAATAGATAATCAAACAAATTCGAAATTCCGTATTTGGACTTCCAGGTGCACATGTTCGGGCGGAAGACTACGTTATTCAAAACGGGATGTCTCTATGAACCACTGTTTTTCACATTGCTATGCGAGAAACATGCATATATTCGTACAGATTCTTCGTTATTTAATTTCTTTAAGTATAATACGGGGCGATAATATTTGGTAGCAATAATTTGAAAAGTGATAAGCCATTTATAGGAATTCAATGCAAAATGCCGTTTCGAGATTAATATCTTATTCTGGACTAACATCCTTTTGGGGCTAATAATAGCATAATATTTCGTTACAATATATATTTTGCTTAACATTTTAGTAAAATGTGTTGCAAGGGGAATAAATTTGCTTAGATGATGAAACTTGTTTTTGAAGGTTGTAAAATACATCCCAGAAAAAATGTACTTTTTTGTATGAAGGAAATTTCATCCTAAACGATTTTGACACCAGCAGCTGTTACTGGCATGATTTTTCGGAAAACGTAAATGATGTTTCTGTAGCGAAATGGAAATAGTTAAAGTGACGAAATGAGCATATCATGTTAAGATTTTTGTATCAGAAATGGAACATTCAAATATTATGTTTTCATTGTTCTCCAAAAAGTAAGAAATCCATTGCCGACTTTCTGTAAAATGCATCCATTATGAATTAATACCATGGAGAAAATTTTTCGTTTTGTCACACAATGCTCAAATCTTCTAGAATCGTGGCTCTATAAATCTTGCCTTCACATTTATATTAGAAATAGAAACAAATTATAATCTATGAACCCATTCAAAAGATAACCATATACGACAGTGAATCGCCAAAACCATTCCTCCTAAATGATAATTCATACTCAAAATGGCAGTCGTAAAAACAAACAGAAATTTCAGATGATTAAAATTAAGGACCTTTTGCTGATTTTAAGCAAAATTAAGGACTTTTAAGGACCAAAAATCGATTCCAAAAAATCTAAGGACTTTTAAGGACTCTTAAGAACCGTACGAACTCTGAATTTGCATTGCATATATAGACTTATGCGCAAAAATTCGAGTAACTGAAGTTACAAATAAAACAATTTAAATGTATACATTTTCATAAGCACTTTCAATAAAATATGTGTAATTTATTAAAGCAAAACGTAAATTTTTAAAGGTTTTCATAGAAATAAATCTGAACGCAAATAGTGCAAACTAAAACATATATTCAAATTGAATAGTATGCTTCCATCTGAATTGGTCTTATTTTTATTTCTTTTATGTTAGTTTTCTTCTCCTTTTCTTTTAGACTGCTTTAACTATTTGCTTTTAGGATTATTAACTATGGGGTATCTAAAATGATTTTTAATGTTTGCAGTCAGTCTACTTTAAATTAAAAAGAATTGCATGCATTATATGTATATATTAGTAAACAGAATTATATAATAATATGACAAAATAAATTCTAGAGCTGGGAATAAAATTTATCAATTTTACAAAAGAAAACAATTTTTTTACTAGAAAAAGAATATGCTACCCTGTAAACTGAAAGAACTACTGTAAAAGAAAATGTTTAGCAAAAAAATCGAGAATGAATTTCTCTAATCTCTTAAAATAATATTAAAAATCAGCATGAAATTTTTTCAAAAATATTTTAAACACGAAAGCCAATTTGCAAATTAAATTATATATAGATAGCTTTTCATTGAATAATGAATCTACAGACAGCCCTTCCTGTTTAATTTTGATATTATTTTAAAGGATCAGAGCGAATTCTTATTGATTTATCGGCAAAAAATTTTGTTGTACAATAGTTTGTTTCAATTTCCAGGATAGTATATCTTTTAATACTTCCAAAAAATTTATTTTGCAAAATTTATATATATAAATGCAAAATTTATATATATATGTGATATTGGGATTGAGTTGTTTTTGCTGTAAAACACTTCTGTAATGCTGCATATATATACGTTGTGGGGTACATACTGTGCCCCCCATATATATATATATATAAAGACTTTGCTGTAAAAATACTTCTGTAATACTGTATACATATAGATGTTGTGCGATACATATTGCACCCTATATATACAGAGTGGTTCAAAACTATACGTCAAAAATGTAAAGACAATTCGCATAGGAATGTGTATGCGGTAATTGTGCGTTAAGTCGGAAGAGAGTGCGGCGTATAAATGTGCTGCGCTAGTTAAATTCTTCATTTCCCTCACGGATCTCGAGCGTATCGTTACGCAAATGCGTTTACACAAACATCGCATCGTTACACAAATGCGAAGGTTGCTGACATGTAATTTATGTATGGGGCTGTACAAGGAAATTGATTAGCTGCTGAAAAGATGTACAGGGAGCGATTCCCGGATAGGAATCAGCAGATCGTAGAACATTCGGGCATCTTCAAGCAGGAGTGGATTGTTTTATACGTCCAGGAAAGTCAGAAATTACGTGGACGCTGTCTACGGTCAGCATCGGAAATGACGGGGCGGAGGAATACCCTGTCCCCCCCCCCCCGTGTTCTTGTGATTTAACCTGATGCTCTTGGATGAACCTAATTTTCTGCTGATACTTGAATTTCGTCTTTTAGGGTCATTTTAAAAGTCTCGTGTACGAGAGTTCCATTACAAGTAATCTGTGAAAAGCCGTCAGGCTAACTTAATTCTATTCTATTTTAAGTTACTTGTTATCTTTTGAGTTGAGCTAAAAGTGTTGGCTTTTTGTAAGCACAATTGGGTGCCATCTTTAAATCATAATTGAAATAATATAGGATTCTTTACACCCTTCCTCTTGTTTTTGTAGATAAACCAAAGGGCTATTCCTTACACAGTCTGATAACGTCTAGTTAATTTATACTCACTAAGAATACGAGTCGTTCTGAACTAAGGTTAAAATTTTGAAAGGATTTGATATGGATGACATAATAATATATTTCGATATTATTTCCTTTTGTTAATTATATCTGTCAGTTAAAAATGATTAAAGTATCAGGTCAGAGATAAGTAGAGTGTCTATATACAGCAAACTAAAAGCTTTTGAGTTATTTTTTACGTTTCATGGTTGTGAAAATGTAGCATTGCAGGGAAAAACTTCTTTTCTAGATTTTCCTCCAAAGCCAAACGTCTAAAATAGAGATTACGAATGTGGAATGAAAGACTGGAGCTTTCAAGAACATTAAGTAAATAAGAATAAATGGAAAACTCATAAAGTTGCGCCTTTATTAAACGTACAAGGGTTTTAAATATATCCTCAGGAGCTCCTGTTCCTCTCTTCAAATCGCACGGAGTGTAAGCACTCTTGTAAGAGCCATAAGGTTTAAGGTATTAAAGTGCATTTCATTCATAGTTTCCGGGGAACATTCAGCATTCATAGCAAAAGAAAACAAACCTGTTGTTGTTTGAATTGCGTAATATGACATCATCTATATTCTATTTCCTTCCAAAATCTTGGTGTGAGTTTCCATAGGGACATTTGAAAGCTCCCATACGAGTCAGAAAACCACGAGGAAAAAATATCGCTACGAAAGGCGGGAGAAAGGGGAGTAAAAAATGGGAAAAACTCTTCTGAATTTCAATTCTCGGCGGCATGCAACATTCATTGGTTAGAACTGTCGAGTTTATTTGCATCCTCAAAATAGAGGTTACGCTTTTTTGGATTTATTCCAGCCTTGACGGAGTTGACAGAAGGGGACATTAGACGAAAAATCGACCTCGTCACGGAGCCGTGAGTTATTACTCTGCCACGATTCCTCGGTGTAAGTAATGAATGACGCAAACATGACGCTCGCAGAATTATAAAGAAAAAAATGCGTTCGCGTAAAAGAAAAATTCAGGGAAATATTTTTGGAGTAAACTTTCCGCATCATGAAAGGTTTTAACTCTGATGAAGAAAATTATGCGCAAAAAAGTCGCCGTGCCACTTCATTTGAAACATGAGCTGCGTCAAAAGAGAAGCTTTCTTGCCTTCTTTTTTTTTTTTTTTTGTATAACTTTTCAGCGCAACTGAATGCAGAGCGTAAGTGGGAGATTGAATATTTTTAGTACGTGCTTTTTATTTAAGTGTTTTTATACCGTAATTCTTTCAAGTACTGCTTTCAATCATTTCCGTTAAGGAAAAGATTTTTATCGCAAAGAAAATATTTTTCGCCATTTTAAACTCTTTCAGGCATTTTTTAAAAATAATTTCAGTGTTTGATATACACGTCAATTAAAACTACATATACTTTGTCCATATTCTGATCTGTGAGCCTATTAAATATTGTAAGAAACTGAATATTTCGTTTAAAAGAAATAGCAAGTTCAGTCATCATGTATCAAATTCGAAACTGAATGAATGTTGTTCTACATTTTAAAAATTAATTAACAATGAATTTAATTACAGTTTAAAAGAAAAACGTTTATAATTTAATTTGAAATGGATGTTGAAACTTAATTTAAGAGAACCCGTTTAAAACTTGTTTAAATTATTAACTTGAAAGTAGAATTGAAATGTTTTGTTTAACCTGCTGGACCTTGCAGATCCGCCATTGAAAGTCTGAAACATAGCCTTAACCTTAAAATTTGAGCTTAAATAGTGGAAAATGTTTTTTATGTATGTTTTTAATATCATACTCCAATAAGAGCAATGTGCACTGGTTGCTGTAAAATAATATAATGTATGAAAATAAATATATTTAGAACACACACACGTACATATATATGAATATATATGTATATATCTACCCACACATATACATATGGTGTGTGTGTGTGTGCCTGTACATAAAATATATATGTTTGTTGTGCGTGTGATGCTAGAAGCTTATAAAGTGTTTTCTCCCTGCTTCCAGCATGCCTTCGTGGTGTAACGATAGCACATCGACGCGTATTCGAGAGGTCCAGGTTCGAGTTCCGGCGAAGGCTTCATTTTATCGTCTCCAGCATCAAAATAACCTAATGGTTCGACAGTAGCGCCCGAACTAAAAGGTGGTGGATGATGATTCTTCAACACCAAGATTTGTCAAATGGGCCCTGTAATCTCCAGTCCCTCTTTAAAGGCCTCTTTAAAAGGTCTCCAGCTCTCTTTAAAAGGGGGAGTATATAAGGTATTTCTCCCGCGTTCTTAGAATGCCTTCACTGTGTAGTGGTCAGCACGTTCGGCGCGTATTCGAGAGTTCCGTTTTTCGAGTCGAGGCGAGGGCATTGCTCATTTTTGATCTCTTGTGCTTTCAAAAAATACCTAATGTCTCTACAACCTGTATCATCGATCTGACCAAGGGGGACTGGCAGATAACTCTCAGTGCCGTGACTGATTAAACAGGCTGTAAAGGCACATCCCGTTTAGTCAAAGCGCCGTCCTGCGGATATTTAAGTGGGCAAGGCAGTGCCTAATTTAAGTACCTCTCAGTGCCAATGCCCAATGATGGGCAGAATTTATCACCAGTTTTGAAACTCACAGGTTTTTAGAAACACGATTTGAGTTAAAGAAAGCACCCTATTATTTCAGTAAAATGACGACAGATTTTGTTTTTACATTTAATACAAAATTCTGCATTTCCATATTTAGAAGACGTAGAAGTTTTCTCTCAAAATTTGGGAGAAAACTTAATGCATCTTTAACAAGTTGTTTAGAGAATAAAGAACACGAATTTGACTATCAAACCTATAAATTGTAAATATGTACCTGGTAACGTTAAGTAACTTGGGCATAGTGTGGGTTGGCGGAAACTGTCCTCGTAGGATTTCAAAGTTTACACCAAACTTAAATTTTCTACCTCATCTACCAAACACGAGTACGATCTTTCTTATGTCTAGCAAAAGTTTGGTGGTCCCATTAACTGAAACCCAAACTATAATTATTAAATTCAACATATTTCAGTGTTTAATGGTCCTATTAACCCTTTTTGACACACTACCCTTTAAAGTCGGAGTTTTTATTTAACAAAAAAGGTAGGCAATCTAATTAGGCGTAGAGAAGTACGCAAGTAAAATTTTGTGAAGATAGCGCTTATCGTTTTAATTCTGTCGGTGTGCCCAAAGTGGCACACTAATTGAATATAGCTTTGAAAAGAGTGCTGAAACGAGAACTGTTGTCAATGAACTGACCGATGAGATGCGGAGAAACAAAGAATATTAATTCTCAGTTGTCCTAGATTATCGGTGAGCCCGGTCTGGGCACACCTAGGGTTCGCCGTTTGATTTTAGGCAAGATGTCAAGGTAAAAAAATTAAAACTAATATAGAATAAGGAGATTAGCATACAGCCAAAAAATAACATAGAAATTTCTTTTCAAACAATTTCTTTTATACCCTAAAAAAATCTGGAAGATTTCTTTGAAAAATGAGGGTCTTAAAAAACTAAACATGGCTAAAATATATGGACTGGTTTGTGTTGGTCTGCCATCTACTATAATAAAGAAGGTTCAGAGTAACATATAAATCCTTTTTCATCAAATTTTCTGTACGTACAGAAGGAAATTTTTAGGTGTGTCCGGACCGGACACACTGTGCCGCGAAGGGTTAACTGAAACACTAAAATATAAACTATAGCTATAATTACTAATTTTTATTTAATGGCCCTATTAACAGAAAGAGAGTCTCAGTTAACCATTGACTGAAACTGAATAACAGAGTTTGCTATCCTCCCTAACTAAAACACTTTATATTACTAATTTTTGTTTAGCAGTACCATTAGATGAAACGGAATCTCAGTTAACCATTAACTGAAAAAAGAGTTTCAGAAACCCATTAAATCAAACAAAATAACATTGAGAGTTGGGTGGCCCCACTAAGTGAAACACTAAAATATAATTACATTACTAATTTTTGTTGGTGGCACCATTAACTGAAACATAGTTTGAGTTAACCGGTAACTGAAAACCAAGAAACAATTCAGAGTTTGGTGGGCCCTTTAAATTACTGAAAATGTAACATATAATTATAGTGCTAATTTTTTTTCTTCTTTTTCCAAATATTAATTAGATATATTTTTGGCCAGAAGTAGATTGTAATTTATCGAATTTGATATCAAAGATTCATGCGAGATATTTATTCAGGTCTAAGTTTAACATTTTAATAGTGATGTAGAAAAACACGTACGCTGTGAAAAAAAAAGGACAATTCTATGTCTCTCGTTTTACTGGGCCGATTGACGAAATTCAACTTGCATTTTTCATGTCTCCGAAGCGCGACATAGGATATGTATTAGATTTGTATATAGCATTGTTCTAATATAGGTATTTTGGCACAAAATCGGACTTCTGAAATAACATAATTTTTGTTTTTACATATTTCCATTCTACGACTCAAATTACGCCAAACTACCAAGTTTTGTAAAAATCGCAAGAGTAGTTTTTAAAAAATTAGCTGTCAAAATTTTGGCTCCTCCATTTTAATTGAATTTCATATATATTTATTAATTTCTCCTTTTTTTATTAAACTTATTTGATTCATCCTTTCACATTTCAAAATTCAGGTTCATTCCAAATATTTTTTATGATTTATTTTAAAAATTTGTATTTTAAAATAATTCCTTGGCTTCGTTTTGGTTTATTTAATTATGACAAAGCACACTAGGACTATCTGCTTAAGGGGAGAGATGCCTTCGTGGAGGACGTTCTAAGGGAAACTGACTCGTATACACGTTACACATGGGGAAATCCAAGAAAACGCTCATGCACCCGAATCCCAAGAACGCTCGTTCTTGGGATTCGAACCACGGACCGAACTACCAGTGTTCAGCGACTTTACTGTTCGGCCGCTGGTGGGCTTTAAATAATTTCTATAAATTTTTCAAAAATATTTGAATTATAATCTATAAAATTTTTTACCATCATTTTAAAGTAGACTGATTTCTAAGCATACCTGCCAAAAATTACAGTTTTTTATTCAAAATTTCAGGAAGATATACGTGAATTTATATATTGGAGCGTTTTGAAATTTGGCATATTTGATGAAAGCGATAAAGCATCCAATGTGGTTTGAACACTCTGATAAAATTATTTAAATGTAGGAACGATGTTACTTTTCTCGGCTCATGCTCAATGCAACATGGTAGGAACGAGGTGCCTTTTTTCCGCTCTGGCATAGTGGAAGAGAAAGGAAAATAGGTTGCCATATATTATGAAGTTCGGCAAGTGAATTATTCTTACCGCAAACTGAAAAAATTGAGCCAATATAAATGTTTGAATTTCACCGTAAATTTCGCACCACATTTTACGAAATTTAATATCTAGGCATGATTTGAGTAGTAGAATCGAAATATGGAAAAACACTGGTATGTTATTTCAGAAAAAGATCCGATTTTGTGTGAAAATTCCTATGTTAGAACAATGCTATATATAAATCTAATATATATCCTAAGTCGCGCTTTCGAGACATTAAAAACGCAAAAAACGTACGTTATAAAAACAGAAAAGTTATGTTTAGTGAGACGTTATGAAGGAGTTAGAATCTTCATGATTATTAAATTTAAAGTTTTACAAATGACATTGTCACGTAATTTATTTTTCAAATTTTCAAGATTTAGTAAGCAATTACATTTATTAAAATGTTTCAAAACTAGTGCTTATTCATAATACAGGAATACATTCTTAAATAAAATGGAAACTAATATTCCAAATTAAATTCATTTTAAACTTTTTTAAATTACGCTTCGGTAAACTTAAAATACTGCTAAAATGACAATGGTTTGTTAATTAATCTTCAATTAGAACGCAATTAAGACTTTTAGAAATGATTAATATATTTTCAAATGTCATCTTTTCTCCATTTTGAGCACAAAAAAAGAGGCATTTCTTTAAAATTGAGACACATGGCTTCTACGGTGCAATTTGCTCTTAATAAAAATTACTGGAATTTAAATACAAACAGTGTCTAACTGCAATTTAAAAATCTTTTCTTGTATTGATTTGGCAATAATGAGATACGTTTGTCAAAAAATGTATTTAATTGAGACACAGAGTTAATTATGACTTTGCAATTTACTGCTTTGCAAATACGTGCGACGAACTATTTAGAATGAATTATCTCTATTAACAAATGAGTTCGAAAAAATGGAGATTGAAAGAAAACATTTGGAATTTAGATTATGGCGGTGATTTTTCCGTGTAATTCAACACATGATATTAAAATATGGACGAAAATTATAGTGATATGTTTTAAAGTTTTCCTTTCTTTTAAAGTGAGATTCGTTCTATTTCTTTACATAAATATGCGTTTACTATATTACCTGGAATATAAGGAAAGAACGAATTCTGATTTTCTAAATCCTTGTGCATGAATGAAATTTTATTTATGTATATTAATATTATTATTACGTATATAATATTGTTATGTAATTTTATGTATACATATTAATATATTAATTATTTTATTATTATATTTATTTTATTATTGTATTACATTTCTTTTATTATTGTATTATTGTATTAATAGTATTGTGATGTATTATAAAGCTTATTATTTTATTGAAAAGTAGTAGGTGTTACAAAATGCGTTATTTCCCATTATTTACGTGAGATTTACTCGTATATACCGTTTGAAACTTCCCGTGGGTGTGAGAATGAGCAGATAATCGGGTACATAAGCAGAATGAGTACATAAGCAGGTTTCTGGCATTTGTTGCGCAGTAGAACAGTATCTGACCTTACTTGCGTTAACGGCAAGCTTTGTAATGTAAGGTTACATTGTTTAATGAAACTGAGTGCTCCACGCTGTCTGAAATACGGTCAATTATCCATTTCTTAAGAGAAAAAAGCAAGCATCACGGCTTCGGAAATTCATCGCCAGCTATGTAAAGTGTCCGGCGACTACGCATTGAGTGGCAGTGAAGTGCGAATGTGGGTGAGAATGTTCAAGCAGCATCAAGAGAAGATCCATGGGAAATAGCCATAGTTGAACCATGGAAAACCACAGTTGAAGACCGTAAATAATTTGTTATCGTCACCGGCAGCATAATTCTACGAGGATGATATCCAAAAATTCATTGTTCGTCAGGAAAAATTTTTAAATCGAGTAGAAATTATATAGAAAAATAGAGATTTCTATAGAAATTTAGAAGAGAAATTATTTTTAAAAAATGCTTATTTTTATTTTAAAAAGAACCTTAATTAAAAGTAATATCTTGTAATTTCGGATTTAAAATTTTCTCTCTTGAGATTATCATTCTTGAGGCGACGGTAGACAATTTCGTCTGAAGAAAATTGTTACAAAAGCAGCTCTGCGATTACACACTGGTTTCTGAAATTATGTTTGGAAATACACTACATGTAACAGCTTGTAAAATAATTGATTCATAGTTAGAAAACTTCTGTACATAGGTATTTAATACTATGCTACAGTCAACAGTAACATAGTAAACCAACAGAAGACAATTGTTTTTTTTTGATATGCAAATGAAAATTCAAATCAACCAAAACACGGCATTTTATATTTCCATACTCGTTTGGTTAATAAGGTGTGTGGTCACCCCTCACAGCAGCAACGATCACTTCGCTCAGTTTTGCACTTTTCGGTGTCGGCTCATAAGAGATCCTCATGCTGAAAATTAAACTATTGGTCAATTATTTTACTTAGAAGATTACCAAAAATGTTTTATGGGATTTAGGGCCGGAGACTTTGCCTGCCACATCGTCAGGCAAATGTGTTTTTTCTCCAGAAAATCATAAACAAGTTAAACACTGTATGGTCTCGAGTCATCGTCGATAAAAATAACGCCATATTGAATAGCTCCTCGGCAAATTCTATGTAACTTTAAAAACGTTAGCCCGTATAAATCTATATGGTCTAAGTGCTCGCTTCGAAGACATGTATGTAGCCCCTCAATATGTTGTTTTTCCACACAAATTCCACTTCAAGAAAGTGTTTCATTTCCTTTATGTTGAGAGAAGAACACCGGTTCTAATTTTGCTCCCAACAATGTATAACCTGGCAATATAAAAGATGGTTCCCTTGTGCGATCTGTTAAAGGGAACACATACCACTAGTTGCGGGTGTAAGGCCTAATTACGAATCTGCATACGTTTGCCTTGAAATAGTTGCTCCAGACGCATCAGCTATGTCCTGATGGAGTTTTATAGCCTGCTATACCTCTACGGCATCATAGAATGAGTGCCACTTGGCTCTTAGATCTGTTGGCTCTAAGGCGGCGTTACCTGGGCGCTATGGGGATGGTATGCGTCCAGAAATTGTGCTATAACTGAAAGTATAATTCATGACATACGTAATCATCGAGCGATCTCTGCTTGAGAGTGTCCTAGTTCAAGAATTCCTAATTTGGGCTTCCTGGGGACGGTACCTATAATCTGAAATTAGTGTTGCAACTTGGATACCACAATTCGTAACATACGTAATCATAAACTGAATTCCGCTTGAGATTTGCTCGTCTCAGTACGTTTGAATCAAAACTACAGATGAAGAAGCAAAAACGACTGCATATAATTGGCTATCATCATTTGTGGCTGAATTTTAGGAGGTTCTATCACTCGTAAAGCAAAAATTGAACAAATTACCAATGTGAGACTAAAAACACTCAGCTCACCGAGCCCGTTAACAAAGTGAGTTACATGTATATATGTGTACGTTTGGTGGGGCTGCAACCAAAAAGGGAGGTGCACAACTACATGTTATAGCAGTCCCATTCGGAAACTTTTATCGGTCTTTTAGCAATTCTCCAAGCAAGCCTCCACATTTATTCAATATCAAGTCTGTTCATTGCGACCGTTCAATGACAGAGCGAAATTGACGACCACAGCCGGCCCTGAACCCATTTTGTATCCATTTCTTGTTAATCCGTTTTGGGAAAAGGAGACCTTTAAACTCTCGTACTGTGCAGGCAAGCCTCCACATTTATTCAACATCAAGTCTGTTCACTGCCACGCTCAATGACAGAGCGAATTTGACGATTACAACCGGTTTCTCCTCCGACTGCGATTGGGCTCCGAAGGTGTAGGTCGTTCTTCTGGCTGTCTTGACCCCGGCTGACGTGTGCGCCATGTTTGTTTTTTTCGTTCCTTTTTCACTGCCATCTCCATATTGTGTGTAGAGTGATGTATTTCGCCGAGTAAAAAAATTGGTACTGAAGATTCAACTAAAATTATCTAGATGCTGACTCCTGCAGTAAATTAACGATGTTCCACGACTCTTCAAAAATATATTGGAATTGAAATATCCTCGAAAGAACTTCATGTGCACGTGTTCCATTTTCAGGATGATATGAATATTCGTCTTGTGCTTCTTCAAAAATATATTAGAGTAACCAGTCAACTCAATTTCCGCCGTTATAAAATTTGATTTTTTTTATCATGAAACTTTGTTTAACGATGATGAATTGAGATCTGCTTTGATTGGAATATTACGCATTCCTCGTACGAAAGGTTAGAATTCAAAATGGTAGGACTGTTTCTTTCGGCCGTTGTACGATCACGATTGCCAATCATCTGTCTGGCGATATTTACTTAATTTATGCTGGTATTGATTCAAAATTTAATGATGTCAAGATATAATAAATATTACTTAATTTACGTTATTTGAGTTGTCATCCTTTTGGGGTAAGTTACTTTTAATTTTATATTCCTTTATAGATCACACATTCCATTATTACATTTGGCACATCATTTTTTTATTACAGGTTTACGGCTACACGTTTTTGAGTTAGGCGAGACATATACGTATCTGTATACAGATATCAAGAAAAAAATCTTTTCTGAATTCATTTCACCATCCGTTTTCGGAAAACAGAATCTTGTTCTCTCCGTACGTACAGATGTCACGCAAAAAATTATTCAAATGGATTCAAGCGTGGTGAAATTAGATATTTTCGTTGAAATACTGTACCCGAAATTTTTCGCGATTACATTACTTCCTTTACTTCGTACAAGGAAAACTTATCATCAATCTCGTATTTTTCTTCACCTGATTTTCATGCAGTAAAATCAGTAAGCCACAGTGAGCGAATATGCGAATAAATATGATACTTAGAACTGAGTTAGAAACACATTTATTTATAAAAGATTGCTAAATACTGAAAATATCATTATACGATTACTTAATTACTCATAATGATTTAAATAAATTCATTAACAATTATTAGATTTTGTTTATAAATTATCTGAATTGTTTTTCCCTTTGGAAGTGCTGCTATTTGTATTCATAAATAAGTTAATGAGTACATTTTACTTAATGATAGAGAGATATATGGATAAATTAAGTTATACCAATGAAAATTATTTCATTTTTATTAACTTGTGATTTTCAGTTTTATAAAAATAAGATAATTCGAAATTTTGTGTATTGTGGTAAAGTAATTTGAAGGAATTCCTGCTAACATCTTTAATAATAATCTCTTTCAACATCATTCTCGTTACAGGAGTTATGAACTTCACATAAGCATTCTAAAAGATCTAGAAGTCAAAAAAGAAAGTTTCAGAATCCACCATTTCTCACACCTGCTCTATCTTTTGTATTTTTACTTCCTTGTACGAAACAAAGGAAATATTGTAATTGCGAAAACTTTCTGGTATATATTTGAAAAGAAATATCCATTTTGACTGCTCTCGAATACCTTTGAACGATGTTTTTGTGTGACATATCTACGTATAGACAGAATAAAGTATTCTTTTTGCCAAAACGGATTGAAAAATTGATTTAAAATAGAATCAGAAGATATTTTTTTTACACTTCTGTACTTTCCTAAGTACGTATATATCTCGCATAACTCAAAAATTTCAAAACGTTGAATTTTTTTACCTGGGATTGCTATAACATGTAGTTGTGCCCTTCTCGTTTTTGGTGGCAATCAGCTACACTAGAAGTATTTAAGCGTGTATACAGGGTGATTCAGAATTCATCATCAATATTTGGTGGGGAGATAGGGAATAGGAAAAGAAGGAGATTTCACATAGGAAAGTATGTTCGCAGACAAACGCATGGTTATGTAGAGGGCACTGTGTGTACGCAACTTCCATACACAAGCATAGCTGTTTGACGTGTGCAGCCAGTCGTCATTCGACTAGGTGACTTTGCAGAAGTAACATGCACCGTTATACGTGGAATGAACTTGCAGATATGCATGTAAATGCCAGGCATATTCCATAAGGTCCGGTTGCCCGTGCAACTCCGTTGTGAGTCATGCGTCCTAGCACATGGTCAGCAGTTCGAGTACCTCTTGTAAGTCTGTAAAACCAATGCAAAGAAATGTTACATGTAAGATAATAAATGTTTTTTTTCCCTTTCTACTTCCTTCTTATGTGTTCTTTTCATCATTGATGTGGGGTCATTTTGCCCTACTACATGGCATATGCGCCCATGCATTCCTATGTGAAATCTCCTTTTCCTATTCCCTACCTCCCCACCAAATATTGATGATGAATTCTGAATCCCCCTGTATATATATATATATATATATATATATATATCTCTATATATATATATATACAGGTATACATACTATGCATATACATATACTCACTTCTACTTGGATCGGTGAGTTCAGATTTTTCTTCTTATATATATATATATATTTTTCCTTTGAGAACATACAGACTCCCCGTGCACCACATATGTACAACACGGGGCTTACAGAAGTAAGTTAACTAGAACATTAAAGGTTACATGTATAAATAAACATTAAAAATTACATGCATAAATAAAGCGAACAAAAGCAGAGAACAGCAGTCTGGACTTCAAGAAAACAGATAAGTTCACTGGACAAGTCACTCCGAACATTTTCAAATCGTTCTGTAAGCATAATCTAGGGCCATCAAATGTAGGGCACGAGAAAATCAAATGTTCCACATCCTGAGGAACTCTTTTTGAACATTCACATAAATTGTTTGATCGTAGATTAAAACGAAACAGATAACTTGCAAATTTACCGTGACCAGATAAAAACTGAGACACTTTAAAATTTAACGAGAGGAAAGACTCGGAATTCAGTCTATGGTAAATAGAAGGAAGGAACTATTTGGTGACTTCAGCATTACAAGATGAAATGTATTCCTCATTCCACATAGCTAAAAGCTTTTTATAATGAAAGGACTTCCAATAACTCTTTGGAATGCTAATGTTGATATCAATAGGTAAATTTAAGGCATCTTTAGCTAAGAAATCAGCTCTTTCATTTCCGTAGAAACCATGATGAGCACGCACATAAGCAAAGCAGATATCAATACCTCTAATTCTAAGTGAACTAACAGTTACTAGGGTTTCGATAATTAATTTATCGCAGCTGGTAATACTGTTCAAAAGTTGAAGAGAAGAAAGAGAATCAGAACAAATAAGGTACGAGGGCCATCCAGGAAGTAGATTACGTTTCCGTCTGTGTCCGCTAGGGGCGGGGCTAGCGCGGCCATCTTGGGGTCAGAGCGTTGCGCAGCTCAGTCTGCATCTAGCCGTGCTAGTGAGAGGTTCGTGCTGTGCTCCGTTCAGATACTGTGACGGTTTGAAATGTCTGCGTTAATTGAAAATCCCGCGAGCTGCGAGGTGCGCTCAGTAATAAGGTTTCTGACTGCAAAAAACTGTAAACCGATAGAAATCTATCGGCAGCTTCGTGAAGTGTATGGGGACAACATTATCACTGAAGGTGGAGTGCGTCAGTGGGTCATAAGATTTCAAAATGGCCGAACCAATGTTCACGACGAAGATCGAAGTGGGAGACCCAGCATAGTGACCGCCGAACTTCTCGAAAAAGTCGATGCTAAAGTCCGTGAAAATCGAAATTTCACAATAACGGAACTTTCTTTGAGTTTTCCACAAATTTCGCGAAGTTTGTTGCACGAAATCATCAGCGAAAAGCTTGGTTACCACAAGTTTTGTGCAAGATGGATTCCAAAAATCTTGACAGAGGACCACAAAAATCAGCGAATGGCTGCAGCGTTGAACTTTTTGGACGCTTACCATAAGGATGGTGACTCTTTACTCGATCGCATCGTTACTGGTGACGAAACATGGGTGAAACATGTGAACTGTGAAACGAAATTGCAATCAATGCGTTTTGATGACGACGCACAGCTGCAAGAAGAGGTAACGAAGTGGTTGAAGGCGCAGGCGGCCGAATTTTTCGACGAAGGAATTTCCAAGCTCGTACATCGCTACGATAAATGCCTTAATTTGTATGGTGACTATGTAGAAAAGTAGTATTTGAGTGTGGCTTTCATCTGTATATAATAAAATTTGTTTCCTATACTTTGTTTATTTTTTTATTCCAAAACGTAATCTACTTTCTGGATAGCCCTCGTACTTTGAGGATGTTGTTCCATGATCCTGGATCCATTTGACGGCAAGATAAATGCACAGAAGTTCTGTTTGAAAAACTGTACATTCATTCCGTATACGGTGTCTAAGAAAACAAATCTCGGAGTGGCCTTCAAAGAGAACAAATGCAAGGCCAACCTTGTTGTTCATCTTGCTACCATCTGTAAAGAAAACCATACGAAAACTTATTTCAGCAGTCTCTTTATAATCGCAGAAATTTATGGGTTCTAAAGAAGCGGGATGAGGAAGATCAGTGAAGGGGACAATTCCATTAATACAGTCTTCCGAAGCATGAGTTGCCAATGACTCAAAAATATTATTCTTATATGCAATTTCAAAATCAATAGGCGGAACTCCTGCAAGAACAAAAGTAGCTTAAGGTTCTATAACCATTAATAATACGAAGAAGAATTCTCCGTTGAATCTTTCTTAAATTTCTTTTGTTAACCTTCTTGGCAAGAACATGTCCCCAAGCACGACAGCCGTATGAAATGAAAGGTACAATACACTGCTTATACATGAGTTTCTTAACATTGTAGCTTACTCCAAAAGTATTTTTGGCAATTCGGTGAAAGCCATTAATAATTTTTTCACATTTAGCAGAAAGGAATTCAATGTGCTTTTTCCATGTTAATTTTTGGTCAAGAATGACACTAAGATATTTAACATTTTCTACAAATTCCAACGGAGAATTATCCAGCATCAAAGAAGCAATATTTTGTTCTTCAAACTTACTGGGAACAAGCATAGCTTTACTTTTTGAAGGATTGAAAGTGAGTTTATGAGAAATCGCCCAACTGAAGACAAAATCTAGAACTTCTTGTGCTCTCAAAAGAATGTTATTCAAAATCCTTCCTTGGAAAATTAATAGTAAGTCGTCTGCAAACGCAATTTTTAAACAACCGTCTAGATGACTTAAAAGATCATTTATGATTATGTTCCAAAGAGTAGGTCCGGATACAGAGCCTTGAGGACAGCCTTTTTCTAGAGAATAAACCTTAGCTTCGTTCCCAAGCTGAAGCTCAGCAGTCCTCTCGTTCAAGAAGCTTTTAAGAAGGTTATAGATATTATGTGGTATACCAGCATCTTTTAAAATTTTTAAGATAGATGGCCACCAAGCATTATCAAAAGCTCCTTTGAAATCCAGGAAAATAAGGAGTGTAGTATACTTCATTTTCTTTGCACACTGCAAGATATTACAAAGGCGAATAATGGCGTCTTCAGAGGACTTACGAGGAGTAAATCCGAACTGAGAATCATTATAAAATCATTTTAGTCTCAAATACCAATTTATTCTGTTAATGAAGAGAGTTTCAAGACATTTTCCCAAAGTAAGCAAAAGACTAATACATCTAATATTATCAAGATAAGGGGTTCTTGTATCTAACGTTTTAGGAATCAAAACAACCCGAGCTCTCTTCCATAGTGCTGGAAAAATATATATTGGTAAATATATATCTTATATATTGGTAAATCGTGCATTTTTCGCACTGTGCACTTTGTATTGTGCACTTTCAAAAGTGAAAGAATTATGCTATTCTTATATACCGGTTAAGGTTTTTTTTATGCCTTGAGTTAAGCTATTTGCGATAGTTGTAGAATTATCAGCAATTTAAAAATTGTTTAATGGCTACTAAGCCTAACGAAGCCGTCATTTGTTTACATTTGAAGCTCTTATTAGAACAGTGAATTAAATCAGTTTTGCAGCAACATCAGTGACGCCTTGCCGAATAGAGCTAAAGTAAACTTTCAGCTCTATGCATCGAAAAATTTCTTTTCCTGCCCACTGGCAGAATTGATTGTTTGCGTAGAAACTGTAATTTCATTTCCAGAAATTTTTGTAACTGTTTTTAACTGTATTCGGTGTTTTATGTCTTTCCGTATTTTACAATTATTAATGAAGCTAAGTTTTGATGTTTTATGTATTTTTGTTTCCCCGCGAAGTGCGAACTGAACTCATTGAATGAGAAATATATTTCTAATGAAATTTCAGGAAATAAGTTTAAACGAATTGGAGCAAAAATTGTGTATCATTAAATAGGCCGTGCAAGTGCAAGTCATGTGGTGCCCACATCAGACTTTTCTGATTCGATTAATAGGCAAGGGAATAAAATCCTACGCCTTTTACTTACCTTCACACCATTTTACACCATACCAGTAAATTTTCATTTTCCGGTTCATTCAAATTTATCTTCATTTCATCCTATATTTTAACTTCACGTGTATTTTATTTTACTGCTTTTATATGTTCGGAAAATACGCTAAATCTTGCTTTAAAATTATGTCTGCAACGCTAAACGAAGGATAACTTTCAATGCGGTAACAAAATTCCACGACGTGAGAATCTAAGCGAAAAATCCACTTACGCAAAAATTCCACCTCCTGACTGAACTGGGACTCTCAAATTCCCCACAAATTCCACTCATTATATTTATGAATATTTGACACGGGAATGCTCGTTCTTTTTGCGAAAGCAAATGCCTTCCTCTTCCGTTAAATCCTTAATCACAATTCTCTCGTGTTTCCACACCTCCTATTCTTTGCTCTCCGTGAAGAACGGGCTTATTACCATCCGATTATGTCTCCTTCCTGGTAGCGAGGATGAAATAAAGTTATTATATCATAATGAATGATTTATGACGCTGAAACTACATGACAGCTGTTACCGCTATTGTAAACGATGTTAAGAGCTCCCTGTTTCCTGGTCCTCTCGCTAAATCATTGAAGCAGTGGAAAGAACAAGTTGATTTAATAGCATGGAAGTGTTGCCATTAAGAAAGCAGAAATTATTTCCCATGCCGGGAGATGTTAACATTTCGGGGGCTGGTTTGCCATTGAAACGGACATCCGCTCGAGAGAATGTTGGGATATTGCGTGGGAATGTACGGGCTTAACGGGCGAAGGACTCGTAAACTGCATCTTATGGGCTATGTGGCGGCTTGGACACAATTTATCAATTTGCGTGACCAACGTAGGGCTTTGAAGCTCGGCGGCTTTCAAGTAGGTGAGTTAAGTTAGGTTTGCCATCTCAGCGAGAAAGTCGCCATCGTTGTGATGAACTGGAAAAGTTTGGACTATATTCTCAGATTAAAAAACTCAGAGATAATTAAATACATTTCTAATTGCTTGTAAGTTTTTATACAATGTACACCTGAATGGAGTAAAAATTATATTTGTTTTCCTGCATAAGAAAGGTCATCGCATTGGAAATATTTCTTGAAGCTTTAAATATGAACGGCTTCCAAATTAATAAGATTTGAAGAAAGTAAACTACATACGAACTGGTACCGATAGAAGTAAACGTTTATGAAAATTCACATATAGTAAACAATATACTTCGAAACAGAATAGCTTACCAGGTATATACGCAGATATGATAAGATTTTCTTTATAGTTGTAGAGACATTAGGATTTTTTTGGTAAGCAAGAGAAGCGAAAAATGAGCAACACCTTCGCGGGCAATCGAACCGTGGACCTCTGGAATACGCGCCCAGCGTGCAGACCACACCACCACAAAGCCACGCTAAGAAGGCCGGATAAATACCTTATACAGTTATAGAAAATATTTAAAAATTAAAAAAAAAAACTTAAAGATTTCAGATTCTATATTACGGCCAAATAGGCCTTTCTTTTATTTATACCCACATCCACGCTTCGACAGCATTTCGGATAATGTGCCTTTGGGTTAAAAATATTTAAAAGCAGCCTATCTGTAGAATTTCCGATAGACAATCTCGTGCACTGGAGATAAAAGTCTCGAAAGGGTCTCATTAATAAGCACAGGTCACAAATACCCATCTTCCGGAGTAATTTTATAAATTACCGCTACCAATTTTAATATTCTACAGAACCTTTTGGCTGGGCTTAGTCACAACAGAATGTTCTACCAATTGAGCCCAAATGCGGATAGAAAAATTCGAGAATATTAAAGTTAGATGATAGAAAATGAAACAATTAACGCAATGTATTGATCTAAAAATTAAAGAAAATTACTAAAAATTAATTCTGCGAAAGCTAACGTTAAAGATGATTAACTGCAGAAAGGAAATTTTTACGATCGTGTAACGTCTCCAGAAAATCTAAAGTAATTTTGGTTACAGAGAAATAGGGTATTTAAGATAGGAATAGGATGACATTTTTGATCAAAAAGAGAGAGAAGAGAGAAAGACATTTTTGATCAAAAAGAGAGAGAAAGAGATTCATAAAGAGAATTTATGAGTCTCTTTCTTCGTGCATAAGGTTTAAGCTACTTGGAGCGAAATTTAAAACTTTTAAGTCCTTTTTCAATCAATGTATATTAATCCACACTATATAAAATCCAACTTTAATGTTAACTAAACTAACTAACATAACATTAAGTGACCAATGTATATTAATCTAACTAAGTGACTGTCACGTTAACTGATGAATATCTTGGTTGAACAACTAAATTAAAAGGATAATATCATCGTCACCTGGAGGAAGTCAACAGAACCGATTTCCGACCAATGGGTAAAACCCAACTTCAGCATCTTATCTGTCAATAACTTCAGAGTCTTCAAATTTCACTGCGTAGTTGGTAAAAGTTTATGACAGAAAGTTGCTTACTGTATACTAAGCAAATATTAAATTCAGAATTTCGTTGAATTTTAATTCAAATTCGAAATTTCTGTCACTTGATAGTGTTATTTTTCTGCGGTGATCTGGCTGCAGCAGAAAAAGGCATTTTGAAATCCAGTTGGATATGACTCGTATAGCTTTAAGAAAACCAAACAATAATATATAGATAACTATTTATATATTTAGCATGTATATAAACATGCATTTCTCATTTATCAACTGGGTTCTTTTAAGAAATGTTTGTAATTGTGCATAACGTAGTGACTTTTTCCAAGTAGCTTATTTGGAAAGATAAGATGCTAACAGTTTTCAATAAAAAAATAATAATTTTTAATGCAAATTTAAAATCGAGGTAGAAAAACCCAGCAATAAACGGCAGCGGAATTGTTAGGTATCTACAGTGGATGGACAAAAATATGGAAACACCTCGTGAAATGCATGTATGAAAAGAAAGATTGATTTTAATGAAATATGTAGGTGGCGGTGGCGTTTTTGACTACTGACGCCACCTATACAACTTCGTAAATGTTCTAAACAGTTCAGTTGTTGTCAGAGTACTGTTATGTGAGGTTGTCATTGCATTATGTCAGAGTTAACAGATTTCGAACGGGGGCAAATTGTTAGAGCACGTATGGTAGGTGCTTCCGTAAGCAAGGTAGCCGAGGTGTTTAGTGTTTCAAGAGGTACTGTATCGAAGATTTATTCCGCATATTTGAAAAGCGGAAAAACATCATCTGCTAAATCACAGCGCGGACGAAAGTGTCTCCTGAGTGATGGTGACAGACGATCTTTAAGGGCAATTGTGACGAAAAATAAGAAGACCAGAGCTGCAAAAGTTACTGCTGAAATGAATGTTGTGTTACCGAACCCTGTGAGTACCAAAACAATTAGGAGGGAGCTTCATAAACAGGGAATTGCTGGCCGTGCTGCAATTGAAAAGCCACTCATCAGTGATGCTAATGCCCGTAACAGGAAAAGGTGGTGTTTAAGTCATAAAGCCTGGACTATAGAGCAGTGGTAGCGAGTAATATGGTCTGACGAGTCTTCTTTCACATTGTTTCCCACTTCTGGCCGAGTTTACGTCTGGAGAACGCCATCTCAAGCCTATGATACAGACTGCTTGTTGCCAAGAGTGAAACATGGCGGGGGTTCTGTTATGGTTTGGGCAGCCATATCGTGGTTCTCTGCTAGCCCCATGATAACTGTGTCAGGGCACATGACTGCCAAGACTTATGTGAACATTTTGGCCGATCAAGTCCATCCCATGGTACAAACTTTGTTCCCCGATGGCGATGGTGTCTTCCAAGACGACAAAGCCCCTGTTCACACAGCTCACATTGTCCAGGACTGGTTTTCTGAGCACGAGGATGAATTGTCCCATCTGCCCTGGCCACCAAAGTCACCAGACCTGAATATTATCGAACCTTTGTGGTCTACATTGGAACGGAAAGTGCGTTCTCGTTATCCACCACCAACATCGTTATCTGAACTTGCTACCGTTTTGCAGGAAGAATTGTATAATATTCCCTTGGCAAACATACAGAAACTGTATTTATCCATTCTGAGAAGACTGCAAGCTGTTTTGGATGCCAACGGGTTTCCTACACCATATTAAGCAAAGAAACATGTTTTTCTAAAGGTGTTTCCATATTTTTGTCCAACCCCTGTATGTTATCTTTTTATACATATGTTATGGTTCATATTCATAAGGGGAAAGCAATAAAAATTATCACTATTATTAACTTTTCACTATTTATAGGTCACCCACGGGTTTGTTTGATTTATGGCAAAACACTGGTGGACTATCTGCCTAAGGGAATGGATGCCTTTTTGGAGGACATTTTAAAGGAAATGGCTCGCATACACATCACATATGGGGAAAACCACGAAAATGACCATACAGCCAGCCCATTTCCCGGATTTGGACCCTTTACCGAATTAAACTAAACTAATCTCAGTGGCGCTACGGCCTGCAGTGCCCCGAAATCTGCTTTCTTGACCTTGGGCCCCGGTGTGCATCAGCGTATACCCTGGGCAAGTGGCCAGCTTGTCGCAGGATCCCTGGTGTTTAGTCCCCAATAGAACTTGGTACTCATTTTATTAACCCACTGAAGGTATGAACGGCTGAGCCAACCTTGCCCAGCCCGGGGATCTAACCCCGGACCTGTGGTGGTGCAGCTGCGCGACGAGCTACACACATCGCCACCGGGCGGTTAGACTGAACTACTAGTATTAATCTGTTAACTGATGCTGGGAAGATTATTTCAGTGGGTATGACGAAATGTTTCGTCATGCTGGGAAGATTATTTCAATGGGTATGACGAAATGTTTCGTCATGCTGGGAAGATTATTTCAATGGGTATGACGAAATGTTTCGTCATGCTGAGAAGACTATTTCAATGGGCATGACGACATTTTTCGTCATGCTGGGAAGACTATTTCAATGGGCATGACGAAATTTTTCTTACATTTTTTTGCAATCTGTCACTTGACCGTTGTTCAAGAAAAATCGATCAATGGAAACACTTGTCCGCTCATAAATTGTGATAACACTCCTAATTTTCACAACTTAATTTCATTTTACTCTGCATTTCAGTATTTTACATATTAGTAATAACTTGTTGATTTGAGTAATTGTTTATAAATATGGCTAAAAATTATTGTGAAGCAGAAAATATTTTTGAATTGTCTGAAAGTGACGATGAAATATTGCCCGGGAGGTTTGGTAAACGACGTCGAATTCTAAGAATAAGTACCAGTTCGGAAGAAAGCGATAACGACTTCTTTACTGATGGTCCGGACATTGAATCAAAGGATGATGATGTTATAACCCAAAATACTCAACGGACATCCGCTGAATGGAAATGTGAAAGAATATTGCGATCGCCTTTCCCGTTTTTATCTCAATCTAGACTTACATTTGAAGGACCTGAAGAAAAGGATTGCCTTTTTTATTTCGAGAAATTTATTGATGAGAATTTTGTAGAACTTATTGTGGAACAATCCAACAAATACGCCGTTCAGTTTTTTGAAAAAAATACTTTCATGAAACCGCGTTCAAGATGTCTCTCGTGGGTTGACACAGATGACCGAGAGATGAGAGTATTTATTTTTTTACTAATTTTGCAAGGAATAATAGAAAAACCTTCTTATCAGCTTTATTTCACAAAGCGAGAAAGTCTGGAGACTCCATTTTTTTATAAAATTATGTCAGAAAAAAGATTCCAACTGTTAGTAAAATTTTTACATTTTAGTGATAACAATGCTTTCGATCTAAAAGTGTACAACAAAGAAACCTACAAAATCGATTCCATTTTGAACTATTTGAGAAACAAATTCAAGGTGTTATACGTACCAGATAAGGAAATATCTGTAGATGAGTCTCTTTTGCTATGGAAAGGAGGACTGTCTTGGAAACAATACATTCCATCGAAAAGAAGTCGATTTGGTGTTAAATTGTACAAGATATGTGAAAGTAAATCCGCATACATAAGTGATTTCATTATATATACAGGTAAAGACACGCAGTATGGTTCGAACTATCCAGAAGAACAGGGACCAAATCGTATTGTTCTTGAATTGTGCCACGATTTGTTGGATAAGGGATATACGCTATATCTCGATAATTGGTATACTAATACTGATCTAGCTAAGAAGATGTGCAGAAGAAAAACCGATGTTGTAGGAACAATGCGAAAAAATAGAAAGGGAATACCATCTAATATCAAAAATTGTGTTTTGAAAAAAGATGAACATATTGCTAGGTACAGAGACAAAATAATGATTATGAAGTGGAAAGACAAAAAGGATGTAATTATATTGAGTACTATCCACGACAATAAATTTGTAGAAATAGAAAAACGAAGGAAAACGATATGAAAACCGGAAGTTATCGCTGACTACAACAAAAGTATGGGAGGAGTTGATCTTGCTGACGGACAAATGAAAACTTTTTGTTTTATACAAGAAAGATGGCGGTCACCTAGATAGGCTTCATTTCCTTATCGAAACTGTAGAAAAGGTGTTGAAAAATATAGAGACGGATCGCAGTTGCCATCTACTAGTACAGGACGATCATCTTTGACACCAAAACCATCTCGGCTCTTTGAAAGACATTTTGCAGACTATATACCATCCCACTCTTCAAGAGTAAATGCAACGAGGAGATGTAAATTATGCTATTCCAAAGGTCTTAGGAAAGAATCGAGATTTTGGTGTCCCGACTGCAGTGTTGCTTTGTGTATGCCGCATTGCTTTAGGGAATATCATACGAAATAATTGTTTAAATTCGTTCAATTAATTTTTTTCCGGATTAAAAATGTTTAATTTTAATATTTAATATCATTAAATATTTTAAAGTAAATCCGGATACATAAGTGATTTCATTATATATACAGGTAAAGACACGCAGTATGGTTCGAACTATCCAGAAGAACAGGGACCAAATCGTATTGTTCTTGAATTGTGCCACGATTTGTTGGATAAGGGATATACGCTATATCTCGATAATTGGTATACTAATACTGATCTAGCTAAGAAGATGTGCAGAAGAATCTTTGTTTATTCCTTGCGATGTGCTGAAATTACTGCAAAGGAAAAAATCCCCATTGTGAAACGATTTTGTTGAAAGCTTATTCCCCAGTTAACAGGTTAATCAATTTTACCACTCGGCCGCTGGTGGGCCTTATTTTAAACCTTGTGCAATTCTATCTGGATTGGACTAACGTAATAAATTAGCTATCAATGCTTTAAAAAAATTGACAAAATTTTACCTGAGATAATCATTAATATATTCAGCCAAATAATATCTCATAAAATAGTGAAAGCTTAATAAGGAGAATGTCAAATTTAGGCTGAAATCCTCAATATGATTAAAATATAGATATAAGCGTTTTGTAAGAAATTGTTATAGGTGTAAACAAGTATACCATATTTTAAGCAGAAAAAAGTTTTTGAAATCTTAATGCAGATTATAAAATTCGTATAAACGAGTATCCTGTCTACATATTGATATGCTAATGACTTCTGAATTTTCTAAACAATAGCTTTAATAAATGATCAAATAACTGGGCACAGTGTTTTGGAAAGTCAGTTTCTTCATTATTTCAGTTTATGGAAAAAATCTGATGTGTACACTATATGACTTCATTGTACGAGGTATTAAATTATACACATTTTCTGCTGTTTTCCATTTACACTTATTTCCTCGAATTTCACTAGAGACATATTTCTCATTCAATTAACTCAGTTCTCACTTCGAGGCAAGGGAAAACTACATAAAAACTCAAAACATCTTCATTAAAAATTGTAAAATACAGAAAAGCGTAAATCACCAAATACAATTAAAAAAGAAATGTTTGCGATTAAATTAGAGTTTATACACAAAAACAAGCAATTCGGCCAGTGGGCAGGCAGACAGAGGTTTCGATGTAAAAAAAAACTGAGAGTCTACTCTGTTAAAAGATATGGAAGCTAGCCCACAAACTGACTTCACTCATTATTTTACTAAGAGTTACAATTGAAAACAAATGCCAGCCCCGTTGGCCTTAGTATCACTTATGAAACTTTTAAATTGTTAATAATTTTACAACTGCTGCATGCAGACTAACTAAAGGTGTAAAATCCTTAGCCGGGAAATAAGAACAACTTAATTCAATCACTTTTAAAGCAAACGTACACAATTTACCAAGATATGAGAATAAAAATACTGAACTCACCGATCCAAGAAACGGTGTTGTAATATGCATATACGTTTGGTGCCGTCGATTACAACAAAAAATATGCAAAAGATTAAAGTTCTGCGGATACTCGTTTTTGAGTTACGCTAGATGTATGCATGTTACGGAAAAATCTCTTGTGAATCGATTTTAAATTCTTTTATAGTCCGTTTTGGAAAAAAAACAAAGAGTCCTTTATTCTGTCCAAAAAGTACAGTTGTCAAGCAAAAAACATCCTTTAAGTGAATCCGATAGCGGTCAAAATGGATAGTTTCGTTGAAATGTGATATCCGAAATTTTTTACGACTGAAATACTTCCTTTACTTCGTACAAGGAAGTAAAAGCTCAAATAAAAGTCTTAAAAATTTATCTAAGGATTTAAAAAAAATCATTCTGTTTCTGACATTGGTCGTATAATTTTACCTACGTACATTAATTTTCAAGCCATATAATATATATTAATTAACACTGACAGATTGCTCTTGCAAAGGTCTGCTATTTTCCAATAAAAGCTCTTCTTCGAACAAGCGGAAGAATCCCCAGATACCTCTAAAAATGCTGTCACGAAACATCTAATCTCAAAACTTAAATTAGACTTAACAGATTTCAAGGAGTAAACCCAGAGCAGGTATGTATTTCTGAATTTCAGATTTAATCTTGCTATAGCGAAAAAATAAAATAGTAGTACTTATTACAGTTTCATCCAACTTACGCAAGTCGCATGATTCTAATATTAGATCATAACTTAATATACTTATTTCTATAAAATTCTCATTTTAAGGTAAGGACTTTAAGATGTTTTTTCCCACTTTTCCGCGTGGCTTTATGGTGTAATTGGAAATATACACTCGACGTGTACTCGCGAAGTCAAGGGTTAGAGTCCCAGCGAAGACATTGCACATTTCTCCCGTCTCCTGCTTCATAAAATTCTAATGACTCAATAGCACTGTTAACGTAGGTGTACACACTAAATCTTTAGAAAAGCTAGATATACAAGCGGCAAAAAATATAAATGTATGCATATAAATGACTTAGAAAATATATCTTGCATTTCGAAGAATATATTCATATTTCCTAAGCATCTTATGATAAAAAATACCTTTGGGGATCAGAAGTTTATTTTCCAAGGATTATCTACTTGAGTTTTATTGCATATAGAGAGTAGCTGTGAAAAACTAAACAAATAAGAAAATTTTTTTGAGAATAGCTAAACGAAATATCGAATAATACTTTACTAACAATTTATTGACCCTATTTTCGAATAACACGGGGAAAAATATAGTAGGGACGGAGTATGGTTAAGTTACAAAAACTGTATTTTGCAGTGCGGTAATAAAAACTGGCAAAAGTAGCATAAATCGACAAGTGCTATCCCATCGTAAATCACTATAGAGTTAGCTGAGCATTTTTGGAGTTCTCTTACCTGAGAATCTTTTAAAATATTAGAGGTATATAAATTTCGTAAATTTTGACTTCTTTTCACAATGCTATTTAATGGTTTCACTTTAGAAGAATTAAGCTCTTTCAATATCCCATGTTTCATTAAAAATTTGGCTAAGAAATGTTATATAGAATAGGTAAACAAAATGTTAACTTCTCTTGTATTTTGGAAGCGTTTGGAATTGCCAAAACTTCTATTCAAAAAGTTGATAGCGATAATAAGCACATCATTCAACAGGAATTATGAACTCCGAAATGCTATTTAAAATTAAACCCGTTTCGCGATTAATTCACAAAGCCTTTGTTAACTAGTTATAGATATTCGCTTAAAATTAAACCCGCGAAAGCTCATGATCAATTAATTATTTTCACATCCTAACTAAATATACAAGTGTTCTTTTCATGCAGATTTAAGCTCGCCAATATGCAGATAAATACTGAAAGTTATAAAACTGCGATACAGCTCTTGCAAGTATCTTATCATTTTTCAGATTACGAAACTCAGAAAAAATAAGCAAATTGCATTACAGTTGCTTCAGAAGAAAACTGGATATAATTTAAAACTGCATACTAATACTTTATTAGGTATTTCCCCAAACTTCGTAGCATGCCTTCGTGGTGTAGTGGTCAGCACGCTCGGCGCGTATTCGAGAGGTCCGTGGTTCGAGTTCGGATGAGGGCATTGCTCATTCTTCACTTTCCTTCTTCAGATATAACCTAATGTTTCTACGACTTCAAAAAAATATCTTTCATCCTTTAAAAGTTTTAAAATTCCTGTGCTATCTAAGGAATTATTACAAATATCAAATCAATCTGCAATATACTACAGGCCATGCAAATTTCAACACGTAGATGGACAAGATATATCAAAGCCAAATTCACTTCAGAGATTACATAAAGTATCAATGCTAATTTATTTGAAATGCAGCATTCTTCCAGGTGAGGAAGACAAGAAAATCAATAACGAGTGTTACCACCGATTATGTTAATGAGTCATTGGTAAACACCAATAAACAGCTGTTTCGCTGAGTAAAAGAAGCTTTGGTTTTATACTATTAACCGCCAAGACGGTATAGTGGTTAGGAAAGCCTACTGCGATATTAAAGGGCCCGGTTTCGAATCCTGGAAAAGGCATGGATGTTTGTAAATGTATAGTGTCTTTGTGTTATGGGTACAGACCAAGTATGGTGATAATACTTAGTCTGTACCCATAACACAAAGACACTATACATTTACAAACCACCGATATGGTGACAATACGACCAGCCAACGACAGCAGCTCTTCCAGCCAACTACAAGTGCAGTCTTGCTCTCTCTGCCACGATGAATCACTTTGGCTTTTGTGATGGTACTCTCAGACAAGTGAGTTAAGTCACAACATAACACAACAGCTTTTAATGAGTTATAGGCGAATGGCAACTCATGCTGTCAAAGTTTATCTTGTGTATCTGTAAAGGCATGCGTAGGTTAGTATTACAATATGGTAAACTAAAAAGAAATCTTAAACGCTGCGTGCAATGTGTGGTCACGCATTGTCCTGTTGAAATGCGGCAACAACTAAACCCTGGAGGTTGAAGGAGAAGAGGCTGCATAGGCTGGTAAGTGTACCGATAATGCGTACTAGGAGGTATGGAACTTGAATCCAATACCAACTCATACCATAACACTTGACGCATAATAGAACAGTTGAGAAGCCTCTCTCCACAGTGTCTCCAAAATCTAATCCGACCATTGCAGTACTGCAGGTAAAAACTGGAATCCTCCGAAAACACAAAGTCATGAAATTTTCATGTCAACCGTTGAGTGCACCATTGCAAACAAAAAAGGCCTGTGGTTTAAAGTTAATGGTAAGTGAAGTGATGGACGCCTAGCATACAGTCCATTGTACTGTAAATAACGTGGAATTGTTCGTGCATACACCGACACCAACTGTTATGTTACAGACTGCATTCGTTGTGATATGGTTGCGGATGTGGTAGTGCGCTCTGTCGGTGTCATGCGCCCAGTATGCGTGTCTTCCCGTACAATTGTGCGACGAAGCGGTTGCAAGAGCTCCTGTCTGTCATTATTTCTCTCCTGCATCCACGGATTAGACATTCCTATGATGATGCTAGGCTAAGTTCGACACGATGAGTTTTCTTGAAGAATAATAGGCAAACTCTGTACACAATGTTTCTGCCTCGGTCGAACTCAGAAACGTGTTCGAATGATTCTCGTCCTTTTGTCTTTTTTCTGCGAGGCATACCGAACCTGCACAGTTCAATTGACGTTGAAGGTTTCTCGAAAGTTCTTTCCGTAGGAGAGAAAGCTTGATCAGGTAAAAGAAGAGCGTAATCTGTTGTCACGGTGGTCTAAGAACCTGAAAGAGAAAAAGGCGTCTCTATGCTGGCAGGCTAGCTTGGCTGGTCGAAGGGAGTTACTACAGCCATCAAGTGACCGTCGCAGATCAGTAACGAAATAAAGCCACTCGAAGCTTCCTGACTGGCTCCCTTCTGATTTGGCAGAGTTTGGAGCAATGAGGAGGTTTTGCATGCCAGGTCACATGAAAACATGTAAGGCAATTAATAAACGATTTTGAAAGAAAAAAGGAGAAAAATAAAGACATATTTAATTTAATGAAGTTGCTATTGGCATAATTTTAACTGACATTTGAACTGAATTTTACTAGTTTTGAACTGAATTTTAATACCGTATTTATGCGAATCTAATGCGCCATCGAATCTAATGCGCATCCCCATTTTAAAACTTTAAATAATAGAAAAATTGTTTGTCGGTGAATGTAATGCGCATCAATGATATGAGGAATTTATTGAATCTTATTTTATACAACAATGGATTTGTAAATAAACTATCAATTAATGGTATGATAATTTTATTTAAATTTAGATACCATATTTTATACAACAATGGATTTATACATAAAGTAGCAGAACATAGAATTAACCTATTAGTGGGTTATTGTCATGTGAAACAATCAATGTTAATTAGCACTACCGTATATACGGTACCTATCGTAAAATATGAACATGAAATAAATCGCAAGATTTCTATCTAGCTAACAGTTTCTACAATCAGTGATTAATAGTAAACGTCTTTATTCACTAATGTTTTCATCACTGGAATCCTCGCAGCTCTCTTTGTCAGAAGCAGATTCGTTTCTTCTTTCCTCATCATCGTCATCGTCATCCTCGGCGTTCCAGAGCACGTCATCGTCACTGCCATTCAATGAATTTGAAATGCAGCATTTCTTGAAAGATTTCACAATCATTGGTGCTTCGATGCTTTTCCAGGCAGCAGAAACCCAGTGTGCAACAATGTGCGATGCAGCACGCTTAATTTTTTCCTGTCGGGTTTCCTGTGTGTACACGGTTTGGCTGACAAAACCATTTTTCGTACTCCGCCTGAACGTACCCCTTAAAAGGTTTATTTATACTAACGTCCAGGGGTTGTAACACAGACGTCATTCCTCCAGGAATGATAACAAGATCGCTGCCTAGGCTGTGCATCTTCTGTTTTACGTCGTCGGTGAGATGACCATGAAATGCGTCCAGACAAAGCATTGATGGTGGATTAGAGAGCCTACCGGGACGACGTTTCCATACATTTCGGAGCCAATCAAGCATTAATAATTCCGTCATCTACCCCTTCTCTTGGTTTCGAATCAGGACATCATCTGGGAACAGCTTTTCATTCTTAGGGGTTTTAGGGCATGTTTTCCGTTTGAAGATTAAGAAAGGGGCAAGTTTGCACCCGTCTGCTGTTATTGCCAGCATCACTGTTACGCGTTGTTTTTCACATCCCGAAGTTTTGATGATAACTTCCTTAGTCCCCTTCTCCGAAATGGTGTAGTTACGAGGCATATCAAAACAAATTACTGTCTCGTCAGCGTAGCCAATTTGCCCCATTGAAAAATTCTTTTCCTTCCGAAGTGTGATGACATACCGCTGAAATGTTAGTAGTTTTCCCTCAAAATCTGCAGGAAGCTTTTGGCATATTGTTGTACGGCGTCTTAGAGATAAACCCATCCGCTTCATAAACCGATCCACCCATCCACGGCTAGCCTTAAACTCTTGTTTCGGTATTCCAAGAACTTCAGCCTCCTCTTTTGCTTTATTTCTTATGGTGTCACTAGTCACAGGTTGTCCATTCTTCCTCCTTTCACGTACAAATCTAATGCGCCATCGAATCTAATGCGCACCCCAATTTTGAATACTACATTTGTCCAAAAACGATGCGCATTAGATTCGCGTAAATACGGTAGTTAAGATTTGTCTCTTTTATTCCACATAAACTAAACTAGATCCTATAACGAATTTGGCCAATTCTCGCACAGGTGTGAATGAAATACCAGCACAGAAGAAGGGTGAAAATAACTCTATTAATTTCAATTAATAACAGAAAGGCACGATCTTCGTGCTTTACAATAACATCGTGAATTTGCGGTGAAATTTAAACGTAGAATATAAATCAATTCAAAGTCTAATTAGAATAGTGCTGGATTAGCACGCTAAGGTATGGCTACCTGAGGTTGAATCAACAAAACCTAACAGGCGTGACAATTATCCGCAATGGCTAAAGGGCGTACTAGCCTAACAGCGAGATAGCAACGAAACGTGCGCTGTCTAGCGAAAATACGCTCTGAATAAACTCAAAAATTCACCTGTTTAAAAATTCATTCAGTTTACATCATGGCGAGGAAATGAGAAGGGAAGTTGAGAAGTTCAGGAAAGGTATCAAAGTTAATATAATTTATTGTGCAAAATAAGGGATTGTAATTTATGTTTTATAATGAACTTGAAGCACACTCTTTTTATTTAAGCGCATCAGCGGCTTAGTGGGTGCTGAACACTGATACTTCGACTCGGATTCGAATCCTGATGAACGGATTGCCTGCTCATGGTTTTCCTGTTGTGGATCATTGACATCAACCAATTATTTGCATTAGAAAGTTTTCCACGAAAATATCCCTTCGTGCGCGCAGATGCATTTGTGTGCTTCACTTGTATCATTTAACGTAACTGTATTTATTTTAAAGTTAATATATTGAATTTTATTGCTAATATTAAATTTCGATTACTAAGTTCCAAACCAAATAATGGATCAAATGAAAAATAATGTAGAATATAGGAAAGCATTTTTACTTCAGCTGGCTGGAGACTATTGAAATTTCAGTTACAATGATAGTTTGCAAGGCATGTGCATCTGGTAAGCAATATCTAAATCAATGTCAGGTAAACCTCTAATGTGTGTCTGTAGGAATAACTTTAGATATATTTATGCATAATTTTTGCACTTGCTAGTGATAAAATTAAATTGTGTTTTATTTTTAAATAATCTATATATTAAAATATTTATTTAATATCCAAAAATAATCTTTTGTGCAAGTCTTGTTTAACTTGGGAACATAACTATAGCGCTCAAGATTACTTTTTCGCATATTAGATTTTACACTTGATGTATACAAAGCGTCTGTAGTATCTCATATCTGACTATCGTGTCAGTCGGTCCAATGTTGTGAAAAGACATTGATCTCAATAAGTAGTCAATATTATTGTTGCGACAATAAGTAGTAAAATTACTCAGCTTTCTTTACTATATGATAGGATTATTTGGATGATTTTATCACAGGACAATAATAATAATAATAACTGAATACGTGCCCCCGTCTTTTGACATTACACGTCTGGTACCAACTGTGGAATTCCCATATGAGGCAAGGGGCTGGATCCCAGAAATTTGGTTTCTCAAGAGTAGAATATACGCTAATCATGCTACCACCTCGGGGTCCCAATCCTGGATGGCAGACCTTAAAAATGGTCTCTATAACCACGGCTACCGCCTGGGCCCGCGGGGTCACCACTCCCGGTTCTCAGGTTTCACCGTGGCGGGAAACTGCAGCTTGGAGATCTGACTGGTCGTTTGAAAGGCTACCTACCAGCACTACGCGGGCTGGAGTTCACAATAAGTCATTACCTAGCAAACTACGGTGCCATCCCACACCGAGTTGTGATCATCACACCGAGCTACAGAGCCTACTGCTTCGTGACTTATGAACACCCACATAGGCCAACAGAGTTAGTCCTAATGTATCTCCTCCTGAGCATGCGGAACAGCCAAGTTCAATGATATTATACCCCTATGGCCTAGACTACCTAGGTAGAGATCCTAGCCGGTAGCCTCACAGAGTTATCTGCGTCGACCCCCGGGGGGAAATTATCATAGGAGAAAACGCATATAAGGTCTTTTCTCCCTCTTGTCCGCGTGCCTTCGAAGTATAACTGAAAGCATGCTCGACGCGTATCGGGAGGTCCGGCATTCGAACTCCGGCGAGAGCACTGAACAGTTTTCACGTTCCAGCAGCAATATAACCCTAATGACGTTGCAGTTTTTTTCTTCTTTCATAGAAAATCATTTATTCAACAGTGTGCCTTTTTTGCATTAAGTCTCTTCACAACAGCGACATTCTTTTGTTTAACGTTTTCGCATCGGTAGAGGCTAGAAGCTAAATTCTCTTTCAATCAAACATCTAAAATGCCCTTATATATAGGAATTCTTGTTGGAATGGATTTCTTACCCCCATGTCAACTTGAATGCTTCAGCGCTATCCATAACCTACTCAAGTGAAACAATAACTTTTTTCTTGGGATCTTTATGGGGTTTCACCCAGTGTGTTAAATTTCCATTTAAGACAGGATTGCAATTGCGAGCATCAATAGCTAAACATTGACGCTAAACAAAGGAAAAAGGAAGTGCATTCAAATAACCGAACTACTTTAAGTCGCTTCAAGGAATGGCTGACATGTCATTTAACACCTCCCGAAAGCAACGAGGCATGCACTACAGTGAGGCAGGGAAAGTGGACTCAGGCGTTCGGGTGACCTGCCGGTGTCTGAATAGTCGTGAATTCCGGGAGACTTCAATGTAAATACGAGTTAATACGATTTCTTCTTTCTTCGAGATTCATCTTAGCCCTGTTCCACCTCTTCTTGGTTACAGTTTTCTTAGGTTTTAGCAAACGTTCTGGATCAGCTCTGATAGCAGCATGAGCTTTCTTATACGAACCTTCCATATCATCAGGAGTTACTTCTAGCTTGATATATTGAGAAAATTGCTTCTTCATCCTTTAACGTTTTCATGTATACAGCAAGGTGTTGTCCAAAAATATGTTTCTTATGGATTCCAGGATTGAATTCCTTCGCTCTCAGCATCATATCCAAGAAATCTCTTTTTCATTATGAAGAATGTCAAGGCCTCCGTCAACAACTCCTTTCATAGAACTAAGTAATCTTGCTGCAGTGATGGTGCTGACAAGTCATCTAAATGTAAATTCAAGTAACATCTAAATGTTTTATGTTGTTCTTCAATAACTTCAGCGGTGGAATCCTTTCCATTTGCTACAAGAAGCCTTCATAAATTGAGTCCATTTTGAATTTTATAGCAATCTAGTACAATACGCAGCTGCCTAGTTGGTCAGTCTGACCTCGATGCCATAACGTGATACAGTTCATGTGCGTAAGCAGCACATACTGTTAAATCTTCTTCAGTTCTGGCATAGCTATCTGGCAAATATTGTCCCTGTTCAGGCGCCACCCTAGAATCATTAGGCTATATCGATGCTGGAACTTGAAAAATTTGCATAGAACTCTCTTGGATTCGAACGCCGGCCCTCCCCCTTACACGTCTAGTGTGCTTCCAGTTACACCCCGAAAGCATGCGGAAAGGAGGGAGAAAATACATTATACGCACCAACACCTTTTTTCACAGTATAATACATGCTTTTACACTGCTTACCTGCCACATATTTTAAACTTATCTTTCTTATCGCTTCTAACAGAGTTCTTGATATCAAAGTAAGAATTTCTTAAACAGATACACTGTATTTGTTCTTCCTTTATTGAAATAAACAACCTAAGCACTATATTTCTGATGTTAAAAAACATTTACAACAATTTTAAACGTATTCTTCTTATCAGTTTTGTTGTCAAAGTAAGTATTATCAAAAATATAAAAGTTGAGAAAATATAGAATCTCAAAGTTTTCAAACTTTATATTAGGCCCAAAGGGTCTTTTTTTTACATTTCGTGTGTTACCGTTATCTATTAAATAGTATGTTCTTCGTACTTAAACCAATTCAACAGCAATATCCCAAAATAACTTAAAGAGCATATCTCTAGAATTCCCGATACACAGACTCGCGTGGTGGAGATATTTTTTATCCATACAGTGTTGCCATTTCTCGCTTCGAAACCGTTGAGCTTGATCAAAAATTCGTTAAAGTTTAACAAAATATGAAATAGAAAATAAAAATCATTCCAAATCCTTAATTTGGGCTTTCAGATGCCCATATTCGGGTGGGGTCATACGTTCTTCAAAATCGGATTGCTCTCTAGTACCGTTGTTTCATCACAATGCGAGAAACATATATGCATACATTTATGCAGATTCTTCCTTATTTAATTTCTTTAAACATAATACAGGTCTCTAATGTTGGGTGGCAGCAATTTGAAAAGTGATTCGACGCAAAATGCCGGAAAGAAAATTTAATAACCCATCTGGGCTAACGCCGTTTGGGCTAGTGAGAATTCCTTATACTGAGATATTGCCTTTGTTCTTCCTTTGTTGAAATAAGTAATTTAAGCACTAAATTTATTATATTTAGGAAGCATTTGCAACCGTAGAAGTGAGATGATAATGAATATTCCTCTGAAAGCATCAAATTAATTTACTTATCCTTCTGGAGAAATCATTTGGTGCGTGTTCCGTAACGGAAAAGATACGAATATTGTCTCTGTATCAAAGCATTCAAACGAGAAGAAAATACGTAGCTGAAACATTAAAGCTATTCTATTACGGTTCCATTTAATATGCTTAAAATCAAGACTGGGAAGAATCCCAAGCATATGCTAACAACAGAGCATCCTACTGAAGCTGTGTTATTTAAATCGCATTGTAGTGGCGATGTAATTAAGAGCTTTCGATGAGGTAGAACGTTAGCAACTGAACATTGTTGTTAATCAGGAAATTTTGGAAACCATCAGCAGGGCGAAACGAAGATATTATCTTGCACAACGGAGGACGAATGGCAAAAGCAATTATTGCACTTGCTTGGAACACATCTTCAATTCCCGTGCGAGTGGTCACTTTTGGAAACAATAGATTACCAGCAGTAACCAACATTATTGCATAACTTAAGACCTGATTATTATGAAATTTGCATTCTGAAGGGAGTGCTGCTTTAGTATACTATACTGGAAACATTCAATGAGATTAGTACCTGCCAATAAATTCCTCTCAGATCTCTTAGGAATCATGTTGGGGACAATAAGCCTAAAGGAGTGACCAAGCCTTCGTGGCAAGGTTTAGAATACCGCTTAATAAAGTTTCACAAAACGGGTTTATGTTTTTTTTTTTTTCAGTACTAAAATACAACTAAAATACAACGTAGGTGTACTACCAAGAAGAAACGTAAAAATGAAAGGCATCTAAGGTTTGCATCATAGACAAGCGGAATATAATTTTAAGTATCGTTATTTATAGGATAATTTAGTTCTTTGGAATTATTGACAGTAGGCAACATGATAGAAAATTTAAATATTTGACAAGATTGCTTTTAACGAATTAGGTTTATTAAACTTTTTTTATATATTTATGAAAAAGAGTATTTGTCGTTCAAGCTTAAATTCTCATATTTTTAGTTACAGTAACTGTTTAAAGCAAACCTAGATGTTTATCATTTTGGTCTGCTAAAAGATTTATTATCATAGCTGAGCAAAATAAGAAATTTTAATAATTTATTAACAATTTTTTATCGGTATTCAAAATAAATATCTGTTATTTGAAATAAATGGAAGTTAAAAAAGCACAGTTACAAGTAAGTTTAGTTACAGGGAAAGAAGCGTGCATAAATGAAAGGTTTCTAATAAAACTTTTATTTATAGGCTGAGCGAAACAATTTAAAGCAGATTCGTCTGAAACTCGGAAAGAATGATCTCTAATGTAAAAAGCTCACTAAAGAGCTTATAAATGAGAATCGTTGTCTATAAACAATCCATACATTATTGTGTAAATATATTCTTTACAGAGCTTTCCTCTATACACTTTGCAATTTCTATATTGTATAAACTAGTTCACGTATTCCCGCCCAGCCGGTATAGAGGTTAGCGACCTTGATTGATCTCAGCAACTCATGACTAGATGTTTACAATGGGTGACAGATTTGGAGATAGTGCAGACCAAGGCAGTATGCCCTGTGTATTGAGAACAAAACAGAAGGTCAGAACATAACGTACAACATGTGGTCTTGCATTATCTTGTTGGAAGATGGCGTTTGGCAGGAGTCGAATATAGGACACAACCACTGGACGTAAGATGTACAGATTTGTATTCAAATTACCGTCGATCCGAACTAGAGATGTGCGTGCCGCGTACCCAATGGCTGTCCAAACCATCACACCAGGAGCAGGGCCCCTATGCCCATATCGAATGCAAGCGGGTAAGGTGAGGTCTCCTCAGAGCCTCCAGACACGTATATGACCATCAGAATACTGCGCGCAGAACCACGACTCTTCTGAAAAGACGGCATTGTGCCACTCCTGTATCCTGCTTTGTCATTCGGCGCACCAGAGTCGCGTCTCTCTATGCTGCATTGTCAAGGGAAGCCGAAGCAAAAGTCGTCGTCCTGATAGTCCACTCTGCTGCAAACATCAACTCACCGTATGAGCTGAAATTGGGCGTGCTGGAAACATACCCATTTCTTGACTAATGGTCCGTGATGTGGTTATACAGTTTTGTAACCTCACAATATGTCTGTCCTCTCGGGCGTTAGTCATAGAAATGCGTTGAGATCCTGCATGTCGTTCAGTATGACCCTGAAAAATCCATTGATTCCATATTCGCATGACAGTGGTTGGATGTCAACCAGTCGACCGGCGATATGATGGAACGATAATCTACACTTTCGATAGGCCACGATCATGCCTCTATCGAATTGCGACACTTGTTGTCGCAATTCGATACCATTTCTTCTTATTATTCGAGGCATAACATGATATTCTGAGCAAATCCCGACCTTACAAAGCGCTTTCCGGATGAGAAATCTAATAAACAACATTTGGTTTATGCCATGTTTCAGATATCGTTTTTCCCTCCTGCGTCGTCTAAATGCGCTGAAATACTAATCATTTGCATATCCCAACCTCTTCTTCCTTTCATGTGATTGTGACATTTGTCATATCATTCCTTCCTGGTGCTGCAATTTTAATGGCCGCCAGCGCAGTACAATACTTTTAGACGAAATCATCTTCACATATCACAAGACTGTTGTTCGAGATCTACTTTTGTGAATTGCTTATCCTATCGCAGTCCCTTCCCCGGAGGTCTACGAAGAATTCTTTGAAGCTACTCGCTGGGATCTGTATCTAGGCAGTCTCTTCCATGGGGTATAAAAACATTGAACTTGGTGGCTCGCCGTGACGTATGGATGTTTGCAAGTAAACCGTCCCCGTTCATTCGAATGACCCAGAGGATGAAGTGCAGCAGCAGCGGTAGTAGTAGTAGTAGTAGTAGTAGTAGTAGTAGTAACGGAGGACGTGGGCACCATCCCTCTACCATTACGGTTAACCGTTTCTGCCCACGTCCGCCCTTGTCTGGTATTTATTAATAATTCTAAAATTTTTACTTTGCCATATATTGTGGCTGATTTACAAATAAAGTTTATACAATAATTGTATTCACATTATTAACATAACTTATTACATAAATTTTGTTTGGTGAATTTTCTCTAATGAATTTCTTTCTTTTATAATGAGGTGCAGTAAGCCCCCTGTCAGACCCAGAAAGAGGCTTCGGGTATTCCATGTAGTACTGGCAGGTAGCACTTATTGACCGGTCAGATCTCCAGGCTTGCATGTTCCCAGGCGTGCAGGTCGTGTAGGGTCAGTTGATGGAACAGGCAGACAAACATAATTAATTAATTACCCTATCACATAAATCAACATGCCAGCTGAAGCATATAACAAGAAAATCAGCGGTATTTATGAATAAATTCACTTTCATACTGAAGTATGGTTCGCTTAGCATCAAAAGCTAAGCAAACAAAAATCATACCTAGCATTCTTGAAAGACAAGAAGCTTTAAAAATCTTAGCTCAGTGAATTTGAGAGAGATCATTTTGTGTGATAAAACTTTGAAGATCAAAGCACTGACTTGGCAATTTTTGTTATGTAGAGAAATTACCGGATAGCGTTATAAAAATTAGGTGAATGATTTTATGATTTATGGAAATTTAAATTTTATTTTGATTCTGAATTATTTAATTTAAGGCTTTAATTTTGGGGAGAAACAGATGCTTCTGGAAATATTATTTAGTTTAAAAGAGTATTATTTATTTTCCTCTATTTGTAAATCTTGTACAAACTTTTATTCATTGTGAAAGAAGCAGGGAAAGGGAGGCAATTATCTCCAAGTCATGATTTCGCGCGCTTTAGAATGTTCGAGAAAGAATTTTCATTGTTAGTTGACCTTAAGAGAGGAAAGTACGTGACGGAAAGGTCAAAGGTTGCTACTTGTCTTTCAATGTAAGTCATTCAGGTTTTTGGCGATTGAGGGTCCGGTTGTTGGCTAAGTGAAGAAGGGCGCGCATGCGCGATCACCCTTTTTCTGGAGTTGAAAACGAAGATTTTGCCATAATTAAGGGGGCGATAAGTGAAGCCATAGTGGGAGCCCGTTTGGTGAAGGAGAAGAAGGAAATTTGAGTTGGACACACTTACTTTTTGGCTGACTCTCTGACTGACTCGCTGATTTTCGGGCTTGCTGGACAAAATGTAATTACGAAGCGGGATGTTTTCCGGCGGGGAGCGGCACGGTAACTCTCAACATAACATTTTATAACAAGACTTAATCCTATCAAAAATATAATGCAGCGCACAATAAAACGGAAAGAAAAGATGATTCTGTTCTCTTCTGTTTTCATGTCCGTTTCAGTTTAAGATGTCTGGCCATCTAATGCAATTGTATGGAATGAAAAATTTCTTCAGGACATGAGCTATTTCTTATTAGGCTTTCTTATCTTTCCAAAGTTCTGCACTTCTTCGTAAATAACTTAAAATAAATAAATTAACTAATAACTTAAAATAAAATTTCAAAAAAATTGAAGTCCACTGTCTTGTTAGTACAGTTAAATTTTACAACTTTACTAATTTTGGGAAATGACTTTAAACGAAAAAAGAACTAAATCTTTTCTACCCTAATCTACATAAGAGAAGCAAATGCTGCAATACCAGCTTCTCTCAAATACAAAACTAAAGACTATTATAAGATTACTTACCAGTTGAATAACGGTCGATCAACTGAAGATCAAAGCAGGTTCACACACAGGCGTGATAAACAGTGTTCAGGAGGCCACTCCCTCTGTTTAACTGCAAAATTAAAAAATTCATGCATTGCAATTGGAAAATAATAGTAGTAGATAAATAATAAATTGCGCAGTTCTTAAATTAAAATCTACTGTGCAGTTACAAAGTTTTAGGTCTATTTTTGCAAAACATACGTTGTAAAGACCTTATTTTGACTAATCAATTTATATGGTTCCAACCTAGAATTTACAGCTATGTGTGTGGAACCTTGAGAACTGGTAATTCATTACTCGCTTTATCTCAGGAAACAGAAATGTAAGCCCAAGAAAGGTTAAATTACCCTTTATTGCTCAAAATAAGGATTAAGAGATGGTCCTTTTCTCAGTTCGTCCAGGAAAGCCTCCACTTGGTTTTAACTCAAAAGTGCTAAAAATATCAAACTTAACTAATGCTTGACTAAAACGCTATAGACGAAGCTATCAAATTTCTAAAGGATTTGGCCCCTAAATGCTACGAACGGCGAAGCTATCAAGGGCCTGAAATGCGGCCGAGCGTAGTAATAGCTCAGAGAGAGTGTAGCCAAAACGCAAACGCGCGCTAGTCAGAATCTCTGGGTCTCTAACGAAGTCAGTGGAACTTCGACTTAAGGACCGCTCTTCCTTGATTTTCATTTACCGCGATTCTAAAATCACACTCTGGCAGGAAATTTGTAAGCTGAATTTAGAAGGGACAGGAAAGTAGCTTTACTAAAGATAACTGCTAAAAACTTAAGATAAACCATACAAATTATATTTTTTTAAAGAAACTCTCATTTCCCTTCTGATTTCAATTTACTGCCAGAATGAAAAAAATTAAATCAGTATACGCTAGCGTCAGTGACTTGGTAAATTGTTTTTAAGTAGCAGAATTTGGAATTCCGCAGTGGGATATTTAGTTACGAGTTCATGCAATTCATCCTGATTGTACATTCCGTTTTGTGTTAAGTTACTTAGCCGCAAGTGGTGGTTAAATTGTGAACGCCGAGTGACTGCATGTCTGTTCGGATAGTTAAAATAAAAAGGTTATTATAATTTTCGCCTGCAGTCATCTGCGTTTTCAAGCATAGCGAGAATTTGCGATTTCATCCCCAATAGAGTCTACATTTTAAGTTCCCTAAACAAGTAACACTCTGTATATATGGACATACGCTCCATTTTGGATGAGATTGAACCATTTTTTTCGACATTTTCTGATTTGATGAGATGATAAATTTATTCCAAATATTTAAATGCTTTAACGAAATTATAGTTTTGGTGGGCAATCACAAATTGTTTTCAATAAACTATAATCATACATCATTATCAATATTTGCCCAGATAACCTCAGAGTTGGACTTTTCTGTTACGAGTGATATTCGCCAAGATAAAAAAATTCTAAATTTTTTGAGCCAATTAATTGATTGTGGAATAAAAAGAACATTTATAAAACTGTGTGGCAGATGTGGATTTTTTTTTAAATTAGGAAAAATGTTCAGAAATTATTTACAAGATTTTTGTAATATTATAGTGTTCATTTTATCTAGAAAATGTACAACACTGCTGAAAGCATTTTTTTTTTTTTTTTTTTTTTTTTTTTTTTGTAATCACCAGTGTACGGTCAATGAAAAAATCTGCGTAAAGCAATAAGACGATGAAATTTATGTTACATTTTGATGCAAAGTTAATTGAGATTGATTAAATTGTATTCACATTTTCATTTTTTTAAAGAGTTGAAGTGAAGAGGTAGAATTGACAGACCAGAAATAACTCTACCAAAGCTGGTGAAAAATAGTTAATTGAGACTGATTAAACTGTATTCGCATTTCCATTTTTTGGAAGAGTTGAAGTGAAGAGGTGAAATTGACAGACCAAAAATAACTCCAGCAAAACTGGTGAAAAAATAAGAACTCTATACTTTTTGGGGATGGATTTGAGTAGAATGTTAGATCTATTTTGCATGGAGGCTTAACTTTTAAATGGAATTTCATACCATGCTAATTTTCAAAAAACACATCTTAACAAAACATCTTAACGTACAAAAATATTTAATTCGTAGGATTCCTCACTGTGTAATTCTAAGTTACTGTTGAAAGTGAAGAATCTTAAGAACTAACTGATAAGCGAATAATCGCTTGAGTAAGTGTGACAGGAAACAACAAGATACAAAGGTAAACTAACCCTTTATTATTACAACTAAAGTTTAACAAAACTCCGTCTTGGAAATGTAGAATAAAGCCGACACTTGGGCTTGAACTTAAGAAATTAAGAATTAAACTAAACGAATCTTAACTAAAGAGATATAGCCGAAGCTATCAAGATTCTAACAGAGTTGGCCCCTTAACGCTGATTGACTGAGAAGCTATCAAGGACCTAAAGTACAGCCAAGCGTAATAATAGCTTACGAGAGAGTAGCCTAAAAAGGCGGACGAGTGCAGCCAGAATATCTGGTACCTCTCTCACTAAGACTGTAGAACTTTGCGGTTATATACCGCTCTTTATCATTATCATTCAGACGTGATTCTAAAATTAGGTTCTGGCCAGAAGTGGTAAGTTGAAGTATGAATCGATAGTAAAGGAAGGTTAACTCAAAATTTAACTGTTAATAAAATTAACATAATACTTACAAATAAAAAGTACATTTTTATATTATCTACAATTTCTCATTAAAAATTTCTCTTTAGCACTATTATAAAAAAGATCAAACTTTGTAATTAGCTGACAGCAAAGAATATTTCAAACATTTCAATCTAAATTCGAATTTTAGGCTAATTTAAGATACTATGTAGCATAATTTGTTTATTATAAAGTAGTCTATAATTTATACATATTACAAATTTACCGCTTTTCAGCGTCACAGTTTCATATTTCTCTTTTTTTATTACTAGGGAATGACAGAAGTGTTATGACGGTCTGGAACTCGATACCTCATATAACTTATATCAAAGTAGATGAAACTTAAATATTTACACTAGCCTTGAAGGAATAAAATAGAAAAAAATCGATTAACAAAATATTTTTCCTAGCCAAATAAGTGAAAACATGAGAACAATACATTGGCTTCCTTGTGCGATCAAAATAACCCGAGGTATCATGAACTGAAATATAGAAATATAAAACAAAAAATTTCTATAGGCATTCACTGAAATAAATTTTGGTGTGCGATTTGATGTAATTTTTGTATCAGACAAGCAAGAATAACCTAATACTCTAAATATGGTTCAAATTTCTTTTTTTAAGAACTGCTAAAATTTAAAAAAAAATTCTGTGACGTAATTAAAATATTTATACAATGCTTTATTTCTTTTAATTAGAAAAGAAACCTAAAAACCCACAATTTTGAGAAATTTTAAAGGACGCAAATTTACGAATCACTCTTTTTCGGGAAATTGTTTGCGCAGTTTTGGAGCTTAGAGGAGTGACAAACGAAGAAAAAAAAAATGTTTTAACACTATAAAATTTTTAATTTAAGTTGTTTTCGCTAAAAAGGCCATATATGCATAATTATTGTAGTAGGAATAGGTATCATATCTGATTCATTTCGGTTAAAATTACAGATCTACAATCAAATGTTTCATAGATATTTTATCGTGCAAACATTTTGAAATAACACTCCCATGCAATCTATACCCTCCCCCCCCATATACATTCATCCATAAATACATACTCACACACATATATATATTTGAAACAAAGATCGAGAAATTTCAAATTAAAATAATACATTATCAAAATCGCGAAATTAATTAAATAATCAAGAGATAAAAACTTAATTAATTACAAATTAAAGAAAGGAATCAATAGTCTGGCTGGAAGTATATACATGAAAACAGAAACAAGAACATTTCAATAAAGTAATATAATAAAATTATTATAATATTATGATCTAATGTATTATAATCAATATAACAAAAAAATTAATATAGAAAATTATTTGATCTAATTTAAGGAGCAGCCGAAGAAATTTCAACAGAACCAAGTTTCTGTATTAATCTAGATGACTGTCAATTCTTGAAAAACCTCAAAAGAAATAATTGAAAGAAAGTTCTAGATAAAATTAAATTAAAATCGTTATACTAAATCCCTTTAAATATGTTATAAAGAAATTATATATTGCATTCTGAAATTTCAGTTAGATTATGACTGTAATAATATTATACAATTTTTCTGCAACTACAATTACCAATAGCATTTACAATGCAATTGTAATTACATTTACGACATAATTATAATCTACAATGTAATTTGTAGTTGCATTGTAATTATAATTAGAAAGTAACTGTATACTCTATTTACAATTACGTAGTAATTGGGAAATGTAATTACGATCACACTGTAGTTGTAATTACTAAATAATGAAAAATGGTAGGTCTGTGAAAGACAGTATGCAAAACGGCAGGTTGCCGGGCAAACCACTGTCATGAAGATCAGAAGCATACTATAGTAATCGATGCTTTATCATAAGCTTTCGCAATATTAAAAAGATAGAGTAAAGGTGGTTCCTTTTAAACAAAGCTTTACGAATAAATATTTCAAAAAAAAAAAAAAAAAAAGCATCTTATTTATGGTTGTTTTTCCCTTTCGCAGACCACTTTGATATTACTATACGGGACATTACATTTGAAACACCAGGAAGGAATGATATAACGAACGTTAAAATAAATTGAGTGGAAGAAGAGGTTGACATATGCAAATGATTAGTATTCCAGCGCATTTAGACGGCGCAGGAGGGAGAAATGACGTCTAAAGCACTGCATAAAAGAAAAGTTATGCAGCGGATTTCTTATTCGGAAAGCGCTTTGTGAGGTCGGAGTTTGCACAGAATATCGTGTTATGCCTCGAAGAAATGTTTACCACCAGGTGTCGTAATTCGATAGTATTAGGATTCTTGCCTATTGAGAGTGTGGACTATCGTTCCATGATATCGTCCGTCGCACTGGTCGATATCCAACCTCGATCATACGAGTATGGAAGCAATGGATTGCTGAGGGTCATACTGAACGGCATGCAGGATCTCAACGCCCTTCCATGAGTAACGCCCGAGAGGTGAGGCCTATTGTGAGGATAACCGTATCTGCTCGTAGGGTGGGTCGACGTTTCTAGCAGCGAGGATTCGTATTTCTGATTCCTATTTTTGGCATGAGTAAAAAGGTGCCGGATATTCCGCCTTACAATTTTTACACAATGGTACAGCAGTGCAATTAACGCAATCGTAGCTGATCTTCAAGATTCGTTCGTGCTCATGTGAAGTTGTTTCGACAAAATATCATAGAAAAGCCGAAAAGCTGGCATTAAAAGCATCGGAAGTGCATTCTTACTCCAAATGACGTTTCTCATTTCTCCTTGAATAACACTTTTGTGCACATCTGCATTGTTTATTCCCTCAAAAATCCCCCCCCCAAATTATTGTTTTTCTTATTGCTTGTCAATTCAGTACACAACTGTTCGAAAAATCTAGGGAAAATCTTCAAATGAAATGACTTTAAAAGCTAATTGCATCGCACATGCACTTTTCAGGATTTTTCGTAAAGAAAAGGGGAACGTTAACGGCGAATATATCTAAAAATTAAATATCGCGCACTACTATCTGTAACCGTAGTTCGAAAATTTGTGCGCATTATACGCCGGAATGTACGGTATATATTTAGGGAGACAGAGAGACGCCCTTACTTCAAATGACCTCTTGCTCGTTTAATTTTCGCATTGGTGTCATTACTATTAGACATGTACTTCCGACTACAAAATTGTGTTTAAATGATGCAAATGTTCATGTATCGTCATTTTAAAATTTTTAAAAATAATTGTGTATAAATTGAAAAATCTAATAATTTATACTTTAATTCATCGAAACCAGACAACAGCGAGCCACATTGCTCAGCAGCTGTTGCGAGGCTTTATATATATGGTTTTTTTTCGCTGGTCTCCTGATCTCTGCATATCATGGACAGCAGCCATCGGTAGCACAGTGTACATTGGTGTAGAGAACACAAAGACTAGGTATCTTATCGATGGAGTCTCGTCTGCTTTACCGATGAGTATCGTTTCAGTCTGACAAACGATTCTGGACACCAATTGATACGGAGAGAAGTAGGAACACGCTTCCATCCCACTAACATCAGGGAAAGAGGCCGCTAGGATGGACCTGGCTTGCTTGTATGGGAGGTATTATAATGAACGAACGGAGCTCCACCTTTGTGACAGAGGTTAACTTACCGGAGAGGGTTACAGTGATGAAGTTATCTTATCCTACGTGCGTTATTTAAGGGGTGCCAATGGTCACGACTTTGTTTTTACGGATGCCAGTGCAGGGCCGTACAAGAATCATGTTGTTCAGACGCTTCTGGAAAGTTAAATTATCCTCAAAGTGTAATGACCATCTTACTTCCGTTATTTACATCCTGTTGAACATGTGTGGGACACTAAGGATTCCTAGCAGCGCGATGTTATTCCCCAGAGAACGTCATACAAATGAAACACACGATCCTTGAAGAATCGACACTTTTACTCCAAGAACTGTTAGATAATCTGATGTTGAGTATCGACATATTGTGCAACGCAGCTATTGCTTCTAGGGGAGCCATATCCCTAACTAAGACTTTTTGGTTTGTTGTTCTTCCTCTTGGCTAGAGTTTGTTGTAACAACGCCATTCTACCAATGGAAGCCTTTTACCAATGGAAGTGTGTCCTACTGAATTTTTTACTTATACTTACCTCATCTTTTGAACACTATACTGTGCGCCTGCATAATGAATTTCATATCTCTTAGTTGATTTGTTTCGAAATTACGATCATTAAAAGGAAAGTTGATTAAGTTTCGCGCACTACTATCTGTAACCGTGATTATCGCGCATGAAGAAAGTCATTAAAATGTAATTTCAGTACTAATAAAATTTAGTTCCAAATGGAGATTTTCAGGACTACGGTATACTCTTCCAAAATAAAACAGTAAGTGCATTTTAAAAATATATACATTTCTGAAATTTGCTGTTTGAAAAATTGGGAAAAATGTATTTACTTTTGCGACAGATTGTTATTTTAAACTGAAGGAAAAATGTGAACAATTTAGTTTTCATAATTCTTTTTAAGGTACTTTTCGTGAGTATAACAAGAAGAAAGGTGAAAGGAAAATTTTATTCTTTTAAGCATCGTTTTTTTAGATGGGAGACAGTATAAAAATTTGCTGTACTAACTCACGAACAATCCTAAGCCATGAAACATTTCAAGTGAATCCAGTCAGCGTACTAGCATGTAAATGCCTTTATTAATGGACCAACTGGCAATTTCTGTTAATTTCATTTTAAACAAAGAATAAAAAGATCCGAGAAGTATAGTAACACTTTCCAGGAATAATGCTAAAGTTTTCAATACCTTTTCAAACTTTTACTAAAGATTTATAATATAACAAAATGCAGTAATATGAAAGAAATAAATTCGTGAAATATTGCTTTTATTATTTCCATTTCTAAAACGATTAAATGCAAGGAAAAACTTTAATAAAATTTCAAAGAACGCTGCTATAGAAATGTACATTTTTTCCTCTCTTTTTTTTAAAGTCTTAGTTTTCATTACTGTCTAAAATTGCTGCTCGGGCAAAAATCTGTTCAATAATTCACTCCAAATCTAATCTCGTTTCTCGGATTTAATATATACTTCTGTGTACTTGAATCTATTTTTCTCGGCTTCTAAACCTGGATATCTTTTTCCTTTTTTCCCCCAGCATCTCCCTCTAAATTAAACTACACGCAGCAGAAGGATTTTCTTACATTTCTCTGCTTTTGTAGAAACATTTGACTTCTATGCATGCCCCACCATTAATTATTCAGGAATTAAATAATCTGTGCTTCGGAGATGGGATTTCTTCGATAACATATTTAATTATTTTTCTGGAAGCATTTTCGGAGTTTACTTTAAAAAAAAAAAAAAAAAAAAAAAAAAAAAAAAAAAAAGAGTACTGTGAAGGTAGCTGTAGTCGAAAACGAATTGTGGCATTTGGGAAAGCTTTATTATATGTTTCTCAAAAGACCGAGAGTTCAAGGAATAACTATGTATGTGATTAAACCAGGTTTTAGGAAATTAAATTTTAGTGACCACATACGTAGAAATTTTCCCTCCAAATCACTTTATAGGTTACATTCTTCATTTCCTTCACATGCCTTATACAGTAAATTTAATATAAGCTTCTTCTTTCATCATTTGGGTTAAGGACAAGAACAACGCGCAAGAATCGAAATTGTTGAAATGTGAAACTGTTCCAGAGTTATGTCAGTATAACACGCGGATATATACAAAACTAAATAAAATTGTAATATAGCTAGGCACAATCTTTATATCTGTGTATATTTCTTTATATATATGTATAATAAAACATATTTATCAAAAATGTAAATGTAGGCACAAAGGACCAAAATAAGCAGACTGTTCAATAGAATGTGTGCAGAAATAGCACGTTCAGATGGTACAGGGGGCTGTCGAGAGAGTTGAGAAAGCGCGTTTCTAGCGTAAATCTGGATTTTGAGCGATACGCAACGCTGACCTTGCTGATACGCACTTTATCTATGATGCTGCTGCTTAACTCTTTGAAAACCGAAGTTTTCTCTAACCTGTATGCATAAAATGCCGAACCGCCCGAAAAGGTTTTCAAGAGTCACAGCAATTTCCTTCCTCCCCTCCCCATCCATTAACGCACAAAGAAGAATGAAGATTTAAAATATCATCCTGTCTACTTCCTAACAAATAAAGATAAGATACCACAAATAAATCCTTTTAGGACAAGCTGTCTGCAATAAACTGACACAATGCATTTGAGGAAACTGGATCTGCTACTGCATACCTTAGGCGTGGGAAGAAAACAACATCGGAATTTCGGCCGTTTTGGTCGTTGGAATGAAAGGCCGTCTGGAGCGTTATGGTCTTCAAAGAGTTAAACGTATCACCAATTAAAGTGAGACACGTAATCGATTCCAGAGTAACTCTATTGAGTTACTGCTGTGTATATATATTATAATACTTTGATGTGTCACTTTATCATCGATTTCAAGATGAAACTGATCAATTTCTCAGCCAGAATAAGTTGCTTGTAATTGGTTTTGTTTGGTTTATTTGATTACGGCAAAGATTCGAGAGCTATCTGCCAAAGGAGAGGGATGCCTTCGTGGAGAACTTTCTAAAGCAAACTGTCTCGTATACACTTTACACATAGGAGAAAACCACAAAACCACCCATGCATTCAGCCCGTTCATGGGATTCAAACCTCGGACCGAACTACCAGTGCTCAGCTACTTTAGCGCTCGGCCTCTGGTGGCTGCTTATAATGGAAAATTTGAAATTATGCACAAATTTCCATTAAAATGCTCTCCTCCATTTTTGCAGTTTAGTTTAAACGAAGTTTACTTTGAACTTTTATACATACATTTTCAGTTTTTATAATTTTATCAAAATTTTAAGGAATTTGGACCTTTTTCCATGGTAAAACAAAATGAGCTTCTACCGAACGATTAAGTGAATTACTAATTAAACCGGAGATTTGGTTCAAAATCAATACATTTTGTCCAAATTTATGTCAGGAATACTTCACTGCGCAGAAGAAAAACAATCTCTGCATCAAGCTGTGAAAGGATAACGTGCCTAGTTTTTAAACATAAATCATAAACTTCAACATCATGCTACCCTTGAATATACTTTCATTAAATTTTATGTGTCTCTATAAAAATATATAAGTGTATGTCTGGATTCTTTTTTTTTTCGTCCCAGAACTCTTCTGATCTTAAAATTTCAGCCACGTGATTCGAAAAGCAAATTCATGGCTTCTTCAAAGACATTTTCTTTCACCGAATTCGTGACTTTCATGATAAAGTGCATAAAAAATTGTTGTAGTATTTACTTACGCCAGGCTAAATTCTTTTACATTTAATACTTTCTTCAAACACATATATATTTTAGCTTTGTACATTTGACAGTTAGCATTAGATGTTCCGTGCTCGAGAAAAGGTTTTCCTTTACTTTATTTTTCAAATCCTAAGCTGCTATTTAAAATTTCAGTTTTTTTTTCTTTTTTGCTAAATTATTTTTAATGCAGACGTATGATAATTATCACTTTAAATAATGTTGCCTTTTTTTAATCAAATGGAATTGCAAAATGTAAAAAGTAATTATTCTGTGAGAAGTATTTAAACTATTTCTGTAATTGAAACTCACTTTCAATATCAACAAATATGCTTTTGCTTAAAAATTGGAAAATTTACAGAAACTTCGTTCGACGGCAATTTGAGAAAATGTTTCACACCTTGTCTTCATTTTCGCAGCTGAGATTTGAAAATTAAAATGTAAGACAAATAATAAAGAATAATCTTTATTATTTAAAGACATTAAATAATAAAGAATCTGCATGAATGTATGCATGTTTCTCGCACTGTGAAAAGACAAGGGTATCTAGAGACATCCAATTTTGAATAACGTAGTCCTTCATTCGAATATGGGCACCTGGAACCTCGAATTTTGAATTCCGAGTTTATTTTATTATCTATTTTATATTGTTAAAACTTTAACGAATTTTTGATTAACAAACTCAGCGATTTCAAAGCGAGCAAAGGCAACACTATACATGATAATAAACATCTTTATCTCCAGTGCCTGAGACTATGTATCAGGAATTCAAAAGAGAGACTCTTTTTAAATTATTTTGGGATATCGCTGTTGAATTGAATTTTATGATTTACTTGCGAAGAACGTGATATTTAATATATATAGCTAACACCCAAAAACGTTAAATAAGCGCCCTATTGGGCGTAATATAGAATCTGAAAGATTTTCTATTTTGGGGGGGGGAGGAACGGTACACAGGCTAAGTCAAAAAGAACCCTACTGTTAGAAATTATTATATCAAACGATTTAGTTGGCCCATATTTCCTGTGATCCATCAAATTAACCTTTGACTGTCCAAGTTTCTTGCTGTCTTATTTAATATCTTTCTGTAATGAGACGCACAACCAGTACTTAATACATTTAATTCAGCGTACGTTGAATCATATTGGAAATGAATGACCTAGGATAAAATGGTCTTGGATTAGGATACATTGGGTAAATTAAACTACAGACGAGGAATTTGACTAACAACAGAAACCTGGGCATATTACTGGTGCTTTGTGATTATTCAGATGAATATGATAAAAATGGCAATAATTTTCTTGCTAGCTTATAAGGTATATCTCCCGCTTTCCTAGCGTGCCTTCTTGGTGTAGTGGTTCTGCAGGCTGGGCCGGTATTGCAGAGGTTCGTGGTTCGATTCCCGGGGAAGGTGTTTGCTTATTTTTCAATCTCACTTGCTTCCAAAAATTCCTTATGTCTCTACGACTTTCAAAGCATCCCGTATTCGCAGTTAGTATTTCTAAGTTTCAAGATTCCTACATCAATACCTTACTGAAATTTGCAATTATTATATATATGTATACTTAAAATATCTAAAGTTAATATTAAATTGGAATCAAAGCAAGGCAATATTAATAATTGTAACCGTGTGACTTTAACTGACTTCAGTATAAAACTAAAGAGGAAGCTAACCTACGTTACAGTTAGTCTTTTTGGAAGGAAAGCTAAAAACTTAAGACTTTATCAATATTAAACGGAAAAATCTTGAAAATTTACCAATCGGAAAACGACAAAAAAAAAAAAAAAAAAAAAAAAAAAAAAAAAAAATTCCCATTTTAAATTACGGCCAAAGGGGCGTTTTTTTAATATTTTGTGTGTTGCATTTATTTATTAAATATCACGTTCTTCGCACTTAAACTATAAAATTCAGTTCAACAGTAATATCGCAAAATAATTTTAAAAAATGAACAGATCTTTAGAATTTCCGATACACAGTCTCGTGCACTGGAGATAAAATTTTTTTTTTCCGTACAGTGTTGCCATTCCTCACTTTGAAATTGTTGAGTTTGTTAATCAAAAATAATTCAGTGACTGATAAACTATGATATAGATAATGAAACAAATTCCGAATTAGGGCTTCCAGATGGACATATTCGGTGAAGGATTACGTTACAAAATTGAATGGCTTTAGGTTCCCTTGTTTTATCACAATGCGAGAAACATACATACATTTATGCAGATTTTTCATTATTTAATTTCTTTAAATAAAATAGAGGGCTGTAATATTTGGTGGCAACAGTTTGAAAAGTGATTCAACGCAGAAAGTGAATCGAGGCAAAACACAAAAATGAAATTAATAGCCCTTCTGGGATAACGCCGTTTGGGCTAACAACATTAAAAGGAAACAGGAACAATAGCGCTAAAAACTGCAATTGGTAGTATGTACAAAAAGAAACGTAAAAACAGGCTAAAAATTAAAAACAATTTTTTAAAAATCCGTCCTGCGCTATAGCTGCAGAAATGAAGTAAAATAAACTTAAAGCATTAAAGTTAATATCAAGCTGGAGTCAAAGCAAGGCAATTCCTCAACAATATTAATAATTGCAATAAGTGTGAAATCAGTTATAAAAGTGTCCCTTTAAAAAATGTTTCGGAATTAAATTTCATAATTTTGGGTTACCTAATTTTGATACATTCTACTAAATTTATATTAGGAGAAAATACAATCAACATTTCTTTATTAAATAAATTATATATATGTATACACCATGTTTATATACATACTATACTATAGGTACACGTATATAACATGTTTATACATATACATACGATAGGTACGCGTATATAATATGTTTATATACTTAACTACACTTATATGCGCCTTTAGGTCGCGAACTTTCTCGCCAAACATTTTTGGCGAGAAACTCTACGCTGCCATATTACTATCTAAATTTTTTGTCTACATTTCGAAGTTTAAGCCTAAAATGTCTACAAAAACGTGGTTTTGGCGCATGCAAAATCCACGTTTAGAACACACAATTTAAGCTACAATTCCGAAACAAAAACAAAAAATTTATATAGCAAAAACGTAAAGTTTCTAACCAAAAATATTTGACAAGAATCCATGTACGCAGCGATATGTTTCAATTCAAAAAAAAAAAAAAAAAAAATCTACGAGTTGCACAATCCAGGCAACAAACAAATCTAAAAACTACGCACACCTCGCTTTAATAAATTACATAACAACAGTAAATTTCAAAGAATACCGTGTACACAACATCCTGTTTCAACTTTTAAAAAAAATCTACGAATTGCACAATCTAGGCATTGCACACAAATCAACAAAATAAGCTAAAATAACTAAAATTACAAACAATTCAAAAAACAATGAAAAACAACAATAACAATAGAAATTCATAGGAAAAAAACAATGAACATAACATTCTACAAAATAAAAACTGTAAAATAAAATGCACTTACCATAATACATTCGTTAATGAAATTTCGCCAGTCACACAACGTCTGTGAACAAAAGTGCCAGGATTTTGCTGTATCACATGTCTTTCTGCGATTCAAAATTTCGAAAGTAACGATAAAAACTTTCTGCAAAGTTAACTTACTACACGAAAACCACGATCCAGCTGACAACCACATACTTTACCAGCAAGCATTTGACTGCGAATTCACACAAGATCTATCAGAAACGCCCTTCTTCGTCCGATTTCTCATAGCAGCTCCGCCTTTCAGACTTCGTTTTAAAAGTCCCACAGAAATTCCAAAAATACGCTTTGATCCTCATAAACAAGCCCTTGAACGAAAGACTCGTTAACAACTCCAACATCGTACCTTTTAATACTAAATTTACTTTGCACACAATCTAAAATACACGATTGAAATCTTGCCACCACGTCTATCATTGCAACATAGGCCATTTCAAAACACGCACGACACGAACCAAAGAGCAATTAAACCACTCCAACAAAAGAGCTTTCAACGTCAAAAGGGTTGCCATACAACACGAAATCGCGCCAAACACAAGCATAGAACACACATCGCCATGAAAGAGTAGAGCCTTTTATATATATATATATATATATATATATATATTTCTAGTTTTTAGTATAGTTTATGCAGAGGAACGACTTCGTTATTTAGAGGTAGAATAATATTCGTCAGTCAGTATTACCAGACTATAGGAGTCACCAGCGGCCGAGCAGTAAAATCGCTAAACACTGGTAGTTCGGTCCGAGTTTCGAGTCTCTCGAACGGGTTGGCTTCATGGTCGTTTCGGTCAGAGTTTCAAGTCTCTCGAACGGGTTGGCTTCATGGTCGTTTTCGTGATTTTCCCCATGCCTAACGCGTGTTCAAGCCAGTTTCTCTTAGAAAGTCCTCCACAAAGGCATCTCTTCCCTTAAGCAGACAGCCCTAGTGTGCTTTGCTATGAACAAACCGGACTATCAGCTTTGATGCTAAACTAGCAAATAATCTACAGCTTTTACACATCTGATGTATGTGAATGCAACCAGTTTAACCCTTTGCTTGTAAAATTCAACGTTTGACACGGTTTTTACTTTTTGAATAATTTTGTCAAAAAGTTTTTTTATAAAATTCACTCCCATTCAAGGAGCAACTGAAGCAAGTCTGTTATGTAAAATTAGCGTAATAATTTAAAATAGCTTTATTAAATATTCCTAGTTGGAAATCAGGATGATTAAATATTATTATATTTCAAAGAATAATTATTTTAAAGTATTTAAAAGAATGTTTACCAAAATCATGTAAAATCTGACATTTCAATATAATATTTACATTATACACGTTAGCGAGGAAAGAAACTATTATTCAAAATGTAGCAATATGCCTGACAGAAATGGTCACAATAAAATGCACGAATTTGAATTTCTGTAAAAATTTCACGACAGGAAAGTATTCCAGAAAGACTATCCAATCTGCATAATATTTTAAACCACCTAAATTATAAAGAAAATTTTATAACCTCTGAAAATATTGAATCAACTCGGAAATTACTTTAAATACAGCTTCGGCAATCTGGAACAGCCAAGAATAATTTCGCGAGAATATTTTTACATATTTTTCAAAGTACTATCTTTTCCTTCAAGGATCGAAAATTTAAATAGCTACTCCAAAAACCAAAGCGAAAGTTTTCCGAAATCGTAAACTCAATGCCGTTTTATCTAATCTTACGCTGCATTAGAGCGCTGAATAAACATCCTCAATAAAGTGACACTTAATTTCTGATAGCGCCAGAAATTTATAGACTCCGACGCCCGATTGTATCGAAACGAGCTTTCCAAGGTTTCGCCCCTCCGTTAGAGCTGAGGATTAACATTTCCCGTCAAAATAGCTCGAGTTCCTTCGACAGAAACGGTTTGTTCAATCGCCCGCGGGAGGAAGAACGTCAATTAACAGAGTGACGAAAAGTGTTTCTGGGAAAAGATGAGGCATTCTGTTATTTTTTCCGAAGACGAATTAATGCATCAAATCGACGTCGTAAGGAGAATAAAGGAGTTGGAGCTGTCATCGAACTGTTAATGAGAGACAGGTTAATGTTGCTTCAATCTTGTTCTTTTTATCTAGCTCGTTAATCGTGTTAAAAAAGATATCGACTAATAAAATTTCACTCGCGGTGAAGAAATGATTAACAACCACATTTGTTAACGATAATAAATGTAGTGTAAAATTCTTTAACAGGAAACTAGCCCTAATCAGAAAAACCTTCAGCTTTTCGTTTGCACAGAAGACTTCCGTTTAGACAATTGTAGTTTATTTTCATAGTTCCTTTGCGTATGTGACTATACAGGATGGGCAAAAATTTAAGGGGTGATGGAAAATATCTAAGCAAGCAAATTTTACCATACATGGCATGGGCAAGCGGCCAACTGCTAGACTGTTTTGTGATGGAAAATGTTATTTACTTCATAAGTGCCAGCTGTAGGTTACAGTCGCTATGAGAAAAGCATTTTTTCGAGGATCCTTACGGAATATATTTCATTATGAAACGTTTAAATAAAATTAAATAAGTTTTAAAATTTTTATATTGAAATATTATTAAGAAGTTTCTTTATATGGCTTTAATTTTTTTTTTTTTGAATGCTGTAATGTATTATAACAGCTTCGAGTTTTCTAGTAGGTTCACTGAGCAATAAATATTTCATTTGGAAATACAGGGTGGTCCAAAATTATAGAGAGCATTTCATAGTCGGAAAAAATTGAGGTAGTTATGAAAACAATAAAAACGAGGCATGTTTATTGTTTTATTGGAATGCGCAATAAAATTTTGAACATTAAATAACTGCCACATAAGCCGGTTGATGACGCGACAATCCGCAAAAAAAAATTTACTAATTGCGTCAGTCTGCAAATGGCTACCGTACAGGAAAAGCAATGTGATTCATTTTGTGGTTTCATGAAAGCAAATCCCTTATAACTGTTTAAAGACATTTAGAATACTTGAATTATTGTTCCCCAGGTAAGGACTCTGTTAAACGTCAGTCTGCAAATGGCTACCGTACAGGAAAAGCAATGTGATTCATTTTGTGGTTTCATGAAAGCAGATCCCTTATAACTGTTTAAAGACATTTAGAATACTTGAATTATTGTTCCCCAGGTAAGGACTCTGTTAAACGTCAGTCTGCAAATGGCTACCGTACAGGAAAAGCAATGTGATTCATTTTGTGGTTTCATGAAAGCAGATCCCTTATAACTGTTTAAAGACATTTAGAATACTTGAATTATTGTTCCCCAGGTAAGGACTCTGTTAAACGTCAGTCTGCAAATGGCTACCGTACAGGAAAAGCAATGTGATTCATTTTGTGGTTTCATGAAAGCAGATCCCTTATAACTGTTTAAAGACATTTAGAATACTTGAATTATTGTTCCCCAGGTAAGGACTCTGTTAAACGTCAGTCTGCAAATGGCTACCGTACAGGAAAAGCAATGTGATTCATTTTGTGGTTTCATGAAAGCAGATCCCTTATAACTGTTTAAAGACATTTAGAATACTCGAATTATTGTTCCCCAGGTAAGGACTCTGTTAAACGTCAGTCTGCAAATGGCTACCGTACAGGAAAAGCAATGTGATTCATTTTGTGGTTTCATGAAAGCAGATCCCTTATAACTGTTTAAAGACATTTAGAATACTTGAATTATTGTTCCCCAGGTAAGGACTCTGTTAAACGTCAGTCTGCAAATGGCTACCGTACAGGAAAAGCAATGTGATTCATTTTGTGGTTTCATGAAAGCAGATCCCTTATAACTGTTTAAAGACATTTAGAATACTCGAATTATTGTTCCCCAGGTAAGGACTCTGTTAAACGTCAGTCTGCAAATGGCTACCGTACAGGAAAAGCAATGTGATTCATTTTGTGGTTTCATGAAAGCAGATCCCTTATAACTGTTTAAAGACATTTAGAATACTCAAATTATTGTTCCCCAGGTAAGGACTCTGTTAAACGTCAGTCTGCAAATGGCTACCGTACAGGAAAAGCAATGTGATTCATTTTGTGGTTTCATGAAAGCAGATCCCTTATAACTGTTTAAAGACATTTAGAATACTTGAATTATTGTTCCCCAGGTAAGGACTCTGTTAAACGTCAGTCTGCAAATGGCTACCGTACAGGAAAAGCAATGTGATTCATTTTGTGGTTTCATGAAAGCAGATCCCTTATAACTGTTTAAAGACATTTAGAATACTCGAATTATTGTTCCCCAGGTAAGGACTCTGTTAAACGTCAGTCTGCAAATGGCTACCGTACAGGAAAAGCAATGTGATTCATTTTGTGGTTTCATGAAAGCAGATCCCTTATAACTGTTTAAAGACATTTAGAATACTCGAATTATTGTTCCCCAGGTAAGGACTCTGTTAAACGTTGGTAGCACCAATTTAAGAACAATGTGAAACGTAGGAAAGGTGCTGGTAGGCCATCGACCTCGACCGAAGACGTTGATCGCTTGAAAAAAGCTTTTTATGAAATGCAAGGGTACATCGACTGGTATTGCCATTTTGCAGCTGGGAATACTGAGAACAACTTTTATGAAAATTTTGCATAAACGTCTCGAACTTCATCCGTATGAAATGCAATTCACGAACTGAAACCAAACGATAAACCTAAACGTTTCGATTTCGCAGTACTTATTCTTAACAGAATACGCGAAGAGGAAAGCTTTCTAAGGAAAACGTCTTGGAGGACGCTCTAAGAGTTTATGATTTGAGGTGCAGTTCGTTACTGCAGATGGTTACTGCAGACATCACTACGGCTATCTGCTTAAAGGAAGGGATGCCTTCGTGGAGGACGTTCTGAGGGGAACTAGCTAGTATGCATGTTACACACAGGGAAAAATACGAAAACACCCATGCAGGCATCCCGTTCGCCTGGTATCGAACACAGGGCGGAATTATCAGTGTTAAGCGATTTTACCGCTCGACCGCTGGTGGACTGACGCTCTGAGTGAAAGTTGTTTGTTTGCACATTACACGTGGGAAGACCGAACCGGATCGCTGCATGGACGTTTTCACATTGCAGACAGCACAATCGCCTAGAATCGAAACCAGGTCGGAACTACCAGTATTCACTTAGTTTACAATTCGGCACCTGGTCTGCTCCCGAAAGTGAATGTCTGTCGCGCAATGTCTGCAGATGAAATCTTCGGTCCATTTCTCTTCATCAAACAATGACATATGAAGTGGCAAGCGTTACATATCTGGACTTGCTAGAGTGCTATGCTTTTTCGCAATTCGCCATCAGCCTAAAGTTATTTTTTCAACATTCTCTTCATCCCACTGGAGTTCCATAGTTTGAAACGAGCCAGACAAAAATCTTTGTGATCGTTAGATCAGTCGTAGAGTACCGATACCATGGTCGCCAAGATCCCCCGACATTAGAGCCCTTGACATTTTTGTGAGCGAGTAGGACCGAGTAATCTCATATTCAGTTCCGTATATCGATGACCTAAAACGATGAATCACTGAAGTCATTAGAGGAATACTTGTTGAAGATGCTGCAAAACACTTGGCTTGAAACTAATTAACAAATGGATATTTTGCGTGCCACAAATGGACCACATAAGGAAGTTATTGAACGTTCAAAATGTGTTCTGTAAAACTGTTTTAAATTGTCTTTACATGAAAACAATAATCTTATACTTAACTCATTCTTTTTTTTTTTTTTTTTTTTTTGAAAGAAATTACGAAATACGCTGAGTAATTTTGGACCACACTGTACATTCTATGGCGCAATGTAATCTACAATAAAATTATTTTTTGTTCCTTTACCGCTCTATATTCTTCACTTTTTCGATACTAGATGAACTCACTATTGGTTTTCTACCTATTATGTGAAAAAATACTTCCTTTTTACTTCGTACGAGGAAGTAAAAACAACATCTTACTAGCAGCAGAAATGGAAGTAAGGCAGTTTTTATGATTTGACGGCAGAATATCAATAACAGTTCTTTGTGAGTATAAATAGTTTCAAGTTTCATTAAAAGTTTTTAAAAAAAAATTAAAAAAAAATTTAAAAAAAAACAACCAACTCACATAAAATTTAATTATACTGGTTGACCCAATGATTTGTAATTTTTGCCTATACTTTCCTCTATCATTATATCTCAATGAAGACAAGAATTCTGTTCCCTAACTAAATTTCTACTAAATTTCTTTCCTAACTAAATTTCTAACTAAATTTCTAATGCATAAAGCTTTTAAGCATAAATTGTAAAAAGTTAATAAAATATTTGAAAATTAATAAAATATTTAGCGTAATAAGATACTTAATATTAAAATGACATTCATTTTCATACTGAATTTTTAACTCCTGTGGTTTAAATAAAGCTTCCTTTGGGAAATTAATATTTCTGAAAAATTTTAAAATTTCTCTGGTGATACTGAGTTATTTGATTTATGGAAACTATTTCTTTTCGGAATTTATATCGGATTACATACTTAATTATAAGTTTTAAAAATGGATATTTTCTGAAGGAAATTACTTCCAAATTATGGCAAAATTGAATCGCTTATTTTATCAATTAAATGCTAGATATGTCAGTTTATTACATTGCTTTATTAAATTAAATATGAAAGCTCTATCTATAAGTATACTGTCGTTTACAACATTCAATTTTACAAGATAACTACGGGTTTATGTTCCTCTTTAAAACTGCAGCATAATGAAGGAATCCTGCAAATAAACTGAAACTAACAGGATGCATAGAGCAAGATATAATATTGTTACGAAATGTACAGGCACGGTGCGATAGCTTCACCGCAAAGCAGTTTTAGGGTTGCCATAAAATGGCAGGGAAAGGCAGGGTTGCCACATTTTGAGAGAAAAATCGCCTATTTGGCGACAAAATTGGCGATATACCGTGTACGGTTGGAGAACCTTCTGGAACGAATTCTTACCGGCTTAGCCCAGAATGTTCTCGTACACAAGCCGAAAGCTGTATAAATCCTGCTGTACGCAGTCGCTTTGAGAGTACATCGTCGAGAGGGCGAGTATAGAGTGTGCCTCGTCGAGAGTGCGAGTGCGAGATAGTTAGTATCGAGTTGGTGTCTCGTCTAGCGAGTCAATCCCTGCGGAGTCGATCGAGTTGACAACCGGGCAGCGAGTGCCGAGTGGGTCGTCGAGTGCACCGAAAGAGTCTCTTCGTGTTTCGCGGCTAATGTATCGTCGAGAGAGCGTGTTGAGCTTCGAGAACGACTGAACCGAAGAGTCAGGAGCTGTGCTCTGTGTGTCGTCGAGTTCATCACGAGTTGTAGAGTCTCGAGAGTACGTCGAGTTCCGAGAACGACCAAGCAGAGTAGGGAGCTGAACTCTAGTGCTTTGCCGTGAAGCTGTCTCCACCTTGATAGCCTGATAACCTGGAGGCTGTGTCGCTGATCGTATCAGCGTGTTTATAGTAGTTCATCGACGACTATAAACGTGTTTTGGAGCTGTCCTGATTACTATTGTCTAAATAAAGTGTGCTTCGGTACTTCACAAGTAGTGTCGTCGTTATTCACTCCAAATCCACACGAACCCCGTACGAACGTGAAGGAAGAAAATAACGTAACAACTGGTGTCAGAAAAGGAAAACGCAACAATATTAAATGATAAGTGAATTTGAAGTTGATAGCTGTTATGTGGGATAAGCAGCTATTTCTGAATTGTCGCGTCAGCTGAAAAAAATATAAGGTAGTGTTTCGGTACCATCCTCTGTGGAAGCTTTATGAGAAGACACTATACACATCACCTGTCTTTGGATTAGGCTCTTGCAACCCTTGTTCCATGTAATATGGACAAGACAACAACAACAACAACTATACCCATCAGACTATAAGTACTTCGTACTTCATACAAGCAAATTACGCTTTTTGAACGGTAACGGTAAATTACGCTTTTGGAACGGTAACGAATGATGTGCTTGCGAAAAAGATTTTCGTTTCGCGGAAAAGAAAAATCTTCTTAGTTCATAAGCATAGTTTAGTGAAATTATAGTTAATATGGGGCATAATGCCTCGTCAGTGATGTATGTGTGGTGACGGGGATTTAAACGTCGAAAGAATATGAAGGGATGGGGAAGGCGATAAAACCGTGTAAAAATTCTAAATGCCGCTCAGACGAGGAAGTGGTTAGCGACTGTGACTACCCTATCAAAGAACCCGGATTCGAATCCCGGAGAAAGCATGGATGTAAAATTGTCTGTTCCTTCATAGGAGATAACGGCGGCCTGCGTATTAGGTGCCTCCACAATAAAATAAAAAGCGTTTCTTAGTAATGGCCAAAGCCTAAACTGGCTAGTGCCTGTCATTAAAAAAATAAAACTTGAAGAATAAATCTCCTCCCCCTAAAAAAAACGTGAGCTAAAGCCATTGTCATTAATATTCGAAAACCACTTGCGTATCTTTAAATATTTCATATGAATTTTAAAATTCTCCTAAGATGTGAGCAGTCTCCATTAGAACTATATGGTTTTAAAACCTCAACTAAGCTTCTGTCTGAGGAACGTCCACATCTTTTCGCAGAAGAGATCTTGTTGTACTCGTAAAAGAGTGTTCTAACAGGAACTGCATTATTCGGGAAAGTTGTTATTCGAATTGTCTTTCGGTAATTGAATGAATAGTTTAAAAATTTGCGATCTTGTTTCGAGATATTTTTCTCTTTGCAAATAAAATTTAGAATGATGCCCAAGGCGATAGAAACCATTTATTAATACTGTACCAAATGAAGAAAAAGAGGAACAGAACATCCATCTTATTTTTCAAATACACAAAAATTCACAATCCTTACTACATTTCTGGTGACAGCAAACGTGAAAAAGTAAATGACATAAAGCAAGAGACAGAATCGCTAATTTTAACGTATATCCTCTTATTCTTAAGAAAGCAATAATTGATAATGTAATACACATTTATTTAGGCTTTTATCATTTTCTTCTGTAGACATACACAGAATTCAAGTGAATGGATTTCCTAAATTATGTATTAAAATCGTATGAGCAGTAAATTAATTTTCATGGTGTTGGTATTCATAACGTTAACTAAAGCATATGCGGCATCTCTCTCACCATAGAACAATATGGTTGGTTCACATCAAAAGATCATGGTAGCCTCCCAGCAAATGACTGATCGTAAAACTTCCTAACATAATCTCAAAATTAGCGGTTCACATCTATGTTTTTTTCGGGGACAAGTTTTAGATCAATGTTGCAAATCTCTCTGTAGTTTGTGGCCTTTTCCGAAGATCTTTTAAATATTCTCTCCACCACCCCTTCTATTCGAAGTCGTTAATTCGGAAGCAGTCTGACGCCTACTAATCCCCTAATAAGAATTTCATTAGCTGGCTTAATCGTTATTTTAGCTAAACTACACAGCATAACATGCGAAGCTTGTTGAAACACTGCCCCGAGAGTTTAATTGCAATTACTGCCAAGACAACGAACGCAATTCTTCCTTTTGGAGAAGGACTAACGGCCTTTTGATTTTGTTGGTTGAGCCTCACCCTCTCTCACCAAGCGCCCCCCCCCCGTCACAGACTCGAAGAATTCGCAGCTGGGCACGAGGTTATTATTTTGTTGAGCTTGCACGGAGGAAAATGCATTTTCAGGGGTTGTGGATAGGAATTTTTAAAAGGACGTTTTCATTTCTTGGCAAACTGGGAGGATAAGGATGGCGTTCTCGTGGAAACGATTGTGTCAGAAATGGAAATCATATATCACGGGGGCTCACAAAATATCCAAGCAAACAGAAAATGAAATGAAAAATATGCTCGAGCAAAGAGGCGAGAAGTAAAAAAAGTTATAATCAATAGAATTACGGCAGAGTATTTTCGTTCACTTACATACATCTGATGTATTTATTAAACTTTTTTCTTCCTTATATGAAGTAAAGGAAGAATCGTAATCGCGAAACATTTCGAGTATCATTTTTCAACGAAAAGATCCAATTCAACTGCTCTCGAAACCATTTCAACGATATTTCTGCTTGACATTTGTACGTACGAGCATAAACCGAACATTGACTGGGGGCCACATCCCCAGGCAGACATAAGGGCTCTCAGGGGGATGGACCAGTTTAATGCTCGGCGATGGATGATGGCGACATGCAAAGTCCCCGTGGGTTGATCGGAGGGTATAACGCCCCTCCGGACAGCCTCTGGCAATTGGGTTTTTGCAAATTCTGTATGGCAGACTAATGTATTCAAGGTCGGGGGCTCTTTGCCGGTGAAATGTACGTACGAACAGAATAACGAACCGTTTATGGAATAAAGGATTGTAAAATAGATTCAGAAATTTTTTTCTTTACGTCTATACGTACGTATATATGTATCTCTCACAACTCACGAACAAGTAGCCATATAACGTTGAAATTTTGTGTATGGGACTGCTATAACATGTAACTGTGCACCTCCCTTTTTTGTTGCAATCGACTGCTACATGTTGGTAAATTGCGCAATTTTTTTGCTTTAAAAATGACTGAATTATATGGTTTTATGCCTTTGGGTATTCTGCATGCAACAGCTGTAGAATTAACAACGACTTAAATGCAGTTTAGGCGAGAGTTGAGTCTGACAAAAAGCCATATTTGTTTACATTTGAAACTCTGTAAAATAATGAATTAAACCAGTTTTAGCACCTTCAGTATGTTTTTGCCAAGTGGGACCAAAATTAAACTTTTAGTTTTGTGCACCGAAAAATCTGTCTTCTTAGCTGCTGGCTTGTTTTTGCGTAGAAACTCTAATTTAAATTGAAAAAAAAAAAGTAACTGTTTTAAATGGTGTTTCATATTTTTCTGTATTTTACAATTTTTAATGAAGATGTTTTGAGATTTTGTGTATTGCCACGAAGTGAAAAAGGAATTAATTGAATGAGAAATATACCTATAACGAAATTCGAGGAAATAAAAGTTTAAATTCAATGCATGAAAAAATGTGTGCAATTTAAATAAGCCATTGAAGGAAATCATATATTGTCCCCATCAAATTTTTTAAATCTATTTTCCATCAGTTTACAAAGTTACCTGCAGATGTAACAGCTAATAAATAAGAAGGAAGAGGAAGAAAATATGACAAATGTTAAGAATGATTTAGAAAATGCATAATTAAAATTTAAATAAAATTAATAATTAAAAAATTAAGTTTAAATTACTTCTTAAAATCTTTAATTAAATTTAAGATTAATTTTAAATTAATAATTAAAAGCTAACAGAAAAGATAGCACGTATACAAGAAAATAATTAAGCAGAAAGAAGGGGGGGGACCTCATTCTTGGTACAATCACGATTTACAACCAAAATACGAGACCGAAAGGAAATTAAACAAAAAAGCATTTAGAAATTCCCAGCTACAAAACGAAAAAAACTTATCAAAAGCCAAAAATGTTTTGGAAATGCAAATTCACAGACATTCAGCAATAAAATAGTGCATAAAAGCTCACGCGCTTATAAACAAGGTCGAAATCTCAAACACGGAAATAGAAGTTGAAATCTCAAGAGGCCACATTTTAACAAAATAAATACTTTAATACCCATCAAAGGAAAAAATGCAAAATGTAAAGGGAAAACAATAAGTAAATAATTAACATAAAAGAAGTGAATTCCTCATCTCATATTTTTTTTCCTTTTCCATATTTTTTCTACATCTTTTTTACATTTTGTTGTAGGTTTTTTTACCTTTAATTAACGTAAATAAAGAAGCATATAATTGAAATGCTTTTTGTTTGCTGATTTTAACGTGTAAAAAAAATGCTAATTAAAAATATTTATATCCGCAAAACTTACATGAACCATCATAATGGGTAACAGCGGGTAAAAACAGAAAATAAGAAAACAAAATGCAACAAAACATACAGCGTCTGTGAAAAGAATCTAATAAAATGGATGCTACAAATTCCTTAAATTGAAACAAATACTGAGATATTTTTTTTTTTTTTTTTGAAAATCAGGACCCTATTCTACGATTCTATATATTGCTTAGATATCAGGTAACATAAAAACGAACAGTGTATTAGATTTAATTAAATTATAATATTGAATGTAGAATTGAATATGTGGTATAATGCAAGGCTCTGATTATAAAGGCTCAAAAGAACCGTCTTTAAATAGTACTTTTTTTGACAAAATAAAGCAGTTCAATAGGTAACTCATTACACCAAAGAACCCGCCAGCTGTCTATAGCGGTAGAGTTGGAGGAACACTGGTAGTTCGGTTCGAGTTTCGAATCTCGTTAGCGGGTTGGTTGCATGAGCGTTTTCGTAGTTTTCCTCTTGTGTAATGCGTATGCGAGACAGGTTTTCTTAGAAAGTCCTCCACGAAGGCTTTCCTACCCTTAGGAAGCTAGTTCTCAGGGCTTTGCCGTAATCACATAAACCAAGAAACAAACCATTACACTAAAAATCTTAAAGTTTAATGTTACATGAAATATGGTTTCGTTTTGATTTCTGTAATTATGGCTTAATCTTTTTAACTGAAAAGAAGCCTTCGTAGAGTCTTTCTATTGGAACTGGCTGGTATGCACGTTACACACGGGTAAAGCCAAAAAACGCTCCCGTTCAGCCAGCCCGCTCGCAGGATTCGAATCTCGGACCGAACTACCAGTGTTCGGAGATGTTACCGCTCAGCCGCTGGTAAGCCCACGAAATATAATCTAAATATACGGTAATTTATTATGTGAAAGAATATTTTGACCAGAGAAATCTGCTATTCGTTTGTACAAATGCTAAAGCTCTATCAGGAACAAGTGCTCTGTGACAAAATAACTAAGTGCATCATAGCATCATAATCAGTGTTTTAACGCACGACGTACTCTTACAAGTAATGATTCTTAAGTATTGTCCCGTCTGTCATGAAACTGTCGCTCAGCAACTCGATTTAGCGCCAGTATGAAAAAGCGTGACGTCACAATGCATTCATAATATCCGGGTATCGTTTGATGTAACCTGTAACACCGACTGATTCTCGAAATGCCATATTTTATTTTTATGATATCCAAATACTGGTGAATGTAACAAGACAATGATTTGCCATTTGGTTGTCTGATCTCCAAAAACGTTCACCACAACGAATGGTGTATTTAATTATGGCAAAGCACACTAGGGCTATCTGCATAAAGGGAGGGATGCTTTCGTGGATGACTTTATGAGGGAAACTGGCTCGTATACACGTTACACATGGGGAAAATCACGAAAACACCCATGTAGCCAGCCCGTTCGCGGGAATCGAACCTCGGACCGAACTACCAGTGTTTAGCGACTTTACCGCTCGGCCGCTGGTGAGCCCCGCAACGAATGAAATGCCGCCAGTATTTTCTCTGTTCTAACAAAATAAACAAAGTCAGGAAGAGAATGTTTTAATCACCAACAAAGAATGTAAAAAAAGATGACATCGCAATCGTATTTAACATTATACTTGGAGAAACTCTCTCATTTTGTACCAAACAAGCAGTTTGTAAAGCTAAACAACTTGAACCGACGCCCCCAGCCGGTATAGCGGTTAGCGTCGTTGACTGCCGTGACGAAGGCACCGGGTTCGAATCCCGGAGAAGGCATGGATGTTTGTAAATGTAGAGTGTCGGTGCGGCATGACGGCTCTCTAAACATGCGGAGTCTTTTCGTGTGGTTTGGTGGAAGGGTAGAGGGGTGGGAGACCCTCGGATTCGCCCCTCCCGTGGTGCTCTTCATCAAAATTGGGGACGGAACTGAGCTAAATCGCACTGTAACCTGAAAGGTGCTCAACGCTGTTACCAACGGCAGGTGTAATCTAGCGCTCCTTGCCAAGAGGAATTTCATGGCCTTTGGGCTCACTACGTCAGACAAACGAGCATACCCAACAACAACTAGAACCGACACTAAAATCTGAAGTGATGTTGTTACCTGTAATAGTATACAAGTGTCATCTAATGAAGCAATTTGCCATTAATTCATTGTGGAATTTTCGAAAGGTCCGATGTGCATGGCTTTTGGATCATCTTGCATTTCGATATGGCATTTAATATTTTCTTTTCCTCTTTCAATCAAATTTTAAATTTCTTCTATGGAAAATTATAAAACACTTAAAACTATTTTCACACGTTAAATATCATAAATTTTACACACATGTGAGTTCGAAGTGCCTTTAAACTCTCTTAATTTTAAAGGACAAATCTCTAGTTTCATAATATTTCATTCTAGAAATAGTAATTCTAATATTAAATAGAATAAGGTTAGGACGCTTTCATATGCGAGACGAAGACCTTATGATGAAGAGTTTAAAAGTTTTATGCTAATGCAGCGGGTAAAGAATACAAATTACAGTATGAAGACCCCGAAGGTAGTGTGAGAAAAGATAAGAACACCTAACTCCTTCAAACTTGAAATGATTCTTAAGAATATGCTGGTTGTGTTATTCACCTGAAACTAGAGAAAGCATATTCTGAGTCGAAATAGGAATGGTAACTACACGTAGCGTGAAATTTGAAGAAGAATTGTTTGTCTAACAGAAAAGTATTTCAACCAGAATTAGTCAACAAGCACGTTGTAAAGATGACATGCCAAGAAAGGTTCGCAAGCTAAAAATAAAGTACTACCTTTCGCAATGCATCCCCCCTGTTGTACGATAATAAAGCCTGGCAAAATAAACTGCTTAAAATATCATGCAGAATAATTTAATTTTAACATTAATAGTTCGAAACACACATTATAAATAATCTAAACGAAGTTTCCATAAAAGGTAAAATTACGTTATTACTGTAAAACAATGTAATTATTAAAGGTAAAGGTAAAGGTTTGGTTTATTAGATTAAGGCAAAGTACTCAGGACTAAAAGGAGGGATGAATTCGTGGAGGACTTTCTAAGGGAGGCTGGCTCGTATACACGTTACACATGGGGAAAGCGACCAGATAGGCCCATGCTGCCAGCGCAATTCGCGGGATTCGAACCTCGGACAGAACTACCAGTGTTTAGCGACTTTACCGCTCGGCCGCTGGTGGGCCCATTGATAGTAAAGGAAATTTGCTTAGCAGGTAAAACTAACTTGCTAATATGGTGTAAATCACATATTGATAAAAGTCAATTAAATGTAGCAGAAGGAAGCAAACGTGAAAATTTCGTGCCATTTGATGCAAAATGTGCACGCCCTATCAGTTTTGCTGATGTATGACAAATAACATTATCTAGATATGCTACAAGTTCTCTACATTTCTAACCCTACATTTTCAATACGTTTTCCAACAAAAAAATGAAAAAAAAAAGTTTAATAAAAAAAGCTAAAAGTACTTTTATTTTTAAATGCCTGATTAGAAAGCTTAATTCCTCTATCAGAAACAACTTCTTATTACACGTGTTAACATGCTTCTGTAACGGTAGTGAAGTTAAAACCAAAGTAAGCTTAAAATCCTTGATAATTTCTTGCAATTGGCTTTCATAGATGATTTCTGTTTTAAAATCTGAAGTTAATCTTGACTTCTAACCGATTGCAAATTTCTTATACTTTGCTTTTTGCTGTTTAAATTCTGCCATTATTTAAATATTATTCATTTTTACTTAACTGCACAAAATAAAGGAAGTACTAAACGCGAAAAATTTCAGGTATCATATTTCAAAGAAAATATCCATTTTGACCCCTATCGAATACATTCGAAAGATTTTTTGCGTGACATCTGTACATACGGACAGAGAAAAGGACTCCTTTTTCCAAAAAGGAATTGTACAATCGATTTAAAATGGATTCAAAAGAGATTTTTTCGTGACTTCTCTATGTACGTATTTATGTATCTCGCATAACTCACAAAACGTAGCCTCACAACTTTGAAATTTTGCATATGGAACTGCTGTAACGTGTAATTGTGCACCTTCCTTTTTAGTTGCAATCGGCTGGATCAAACCTCCCTATGTATATAAATACATCAACTATTTTACACAGCTCGATGTGCTCAGTTTTTTTATTCTCATAGGTTCGTAAATTGTGCATTTTTTGCTTTAAAACTGATTGAGTAACTGTTCTTATGTTCCGGTTGTGGATTTTATGACTTTAGTTAATCTACATGCAATAGTTGTAGTTATGCCTTTAGTTAATCTACATGCAATTTACATGCAATAATCTACATGCAACACTTAATATGCCTTTAGTTAATCTAAATGCAATAATAAAAAATCAATTTAAAAGTGTGGCTAAGCCTAACGAGTCCGCCATTTGTTTACACTTGAAATTCTTAACAGAAAACTGAATTATGTCAGTTTGTGCACCGAATTCAGTGTGTTTTTACCGGTTACAGCCGAAAACATCGCGGCAAAAACATCGCAGACGAAAACAACGCGGAGAAAACTACGCAAGGCGAAAACGACGTGATACAAAACATCGTGGGAGAAAACATCGCAAAGAGAAAACATCGCAGTTCTAAAACATCGTGATACAAAATATCGTCGTCCAAAATAAAGCGGTTCAAAAATTTCGCAGTTTAAAAACATCGTCGTCGAAAATATCGTGGTAAAAAATAAAGTATCGACAAATCATCGCAGGACGATAATATCGCAGACCTGCTTTTTTCAGGCTTTAATAATTGTAAATGGATATTTCCATAATGATTTGTGAGCGCAAAATGGAAAGAAGGATAATCTTTACTTTCATATTTTTTATTAACTAATAAATTTTTGCTCAAAACGTAAGAATGAAATTTTAGCATAGAAAATTAAGGCAACTTATAGCACTTAATAGAATTTTAAACTGACACAGTTAACTAACAAAGGTCATTAATAAATAATTTTTGATAAAGTTTTTACTAGTAATTTTTCATTAAAAGTATAATCTAAAAATGTTTAGAAAAAGAAAGCTACGTAACCTCGTACATGACCTTATCTATAAAAAAAATTGCTAATTATGGATTATTTTCTTTACTTTTGTCAATCTAATGCTCTTATAATGAAAATTATTTCTTGTTCTGCTTCCGTTTATTCTTAAGTATTAAGTTTCCTTCTTAATTTTTCAGAAAAAAATTATTAATTAATAAAAAATATGAAAGTAAAAATTATCTTTCTTTCCATCTCGCGCTCACAAATCACTATGGGAATATCCATTTACAATTATTAAAGCCTGAAAAAAGCAGGTCTGCGATGTTATAGTCCTGCGATGATTTGTCGATACTTTATTTTTTACCGCGATATTTTCGACGACGATGTTTTTAAACTGCGAAGTTTTTGAACCGCTTTATTTTCGACGACGATATTTTGTTCCACGATGTTTTAGAAGTGCGATGTTTTCTCTTTGTGATGTTTTCTCCCACGATGTTTTCTCTTTGCGATGTTTTTTCCCACGATGTTCTGTAGCACGACGTTTTCGCCTTGCGTTGTTTTCTCCGCGACGTTTTCGCCCGCGATGTTTTTGCCGCGATGTTATCGGCGGACACCGTTTTTACCGAGTGATATGAGTTAAAGTTAAATGTTCAATACTGTGCACGGAAAAATCGGTCTTCGCGCCCGTTGGGCGAATTGCTTACTCCTGACTAGAACTTCTAACAATTTGTTACCTGTTTTTAACTATATTTGATAGTTTATGTTTTATTTATTTATTTATTTATTTATTTTTGTATTTTATTATTTTAATGAGGTTTTTTTGAGTTTATATGCATGTTTGCCTTTCCGCGAAATGATAACTTAATTAATTAAATTAATTAAATGAGAAATATATTTCTAATGAAATTCGAAGAAATAAGTTTAATTGAAATGCAGAAAAAGTGTTAGGCTGTACAAGGAAATCATGCAGTGTCCAAAAGTTACAACCGGTCCGCAATTTGTTATATTTCAGATAGTTGATAAAAATTCCTATACGTTATTGGGGCAAATGTTTTGTACATACATATCTTATTTTACAGACATGTTATAAGGTATTTCTCCCGCCTTCTTAGCGCGCCTTCGTGGTGTAGTGGTCAGCACACTGAACCGGTATTCCAGAGATCCGTGGTTCGATTCCCGGCGAAGGCGCTTGCTTATTTTTCATTTTGCCTGCTTCCAAAAATAAGTAATGTCTCTACAGTGGTGTCCGAACTAAAAGGGTGTTGGATGAGGTTTCTTCACACCCAGGATTTGGCGAATGGGTCCCCTAAAAACCCCAGTCGCTCTTTAAAAATGGGAGTATATAAGGTATTTCTCCCACTTTCCTAGCGTGCCTTTGTGGTGTAGTGGTTCTGCGCGCTGGGCCGGTATTCCAGAGGTCCGTGGTTCGATTCCCGGCGAAGGCGTTTGCTCATTTTTCATATCTCTGGCTTAAAAACAATCTTAAAGTCTCTACACTGGCGCCCGAACTAAAAGGGATGTGGATAATGACTCTCCACACCCAGGATTTGGCGATTGGGTCCCCTAAAATTCTCAGTCGCTCTTTAAAAGGAGGAGTATATAAGGTATTTCTCCCGCCTTCCTAGCGTGCCTTCGTGGTGTAGTGGTCAGCACACTGTGCCGGTATTTCAGAGGTCTGTGGTTCGATTCCCGGACAAAGGCGCTTGCTTATTTTTCATTTTGCCTGCTTCCAAAAATACCTAATGTCTCTACAATGTTAAATAAACCTATTGTCTACTCAGAAGCAAAATTTTGAATATTTTGAGTTATAGTATACATAATATTAGTAATAAGAATTAACAAACATCTAGACAAACTTTATTGATATGTGTGCATTATTCGCTATGACGTAACGATAGTTTACCTTAAATTCTTTTATATCAGACATTCAGTTATCACAATTCTTCATGAAACGATATTTTGCTCAGTGTTAAATAACTTTGAAAATAATACTTCAATTTGAAAAGTATTGGTATTAAAATAAAAAGCGAATTGACTCACTTAAAGATAAGAAACCACGAACAAGTTTCCTTCAAAAAGTATATTTTTTATGAAAAGTTTGTTGCATAAAATCTATTAAAATGACACATGAAAATTTCAGATATATTCTTTATACAAAACTTTCGGTGCCTGTCTTGAAAATTTTTTTCATCACATTTTGAGATAAATCCTTTATCGGTTTCATTGCACAAAAAGAAAGATTACGGCTTAAAATAAAAATTACTTTCTCTCGAAATTTAATTTCGTTAATAAAATTTCTCATTTTTATCAATTAATTTTGGTATTTTAGATGTTACTTCATAAATTTAGCGTGTATACGTAATTTACAAATATATTTATTGTCTGTGCATTCTTCTTATTTCTGTCAATTCTGTCTGTGCTTTTATTTTATACTTTTGTTGCATACAAATAATCTAGAGAAGTTAAACGAAAATATTTGTATTTTTCTGCTTAAAATAACCTTAGTAATAATAGTAAAATAAAATTTATTCAAATTTCGTTTTAAATAATGGCTACAATTTGTTCACTACAGTGGACAGCATGCATATACGTACATGCATCCAAATCTCTTCCCAACGATTTACGATCATTGCATTTGAAATTATTTCCTGCCTTGTTTGCAGTGATCATCACCATCTTCCAAATGGTAAATCTACAACTGACATGTACGTACAGATCCCCCAAAATACCTTCATTTCTTCGATTGGGATTGAATTCATTTTGCTCCGATTTTGTAACCTCTACCTATTGGATTCAAATGCCAAATGTTCTAGAAATTCCTTGCCAAACATAAACATTTCCGGTGGTGTTTTGGCTTGATAAGCAGTCCATTTGGGTTTCAATTCACTCTTTTCGGTAGATCTTTTCTACCCACTCCACAATTTTCTCAAACTGGCATTTAAAATAAAATGTCTAAAATGACTGATTATGAATAAAAATGGCAGTATAAGAAAATGTAAGCAATATTATATAATGTTGACTATGAGAAATTGTACCAACGTGGAAACAGAAGTAGCAGCCATTTTCCAAATATTGTAGAATGAATAAACACAGGAATGGAATCTGTTAAGGCATTTACAGAAGAATAAACAAATTTAAACTTTTGTCTACTAGAGTGGACATGATGCAACAAAATGTTAATACTAATATTTTTCAAACTGAACAATTTCAAAGTTATTTAAGACTGAGCTTGGAAGCTTCTTATTAAGCTTATTATAATTATTTGTATAAAATAGGATTTATTTTTTAGTTGATGCTCTTCTAAACGTTTTTATTTCCAGTTAATTTAAATCATTAAAGATTTCAATTAACTTACATTTAGATCAACAGCTTTCGATTTAAATTTCCTTGCAACAAAACAGCCAGCTTAGTCCTTATTCAAGTCTAAATTGCTATCTTGAAATAAAGTTTTTTTTATTTATTTATTTTTTATTTTGATTGCTTTAAATACTGTCGGTATATTTACGAGATGTTTATACTTATGCCTTTAAAATGCTTTGGATTTTCGGATTGGATTTTCAAAATATATTTCTTCTTACATGGTATATAAATATTTCTTTAGTAAAACGATAATTTAACTTTCATAAACACTGGAGATTTCGTTTCACAGTATTTACTATTTCTACAGATTTTCCTTTCTTTTCATAATAATTTTTGTTAGGATCTTACGGGAAATTCAGTTTTTGAATCAAAAGATTTGAGATCCAGGGACAATAAATTTGCGATTTTATTCAGCTTTGTTTACCTTCCTACTCATTTACATTTTCGATTTTTGCGTAATCCAAAACGTTAAAAATAAAATTCTCTCGAGATACTTTATTTGTGATTTACAGTATGCGGTTGAATACAAACAGAAGACATATTTAAGTTGTAACATATCCAATGCAATCGTTAAAAATCCTTGCATATATTTTCATAGCAAAAAGAATATGTATAACTTCTCTGCGGCTTTAATTTATTCATAAATCGTAGGTCCCAGCTGCAGAGTCAATACGAATGTGAGAGAATAACAACAAAGGTGTACCTAACGAAAGAAAGGAAAGAAAATGTTTCGACAAATAAATCAAAATGTATGCACCGTTTAATTCTGGAATTGAATATATTTTAATGTAAACAGAATCGTGCATTGACTAACTATATTAATACATCAAAAGCCGATATTCTTTGCCTTTAGCAATATGAAGAATGCGATTTTAAATAATGCCGCCAAGTTGCTCAGAGAAGATATAATCAATACCTAAATCATTTCATGAAACTCGTAGAACAATTTTTATTTAACGCAAAATTTGTTAAGTTCTGTGTACACTTGAATAAATAAACAAAATATATAAAACAACAAATTATAAGAAAATATTAAAATTATGAGAAATTATAAGAAAATTATAAGAAAATATTAATTAAAGTAAATTATAAGAAACTATATAAAACAACATTTCAATCTGAAAAAAGTCAGCTCATTCTTTCCAAGCAACAAACAATTCGTAGAAAATATTTTTGTTACTAAATTACGAAACAAAATCTTTTCAGGCTTCAGGTTAATACGTATGACGTCATGATTTAAACTGAATAACTGAATGTAACAACTTTTCTCAATGTCAATAAAAAATTGACATGGCAATAACGTATCGCATCCTTGATCCTAACCAGGAACAAAACTTTTGTTGCCAATGGCAGCTATTTATTTAAAATGTTGACATTAACGAAAGATGTTCGACATGCAATGACGTCACATACAATCGCGTGATTTTTCCAACGTCAGAATAAGACCTTATATGATAATAATATATTTTATGTTGGGCAGTGCTATTTTTATTTGATATTAGCAGCTGCGCGGTCATCCTTTCTCTGGCTTTTAAATGTACCGGAAAAATGCCTGAAGGCCAAATGTTAAATTTAAAAACTGCGCAGAATTTTAGTATGCAGAATAACTTCATAAAAATGTCTGAAAGGTTTCAGATTTTAAATTACTTCCAAAGGAAACCTTTTCTTAACTTTTTTTTTATTGTTACCTTTATTTATTAAATATCATGTTCTTTGCACTTAAACCATAAAATTCAGTTCAATAGCAATGTCGCAAAATAATTTTAAAATGAGCCTATCTTTAGAATTTCCGATACACAGTTCCGCGCGTTGAAGATAAAAAGGTTTTGTTTTTCCCCGCAGAGTGTTGCCTTTGCTCCTTTTGAAATGCTTGAGTTTGTTAATCAAAAATTCGTTAAAGTTTTACAAAATATAAAATCGATAATGAAACAAATTCCAAATTATTTCAAGTTTTGTCTTCCACATGCCTATATTCGTAAAAGGATTACGTCATTCAAAATTCGATGGCTCTATGTACCGTTGTTATATCACAATTCGAGAAATATATATAGATTTATGCAGATTTTTCATTATTTAATTTCTTCAAATATCATGGAGGACTCTAACATTGGGTAGCAACAGTTTGAAAAGTGAAACGGACATTTATAGTCATTCAACATAAAATCGCAAAACGGAAACAATAATCGTTCAGGGACAAATCCCCTTTGAAATAATAATAATAATAAAATATTACATATAACAAAATTAGAACGAAATAAGCAATATCCCTTAATACAAATATTAATTATCCTAATATATAAATTAAGCAACTTTCCGTTGCCTTCTCTCCACAAACGTCCACCATCCGAGAAAAACATTAAATTTAACTCTACAGAAGTATCGCCCTCAATTTCGCAAGTGGCAACAGTGCTGATTTTCAACAGTCAGCAGTCCAGTATAAAACTGAATGAAAAACTGTTGCCAAAACCACATTTCTAAAAGAATGAATCTATTCAAAATGATGCGATAAAATCGAAAAGATATAATAAAAAAAATCTGATTCGAATTTTTCACTTTGAGGTGCACTGGCTCTTGTCTAAATGCACCTATATAACAAGTGCCGTAGCTCTGGGTCTATTAGCTTACGCGCAGCACGAACGAAAAAGACACACAGCCTCTTTCTTTTATTATATTGTTACGTTGTTTTCTTCCTTCACGTTGTACGGGGTTCGTATGGATTTGGAGTGAATAACGACGACACTTGATAAGTATCGAAACACACTTTATTTAGCAATACTAATCAGGACAGCTCCAAAGTCACTTTTTAAAGTCGTCGAAGATCTGCTATAAAAACTCTGGAACAATCAGCGACACAGCCTTCAGGTTATCAGGCTATAACGGTGGAGACATCTTCACTGCAAAGCATTAGAGTACAGCTCTCGGTCGTTCTCGGAACTCTACGTACTCTCGAGACTCTCCACGCTACAACTCGCGATGCACTCGACGACACACAAGAGTCTAGCTCTCGACTCAGCACAGTCTAAGACAAAACTCGACGATGCCCTAACTTTCGATACATTAAATGACTCTTTCGATGCACTCGACGACCGACTCGGCGCTAGACATCGAGACACTCGCTCAATGACAATCAGCTCGCCAGACGAAGCACATACACTCGCTATCTCGACGAGGCACACTCGATACTAACTCTCCGCGTACCAGCAGGCATTATATAGCTTTTAGCTGGGGTTCCAGAACTATCGGCAATTTTGTCGCCAAATGGGCGATTTCTCGCCAAACGTGACAACCCTGCCTTCCCCAGCTATTTCATGGCAACCCTAAACCTGCTTTGCGTGGAAGCCATCTTACCGCCCCCGGACATTTCGTAACACTATGTAGAGATTTTGTAAAACTTAGGAATTTTTCTTTAACAAACTCTACGCTTTCAAAACGAGCCGTGGTAACATTTTTCGAAATGAAACAGAATTTTTTATCTTCAGCGCGCGTGACTTTTGCCTCTCGGAAAAATAAGTACGAAAATGATCGTTTCCGAGTTTTTAATTAATATCTCGGTTGATTAAAGTGGTGCAAAGATTAAAACGGTCGAAATGGCTTCACACGAAGTTTTGAAATTCGGCGGGTACCTCTGTGAAAACGCAACTCCCCGTCCTTCCGGAGAAGATAACAAAGAAACAAATGAACAGACAGACGAGCACGTATTTCAATAGTATGGAATATATGTACAGTAGTTATTTGTGAAACAGGAATTATTGATGAAAATGCTGTGCTTCGGCTTTTTTCCCATGATTTAAATAAATAATTTAACATCCAAAAGTTTTATATGTTTATATGATGATTACTAACAAAATTATGTGTTCAATTTAAATTAAATTTTGGATGCATTTATTTAAATAGCAAAATGCAAAACAATGAAAAAAAAAAAAGGTTAAAAATCAGTGTTTTTGAAGGATAAAAAGTATCACCATTACATGCTGGATTTTGCGAGGATATCAAAATGATTTTTTTGATGAAAAACAGAGTGTTTAATAGTACAAAAGATTAACAGCAACAGGCCTTAAAGCAACAAACTAAAAAGGTATGAATTTCGGCTATCAAATCTTATTACTAGAGGCAAAAGATGAAAAGGTAGCTTCCAAAAACGACGATGTTTATACAGATTAATATATTTATAAGATGAAGTTGGCGTATTTTTAACTTGAGCAAAACTCTTTTTCTTTGATTTATTTTACAATCATTTATTTAATGGTATTTTAAAAAATTAAAATATTTAAATATGACAGATCAAAAGCGTAGTTGTAACAAATTTACTAAAAAATATCAAACTGCAGTTAATGTGTGAATTTTTAAGAATTGAACATTCTAGAAACAGAATGAAAAAAAAAAAAATATGTAATTTTTAGCTATGTGTTGCTTTTATAATCGAAAATAATTTTTCGAATGCTTTAATTCTTAAAAGTTATATTTGATCATTAGAAGTATCCGAAGACACAATTTAAAAATACTTTTAACACAAGAAGAAACAATATTAAATTTGAAAAAGAAAATTGGGTTGATAAAATATACTTAATTAAAATAATTAATGACAGTTATTTGCCCTCAAAAAGAGTTTGCCCAGTTTACGAATGACATAAGTTAAAAACTTATGCTAAAAAAATCTTAAAATGAATATGGTTTTGGGTTTAAGACAGAATTTCCAACACTTTCTTAAATGACCCTAAACCTACTTCTGACAATCTGAACTACTGCCATTTTCAGCATTCACGCTTATAAAATCAAAACAATCGGTAAAATCGAGAAAACGCTAAAGAAAATCACTCAGATATTCATCTGAGGTTTAAATCTTTATGTAAAGGAAACAAAAACGTCCTTCTGAATAGCAGGAATATTTGATCTTTTTTTATATGGGCCCACCAGCGGCCGAGCGGTAACGTCGCTGAACACTGGTACTTCGGTCCGAGGTTCGAATCTCGCGAACGGGCTGGCTGCATGGGCGTTTTCGTGGTTTTCCCCATGTGTAACGTGTATACGAGCCAGTTTCCCTTAGAAAGTCCTCCACGAAGGCATCCCTCCCTTAAGGCAGATAGCCCTCGAGTGCTTTGCCGTAATCTAATGAAACCAAACCTAACCAAAACAATATTTTGGAATACGTTTATAGATTAATATCAGAATGTTTGATTTAGATAACTTAATAACATCAAAACACTCGAGGACTATCTGCCTAAGCAGAGGGATGCCTTCGTTGAGGATTTTCATGGGGGAAACCACGAAAGCGCCCATGCTGCCAGCTCGTACTCCAGGATGCGTACCCCGGGCCTAACTATCAGTGTTCAACGACTCCAGCCGCTCGTGGGCTTTTAATAGGGAAAAATAATGCTTTAATTATTATTCTTTATTTATGTTCCTTTACGCTAAGATTTACGAAAGCAAAGTTCGGCAAACAGAAAATGTTCGAGGAGCCCTGAGCTGATAGAACAGCTTAGCCTCATTAAGTTCGCAACAGCACTATTTCTTTCGCTCTTCATGTATGTGCGTGTTGAATTAAGCAGAAAGTTTGTATTATATGATAAAATTTTACAAATTAAAGGAAAATGCATATTTTCTTGAATATTTACGCAAGCGATTTCACATAAATGAAAATACTGGTCGAAAAAACCTCTAAATTGCTTTTAACAACAACTGCAAACTGCATTCGTAGTGATAAAATCATTTTAAAAAAACTCATTTAATGACATTTCATGTGAAAGAAAAGAACATATCACACTTAAAAAGTTCAAAATTCTAACGTTTACCTCAATAAAACTTAGATCATAAGGAATGGAACATTCAACTACTGTTCGTACAAAAAAGTCATTAACGCACGTTGTTATCCAGAAGCATAAATTAACACCATTTTCATTGTTAGCGAATGTTGTAACTACGGCTATAACAAGAGAGTTTGGAATTTTAATTGCAATTACTGCTGCACGAGAATTTGAAGCCCTTTGTTTCCACGCTTTGGAGCAGTTTGGGGCGAAATTTTAACACTCTCTAATTTTGTGACGCATTTACTTTGTCACCATAACATCGTTGTTTGCGAGGAAACAGCTGAAGTTCTAGAAATTATTGGCGATAAAGCTCCACGTTGCTCAGAGAGAATTTTTGAGTGAATTGCATAGTTTGAAGCTCTGATGTCGTTATGCTTCGCTGTTATAGTCGTGGGGAATATTTAAGTTTTCAAAAGTACTTAAGTCATTTAAAGTTTCACACTAAACATAATTTATATTCATCTAAACTTCTAAAACATATTTTTTATTCTGTTTATTTTTTGAAGTTATGTATACAATTTTTTATATTCTTATAAAAATTATTTTTTATATATTCTTATCGAAATTATGTTTGTATTCTATAGCGATTCAAATATAATTAGCCCAGAAAGATTATTAGCCTTAATATGTTGTGGCGTCTGAATATTAACGGCGAATTACGTTTTAAATTGTTGCCACCCAATGTTATCGCGCTGCATTATATTTACGAAATTATGTAATGAAAAATCTGCATAAATGTATGTATGTTTTTGGCAATGTGAAAAAAAATACTGTACCTAGATCCATCGAATTTTTAATAACGTAATCCTCCATCCGAACATGGGCACTCAGAAGCCGAATTTTAAGTTTCGAATTTATTTTATTATTTGTTTCATGTTTTGTAACACTTTAACGGATTTTTGATTAACAAGCGCAACGATTTCAAAGCGAGCAAAGAGAACACTGTAAGTAAAAAAAAAACTTTTTTTATTGTCAACGAGGGAGACTGTCTAACAGAAATTCTAAAGATATGCTCTTTTTAAATAATTCAGCCTAAAGGGACATTATCCCAAATGCTGTCGAAACGTGTATGTGTTTGAAAATGAAAAAACGCCCCTTGGGCATAATATAAAATCTTAAATCAAATTTCAAATTTTATAATTTTTTAACTGATTGCTTTCAATTTTTAATCTGTGCTTCTACTCTGTGCTCAGGGATACGTATATCTATAATTTAATAGCTCAGTTAAACCTCTTGCGTCCTTTGGATTCTCTCAGAAGAGGTGTGAGAGAGGATCTTATGTTGGCTTGGGTAAACTCCGGGAGAATATCAGGAATGAGTTCAGTCGCAGGCCACGTAAAGAGGATATGGCTAATTTCAGACTGGTTTACAGGGCCCTAGTACGATAAGTTTCATCCTAGAGACCAAATAATTCTACATTTGAGGTTGTTGTGACTTATCTCATTTGTATGAGTACAGTAACATCAGAAGAAGACCTCGGAATTCATCATCGCAAGCAGAGCAAGATTGCCTGCTTGTTGTCAACAGCAGGCAATCTGACAACAGCCTTGAGCAGCATGCAAGTGACGATATGCCTTCGCTCAGTTCTGCCCCAATTTTGATGAAGAGTATCCCGAGGGTAAGACGAGTCCAAGGATCTCCCAACCCTCTCCCCTACCGCCAACCTCTCGAGAGGACTTTCCACTCGCCATATATTTAGAGTGCCCCATGCCTAAAAGACACTGTACATTTAATAAACACCCATGCATTCTCTGGAATTCGAAAGCGGGACCTTCTGTGCCGCAGTAAGCTCCCCTAAGCTAATGAAGCCTCCACAGGGAGACGTGTTTACAACCTCATTCCCAAGATCAAGACAACAATCCAAACTAATAGCAATTACATGACGTATTTCCTCACTGGTCATGGGCCCTTTCCTTCATACCTCTGCCGCTTTGTCTTTAGAGAGAATGGTAACTGCGAATGTGGGGAGGAGGGTCATCCAGATCATTTTGTGTTCTCCTGCCCACACACAGCACGTAACAGCCTCAAGCAACCAGGAGCCAGTTTCTGACCAAATTGGTTCCAGAATCTACAAAGTAACAGAGTTGCCCAGCGGAAACTGAAAACGATAATTGACTACTGTACTAGCAATTACTCTTCTGACGCTGAAAGATACTAGTAGCCATATAGTATATACTTGAGTCGTATCTAACACACATTAGGTTCTAACAATGCCATTTCTAAGCACAGTTCTCTTAGAAATAGACATCGCACCTTCAGTATGGCATTAACTCTTCTTGAAATGGGACATTTATTAATCTGAATACAGAATAATTGCTCTGCAAAGCCTAGCAGTATGCACGTTAGAAATATTTAAATTAGTTCAATGTGTCAGCAACAGAGTATGTATGTTCAATATGTAATTTTGTATTTATGCTATGCCAGGTTTTTATACACAAAGTTTGTACTGTACCTGAATGTTGTACTGTATCTGTACATGTTTATATCTTTTATTTATGGTACCTAATTTATACTAAGGATCACGCGTACCTCAATGTCATGCTTCTTGTAAACTTTAACTATCATGATAACGTATATGTATGGGTGTATATATCAATATGAGAGTATGTATATTTCTATTTGTCTCGGAATATCTATGTATGTAAGTTTGTATATATCTGTATATGAGTTTGTATTTATATGTATATACATATATTTTGATTGTACTCTTCTTCAAGTGCCTTGTATGCACATGTATACATTTCTTTGTACATTGTTGTACTCAAGTGCCTTGTATGCATATGTATATCTCTTTTTTGCATTTTATGCCCAGGGCTGCGGCCTGGTAGCTAGTGGTTGACTCCCGCCGAGTTGGTAACCAATTCTGCATGGATATATCTATACCTGGGTCGGAAGCCAACTCAGCAGTTTACCTCCCCTAGCTAATATACCGTCTGTGGGGGGCAGGTTTTAGGTAAATGGCATTTCCTCTTTTATTTCAAGGGGTTTTTCTGAACTTAAAACAATCGCTGATTTCCGTTGCTGCACAATGGTGATCTATAAATTTTCTTCTACGAACATTCTCAGCAATTTGAAATGTGCTCTAATGTTGAAAATATTCTCTCTGGGACACGCTAAAGAAACTGACTGTATCGTTTCGTTATCTGCCTGTTTTCAGGTGATTATTGGAAAGCATTCGTCTTTGCCATGCATTTTTTTTAAACATCCTGCTGGTCCAAATTAAAAGATAATGTGAAATGTTTTTATCACATTAAAATTTCCAACTAAAACCCAGTGATGAAATCATTCATATAGATTCCCATCGAAGATCCTGTATTTTCCGAGAGTGGGTAATACTTACTAGTTATGACTTAAAATAGTTATTTATCTTGCAGAGATATTAGGTTTTTTTTTAAAGCAGGAGACGTGAAAATGAGCAATGCCCACGGCGGGACTCGAAAGTGGACCTCTCGAATACGCGCCGAGCGTGCTACCGGTTACACAACGAAGGCATGCTGGAAAGAGGAAGTAAATACCTTATATACTCATTGGGCGTGGCCTGTTGTGACCATGAGACCAACGCGTTGGCTTAGGTGGGTCGGGCTGCGCCCACTTCTGATGCCTTATATACTCCCGCATACTTCTGATGCCCTCCAAGGTAACTGGGAATTAGGGAACCTAATTGCCAAATCCTGATGGTGAAGAATCACCATCCACCTTCCCTTTTTAGTTCGGAAGCCACAGTAGAGAAATAAGCTGTGTTTTTTTTTTTTTTTTTTTCAAAGCAGGAGATGTGAAAAATGAGCATTGCCCCCGCCGGGACTCGAATGTGCGCCGAGTGTGCTAACCGTTACACCACGAAGGCAGAAAGGAGAAAGAAAATTCCTTACGCGGCTGCTTAGAAAGAGAAGATGTCTTTTAAATGCATTTGCTTCAGACTTGAACTCGATTAACAGGTGTGGGAGGTCTTACTGCTGCAATGCAGTGCGCCAAATGCCTCTCCGGACTCTTCAGAATCTGAAAAGTGTACGTTTGAAAGAGAGGCGTGGAATTTCATGATCACGAGTTTCTTAAGTCAATATGTGATACAGTGGATGGACAAAAATATGGAAACACCTTGTGAAATGCATGTTTGAAAAGAAAGATTGATTTTAATGAAATATGTAAGTGGCGCTAGCGTTTTTGACTACTGACGCCACCTATACAACTTCGTAAATGTGCTAAACAGTTCAGTTGTTGTCGGAGTACTGTTATGTGAGGTTGTCATTGCATTATGTCAGAGTTAACAGACTTCGAACGTGGGCAAATTGTTGGAGCATGTATGGTAGGTGCTTCCGTAAGCAAGGTAACCGAGGTGTTTAGTGTTTCAAGAGGTACTGTATCGAAGATTTATTCCGCATATTTGAAAAGCGGAAAAACATCATCTGCTAAATCACAGAGCGGACGAAAGTGTCTCCTGAGTGATGGTGACAGACGATCTTTAAGGGCAATTGTGACGAAAAATAAGAAGACCACAGCTGCAAAAGTTACTGCTGAAATGAATGTTGTGTTACCGAACCCTGTGAGCACCAAAACAATTAGAAAGGAGCTTCATAAACAGGGAATTGCTGGCCGTGCTGCAATTGAGAAGCCACTCATCAGTGATGCTAATGCCCGTAACAGGAAAAGGTGGTGTTTAAGTCATAAAGCCTGGACTATAGAGCAGTGGAAGCGAGTAACATGGTCTGACGAGTCTTCTTGCACATTGTTTCCCACTTCTGGCCGAGTTTACGTCTGGAGAACGCCATCTCAAGCCTATAATACAGACTGCTTGTTGCCAAGAGTGAAACATGGCGGGGGTTCTGTTAAGGTTTGGGCAGCCATATCGTGGTTCTCTGCTAGCCCCATGATAACTGTGTCAGGGCACATGACTGCCAAGACTTATGTGAACATTTTGGCCGATCAAGTTCATCCCATTGTACAAACTTTGTTCCCCGATGGTGATGGTGTCTTCCAAGACGACAAAGCCCCTGTTCACACAGCTCACATTGTCCAGGACTGGTTTTCTGAGCACGAGGATGAATTGTCCCATCTCCCCTGGCCACCACAGTCACCAGACCTGAATATTATCGAACCTTTGTGGTCTACATTGGAACGGAAAGTACGTTCTCGTTATCCACCGCCAACATCGTTATCTGAACTTGCCACCGTTTTGCAGGAAGAATGGTATAATATTCCCTTGACAAACATACAGGAACTGTATTTATCCATTCCGAGAAGACTGTAAGCTGTTTTGGATGCCAACGGGTTTCCTACACCATATTAAGCAAAGAAACATGTTCTTTTAAAGGTGTTTCCATATTTTTGTCCAACCCTTGTAAATGTCAAATGTAAAGAAATCAATATGTGATATTCGTAATTATGCCAGAGGCGGGGAAACACTATATTAAAGAAAGACTTATTGCAAAACAGAGGAAGTAATATTACTGTCACTTTAAATTTCCATACATTTGGCTTCAAATTCAATATTTTGATATTAATCAAAACACTGGCAAATATGAAAATTTACGTTAGATGTTTCTACGGTACGAATTATATTAATAAATTGAATTTTATTTCTGTCAATATGCTCTAATGCTGACGAGCAGTGTCTCGTTATTGCATTAGAAACCGTTTCATTGCTTCTAACGGAATAACATGCACTGCTGGGATTGAATTTTAGCAGACTCATTTGTGAGGAGGAATGAATTTCAACAGACTCATTTGTGAGAAGTTTCGCAATAGGAAGCTAGTATGGTCTTGCCATAACATGCATTAGTGCATTGTTATATGCTCATAATAGTTTTGCTAGGATAAAATCTTATTACCTTCTTTGAAACACTTATCATCGCTTGAATGCGATCTTATTCTTGGAAATATTTCTTAATAGTTTGTTGTATGCTCGCAATAGTATTGCTCGAATAAAATATTATTACCGCTTTTGAAACATATTGGCTTGAATATAATTTTATTCTCTGGAAATATTTCGTCACAGTTATTTTTAAGTTAGTATTTAAATAAACTAACATTCCACTATCGTTATGTCAGGGACATAATTCCGATCTTGTCTTATCAGCAAGATAAATGAGGCTGTGCTGATGAACACAAAACTGCAGCTCATCAGCTTTTAAAACAGTTGTTTAGATTTAATCTTCTTTTGTTAATATCGTGTAGTTAACACTGCATCACGCTTCTTTCTCTTTAATTACAGCGCGTGTAAATAACAAAGTGAAGAATGCTTCCCATTTTTGATTTAATGATACGTAACCGCTTTATAAACTTTTGATATACGACTAAGACGCACAAAAGAATTCATACAATCATCAATGGATTTTTGTGGAGTTAAAGAATAGGATAAACTTTGTTTCACTAATGAAACTATTCTTAAATAAACATAATTTTGCTATGTTTATCTGGGAACGAAATATTAAGGTATAATCACATTTCATCATTCAACCGTTCATGTTAACGGTTAGCGTGAAAGCAGCCGGAAGGTTCGCGTTCGAGTCCCTGTGAGTGCAGAGTGGATTGCTGAAATTTCTTCAAAAACTCTGCTGTCTGAACAGCACTATTTTAATTTACTTACCGTATCAGTGTAAAATCCAAAGGCCTCAATTAGTGGCCCATAAGTCCTGGAGTTTTTATTTTAAGTGAACATTTTGAGGAAAAGTAAAATGTTTTGGCAATGCATTTTATTTATTTGATAGAGAACAAACAGTGTGTTTAGTTCTTTTTATGCTGATATATTTTTCGCTGATGTCATGTCATTACAATGAAGTGGTGAGTCGATCCCCCCCCCCAAAAAAAAGGCATTTTCGACACCTTCTGCTTTTTGTATTTCATCCAGGTTTCAAAGCCACAGAAGCAACTCGAGAGATTTTGTGGAGCATATGGCGAAGAAGCGATGCCTCTTAGGACGGCTCAAAATTGTTTTAAACAATTTAAAGACGGTGCTTTCTACTGCCGAGGCATTGAACAGCTATTTGAACGACGGGAAGAAGTTCAGAGGTCCAAAGAAGAATTATTTATTGTTTATTTTTTGGAAACCTAAACTTAAAAAGAAATCAGAATGTATGAGATTTTACATTACGCCCAAAAGGGCTTCTTAAACTTTTTAACCTTTATTTATTTAATATCATGTTCTTCTAACTTATACCAAAAAATTCAGTCCAACATCAATATCGCAAAATAATTTTAAAATGAGCCTATCTTCAGAATTTCTAATACAGAGACTCGTGCGCTGGAGATAAAAATGTTTTTTTTTTTTTTTTTCTTTTCGTACAAGGTTGTCATTCCTCGCTTTGAAATCGTTGAATTTGTTAATCAAAAACTTATTAAAGTTTCACAAAATGTGAGAGATAATGAAACAAATTCCAAATTTGTGCTTCCGGTGGCTCATATTCGGGTGGAGACGTACGTTATTCAAAATTGGATGGCTCTAGGCATACCGTTGTTTTATCACAATGCGAGAAACAAATATACTTTTATGAAGATTCTTCATTATTTAACTTCTTTAAATATGGGGTAATAATTATAATAATCGCATCGCGCAGCAGCATCACAGGTCCGGGGGTTCGACTCCCGGGCTGGGCAAGGTCGACTCAGCCTTTCATCTCTTGATTTCCATCACTTGGGTCGATAAAATGAGTACCAAGTTCACTTGGGAACTAAATACTGGGGGTCCTGCGACAAGCTGACCACCTGTTCAGGGCATATGGGTACATACCCCGGGGCTCACGGTCAAGAAAGCAGATTTCGTGCACTGCAGGCCTTGGCCTATTAGGGCTGTTATGCCATTGCGTTTTTTTTTTTTTTTTTTTTTTTGCTTTAATAATAATAATAAGGGCTTTAATATTTGGTGGCAACAATTTGAAAAATGAATCAACGCAAAATGCCAAAACTAAATTAATAGTCTTTCTTTGCAAACTTCTGCTTTGGACTAAAAATAAACTTAGTGCGCAACCCAATAAATGGGCTTATTAAACAGCCTCACAGCGTTGAACTGGTTAGTGGTTAGCGAACGTTGACTGCTGGACCGAATTTAAGGATGCACTTGAATCCTCTAAGGGGACTCATACACCTTAAAACACATAAGATCTTCGAATATGCGACTATTACAAGAATATTTATTTTAAACGCAATTACTTCCAACTTTTTACAGCTGACTACATAATATGGCTGCTCTCTGAAAGAGTAATCAGAAAGTTTGTGTTGCCACAAATATTTTTTATAATGTAATCCGCTTTGTCACAAAATGCTTCGTCAAGTTTCCACCATGCGCGCAAAGTTTAAAACATTTTGTTTCATAATTTAGTTCTATATTTAATATATAGGCCTTTATAACATTTGGAAACTAATGTGAACCAAAAATTCTAAGAATTTCATGTTAAATTTTTATTTTATTTGGAGTTGACTTTATAAAATGTATTTTATTAAAAAAATCTGTAGTGCTTTCGTGCATAAAATTTTTTAATATTAAAATATTCAGCAGATTTTGGGTTTAGTTAGAAAAAAGTGCCCATAAAAAAAATTCCAACAAATTTCAAGTATGTACCATTTAGCCATTTTTAAAATATCATGCGCGCAAGGTGAAAACATGACGAAACATTTTGTCCCAAAGCGGATTAAATTACAAAAATATTTGGGGCAACACAAACTTTCTGGTTACTAGTTCCTAAAGCAGCTATATTATGTAGTCAGCTCTAAAATGTTGGAAGTAATTGCTTTTAAAAGAAACAAAGTATCCCAATTCCTGCAGCAGTCACATATTCGAAGATCATAAGGGGTTTAAGGTGTATGAGGCCACTTAAAACTTAATTTTTTGTGAGCATCTTTCGCCTCTTCTCGTGCGTATAATTTTGGTTTATCATATGGTTACGCCTTGGACAAAACTTTCTCTAAAGTGATGATTAAGTGATCGACGGAATCCTGTTTCACGCTCGAGTTGTAATTGAAATACGATGCATTTATTGATTAAAATAAATGGCAATTATTGAAGTGTTAAAAAAATGGCAATTACTGAAGTGAAATGTATTTATTCCCTTCAAAATAATCCTAATTTTTCTTAAATGCTTATTCTATCGCTCTTGCTGCTTTCTAAAGCAAATATGGATGTTCCCTGTCAATTATGGATGTCCGCATGACAGCAGAGCGAAAGACTAGTCCTGTCATGTCTGCTTCGCCATTCCAAAATTCATTTGAAAGGTATACCTTTTCATGATTATACTATCTTTCCTTTGGAGAAAAAGGCGAAATTCGCGTAATGTCATATCCGGCGAATAAGAAGACGATGCACTATAATGTTCGTTATGTGGCAGAAACTGCTGTACCAAAAGCGATGTCCAGCACTGAAATAGCAGAATGCTATGCCAGGTCAATAAGAAGAACGAAAAGACATTGCAATGTTTTTATTTGACGGAAACTGCTGCACCAATGCACTTTCCTCGTTATTATCTTATTAAATTTCCTTCAAAAGCACCATTACGGGTGCCCCGATCTCAGATATTTTTCAAATGATTAAGTACCGGTCAAATCATTCCACTCTGTATTTTCTCTGTGCTTTGGTATTAAAGAATATCTCGAACTCTTCTCATCTTCAGCCAATTCACAAGAAAGAATTTCGAAAATCGCAAGCAAACTCTCTCAGAGACTCATATAACTGTTAACAGTTATATTTATAAATCAGGCACTCGTACAATAACATAAAAACTCTTCTGCATGTTGAGAATAATCCTGGCGTGACTTTCCTAAGCTTGAAAAAGTTTTAAAACTCGAGCATCTCAATCACAATGGACCTTATTTTCTAAACGCAGCAAATTGAAAAATACAAGTACCTCAATATAAGCAACGTATTTCATTTTGTATGTCACCAACCAAACTATATTTCACAACGCAATGTTAAAAATTAAAATTAACTTTCGAACGAGATGCACTAAAAAATATAAAACCTTTTCAATGCTCGAACAAAATTCCGTAACTATGGTTACCATTGCCGTTGTTGCCAGGTTTACTTTCGCACATACTTGAAAGACAGAAAAGTCTTTATGCGAAAAGTCAAGGGTATGCGTTTTACTATTTTCATAACAAAAAAGGGATATCTTTAACTGGTACAAGGGAACATCAGAAATAGATTAAATTAGAAAGGTCCCATTTTCTCTTTATTGGCGAATCATGGTTTAGTTCTAACCCTGATTCTAAGCGTATTTATATCTGAAAGAAGTCAAAAACTTTATGAAACGCGTATAGTTCGACCGTTTCAAACGCAACCCTGGCTGGCATTCTGACAAAGACTCGTCCAAAAAAGGCGTTAATATTGCTGCGACGATGAAAGGTCACGTGAAAGTCTTCTCTTCTCCGGGAAGAGATATGCTGGAGGGAAAGAAAGTCCCCATCCTTCCGCCTTATTTTGAGAATAATTCGATCCGAATGGCGCATGCGTGTTTGCGCTCATGGTCGCGGATGAGGCGGTCGAACTATACCTCTGAACATTTTCAATAGCGGATCTGTGATCCGAAAGACGTAGCGGAATGAAGTCTTACAATCTTACGTAAGACTTTTCAGAGGTGCATATATATTTTATAAGGTATTTCTCCGGCCTTCTTGCCTTCGTGGTGTAATGGTCAGCACGCTCGGCGCGTATTCGAGAGGTCTGAGGTTCGAGTCTCAGCGAGGGCCTTGAACATTTCTTGAATTTCCTGATTCAAAAATATTCTAAATGACTCTACAGTGGCACCCGAACTAGAAAAGGCGGTGGAGGAAGATTCTACACCACCAGAATTCGGCTATTGTGTCCCCTAATCCCCAGTCGTCCTTTAGAAGGGGGCGTGTATAAGGTATTTCTCCCGCCTTCTTAGCATACCTTGGTGGTTCGAGGTTCTCGGCGAGAGCATTACGCACTTCTCACGTCTCCCGTATGACAACTAATGTCTCTACAATCTGACATTTTATTTATGGACGACAGAGCTCTCTCACATCGACCCAAGCACTTTCATGTCCATCTTTGATATCCACACCCTTTAAAATGAAGACGTTGAGCCAATATAGTGGTCGGCAAAATCTTCTGATCTTAACCCGATGGAGAACTCATGCGGATTACCTCGGAAAAGCAGTTGCACGTTATATCCCTTCGCCTAGAGATTTCAAGATACTTTGAAGACCGTATTGCTGGAGGTGTGGAACGTAATTAATTTCTCCACCTTTGGTTAACAACGTTAGTGGTGGTATGAAAGCACACTGTGATATGTGTGTGCAAGTTAGGGGAGATCGCATTCTATATTAGAGTCATAGGCCATATTTTTTCCCTCAGTTGTTGCTTTTTTCTGAACTCTCCTTGTGACATACTGTTACCAATTTTATTGTTTCATTTTTAGGGATTTATATTTATTTTTACTAACAAGTTAAAGTTTAATTTTAAACTTTCCTATAAGCCTTCATTCCCCTAATTGTCAATGCCAGAATATTTAAATTTGGTAGCGCTCGTGAAGGAATGCAAATTCTACCTTGTGAAGAAAGAGTTTAAAAACCGAGGCTCAGTAGGAAAGGAAGAGAGAGTTAGGCTATGGCCGTCACCTCCGTTGAGTGAGCTTCTACTCCCAGATTTACTGCTGGTTTATGTGGCATAACTGTATTTCCTTTGCTGCCACTAGTTTCGAAGCGGGTTTAAGAAACAGGAATATTTGACCCCTGTAGCTTAATTTCTAATACTTGTCAACATCTTCAAATTTTTAGCTTAGTTCTGTGACTTCAGTTACCGCCCAAGGGAGGCGGGGTGTTTTATCGTCCTGTTGACGTATTATAAATTTTAAAGAGTTTAATAAAGGGTACTTTTAACACTTCTTCTGTGTAGTTCTTATAAAACTTTACTACACGTACACGTATTCCCGGAGTATAACCAGTACTTTTAATATTATTTCTTTTGTATTTTGGTATTACGGTGATTATTTATCTTTCCATAAAAGTGCTTAAAATTATATTTTACAGTTTCTGAGAAATCGGTGATTTCGTGCATGTAAAGACAATTCTGGAAACGATCGCATTCTGTGTTCAGTAGCTCAACATTCTTAGGGACAAATAACACACGAAGAAATGGATTTAACCAAGACTTTGATTGTAGATAGCAGTTATTATATAAAAAAATTAAATAATGTGACACTGCGGGTGTTATAATATTATTCTTATATTTTTTTCAATATCGGTTGAATTAATTATTTTTCGTTACTTAATGCGTTAAAAATGATTTGTAAACTTATGTCAATATTCCTTGAACCAAAAAGAGAGAGAGAGAACCACAAGTAAACAAAATTATCGTCTTTCTCCTGAAAAAAATAATTATTGAGTAATTTTCTTTGCTTCTCTATTCGAAATTGTCAAAATGGAAAGAAAATCGTTTATTTAAAAATATCTGTTTTTTGACAGAATGATAGAATATTACGTAGGAAATAACTTTTCATGTAACACTGAAGTGGATCAATTTTCTAAAACGCACTGGGAAATGCCGCTTGTTGTTTCTTCCAATGGCAGGAATTACTTCGCGAAAAAGTGCAGATATTCTCATTTTTCTTTTATTCCATTTTTAGAATTTTTCAAGTTCTGTTCTATTGACCAGTCCAAAAACTAATTCAAACTCTGCTTCGATAATTGTGTGAACTGAAAACAAAAATAAAAAGTAAATATTGCTACAAAATGTAACAATATATTTTTTCCTGGATTGTTCCTTTGGTATTAATCAGATTACGAAACAGAGTGTTATGCAAAGAGCGTGGATGCTGTAGAAAGTAATTATTAATTCCTTATTATTAATAAATGGAAATTATTGACCTTACTATGTATATAAAAATTTACACCTTTTTTGTTTTTTCAGCAAAACAAATGTTGTAGAGTCATTTGGTTATTTTGATCTTGGAGACATGAAAAACGACCAATACCCTCGCCGGGATTCGAACCTGAACCTCTCGAATACGCACCGAGTGTGCTACCGCTACAATAGGACGGCATGCAGAAAGGAGAGAATACTTTAAAGATGTTAAAATCACTGTAATATTCCTGTACCTCTCCTGGCAAAATTGAGTACCCTCATTACATATCGTATCCCAAGTATATATGCTTTGTATGACTATGCTATGGCTTCAATATTGGAATCTCATTTAAAATAATTAATTAATTACTCGAGTACACTAATTGATTTAGGGCCTAAAGCTGTACCCTTGCGCTCACGTGAGAAAAATGATCCACACACCTGCCAAGACACATTTAGCGTATCTTGAAATATCTGATCTTAATATCCTCCTTAATTTCAAACTACATCTCTTTCCTAAATGCAAAGAATCACATGCCACCTTCAGCCACTCATAGGCCGTGAAATACAAGAATATTATTTAACTGTGTTCAGGATTGCTGCTATATATTTTTTTTAAATCGACGGTACAAATGCACATACAACGATGCCTCATAACGAGCCCAATTCGTTCCAGAACAGAGTTCGCTGTACGAGGTGCTGTTTGTAATAAATTACTACTGGAATAATTTTAATTCGTTCTTGATCCTTGCCGAGCATCTCAGAATAGAACAAGGAAGACCGGGAAATGTTACAAACTCCATCAATGCTGAACATACTTATGAATTTACTTTTTTCTCTTTATATAGCGTGGTTCGTAAAGAATGCTTAACATTGTTATTGACCAGATCTGCCACTGTGTTCACCTCATAAATTATCATTTGGATTTTTTCTACGTTTCCGGCAGAACGTTGATGATAACAAGATGTACTGAAACATAATGTTCTCCTCCCGTTCGTCTGGACTAATTATCTCATATTCACCAGAAAAGACATTTTCACGCTCAAGGTCTCAGCTTTCTCATGCTACTGGTCAAAACGCTATAGAAACATCAGAACATTTTGAAGCAGGAAACCTGAAAAATGAGCAATGCCATCTCCGGAACTGAAGCCTGAAACTCTCGAATACGCTCCGAGTGTGCTACCGTTACACCATAAAGGCTTACAGAAAGAAGAGAGAAAATAGAGCGACTGGAGTTTAGGGGATCCAGTCGCCAAATCCTGGTGGTGAAGAATCATCATTCCCCCACCATTTAGTTCAGGCGCCACTGTACATCCATTAGGATTATTGAAGTAGAAAGATGTGAAAAATGAACAATGCGTGAAAAATGAATAATGCCCTCGCCTGGACTCGAACATGAACCACTCGAATAAGCGCCGAGTGTGCTGCCGTTACACCACGAAAGTATGTAGGAAGGAGAGAGGAAATGTTTACAGCTCTTACCAACGCTGATAATTAACACTGCCACATGTATACTATCTTTTCATTTATAAAAAGACGCATTTTTTTATTCAAATGTCGACTGAACGGAAGAAAGAAACTTATTTCAGCGTTTATGATACATACCGATATCTGCATGATATTTATAATGCGGGACCAAGATTTATAATGCACACAAAACGTTACAAAACGCTCCTTTGGACGTAATTTAAAATCTGAAACCTTTCAGATTTTTTTTATTTCATATTTTGTAAAAGAAAGTTTTTATTAAGAAACTCTACGATTTGAAAGCGAGCTGTGGCAACATTTTTCGAAATAAAAGCAGATTTTTATCTCCAGCGCGCGACACTGTTGCTACTCGAAAAAATGAATGCTAAGATCAGCGATTCAGAGTTTTTGATTAATATCCAGCTGATTGAAGTTGTACGAAAATGAGAATGGTCGAAATGTATTCCCATGAATTTTTTTAATTCGGGGGCACCCCTCGAAACATAACTTCCCTTCGTTCCGGAAGCGATAATGTTACTAACAAACAAGCAAACGGACAGATTGCATTCGTCACATGGTTAAATTTTTCCTTCAAGCGAAACTCGACAGAAATCTACAGATTAGCTTAACAAAGAGGACTTGAAAGGGCTTTCGATTCATACCTTAGTAAACAATGCACGAAGAAGAAGAGAAGTGACTGACACACAGTTAAATGATGTCAGCCATCTTTTCACCAGTAGCTAACATCGGATAATGAAGACCAGCCATTCTGATGTGGCATTGATCGAACTCACTTAATTGTATTTTGAAGACTGATCAGAAAGCGATCTATAAATATGTCCTCCTCTTCGGAAGACACTAATATATGCGCGGCAGGCATACTTTTAATCACACGTGTTCCGTGGCACTATCGAACTGTTGATGATGCGATGGAAACAGGCCATTTAGAGCGAGGTAATGACAAAGCGCCCCGGATGGCATTCATCCTGAGATTACAAAAGAGAAGCGTTATCGCTGCATGCCATCGACAGGATATAGAATGTGCGATTATCATTTGAGAAGGAAAGCTCATCGATCGTTCGATTATCCTCCCGTATGGAGGATGGTACTGACGTCATGCGTGTTATTGAACAGGCTGCAATTTAAGGGATTCGCAATTAAATTTTTCTTAACATCTCAGAGAATAGCTTAGTTTATGAACTGAATGTAGCTATTTACTCTCTATATGTGAGTTTCATAAATATTACATGTCCTAATGAGCACGAAACAAAAATCAACAGAAATTGAGAGTTTTATGTTTTGGATATGTAGAAATCGAAAGGAAATAATCTGGAGATACTTGGTCTCTAGATATCAAATTTATACTTTGAATTTGAATTTGGAATTTATACTTTAAATCTGAGTGCCGAGTCTCTATAGTTGAACAAAATGATGAAACTTGGATAAGAAATGTTTTTTAGCCCAAAGATCGTCAAGCACAGAATTTCGTTTTGGCATTTTATGTTGAAAACTTTAAATGTTGGTTCACTTTTCAAACTGTTGCCATCAAATATTACAGCCATGTGTTATATTTAAAGGAATTAAGTAATGAGGAATCTGCATAAATGTACGTATGGTTCTCTCATTGTGATAAAACAACGGTACCTACAGCCATTCAATTTTGAATAACGTACGTCTCCACCCGAATATGGGCATCTCAAAGCCCAAATATGGAATTTATTCTATTATCGATTTCATACTTCGTACGAATTTTTGATTAATAAACTCAACTATTTCAAAGCGAGCAAAAGCAACACTGTCAGAAAAAAAAAAAAAAAAAAAAAAAGAAACATCAAATCTCCAGCCCGCAAGATTGTGTATCGAAAATTCTAAAGATAGGCTCATTTTAAAATTATTTTGCGATATAGCTATTGAATTTTATGATTTAAGTACAAAGAACATTTAATAAATAAAGGTAACACACGAAAGGTTAAAAAAGTCCCTTTGTGAGTAATGTAAAATCTGAAGGCTTTCAGATTTTTTTTTTTTTTTTTCATTGCTGTGGTCGCTTTTCAGCATTTGATTTCATAGTTATACCAGCGGGCAAGCCTGCCAGATGAGCAGCCTACAGCCAAAGCAAAATTTGAAAATTCTATGTACGTCTGAAAAGCAAATGTACAAAAACATTTCAGTGTGAAGGAAATTATTTCATCCTTTCCAAGCAACAGCCGATTCGTAAATAATTTTATGTTGCTAAACCGAGAACAAAATTCGATTCGAACAATATATATTTTTATTGCTGAAGCAGGAAACAAAAACTTTTCCCTCTTTAAGTTAATACGTATGAAGTCATGATTTAAATTTAACCTAATATAACAGCTTTCTCTCAATATAAATAAAAGAATTAACGTCGTAATAATATATCGTGTTAATTACACTAACCTGAAAACAAAAATCTTCCCAACAGCGGCCATTTATTTAAAATGCTGACATTAACGAACAATTTTTGACGCACAGTGACGTCACATAGAATCCTGTTGTAGCAATCATTAGCTATTTTTTGAAAGCAAATGATATGAAAAATGAGCAATGCCCTCACCGGGACTCGAACCACGGACCTCTTGAATACGCGTCAAGTGTGCTGACCATTACATCACGAAGGCATGCCAAGCAGGTGGAGTCGCCGAATCCTGGGTTTTGGAGAATCATTATCCACCACCAGGACCAGCTGTTTTAGTTCGGGTGCCACTGTAGAGTCGTTAGGTACTTCGAAGCTGGAGAGATGAAAAACGAGCAACGCCTTCGCCAGCAGTTCCATTTTAATTCCCTATTTTGTTAACAAACTCTACGATTTGAAAACGAGCAGTGGCAACACTTTTCGAAATAAAGCATTTTTATCTCCAACGTGCTAGACTTGCTACTTGGAAAAAAGTTTACTTACTTTTATATTCCGTAACAAACAAAAGGTCCCTTTAAGAAAAGGCCCCCTAATAGAAAATCTGAAAGCTTTCAGATGTTTTTAAAATTTTATTTTAGGTTAGTTTATATGCTAAACCTTTCGTAAAAAAGGTTTTCATTAATTCTCAAAACATGAATATGAGGATAGCATTTTAAAATATGATTTTATGCATAATTAGTGAATCATATCTTTACATAACGTATTTTAATGTTGACTTTATTTTCACGAGAAAGTAGTGTATTTTAATTCTATGTCATAATGTATTAATAGGGAAAAAGTTAAAGTATGCTATACATAAACCCATCACACGTGTTGGATATTTTCACTTTCCAAACCACTGAAATCGCTTTACTTTAAAATGAAAAAGATTAAGAATTTTTGATCGTGTACTACTACCATTTTATTAAAGATCTAATTTAAAAAAAAAAAAAGGATCTGTTGAAATTCGCACAACATTAAAATAAAATTTCTAAAGCAAATCAAAAGGTAAAAAGTACAAAATATTGCTAAATTTTTACTTGGGTTTACACAAAACAGATAACTCACCATCGTTTGCAAGGTAACATACAAAACGTTAAAAAAACGCCCCTTTGGACATAATTTAAAATCTGAAACCTTTCAGAATTTTTTTTTTTTTCTTTTTTTCTTTCTTTTTTTTTTTTTTCATTTTCAACACTTGAATTTTACACTTTACTTGCAAATCATTCTTATTCTTGCTCTAGATGTGCGCCTCTTTCCATAAAGGAAAACAAGCTAAATTTACTAAATAATCAGATATTTAAGCCGTAATGTGAGAACAGAAATCAAATTAGTCAGCATTAGGCAGACATTAACTGTCTAATTCTATGCAAATTCTTTCTAGATCTCCGAAAGATTTATTGGGAGTTTATCGCATGCTTTTATCCGCCAATGGAATGCATAACATATAACTAAAAAAAATAGGTGTGATCAGGACATAATAACTGTGATATAATAACTGTGATCAAAATATGTTAGTAGTAGTATTTAATTGTGAATAAAAGTTATGTTCCATTGTAGCAAACTGTTAAATTTATACATTACTAAATACAGTCTGATTTATAAACAGACCGTGCATTTCAGAATGAATAGCATTCTTGCTAACAGAATTAACACTTTAATTAAGCAGCAAATTAAAATATGTATTTGTTTGTAAACACAAAATCATCATTGAACATTGAACGATGTAAATGTCTTTTTTGTCTTGAATGTAAATGTCTTGAAGGGATGTTTGCCATAAATAATAATGAAGTTTTTAAACATTCATTATAATGTTAAAAAATTATTGTTTTAGTTTTACGAAAGAAAAAAGTAAAATAAAAAAAAATTGCAATTTGAAAAACTTAAATTATAGTCTACAATTATCGTTTTAAAAAATTTTAAAGAAATAAAAGGAGAATAATTTTTGAAATAAACAGTAATGAAGTTTTAGTAATTCATTACAATGTTAATTTTTTTTTATTTCAGAAAAGACTACTATTTCAGTTCTTCGTGGAAAAATAACGTAAAATTTTGAAAAAAAAAAAAAAAAAAAAAAAAAAAAAAAAAAAAAAGATTTGGAAACTCTTTAAATTATAGTCAAATAGAAATATCGTATTAAAAATTTTTAAAAAATTAAAAACTATTTATAACGTTAAAAAGTTTTATTTATTTGAGGAAAGTCCATTATTTTATTTTTTCTAAATAAACTATAAAAGTTGCAATTTGGAAACCATAAATTCTAGTCTAATGTTACTTAATAGAGAATTTTCGTTTAAAAAATTTTAAAGGGAAATGAAAAATTAATAAAAAACTGCTATGCTATTCCTTTAAAAATGGCGAATCTGATGCTATTATTTAATTATAAATTAATGCAACAAATTGACTATTGAGAAAGCTTAATGATAATAATAATAATAAAAATAATAATAATTAAGACTTGAGTTTCAAGACTTACCTTTGTATTTATTTTACTTATTTCTTTCACACGAAGCTTTCTAATATGTTTCTTATAAGTGATTATAGTTTCTACTGCTCCAGGAATCGAAATCTGTGAAATTAGAAAAATATTGTTACGAATTTTGTACATATATGAATAATTTTAGTGAAATTGTTGTATTTTCCTAGAAAATGCAAGAATACAGGGGCAAGTCCATTTAACATTGTGTAACTGGCTATCTGGCTAAATTGGCGGGATGTCGCCAAGTTCTCAATAATTTCGGTTAATTTTTGCCGCCAAATTTGGCGAGAAATATCCAAAAGTCGTGAAACGTGGCGACCATTTGGCGACATTTCGATCCGGTATCTGTATAACTGTACTGGGTATAGTAATTAAATAACTTTAATTGATGCTATATGTAGCTCTAAACGGATCCGGCAATCATATGCCTTCTAGTAATTTCGAGAAGGGGAAGATACTAGAAATCTCTCGGCAGCCAGGAGAAAACTATATAAGATCTGGAAGGGCAACATTTTCGAAGTAATAATTGTTAATTCAGAGTAAGTTTGGAGTATTCAGATACCAAGGAGAGATTCGCCATTTAGATGCGCTTCGCATGGCGTGGTGTTTAACGCTCTTGGTAGTTTGAAGTGCAAATATTGATTATGCTCTGTGATACCGAGAAGAGAGGTACGAGTATTTTTGTGGAATGTTCCAGAACTGTAAAGTGTTCCTTTCGAAAACAATCGATTCAATCGAGTACGAATCCGTACGCACGAAACAATATAATAGCTGAAATACGTTTGTTGCGAAGTGCTTAAATAATACGGAACATACATAAACTAAGTAACAAACATAAACTAGTAACTTAATATCCTAAAGCAGTAACTTAAATACATTCCTGTAATCATACATCTCACTTAAAAGTTATTTATTGTATTAGCGTTATTTTAGAATGCGATTTTATAGCACCTTAGATTCACCGAAATACCACTAATTGCACTCATATGGGCCCATACTGTAAATGTGCAAAACTTTACTCCTATATTGGCATTAATGATTTTTCATGTAACACTTAGCAATATCACAGTTTTAAAAATTCTGCTCCATATTTCTCGATATTTTGTTAGATAATCTTTTCCAAAAACTTCTATATGATTTCTATTACAAATGAGAAAGTGTGGGTATCTATCTATCCAGACCTAAGTTTCGTAAATCAAATTACAATTTCCATTAGCTTTCGCTTCCGCATAACATTCTATTCTATAAACCATTTTCTGTATCCCAGTGGAGCTTATTTACCTGCAAGTAATCGCTAGCAAGCGCATAAAAAGAAGGAGATACTTTTCCTTACGATCCTAAATATTCTGAACCGAGTTGGTAATAAGACCTGTGATAGAAGATAAATACACGTAGGAAGCACAGGAAGATGATCACTATTGGTTTTCTGATGAGGCAGTTAGGAATCGAAAGAAGAGAGACAGAAAAATTAGTAATGAAACGAAAGTAAACATTTCTAATACGAAACGATACAGATTATCCACATTTGCAGCCGAAGAATCGTAATAAAACAGGTAAGGAAGAAAAGTATATTCTTCATCTAATGCGAATTTTAGCTGCAATATATATACCATGTCTGTTTTATATAAATGCAAGAAAAGCTAGAAAAAGAAAGAGTCATGCAAAGAGTTTAAAATCTAAACATTTAATGTAAAATGCTATCTATAACTTTTTGTTTAAAAGGAATTTTATATAATAAGAGCTTTTAATTGTTTTAAGAAAAGCTACCATTTTATTGCAGGAAATATAATTTTACAATTCAAAGTCCAGAATTTTATTATTAACTTTAATAGACATCGGTATTAATTTATGAAAATTATGCTAGAATGACAGAATAGATGTATTGATAAAATAGAATATTGATAAATTATAGACAGTGTAGAGTTCCCCCCTTTGGAAGTGCTAATTTACAGTTGAACATGAAGACTCTTAAGAAATTCCAAGCGAATAATCGCTTATGTTCGTGTAACAAAAAACAACAAGATGGAAGGCTAAATAACCCTTTATTATTCAAATAAAATTTAACGGATCTCCGTCTTGGAGTGTACAATAAAAGCCGACACTTGGGCTTGAACTAAAGAGGCTAAGAAGTAAACTAAAATTAATTTAAATTAAAGAGATATAGCCGAAGCTATCAAATTTTTAATGCAGTTGGCCCTTTAAACACGAGATGACTGCAAAGCTATCAAGGGCCTGGGTACGGCCGAGCTTAATAACAGCTTTGAGAGAGAGTGGCCAAAAGGCAGACACGCGCAAATCAGAAACTCTGATTCTCTCTAACTCAGCAAGTAGAACTTCGCGGTTCTCTTCCTCATTATGTATTCAGAGTTCTAAAACTACGTTCTGACCGGAAGTATTAAGTTAAGAATTTGACAGGAAAGGAACTTAAAATTTAACTGTTAATAAAATTAACATAATCCTCACAACAGAAATGTGACAGAATAGAATATTGATAAATTGCAATAAAATATTTGATGAGGTACTTATTGCAAAGCTTGTAATTAGTATTGTTTATAACAGGAGGTTTCCGCCAAAAATTGTTTTGAACAAAGTTAGAAAAAAACATGAAAGGAGTACTTTAGTGCTGATAGAGCAATCACCATTCAAATCTACGATTTTCTGCTAATGATTTGGTAGTTTTGAGACTGGGTAGCTTCCGGTTCAGAAACTTGGTGGCCGCGAGTCCAAAAACAGATCAGCCTCATTCCGGACATCTTGTGCAGTATGCAGGATAGAATAAGCAAGATATAGCCGCAAGAGTGAAAAATGTAGAAGTCCGAAGACGTGATCTCGAGGCAATATGGTGGGTGTGGCAGAATTTCCCCCTTGAGTTGATATTCTAGCAGATTAGTGCAACCTGAACACGTCTGCCCTTATGTACTCGAGTCAGATTACGCCGCACCCAGTGATTGAACTTATACATCAAGTTTATGCGATGCACAGCACGACTAATAGATATGGCACTAACGTCTAACTCCTCAGCAAGCTCTGGAGTTGTTGCGTACTGCCGGCCAGAGTGCTCTGGTTCTTGAATGCCATAGTCCTTGTTTTTCATCTTTTGGTACCAAATCTTGACAGTGTCATATGATGCAACATTAACATCGAAAGCTGTACACATGATTTGGTGACATTCTATAGCAGAATTTTTGCAACAGAACTGGAAGTAAATGATGGTTCTAACTGATAGCGGAATACTTCCATTTCAGACACCGTGCATTTAATGACAACCATATTTTTCTTGCAAATTTCCCAATACGGTGTTTGTTCTAAAGCAAATCTCTTTCTTTCAAATGATAAAACTCGTTTGATAAGTTATGATTAAACATGGAACGCGAACTGTTTGCGCAAACGATATTTGCGATGGGGAAAAACTTTCGTTAAAACACGATATCTTTACCTTTACAAACAGAATTTATATTTGATTTTCGTTTGAAAATCACATTTTACGTGAAATGTTTACTCTTTTCTCTAGTCTACCTGCAGTAATTTTAAAATGCAGAAAAATGCGTTGCAAATGCTCGATAAAAATTACTTTCGCATATTTTAGTAAAGAGTTATCGAAACGTTTTCGAATTTGTAAATGATTTTTCTTCTTGCTGAAATTTGAAAGCAAAAGACATTTATGATTCACTTATAATTTTTACAAGAGGTAAAATTCTAAATTTTTACGGAAATTGAAAATCCAATATTTGTGAAATTTCCTCTGCGAAGAAAAAGCATCCGTTTCTCGTTATGAATTTCAATTTTCTTCTCGAAAGACGAATAAAGTGTTTCCTTTTTATTCACAGATTAAAGTTTTCTGTTACACTTCAATTATACAATAAAATTATGCACCTAATTTGTAGACACATTAGGATTTTTTTGGAAGCAGGCAAGATGAAAAATTAGCAATCGCCTTCGCCGGGAATCGAACCACGGACCTCTGGAATACCGGCCCAGCGTTGAGAACCACTAAACCACAAAGGCACGCTAGGAAAGTGGGAGAAATATTTCATAAATTACGAAATTAAATTTAGCTCCAAATTTTATCATTTAAACTCGTTGTAAAATGAAAACTGCCTTTTAATTTAACTGTTTGGCTTATGTAGACAAAACCTCTAATTAAAACTGAAACTTTTAAAAGGGCTTTTGAAAGATTTTTCTTCTATTGCGAACTAAACAGAGAACAGAAGAAGGATGTATATAACCCTTTTATTCAAGCATAAAATTAACAAATGACCCAGCTTAGGTTACAGGAAGCCAGCACTTCTGGCTTAAGAGAATACGTAACGAATAATAATTTCAAGGTATTGTAGATTAGCCTAACAGCTCACAGAATACTCTAATGCTCAGGAACTGCACTGTTTTGTATTAAATCGGCGAGACAAACCTAATGGCGAAAGGACATCAACGCCCCTAACGCAAGTTGCTAATAACCACGGCACAATGTGGCCTGGAATAGGCAGACACGCTCTAAAAATAACATTCGGAAATCTTTGCTTAAGTAGCACTTCATTCTACCGTAATATGAATAAACTCTCGCAATCTCGTTTACAATCTGGCATGAAAAGCGTGTGTGAAAAGAGAGTAATAGGAAAGTCAAACTTAAAATGAACTATTAGTTAAAAATGAAGAGATAAACCTCGCAATAAATGACGTTTATTTCAAAGAACAAAATACTCTTTTAAAAAATATTTAAGAGTATATTCTTTCCAACGCAACCAATTTTTGAGGCTACATATTTAAAATGCATTTAAAAGTAGTCCTGGAACGTTTTTACAAGATCATTTAGAGCAGTGGCGCATGTAGAATACATGAATCTCTGTCTTTTCAGATAATAGTTAAGTGATAGGTTAGTTAAATATGGCTACTAAAGTTCTTTCAGCTTTACCAGTTCACCTATAACCTAGCTGTGCCAAGACCGTGATTTTGAATTCTCGGAATGTTTGCTGTTGTTGGATAGGGAATAACGTTTTCAGCTTTTCATGTGGAAGTCAATAATTTCGGAAAATTTTGTAATCTGTATTTCTTAGTCAAATTGAATTAAATGAACAGGTTCCGTTTCCCGTTTGATTTTAAGGACAGTACCTACCGATCACAGTTATAACAAAGGAATGCTTAATGAAAGTGTGCCAAATACAGTGTTGCAACTTATGATCTTTTTTCTTATTCTTATTATTTACATTTTAACAACATCGATAAGTGAAATTTTGCTTACCTTTCTTAATAAATATCCACAGGAACGCTTGGAATTACTTTTCATTTTTATCACACAGAAGCTTTATTTACAGCTATGTACAAGAATTGTATGCTTACATTAGAACATTCATCATGTTTTTCTGGTTGCCACTACATCTATCTCAAAAATCCGCAATGCGGTAAGAAAAATATAACAAGCTAAAAGTAAAAAACGCTGCGCCCTCTCGTGGCCAGCTACATAAACTGTAACATGCAGTGTTCATTCTACAGGATAAGGGCCCAAGAATAGTTGGCCGCTTATTCCTGTATAAAGTTTATTGCAGCGTAGGTTACAATTACAGCTAAGTGATGAGATAATGGTGTTAATAATTCTTGACGAATGCTTAAGTTGCAGCTGTACAGCTAGCTATCGGAAACAACAGAAAGTAACAGAAATGGATGCGTTAGAAATTCTTCCAGCTGAGATCAGAATATGCAAAGACTCTTATTCCATCGTGACTAAGAACCAGAAAAACTTTCTGTCTGATGAAGTTCCTTCATACGCAGAAAAAATCAAAAATGCCACCTCATGCTCTTCATTGTAATACGATTGATCTTAATATGGCAATAAAAAAATTTGAAGCACCTAATTTACAGATGTTACTGAAGTTTTGCAAGTTTTATTGAAGCAGATATTTTTTTCCAGGACACATAACAACTCTACAGTTCCCCTCGCCCCCCCCAGTATATTAAACAGGCACAGTTCCATCGGTTTGAAACTTCGACCAGAAAGATACGGTATTATATTATCTTGTCATTTGATATCACTATAAAAAGCCGTTAAGTCGAAACTTTTATATATATATATTACGAAATCTCATATATAAATTTCCATTCTTCATTTGAGTTCACTCACACTTTTCTTATGTATACATGTATAAGAACATAAGCATTATATATATATATTATAATATATGACATTGTGGAGACATTAGATATTTTTTGGAAGCAGGCGAGATAAAAAATTGGCAACCGTCTTCACCGCGAATCGAACCACGGACCTCTAGAATACCGGCCCAGTATGCAGAACCACTACACCACGAATGCACGCTAGGAAAGTGGGAGAAATACCTTATAAGATAAATATAATTATAATCATAAATCAATATATTATATGACATAAATATAATTATCATTTATGCCATGTATATTTATATATATTTATATATATATATATATATATATGTAAGAAAAATAAAGAATATGTAAAATATTAAATTTGCAGCGTAAATTAATTTCTCTTCTCTATTCTAAAAATAGTAATTATTTCAGCAGTATTAACTATCCAATCGAAATGCATTGAGAACCAAAACTAAGTCTGAATTAAGATTTCACCTTAAACATAACGCAATTGCTTTCTACGCTTTAGTTTAGCTGGAGTCCAGTCTGTCTGCTCCTTGTTTTTTACTGCAAAATGTAATAAAAAATGTAAGCTTTTTAGAATAGGGACAATTAATGTGCCAAATTGTTTGTGGCCGCAACATGTTTGCTGAAATCAAAAGCGAAGATTTAATCTGCTTTCGCCTCCAATTTCTTATTTATTACGAATCAACACTTCTACGCCATTAAAATTCCTGCTGGTCATTACTTCTAGTTTGTTTTTATTTCACGCATATATATAATATATATACATATATCAAACAGCGATATTTAAATGACCTGGTATGCTTGAAGATAGAGTTTTTTAACCTGTGGTCTGAGGACCATAAATGATCTTTGAAGCCTACCCTTGTAGTCCTTCTAGTTTTCCAAACAAGACGGATGAAAGATTCATATTAACTGCGTTTACCACATTATAACAGAAGATCTCAACTTCAACTTTTGTTAATTACATATAACAATCACCCATTACGTTTTCTTCCCAGACAGTCATTTTGTGAAATTTGTTACCGGTTACCTTGTAGAAACATTAGGATTTTTTGGAAGCAGGGGACTTGAAAAATGAGCGATGCCCTCACCGGGAACCGAACCACGAACCTCTCGAATACACGCCGAGCGTGCAGACCACTACACCACGAAGTCTTGCTAAGAAGGCGGGAGAAATACCTTATAACCTTGCAAGGTATATCCTAATTTTATAACAATTATTTTAAGTTTTATGCATCTTTCCTATCTCTTCTAACTTCAGCTTACAATATCTTACCAATATCTTACCAGAATGAGTTTTTAGAAACGCCTTAAATGCAGATGAGAAGTAGAATAGCATTTGAGTCCAAGTTCCACTGACTTAGAGAGGGAATTAGAATTCCTGAATAGTACGAGTTTGCCTTTTTTCTACGTCTTTCTAATTGTTACTACGCTCGGCCGTATTACCTGCCTTTTGATATCTTCGCTGGCTAATTTAATATTACGAGCCAACTAGTTTAGAATTTGTGTTAGCTTCAACTAAATCTCTTTATTTAGTGATTAGCTAGCTCTTATTTCTTATATTTTGAGTTTAAACCCAAGTGGAGGCTTTGTTGTACGCCCTGAGAAAGAAGCCATCTTTAATTCTTCATTTAACACTTCTTGAGTTAACGTTTCTGCTCTTGGACTTAAGCGATTATTCGCTATCCAGTTCAGTAGGTTCTTCGACACTTAGTTAATAGAGAAAAGAGAGGAACGTTACAACCTTACCCTACCTATTTGAGTCTTTGCAACGAAAGAGGGATTTAGAGCACTATGACTGAAGTGCTGCTGACCAGCATGCAGTCAGTCATAGAAAAGCTATGCAAAATCGGAAGGCTCATCCATCTCGTACCGATAATTATTTAATTTTCAGTAAATAAGTTAAAGACTAATCCAAATCCAATACCTTGAACTATAAAAAGAATTATAAATTTTCCTCTATTATTTAGAAAACTAAATGAATAAAAAATTAAATGGATTTAATGAATTTTATTTTTTAAATATAAGTGTCGTCCAACTGAGATAGTTGCTTGTGATTCTGACTGCCATAACGAAGGGCCTAGATTTGAATCCCGGAGACGGCATGAACGTTTGTAAATGCATAGTATCTGTGCGGCAGGTGGCACTTAAAATAAACGGCGAGGCGAAAATCTTCTCGAGAGGTTGGTGGTGGGGGTTGAGAGAGAGGTGATGGAGACTCTCGACCAGGCCCCCTGCGGACTTTCCTACAAAATTGGGGGGCGGACCTAGTAAGCAAAGTGGTATTGTCACCTGTATGGTGTCCAAGGCTTTTGCCAACGACATTTCCAATTCTACCTCCTTGCCAAGATGAATTTCGTCGGCTGGTTCTGATATTAGATAAGCGATATTAGTCATAACAACAGCAACAACTACGACTAATAACTTACGGTAAAAAAAAGTTACTTTAGAAGGCCATAAGACTGCGGTCTTCAAAACATTCTACTTTATAAAATTCTTACCCCACTTAAAAAGCATTTTAGAAACATTGTCTGAGGTTACTGTTCCTTATTCATGTAACAACAATAGGCTGGTAGTGAATTTTCTGGCATTTGATAATCCTTATAACTTAAAAATTTCGAAACAGTGTTATAAATATTTAACAGAGTTTTGTTTTTAAATTAAAACTACGAAAATGCTAAAATTACTCCAGGATCTGATCCAATCAATACAAAATTTGCGGTAGATTTCTCTTTGTGCAAAAGGTAAACTTTTAAAACTTTTACATTTTTCTTTTACTGTGTTTTCGCATATTTTATTGTACCGCGCTTTTTCAAACGACGTTAAGTTATGAAACGTTTAGTGAAAAGTGATAACATTTGTCATTTGTTGATCGTGGAAGACTTGGAAACACTGAATAGCAACTGTATGAATTCAGGGCAATAATATTTGCGTGAGTAAAATCAACTACATAAAAATAATTCAAATTATATATTTTTAAATATACATTTCGAAATAATACCTTGATTAAGTCCTTCACCTTTTTTCCAAAGTTTGCAGAAAATTAAACTGTACTATCAGAAAACTTTTAAGGGCACTGACGTTTGAAAGGGCGCAATGAGATAGGGAGGGCAGGAAATGAAAAGAATGGCGATGGAATGTATCCATAACGAAGTTACGGTGAAAATACTTAAAAGCTGCAAAATGCTTCTCAGCTTACTAAATTATTCATTAAATCTTTTCCATTTTTATCGAATCAATGAGCGGTATAATTTTCCACAGCTGTTACGAGTAAACGGCGAGCATAAATACGAAACGACGTGTTAAGAAACTTTATAATATCCGGCGTATTTTTGGTGTTATACTTAATTATCTCGATCATCTTATAACGAAAAAACTGAACGCGGCTCCTTAAGACTCGCGTTAAAATTTTTGCAACAGATCCAATAATTTTTACGCAGCAGTAGCAGAGGCGAAGGCTATCTAATCAGCAAAATATTAACTTTTTGAAAATGGAAACTGGTTACTTTAAAATTAACCCTCACACATGCACCGACGAGACACTCTCTCGCGTGCTGCGTGATTAAACGGCCTTTTGGGAGTAAGAAGAAAGTTTTACCTTTTCGGTAAGAGACGTGCCATAAATATCGACTAATTTAATGTCCATCCTTTTCCGGGGACATTTCTAGCCCTTCAATTAATTACCTTGATTACCACCTTCGCATTAAGGGAATTAGGTTTCTTTCCGTGCCGGGAAAGGGAGGTTTTCTCCTAATGGTCCTACTGGCTCTTTCTCTCTTGGCTGTTCATCTTGAGATACTCAGTTTCTTAATAGACGGATTCGTTGACTGTTTGTTGCTTACCTCATTAATCCCTATGATTGTCTTCATTAGTCCGCCAAATAGGCATTTAGATTTTCCCTATCCCGTAAAAGGAAAAAATGGAATCACGCCGGTAGAACTATGTTGAACAATAGATCGGAGCTCGAGAATTTATCCCTTAATGAGATTTAGAAGCAATACAGAACATGCGAGGGAATGACTTCGTCTGGTAATGTATGATTCCCTTCGTTTATTATGCGATTAAAGCATACATAATCCTCTTAAACAAATTTACTTCTTGTATTTTTCTCTGCCTTATGGGAATGCATTTTCTTTCTCCTCAACGCATTTCCTTCCAATAAATTCCTTTACTAATTTAATGGAATGTTAATAGGGTATTAATGAAATAAATTCGTAATACTCGTATAAAAGTTAGGATGAAAAGGGATAATATCAAATTATGGAAGACCACATCGTGGAAACTATACTGGCAGTTTGTTTTAATACACATTTAATAACGATTAACCTTCCATTATGCTTGCAACGAATGCAAATCTAGGAAGGTTATTATAATAGCAAGCATTTATCTTACATTAGAAAAGGCGAAGAAATGAAAATGTCTGCGGTATGCACGCACACAGCTAATCAATGTTTACGTTTACAGAGCGATGAGTGTTGCCATATATTTTCTTAAATACTCACTATACTATTTATATTTGCGATGTAAATACGGAAAGGTAACCAGAGCTGTTTGGAGTTGTGAAAAGGGTTCCAAATTTTTGGTTCATTTTCCTGCTCTTCTGCCAAATTTATACACAAAGTATGCACGAACTGTTAACGCACAAAAATATTAACTCTACTTGAAAATACTTTAAAGTATCAAAATGTTGAATTTAATTATTCTTCGTTTTGAAGTTGAGAAAGGCAACGATCTGTAAAGCAATATAAAATGGAATCCCAAATTTTAAGACTTTATTTTTGGAAAACATGTAAGATGTTATTTTTGTATGTTTAAAATTCTGAAGTTTAATATTTCGATCTTCCATTTAGAATGTTATAAACTTTAAGCGTATGACATAATTTTATGATTTACACTCTGCGAGCTATTTTGGTGTTACGTTTAAGATATTATTAAATGAATAAGAATTAAGGCGTGAACTGTCAGTTTCAGTTATTGTTTACTTTATTTATTGAGTATTGTTACTTTGGTTATTATTTCCAGCAGTGACATCAGCATCTCGGTTAACATGATTCAAAAAAAAAAAAAAAATACATTGTAGCGAAGAGAAAAGAAGCAAGAAGAGAAAAAAATAGCGTGGGCTTACTTTGAGAGAGATCATTGAACAGTTAAAAGTACTTAATTCTTCCCATGCGTTCCAGGAATTATTATATAAGGTATTTCTCCCGTCTTCTTAGCGAGCCTTCGTGGTGTTGAAGGGGGAGTTTAAAAGGGAGAGTATATAAAATATTTCTCCTGCCTTCTTAGCGCGTCTTCGTGGTGTAGTGATCAGCACACTCAGTGCGTAATTGAGAGGTCCGCGGTTCGATTCCTGGCGAAGGCGTTGCTACTTTTTCACTCTCTCTAGCTTTCAAAATACCTAATACCAAAATGCCTTTCTAATACTCTACAAACATCGATATTAACGTATCGAAAAGCTTGCTGGAGACGCATCATTGGCTGCGAAAAATAAGGCTTAAATATTGGACAGGACACACGTATAGTGGCTGGTCAATTTAATTTGAAGCATATACAAGGAAGCGTTAGCTACACTGCTCTCACACATCCCAAACGTATTGATGTGATTTGAGGTGAGAAAAAATCTTACATATCCTTTATTTTACTTACCTCACTATTTACATGATTTTACTTTAATTAGTAGTTAAAGTATGGAAAATGGTTTGAGCCTGACTTTTATTTTACTTATGCCAAAAGTCAGTAAATAAAATCCGCAAAGTGAGGCAAAATCTTAATAACTGCATTTGGCCTATTACGAAATCTGGTAACTAATATCGGGAATATGTTTTGCAGCAAACGTCTCGCTAATCCAATGCCGAGGCTACGTCAGGTACGAAAGATATCTTTCGGAACATCAGGGCATTTTAACCATTTAAAAGGAGAAGTTTTTGATTGAATTTCACGAGTTGGTTTATTTTGGTAATCTTATTAATCGTTGTTGCGCGTTGTTTGAGATATGCTGAAAAATAAAACAATAAAATAATTGATTTACGTTTGTTTAATCTTTATTCTCAAAATGTTCTTATTTTCATTCTTTAAAGGTAGATTTATTTCGTACTTTTTAATTCACCTATATTCATTATTCATTCATAACTTAATTTGTAGTTACATATTACCTTATTTTTTATATATACTAACAATAATATTCATTTTGCAGATTTATGGTTTAAAATAAGTTTCGTGATTAATAGCTATAGTATATAGTTTCAAAATTCGCTGAGTTTAATATATATGTATATATATATATGAGCCATTTTTCGTCAGACTGCTTTCTCCTCCTGCTGCTACAATACTTCGTTGCTGCTCATTCCATCTTTCCTTTGTTCGAATAGCTATGACGTAGAAAATCTACTTCTACTAATCTACTAATTTATTTAGTTTAAATCACTATTGGATATGTAATTTTGGAAAATTTCATCTAAAGTAAAAATGATCTGCGGTAAGAATTGAATAAAGATGTGGAATTCTTCTTTGTCGTCACTGGACGCCGCCTGACACTCAGCCAAAATAATGCCCGAACTCTGATGTAATTATACCGTCAAGCTTTGACATTCCGGTGCCTGACTTCCAAAATATTACATATTTATATAATATTTTGTATGTAATATATATATATATATATATCTATATATATGTATGTGATATTTTGTATTTAATATATATATATGTGTGTGTGTGTGTAATATAATATTTTGCATGTAATATATGTATATATATTTGCATATATATATATATATATTAATCTGACTTCTTTGTCAAGCTATCCTACTCAAAAGTGCGTCACTAAATTTTAAAATCGAATTTTTGTTTCCAAGGAATTAGACAAATTAATTTATTATTTCATTTGAAGCTTAGTTTCTGCATATTTGTTAATTGTATATAATATTGCCCTTTATTCAAGTTTCGTAATTATTTAATGACTTGAACTTAAAATATTAAACCTTTTGAATTAAATTATGAGATGGGGAGTAAGGCTTATCGGTAGAAACAACTTCAATATATTGCCGCGTCGTTAATCGATATCAACATCTAAAGGTTATTAAATTTTTATCAAGTAATATGGTCACATTAAGCTGATGCTCATTCTAGATTTTTCTATCGTTTGATAAAATTTGTCTAGTAATCAAAATAAATCAAAATACAAGGAAAGATAGTTTAACTAATATATCGTTTAAATAAAACTTTTCCTGTCAGATAACTGAGAATATTTTTCAAAATGAGGTGATAATTAATTAGACGGTCTCATCCTTTTAATTACCCACGAACGAGAAGCACCTGACAATTTTAATTTTCATCTAACTTAGATAGGTAACCGTGTAACCTTTTTGTAAGTCTAAATTATATTAAAATTTACCGTTCGCATATCTGAAGCAAATTTTCCTTAAATACTCTATAAAGTGCTAATAAGTTAATTTGCATGCCCTTATGTTTTGCTAACACAAATTTTTAATTCTTAACTTGGAAGATAAATACATAAGGTATTTTCTCCCTCCTTCCAGCATGCCTTCGTGGTGTAGAGGTAGCACACTCGGCGCACGTTCGAGAGGTCCAGGTTCGAGTAACGGCGAGGTTATTGATAATTTTTCACTTCTCCAGCAATCAAATATCCTAATGACTTTACAAATGCAAAACTAAAGCAATCTAATTTAAGCTTTCGAATTTTCTGTACTTTTATCCCAAACAGACGTCAGACTGTCGTCGATGAACGTCAGGCTTACTTGACATTTTGCTGACCATATATGCTAAGTTTCGCCTGAAATATTTAAACATGTTAAAAGTTGTGCTTCCGGCTTTGTCTGAGTAATTATTGTAGCTCGATTGACATAAACAAGAGACAGAAATCAAAGTAGGGAATATAAGTAGTAGATAAAAAGGGCAATATAAGGTTTTTCTTTCGCCTTCTTGGCATGCCTTAGTGGTGTACTGATCAGCACGCTCAACGGGTATTCGAGAGGTCCGTGTTTGAGTGTCGGCTAGGGCATGCTCATTTTTCACATCTCCTGCTTTCAGAAAATACTAATGTCTCTTCAATATTGTTTTTTAAAATTTTTGCAATTTTGTTGCTGAACTGTACATGGCATAATTGCGAAGAAAGTTATTGTTAGTAGTGAAGCTAAAATGACAAAACGAAATCGGATAGCAGAAGCAAGTGCAACAGCTGACTGGTTGAAAACGAAACCTTAACAAACCCTTTTGGGCGATCGTTAAAATCCGATCCATTTCAAATTTTCCCTTTTTTTATTTCCTTGTACGAAGTATTGTAACCATAAAAAAATTCGGGCCTTATATTTCAATGAAAATATTCATTTTGACTGAGCGTGAATCCACTAAAAATTCCTTTTTGGCTTGGCATCTGTATGTACAGACAGGATAAAGGTTTTCCCCCCCCAAAAAAACAAATTGACAAATGGATTTAAAATGGATTCAGAAGAGATTTTTTGACGTCTGTACGTACGTATGTATGTATGTATCTCGCTCTGCTCAAAAAAAGAGTAGTCTCAGAACGTTGAAATTTTGTATATGGAACTGCTGTAAAATGTAATTGTACTACTTGCCGTACCAAAATTTTATATATAAATATATATATATATACACACACTTTGTTACCCGCCTCAATTACCTCAGTTGTTTTGTTCTTATATGTTGGTAAATTGTGAATTTTTTTGCTTTAAAAAGATTAAATTATGTTGTTCTTATGTTCCGGTTAAGATTTGTATGCCTTTAGTAATTTGCATGTAATAGTTGTAGAATTATCAACAATTTAAATGTTCTTTAAATACCACTGTGCTTAACGAAACCGCTATTTGTTTACATTCGAAAAATCTAAATAGAATATCGAATTAAGTCAGTTTCTGGACTTTTAGTGCCTTTTACCGAGTGGAACCAAAAGTAAACTTTCAGTTTGGCGCACCGAAAAATCTGTCTTCCTGCCCGCTGGCCAGATTGCTTGTTTTTGTGCAGTAACTGTACTTTTAGCTGTGGAAAAATAAGTTTTTAATTATATCTGGTGTCATAATTTTTCTGTATTTTACAATTTTTAATAATGTTTTGATTTTTATTTATTTGTGCCTCGCCGCGCAGTAGGAAATGAATTAATTCAATGAGAAATATATCTATAACGAAACTGGAGGAAATAGGTTTAAATGAAGTGCAGCATAAACGTGTCAAATTGAGTAGACCCTAAAAGGAAGTCATGTGATGTGCTCATCAGAATTTATTTTTACTTTTGTTATTCATTCGATTTTTGATTCTCTTACTATTGCGTTGCTATTTATTGGTCGTTGCTATATCAGTCAAGTACTAAAACATTTAAGTATTCTTTCTAGTTTCTTAGTGTTCCTGAATTCTCTTAAAAATGGTTTGAGCGATTATATCACAGAATAATTTTTAAATGTACATTTTACAAACATTGCTATTATTTGAAAGCTACTTCTTTTTCTCATATTCCATAACAACTTGGCTTCGAAATACGTTTGTCTAGAATTTTGTTTTCGTTAAAATTTTGAAAGATTTAAGGAAGGATGTAGTAACATTGCTAATACAGTTTATCACAAATCTTTTGTTAAAATGACTAGAATTCGACATTCTTGATGACCTATGCCCTAAATGAACACGTTTTCTACTAATATGCAGAAATTCGAGTCGATCGTTAGACTGGTGCTTGCGGTAACCACCATCTAGACAACCAGTAACAACCATCTAGACAAATTTTCATTATTTGTAAATTTACCTATTAATTTAACACAAGATTATTACAAATGACTAAATTGGTTTCAAAATATAAAGCACTGCAAATAAAAATGCTATGCGGCATGAAGGAGCTCTAAACATGCGGCGAATCGAAAGTCCTCTCGAGAGGTTGTTGGTAGGGGAAAAGAGGTGGGAGACCCTTGGACCCGTCTTTTCGTTGGGTAATTCATCAAAATTTGGGGCGGAACTCAGAGAAGTCATATTGTCACCCGGACGGTGTTTAAGGCTCTTGCCAACGACATGCGCAGTCTGCTACTCCTTACCACGAAGAAGTTCGCGGGCTAAATCTGATGTTACTGTCATTAGAGTGAGATAACTCAGAATGAAACAACAACAGACTTTAAATATTCGATTTAGGTTCTTCTTTTTACAGGAGACACGCCCCCAGTGGCAATCAAATTTCCCCTACTTTTTCAAATTTCTTCAATGACCATCAGCGTGGAAATGTTACAACTGGCTGTAATGCAGATCTTCTCTGAATTTAAGTTCTGTTTTTCTGAATTGAATTTCTGAATTTAAGGAAGTTCTCTGAATTTATTGGTAATGCAGACACATAAGTGGGGACTTAACAAACCCCACAAAGGAATTAATAACTGGGGTAAGGTAGGAAGATCGTTGTTGCCATCTGAACAATGTTAAGCTGTCATTTTCAATTCGACTACTCACATAACATGGAACCTCATCATACAGGTAGCAAGATACCTCAATGCGCCAATAAGGTGGAGCCCATGTTCATAGAAAGTGAAATCTTCCGAAACGTTGTTGAGCAAATATCCATAAATGCATCTTCAGTATTATGATATATGTGTCACAATTGTCTAGAAGAAAAGAAAGATATCATACACCTTTGCCCGTGAAATGGTTCAAAAGGCGTTTAATTTTGCTGAATTTTTTCTTCAACAAGACCACAAACATTTTCGATGCCCCATATCCAAACGTTATCATTCCTCACAAAGGGAGCAGTGCATCATTAATGAGAATTAGACGGGCGGAAAAATTGTTTTCTTGTAGCAGCTCGAGCAAGTAATTACAAAATCTGTATCGTTTGATATAATCATCTGGCCCTAAATGTGGCAAAATCTGCAAATAGTATTATTTCATTTTTCACAGCCATCTGTTAAATGACTGACTATGGAACATCAAGCTGAAGCGATTTGTTGAATTTCGTCCACTACGCGGAAAACACTCTTCTCCATTATTTCGCTATAAACGCTTGGACGGCCGTTTCCCTTGCCTTAATGTCGGCGACAGGAGTCCCGAAACTATTAATGTTATAACAGAATACTCTGGTGACGAGATGGATCTGTACAGTATCACTTTCGAAATTGACATTACTCGTTAACAATGGAGAACAACTCGGTGCGTATTCGAGAGATCTAGGTTCGACTCCCGGGGAGAGCATTGCTCATTTTTCAAGTCTCCTGCTTCCATATAACCTAATGTCTGTATAGTAGCGGTGGTGGATGATGATTGTTCACCACCAGGATCGGGTGCCCTAATCCCCAGTCGCCCTTTAAAAGAGGAAGTATATAGGGTATTTTCTCACTTCGGAAGCATGCCTTCGTGGTGTAACGGTTAGCAAACTCGGCGCGTATTCGAGAGGTCCCGAATTCCGGCGAGGACACTGCACATTTTTCACTTCTTCAACATCAAAAACACCTAATTCTATACTATAACATAAAATCCTGCGGTTTTGAAAAACCTATATTATTACATTAAGTAGCAAAAAATGCAGAAATTTTAATTAGGAGTTCTTTAATACAATGTGAGATCATGCAAAGCTAAAGCAAATAGAAATTAAGAGCTCTACAATCTGCCGAAAAAGAAATTCACAATAAAATAATTTCATTGCCAGTAACAATATGTTTTATTAAAATTAACAAAACTCCTCTACTTTGAAAAAATATCTATCACACTATCTAAATTAACTTTAGGAATTTAAGCAAATCCTCCCTTATTTGGCAACTTTAATCTAAATTGCTCACCTGCGATCATTAATTAACAACAATTGAGTATACTTCCTTCCGTTAGTATTAATATGAGTGGAGAAAAAAAGAAATCTTTCTTATGAAATCCATATCCTATAATCCTAACATATTTCTTTTCTTTTACATTAATTTTATTTCTTGGGAGAAGTAAGCAATATTTAGAAATGAAAGAGTAGTTTCACTGGCATAATTAATTGTTATCACCAATATACGTAGCACATTTCGAAAAAAAAAAAAAAAGACAGTTCTATATATCTCGTTTTACTGGGCCGATTGATAAAATTTAACATACGTTCTTCATGTCTCGAAAGCGCACTTAGGATATATATTAAATATATATATACTGTGTTATATACATTGTTGAAACTTAGGTATTTTGGCACAAAATCTTAATTTCTCCGAAATGACATACCGAATTTTTTCTACATTTCGATTCTACGACTCAGATTATTCTTGAATATTAAATTGCTTTATATAGTTTGAGAAACGTACCCAGAAAATAAAAAATTTGTCCTCGCGCCCTTTTTACAGGCGAAATTGTTAATTTATCGTAACTTATTTTCCTTTCTCTTTCATTTCGCATGAGCGAAATAAAAGGGCGCATCGTTCATTTTTGCAAATAATTTTAACAAAGTGCGTAAACCATATTTGGCGTTATTATTTCTTATAGCAAATATGCTCAATTTTCAAATTTTTTTCATCTTAGGAAATTTTGAATAAAAAACTCGACGTGTTTGCAGGTATGCCTAGAAACGCATTTACTTTAAGGTGATAGTGGAGATTTAATAGGTTATAGTTCACAAATGTTTTCGAAATATGTATTAAGAATTATTAAAAAATACAATTTAAAAAATAAATCAGACAATATCAGCGAACTTTTTTTTAATTGAGCCTAAATTTCGTAGCGTGAAAGAAGGAGTGAAGTAGGTTCAACGAAAAAGAGATATTAATATACAGACTGTAGAGACATTCGGATTTTTTTGGAAGCAGGCAAGATGAAATATTAGCAACGCCTTCGCCGGGAATCGAAACGCGGACCTCTGGAAATACCGGACAGCTGGGGTTTTTTAGGCGACTCAGTCGCCAAATCCTGGTTTTAGAGAATCCTCATCTAACATCCTTTTAGTTCGAGCGCCACTGTCGAGACATTACAACTTTTTTTTTTGAAGCAGGCAAGATGTAAAATTAGCAACGCTTTCGCCGGGAATCGAACCGTGGACCTTTGGAATACCGGCCCAGCGTGCAAAACCTTCTTGGCGAAGGCACGCCAAGAAGGTTGGAGAAATTCTTGAAGTCTGTAATTAACATTAATTAACATTGGGGAGCTAAAATTTTGAGGGCTAATCTTATAAAAACTCCACGTGCGATATTTTATAAACTTGGCACTTTGGCATAATTTTATTCACGCAATCGAAATGTGGAAAAAAGCCAATATGTCATTTCAGAAAAAGTCCAGTTTTGTATCAGAATACCTATGTTAGAACAACGCAGTACATAAATTCGAGCTTTCGAGACATAAAAAAGATAATTCGAATTTCGTCAATCGACCTAGTCAAACGGAATATATAGAATTGTTTCTTTTTTGTGGTTGTTGTTGTTGTATAGAGTGTAGAATGCGCAAAAAAAAAGGGGGCAGTTCTATTAGGCCGATTGGCGAAATTCAAATTGCGTTTTCCGTGTCTCGAAAGAGCGCGACTTAGGATATATATTAGATTTATATATGGTGTTGTCCTAATATAGGTATTTTGACACAAAATCGGACATTTTCTGAAATGACATGTCGATTCTTTTTCACATTTCGATTCTACTACTCAAATTATGCGTGAATATTAAATTTTGTAAAATTTTGTGCAAACTCACGGAAAAATTCAGAAATTTATCTTGGCGCATTTTTTCAGTTTGCGCGAAGAATTATTCACTTGGCGAACTTCTTAATTTATAGTAACCTATTTTTCTTTCCTTTTTTCTTCCTTGTACAAAGTAAAAAGGAAGTATTGTAATCTCGAAAAGTTTCAGGCAACATATTTCAACGAAAATATCCATTTTGACCGCTATCGAATGCGATTTAACGATGTTTTTCGTGACATCTGTACATAAGGACAGAATAAAAGACTCGTTTCCTCCAAAAAAATTATAAAACCGCTTTAAAATGAATTCTGGAGAGAATTTTTCGTGGCGTCTGTACGTACGTATCTCGCATAACTCAAAAACGAGTAGCCTCAGAACTTCGAAATTTTGTATATAAGACTGCTATAACACGTAGATGTGCACCTCGTATTTTGGTTGCAATTGGCCGCACCAATGTATATAAATATATTTATATATATATCCACTCTGTTACCCGGCTCAGTGATCTCAGTTTCTTTGCTCCTATATGTTTGTAAATCGTGCATTTTTTGCTTTAAAAATGATTCAAATATGTTATTTCTATCTTCCGGTTAAGGTTCTCGTGATTTTAGTAAATCTGCAAGCAATATATGTACAATTATCAACAATTTAAAAGCTGTTTAAGTGCGGTTAAGCCTAATGTTTAAATAACACGGCTGACATGTTTGTTTACATTTGAAACAGCAGAATAGTAGATTTGCTGCCAATCTAGAGAGACTAAGCTTCGCAACAACAAAGATAACGCATTCTTTTATTACTGCGAATTAAATCTTGCTTAATCCATTCTGGAATTTTTTCGAGGAAATAAGCGTTTGAGATTTACCTCGTAATTTTTAATATAGATATTTTGAGTTTTTATGTATTTTTGCCTTCTCGCGAAGTGAGAACTGAATTAATTGAATGAGAAATACCGAATCGTCTGTGGAAAAACTTTTTCTTTTTGTTTTGTTTGCTTAATTTCTTTTATACATCGTTTTAGATTTATTATAGTATTTGAATAGAACATGTGGCAACGATTAGATAATTCTTCAAATGATATAAATCGCAACCAGAGCTCCAGTCAACTAAAATGCTTTGATCACTACTAATAGATGGCGCCATACGAGCACCTCATTTGCTCAAAGTTTACTTATTCTACGGACGGCGGCACAGGAGCTTCCGTCGCTAATAATCTCTGAGTTCTAGCACAGCATGTGTACAAGTACTTCCATATTATTGGATACAACTTACTCGATTCTTCAAGTATTTAAAAGTCAAGTATCATATATTGGTAAAGGGCGTTAATAGTCAATTGCCTCTTATTAAGTGATAAGACATAGACATAGACACAGTTATAACATGAACGAAATATAACACTGTTAAGTGAATTTAGCACCAGAGTTTCGCTATGGTAAACAAACAGAGTGAATTTTAAAGAGTGCATTTATTCTATTGCATCTTGTGTGCTATCGACGAAGTATATTTAATTCAATCAAATAAGTTTAAATGAAATGGAAGAAAAAAATGCGTATAACTTAATATTCCGTACAGGGAAGTCATGTGGTGTACACATCAGATTTTTCTCATTGTAAATGAGCAGGAAAAGGTCATCGTTCATTATCTGAAATAATTTTAACGAAGTGCGTCAACAATATTTGGCGTTATTATTGCTTATAATAAATATGCCAAATTTCAAAACGCGCCAATGTGTAAAGTCACGTATATCCTAAGAAATTTTGAATAAAAAACTCTAATTTTTTGTAGGTGCGCTTAGAAATACATCTGCTTTAAGATGAGTGTAAGAATTGTATTCAAAATATTTTTTGCGAAAAATTTACAAAATTTTTTTAAAAATATAAATTTAAAAATAAATCATAAAAAGTGAGCGAATTTTATTTGGAATGGACCTAAATTTCGAATTATGGAAGAAGGAATCAAGTAAGTTTAATAAAAAAGAGATATTTGTTAATATTATATATTAAATATTGATTGAACATATCAAAGTCAATTAAGATTGAGGAGCTAAAGTTTTGAGGGCTAATTTTTTTAAATCTATACCTGCAAAACTATATTAAAAAACTTGCCAGTTTGACATAATCTGAGAATATATGGGAAAAAAATGGCAAGCCATTTCAGGAAAAGTCCAATTTTGTGTCAAAATACCCACATTAGAACAATGCTATATACAAATCTAATACATATTCTAAGTGGCACTTTCGAAACATGGAATACGCGAGCTGAATTTCGTCAATAGGCCCAGTACAACGGGAGATTCTCATTTTTTTTTATTTGCGTAGTGTACATATAAACATAGCTTTTAAATGTTGATTTCAAACACTGGCTTTAAATACAAACTGTTTAGCGAATTTTACCCTTCTTATGATAAAGGTATTTAATGTTTTCGCAGTGAGTTCAAATAACATATGTACAATCGTGTCTCGTCTCTTAATTGGAAGACTTAATGCCCTCTACCTTGTTATTATACTCAGCTATAACTATTAACTCTTTGGGCTTCAGTTGCCTGTCATCATGATGAACTCATAACATATTTATATCTACTTCGCCTGCTTGTGATAATTCTGGGTTGAATCATTAAACAGACTACATATACTAGGTTCAAATTACATATAAACTTATATTAAAGACACAATTTATATATCATGGCATTTTGTATAATATATGCAAAACTAGTAAGCAAAATTAGTTTGTTTGCGATTTTAAATACTATTTTTGCTTGGAAGCATAAGCATCCTTAAATTTTTAGATAAAAACATAGGTATTTATTTCTTCAGTTTATAAGGTATCATCTCCATTGTTTCCGTCTACCTTCGTGGTGTAATTGGAAGCATACTGCTTCAATAATGATTTTACAAGTGGCGCCCGAACTAAAAGAGTACTGAACGATAATTCGTCACCACCACGATCTGCGTTCGGGTCCGCTAATCCCCAGTCGCCCTTTAAAAGGGGGAGTTATATAGGGCATTTTCTCCCTCCTTTCCGCATGCCTTTGTGGTGGAACTGGAAGCACATTCGACACGTATACGGGAGGTCTGAATCCTGGCTAAGACATTTCACATTTTTCTCGTCTCTTGCTTCAAAATAACCTAATGATTCTGCAAGTTTTCAGAATGCAATTCAATGATACTTTTGCGTGATATCTGTACGTAAGAACAGAATAAAATACTCTTTTCCTTCAAAAAATTATAAAACTGATTTAAAATAAATTCTGAACAGAATTTTTCGTGGCGTCTGACGTATCTCGCATGACTCAAAAACGAGTAGCCTCAGAACGTTGAAATTTTGTATATAGGACTGCTATAACATGTAGATGTGCACCTCGTATTTTGGTTGCAATCGGCCGCACCAAAGGTATATAAATATATATATATATATCCACTCTGTTACTTGGCTCAGTGAACTCAGTTTCTTTATTCTTATATGTTTGTAATTTGTGCATTTTTTTGCTTTAAAAATGATTGAATTATGCTGTTCGTATTTTCCGGTTAAGGGTTTTATGCGTTTAATAAATCTGTGTCCAATACTCTTAAAATTATCAACAATTTAAAAGTTCTTTAAGAGCCGCTAAGCCTAATAATTTTTTCCATGGCGGCCATTGCTTGTTTAATGTTGAAACAGTAGAATAGTAGATTTGTTGCCAATCTACAGAAAGTATGTAAACTTCGCAATAACTAAGATAACGCCTTCCTTTATTATTGCGCTTTAAATCATGCTTAATCCATTCTGGAATTTATTCGAGGAAATAAGTGTTTAAAATTTATTTCATAATTTTCAATACATACAGACGTCTTGAGTTTTAATGCATATTTTTGCCTTCTCGCGAAGTGAGAACTGAATTAATTGAATGAGAAATACTGAATCGCCTGGAAAAACTGTTTCTCTCTCTCTTTTTTTTTTTTTTTTTTTTTTTTCGTTGTTGTTGATTTTTTGCTTATTTTCTTTTGTACATCGTTTTAGATTTATTATAGTATTTGAATAGAACACGTGGCAACGATTAGATAATTCTTAAGATGATATAAATTTTGTGCATTCTGAGTTAAAAAATGAATGAAATGTAACGCTGTTAAGTGAACCTAGCGCCAGAGTGTCGCTATGGAAAACAAATATAGTGAATTTTAAAGAGTGCATTTATTCTATTGCGGTTTATGCGCTATCGACGAAATAGATTTAATTAATTCCAATGAGTTTAAATGAAATGCAAGAAAAAATGGGTATAATTTAATATTCCGTACAAGGGAGTCATGTGGTGCACACATCGGAGTTTTTATATGGTATTCATGTACAACATGTCTTTGACCATAAAATTTTAAATATGATAAATGAATTCAATATACAATGCCACAGCGTGTGAATATAAATAATAATAGTGTTATGGATTTGGTATTTAAAAAGTTAATGTTAGAGTTATAAATTAAATTGTTTTATTCCCCGTGTAGCGCAGCGCGTGACGAATATTAAGAGAAAGCTAAGACTGAAAATTAAAAATACAAGAGCAGAAAATATAATTTGTAAGTAAATCGAAACAAAAAATATAGTTTGTAAGTAAGTCGAAGTTCCAGTGACTTCGTTAGAGAGCCAGAGATTCTGACTAGTCCTGAGAAAGGACCATCTCAGGTGCATTTAACATTTAATAAATAAATATTTCTTTGATTTCGAGAAATCGCTAGAACAATCTCGTGCGTGATTTAAAAAGCATATGAAAAGAAGGAAAGACTCTCAATTCACTTAGTTGTTTTATGAATTTTGTTTAGAAAACTGCTGTTGTTGACTGTAGCGAAAATGAGGCGAGATTGGATTAGCTTTCTTTACGTTTCTCTGATTTAATTTAAAGTTCTGTTGAATGTTTTTAGTAGTTTAAAAGATAACTACTGTGAGATATTGGAATACTGTACGAATATCTGAGAAGCTTTCAGCACTTTGTTCTATTTGTTGTGATAATAATAAATTTTATTCATATTTCATAGGACTTGTGCATTCAGTTCATAACGAACCCGTACGCACGCAATGAAACTTTTAAATGTACACTTATCAGTTTACGCTCCTTGAGTTGAGTTTTCATATATAGTAAATCCTCTTAAAGAGAAAATTTAAAATGGCAGTAGACTGATTTTTAAATCAGTTCATTTAAATTAATCTGAGTATTATCTGAGTTATTAAATTAATCTGAGTTCATTTAAATTAACGCAGAAAAATTGTTTATCGTAACCTTAAAAAATTCGTCTTTGTTTCAACTTAAATATTAAAAAAATCCATTCTTAAAATTTTAGATCAGAGTTTAAATTTCAAAGATTTACAAACTATGCATCAAAAATTAAAAACAAATTGCATTCTGCTCATTATTCAGGACGTTGTAGCTGAGCATTTGTTTCATTCTGGATCGTCTGCGCACAAATCCTGAGACAAATATTTTCCTCAAGTTGAAAACATGGTTCGACCATAAAATTGCTGTGTTATTCTTGGCACTAATTGAAAATTCAAGCTAAATGTAGCCAGGTACGGTGTTAAACACAGACATCCTTCTTTTAAGAATAAGAAAATTAGAAATTTCCAAAATGTTATCTTCCTGATAGAGCAAAATTCGCTAGTAATAAACTCTTACTAGCGAGCAATCTCCCTCGCTGGAAGGTTTAAATAAATTGCGCAATCAGCACAAACCCTTTCAAGCCTAGTTGAAGCTGCTAAGTACCCTTGGAATTTCGCTAGGAATTTACTGCCTGACAAATTCAGCAGCGAGGACATCTGACGTTAACGCTAGCCGTGTTTCCCAGTTCGATCGAAGTAGTGGCAATCTAGATCATCGCCAGTCTAAATTCAAATTCACATTTCTGCTGCCCTATTAAATGTTTCAAAAGTGGCTATTTCTGGACTTCTGTTCTCGTTTCCTTTAAACTAAACACATCCCCCCGTCATCGATTGCTGAATGTTCGGTGAAGCACGGCAAGTAAAAGAAAAGATTAGAGGCGAACAAATGTGGTTGACCAAATTAAATACTCATATTTGAACTGCAATATTTTCACTAAACACTACTTTTTCTTTTTACTTCCTTGTACGAAGTAAAGGAAGTATTGTAATCGCGAAACATTTCGGGTATCATATTTCAACGAAAGTATCCATTGTGTCCGATATCGAATAAAATTTAATGATGTTCCCAAAATGGGTTACAAAAAGGATTTGAAATGCATTCAGAAGGTTTTTTTTTCCGTGAGGTCTGTACGTACGAATCTCGCATAACTCAAAAACGAGTAGCCTCAGAACGTTGAAATTTTGTACATAAGACTGCTTTAACATGTAGTTGTGCACCTCCCTTTTTGGTTGCAATCGGCCGCATCATGATATTGTAGATTAGTTAGAAAATTAAATATTTTATATATTTGCACATTATTTTAACTTTAAATTTGCTTTTTTACGTATATACATGTTTGTTAAAATTTATATATATATATATATATAAATATATATATATACACATATATACCCACCTTTAGTCGACTCCGTGAACTTAGGTGTTTTACTCTTAGCTTTGTAAATTGTGCAATTTTTGCTTTAAAAATGATTGAATTATTTAACCAACATTCACATTTGTATACCCAGCGATGAAACTAGATTTTTTTATGTGGGGTGTTATGCATTTGCATTTTTCCAGATTTCGTGAGTAATAATTAGTTAAGAATTAAGTTTTACGCAGGTGAACTATAACGCTTTAGCAATTTTGGATTAGTTAATATTTTATATTTATAGCTTAGTATCGTTTAAATTGTAACTATAAATGTGTAAGATTTATCCTAAAATGTTAACAGTTATTTTTATTTAAAGCCACTTTCCTGTCTCTCCTAATTTCAGCTTACAGTTTCCTACCAGAATGTGTTTCCAGAATCGCGGTTAAATACAAATGAAGGAAGAGCAGTCCTTAAAGTCGAAGTCCCATTGACTTCGTTAGAAAGCCAGAGATTCTGACTAGTGCGCGTTCGCCTTTTGGCTACACTCTCTCCAAGCCATTACTACGCTCGGCCGTATTTCAGGGCCTTGACAGCTTCGCCGTTCGTAGTATTTAGGAGCCAGCTCCTATAGAATTTTGATGGCTTCGTCTATATCTTTTTAGTCAAGCATTAGTTAAGTTTTAGTTCTTAGTATTCTTGAGTTAAAGTCCAAGTGGAAGTTGCTTTGAGACAGGACTATCTGTTTATTTTGAACAATAAAGCATAATTAACCCTTCTTGAGTTTCTGTTGTCTGAGTTAAAGGATTATTCGCTTACCAGTTCGCAAGATTCTACACACTTAGCTGTAAATGTCTAGGAATGAACCTTATAAAGGTTTTAGTTAAATTCTGTTGTTTAATAGTCAATGAAACTCCAGTGTACACGTTAGTTATGAGGTTACTTATTCAATAGAATAAGATATGCAATAGCTTAACTTGTATTATTTAATTCAGAATTAAGATAAACTTACAGTTGTTAATCAAATAAGATTATGGATAGGATTTATGATAGAATATTAACAGTATATTAATATAAATACAACAGGAGTGGCAATATTCAAAGTTTGAGATTTAAAGTACATTTATTAAATCACGTTCCTTTTTTTAGACCAAATGGGCGTTAGCACACAAGAGCTATTAGTCTCAAAACGGCATTTTGCGTCGAATCACTTTAAATGTTCGAATCGCGTTTCAAATTGTTGCCACCATACATTATCGTCCTGTATTATATTTTAAAACGATAATAATAATGAAGCACCTACATGAATGTAGGTATGTTTCTCGCATTGCGAAAAAAAAAACTAAGGTACCTAGACTCATAAAACTTTGAATAACATAATCCTCCACCCGAACAGGGACACCTGGAAGCCCGAATTTAGAATTAGAAATTTGTTTATTGTCTAATATATATTTTGTAGAACTTTAACACTTTCGCTGCCCGGTCGTGTGAGGTTATATTGATAGTTAATGCTGTCATAGAAATAGATTGTACCCATATGCCACTTACTTATTATAAGAAATATGATTTAAAGAGATAATACAAGATTAATCTGTGTACCACATTGGTTACTTGGCATTTAATCTGTGAATTTTATTACTATGCGTCAGCGCGTGATCGGCACTAGAGGAAAAATTACTTCTGCAATGCCACATTACGGGCTGGCGCGTGGCATTTAAAGTGAATCAAAACAAGTAACAATATGCATTATTTTGGCTTGAAACTATATCACAAACAAATATGTATATTACAAAAGAATGTATTAAAAGATAGTTACAATGATATTATCCCAAACTATATATTTCAGAACGTTATTCATGTATGACCTTTGCGAGAAATGAAACTTTGTTTCCAGTCCAAACTACATACATTTACAACTAGCTTCTAACCTTCCATCTATGACAATACCAACATATATATTCAACACGTAATGTCGATTGTACATGAAAATCAACAATGAGACACTGCTTTTGCCAGTTCGTGACTGGCACTTGAGACATCACCCAACACCACGCGCAAGACTGTGATTGTCTCTTCAGCTTTGACGCAAGTCACACACCAGTGCATGATCCGCAGCGAACGTGTTAAAGAATTTTTGATTAAAAAACTCAAAATTTCAAAGCGATCAGTGCAATAGTGTACGGAATAAAACATTTCTATCTCCAAAGCGAGACTGAACGAAAATTTCTAAAGATATGCAGTTTTTAAAACATTTTAGCGCAATGTTGCGAATGCTCTCGAAATGTGTGTCTGTAAATGAAAGAAAAATGCCCCGTTTGGGCGCAATATAAAATCTGAAAGCTTTCAAATTTTGTTTTATTTTATTTAGTTATTAAAAATCTTTTGATAATTTTAGTTACCAATGTACTGTAAACACTGAATATTACGCCAAATACTTCCCTCGCTTTATTTTATTACCGTCCTTAAAAATGTGTTTATTCTTTGAGACAGGATATATAATTAACTTAACTGCGAAAGGTTACGCGTTTTTTTAATATTTGTTGCATTGTGAATGCTGAAAAAGTCTTTGCGTGTCGTAAACAAAATTACCAACTTCATATCTTACTTAAACTGCAGACCATTTTGTCTGCGTGATAGCATGCAATCATCACAGCCACAGCAGCTTCTGTTGCATATTCAAAATTAGGGTTTTAAATTACATTCTGCATGTCCAAATATTAACCTTTAAGATAAAATGGCTGTTTTATCTGATCCTTATGGCGCTTGTTACGAGTGTGCAGCGTATGCATTTTCATTTTTAAAATTTCCGTCTTTAAACGAGAATATTAAAGAAGGACACTCATACATACATTACGTTCTTTCTTTAACGGATAAGCTCTTTTAACATCTCAAACTTAAAAGGGCTATGCTTTAAAACAGTCTAGAATTCTGGTTTTACATCTGGTCTAATTTTCGAAACCGTATTTTAAATTTTATGCTTTTATTTAGATATATATTAGGTACGTTTTATAACGAAATCGCAAATTCTTATACTGAAACAGAGCGGAATATACAAATGAAATAAAAGGAAGTGATTTCTATTATTTATTAAATACATAGAATATCTTTTCACATTTGTTTGAAGTAAGATTAAAATTTGATGTAAATTTTAAAATTGCTAATCTCATGCTATTTCTTTGTTTCTCTTTATAATCTCTTTATAATAAAATGATAAAAATCTTTCAAAGATGCCGTTAACAACAGAAGCAATCTTAAACGCTTACTGCTGAATGAATTTAGTGCAAAAACCAAAACACGACGATATCGATCCAACTTTAAAATCATTGTGTGCTAGTAAGTATATTATTATTTTTCCAATTTATTGCATTCTGTTTCTTTCATATTGCAGAAAATATTTCCTTTGCAAGTATTATGCTATTTCCATGTTAATGTCCATGTCATCCTAATAATCTGTTGCCTTAAATGAAAGAAAAAAGCATATTCAGTACTGTCGCTGAATTTAATACACGTGTATAAGAAATGAAACATTCCTTTTTTGACAAACACTATTTTTGTGCAAAGTTACAAAAGATGTTACACATTAAAAAATGGGCAATATTGGTAACGTAATATTAGTCAATTTAAAATACGTATCTCTATTTCGCTGTTCCAAATCCATATTAGTCTATCTTCAAAAATAAGTGTTACTCTTTCAGGCTTATTATAAATATTGTGAATTTGTTGTGTACTTGTGTAGTGTTAGCTCACAACGTCGTTTTTGCTATTTCCGAAAAATGACTTGCCTTATGCTTTCGCAGATTGCGTCAGCAGAGAATGGATATATAATAAACATGAAATAGTTAATTAATAATCACAACACCTTTCATATGAAGGGTTTCAAATTAAAAATACATTTATTAAAATATGTGCACTTAATACACATTTAGGGAGTTAGCACAAGAAGAAATACTACTTTTTCTCTCTAAGGAAAAAAAATCACTACATTTTTTTTATATTAAATTCACCTCACTGCAGTGTTGTAAGAAGTGTAACATCATAGCAACAAAAATTCAACGCACGTAATAATCTTTTCTGCACTTCTATCAAAATGTAAACAAACGGTAACTGTACATTCGACGTGTGTACTCTCGAGCCCAAGCAAGGCGTTCCTATGCGTAGAAGCAACGATGTCATGGGAAGCCATATCCAATCACGAAAAGGGATTTTCCCCTATGCCCGTGGTGCGGTACAGAATCCTTATATGCATCTGGGACTGGAACCTGTACCTTTCGCATATGCGTCGAGTATGATTCTAATTACACCATGGAGACATGCGGAATAAAGAGAAAAAACTACCTTATATACTCCTCCTTTTAAGGGCCGTTGCCACTGGAGTTTATCTTAGCTAACGGAGTCAGTTCCATGTGTCGACTAGCTCCGCTATGCCTGCAGTTCAGATTCTGCAATTTGCTGCGTTATGGGGAAGAAATGGCTTTGGTGAGGGGTCCGTTAGCTCAAATAAACCCCAGTGCGAACGACCCTTTAAAGAGCAACTGGGGATTAGGGGACTCAAGTGATGGCGAATTATTGTCTACCAGCTTTTTTAGTTCGAGCGCCAATGTTGAGTCATTGGGTTATTTTTAATCCAGCAGGTGTGAGAAATGTGCAGTACCATCAAAGGTAGTCGAACCTGGATCTCTGGAATACACGTCCTGTGCGCTACCGTTACACCACGAAAACATGCAGAAAGGAGGGATAAATACCTCATAAAATCAGCATGGTTTGTATTCCTTGTTAAACTTTGCCGGCAAGTTGAAAGTGTTGTACGGAATACCCTCATTTAAAACACGAAGCAATCATGGCTTCAGGATTTATTCTCAAATCATGTTTCGCATAATTTTAAAAAGAGGGACTAAAGTAAAAAATATAATGCACAGAAGAAAGAATTAAAAATAGCAAAATGAAGTTAGAAAATAAAAAAAATCTGGGGTTCATTAATATAACTTAACTGAAGGCATTGCATATTATCTTCTTAGCTGCTTTTTACTTCCTTGTACGATGCAATGGAAGTTTTGTAATCGCAAAAAAATTCAGGTATCGTATTTCAACGAAAATATGCATTTCGACCGTTCTCGAAACCATTTGAGCGATGTTCTTGCGTGACAGCTGCACGTATGGGCAGAATAAAGGACCATTTTTACCAAAACGTATTCTAAAATGGATTGAGAAGAGATTTGTTTCTTGATTCATGTACATATCTCTCACCATGAGTAGCCGTAGAACATTGAAATTTTGTATGTGGGTTTGCTATAACCTGTAGTTGTGCACCTTACTTTTGTGTTGCAATCGGCTGCACCAATCATATATAAATCTTATGTATATGCGGCTTAAGTGTCTGTTTGTTGCCGATAATTTATTGGTTGCTTGCGTAACTGGACTAGCCAATGGGGTGAAGTTGCCACAGCATTCAAATAATCCATATGCACTGATACCACACATGCAATTATCATTGTTTTAATTAAATTATCATGGTTTCTAAGAACATTGAAATATTTTTAAGTCATTCAATTGTTGCTTATTATACATTTAACTATATTTACATATGAATTACCTAGAAACTTGAAAATGTTGAGAAATTAAAGGAGACGAAACCAACTAATGAGTTTTGCGTAGTACATCTCGTGATAATATCCTTTCGCGTTAAGAGTTTAAAATTTTGCCCGATTTTATTCCGACATTGTATTTTAAACTGAATTTTCAGCTGAATTCAGAAAATTGAGCGTGTTAGGGGAACGTGAACATTTGTTTGCATTAGCAATTATCTGTTTTTGAAACGGGATTAAAACTGAACGCAAGAATTCGTGAGTAAGTGAAAGGACGGACGTAAAATGAAAAATAATGGATGGTCCTCTGCAAAGCGAGCCTTAAAAATGATGGAAAGATCTACACAATAAATGTTGTGTACAAAGAGATCTTTGACATGTGAATTAACATTTTATTATTTAAATCACCTTTATTGATTGAGCTAGGGATGGCTCTGTAAACAATGTACCGCCAGTGGTTTTTTTCATTGCATTCTACTTTAAGCAATTAAGCAAATAGAAGGGGGAAATCCCGTGGTGCAGTAAGCAAAGGAAGCCCTCGCCGCCTGCGCTGGGTAATTCAGTTTGAATGAGCAGACACCTTTGCACAAATCATCTTAATTTCCATTTATAATATCTAAAACAGCGGTCATTTCGTATTACCGCCGTGCTTTCTAGTACATATATAAATAAATATATACCACTCTGTCACCTGTCTCTGTGAGCTTAGTTTTTTATTCTTATATGATAGTAAATTGTGCACTTTTTTGCTTTAAAGTGATTGAATTATGCATCTTTCTTCTAGTTTTTATGCTTTTAGTTTAATCGTATGCTACAGCTATAGAATTATCAACACTTTAAATGTGGGCAGTTAAGCTTAACGAACTGCCATTTGTTTACATTTGAAACTCATATTTTGTAAAATAGTGAATCAGGTCAGTTTCTACAATTTCAATGTCTTTTTGCAGTGTGGGACCAAAAGTAAATTTTCAGCTTTAACAGAAAAATCTGCCTTCCTGCCCACTGGCCGAACTGCTTGTCTTTGCCTAACTTTTTTTTTTAAATTTTAATTGTAAAAATAGATTTTTAGCAGTTTTAACTGTATTTGATGTTTTATATTTTTCTGTATTTCACAATCTTTAAATCTTTAATGTTTTCAGCTTTTATGTATTTTTGCTTTTGCGCGAAGTGAGAACTGAATTAATTGAATCAGAAATCTATCTCTAATGAAATTCGAGGAGATAAGTTAAATGAAATGCAGCAAAAATTATGTATGATTTAATAAGCCATAGAAGAAAGTCATCTAGTGTCCACCCTCAGATTTTTTTTAAAATTTCATATACGCAATTTACATTTTTCAAAAATATTAAAATTATTTTATAAGATTAAATAATATAGCAATTTGTTATAACGAAAGAGAAATTTTTTATTTTTGACTTTGGAAAAAGTAATATTTCTAAAATAAATACTTATGTCATAAGATAAATGTATCAAATACAAATGCTCTGGTGCATCTATGTCTTAGAAACGAGAAAAGACTGAAAGGGAAATCCGAAATCATTATTTTAAAAATGATTCGCAATGAATGATATTTTAAAAAATATATTTTATGCTTCCAGTATATCTTAATATATAGCTTTAATTTTTTAAATTTTATAATTTGTTCTGCAATTTTTAATTATTTAATTCTATGGTTTACGTTGTCACAAAGTTCTTTTGTGCAGATATATTACTTCATTTTTACTTTTATTTGTATTTTTCCCAACAAAATTATACAAGAGTAAATTTCAGATTCAGTTACCATTCTAGTTACAAAGCATTTTTAAATGAAAGTATATTCAAACAGGAAATGCTCCATGCAATACGTTTGCTTGCATATCTTGCTCTTCTACGTATGATATAATTACATAAGCTGGTCCCTATCGGGGATAATAACAGAGTTCTGGACAACTCAAATGAGTTCATTTCGAATTGGATGAACTCTAATAAATATGTTCCAGATGATATTATGTTGCAGATTATAGTGACAACTAACTCGTGCATCGGCCCAACAAGAGGAAATATTACAAATACTTATTTGTAATACTTATTTGTATCGTTAGTTGTAATTGTGTTGCATCAAAAGAGGACTGTTTCCAACTTCGATTACACTTTAGTTCACTAACTGTTGAACAAACAGCAATGCCTTAGATTTCGAACTCACTAAAATCTCATGCTATGAAAGGGCCCAAATTTGCAGTTACCTCTCAGTTATCATATATTGTAAGTTTCTTTGGATTTTAATTCGTTCACAAAAATGCATTTAATCGATTAATTAATGATAAATATTAAAATAATTTCGTAAAGAATTTTCTTTTTTCAATTTTAAAATTTTAAACAAATTTAAATTTTAAAACCAAGAATTCTCTCTTTATCTCAATTTATTAGTAATCAAAGTTGTATTTTCGTGTATGAACAAATTTGTACAACGACAGCGCAAAAAGTTTTTTTTTTTATGTTTACAAGACATTATTTTAAATTATGTCTGAGAATAAAACCAATAGTAAGAAATTAATGACATTTATAATTTCTTGCTTTGCATACATTTATTTCTCATTAGACATCTTCTATTTCCCATATATGAATAAGTTTATGACGTTTATTTGTAGTACTTTGTAAATATCGTATTGATTATGAATTGTTTCAAGATGTTTAGTACTTTTTATGCACAAAAACGTCCAAACGCCTATGAATCCAGCCCTTTCGCCTGGAATGAAATCCAGGTAGGAACTAGCAGCGTTCAGCGACTTTACCTCACGATCGCTTTTGGTCTCCTATAATTTTAAGAGATTTTTATGAAATGGTGCATTAATTTCTTCAAATATAATTTTGGAAGGAAAGGAAATTGTTATTGTAAAACTGATATAAGTATTTAACGTTCTGTGTAATGAGCTACTAAACGTTTTTTAAACGTAGTAGTCGCGGTGATTAGAAATGTTTCAGAATGCACACCGTGGTTAAAGACATAGGGCTCTGACAATAATATATAAGTATTAATTTATAATAAGGAAACTTTCCAAACTTTGTTAAACAGAAACCTGCACTTTACGACAAACCTTTTACTTCCATCACTTAATACTTGAATTTCCAGACGTTTGGTCTTAAAATTTTGAATGCAAGTTTGTTAATTTTAACTTACAAGTTTGATCTTTAAAATTTGTATTTAACTACATGTTCTAAACTTTAATTTTGAGGTTGTGTCATGTTTGATCTTTTTATGATTTTGAATTAAATTTTAATGTTCTTATATGCTTACTTCTGCTTTTGAAACTGAAATAAGAGTGTAGGGGATACGTCTTCTAACCCTTTGTTGATTAACCCTTTGTTGCATACAAATAATCTAGAGAAGTTAAACGAAAATGTTTGCATTTTGTCTACTTTTAAAATAACCTCAGTAATAATAAAAATATTAATTTTATTCAAATATCGTTTTAAATAATTGCTACGGTTTGTTTCCTACGGTGGACAGCATGCATATACATACATGCATACAAAACTCTTCCCAAAGATTTACGGTCATTGCATTTGAAATCATTTCCTGCCTTGTTTGCAGTGATCATTACCATCTTCTAAAGGGTAAATATACAACTGACATGTACATACAGATCCCCCAAAATACCTTCATTTCGTCGATTGGGATTGAATTCATTTTGATACTATTTTGTAACCTGTACCTATTGGATTCAAATATCAAATGTTCTAGAAATTCCTTGCCAAATATAAACATTTCCGGTGGTGTTTTGGCTTGACAAGCAGTACATTTGGGTTTCAACTCGCTCTTTTCGGTAGATCTTTATTTACCCACTCCACAATTTTCTCCCACTGACATTTAAAATAAAAAGTCTAAAATGACTAATTATGAATAAAAAATGGCAGTATAAAAATATAAGCAATATTATATGATGTTTACTATGAGAAATTGTATTAACTTGGAAACAGAAGTAGTCGCCATTTTCCGAATAGCAATGCTGTACTTAGTGATGCTATACAGCCATCTAGGATCGACAGTTGAAAGTTATAATAATATAGAATGAATAAACACAGGAATGGAATCTGTTAAGGCATGTACATAAGAATAAACAAATTTAAACTTTTGTCTACTAGAGTGGACAGGATGCAACAAAGGGTTAATTGTGTTCTTAATAGAAACTTTGATTTTAAGATTATTTGCTATTTTGTTTAACAAGATTCTTAGCTTAAACGGACTAAATATCAATTTAAATATTATACTTTAATAGAGCAAAGATTTCCTTTTCATTTACTGTCTCCAGTCACGTAAAGATCAAAGTTTTCTCAGTTTTCGAAGGTATCTCAGCAAGTATCTCTTATTAGCAATATTTGCTCTGGAAAAGCATGCATTTACTTTCCATTTGCTACTTATCAAGCAGTTGAGAAAATGCAGCACCTTGCATTTGAAAAGTATGCAGAAATTACAAAGCAACAATATATGCTGTTGGGTGGTGTTTGAGAAGTATTGCTCATGCACAGACTTGAAACATCCAACTCTATAAATGAAGCCATCAGTGGCACGGTAGATAATTTCTACCCGAGGGCAGGAAATTAACAACATCAGGAAATTAAAGTTTTAGTTATTCATGATCTCACTTTGGATTGTGAATTCAGACTCCCGCACGCAGTTTCGCAACAGTGATTGGTAGACCTCACCTTCATGTCTGATGAACTTGTTTCCAGATTTCAAGTTAATGATCCTTCAGCGCTAGTGAATGTTACGCAGTGCCTCCATCTTTAACAGTTAGCAAGTGCGAGGCAGCACGCTTTTGAATATGTCCTCAACTAGATTTGAAATACCACTCTGTATTTGCATTGATTCAACAGCCTGGGACAAATCTAAACATGAACGAGATTACAGCTCTATTAGTTGCGGACTTATGTAGAAATCGCTTTGGTATTTGCATTTGGATTTCGATAAAAATAACGAGAAAGAAACTTATAATCAGAAATTTAAAAAAAAATCAATTCAGCTAACAGATTTCGTGTAGCAATTCATAGAAATCTAGCTCATTCTGTGTACAAAAATTCACAGACTATGTAGATAATAACTAACCTCGACAATGTTGTATAGATACAATTCTTAAATGACATTTCACGTAATAGAACAAATACGAGAGATAAATATTTGCATGTCAGCAAACAATCGTATCATAATTTAAGCGAATCTCCTGACAAATATTTCAAAATTCGTGCAGCAGGTAACAATAATTTGATGAAATATTCTAAAGCATTTATCCATCTAAAATTAATGCTAATTCTCAGATTCGTTTAGTTTTCTATTTTAAAGGCATATTACGTTTAATCTAATCACTCTCTTTTAAATGATAGGAAACTTACAGTTGAAATACAGAGAAATTTTAAGTGACAGAATGATTATTTGGAGGAAAGCCATTATTATATTCATCGGTAATATAACTTGAAAATTTAATATATTGTTAAACTCTTATTGACTGTGAGCTGTGAAAAAGATTGCTTTTAAATTTGAAATGCCATGTTTGCATTGGATTTATAATTATAACTACCAAGTACTGCAAGGAAAAAGAGGAATGATTCTTCTGAAGTGTTTGCTAAGTAGTATGTCAATAAGATTTTTGAGACTTGTATTTGCGTTTGCTATAATAATAGCCAGAAGCAGAAAACCGTAATATTCAATAATGAATAATTAATTTAGTTTTATGTTTTTTTATCAAAATATGTGAGTGAAGTAGTCACGATATATGTGCATACTTTTTGCACGCGATACTAATAAATAAATGACATATTTAAAAGTTGTTAATGCATTAATATTTATTTATCGGTATTACAACATTTTAATCCTAGTATATAGTAAGAAAGCGTCATGGTTGCTTTTTCATACTGTATGAGAAAGAGCTCGATGTTTCATCATTCAATAAACAAAATATATATTATTGAGAGTTAATATCGTTAAGTAAGAAAGTGGTAAATTGTTTTAAGATAATGGAAGTTTCATTGCTTCTTTCTATATTTGAAGTATATATTTTTGCCGTCATGTAATATTAATTATTACAGTTACGAAGGTAGTTATTACATGCAGGATATTTAAATAAAGGTACCACGAACTATAGGTGTTAATGTTTGAACTATAGCTTTTTTGTGACAGCATATTTTAGTTTTTTGTTGAAGGTAAACACTGAGGAATTGCGTTTCATGTTTGTAGTATAGAAGTAAGACCATCAAATAAATAAATTTATAAAGTATTTCTCCCACCTTCATAGCATGCCTTAGTGGTGTAGTGGTCAGCACCCTCGACGCATATTCGAGGGGTCCATGGTTCGATTCCCCCCCCCCAAAAAAAAACAACTAATGTCTCTACAGTGGAGGTCGAACTAAAAGGTGGTGAATGAGGATTCTTCACCACCAGGATTTGGCGACTGGATCCCCTAATTCCAACTCGCCCTTTAAAAGAAGAAGTATATAAAGTATTTCTCCCACCTTCTTAGCATGCCTTTGTAGTGTAGTTATCAGCACACTCGACGCGTATTCGAGAGGTCCGTGGTTCTAGTCCCGGAGAGGGCATTGTTCATTTTCCATCTCTCCTGTTTTTTTTTTGTTTGTTTACACGAGAAAAGTTGGAAGTATTTACTCCCCCCTTTCTGCATGCCTTCGTGGTGTAACAGTAGCACACTCGGCGCGTATTCGAGAGGTCCAGTTTCGAGTCCTAGCGAAGACGTTGCTAGTTTTTCATGTCTCCCGCTTCTAAAAAATGTCCTAATGACTCTACAAGCGGAGAAGAAATATTTCCGGCTTTTAATATTTTACTCCCGCCTTTTAATAAATATTCAAAAGAAAACGTTAATGGCGATGAAGTGTCCAGAGTATTTCATTATAAAAATGCATACATACTGCTGAAAGAATTGTTGGTTTATGTCTTGTAAACGTTATTTAATTTAGGTTATTTTGAAACAAGAGACGTTAAAATATACAATGCCCTCGCCAGGACTCGAACTTGGACCTATCGAAAACGCTCCAAGTGTTTCACCAAGAAGGTATGATGGAAGGAGGGAAAATGTACCTTACGAATCATTAGAATTATTTTCAATGAAAATAATTCTATGAAATGTCTCCTGTGGAGAAATATCCTGCATAAATTTATGTAACATGACCACAGATATGTTTGCTTGCAATATCAGTTATTACAAAATACTGGAAAGTTCTCTCTCTAGAGAAGGGATACCTTCGTTGAGGTACCTAATAGGGAAACTATCTTGTATTCATATTACATGTGAGAGAAACCACAAGAAAGCTAAACCAGGCAGTCCATTCGTTCTTGTTGTATCCACTCGGCTGATAGTGGGCAATATTTCTACAGCACTCTGGACGATTTCCAGCTTTTCAGTGACAAGCAGCATCTCATTACTCACGCAGTTCCGTAGAAGGTCTTGAACAGTAATATAATAGGTCTAGGTCTGCCTGTAATGTTTTTCCTTGTTGACCTTACCATGAGAAATCTCATTCGATCCACATTTTACCATTTTGCCCGAAAATCCAGGATAATTCTACGAAAGTTCTTTGGTGACGAGAAATTTTCTAATCTGGCGATATTCCATGGCCCGAAACTTCGACCTTACTGACGGAGATTTATTAATGCAGGATTGCTTGAAGGGCAAAGTATACCATTTTCAGTGGTATATACAGTATGTAAGTATCTGCTGTATATACATCCTCTGTATTATTTTGTAGAGACATTAGGTATTTTTGGGATGCAGCAAAGTTGAAAATTTAGCAACGCCTTTCGCCGGGAATCAAACCGCGGACCTCTCAGTTACGTGCTGAGCGTGCAGACCACTACAACACGAAGGCTCGTTAAGGCGGCGAGAGAAATACCTTATAATTTATTGCTACGATTTTCATTTTCAACAGTAAATTCTCTTCTTTATGTATCGGTTTCGAAACTTTCCGCCTTTCTGAGAATCTCATATGCAAGAACAACATTCTAGTCTATTATGATAAAATGTTACTAGCAATGAAAACGTAAAACTACGTCTTTATTTTAAAAGAACTTTAACTTCATTTTACCCAATATTTCTAGCCAAAATATTCGAAATTTTTCCTTCAAACATTCGATCCTTTAAATATTTAGCACAACGTTAGCACATATTTTATGTATCTGCTGCAAATTAAAGTGCCAACTAATTTGTTTCTTATGTAGCTATGACATGAGAAGAAGTCTGTCGTCTCAAGCAGTGGTGACTGGATGATGTTGAGATTCCGCAAGTCGCTCTCTGTGTTTAGATTTCGACCAGTGTGAGTAAGATTTGGGGAAGGGAGGCGGCACGATAATATTCAGTTCAGGTAGGCTGCAATTCTTCAGCAGCTGAATTCTGAAACGTGATGGTACGAGTTCAATATTCTTACATACGCCAAAGGGCTACTTGCAACACACAAAAGTAAGGAGTAAATGTGATTTTGTGAATAAAAAGTGAGCAGTTCAAACAGCTATTTTTGATACTAATTCGATATGCCATGCTTCTTTGTCAGTAATGTGTACATGTTATTAAATGCTAGTCCTTTATCACAGCATGTTCTGTCTTTATTGTAGGCTTTTTTATGTACGAAAATGTTAAATTTATTGCTTATTGTCTTTATGATGCAGAAATCCAGTAGCGTGTAAATATGAAAAACTTAACTACATCTCGCTTCAGAAGAGTTCCTATTATATACGGTTGCAAAGCAGCACTGAGATGTGCTGGACAAAGATTGCAGTGAAGGAGAATGAGCGAGAGACCGCCAAGTATAGCGTCTGTTTCGAACACTCACAAGTAAACCTTCTCCCCTTTAAACACCGGGTTGACGAAAACCCATAAATTTTCTGAAAGCTTATGCCACAAGTAGAAAAACTGTGAAAACGTAGGGACAGAGGGACAAGCGTTTAAAAGCTATAGGACCCATAGAGTATCAGTAAAATGTTGGAAACATGACACCAAACGTCTCTAAAATGCTCGTTTCACGTCTTTATATGAACTAATAATATGGTAAGAAGGTGTAGATCTCAATAAAAAGGGAAAAACAACTCGTTGAAAAGAAACAATATAAATTGGGATGTTGAAAATGTGACTTGTAATTGACTTCAAACAAAGTTTATTACAAGAGACAATCAGTGTGCAATTCATCAAACAAACATTGAGACGGGCAGCAAGACAGTTAACATTGGGCACGTTTTACAAAAGCGATAGCCTCACACTTTGCACACTCATCATTTGCCAAAGAATCGAAGCAGTAATCCATTGGCGCAATCCACATTCCAGGTTCGTCGTCCAAGTATCAGCCCTTATAAAAAGCATACTAATGAAGTTTTTGAAACGAGGAGCCCCGAACTGATGTAGTGAAAAGTCTGCAGAACCAGAAAACTATCGCGATGTCAAATTTGTTCATGTAGCTCGATAATGATTGTGTCCATTATGTAACGAACACAAGATTTGTAGTGTCGAGCCTCTGGATGTAGCCTCTGAAGACGTATCTTTCACGTACATCCTTCAAGTATCAGTTCTACATGTAGGACTTTACCATCAGGTACTTCTGAAGCAGACGATACATGAACATACAAGAAATAGAGACGTCATTACGGGAATATGTAATCTATACACATTTTAATGATATTTTATGGGTCTTATAGCGCCCAAACGCTTGTTCCTAAGACTTCAAAGTTTTTCTACTTGTGGCATAAGCTTTCAGAAAATATATGGGTTCTCGGAAAACTGGTATCAAAGGAGACATTTACATGCGAAAGACTTGCAGTTCCCATCGTGGTAAGTAGTTGTTACGAGGATCGTAAAGTCGGAGGAAGGAACCCTAGGTAAACAAGAATCTTCTAACGGAAATAAAAGGATTTTATTTCATCTCAACGGGGTGCAGTTTCATTTTTTTTTCGAACTAGAATCAAAAAGAAACACCACTACTCATTTAGATATTTTCAAATATTAAAAGTGGATCAGAAGTTTAAAAAGTTTAAGATTGGTATGGTTTATTTGAGTCTGACAAAGCAAGCTAAGAATTTCTGCTTAAAGGAAAAAGATGTCTTTGAGGAGGATTTTCTAAGGGCAAATGGATAGTATCTATGTTACACATAAAAGAAAAGCACGAAAACGTCCATGCAGCCAGCCCTTTTCCTGGAACCAAACCCAGGTCGTTAAAAAGTTAACGAAATTCTTATATTTAGTCCAACATTAAACAAAGAAAAAACTTGTAGTTCTGTTCTATTACTGGGACCGGATTAAAAAATGTATGAATGTATGTGTATATGTATACACACGTATACATTCGTGCTTACATATATACATTGTAAAGACATTAGGTACATTTTTTGGAAGCAGGCAAGATGAAAAATGAGCAAACGCCTTCGCCGGGAATCGAACCACGGACCTCTGGAATACCGGCCCAGCGTGCAGAACCCCTACAACACGAAGGCACACTAGGAAGGCGGGAGAAATACCTTATAACATGAACACAAACATCCATACATTTATGCACACATACATTTCTAGATCTGATCCTGATAACAGAACAGTACCAAAGTTGTTGACATTTAGATGGAAGATTAAGAACTTAATAACAAATCAATAAATGATGCGAAAAGCAGAATAAATTATTTTAATTAGGGAATACTATATTAAAATCTAAAATTCCAAAATTTTAAATTTTCCATTCTAAATTTTGTAGATTTAAGAAAAAGTCCTTTCATATTTTTAAGTTTATAACTTTTTACTTTATTTGCATTGCCTTGAACTCTGTTCTCTTTCTTTTTAACTATTATCTTGCTCAAAGGTTTCATGTTTAAAAAATTTTTTTGACTCATTTATTTCGTGCATTTACTTTCAAATACTCAAATAAACTAAAAAAATTGAAATAATAGTATTTGGACTCTCAATACTCAATTGGATTTTTTTTTTTTTTCATATTTAAAGAATGACATTTCCTAGTCGTTGAATGTAAACAGAAATAATAAAATTTACGTACGAAAACATAAGCCAATGAAAATTTATTCAGATTTTTCACTTTCGTCTGCTTTTAAGTTAATGGATGTTTTTGCATTCTTCTTTATACGAAATCCAAAGGCTAAAAACAAAATGTCTTTAAGATTTTCCATTTGTGAGGAGGATTCAAATTTATATGAATGTATGTTAATTTGGAGCATTGGTAATACAAAATAATAAAAAGTAACTTTCTCGTTTTAAGTCGATAACATTTAAATACATTTACAGAATTCTTTTCTTAAAAGATTCAAATTAATTTTATGAACAAAATGGCTCAACTCAGAGAAATGTAGTAGAGGTTTAATATAACGTTTCTGCGTTTAGTTTGTATCTGAGAGAAACTCTTAAGTCACTCAGTTTTTTCTTTCGGCAATGTGACCTTTCGTCTAGGACTTTCTTACATCCTGCAATTATTGCCCAGTATGGTATGCCTCAAGAATATTTGTCACTGATGAAGGGCCTATGAAAGTTCTTTTTCAATAACTTAAATTTTAAATACTTGTAAAGGCTGTCGATTTAATTTTCGTTCTACTTAAATTAAGCAAAGCTATCTTACTTCTGAGCTAAAGATTTTAGTTGTTTTGACTTCTGATTATTTGATGAAACTGCGTTAAATAGAGGATAGTGAACTCAAAAGTCTTAGCTTAGCGCAACACATCAACAGTAAACCCCTGGTAAAGCTTCGTTAGGCGAATGAACTTGAAACAAAAATATCATTAAGCAAATTTGAATTCTCGAGAGTGTTTGGCAGTAATTACCAAGGAAGCTCAGTACCAAGAGAAACGAAACCTGCTCAGTAAGATGTCAAAGAAATCCTGCAATGTAAGTTTTTCTTTTACTAAAACAAACACGCATTTTGTAATACTGTCTCATTTGCGAGAAGGAAGTCAGGACGGGAAACTGAGGATTTTAATTAAATATCACGCTTTCATGTTTTGTGCCGTGACGTTGGCAGATTTTTTGATATATACATGTGTTATTTCGCGAAAAACTTTGTATTTTTGAATTTTAAAACAAACGTTGAAAAATTTTTTGCAGATAAAATCTGGTAGACAGTATTTATGTCTCTGGTTTTTCGAAGTCTTATAATTATCGACACCTTTCAAAATTAAGAATTTTACAAACATAAAATCATCACGAATAAAAATGCTTGCGATTTCGTTTAAATGCAATCTTATTTATTGTTATGCAAGCGAATTCTGAGGCTGTTATTGTGGCTTTTTGTCATTTTAATGCGTTTTATGTAATGCATAATGAAATGGATAAAAAATAGAAAAACAAATCAATATTTAAGATCTACTTCTCGAATTTTTTCATATTGTACCAAAGTCCGATATGTAAAACCTTGAAACACGAGGTGTTGAAATATTGTTTTTCAGCAACAAATATGAGAATTTTATGAGAAATCTGCAGCCTACGAACTTGGAGAAAATATCAAATAACGACTGCTAAACAAGCTCCATTAATACCCACATACATTTTGTAAAAACATGTTTCATATCTGTATCAGTTTTTTTTTTAAATTTTAATTCAGCTTTCGTTTATTATTCTGCCATTGGCAAAATTTCACGTGAAAACGTGAACAAGTCATGGTAGGGGCTACTACTGTTTTAGGTGCTTTTCTGTTTTCAGGATCAGGTCCAGAAATTTATACAAGTATATATGTACGTACAATATGTTTCTATGTGTGTACACACATACATATGCGCATACATACATGCAGATGTGCATATGCACATACATTTCTGAATCCGGTCCTGAGCACCTTGTTTCCATAGACTAGCCGTTTCTTGCTATGATGCCTGGGATCAAGGTTCTGAGTAACGTCTATCTTAAAAGGAAAAGTTTTGGCAAAAATATATTCTGGTGTTTCTACGCTGGTGTGTTCGAAGTTTGTCAACGTTGGCTTTTGATTGAAATTAAGGAAATCAGATCGAAAGAATGAGATGATTGATCGAAAGAATGCGTCTGGTGATAAGATGTATGAAATATTGGAATTTGACGTAATATGGTCTCAATTAAAATTATTGCGTCAGTATAACTGGACGAAAAACGTCCCAACGTAAAATGGTAAAACTCTGTTTTAGGTTGTTGTAGATTTTAAGTAATACTGTGTAGATTTTGTGGGTGGTTTGTCACAAGCTTCGATTTTTCAGACAAATGTTTTGCTGAAATATATTTAATTCCAAAACAGAAGCACGTATAAAATTCGCTCTCAAAACTATTACACAAAAGTTGGATAGTTTGTTTAAAATTCATGGTAATCTAAAATTGCTTTCTGCGTAATACCTAAACTATTGCTGAGATCGTCATTTTATTAGTGCAATCAAAATTGAGATTCCTGATGTGTAGTAAAATTCGGGATTTTACGAATTAAATAATTTCTTATTCTGTTGAATTAATTAGATATTAAGTTTAATTTTTTGTGTCTCTAGAAAGAAGAATTTATAAGTGTATATTTATTTTAAGAAGACTATTCTTTTTATTTTTTTCACTTAATTCTTAATATGTTGGGATACATTCTGTGAACCAGTGCCTCAAGTAAAATTTATGTCAAAATATAAAAGGGAAGAATCTAACGAACTGTAATGGATTAATTGTGAAAGGCTAAGTTTGATTTAAAGTGTTAATGTAAAAGAACAGGGTCTCCTGATATTCGTTTCCTTTCCGCCATTTCATTCGCCTTTCGTTCAGAGAATGTTCCACAAGATTCTAGAAGCTAGGTATTTTGTTCAGGGTTTAGCTGAAGGAGTATGTACGTGATTAGGTAGACTGGTAAACAGGAAGGTTAATGGAAAAGGTCGAGAGGAGTTCATCTGGTATATGGGAGTATCCGGTATCTGGGAGAATTGGCGAATTTTTGTAGGCAGCGGACTTGCTCAGCAGTTGACTTGACGGATTTTGAAAGAAAAGTATTGGAACTTTGGAAACATTTGAGGGGCGAGTTTTGCCAAGTCTGAGAAACAGTGCCTGTCAGTATTTTATAGAGTGAAATTTGGAGGTTCTACCTCTTCTCGGCTCTGCTCGCTTTGCTCTTGGATTTAGGTCTTTGTTGCTTGCAAATTTGACTTCTGGGTGAAGACTATCTTGAACGCGCTGCTGAAATGAGGCAGACTGATATTACCCGTGCTTTACAGTGGATTGTTTTGGTAACGCTCGAGACGATTCTTAGTGGTCATCTTCGTTATTAGTTACTTGCGAGACTATGACAGAACTCTAAGGAATGCACGTTTTCCTTGTCTCGTCTGCAGAAATGGATTATTTACGTAGCCTCATCCTATGCCCAGCCGGTATGAAGTAATACAAGTGACCTCTACGAACTTTCTTGACCATTGTCGCTAAAGGAGATGACCGAAGAAGCCGTGCTAACGAGAGTTACTTGTCCCACGATGACTCATCTATGACACCAGACAGTGAAATCCACGAGGCTGACCGACTCCTTGACGTTCTTCAGAGAAGCTTAGAAAAAGGCGAAAGTGTGTTCCCATTAGTGATTAGTGATATAAGATAGTGCGGATCATTCATGGACCCTACAGCTAAGTCGTTTTCAGTACTTTCCTTTTTCTCGTTAAGAATTAGTGTTCATTCTTTTTCGTCCGATTACTCTAAGATTTACAGGAACCTGCTTCTCTTATCATTTTTGAAAATTTTATGTTCCAAGAACTTCGGACTCTGTCAAAAGGATGTTCGTAAGATTCTCTGAAATACAAGTATTAAGGAAATGAATACTTAATAACACCTAGGTTTAAATTAATCATGAAGAAAATATGAAATGTTAACTACCTTTCTTAAATTTATGTGTTTATCTATCTTTTTAACCTCCGGAGGATTAAACCTAAACATAATATGTAACGTTATTTGTTTGGAATATATTATTAATAAATAAGTATGCAGTTTAAATGATTATTGTGTGATTTGTGTTAATTGAATGGTAGGCTATATTGGTTAGAAAATTTTTGTTTCTACTATGAATTAGGATTGTTATGAAAATTACAGAGAACCTGATTATTAACTATGTCATTCGCAGCGGCAGATCCCGTGTGCGGATATACACCTCTTAAGGTACTATTTAAATTATAAGATCACTGTACTATGGTTCTTATGATTATATGAATTTGATTTATTTTGATTTTTAGCGAGTGTTTGTCCGACAACATCAGTAACTTAAATAATTAAAAGTTAACAAATACCAAAACATTTCAGCTATTTAACATTCCTTTGCAAATTACGGAAATTGTAAGCATTCAGAGAACTGCGAAGCTTTCCCTAACTTGGTAAATGAAAGTAATTTTTAGTTACAGTTGAGAGCTTGGCTACTTTACCATTGGCTTAGTTAACAGTACCCTTTAGATACTATCAACTAAGCCAGTGAGTTAGATGCTTGTAACACAGCTAATGTCGTGCGAAATAGTGCAAAATGTAAATTCGCAGCTCTCATTTGCTAAAGAGCGAATTTGCTCGACGCCCGCTCAACCTTCTTAAATATTAGCTAAATTTACAAACTTGGAGTAGAATATTCAGTTGGACAAACACATGAAGAACATCGTCTAAAAATGAAACTTGGACAGTTAAACAAAAAAATTACATCTTAATTTCATACAAACACATATATCTCTGTAACAATAAGGAAAAAGACATCTTAACAATTAAAATTTAGCCTTTTGGTTAGCATTTTATTAGCATTAAACGATTAACAAGTCTTTATTTATTTAGAGAGTTAAAATACAATCTTGCGCTATCAGGAATGGTTAATTCATATTTTATTAACTAATCTTAAATTTACACGTAGCCGATCTATTTTAGAAGCTAATCTCTCGTTCGACTATCGGGTGACTTATCGTATTAGCTAAATTTACAAATTTGGAGTAGAATATTGGAGTAGAATAATTTGGAGTTTTCCAGTGAAGTAACGCCAGACGTTCAAGGTTTTAGGTCTTCAGTCTAACAAATATATACAGCTCGTGTAATAGCGGAAGATTTCTGTTGGTTCATGGATTAAGGTCAAATTAATGTGAGATTCATAAGACAAAATCTGATTAAGTTTTGGCTAAGGCTATCGATTCACGTGAGAAAACTTGGCTATTAAATGCTAAAGCCTATTCAATTATTTCGCTGCCGATAGCTATCAGATAAATTAGAGAACTCTGTTCTTATATGCATTAATTTGAATCTTGGTGCGAGTCTACGAAAGTAGAAATTGATAGTACAAACAAAATAATGCAAGTGGTTGGTAAACTCTCAGTAGATTTAGCCTGCTTCTTTAGCGATTGCATATTCAATCTAAGCATTTGTCTTCCTAAATATGAAAAGAAAACGCTACATTACCGTCTTCAGGGGAACACTTGAGGGAATTTAAAATCTGATAAATGCAGAATTGTTAAAATAATGCGAATTAAATTAGTATTATATTTCAGAAAGGAAGCTACGCTTTTCAAATTCCTCGAATCTACAACAGTATGTTTATATTGCAGTATTACCATCCTTTAATGAGTGGAGCGTGAAGTTATCTAACATAATGAAACTAATGTCGCAAATTCGGAGATTTATTCGAGTTAACAGAATTAAGAAACACTTCTCTTATACCCGCTGGAGAATATTTGATTAATTCCATTGTTGATTCAAGTTTTAAGCGGTTATTGCGTTAACGGATGTTGGTTTCGTTTGTTAGAAAAGAATGTTAATTAAATAAATACGCAGGAATTTGTTGGCCAGAAAGACACTTTGACAAGTTTAAATGTTTACAAAGATCTTTTTAAAGAGTTACGACCTGTAAGTAAATAATTTCTCGATATCATAAACTTTTGATAAATTTGCTATTGTGTCATAAAAGTAGACTGTTAAATAAAGTAAAATTATTTGTATACAAATTTGGGTTTCTAGTTTATACTGAATTAGATTTAAATGACATTTCGAAAAATAAAATTTATTTGGCTAAATTAACAGAATGTTGGAGTATTTTGGCTTTGAAAAGACTATTGAACACAAATAAACGTAGCATATATAACGTAACGAACAGAAAAAAAATACCATTACGAATTTTGTCTATATGTAAATGATTTCCCTTAAATTGGGTGTAAAATCGTAGTACCTGTTGAACAATGTAACATGGCCTCAAAATACAAAGCTCCACTAGGAAAATGTTATGTTGCAAGGACAAGTCCATTTAACATTGAGGTATATGACAAGGTTTTGATGATTGTTTGTCGCTAAATTTGTCGCGGAATTTTCAAAAGTCTCCAAACTTGACTCTCGGATTGGTTCAGAATTGAGTTTGGAGTACTGAGAAATCCGTACGAGCTTCGGTCTCTAGACGTACTTTGCACAGTATTGTTTTAAACGCTTTGAGTAGTTTCAAGTGGTAACTACAGTGGGTACAAAAAGTATTTGCACACATACATTTTTGTTCACAATTTATAAGAAAAAGCATTAAGAAATACAAAAATTGGCATTTAAAATATAGAATAAGCTTATACATTTTAATTAATTACAAAAATACAATAATATTAATGAAAACATTTTTTGCAACAATACTAAAATAGCTTATGTCAAAAACGTATTTGCACACTCAACTCGACTTTAGCAAATTTGCATTTTTATGCTATTATTTGACAGTCATCCCGCAGTAAATAACATACGTAAGACTCGAAACGTTATCAGTTGATTGTCGATTTCAAATTGTAATGGCACCTAAGAAATCTGAATTGCCAATTTCGTTGCGAGGAAAAATTGTTTCTTTACGTGAAAATTGCCTAAGTTATCGAGAAATAGGTAAAAAAGTAAATGTTTGCTTCTGTACTGTTTGGTGTGTTATAAAACGTCATAAAGGAAGAAGATCTACATCAAATAACTTGCGTTCTAGACGCCCAAAGAAACTTTCACTGCGAATGAAGCGAAAAATCATAAGAAAAGCATCGAAAAATACATTTGTTAGTGCAATTACTTTAGCCAATGATGTCGCTTCAACATCTGGAATTCAAATCTGTGCCCAAAGTGTTCGAAATGTCCTGCACGATGCACACTTTTATGGGAGATCTCCAAGGAAAACATCTTGCATAACTGAACGAAATAGACTGAAGAGACTTGAATTCGCTAAGGAATATATCAATAAGCCAATTGATTTCTGGAAAAATGTCATATTATCCGACGAGAGTAAGTTCAATATCTTTAAATCAGATGGCAGGAAATTAGTTTGGAGAAAAACCTTGTACTGCTTTTCATACCAAAAATGTGTTACCTACAGTTAAACATGGAGGAGGTTCTGTTATCATTTGGGGGTGCATGGCTAGCAAAGGAGTTGGTAATTTGTGTTTCATTGATGGGAATATGACAGCTCGAACCTATATTGATGTGTTGCGAGATAACTCGCCACAAAGTGCAATAAAATTGAGTATCAGTAATTCGTACTATTTTCAGCAAGATAATGATCCCAAGCACACTGCCGGTATAACACGTATGTAGTTGCTTTATAATGTACCCAGAAAACTTGCCACTCCACCACAATCACCAGACTTAAATCCTTTGGAAAATTTGTGGAATTCTTTGGATTTAAAAATAAGAAAAAGGAAGATTTCAAGTAAATCTGCCCTTAAACAAGCCCTTATTGAAGAGTGGTCGAATACTGACCCTACTGTTACAGAAAATTTAATTAAATCAATGCCAGCAAGATTACAAGCAGTAATAGATGCTAAAGGAATGCATACTAAATATTAGTTATTTGAAATTTGCTTATATATTTTATTTTTTTTTTGTATTCATGCAGGTGTGCAAATACTTTTTTGATACGAGATATTTTAATTTTGTTACAAAAAAGCATTGTTATTTATATTATTGTAATATTTCTGTTTGTTTTAGATGATTAAACTTATTCTGATTTGGCAATACCAATTTTTTTATTTCTTAATGCTTCTTTTTATGAATTGCAAACAAAAATTTAGGTGTGCAAATACTTTTTTTACCCACAGTAGTGGTCAATGGCTTTGCGAGGGGGGGGGGCAAGGGGTTGTATGATGCCCTGGTCGCCGCTCGCAGAGGGGCGCCAAATGATCTCCAAACAAGATTTCCATCATACCACTGTGTTTTTTTTTTCGGGGGGGTGCCAAAAAGGTATATTTCTCTGGGCGCAAGTTATACTCGCTACTCCACTGCTAGCGATTGTGTTCATACTGAGAAGAGTTGTACAAGTATTTCTGTGAAGTGTTCCAGAACTATGAAGTATTTCTTTTGGAAAAATAAATTCTATTAAGCTATTTTGGGTTCTATGAACATTCAATTCATTAGGACCTGCACGCACGCAACAACAAGAAATGAGTTTGAGTGCCCGTGACAAGAGCGATGAAACAGCAATTAAAACAGTCTTTGCTACATTTCGACAAAAGATGGAAGCAGGCAAAAAATCGGTTAAAAAATGATGAATGCTGATCAAGAAAAGATGCAACTTGCCATTTTCTTTGTTAAAGAAGTGATGGGAGCGGGCCAAAAAATGGAAAAATAAGTGAAGAGGAAATGAAAAGAGAAACAACTATCATAATAGAAATCAAATTCGAAACTATGGAAACCAGAATATACACGAATAGAAGTACGAAAACTACTAAAGAACATGTAAGAAAGCGACATTATCGAGCGTTCAGCAATTCCATGGGCCTCTCTCATCGTCCCGGTCAAATTGAAAGATGGTTCAACTAGATTTTGGGTTTAACTAGATTGTCGTGAAACAGCCAAAGTCGCTAAACTGGTCAACGTTTGGCGACATTTTAGCCCCATCCTTGTATAACTGTAATTGGTCTAACACTTATATGTAACTGCAACTGTATTCGGCCTTGCATGTAACTGTGTATGCCTTCCAGTAATTTCGAGAAATAAAAATTAATCGAAATATCTCGGCGGCCGGTTGGAACTATATTAGAAGATTGGAGAGAGAAACCATTTTCAGGTTTTGTTTAGAGATGAGTTTGAAGTATTAAAGCATCGGTGACAATACGCTTTACATTGTGTGTATTAATGTTTAAGCTAGTTTGGAGTGGTAACTATTGATTTTCCGTGCGCTCTCATATTGAGAACAGCTCAGAGATTCTGAAGCTTTCTTTTGTGGAAAGCTTCAGATTTGTAAAGTGTTTCTTTTGGCAAAATAAATTTTAAGCTATCACGGGAAGTAAATACATATCAAGAATATTTGCTTCTACTTGAAAAATTCCTATGAAAATGTGAAGAATTTGGTTAAATGTATAAATAACGAAATTAAGATATGTACATGTATCTGAAAGAATTTGATGAGATACATATATGAATTTGAAAGTAATTATTTTGGTCATAAAAGAGGGATATTAAATCTGTGGAGGTAATTTAGTTTCTGAATCGTCTGTACATCCCTATACAAAGTTTATTTCCCAAAACTTCATGTCAAATTTTTAGTGAAACGCTTTGTAAAGACAAAGTAGAAACATAAAAGGAATTTCATTAGACGACAAAACTTGTAACGACTTAACTTTCTCACCTCTCTTTAGAATTTTAGGAATTTCGCTTCTAATCTCTAAACGTTTCCAAGTTTGAAAACAAAAATTTGTAGGAATGGTATTGCACTGTTAGCACAACATTTTTAATATCGCAAGTTTAAAACAGAAAAGTTTTATAATATGTCTTTAATTTCGTATTGTATACATTTCAAGAAAGTGTTTTCACCTTTTGGCACTGCTTTTATAATTACAGGTTGTGAGAAACAATGTCAGATCAACTTTCTAGTCAGACTACATGAACTATATATATGCGGGAAAAAATTAAAAATTATAACATATTTAATGTTAACTTGTTTTCTCTCAACTAGAAGAAACAAAAAAGGAGAAAATTCAAAAGTGAGGGGACACGGAAATGTTTTATTTGAGATTTTTGAATACATAAAATTCATGATTCAATTCCGTTATCTTTACTTATCCATTTACGTAGTGCCTTTTCTTAACTAAATATCCTTTTCAAAAGTTAAGGTGCTTAGTTTATATATCTTCTCTTTGGGTTTGGGAAATAGTACGAAACCACTGCACACAACTGGAGCTACAAACCAATTCATCTGCAATTCATCTGCGTAAATATAAAAGTATTTTGTTTGAACTATCAGGTAAATTCTAAACAGACTTCTTAAATTTATCTCGGAAGTTTTCTTAAAAATTGGGCTATTTCAGCATTTCACTTTAAGAATGCATATGTAAGGAGAAATTCACAAATTATTCTTTATTTCTAATTAGACTAAGAAAAATTGATTGGAAAAATTTCTGAACTAATTCTTTGCCTATTTAAAAGCTTTTGAAGTAATAAGTTATTCAAAACATGACAACCATCAAAATTAAGAAATTAAAAATAAATATCTGATCTGGACATCTCATGACTTCCTTGTACAGCCTATTAAATTACTCACATTTTTTGCTGCATTTCATTTACTTATTTCCTCGAATTTCATTGGAGATCGATTTCTCGTTCAATCAATTCTAAATTCGCCGAAAGGCAAACGTACTTAAGAACTCGAGACATCTTCATTAAAAATTGAAAAATAGAAAACCTGAAGCACCAACTAGAGTAAAAAAAGTTTAAAAACATTTTCTTTCAATTAAAATTAGTTTGTAAGCAAAAACAAGTATTTCTGCCACAGGAGAGTAAGTCAAAATTGTCGGTGCAGAGAACTGAATGCTAACTTCTGGTTCTACTGGGCAAACAGACACTGCAAGTTGTGCAGTGTCTGTTTGATTTAATTTACTATTCTACGACGAGTCACAAATGCAAACATATGGTGCCCTTGTTAGGCTTAACGCCCCTTAAACTTTTAAATTCTCGATAGCAAGCAAATTGGCTAAAGCCATAGAAACATTAACCGGAACATAAAAACAATGTAAACATTCTTTTTACGGCAAAACAACATATAAGAATAAAAACACAGAGCTGACTGAGCCGGATAAGAAAGTAGGTGTTTATTTATGTGTGTGTGTGTATATGTATATATTCGTTTGGTGTGGTCAACTGTAACAAAGGGAGGTGCACAACTACATGCTATAGTAGTCCCACATATAAAATTCCAAAGTTTTACATCTAATTGGTTTTGAGTTATGCTAGATACACACGTACAGACATCAGGAAAAAAATCTCCACCGAATCGATTTGAAGTGAATTTTACAATCCGTTTTGGAAAAAAAAAACTATCCATGATGCTGTCTATACGTATAAATGTCACGTATAAAAACCGTCTAAATGGATTCGGGAGATGTCAAAATATTTTCGTTCAAATATTACGTCCAACATTTTTCGCGATGACAATACATCCTTTACTTTGTACAAGGAAGTGAAGTTTAAGGGTAATGCATTAATTTAAGATATGAAAATATTCGGTCAAGGTAATTTCTGCTGACTGAAGATAGTTTTAAATCTTTAGCTGTGACTTCAATTAATAATATGGAGAAGACTCAATGAACGAAGTATTTGAACAGTATAAAATAGTAGAATATTTATTCCATGACGGCGTATTCTTCCCGTTACAATTAAAAACTTATGTTTAGTTATAATATACTACTAACACAAATACATTGATATTTTAATGAGAAATGTGAAGTCATTAATACGAATCTTAATTTTTGCAAAGTGATTCTATATTCTAGCAGCGACATTAAGTACTGCTGCTTTGAATGAGCTTCTCTAGCTGTTTAATTGATGTTAAATAATCAAAATATATTCGCAACGTCTGGATTAAAAACCTATTGAATGTATTTTTGAAACTATGGAATATAAAATAAGAAAACAAAATATTTCTTGAAAATAATTGCAGTTAATACGTGACATCTATATTAAAAAGAAACCAGATTCGACTAGAAATAATAAAAACGCGAAGGAAAAAATATCTACCCATAACTACATTTTTCGCCAAAGCAACTCTTAGTAAAGTTAGAAAAAACACGAAAGACATACCTGCAGTTCGGGTAGTAATGACCGCTCAAATCCATGGTTTTCTGCCAAAGGTTTGCTAGTTTTCAAAGTCTTCGGCACAGAAACATAGTGGCAGCGAGTCCAAAAATAAATCAAATTAATTTCGAACGTCCTGTGCAGAATGGAAAATAGTTTCGGCAGGATGTAGCTGCAGGTGCGGGAAAAGGTAAAAGTACGAAGTAGCGATGTTGGGGCAGTATGATGGGTGTGGCATGAAATCTTATTAGAGTTCGCACAGAGTCCAACCGCTAAATGCAGACACATGAGATCTTGCATTATGTTGATGGAAGATCACTTTTCTGCGCCGGAACTCATTTCGAAGTTTTACTTTTATAGCAGCGTCAACACGGTCTAACGTCTCGCCTGTGAGTGTTTTGTTTTCCATATGCTGTTTGTGGATAACACCACTGCAATACCACCAGATATAAAGCATGAAAGTTTTGTCAATCAAACAGCGCTTTACGACTCGCCGGGCGCAAAACAACCCCGTTTACGGCTTGAGTAAGTCCACTTTTGATCACAAGTGATGATCCGGTCCAGAATTTTGTCTTTGCCTTGATATTCGAGCAGATTACTGCAGGTTCGAACACGTCTGTCCTTATCTGCTAGAATCAGATCATGCGGCACCTAGCGATTGAACTTGTCCGTCTAGTTTATGGGATGTATAGTTCGACTAATGGACATGGAACTAACGACTAAGTACTTAGCAAGCTGTCGAGTGGTTGTATACTGATATTCTTCTACAAGGTCTCGCAGCTAGGCATCAGTAGGCCGAACAGAACAATCTGCTTCTTGAATGTCATAGTTTTTTACCTTTCGATACCAAACCTTCAGTGTCATATGATTCAACATTAGTACCTAAAGCTGGGCACATGATTTGTTGACATTCTATAACTGACGTTTTGCAAAACTGGAAGTAAATGATGATTCTAATCTGGTAGCTTGATAGTTCCATTTCAGACACCTGGTTCTTAATGATAACGACATATTTTTCCAAATTGAACAACACAGTTTTCTAAAGTAAATTTCGTTCTTTCAAACGCTAAAAATCGTTTAACAGAGTATGATTAAACACGCCAGCGCCAAATGTTTCCGCAGACGATATTTGCAGTGGCGGGAAACTTCCGTTGAAACCCGCTATTTCTTTAAAATTATTGCAGTTAATAGCATTGAATGAAACAAATTGAGGCAGAAATAAAAACGGTTTATTGCCTGCAAATCGCAAATATTCTCGTAAGTGGATATACTAATAGTAGTTCGTCATAACACTAGGAATATTTTAATATATTGTTTTTCATTTAGTCAAACAATAAGTATCGGATAACATTTCTGATATATTTTCCTCGCTCAAATGAGAAAGGATTAATTTTTGCTGTCAAGCTTTCATTAAAAAATAGTATACAATATAAAAGATTACGCAAACCTCCATTTCAAAATAAAGTATGTTTTACAGTTTTCGATACATTACCTTAATTTACATTAAGTAACTAAATATTATTTCTGGAAACTATCAATAAAATTGTCTAACCATTTTCGTGAGATACTATTTAAATCCATATAAATATATATGCTCTTTATTAACGGTGAAATAAATGCATTTGCAAAAAGGATAAATCATTAAATGAGAGAATTAATTCAGAGTTTCGTGACATTTATTAGGAAAAAAATATGTGAAACATTTGCATATTATGCATATGTTTTGCTCTTGTATTGCGATTCTTTTGCTTTAAAAGCGAACATTTGTTTCCGAAGAGATGGAAAATAAATTTAAATTGATGTTTTTCTAGAAAATTAATTATGAGATAAATCACTCAATGAATTTTTCTAGCTGAAATTTTATTAAAATATTTCTTAGAAAGCCGATTTGCATCAGCATTAGCAAAAAGAATAGTATACAAATAGCTTAATTATGGAAAACGATTAGCTGCCTTTAGGGTAAATGTGTTAGAGGTTTTCTAAACGCCTGTTTTGCAACACACACAATAAAATAGGGTAATATAATATAGCCTAGATTAATTTATAAACTAATATTTGAGAAGAGAAATATCTCTGCCGATAGTAGATGTGAGAAAAGAGGTGGAATTTCTTAATTTTTATAATACAATGGTAGCTAAAACTGCATTATCTGTTAAAGATATAACTGAAAAATACAGTCGTCATCAATGAAAAACGGTTTTTAAGCGCCCAAGAATGTATCTTTGAAAAAAAAATACAAAAGTTCATACGATTTAATTTGCTTTAAATTGAATGATAAAGAGAAGCTATTAACTACCAGGCATATTCAGAGAAGGAAAGTTCTGATTAGTTTTTCTTAGTTATGCTTCTTTCTTAAATTTAACCAATTGTAAACTGGATGCATTAGAAAGAATTCGTGACAGAATAGACTAAGCTTTTAAGCTGACATTAATAACGCACATGTTATGAATTCACATGTTATGTTCCAGGTTTTTAATACTAAGTTTAAAATTTTAATAATCGTAAATGGAATAATTGCAAGAAAATAAATATTACACTGAATTAAAAAATGTTTCAGCCGTCGTATTTCAGAGCAAATATCCATTTTCACCACTATCGAATGCAATTTCATGATGTTTTTGCTTGACATCTGTACGTAAGGACAGGATAAAGGACTCTTTTTCCCCAAAAAATTGTAAAACTAATTTAAAATGAACTCTGAAGAGAATTTTGCTTGGCGTCTGTGCGTACATACGTATGTATCTCGCATAACTCAAAAACGAGTAGCCTCAGAACGTTGCAATTTTGTATATAGAATTATCGTTAGCAGCTTTCTTTAATTTTTGCATTGTGGTGGCATTTAAAATATCAAGCCGATTTAAAAAATCGAAGTAGATTAAATTCAATCCAATAAGTTTAAATGAAATGCAAGAAAAAATGGGTATAATTTAATATTCCGTACAAGGAAGTCATGTGGTGCACACATCAGAATTTTATTTCCTTGTACGAAGTAAAAAGGAAGTATTGTAATCGCGAAAAGTTTCAGGCAGCATATTTTAACGAAAATATCCATTTTGACCGCTATCGAATGCAATTTAACGATGTTTTTGCGTGATGTCTTCCGTCAATGAAATGGAATGCATGCGTGCCAGTTTCCCTTAGAAAGTCCTCCACGAAGACATTCATCTCTTAGGCAAACAGCCCTGGTGTGCTTTGCCATTGTAAGATTCTCCACTGTGTACTTCTAAGTTACACTTGAATGTGAAGAATCTTAAGAATTAGTAAGCGAATAATGGCTTGAGTTCTTGAAGTAGAAAACAGCAAATGAAAAGGGTGAAATAACCCTTTTTATTATTCAACTAAAGTTTAATAGAACTCTTGGAGTTGAAATATCTTGGAGTTGTACAATAAAGCCGACACTCGGGCTTCAACTTAGGAAACTAAGAATTTAAACTTAGCTAATCTTAACTAAAAAGATATAGCCGAAGCTATCAAGATTCTAACAGAGTTGGCCCCTTAACGCTAATTGACTGCGAAGCTATCAGAGCCTAAAGTACGGCCGAGCGTAACAATAGCTTAAGAAAGAGTAGTCCAAAAAGCGGACGTGTTGACAGCCAGAATCTCTGGTTTTCTCTGACTAACATAGTAGAACTTCGTGGTTAAATACCACTCTTCCTCAATTTGCATTCAAACGTGATTCTAAAATTTCCCAAGTATTGTGTCCCAAGGCAAAATTAATATACCTTCTCTATGGTGAAAGTATTCAAATAGGAGGTAAGTAAAACACCGCTTACCTGAATCATTGGGATACGTCAGTTGTTTATTTCCGGATTATCTAGTGTTCGAGGAAACTGTTCATACAACGTAAAACATCAAGAGTTCAGGGTCAGCTTTTTCAAATATATTTAATCTATGCACAAGTATTACGAAATGTTATAAAGAGTATCGAAATTGGATATTTATTTTATTAAACATTTATCAACTAACAAAAAGAACATAGATTACATCGTAACTCCTCGAGCGCGCCGTGAAAACTTACATAGTATTTTCCTTTCAGTTTAATCCGTTATGAGTATGCATGCGAAGAACTGAATTCAGAGGTGGAAACCTCACGTATCGCAATAATAAGTGCCCTCCACAAAATCAATCACTTCAATACCTATGTTTTACAATGAAGCAAGTGGAGGTCAATGGTGTCAAAGGCATTTTCAACCGATCTCAAAACACTGTAAGATGCTCGATACGTCAAAGACGAATTTACCATCTCTATCCACAAAAGTTTCTCAATACATTAAAGTTTTGACTGCTGCATCAGAACAAGTATGCACTCAACAAATGAAATTAGCAGGTGATGGTGACTTGAAAGCGTTCAAAACTGTAGTGTCTTCTAAAGTTTAAGGGAATAATATAGGTAATGGAGGAAGTAGAATGTACTGGCGACATTCAGAAAAGAAAGGGAAGTCACTTGCACGAGTTGAAGAATACCACTTGGTGATGAAACGTCATTAGGAGGTAAAAAAACAGGCTAACTGACAGTACTATTACGAATATTCAGACATATTTTATGGCTTATCTATTAGAAAAAAAGTCCGATTCCTTCAAAATATGCAGCAAGTTGTTTAGGTTAAATATTTTCATCTGCTGTTTAGTAATGAAAATCCAAGACGTGGATTCTGCCCAGTTGGATTTGCAAGCTGGTGTGGGTTTCCTCGTGTCTAAACAAAAGGCGAAACGTATGACCAGACCAAGAATGCACATGCTTCTCTTCCATTACTGAAAATCATAAGGGCAACATTTAGAGATTTGGTAAAGCCTGTACTCCCCAGAAAATGTTCTTATGAGAAAATTTGAAATCCAAATTAATCTGTGCAGAGTGTAATCTGGACTCCTGTGCCAAAAATGCGTTTGTGGGTATTCAGACCTTAAAATTTTGGAATTTTCAATGCTGTTTCTTGCTTTAATGCAGGAAACATAACAATGTGATATACGTTAAAAAGTGATACACTTTATTTAAGAATGGAATCTTGGTCACCATTTTGCTAAAGCTGCGATGGATTTGGATAAATAACGTATTATTGATAGAAAACAAACAATCCGAATATATCAAAAATGTGAAAGAAAAGAAATAATACTACAAAAAGGAGACTTGAAGAGTCTTAATGAGACTGAAAAAGCTGATAATCCTTCATATAAATTAGAATTTCCCTAAATTAATTCCTTAATTACCAATGGCAATATCGATGAAACCGTTAAATCTGTTTTCAAAAAAAAAAAAAAAAATTTGATTTTTTTCAGGTTGGTGTTACTTTTCTTCAGTATGTAGGAAAATTGACAACTCGGTTTTTTTATGACGCGTGTACTATGTTTTATTGAATACTTTAAAACATGGGCTTGATGATATGTTGAAAATTTATTTCAGGCAGTGACATTCTACAAAAATTTCAAATTCAAAAAAGATTTTCAATAAAAAAACAATAAATTTTTATATAAATGTAAAAAGAAAATGGTCTCTTAAAGTATGTAAAACATGTTATTTTATCAGTGTTAAAAATTTCAGAATTTTATCTTTCGCCATTTCTGAGAAAAGGTACATAAAATTGGTGAATTTAACTTTGCGAACATAGGACTTTCTCGGTTCCTTTAAGTTAATAGAAATAAACTGTGTGTGTGAGATAAAGTTAAAAAAATATTAGTTTTTGCGTCTAAAAAGGAGTAATATGAGGATGTAGAAAAAGTTGTAAAAGGGAAAAAGGCGAGTTAGGAATCCTATAAAACAGTGATCGTTTCTTTATCGAAATCTGCATCGTAAGTTATGTAAGAATCACTGAAGAGGTTTCCTGGAACAAAACCAATATTGATGGGTGATTTTTTTATTGCACATGATATCTGGATAATAAATGCTTTTGATACAGACCAATATACATAGATTATTTGATAATTCATCTATGAATATACTAGTAGCAACCGACTGAGGAATCCCAGGATCATATAAGAAACCAACAACTGTAAAATAACATGAGAATCGTTTAAAAGATTTTCTATAATAAGAACTTTGTCGGACAACGGTTTCATTTCATTCAGGATGACAGCTGAATAGTACCTCTTTCTAATTTAACACCCCTTCATATTCTTTGTTCCTCGTTCTTTTGTAAGTTGCCGAGACAGAGAACGCGTTGACTCTTGGAAGCGGTCCACATTTATCTCATTTATAAAGTTGCTAATTTATTCACGTTAATCATCTTTTTCACTTCTTTTTGTCTCTCTTCTTACAAGCAGTTTCTTGGGCAGAGTTTTCGGAAAACGCTTTTCGTTCGATTAACCTTATTTGTTTTCGTTCTTCATTGAATAATATCCTCCGAGTTTAATTTTAAAATAACGCAAATGAGTTCCTAATTTGAAAGGTGGTATTCAAACTGCAGGATATAAAACCCCCCTTCAAATTATTATTGCGATGATTTATTGCATTTTGTAGAACATTAACCTAAATTTTCTTATGAATAAAAGTTGCCATAATAGTTTAAAATCAGATTATGATTTTATGTTGGAATTAAAAGGCTGAGATATCAAAAAAATTAATATTGAATGAGGGAAAAATAATATAAATTGAAAATTTAAACTTTTGTTGGGCATTGTAATAAATTTAATTTCTTTGCAATAAAATATAAATAAATATTACGCACGCTTACAAAACACAAATTCCGCACGTTTACAAGAAATCGTGAGCTTGAAAGTTATTGCTCTTATTGTACTACTATCATAATTCTATGCGTCTGTCAACATGCGAATTACATTTTCTATATTAGAAGCAAGAATTATTTAAGCTACTGTAATATCTTAAGAAATGCTTTTATGTGGCAATGACAGTGACTAAAAATATGCTCCAAACATACATGAAAATTCACTTCTATCTTAAATCGCTTGATTTGAATTGTACAAAAGGAACGGATTTTTTTTAGAAAAAGCTTCAAAATTTGATGAGCAATATTAAGTTGCCCTTTTGATCAGTTGTATGCAAAATGTATACTTGAATACTTTTTTAGCTTTGTAGCAGAGACAAAATAGAATTCTTTCGTTGAGCCTTCCTCATTGTTCTTCTATTCTTCGACCAAGCACGTAAGTGCATAAGAAAAGGTCTTGAACATGTTTTACGTAAAGACATTTTAGTCTCCTTTGAGGTATTTTCTCCCTCGGTTCCTCATGCCTTCGTGGTGTAACTGGAAACGCAGTCAACCCGTATTCGAGAGGTCCAGGGTTCGAGTCCGGGAAAAGGCGTTGCCCATTTTTCATATCTCTCGTTTCAAAGAAACCTGTTGACACTACAATGGCGCCCGGACTAAAAAGTATATGGCGGATGATAATTCGTGACTGCCAGGAATTGGCGATTATGTCCCCTCAACCCCGGTCGCAGTTTGAAAGAGAGGACTAAATAAGGTGATTTCCCCGTCCTTTCCACATGCTTTCGTGTTGTAACTGGAAGCACACTCGACACGTATTCGTGAGGGCCAGTATTCGAGTCCCGGTTAAGGTATTACATATTTTTCACGTCTCCAGCATCAAAACTCCTAATGACACTACAGTTATCCACGTCTTGAGGATGCTCCTTCATTAAATTGCTTTAAGGCCATTTTATGATAGTTTTAAAAGTAGAAGTAATTAAAAGCTCTTTTCAGTACTATAATTTATAGCAGCGATGGCGAACCCATTTTGACACATGCCATCGATGGGAAACGGATAATTCTATATGTGATAAAGCACCAGAGTTAGGCTACGGGGTTTTTCGACTTTTAACCCTCCGAGCTCAAAGGTTCGCCATCACTGATTAATTGGACTTAGATTAGTGTTTCTTAAACTTTTCGGGTTTATCAGCCTCTTTTAGAAAAATCTGATGTGTACAACACATGACTTCCTTGTACGGAATATTAAACTATACGCATTTTTTCTTGCATTTCGATTAAACTTATTGGATTAAATTAAATCTACTTCATCGAGAGGGCATAAACCGCAATAGAATAAATGCACTCTATGCTTACCATAGCGACTCTCTGGCGCTAGCTTCACTTAACAGCGTTATATTTCTTTCATATAACTCAGAATACACTAAATTTATATCATTTGAAGAATTATCTAACCGTTGTCACATGTTCTATTCAAATGCTATAATAAATCTAGATTTATGTATAAAAGAAATTAAGCAAACAAAAGAAAAATCCATAAATACATACAGGCAAAAATACATAAAAACTCAAAATTGCTATATTAAAAATTTTGAAGTAAATCTTCTTCAGTTACTTTCTCGAAAAACTTCAGAAAGGATTAAGCATGATTTAATTTGCAGTAATAAATGAATTCGTTATCTTTGTTATTGCGAAGCTTATTCTCTCTAGATTGGCAACAAATCTACTATTCTGCTGTTTGAAATGTAAACAAACATGTTCGCCATGTTATTTAAACATTAGGTTTAACCGCACTTAAACAGCTTTTAAATTGTTGATAATTCTACAAATATTGCTTGCAGATTTCTTAAAGGCATAAAAACCTTAACCGGAAGACAAAAACAACATAATTAAATCATGTTTTAAGCAAAAAATGCACAATTTACATACATATAAGAGTAAAGAAACTGAGATCACTGAGCTGGGGACTGTGTTACCTGGCTCAGTGATCTCAGTTTCTTTACTCTTATATGTATATATATATATAAATATATTTATATACGTTTGGTGCGGCCGATTGCAACCAAAATACGAGTTGCACATCTGCATGTTATAGCAGTCTTATAATCAAAATTTCAACGTTCTGAGGCTACTCGCTTTTGAGTTATGCGAGATACATACGTACGCACAAGACGCCATGAAAAATTATCTTCAGAATTCATTTTAAAGCAGTTTTATAATTTTTTTGGAGGAAATGAGGCTTTTATTCTGTCCTTAGGTACAGATGTCATGCAAAAGCATCGTTAAATTGCATTCGATAGCTGTCAAAATGGATATTTTCGTTGAAATATACTGCTCGAAACTTTTCGCCATTACAATACTTCCTCTTTACTTTGTACAAGGAAGTAGAAGATAAAATTCGCAGTGACCCGCTACAAAACAAACATCTATACATTTTTACAAAAGTGATATTACAAATTTGTCTCAATACACAGTTCTGCAGTCGGTCTTTGTTTCCTGTTGGTACGACAAACAAAAATAGTGTCCAATAAATGCCAACGCAGAGCAGGCGTAACATAAAATGATTCCTAATTTGAATTATAAATTACTAATATTTATCGACACATAAAATGCTGTTGGAACAACTAAGGTGGGGATGGCTTCACGTACTCCACACGTCTAGGTGATAGGTGTAATGTGAAGGGTCCATATAAGAGTAGTAATGAAGATACCTCCACCAAGACAGGCTTATTAATTAAGTGTAGGGAACTGCTATAACTTCAGGTTACCGTCGATTTTCCTTCCTTGGAGAAGAACATTGCAGAAAATTTATTCATAATCTGAATTTTCTAAGCCAAGTCTTGTGATTTTGTAACTCTAGAAATGTAGATTTTGAATTTTGTATAATATACGAACCGAATTTTTAAAATTTATATATATGTATATATGATATAGTTTTATAGAACTCTAAAATATTTGTTTCGAAAGTTTCGTCGTTCAAGCTTTGTTCATTAAAAAACAATATTCAATGAATCGTAAACGTAAAATAAGCATAATTTTTAATTAAGCTCTATTATAAATGTCATATATCTAAAAAAATGGTTTAAGAATTCATTCATTGGTGCGATTTTATTCTTAGCAATTTGAAAATCTGGGTTGATGATATAAGTACAAAATTTCTAGAGCAGAAATTCTCAACTTTCTTTACCCTATGCAAAATAAAATACAACTACTTTCACAACTGCTACACTATCATTTCCCCTTCTTTTCCCAAACTAGAAAAGTGCAAATATATTTATTTAAATTATTTTTAATACATTCTAAAAATTAACTAAGAAAAAGTACAAAAAATTTGATAAGTACCAAAACTTAAACAAAAATAGTTTTTATACTCATAAACTAAAACTAAATGCTTAACAGGTAAATAAAAGGCTGACCTTTTACCCCCCTCACACTATGAAATTTTCGTCTAAAGGTTCCCTGTTCCAAAGCATTTACTTTATTAATTATTATTACATATTTAGCTTGCACGATGTGAAATCATGAAACGTTAACACTATGATACTTAACGGAAGAAAACATTTACGTTCTGCTGGAGATTCATTATAGTTGTCATATTTTTTGTGCACTGAATTTAATGATTTAAAAAAACAACTGGAGTAATTTTAAAAATCTTTGAAGCAATAACGACTTCATAAATTGTGCTCCTATTAAAATTTAATGATACCTTTATATCATAGCAGAAAATAAAATAATGATCTTTTCTTTTTCTACCTAAGGACAATTTTAAATTTCTAGGAAGCAATCTACAATTGTGTTTTTATAACGCACTGGCAAAATTCTTGTGTTTTGATCGAGAGATAAAGTATATTTGCGAGCTTCTGCACAGTGCGAAACAAAATGCGCATAAAATAAAAAAAAAAAAAAAATTCTTTTTGGGATTTTTACGCCATAATTAGTAAGATACATTCAGGACACTCACGTGGAGCTGAAAATATCCTAAATGTAAAAGCGTTGTACCAATATCTAACCGTCTTCGTTTTATTTCAGATTATTTTTTTATGTTTGCTGGAATAGGAAGGAGGTGCAATTAAACAGCTTAAAATACAACTACAATGAGTTCATGTTTTTAGATTTACTACTTTCTTCATTTGTGAAGGCTGCTGAAGTTTAAAGAGTTTTCCTAAACTTACGCGACACATACATACACACTTTTACAAAGCTTTATTCATAAAAAAGAGGAAATATGCTTTGCACGTATTCAATCCTGAGCTATTATTTTAACGGCGTGATGGGGAAACTAAAACTAAATGTTTAAAAAAGAATATTTAAGCAGAAACGTTTAAAAGAAATCCATAGAAATTTTATTGCGCCAATAAGAATTTCTGAAGCTCTTCTTCCTTGTTTTCGACGGGCCCACTAGTGGCTCAGCGGTAAAGTGGTTGAACACTGGTAGTTCGGTCTGAGGTTCGAATCCCGCGAACCGGCTGGCTGCATGGGCGTTTTAGGGGTTTTCCCCATGTGTAACGTGTATACGAGCCAGTTTCCTTAAAAAGCCTTGCACGACGGCATCCTCCCCTTTGGCAGATAGCCGTCGAGGCTTTGCCGTTATTACATTAACAAAAACAATCCTTGCTTACGGCAGCTGTTTCTCACATGATAACGATGACCTTGAAAAGAGTTTCTTGCCGTGTCTTTTGATCATTGATAGGAGAGAAGATACATAGAACCAAGGCCACAAAACAGACAAGAAGTTTATGCTTTCTTTCGCGCGCTGGATAAAGTGATGTATCTTACTGAGACTTACGTTAACATCACTAAGTCAAGGACGTCCGATCACCAAGCTTGTTGACTTACCTCGAGCAAAGCAAATCTTGCGTAGTATAGGAATGAATCGGAGACATACTGTTTCAAACTGTTGTAATACCTAAAAGAACATGCCTTACTGTAGAGGTTTCGCAAATTAAAAAAAAAAAAAAAAATGTTTTCAGATTTTATATTACGTCCAAAGTTGTTTTTTCATTTACATATAATACATGTTTCGAGAGCATTTGGGCTAACACCCATTTGAGTTAAAAAGATTTAAAACCAGCATATCCTGAGAATTTCCAAGAGACAGTGTCGCGCGCAGGAGATAAAAATATTCAATCTTCCGGAAAGTTCTGTTCGTTTATAAACTAAATACAAATTTTATTTACCGTCAGTAAACTTTATTAAATAATATAATTGGCATTATTATTAATGTCTTCTTGCCAGCGTGAGGTATTTTTTTGAAAAATGTACCTTTTGATGGGATAAATTTAACCGGTGCTTGTTTGATATCTTCATTTTTGAATATTTTGCTCTTCAAAAAATGTTGTTAGGACAAAAACAGGTGATAGTTGGAAGATACTAAGTCCATGGAATATGGTGGATGCGACAGAATTTCCCAGCCAAGTTGTGCAATTTTTTGACGAGTCCCCAAATCAGCATGTGGCCTGGTATTATCATAACATATGCATGCCTTTAAACTAGCCTGTAGCTCACAATACTTTTCAGAATGGAGCTTTTCGTTCGGTTTTAGAAGCTTATAATGAATTGGTTCTCGGATGTCCCATAATATACATAACAGTTTCTTATTCAAATTTGGTTTAGAGGTGGAAGGGCTAGATTTTCTGAGTTCACAACTTCGTCGTTGATGAAGATGGTCGCCATAAACGTGGCTTATCAGAAAAGTCGAAATCTCATGTTTCAAATTTTTCAAACTATCTCCTGCATGTCCTACCAAAAACTGTACCTTCTCCAAACACTTTTGATAAATTTCTGCATGCTTCTGTAGCATTTTTCCTTGTTGAAGTTCGTATAAAATGCAGTGGCAGCTCAATCAGTAGCCATGAGTACACTATCGCTTCACACTTAAAAATAACGTGAATCAACTTTGTTTTAGTTAATTTGCTGCGCCAGTATGTATACATTAAGCGATAAAAATAGAGAGCCGAACATGCGCCAAATAAACATATGCGTGTCAAAAATTGTTGCCATAGAACTTTCCGGTTGACCGAATATACTATTTTCTGCAGTGTTGCCGCTGCTTGCTTTTAAATCGTTGAGTTTTTTACTCAGAAATTCGTTAAAGTTTTACAAAATATAAAATAGACAAACATATAGGAAATTCTAGCTTCCATGTGCCCATATTCGGGTGGAGGACTACGCTATTCAAAATTAGATGGGTCTAGGTACCGTTGAATTTTCAATCTGCGAGAAACATGCATACAGTCATGCATATTCTTCATTATTACTTTCTTGAAATATGAGGGCTCACCAGCGGCCGAGCGGTAAAGTCGCTAAACACTGGTAGTTCAGTCCGAGGTTCGAATCCCGCGAACGGGCTGACTGCATGGGTGTTTTTGTGGTTTTCCCCATGTGTAACGTGTATACGAGCCAGTTTCCCTTAGAAAGTCCTCCACGAAGGCATCCCTCCTCTTAGGCAGATAGCCCTCGAGGTTTTGCCATAATCACACACACCACCATCTTTAAATATGATACAGGGAATTTCTTTAAATATTTGTCGGCAACAATTCGAAAAGTGAAACAGCCGTTTATAGCGTTTCGAAACAGAATATCGTTGCGAGACTCACAGCCCTTCTAGGCTAATGCCCTTCTGGGCTAAATTTAGACAAAGTTTGTATGAATTAGCGGAAAATGAACCTGAAGAATTAATAATCAGGGAAGATGATTTTGTTTCGCCAGAACTGGAAATGACGATTCTGAAGTTGATTAAAAGACCCCCCAACAAAAACTATTTTCGGTTTTGTTACGGAAAGTTCTCAAGTACTAAATATGCAAATATACCCGCAAAGAGTAAGCGGAAATGAAAGGCGAAAGCACGGAATACGACATCACAAAATATTTCTGATGCGACATCATCAAAGAGTGAAGAACTTGAAAGATATGAAACATCTGAAGGCATAACTCATATGCAAAGCAAAATATAGAAAAGGAAAGAATATCAAGTCCGTTACATGAATTTATCGTAGATGTCCGATCCATGGGCATGGAAATTTAGATTTAGCGACATTATTTTAGATTAGCTGATCTGTATGGTCTAGGAAGTAATTATGAGAAGTACACATCCTAGGAGCATTTTTACTGACACTTTCCGAAATGTTTCGAAGAAAATTCTTCAGAAACATCTTCTAAATCATCTTCTAAATTCTTTAATATAATATTGCTATCTGAGCCATTTGTTTCTGCTGCTGTAAGCTGATAATTGCTATGTTTAAAAGTTATTGACATTTTTTATTCAGCATCGCAAAAATGCACATAGAGAATAAATAAAAAAAATTGTAAACACTATGCTTTCTAAGCGAAATGTTTTCAAAAGATCATCTAAAAATACCCTCAAATACCTGAAAAATTTAATAATCCGAAAGTGTAAAATTCCATAAAACGAAGTCTGAAGAGCTTTAAATAGCTTGTTGTTCAATCTTTTTACTTCCTTGCAGGAAGTAAAGTAAGTATTGTAATCGCGAAAAATTTCTGGTATCGTATTTTAATGAAAATATATATCTGAACAACCATACTTTATTCTGAAAGAGTTGCACATAATTCATTTGCTTATATATTTGCGCCCACTAGCGATCGAGCGTTAAAGACGCTGAACACTGGTAGTTCGGTATGAAGTTTGGATACCGTGAACGGGCTGGCTGCATGGGCGTTTTCACGGTTTTTCCTATGTGTAACATGTATACGAGCCAGTTTCCTTTAAAAAGTCGTACACGAAGGCATCCTTTCAATTAGGCAGATAGTCCTCGAGGCTTTACCATAATCACATAATTCCAGCCAAAGCATTTGCTTATAGATAAGGAAGGAGCCCACTTTGATATAATAAAAATGGTTGTAGAAAGAAACTGAAGAATATTCTCTCAAATTCTTAAAGATAATTTTAAATTTTAAATTCATTTTGGTGAATCAAAAACAAATTACGCAACTGAAGTTATCTAATTTCAAATAGGCTAACTCAGAAGCTCTAGAAATGCCGGGGTCTTAACATTAATGCAAACAGAAAATATATATCGAAAATATATAACTCAGTTCTTTTGTAAATATAAAACTTCATTTGGCGAATGGTAAAATGATTTCTTCCTTGGTTTTCATAAAATAACAAAGAGGTTTTAATTATTTTTCTAGAAAGATTGCTTTATTTATTTTTCTTAACTTGTCACGTGCTCTGCCCTAAGGCACTACACCGAAAGGGAGGGATGCTCCGTGTAGGTCTTTTTAAGGAAAACTGGGTTGTATCCACGTTACACATGGGGAAAACCACGAAACGCCCATGCAGCCAGCCCGTTCGCCGGGATTCTAACCCCGGACCGAACTACCAGTGTTTAGCGGCTTTTACCGCTCGACCGCTGGTAGATTGCCTTATTTGTGATTTCTTTTGCAATAAAACGTAAAATCTCTTATGATTCGTTTTCGAATCGAAATGTATGTAAATACTTTTATAGAAAAACTGAAAAAAAATTGGTATGTTTTCTCCAATCGACTTTCATATGTTTTGGAGTTATTCACATCGCATAGTTTGTTTGGATCGATATTCAATTTGCATATTACATTATTTGCCAGACATTAAGTGGAAAATTTATCTAGTCTAGAGCATATTGCAAAATAAGTCGATTTTAGACCATACATTTCTTCTAAAGAAATTTGAGGGTAACTGAAAATAGCTTTTATCTCTTTCTAACGAAAGGCTCTCTATCCCACTTCTATTCTATCGGACAGCTTTTGAAGAAGACCAAAAAATTCATAGATCACTGACCAGAGTTCTTACAGTTGTCTGGAGCTGGTCTCTGTTGTAATAAAAGATGACATCTCAGACAGACCAATGGTCAAAATTGCTTTCAAGATTGCTTTGAAAGATCCAGAAAGTGTGAAAATATTTTGAGCTGTATACGTTCAAAGCAGATCTTAATTGTACGGAAGCCATTTATTTTTTTCTCTAATAAAAGTAAGCTATTATATTAGCTTACTTCCAAAAAACAAATGAGGAAATAACGGAAGATTTTAGAAGGAACGGGGTATAAAGTATAAAATTAATTATAAACTTAGAAATCACGATGAGCAGAAACTCCATTGCGATACCAGTAACTAACGAAGAATTTGCATTATAAGAAAGTCTTTCCTAATGAATAATTTGCAGTTAGAAGAAAAATAAATATTACGGAACTATAATTAAAGTTCAGTTTAGAAAATAGCATATCATTTGTCCCTTTCTGGAATATTAAGTGGGGATATCTTTTATACACTTTGATTTTAATTTTTGTTTCACTTGTTTCATATTCAGAATTTTTTAACTTCTGATTCACTTAATTTTCCAAGCGTAATTGTGCTATATTTTATTGAAACTGAGGCATTCAAGTATCCCGCTTTGCGCAGCATTATTAATACACTCAGTCACCCTTCGTTTTTTTATTTGCTTTATAATATAGCGCCTCATATGTAAAAAAGTGTCCGTATTTAATGTTTCATTCGATAATTTATAGAAACTTTGAGAATGGGCCACGTGTAAACGAACTAGAAATAGATGGGTGGACAAAAATATGGAAACATATTTATGTTGGAAACATATTAACGTATGTTTGAAATGAAATGCAAAACCTGCTTTAAGTATGACAAAATGCTTTTTTTACCATGTGCAGTATGTGTATTAATGATCTTCAATTACACGTTCTTAAAATCTATCCAATATGAATGGCTAATCAGTTTTGAACATCTTCATGTAAAAATTTATCATTGTGAAACAATCTGTAAAACGAATATAATTTACCTGAAACAAGAATATTTCAATTACTATATTAGTCCTCTTATCCTCATATCATTTATTTCAATATTGAATGTAAGATTACTAGAAACCCAGATTCAATGTTTCAGCCATTTTGGATCTTTTAGGAAAATGACAGCCATTTTCTACAGAACGGTATTTATTCTATCGATCTTCAATGAAATACGTTTAGCATTAAATGCTACAGTTAGAATTTTCGGCACTATTTACATTTGAAATAAATAAGATCTTTTCGAAATTCTGTATTGTCTCATGTTATATGAAATTAAACATAAGAATTAATATTAAGTCTTTTTTCAGTTTATCATATCAGTGTACAGTTTTCTTAGTAAGAGGGCTTGCAAAACTCTTTTTGTCGTGTTATTACTAACTAAAACATTTTGTGTGTTCAATTCATTAATTGAATATCAAGTTCTTCGCACTTAAACCACGTGAATTTTCTTTCAACAGCATATCTTCGGAATTTACGATAGAGGGTCTCGCGCGCTGGAGATAACAATGTTTTAACCCATGCATTGTTGCCATTGCTCGTTTTGAAATCGTTAATCTTTTAAAGTTTTAGAAAACATGGAATATAAAATTCAAAATTGGGGTTCCAGGTGCACGTGTTCAGTGGAGAACCACGTTATTGAAAATTTGATGGCCCTAGGTACCGTCGTTTTCTCAGTGAGAGAAACATAAGATACATTCATGCAGATTCCACATTATTTAAATTCTTTAAAAGTAATATATATCGATAATATTTGGTGGCAACAGTTTTAAAAGTGATTCAGACACTTAAATCGATCCGCGTCCAAATCCCATTTCGAGACTAATCCGTTCAGACTAACGCCAGTATATTATAATATATATCAATAAACATATAGGTTAATAAAATGTGTCTCACACTAATGTTCAAATACAGTCGAAGCTCACCATAAAAAGCTGATTCATAATGAACCTACAAATATAATAAACGAACCTTTTGGTCCCTCCCAATTTTCTATATACTTTATTTTATACTCCTATAAAGAAATATATGGATACCACAGATTTAAACGATTTTTGTAATCTTCGTATTCGTTTAAGAATTTCTGCAAATTTCAAGGAAAATATTACTCAATTTTTAAACCATCCATGTTCAGAATATTATAATCCACATTCCATCTTTTCCATAACGAAAGTACCTTTGCATTACGTTTCTTTTATTCCCCCACATTGCTTTAAGTACCGCCCAGACGGTATAGGGGTTAGGGAAACCTAACTGCGATATCAAAGGGCCTGAATTCGAATCCTGGAGAAGGCATTGATGTAAAATTGTCTGTTCTCTTCATTGAAGGTAACGATGGCCGCCTGTTAGGTGCCTCCACAATAAAACGGCCGCCACTTCTGGCCTTAGGAGTGGACAATGGCGTTACAGGCAAGTGGCCGCCATTGTAAAAAGAGAAAATTTTTTTAAAAAAAAATCTTAAGTTCTAAACAAAGATTTTGTAAGACAGGTGTAGCGAACGGAGACATAATAAACACAAAAGTGACTGTGTTTCCACTGGGCATTGCTGAAGAACATTAGATAAGACGCATTCGTGACGAAATTATTTTTCATTTCCATTTTTCAAACAATAGTGAACATTTTATATATTCCTTGAACGAAAATTTTACGCTCTGAAATCGAAAATTCATCTTCATAGCCAGCTGTAAAGCTTTCTTCGCTGAATAAGCGTTATTCGAAAAGGGCAAAATCGTTGATGCTAAATCTTTATGTTCCGTGAATATAGTTTATACAAAAACATTATTATACAAACATACAAATACATTTTAATCTTTTGGCGTTTTAGCCTCGAATGGGATATTGGTTTCGAAATGTCTTTGCGCTGAATCACTACAAATGGCGTACCTCTTTTTAAATTGTTGACAACAAATATGATCCTTCAGACGTTATATTTAAAGAAATTAAATGCAAGCTCGAATTTGTTTTACCTATTTCTATTTTGCAAAATTTTAACAAACTCGACGATTTTAAAGAAAGCAGAGGCGAAAGCGCGCGAGACTGTCTATCGAAAATCTTAAAGATAGGCTGCTTTTAAATATTTTATGATTTTATTGAATCGAATTTTATGTTGTGTAAGTGCAAAGCGAAAGAGTAACAAAAAGAGTTACTAATAAAAAAATTGTGAATCCTGAGGAACTTGGACAAGTCTGAAAAACATCAGAAAAATATATGCCAACACTTAAGGCTGCATCGGGAATTCTAAATGTATAATACTACGCTGCTTTTAAAATTTAAAAATTTTGCTGTTGAACTGCATATGGCGCAAGTGCGAAGAAAATGATGCTTAATTATAAAGCTAAAAAAGGCGAGAAAGAAAAGTAGGATTTAGTGAAAGGCTATTGTGAAAATCTTGAAAACGTTTTTATTTGCATTATTACAAAATTTTAAAGAATTAATAGGAAACTTTAGAATTTTAACTATTAATCTTCTACCCTTAAGATTATTTCTAATATGCATAAATTATTAAAAATATTCATCATATAATTTTATAGAAATTTTAAAGAATTAGGAGGAAGCTCTAGAATTTTCTCACCAATTCTCTAAATAGCTTCTTACCAATGTTTACAAATCACAAATTTATTAGAAAAAAATAAACTCTTAAAGTTTTCAGATTTCATGTTACGTCCAAACGGGCTTTTTTTCCATTTACAGACACCTACACATTTCGAGAGCATTTAAGGTAACGCCACATTGAGCTAAAAGTATTTAAAAACAGCATATCTTTAGAATATCCGATAGACAGCCTCCCGCGTCAGAGATGAAATTGTTTTATTCCCTATAATGTTGCCACTGTTCTCTTTGAAATTGTCGAGTTTTTTAATTAAAAATTCGTTCATTTTACAAAATAGGAACTGGACAATAAGACAAATTCCAAATTGTTTTCCAGGTGCCCATGTTCGCGTGGAGGATTACAGTATTCAAACTTTGACTCCAGATACCGTTGTTGTTTCATAATACGAGTAACATACATACATTCATGTATATTATTCATTATTTAATTTCTTTAAATGTAATATAGAGCGACAATATTTGGTGGCAATAATTTGAAAAGTGATTCATCGCTCTGAGTCATTCAACGCAAAATGCCGTTTTGAGACTAATCTCTTCTGGGCTAACGCCTATTTTAGGTTATCAGTCCATAAATTCGTACGAAGTTTTTGGTAAATTTTTAAATAATATAAAAAACACAATTTAGCATTTTAATTAAATATATATTTTCCTCCGTTATCTACAATGTCTCGCCATCTTACAGGCAGCTTTTTATGCCATTGCTGTAGAAAGACTTTGGTTTTGATGCAAAAAAACTTGAAAGTTCATTGTCTACATCCTGTTTAGAATTTAATTTTTTTCCCAGTAAAAATTTTGTAAGGCACGAAATAAGTTAAAATCACTTGAGGCAATATCTGGGGAGTAAGCAGGATGTGACAAAAGCTCCCAATTAAATTCACTCATTTTTTGCACCGTTGTTCGAGCCGTATGCGGTCTAGCGTTATCATGATGAAACAACGCTTTCTTGATATTCACCCATCGTGGGAGTTTTTTGATCCATTCTGAGTTTAGACGGAAAAGGTTGTTCACTATAAAATTCTGAATGAATCGTTTGATTTAGTTCTAACAGTTCAAAACGTCCTGAAACGGGGTTCATCATCCATGCTGCTTTTTCCAACTTTAATTTTTTTAAACCATTTCTGGGCAGTCCTTACACTAATAGTGTGTTGACCATGTACACTATTAAATTTTATGGCTACAAACCTGCCAGCAAATTCACCACAGGAAAATAAAAAAGTGTAGCACAGGACGTTTGTACTCATTATCTATATTCATCTTCAATGGGTACTAAAATGCGCTCGATATTTACGAAAGTTGGTGACGAACTGAATAATATGTTAGTCAAACGATGACAAGTTTCAACAGGTTCAAAATTGTATTGTTTTAGTAAATGCGTCATGGTGAATTCCACGCATATTCTTAATGCGCACGAACTTATAGACTGAGCTAATAATTTTATAGAATTCGAAATACTATAGATATATACAAACGCTGTATATTTGAGTAGAAAATTATAGCATGAAAATTAAAGATTTTTGCAACATTCAGCGTATGTTGCAAAATATATGTGGTAGAAAGTTAAAATTGCGTTTTTTTATTTCCACTTGTAGATATACTTTTGATTTCAGGAAATCTATATTAATAAATTTCTGAAGAAGTAGAATCCATTACCTTTGCATTCTTTCTTAAGAATTCACTACTGGAAGAGGTACAATTTAGACAACAAGCCTTTCCTTTACAATGTCAAGCGATACTCATTCATCACGGTCTTGCGGATACAAGTAAAAGTTCAGCTTACAGCAAATAACTTTCTTCAGTTTCAAGCAAATAATCCCGGTCTTAACAATGCAATAAAGAGAGCCATGTCGGACACGAACGAATGGTATCTCCAAGAGTTCTTTAATTAAAACTCTGGTCTCCAAATACTGGCTAGGCAAAAGTTCGCCCAGCGAAGATTCGTTTAATTAAATGGGAAAAGGGAAGAAAATTTATTATTTTCTTACCGTGCTTTGAATAAGAGCTGACATTGGATTTGGTGTACGTACGCATGTCCAATACTTCTTGCATGTTGCTGAAGACTCTGTAAGACGGATATTAATATACTCCGATATAGATAAGAAAACTTGGTAAACGGGAAAATAGTGGAATAGGGGAATTTCTAGAACTATGACTAGAGATGAGTCTGGAACACATTTGATGAATTTTAATGTAGTTTGGAAAACCAAAACCAGTTTAAATGAACGGTTTGTACGCGAAGCTATTGGTAACTGTGCACATACAAAATTTTTAAGTAGCATATTAAATTTAAAGAATCTTAAAGTACGCACTGTTAATTGAAGCACTGAAAACACTTTTCAAGGTTTGGTTTGACTATGACAAAGCACTCCATGGCTGTCTGCCTTGGGGAAGGGGTGCCTCGTGGAGGACTTTGTAAGGGACTCGTATATACGTTACACATGGGAAAAACTACGGAAATATTTATACAGCCAGTCGTTTCCCCGGGTTCGAACCCCGGACTTAGCTATTGGTACTCAGCGGCTTTACTGCTCGGCCGCTGGTTGGCTCGGCCGCTGGCTAACTGTTCAAGGAATAAAAACTGAAAAGTCGCAAGAATTAAGTCTTTGATACTGAAACCTAGAATTGCATAATTCCCACAGGTTTTATGTAATGAATAAATATCCTACACTGATACTTTTAATATTTGCGACCTGTAATATTAATTAAGAATTTTTGTATTGCCGGAATAGTGGTTAGTTACTTTAAGTGCACATCGAAGGGTGTGGGTTTGAACCCCGTACACGGCATGGATATTTGTTAATGTATAGTGTCTGTACGGTATAGGGAACACTCTAAATGTGCAGCGAGTCGAAAGTACTCTCGAACGGTTGGTGGTAGAGGAAGAGGGGTGAGAGACCCTCGGACTGTTCTGACGATACTGTCAGACAAATGAGAAGTCACAACAACAAGAATTTTTAAACTAAAAATTATATTTACTTCTGACCTATGCATCGAAACACCACAAGCAGTCGTAGAGTGATTCATCTTCCGTTGTTTTTCACACCATTTGATTGATCACTCCAAGCGTAAATAAATCTTAAAGACATTAGAAAACTTAATCTAGACCTTTCGAACCACGTGTCTTTACGAATGCTTTTCTTGCTGCGGCAAGTAGAAATGCTTCAACGCAACCCAACTCCATCAGAAAAATAATGCTTCATCTCATGATTTTGATTACATGTTGAATTTGTTGCCAGTAAGCTCCCCCCCTTTTTTTTTTAAAAAAAAATGCAACAGCTTTTGCTTTACTTCGAGGTAAATCTCAAGTTTCCAGCATTTTTGTGTACCTAATTTTCGTAAGAGTAAAAAGAGATGTTTGCTTGTTTTAAATAAATACTTGTTGTTATGCTAGAAATGACGGTCAGTGATTCCTGCCAAGTTTACACGCAAGTTGCGCAGGTCTAAATTATTTGCAGACTTTCCGCTTGCGGTTGACTAACCTAAAAGTGCCAAATCTGATGAAGAGGGAAAATGAGAATAATCACTCCATAAAAACTAAACATTTCCCTTAGGCAGATAGCCCTAGTGCGCTTTGCCATAATAAACTAGTCTAAACCCTTTAACCCGGCGGAAGGCGCACCAAGAAAAGTTACTAGAACGGGCGCGTGGGGTATCACATACCCCAATATTTAAAATACAATAAAAATAGTATTACTTAGTTTTAAAACTGTTTTTTTTTTTTTTTTTTTTTTTTTTTTTTTTTTTTTTTTTTTTTGTTCTCGTGTATTATAAATAAGTGAATAATAATTGGGTTTCAAAAAATTAATTTCCGAAATAATCTTAGTTAAAATTAAGATAAATGAAAATAATAAATATCATGCCTCTAAGTTTCATTGCATCTCTAATACACCATGCTTTTTTTTATTTCTTCACACTTTGAACGAAATACATTCATGTGTTCTTGGCACAGAATGTTTTCACATTTTAAACATTGCATTCACGTTCTTCTGTCCTTGGTGCGAGGGCAAAAAATTTAACACGTCTTTCATACTTAGTTGTTTTTAATTTCATGTATTCGTTTTAATTCTTCATCGAAACTTCTACTTTTGTTTTGCATGCAGTACGTCAATTTCTTGGAAAAGTATTAATCTCTGATCTTTGTTCAATACTTTTTTTCATTAATCGTAATTCTAAGTCCTTCAAAAACAAACTTCTGTTTCTTGTTGGTGGATTAGCAGTTGAATGTAATATAATTCAAGCATTTATTACAGCAACATTCAGTGCAGGAAAGAAAATTACCATTGGCCACCTTCTCGTTATTCTGGCAATTGAATAATTGGCTGACATTTCATCCCCCATATCCACTGGTCCTTTAGTCATATTATTAAAACATATAATTCCTAACGTTTTATTTTCTCCAATAGTATCATCTATAGTATGATCATTATATAATGTTATAATGATCGTTATATAAAGCATAAGAACAGTTTTTCCTTTTTTAGGAACATCAGGAATTAATGTTTTATCTTTTTCGAAACCAAAAAATTGTAGAAAATATTCTTACTTTCATCTTCAGTTTCCAAAATGCAATCTTCATCGCTTTCAAATATTTCTAATAAATCTCGCATGCGTTGCATCTCCAGTTCATAGGGACTCATTCGTTTTACCATAATGCAGTTAGAAAATTTTAAGAATTTAATGTCAAGCACTTTAAAATCACTTGCGAGTAGAAATATTTACTGTTACACTCTAGAAATAAATTTCTGAACTAAATACAGTCAGAAAAACACTTACACGGACAGGCGCGGGGGGTGTGTCATACCCCAGTTCCAACAAAATACCGATAAATCTTTTTTCTGAAACACGCAGGCAAAGAAAAAGCGGTTCTGAAAGTCAACCACAACTAGAAACTCAGCTACTGAAAGCAGCACAGAATTTCAGTTTCACAAGTTAGGAATATTCCACTTTTATGTAGGGTTGGGGTATGATACACCCCACGCGCCTTCCCGCGGGTTAAAAGGGGGAGTGTATAAGGTATTTGCTCCCTCCTTTCTGCATGCCTTCGTGACATAATTGGAAGCATATTTGAAGAGTATCCAAGAAGCGTATTCGATAATTGTAGGTCTACTGCCTTAAAAAAACCTAATGACTAAACTAACCAAATTATGCTAATAACTAACTAACTAAATTATGCTTGCGTAAAGTTATACTGCATTTGCTTTTATACGATTTGTTAGTATATTTTGGGCCCACCAGTGGCCGAGCGGTAAAGTCTGTTAGTATATTTTAATCCAAAATATGATACTTTATTGGGCGGTGATAGAATCACACTTTAATACTTGCGGTGAATCTTCGGATTATGGTAACTTGGCGATTTTTTGGTTAAACTTTGGCGACCAACCCTGCTACAGCAGCCTGCTAGTTTTTTTTTTTTTTTTTTTTTGGACGCCATTTTGTTTTCACGAAGTAAAGACATGTTTTTTCAAGATTTTTTCCAACAATTTGCTAGCCGTATTACGCTTATGCTAGAACTTTTATGGAACAAAAGTGCTTAATCATGACGAAGATTAGGTGCGAAATTGGGAGAAATTGTAGAATCGTCCACTGCTTGCCACGTTTTTAAGAATTGCATATACACGTTATCCATGTGCACGTCGGCATATTTTCACTTAAAAAAAAACATCCCATAAATGCACAAAAATGGCATTGCGCACACTCGACTTTATCCATGTACACATCGACCTATTTTCACTTAAAAAGTCAAAGAAAATTGACAAAAATCCAATTCTTCTTACTCTTGTAAAAAGCGTCAAACAAATAAGTGGGCGATTCTGCACTTTAGCAGCGAAATTGTTTCTAAGTGCTTATTAGCTAAAATCACGATTGGAATTTTCCGGAAAATGTCACATTACATGTCTCGTGATCTCTCATTTCTCTAAGACAAAATAATCTGTGATTCGAACTGTCTACTTCTCAGATTATTGCTAAAGTTCTAGCTAGTAACCTTTATAGCCTTACCAAAATGTCGCCAAACTACCTGTTACCATATTCCAAAGATTAGCCATACTTGCATTTAATCCTATCGAGATCTCTTTAGAAATGTATGCTGAATTTTGTTCCTTGTATGAGTATATATGTATTACATCAGAAATGTTTGCATCAGAAAATAGAGAAGAAAGTGAATAGTAATAAAATTTTTCCTCATCCAAAGCCAGTGGAAAATTTATAAAGCTACGTAAAATAAAATAAGAAGGGTACTAATATATAAACATAAACAGAGATCTATGACGAACTTAACCAATTTATAAAGAAATCGTAGATGAGTAAAACGTAATGTAAGAAGACGCGATAATAAACCAATTAAATCCTCATACTTTTAGATAATTTTAATTCCACAAGAAATATAAAAAATCGTTAAATGAAAATAAATATAATCAATGGACAATTTATTATGCAAATACACTGCTGAAAACAATTGGCGAATATTCTGATTTTTGATATAAACTGAGGATGAGGAAATATTTTGATCACTGATATTCGATGTAGATGTGTTTGTAAGATATGAGAAAAGAAACACAAAGACCGTAAGAGGAATAATTAAATTTTAATAACGATAGTTGTCTTTAAACAAAAATGCACAATTTGTGCACATTATACAAACAAACAAAAAATGAATTTCAATTAGAGGTACGGTTTCGCCTGACCGAAACCTATGTCGCACACCTACGACACATGTAATGAATGACATTATCCAAGGAGGGACTGGGGTATACTATCCCATTCCTGTAGAATAGAGCTTTCAGTCTGCTGAATCTTTTCTGAGGGTGATAAGAGACTTGAAACTCGTTTCCTGATAATTTCCAAATATATTCTATTGGGTTCATATCTGGCGAACGTGAAGGCCTATTCGAAGGATTCATTTGTAGAAAAAGCAAATTGTTTACCAGTTGAGCATGATGTGGCTTGGCGTTGTCATCCAGGATAATGAATCATTCCAAATTACTATAGTGTGAAACATAGTAGGTCTACAGACCTCATTCTTATACTCCTGAGCCGTTGGTGCGACAGTTCGGTGTTAACCCTCTGACTGCTCAATTTGTAGACCGAAATCGCTTCCAAAATTGCGTTTTTTTCCCTCCCCCCTCCCATATTTTAAATCTATACATATATAGGAGAATTGAAAAATGCACTTTTTCTTTCTAGAAAATATTTTTTATATAGATTTTTATCATGAGAAACTAAGTTGCCAGAAAAACGAATTTCAGATGTTATCACAAAAAAAAATCTTTTTTAAAATAAATTTTAGTCGAATTACAGTTAATTTCTATTTATTGCATAATATAAAAAAGTAAAATTTAAGAAAATATAAAGCGCTGAGGGGAAAATACCTTAAAAATGCAATTTAGTACAGTTCAAACTTCACAGTTTTTGCACCAGATTCAATAAATCTAATTAAATCAATAATTCAATAATTTAATTAAATAATTAAGATAATCGCTGAACGTTTACTAGCAGCCATTTTTGTAAGAAAAAAGCGGTAAAAAGAGAAGTTTGAGCGCTAATACCACGTGCCTTCAAATGCCGCAATTTAGTGAACTGCTAAAGATATTTGTTGGCCAAAAACGTAAACGAAACGTCTAATACTGTATATAATTTATTTCAATGGTTAAAGGGGGAAAAACGAGATGCGCACCTCAATGAAGGAAGAAAAACATATGCCCGCGGAAATCGCGGGATGTGCAAATTTTGCTACATTTGAGTAGCCCGTGGAAATAGCGGTATGATCAGCCAGAGGGTTAACAACTTGGTAAGCTTCACTTCGGTGTGTCCGTTCATAGAAATACCTGCCCAGACCATCATTCCGCCTCCGCCAAACAGATCACTTTCTTACACTAATGTAAGAGTATTCTGTGTTCCAGACTCTCTCGAGATAAGAATCCTCTCATCATTGTATACTGAAGCGAGACTCGTCCGTGAAAAGCACATTGCTCCATTCATCTCATCACCGTCTGAGATGCTCCTGTGCTCAACTTCTGCGGGCAGCACGGTGGTCCTATGTCAACGAATCACAAACCTGTGCCCACATGATGGAGTACATGATGGAGTCGGTTTCGAATAGTTTGAGTCCAAACTCCGGTACAAGTAGCTCTCTAAAAGTGCTGTTGCAAAAAAGGGGTGTTTAATAGTGTGGTTTCTTCTGTCCGTTATTGTTGAATACCTATCCTCATTTTGTATTGCTGCAAGTGTAGGACATTGTCCCGATCGTCGCCAAACATTTGCAGCTTCCAACAGCCAATTTTATAATCTTGAAATGACAGTTTGAGATACTACTTAAGCTTCCACTACGATGAATTGAGTTTGACCCGGTTATAAATGACCCATGACCGTCCAGGCTACCGTTTCAGTTTAGTCATCTTGCTGAAACTACGTATTCACTGTTCAACTGAAGCATTCAACACGTGTCAATTGTTTTTAATTTCATCCTAAAGAAGAAATGCTGCAGATCGATTTTTATTCCTTATCTAAAACGCGTAGGTTTCGACGTCACGGACAAAATTTGCATATTCCCAGTTTTATAAGCATCATAATATACTTTTTCAAGCTCTTCTATTTTATTCTTGTTAAAAAAGATATCGATTATGCGGTTATATCAAAGTCACAATTATTCAATAAATGTTACAGTGTATCTCATCAGGTGATGACAATTTAGCTACTTGTCTGACCTTATTGTTCTCATCGGGGAAAAAAAAAAGATAAATAAATAAAAACAGGATTAAGCATTTTAAAACATTACTTATTTGAAAATTGTATCCGTATTCTATGTATCTATCTATAAAAATATATAAATATATATGCCTCTTGTATAACAATTGGTTTTATGATGTATAACATTTTGGATTTTTAGAATAAACTGATAGTAAATATGTGCAGTGTTTTGCTTTCTTTGAAGAGAGAATATAAATTTGATTATTTTGCATTGATGGTTTGGAGTTTGGTTTTGAAGAAATAAATTATAATATAAACCTTAGGTTATGCAAAGCTGAAACTTCACCCTTTCTGAAACGATATTTCGGAATAGAGATATGTTATGTTTGATACCGATCTATTCAGCGGATTGTAGGGTTCTAAGAATTGTTTTGCAATCCATAATATTTTCAATTTGAGGAATCGTGTAACGCTATACAACTCATGAATAAGTAATATAATATCGTAAGTCTGGAAATTTATTTTTGCACTGAATAATGTTTTTTAACAAAAACCGCGCTTACGCCTTTTTCCTTGTTGTTCCCTATATGATAGAAAAGGAGGGGAAAAAATGAACAAAATTTTATTTTCACGTTATAAATCAAACAGTGCTGAAATGTTTGCATAAATGATTATTCATCGGCCAGATATTTTGTTCTTTGCATCCCCATATCTTTGAAAATTTCTCTGATGTATAAATAGCAAAAGAAGCATTGCAGTTGAAGTTGTATTTTACGCTTTGTCATGTTTCCTTTCCTGATCCGTATCATTCAATTCTTTTACTTTTTTATGCTTCTACTTATTGAAATGAACGTTAGCAGTAAATGTTAGTAAAATAAGTTGCATATTAGTAGTTCTATATCTTTCGAATGATAAATATTTTATTTCAGTTTTTATCTTTTATATTAATGGCTCTTTATCTGGGAATGCAGAATATGTATCGGAAATTGAATGTACAATAAACTTTATAAGACTGTAAGAATTATTTTAATTTCTAGCCCAAAGGGGTAATTTGTTCAGAAGGGCTAATAATTTCGTTTCGTCATTTTGCATTAGTTTACTATAAACAGCGTTTCACTTTTCAAATTGTTTCTACCATATATTAGGGCCCTGCATTATATTTAAAGAAACTAAATAATGAAGAATCTGCATGAATATATGTACGTTTCTCGCACTGAAAAAAAACAACGTTACCTAGAAACATCAGATTTTGAATAACGTAGTTCTCCGCTCAAATATGAGCATTTGGAACCCCGAATTTGGAATTTTTATTATCTACACTCTTTTGCAAAAAAATTAAAGCACCATGAAGGCAGTGGTTGTTCTTGATGAAATTGAATATGTGTATAGCTCATACACAGATAATAAAATGATTAAAAAATCAAGGTCATAGTACCCGTTAACGGCTCACGATCATCCACTGAGTGTTCAAATTAATAGTTGGTCGAACCGCCCCTGGCGGCAATGCAGGCATGAATTCGTCGAGGCAAGGAGTGATAGAGGTTCCTAATGTCATCCTGCGACACATTCTGTCAGGCATTCATCAGTGGTCACTCCAGATCTGCGATATTTTGTGGTGCCCGAATCTGGCGGCCTGCCATGCCCCAGAAATGCTCGATTGGTGAAAGGTCTGGTGACCTTGCTGGCCAAGGAAGAGTATCTACCGCACGGAGACAGTCCAGAGATATGCGAGTGGTATGTGGCCCTGGCATTATCTTGTTGGAAAATGGCCCCAGGATGACGTACCATGAATGGTAATGCAACCGCCTGCAGGATTGTATCACTATATCGTTGAGCTGTTAAAGATGTACGGAGGATGACTAAAAATGACCTTCTGTCATAAGAAATAGCGCCCCACGCTATCACACCAGGGATTATGCCTGTATGCCTTTGTAAAACAAATGCTGATTGGGACCGCTGGCACGTCCTCTCCAGACACAAACTGCTTCAAGAGTAAAGCGGGATTCATCTCAGAACACTATACGATGCCAGTCTGATGGCAGCCATGGTGATCGGCTACGACACCAATCCAGACAACTCCGCCGATGTTGTGGGGTCAAAGGCAAACATCTTAAAGGCCTCTGTGAGTTTAACCCCGCCTCAGATAAGCGAGTGAGATGGTGGACGGTACCACGGGAGGTATAATCGTGGCTGTAGTGCATTGAATAGTCGAAAAAATGATACCTTTGATGTTGTTCGGGCCTGGCGAACAATCATCCTATCTTCCATCGCATTTGTGTTCCTTGGCCTCGTCGGCAATTTCCTTGTAGCAACCTTTGCTATCAATATCTTTGCACAGCAGTGTCTGTACACTGCAGGTGGCGGCCTATTGCTCGGTATGACCAGGCCTCTGTTACTGGCTTTATACTTTGCGATTTGCGCACGAGAAACGTGTACTATGATTGCAATTCCTGTTCATTTGCCTTGAAACTTTGATCATTTGCATGTTCGATCAAGATGTTTTGCATACCAAACTTCGTCACGATTGCAAAAGTCCTTCTAGGTGCCTCAATGTTTTTGCAAAAGAGGGTATTTCATATTTTGTAAAATTTAACGAATACTTAGTTAACAAACTTGACGATTTCAAAGCCAGCAATGTAAGAAAAATTTTTATCTCCAGTGCGCGAGACTGTGTATCGGAAATTTTTAAGCTACTTAAAATTATTTTGTGGTATTTCTGTTGGTTTGAATTTTATGGTTTAAATGTGAAGAACATAATATTTAATAATAAAAGTAATACATAAAGAGTTGAAAAAAAGCCACACTGGGCGTAATATAAAATCTGAAAGCTTTCAAATAGTTATTTTTAATTTTCAAACACTTTTTTTTTAATTCTTGTTTTTCACCTACAAATTCCTGCTAAATATTAGATTTCAGAATCGCGGTTTATGTAAATGAAGTAGAACCAGTAGTTAACGGGAAGTGCGGTCACTTCCGTAGAAGGGTTCAGAAGTTCTCATTAGATGTATTCTGCCTTCGGGCTATCTTTCGTTGCTTTAAACCCTTAAAACAACGTTCGGCAGTTGTCTTACTTGCCTGTTAGTATTCGCCGGTGAAGTTTAATTATGGGCCAACTCGGTTAGTTATTTTTGTACAGCCTCGGCTGAAGTTTAGTTAGTTAAGATTTAGTTCCTTAATTTCCATCTTAATCCAAATTCCAAGTGGAGGCTTTCTTCTAAGCCCAAGAAGAACCGTCTGTAGTAGCTCTTTGTGTGAATAAAGCGTATTTTAACCCTTCGTTTTACTTATAATTTGTAGTTGTACGAAAACCAGCGAATAGCCGCTAGAAACTTCTCTAAAATTCTCGTAGTCAAAGACACATAAATTAACTGGCACTTTATAAGATTAAAGCCATTTTAAGACAGTGCCTAAAACTACTGATTTAATACTTAAAATAAAAAATAATGAAATTTTTAACAAAACTTTAATCCTCCGTATTGGAGTATTACTATTTGTTATCGTGTACTTCTCTGATACGTTATTTTTTATTAGAAGTGTTCTTCTATCTTTGAGCATCATCTAATTTTAAGGTATACTAGGATTTTTATTTTAGTTTTTAACAATTTCAGTAGTACCAACAGGAAAAAATAATTTAGGTTAAAATAACACGCCAAATAAAGAAAACAAGAAAAATCAGTAAATTTGAAATCTTTCAGATTTTATGTAATGAAGTATTGCATAAAGGCACTTTTTTAACCTTTTGCGTGTTACCTTTATTTATTAAATGTTTTTTGCACTTAGAACATAAAATTTAATTCAGCAGCAATATCGCAAAATAATTTTAAAATGAACCTATCTTTAGAATTTCCGATACAGTCTCGCGAGCTAGAGATAAAAATGTTTTTTTTTTTTTCTTACGGTGTTGCCATGGCTCGCTTTGAAATCCTTGAGTTTGTTAATAAAAAATTCATTCAAGTATTATAAAATATGAAATAGAAAATAAAACAAGTTTCAAATTCCAAATTAGAGCTTCCGTATGCCCATATTCGGTGGAAGATTACGTTATTCAAAATTGGATGGCTGTAGGTAGTAGGCTGTAAGATGTAGGATAGCTTTATCACAATGCAAGAAACATTCATACGTTCATACAGATTCTTCATTATTTAATTTCTTTAAATATAGCACAAGGGGACAATATTTGGTGGCAACAATTTGAAAATTAAACCGACTTTTAAAGTTTTGAACGCAAATTGCTAAAACGAAATTAATAGCCATTAGAGTAACAAGAATCAGTTAAACAACAAGAAACAGTTCCATCAATATTGTTGTTTAACTTCTCGAATAAAAGGAACAAACAATGTTATGAAGCAATACGTTTCATGTATTTTAAAAGAGAACGTACAGATAGTATATACTTATATAGAAAGAGAAGGAAAGAGAGATGTATAGAAAGAACACTTTTTTGAGCGCAGATATGGGCAAACCAGAAATACCTAGTCATTTATCAGACATGCGGGCTCTTCTCCATGCATCACATGCAGGTGAAGTGTATTTCTCTTTATTTTCAAAAGATATTCCAAACTATCACAGAATATAAAAGAAATCGAAAAAAACCCAAATATTGAAAGCACTTGAGAAGCGATGGTATCTGGACGAAGTAGGTCGTATTTTCAGTCATCTGTCGTATTGCGACAGAAACTTTTTGAATGACTGGGACTTTTCAAACACTCGGGACTCTTTACCTGACGAGCGAAGTGACCAAGGGGATAAAGTTCCATGGCTTCGAAGAATAAGTGTTTATCTTTCCTGAAAAGGGAGAGGAAGAAGTCGTTTCAGCTCGAAATATGAAATGAATTTTGGTGTGGATTTCTGTTTGCTCAAAAAGTGTTCCAAGAAAAAGCGGAAAAAAATGATGGCTACATCTGAAATCGAATTAAACACGCTTTCGAGTTTGCTTTGGTATAAAGTTCTGTGTTGTTTGCGAAAATTCAAGATGTTGAAGATGTGTGTGTGGTTATGGCAAAGCCTCGAGAGCTATCTGCCTAAGAGGAGGGATGCCTTCGTGGAGGGCTTTCTAAGGGAAACTGGCTCGTATACACGTTACACATGGGGAAAACCACGAAAACGCCCATGAAGCCAGCCCGTTCGCGGGATTCGAACCTCGGACCGAACTACCAGTGTTCAGCGACTTTACCGCTCGGCCGCTGGTGGGCCCCCAAGATGTTGAAGAAATTTATGTCTTCATGTTTATTTTACTTTTGTCAGCATTTCATTTGAGAGTTACGTGTTTTGTCCCGAAATTTCAAAGTCCCTCAAAATGTCATGAATAAATGGTACTTTCTTGATTATAATTATAAAATCTCATGTTGGCACTCCATGACTTCCTTGTATGGCCTATTAAATTATACACATTTTTGGCTGCATTTTATTCAACTTTATTTCTTCGAATTTCATTAGAAGTATACTTCTCATTCAATTAATTCATTTCTCACTCCGCGGGAAAGCAAAACTACATACTCTCAACACATCTTTTTTTTTTTTTTTTTTCCAAACATTCAAACAAACTTCATCAAATATATTATTTGAAATAAAAGTTTACAAAGTTACAATGGTTGTACAAATGTACATATGACATACAGAGACGGATTATTCAGGTTTTGTGATTTTTACATAGATGACAATGTTTACAATAAAGTTCAGAATATAAATATTTAGAAAACATGTATTCATACATATTGTTGCAAATGTTGAAAACATTTCAACATATTGTTACATACATTTCAACATGTTGTTACATACATTTCAACATATTGTTACATACATTTCAACATATTGTTACATACATTTCAACATGTTGTTACATACATTTCAACATATTGTTACATATATTTAAAATTTATGTTTTACAGATTTTTATACATTAATTCTGAAGAATAACCAAATTATATAATATAAAATATCATTACACATTTTAAAGAATTTAGACATATATAATTTAGAAATAATTAAACCAAATTAAAAAAATGAGAAAAACACCAAATATAGAATAAACATTAAATAACTTTAGAAAAATTTAAAATGTAGACTAGATATAAATATTATAGATATGCTGAAAGTAAATAATAAATAAAATAATAAAAATATTAACAGTCTTATATTTAATAATCTAACTAATAATCTTATAGTTATGAGAAAAGAAGTATTATAATTAATAATAAGAAAAGGAGTATTATAAATGTATTAAAGAAAAGATATTTAAGGTAAGTAGGGAGGAGGTGAATAAAAGTGAAAGACTTGGGAAAGATGATTAACCTTAAACCACTGTTATAAATGTTGAAATATTACAGCCATAAATCTTGATAACTAAAGTACAGAGTTAAGTACAACACTAATACTTATAACACAAAATTATAATAATGATAATTAAATGTAAATGATATAACGATTAGCAGAATTGTTATTATCAATATAGGAAACAGTAAATGTAATAGTAATAAAAATTTTAACAATAATAGTACTAGTATTAAATAGGAGTAAAACCTCCCGATAGTAAGTTTAGTGAAACTGCAAAGTGTTAAAAAATCGTGTAAGGCAGTAGAATCTGACAGTATGATGATAAACATAAAATAATATAATTAAAGATGAAGTAGATTAACGACATTAAAGATTATTAGCATTATAGATGTAAGGGATTAAAGAGATGAGTTGAAAAGTGATATTAGGAAAATATAGGCTTAGTGTTAATATCTTATACATAGCTAGTTACTAAGGAAGTCTGACAGTTATGAGCATAATGTATTGTAATCAAAATAATAAATGAATAAAGGATATATGTATTAGTTAATAACTAAAGGATGATAAAATCTGAGATGCGTAAACATCTAAGGAACAATAATAAAATAAAATATTAGAATAGAAACATAAATGAGATGATAATATACATATTAATGTGTAATAATATTAGGATAGATATCATATAATGAACGATAATATAATATAGAATATTGGAATAGTTACATAAATGAGTTGATATAAATGCAAGCTACTTGAAGTAAATCTTAAAAAAATGAACTTAATAATGAGAAGTAGGAGGTCTACTGCACAACGGAATAATATATAAAAGTCGAGAACTGAGAGTCTATGAGTTCTTCAAAGTAATCCAAATATGCAGACTTTCAAATTCCAAGTATAAAATTGTAAGGATCTTAAGTTTTACTAACGTTTATTTTATTTTAAATCTTTACTATCACTTCTTATTTTCTACTTCCGGCCAGAATTATAAGCGTGAAGGAGTTTATGCAAAGTTGTCTGGCGAACGCCAAGTATTTAAGTGTGGCCTTTTTGCCAAGCAGAAGAGAGGAAGCCGTGAGTTCGAAGCAGGCCGCTTACCTTAGAAGTTACGCAGTTGCTACTTTGCCTTCCAGGCCAGAGGTTTTAATCCTCTTGATAAATTAAACGTATTGTAGTGTTCACAGTCTCTGTGCTACATACGCTTTCTGTTATTATAAGGCCAATCTTATTCTAAAGTTAAATTAGAGTTTAGTTTTATTTTGATATCTTTTAAGTTAGACCCCGAGTGGAGGGTCATTGTATTCCGAAGTACGGAAGTCATTGTATATAAAGAAAAAAATAAAGGGTTTTGTATACCCTTCGTCTGTATCCTGTCCACTTACTACAATTAGTGAACATAGCTTTAGTAAGCTCTCTGTTCTAGTCAGGTCATTGTATGTTTCCGAAGAAGGTAGAAGAAACTTTGAACCTGATAGTGGCGCCCGACGAAGAATAACCATGGCCGAGTTTCAAGAAGAACCTGTGCTGCCTGCAGAAACAGCTCAGAATCCAGAAATGCCAGCTGCCGCCCTGGAAGGATTTGGGTATATTGTCCAGACCATGCGCGCTTCGATAAAACCAGAAGCAACGTTTAATGGAAACTCACAGGTAACCAGTTTTTTGGAAAAATTGGATGACCACTTCATGCTCTACCCCGTGCACGAGTTTCAAAAAGTTACCTTAGCTACCAGCGCTTTGAGGGGCCAAGCGCTTAACTGGTTCAAATGTATCGGCAGAAGTCTCTTGGGTCAAGCAGGAAGTCCCACCTATACCTACGAAAATTTCAAGACTGCCCTACTAAAAGCCTTCCCTGTTGTAAGGGATCGTGCGAAATTAGAAACAGAACTGTTCAGTATATATCAACAAAGAATGGAAAACCTCTCCAGGTTTATTTTAAGAAAAATTCACGTTTTCAAGCTCTTGTATGGAAACCGTCCGGATCCTGAAATAATTCAAGTGATTTTGCCGAGGTTACTACCCCAAGTGCAAGACTTTATTGAATTGAGAAATCCGACTACACTGGAAAAATTATTTGAGCTAGCAATCCAGTTTGAAAGTAGAAGAACGGCGGACGTCGAAAGAAGACGCCAATATCAACAGCGAAACCAATTTGGTACGCCAAGACTACAGCAAACTCAAGCACATGGCTACGGAGAAAAAGCGAATCAGTGGGCAAGGAAACCCGAGCATTCAAAAACAGCCGGCGAACGTCGACAGTTCAATAGCAACCCAGGAAAAAAGTCTCAAGGCCAGTGGAGAAAGAAGGAAAGCACTGAAAGAAAAAATAATTTAAACTAAAACGGATTTCTGCTGACGAGAGGGTGCGGAAATCCGAAGGCCACGAAAACCCCTCTTCCTACAAGTTAAATACAGTAATGGTAAAAAATTTAACTCTTCCGAAGATTGAAGTCTTGGTAAATAATATCCCGGCCACCGCACTCCTGGATACCGGCGCGCAGTGTTCCTGTGTGGCAGAAGTCTTTTTTAGAAAGTATTTTCGCAAATACCGCATATATAATGCGGATAATACAACAGTATTAGCGGCGCAAGGAGAACAATGTAAGTGCGTAGGTAAAGTACCTTTGTACATCCGTATCAAGGACGAACAAGTAAAGGTGATGTTTTTTATAGTAAAGAATTTGCAAGCACACTTAATACTAGGAATAGACTTTCTTTCAGACGCACAAGCTACACTGGATTTTAATGAAGCGTCTCTTAAGCTGACGATGCAACCAGTGTGTGTAGAAAAGGTTGAACCGCCAAGGGTAAATCTCGACCACCTGCCTAATGACGAGCAAGATAGAATCCGACAAGTGGTAAGTGAATTTGCTTCCTTATTTAGTGATATTCCAGGATTTACCCAGGTTACTAACCATAGTATTGACACCGGAGATGCATTGCCGGTTCGTCAAAAACCATACCGGTATGATAAGAATAAGGAAAAAATTATAGAATGGCATATTACCGATATGCTACGTAAAAAGATCGTAACGCCTATCTCAAGTAGTTATGCTAGTCCGGTGGTTTTATGTAAGAAAAATAATGATTATCCTTTGGAGCATCCAAAAAGGTGGAGATTCGCTATTGATTACCGTAAATTAAATTCCATAACGAAATATCCGGTATATCCGTTACCGATTATAGAAGAAATTTTAAGGAACATAAAATCAACCAAATTTATGACAACTTTAGACTTAACGAATGGTTATTTTCAAATAGGGATCAGGCCTGAGGACGTGCCTAAGACTGCTTTTATAACCAAGTCTGGCACTTATGCATTTTTGCGAATGCCGTTTGGCCTTTCAGGCGCCCCAGCAACATTTCAGCGATGCATGGACATTGTGTTAAGACCTGTTCTCGGAAAGTCCACATTTATCTATTTAGACGATATCATTATTACTAGTGATAATCTAGACCAACATGTACAGGATTTAAGACAGGTGTTTTCTTTATTAAATGAGGCCGGTCTAAAAGTTAATGTCGAAAAATGCAAATTTGCAGCCCCTGAATTAAAATATTTAGGTTACAAAATATCGCAAAAAGGGATCGAGACAGATGAATCAAAAATAATCGCTGTACAAAAGTATCCGACTCCAAACACGGCAAAGAAGCTCTCTTCTTTTCTAGGACTTTGTTCATATTATAGGTCCTTTATAAAAGATTTTGCGGCTATCGCTGAGCCATTGTTAAAATTAAAAAGGAAAAAGGCAAGATTCTCGTGGACGGCCGAAGCCAATAGTGCTTTCGAAAAATTAAAACAAGCATTAACGCAAGCCCCTGTGTTGAAATTTCCTGAAAAGGATGAAAATTTAGAAATTTCAGCGGATGCTTCGGATTATGCGGTAGGAGCGGTACTTTCGCAAAATCAGCAGCCAGTAGCATTTTTTAGCCGAACTTTAAATCAAACACAAAGAAACTATTCCGCGACCGAGAGAGAGGCACTTGCAGTTCTGTTAGCAGTGCAAAAGTTCCGAGTCTATTTTGGAAAGGCGCCGATAACAGTATATTCTGATCATGCGGCGGTAACTAGATTGTACTCTGGAAAAAATTTATCCCCAAGGTTAATAAGATGGGCACTCAAGCTGCAAGAATATAATCTGGTAATCAAGCATACCCCCGGAAAGGAAAATATCGTAGCAGATGCCCTGTCACGAATTAAATTAGACGAACAGGGTAATACCGTAAAAGTTGCAATGCTGACAGCGTGTACAATAAATTCCCGAGAAACTGTAATAACCGAACTGGGTAAGGATCCTGAGTTTGGAAGTATTTATGAGTATTTGAAGGATCCTGAAAATTTTAGCCACCAAGATATTGTGGCGATAAGAAATAGGGCGGCCCATTACGAACTAATAGATGGTCTATTATTTTATACAAAAACTACGAATTCCAACAACGAATTTCGACCTGTTATCCCAGCTAGTCTTAGATTAAATATCCTGCAAGAGCTCCATGACAGCCCTTTAGCTTCTCATGCTGGTATTCGAAAAACTACTCAACGCGTACGCGAGGCAGTCTACTTTCCTGAACTGCAAAAGTTAACAAGGGCGTATGTCCAGTCCTGCCCAACATGTCAAGCCGTTAATTATATTAATTTCCGCCCGGCCGGGTTTCTAAATAGTATTAAATCCGAATTTCCAAATGAAATAATCGGTATCGATTTATTGGGCCCTTTCCCAAAAAGTCAGTTAAACAAAAGTCGCTATCTCCTTGTTATAGTTGATCATTTTAGTAAATGGACCGAAATTGTTCCCTTAAAACGAGCCTCCGCGAAATTAGTTACCGATTCTATTTTAAATAAATATATTTTAAAATACGGGGCGCCCCTAAAAGTTATATCGGATAATGGTCCTCAATTTGTAAGTAATATATTTGAAGACATGTGCCAAAAACTGGGCATACGTCATTTAAAAATGGTCCCGTATCGGCCGCAATCAAATATAGCGGAACGGGTCAACAGAAATATAGTGAAAATTATCCGTAGTTATGTTAAAAATTTTCATAAAAGCTGGGATAACTATGTCAATGAATTTGCTTTCGCCCTTAGGACCGCAAAACATGATACAACGGGCAAAACTCCTGCTGAGTTATTTCTAGGCAGAAAGATTATAACACCGTTAGATAAATTATTTTATGTGCAACAAAGAGCCCCAGAATTTAAAATGGGTGATATAGAAAAACTAATTAAGGAAGCAAAGAAGAATACGGAAGTAGCACAAAGAAAACAGAAGCTCTATTATGATTTGAAACGACGGGGAGTAACTTATAAAGTAGGGGATGAAGTACTAAAAATTAAGCATTCACTTTCTTCAGCACCAGAAGATAAAACTGCCAAATTTTTCCCACGCTTTGAAGGACCATATGTTATAGAAAAAATAACTCACGCTGTTGTAGTATTAAAGGCAAGAAATGGCGAAACCTGTTCCGCAAACATTGACCAGATAAAACCATTCTATGACCGTAATAAAATGCAAATCTTTTCAGATCTTTTGCAGGATCCGGTACGGCAGACACCGCAGGTACAAGTTCCAGAGGTGGGAAAACGACAAGTACAAGGGCAAGCCAATGAGAGACAGAAGCAAGTGAAAAGAAAATTGCCCCGCGGAAAAATTGAAGGTACAAAGAAAAAGAAGTCGTTCCACCGTCCAAAAAACAGAGTTCACGAACACCCCCAGAATGAAGAAGGGAGAAGGACGACGTATGTGGAAAAGACCGGGAGAAAGGACGGCAACTATAACCCGGCTGTGAAACGGAAGATTGACTCATCCGACAGAACTCTCCGCAGCAAAAGTCGCCGAACTGCGGAAGGGCCATCAGCGGCGGAGGAAAAAGTACAAGAAAAATTTGAACGGCCAACAACGAGGTCCAAGCAGGATCACGACAGAAGTTTCCCGGTTCCACCAAGACCAGCTGCCTTCAAACGGCCAAGACCACAAGCAGAGGACAGAAGGAAGATGTTCAAGGGTGGCCGTAGTGGTGAAAAACGGAAGCTTCCAGAGGAAAGCACTGAAGGGCGAGCCCGTACAAGAAGGAGGATCAACCAAGCAACGGTCTGCAGCACCTTTAAAGACTGGGCCCAGAAAAGGATGTCTGAATATTACAAAGATAAGTAAAATTTTGTGTTACTTTACAAACTTAAGTTAATCTTTCATTCTTACTGCAAGTGGCAGATTTGAAGAAGTTTTACCTCATGCGAGGTCTACCTTTATCGCCAAAAGGGCGAGAAATGAGTTGTGACCGATTTTCTTATTATGTTTTTCAATTACTCGCGCGTAAAACTAAAGTTGATGTATAATAGCCTTGTCTAAAGACTTAAATATTGTAAAAAGTTATTGTATAAATTTTATTTAAAACATTCTAACAAGAAAGAAGTTTTAGTCTGAAAGACTTTTTGAAATGTAGTATTATTTCAATGTAGAAAGAATTGGCACTTGCTTTGAAAAGAATAGAAGTTAACAATGTACTACTAATGTATGTTTTCAAATGTGTAAAATTAACGGCGTCTTGATATGTTCTTGTATACATGTGAACTGTTATTTTGAATGTTTAGAAATAACGTGATATGGTAAAAGTGAAAGTAATGTTAAAAAATTTGTTATTCGTGTGACTGTAAAGATTAAATCATGGTGAATATGTGTTAAAGGTTGAATGATGTAGTTAGGCTCTCTGACGCTACACTTTAGAGTTAGCCACTTTCAGAATAGTACCTCAGGGTCTAGAGTTGAAATTAGGGTGTGTTAAGAGGTCTCGTATGTTGAATTTTAACACGTTAGTGTTTTGATTGTAGGAGGAAGTGTTGAACACATAGACAAAAACACATTCGTGTTTGGTGTTTTTACAACACATGTCAGAGAGCACGGGGAGAGATAATTAAAATAGTCATGAATGAAATAAGAATGTTAAGAAAAGTATATTCTATATGTTATTTACAATGTCATTCTGTAACATTTCATTAAACTAGTTTTCCTTCCAGATCTCTGGAAGGAACCAGAATTGAATAAAGCTCCTGTTTTGATGCAGTACAGATGAAAAAGAAAAAAGATTGTTGTATATTCCGGGAGCTGCTATTGTAACAAATTTCTTTCTTTTAAATTTTTCTAGTTTCTAGCGAAGCATTTTTTGTTAAAGGTTGGCCTCGCGTTAGTTTCTAGAGCTAAAAGTTTTCAACAAGGTCGTTTTAGACCTCAGTTTCAAACTAATTAACTCTGGCGGGAAGTATGTAAGGATCTTAAGTTTTACTAACGTTTATTTTATTTTAAATCTTTACTATCACTTCTTATTTTCTACTTCCGGCCAGAATTATAAGCGTGAAGGAGTTTATGCAAAGTTGTCTGGCGAACGCCAAGTATTTAAGTGTGGCCTTTTTGCCAAGCAGAAGAGAGGAAGCCGTGAGTTCGAAGCAGGCCGCTTACCTTAGAAGTTACGCAGTTGCTACTTTGCCTTCCAGGCCAGAGGTTTTAATCCTCTTGATAAATTAAACGTATTGTAGTGTTCACAGTCTCTGTGCTACATACGCTTTCTGTTATTATAAGGCCAATCTTATTCTAAAGTTAAATTAGAGTTTAGTTTTATTTTGATATCTTTTAAGTTAGACCCCGAGTGGAGGGTCATTGTATTCCGAAGTACGGAAGTCATTGTATATAAAGAAAAAAATAAAGGGTTTTGTATACCCTTCGTCTGTATCCTGTCCACTTACTACAATTAGTGAACATAGCTTTAGTAAGCTCTCTGTTCTAGTCAGGTCATTGTATGTTTCCGAAGAAAGTTAGAAGAAACTTTGAACCTGATAAAATGTCTAAACGTTGAAGCTAATGAATATTTAGTCTTTTTCTAGAGTTTCAATGTTGGAAAATGTGTAGAATGGAGTTATAAAGTAAATTGTTAGAAGACCCACATTGAACTGTCTATAATTTTTTAGATAATCATAACAATCATGATTTTCTTGAAAGAAAATTTAAAGTTAAATGGTAATCCATATAAATGTTTCTAGAAGATAGTCTAGAAATAAATGAGTTAGTCTGTAACTGTAGAGATAAGTAAAAGGTAAACAGTTTTTGAGAATATAAGTAGGTCTTGAATATAAGAAGAGAACAGATCTTGAGTTGCAGTCTTTAAATTGAACATATTTGAGTAGAAATTCATCGAAGTCAAGATAATTGACATGTAAACATGTACAGTGATGAAAACAGTAAGATTAAAGAGGACGTAATTTGGATAATTTTCTATATTGGGAAATTCAGAAAAGTATGATATCATATTACACGAAATTTGGAAGAAGGGTGAATCCTTAGTTTACAGAATTTACCAAGTGGGAGGGAATACGATAGGTAAATATTTACGGTGCCTTTGAGATTATCAGAACTTAAAGATAACTAAGTTATAAGTGACTACAATTTTTTCTTGATTTGCTTGAACCAATGTGGAGCAGATGTTGAATTATATGGTTTAAGATGAAATTCTTTAGTAATTTCACAGCGAAACAGATAATGGTCTATTGTTCCATCGTGTCCACAAATGCATTGGCTTGAAGAATGTAATCAATTTATGCAGATAGAAAGGAAATGGACCATGACCTGTGAGTAGAATTGTGATTGCAGGTTCAGTAGATATTAGATTTATTGAAGGAGTTGAAATAAATAGAAAGGTGCGTCTGCCTGTCGTATCAGAGATCCATTTTTCTTTTCAAAGAGTCGTCTAGTTGAGATCGTCTTCTAGTTGGTTATTCAAATATGATAGATGATATGGTAGAAAATGTTGAGAAAGGATGAATTATTTGCTGTAAATTGGTATGCCATTTCATTGCCAGTTGTACCTGAGTGAGCTTTTGTCCATTTAAATTTTGCTCTGAGATTAAGTGTAAGCAGAAATAGAAGGTGATGTATGCGACGTACTACTGGTGATCTGCTATGACCAATTATTACAAAGATGCTGGATGCACTATCAGTAATTATGATACATGCTAATGAGGTATCTTTTGCATACTTTATTGCCTGTTCTATTGCAAAAAGTTCTGCTTGGAAGACGGTATTACTATTTTGATAAAGACGAAAATACCTTTGTTTTAACATATTAATATTTTGGAATACACAATAGGCACTGTCAACGCCTGAATCTGATTTGGAGACATCATTATAAATTTGATTAATAAGATTGAAATTATAAATTGATGAAGTTACAATTCAAGATTTTGTAAAAAATTGAGAATGTTTTATGTACAGGTTTGTGTTCTAAGAATTCATAATTATTTGGATTGTAAACGTTATTGTCAAATGAGCTTGTGATACGTAATCGTGAGACTTGTACTTTTGTGGCTTCTTTTTTGATTGAAAGATTGATGGATGGTATACCAGTGATGATTTGAAGTGAATTTGTAGAAGTAGTTTTGTATGTTTTAGATATTAATAATAGAAATGGTCTTTGAGCGGATTGTAAGTGTCGTTGAGCGTGGGTGTTTAAGTTTTATTACCTCAGGCAGAGGCACCATGAAGTATATTATTTCTTTCTTCACATATTTCATCTTATTTACCACTTAATAAGTAATATTTCACATGAATACTTTTGAGGAGTATCCAACATGTGTTGGTATTGATTTCAAATTCTTTCAATCAGGGAGTGAATATATTGCTTATATTTGATCTAACTTTGCAATGAAAATTTTCAGAATAAATCGGCGATGTTTTAATTATTTTTTACAGAGAATTGCGTAACAAAATATTTTCAACCATCTTGCTTAAATCTTTATGCACGCGAAAGGTCATATTGATATGACAGAAGTATTACTGGATGCCCATTGGTCCAACCTAGAAGCCTCTCCCTCGGTGGCTACAAAGATGTGCACTTCTGAAATATGCTAACCGCAATATAAAAACTACATAATTCAATCAGTTTTAAAGCAAAAAAATGCACAATATATCAACATATAAGAATGAAAAAAATTAACTCCTTGACCCAGGTAACAGAGTGGTAAGGTATATGATTGGTGCAGCCTATAACAAAGAAAAAGGTAGGTGCACAACTACATGTTACAGTAATAGTAATCCCTTTACGCAAAATTTCACCGGCTTGCGGCTTCTCGTTTTATGCGAGACGTTTTACGGATGTCAAGCTTCTGAAGCTCTTTTGAACCCATTTTACAATCTTTTTTGACAAAAAATGTCATTTATCGTTCCCGTACGTACAGAGTATATAATAAAGAGTATGCATGAATATAAGCATGATTTTCTCAAAACAAAAAACAGCGCTATCTAGAATACTCCAGTTTTGAATAACGCATTCCACTCAAACGTTGACACCTGGAAGCCAGAATTTTGAATTTGATTTATTACCTATTTCATATTTTGTAAAACTAACAGTTTTTATTAACAAACTCAACGATTTGGAAGTGAGTAGTGGCAACACTGTATGGAATAAAGCAATTTTATCTCCAGCGGCGAGACTGTGCATTCGAAATTTCAAAGATATGCTGTTTTTATATATTTTGGGATTTTGAAGTTGAATCGAGTTTTATGTGGCGCAAGCGATAGGAAGTGACATTTAATAAGGTAAACACATAAAACGTTAGTAATAAAAAGAAAAAAAATGCGCGAAGAAAATCCTGCTTCATAATAAAGCTAAAAATCCAAAAGAAGTAATGCCCACCAGCGGCCGAGCGGTAAAGTCGCTGAACACGGGTAGTTCGGTCCGAGGTTCGAATCCCGCGAACGGGCTGGCAGCATGGGCGTTTTCGTGGTTTTCCCCATGTGTAACATGTATACGAGCCAGTTTTCCCTTGGAAAGTCCTCCACGAAGCAATCCCTCCCCTTAGGTAGATAGCCATCGTGTGCCGTAATTAAATACACCAACACTAAATACACCAAAAGAAATAATGATTTGACATGAGTGAATGTATGAGCAGTTTGGCAGACCACTAACTGAGCTAAAGCGTAAAAAATATATTAATAAAACCGTTTGGGCACCGTTAACCTTATCTGAAAACCTTTAACTTTTATTTTAAATTTTTTAGTCCAAAGAGACAGTTGGTCCAGAAGGATTTAATTTCGTTTTGGCATTTTGCGTTGATTCACTATAAGCGTTGTTTCACTTTTCATATTGTTGCTACCCAATATTATCGCCCTGTATTAAAATTAAAGAAATTAAATAATGAAGAATCTGCATAAATGTATGTTTCTCGCATTGTGATAAAACAGCGGTACATAGAGCCACCCAGTTTGAAATAACGTAATCCTCCTGCGAATATGGGCAACTGAAAGCCCGAATTTCGAATTTGTTTTATTATCGATTTCATATTTTGTAAAACTTTAACGAATTTATGATGAACAAACTGAAGAATTTCAAAGCTAACGTTTTTATCTCCAGCTCGCGAGACTGTATCGGAAATACTGAAGATAGTCTCATTTTAAAATTCTTTTGCGATATTGCTGTTGAATTTAATTTTATGATTTAGGTGCAAAGGACATGATATTTAATAAATAAGGGTAACACAGCAAACTTTAAATAAACGGCCCTTTTGTACGTAATGTAAAATCTGAAAGCTTTCAGGTGTTTTCTTTAATTTCTTTCTTTCTGTTTTAAGAATTGTTTACAAATGCCACTTGTTTTTTAACATGCTTCTTTAATCTAAAATTTAGTTTGAATCGTGTCTTGAGACTTCCTCTACACACTATTCTTCTGAGACTAGACAAGAAAAAGGTGCATCGGAATGGACTATAACTGCAGCTGTTTGTTATTTAGAGAGTAAACAGAGAAACTAAATTGGAGAATAAGTCCCTCTACTGTTCTTACGTTCAATATCCACCAGGGAGCCATGCAATCCCTATAGGTGAATGCTAGCAATTGCCGGGTATGTTTCTTTAAGCACTCCCATTTCCCTAGAGTCGCATTGCCATGAAACCTCATTAGGTTCGACTTACAGTAAAAATGTTAATAACACTCCCACAAACAGTGATCCTGTAAAAAAATGCCTTGCATTTTAAAAGCATCCAAAGAAAACTGGTGAAGGTTATTTGAAGAGAATTCCAACATTATCCTTTCAAGAGAGTTTAATGGGATCCAATTCCTGAAAGTTTTGTTACATCTTTATTTAATTGTCAGTTTAATGAAAGTGCGTAGATTTCCAACTCGTACCGAACAATCCAAAATAAGATTAGCATTTGGATATAAGGCAAATGAAAGCGGATTAAAATAATGAGAATTATAACTAGAGATTTGCTAATTAAATAAAGATTAAAGGCCTTTCCCCTTGCCTTCATTAATTAATTAAAGATTAAACTTCAGATAATGCTGATGGTTGCGGGAATTTATCTGCGCGTTGCTGTAAATAAGCAAATAAAATCATCTTTATAAATCCGTTGTCGTAACTATGGAAATATCTGGAAAATCAGTTATGTTATGAGTCGGATGGCTGTTCTAATAAGCTAACTTATTGACGCAGCAAACAGAAAAAATACAGAATTTGTCGTTTGTCGTTCGTTGAAATTAAATAACTTTTACAATTAAAATATTGCGTAATGTATTTAAAAAAGTTAAAAATAAATTTTATTCTAAAGTATTGGCATCACTTAGAATTTGAAAAAAAAATTTGAAAACGTCTCAAACGAAGATCATTCCTTAACTTTACGTTTCAAGTATCGTTAGTAGAGTATGCGCCAAAACATACATCACTGAAATTCGCGCATCTCGAACACGTGTGTGCGTTTGTCGACGGGGCATACCTCCACCTGCACGCGTTCGAAGTAGTGGTGGTGGTGTATTTAATTATGGCAAAGCACACTAGGGGTATCTGCCTAAGGGGAGGGATGCCTTCGTGGAGGACTTTCTAAGGTAAACTGTCTCGTATACACGTTACACATGGGGAAAACCACGAAAACACCCATGCAGCCAGCCCGTCCGCGAGATTCGAACCTCGGACCGAACTACCAGTGTTCAGCGACTTTACCGCTCGGCCGCCGGTGGGCGTTCCAAGTAGTGAAATGTAAGTTTTTTTGTGCAGTTTTTGTTGGAAATGGATCTCTCGACGGAGGAAAGTATTCGTAGTTAAGCATTATTTCGCTCATACGGAAGCGGTCGTGAAGGTGGACAGAGTTTGAAAAAAGTGTCAGAACAACTCCAGTGTCCAGGCAGTATCCGAATCTGGTGGTCCTCACATATTGTATGAGGCCTCACGTATTGTTTTTTTTTTTTTTTTTTAGTTTTACCAGGATCTTTTCACCACGTTCCGTTTCATAATTTAAAATAAATTTATTTTTATAAATAAATTTATTTTATTGATAAGTAGAAGCGTTTAGAATGTTACTCTATTGAACAAAGCGTTTCCAACGCTATGAATTTCTCCCGAGAGAGAATCTTTTGATTTTTATTATCATATTTTCTAATGTTGTATTATTGCATTCTACGTGAAATTGCATTCTACAAGAAATTATTCTGTAGAAACATTCTGCAATATTATATTATTGCATTCTACAAGAAACGTGAGAGCATTTCTAGTTCAAGGTGCTAAGCATGCTATATATTGATGATTTGAAACAGAAATTGTACATTGCATGTAACTATAGTTAGTCCTTTTTAAATTACCACGTAGAGATTCATACATTCTTGGTCCTCTCGTGTGGTTTGATGGTAGGGGAAAGGGATAGGCTCAAAATTAAAGTGAAAGTAGAAGGCCAATCTCGTTGAGGCTTTAGCAACCAATCTTCTATGAAATACACGAGCAAGACAATAATAGAAAAAAATCTAAAAGGTTTCAGATTTTAAATTACTTCCAAAGGGGAGTTTTTTAATCATTTTGTGTTTTACCTTTATTCATCAAATGTCATGTTCTTCGCACTTAAATTATAAAATTCAGTTCAACAGCAATATCGCAAAATAATTTTAAAATGAACATATCTTTAGAATTTCCGATACAGTCTCGCGTGCTGGAGATAAAAAATATTTTTTTGATTTCCGTACAGTGTTGCCATGGCTCGCTTTGAAATCATTTAGTTTGTTAATCAAAATTTTTTTAATGTCTGACAAAATATGAAATCGAGAATAAAGCAAATTTCGAATTCAAATTAGAACTTCCACATGCCTATATGCTATAGAAGATTGCGTTATTCAAATTTTGTTGGCTCTAGGTACCGTTGTTTTATAACAGAGCGAGAAACATATATACGTTTATGCAGATTCTTCATTATCTAATTTCTTTAATACAGGCCTCTAATATTTGGTGGCAAAACTTTGAAAAGTGATTCAAACTTTCACTGTGAACCAACGCAAAATGCCAAAATGAAATTAATAGACCTTCTGGGCAAATTGCCCCTTTGGATTAATAATAGAAAATAAGGTCCCCTGTGTCAAAGTTTTCGATGTTTGAGTGTCAAAATTTGGATTTTATTCTCGACATGCAAGTAAGCAGTGTTTTTACGTCATTTTTGTAGTGCCTAATTTGTAAATATAACTGTAATAAATATTCAAAAAATCCCTAATTGTATTTTAATTTGTCGTAATAGACACGACAATTTATGTCGAAGCCTGTTGCGGTCAGGTGTGTTAAGAAATAATACCTAGCGATAAGAACATTTTGAGAGTTTCGCTCATATTTCGCTATTTTTCTCACATTTAAATTTATACACGAGATTAAGCTAACAAGGGATATTTTAATAAAAGGATAATAGGAAATTAAAAGTATAACTGAATATTAAAAATTACAACACATTTTAAGTCCCGTGGTATTTATTATGACTTTCATTTCATACTGAATATCAGACTACCTATATTTTGATCTAACAGAAGAAGCTGTAGTGATTTTGAAATCTACTGAAACATTAGTTCATAATTTACTACTAAACAAGACAGGTATTTTCTAGCTAATGGTTGAATAATCTCTTCTGCATGTGCAAATTCTTTCGCATTTTAAATATTAACGTTGTAAGAATTTAATGCCGAGACTTACTTAAATTAATTAGCAATTTAAAACTGCAACGAGTATAGACTGGAAAAATCAAAGAAAAATTTAAGTCTAGTTCTCCCTCGGCGAAAGGCGTTAGATTTTCCGGTTAAATTCCAAATGATCTTGTTAGAAAGTTCGGCAATTTTCAGTGGAAGAGTAATTTGAAATTCAAGAAAGAGGGTCCTTCTCGTGTAACATCTACATAAATTGCCCAATTAACTAAATTTAGGAAATAAATTGCAAGTGACGGTAGGAGTTTTAGAGCAGAAAACAAAAACTGCATCTGTTTAGAGTGTCTGACTACATAGTTATTAGTAACAAAAAGGTTGTAAGTTACAGGTTATAAGGAGAGACGTTTATAAATTTAACAGATGTGAAAGTACGCGACAGAGGAAGTTGCAAAAATTCCGTAAAATTTAATTAGCTGTTAATTAATCGCATATAGCAAAGAAAAGTTGTTGTTGCTGCTGCTTATGCTCACTTGTCTGACGTAACTCACGAAAGACCTCGTGACAATTGAGCGCTAGATTACGCCTGGCGTTGGCAACAACTTGAGCACCATTCAGATGACAGTGCGATTTAGCTCAGTTCCGTCCCCCAATTTTGATGGAGAGCATTCCGGGGGTGACCGAGGTCTTCCACCCACTCCTCTTCCACAAAACGAATTAGTTCTGTTTCCGCGATTCCTCTTTCCGCATTTTCAAAATTCTTCCTGTTTCCGCTAAATCGGAGAGTACATTCCCCTTCCACAGCTCCTCGGGGGATGTCGCGACGAGTCATTACGAAGAGCAGTTCAGTTTCTTTGTGAATAAATTAGTCTTCGTTAGATTGAAGACGCGTCTTAGTTTAGGCTCCTCTCGAAATCTTTAGTTTCATTCCATTTGTAATTCTGATACGATATTAGCTGTTACTTTTGCATCTTATATTGACCAATATGGATGTTTTAGACGTTATTGGTACTAAAAGGAAAAAAAAAACCTTTAGACCTTCATAAAGGTTACCAGTATAAAATTCGAAATAAAAATAAGGAAAATGTAGTTTATTGGATTTGCGTAATTGAAAGAATTAAAAGCTGTAAAAGCACAATTAAGACCAAAGAAGTCGTCGTTTCAGAAGAAAGAACGTCGTTTTATAACGAATACTTGTTCTGAAAGATTTTATTATAACTGACCTTTATGGAGAATTTCGGAAGAATATTGTTTTACACTTTAGGAAACAATCTTTTAGTTCATTGTCAAAATCATCGCAGAGTTTAAACATCTCTCTCTCTCTCTCCTTTTAAATGCAGTATTGGCTTCATTTATGCAAAGATCTGAGATCGTAAATATTTGTCAATTATTTCTTTTAAAAATTCTTCTTTTTTAATCTAAAAAGTTTTTGCTTTCACACATTTCGGAGAGGCCAAGCTCCACTCGGGGCCCCACTCTGTAACCCCTTTGGAAAGGGGGTTACAAAGTGGAAGAAGACTGATGATTTCGTGGAAACAGGAGCATTTTTGACAACCGCGGATATTGAAAACTAGCGAAAGAAACGTTTGACCGTCATGCTATTTCGCCTTCGGAACGATTCAGCGTTAAGACGTATTTTTCTTTACGTGCCTATAGTACATCTTTCCATACCTATTATGTTAACACATTAAAGGCGGGAGTCGTAGTATTACCATTTATCTCGACTGTAGCTCGGGAGTCGTAGTAATATGATTTATCTCGAGTGTAGCTTGCGCATTTATCTTGACTGTAGCTTGAGCGACTGTAACTTGCGCATTTATCTCGACTGTAGCTTGCGCAATCTATGCGCCACTTTACATTTGTATTTAGTATGTTTTGTGGTTTGAAGCTGTTCGGTTGTTCATATTCTACTTACAGTAAATTTTGAAATCCTTCAATAGGGTTTCACGGGAAAATAGATAGATATGCAGACGATTTGATGGACATGGAAGAGCCATCACCTGGTACATCGAACTCGGCACCACTGACTCCAAGATATAAAATTGATCCGCCTGGACGTCTTTCGCTAGACATAAAAAAGAACAAATTAATTCGGATCGAAAAAAGGCAAAAAGCTATATGCCCAACGAAACTGTGTAGTTTGTGTGGCACATAAAAAAAGAAAGTTGACTTGCTTCAAATGCGAGTTTTGCAATGCACCTCTTCACCGTGGCGAGGGTTATCAACATTATCACACTCATAAAAAAATACAAGATTCTGCTCATAGTATGTACTTTAAAATATTTTTGTAATTAATGCTTAATTCTTTTTTAATATTTCTTGTAGTTTTAAGAGTTTAAATAAACTTTTTTAAGTCTAAATTTTTTTATGATTACACAAAATATCGCCCGCTCTAGGACGAAAAACGAGGCGAAGCGGTCGCCGCGTTACCTAGCATACTTTCGTCAAGATCCCTTGCCTTTAATGTGTTAATTTAATTCAATGATTTTGTTACTTCCTTGTATAAAGTAAAGGTGTTTTCTTCTGTTATGAGGTATTTTTATTAAAATCCTCACGTCATTAATATATGTTAGCATGTTTCTCCTATATTCAGTTTTAGTCTATTATATGTGGCAAAAAATAACAAATTAGAAGTCTACGAAAATATGTTCTTATAATTTTATTTCCTTCATAACGTTTGATATTAGAATCTTGAGTTGTTCGATTCAGGCTGAGCCCACATTCCTTCAGAATTTTCCTGTCTTTATATGCCCTTTCCTTTCTGTATTTGTGCATGCATATATATATGATTGATAGTGATAGGTTAAAATTTCACAAATCAATATGAAAGAAACAGAAGATTTTAAGTTTCTAATATATTGGCAAAAGTGTAATTTGAAGAAGCGTGTATCCACTCAGGCAGAGAGAAAACACAGATGAAATATAGATAAAATATGTGAATGCTAGTGCATGTGAACTCAGACGTCCTTCGCTACCTATTAATTGAGTGTTTTGTAATGCTGCAATCCTATTGGTCAGTTTTATAGACTGCCTGTAGCAAGAAAACGACTGCAATTTTTTTTTTTTGAAAAAAAGGGACGTCCATCTTTTTCGGACCCAGAAAGATATTTTAGAACGTTTAGTGACGATAACTATAGTAGTGACTTATTGTATCACAAACAAACACACAGACATTCCTCTTTATAGATATCGATGCCTTTCCCATGTACTTTCTTCAGCAATGGACACTAACAAAATGAAATAATCATGAAAAGTCATTCATTTTAACAGAATTTAGAATCAATATCGTAGACTAATACAATACGCACATAAATTTGCAAGTATTCACAAAATATAAAATCGTAGAGAATTATAAGTGAAAAAAAAATGTAAACAACGAAAATACACACTTGGCAAATATGCACAAAACAATATATAGCAAGATCAAAAATAGGAAATATATTATAATGTGATGGCTAAGCTCCCAGAACTGCTTGAGGCATGCTTTGCGGATTTAAAATCGCCTTTTATAGCACGTCGAACCTTCATCCTGATTGCTGTCTTGTCAAAAGGAAGGGAATATCCCAAGGCAGTAGGAGGAAAGAAATCAAAATGAAAAGAAGGAAAAAATTCAAAACGGCAGTTTGGAAAAAAGAGTGAGTTAAAATATTTTTAAATGTAATTTTGATTTATAGCAAGTGCAGCAAAAGCTATTGAATGAACATATAAATGGCAAATGTAAATCAAATATAAACTTAAAAATTATATAGGAGTAGAAAAATAGTTAAAATTATATAAAAAGAGTAAACTAGTCGAAAACTAAGAAATTTGAGTTATATTTTGAGCAAGGTATGCGAATAAAATGAAGACCTCACGCTAACTGCTGTTAAATACACTAATGTCTATGCTTATTATCGTGTGGAGGACTTATTGTGTTATATATGTTACCGACATTGTATATAATGCCGGACGTTTTTAAACAAAGTATGAAATAGGAGAATTATTATATACTTTCCGTAGGTATATAGAACAGTATATAATACTTCAGAATTCTATAGAATGACAAATGCTATTTTGGCAAAGTGTGGCAAAAAGGTTAATAAGGCTATTATTTAAAAGACGTTCATTCCTCAAAAATGCGAATGCTATTTTGAAACATTAATAAAAGAGTGCCATTAAAAACTGCTATTCGAAATATGTAAAAAACAGTGACGTGATCTTGATACAATTTAAAGTATTTGTATTTACTATTTGGCCGAGATTGTGAATCAGCAAGATCTACCTGACAACGGAAATTACATTCAGAAGCAAGCGTAAGTTTCACAACAATGCCCTTTTTTAATACCTTTGGTTTTTCTGCCAGTGCTTACAAAGGTGGGTGTAGAATTCAATATCGTTACGTGTAACGTTTTTGTATTTGGTCGAAATCTCTCTCAGCATACTGTCACGCCGTTCGAGTACAGTACTCTAACGAGTTTTCATAAAGTAATGGAAATAACTCAGCGTCCGTGATGTACTACTTTATAGTACTGACGCTTTCTTTAAAATGATAAATGAATGTACTTCTCTCTTCTGCAAACATATCCTAGAGATTCAGCAGCCAGTAGTCTCGGGGTTCCTTCTTAATAGTCTTCATTTTACATCATTCATTTACTTCTGTTAAGTAGTTTCGGTTCTTCGAAACAAATCGGAAACTTATTTCATATTTTGCCTGTTTGTCATATGGCATTCTTTACAATGCCTAGGAAATGTATGGAATATGAATCGTCTCATATATTATCGGCTAGTTTTAAGAATTATATACAATTCCGAATTTCAAACTCTGCCTGTAATATATATCAATTAATTGCAGACGCAATACACGTGCTTTAAATGTGTTTTGTAGCTGTATTTCCTTTCTTTCCAAACTATAATTACATAAGTATGTAAACAAGAGTTAATGCATTTAGAAAAATGAAGGTTGTAAGTTAGTCATGCATTATATTGCGAAATTAATTAAATAATCAAGATATAATAATTAAATATTTAAATCAAAATATTAGTGGTTAAGTCTAACAGGAAGAAAATTGGAACAAAAAGAAAAAATAAACAATAATATAACAAAAAATAATATAATAAAACAAATACAATACGATAAAACAAATACAGTACAAATACAATAAAACAAATAGAAGTAAAATATTTGGTCTTTTTCAAGGGGCAGCCAAAAATATTTTCAACAGAGCTACGTTTCTGAATTATATCTGGATGATTGAAAAACCCATTTAAAGCCATAAAAATAAATAAAAATAATGCAATAAAATAAAGTATAAAAATGTTTTAAACATTTTGTCTTTTTAACAAATCATGAAGATATAATCGGCTCCGACGGGAGGGAAAAAAAAAAAAAAAAAAAAAAAAAATTACAACAATTTGGAAACAAAATAAATAACCTATAAAATACCAAATTAATAATAATTAATTATTTAAAACTAAACAATTATTTAAATTAGAAGCATAAGCTAATTCAGTATTTTTCTAAATTGCTAGGAAACTGTTACAAATTAAAAAAGTGTAGGCTAACAGACTTCTTAATTTTTTGAAGTTTCTTCTCCTTTTCTCTTCCTTGACTTACTGAAGAATTTGATTGTTTTTTTTTTATTTCTAACGGTTTCCTGGTATTTTTGAAAAATATTGATTCAGCTCGTTGCTTCTAATCTGACCAATTCGAGTTTTTGTATCATATTTTTTGTTTTAGGTCACGTCGGAACAGATTTTAGCTTGATAACTTATTAAAAACACTAAAAGAGTTTTCATAACATTTTCATTATTTTTTTGCGTTCTTTATTTGTATTACATAAAAAAGGTTTAACTGCCTATTTTTATTAACTGAATTTAATAACCGTCCAACTGTAATTTAGGAAAGTAACTCTTAAAAAATTTCCCCCACTCATTGTGGAAAACCAAAGAATTTTCAACCCTTTTACTCTTATATTTTAGTATATTATTACGTTTGTTATTGAATTGTACTGTTCTATTCCAATTTTGTGGATTTACTTTCTAGAATATTTTCGTTTAGCTAGCATACAAAACAGCATATAAAATCACATGGCAACAAGCAACGCACGGTCGGAAACACTTTCCTGGCGTGGTAGTGACGACACACAAGAAAGGAGGACACAAACAGGGTGAGAAAACAATGTTTATTATGCTTAGTACAGCGAAAACTTTGGGACCGCGTTGGTTTGGTGTGTATTATAACCTCGATGTGCGCCTCCACCTGACTACAGCGCTTCCTCGCCATTGGATCGGCAGGGGATTGTTCAGTGCAGTGCGCAGCGAGATCGCCAGACCTCACTTGCATTGACTACTTCCTCTAGGGATACGTCAAGACACTGGTGTACGGAACCCCATTAACAATACTGACGAACTTGTTGCAGGCATCGTAGCAGCAGCTTGGGAAGAGAGACACGCACGGTATTTTCCAGAACATCAGATCTTCGATGCGCCGGAGATATTAGAGCTGCATAACGGTCCGGGATCGTAATTTTGAACACCTTCTCTGATGACGATTGATTGTCCGTTTTTGTTCTTATTCCTTAGTTTGTGCTACAGTGAACCTAACAATATTTTTCCTTCCCCTGTTCGTGCCCTTTCTTTCCTGTGTTTTGTGTTGTCACTACCGCGCCAGGAAATCCTTTCCGACCATGCATTGCTCTTCCAGCGTCTAGGTGCATTCTCTCCTGAAATTTTGTAACCGCTATGCTGAAAACCTAGTATAGTACCACTATTTTTATAATTTGCAAAAGTGCCGACTGATGTATTTTATATACGTATTCGTTTTGTCAGCCATTTGCAGATATTGGAGTTATGCTGCTCAAAGATATTTTTTATTGTGAAAAATTGGAAGTAATTGTAGCATAAAAAATTTGTGCATAAAGATGAAATTGATAGACACTTTTAATACTGTCATAAAGAATAAATGTTGATCCTAAGCTTTGAAAGGATTATTTTGAAATTTTGTTTCCACGTCTTCTTTTTTTTCTGAGACGCAACTAAGATTGCGAAATATTGTCGCGACAATATTTGTTATCTGAAACGTTTTCCCAGTTTCTTCCTGGCACTGAGAATTATTATTTTTTCGGCTTAAATAAAGAAAATCAGATCTGAAGCAAAATTATTTAAAATTGTAATGATTTCTTGAAAATGTACCGTAACTCTAAGGACGATGTGCAGCATTTAATCACCAAATGGGAACTTTGCTCACGTAAAATTGCGAGAAAGAAGTCAGTTCCGGATGATACCTCATCATTTATCTTTTATCACATAATATAATAGGCTACTATAGGCAATGTCGTTTTACAGAACTAAGAAAATATTAAAGGATACTTACTATTTTAAACATGGAGAGCAATGTTAAAAATCTTTCATTTTTTCCCCATTTTATGAGATTCTTTCGAAACACATAAAGCATCTAAAAGTTTTTTTTTTTTTTTATTGTGTGCGTAAAAGTTTTTTGCTTCGTCATATTCTTCACTTTGCATTGGCGCATCCTGAGTCTTTGCAGCAGACCTTTTTGATTATGAAATTGCGTAGAGGCACACTATTTCGTAAGTATCATGCGATATATCCATTTTCCTGAGTATCATTCAGTTACATAAACATCATATTACTTGGGCTAGCAGATAACGGGCAATCATATTACTTAGGCTTAACGGATAATGTTTCTAATACAAATAGCTAATACAATTACTCGTAAACACATAGTCTTCCATTTCCTCAAATATCATATTTCGAAGAGCAGAAGACTTTTAAGAGATAGTTTCTTCTTTTACTTCTTTGCTCCAATATTCGGGCTGATCTATATTGAAATGGTTTCATAAAATATTAAAATAAATCTGATATTAATTCGGTGATTTTTTTTTACTCTAAACAACAAATGTGATAGATAAATCTTCATACTGAAATCAAACCGCAAATGGCATTGTCTTTTTACAGTAAAAATGTAAAATCGTCGAAGAATTATGAATATACCAAAATACCCCTTCTATTCCCAGGAGGTGAATATTTCTTTTAAACACTCGCCCTTATTCTCAATTCAAAAAGCCCACAGGTAGTGACGGAATATACTTGGTATTTCCTGTTACCCCCCTCAAACGCCTCTGCCAGCACCTCTTTCTGTTTCAGCGATATTTCCTTCTTACTCCTTCGTGCCTGGAACGTCTTACACTGATGACCAATGACTCTCTGTACCAACTGCGTATATTATACAGCGCCATCTTACCTGAAGTACCCCGCGTTGCCCGGACTTCAGAGTGAAAAGGTTTCATTTAGATGGATGAAGGTGGTTTTCACGAAATCTCAGATAGAATACAATTTTCCTCTTATTTTGGTTCCAGGTGAACTGAGGAAAATTTTACGAAGCTCGAATTGATCAGTGTAGAGCTAACATGGCGCCACGTGATGGTTTTGGTAAAATCTGGTACTCTCGTTATTATCGATTATGGACTTTTTTTAAATGAGATTTACGAAAATCACCATCCACTTTGACAAACTGAAGAGTCATTAGGTTATTTCGAAGAAGGAGATGTGAATAATAAGCAATGCCCTCGCAGGGACTCGAACCCCGGACCTCTCGAATACGCGTCGATCGTGCTGACCACCACAGCACGAAGGCATGCTAAGAAGGCGGGAGAAATACCTTATGCAGTTTCTTCATCGATTTCGAAATATCCGCGAAAAATGTGTTCAGGTTAAAGATTTAGATTCTCCTTTAAAGCTTCTGCAGTGTTCTACAAAGTTCTACACTATTTTAAATTTCGAATTCCTTTTTTACAACAGGCTCCCATTTGCACGAAAAATTTTGTGTTTAAGCCACTTTCCTGTCGCTCTTAGTTTCACCTGGCACTTTCTTACCAAAATGCAAATCGTCTAGCGCACGTGTATTCAAACGAGGTAGAAAGAAGGTAGTATTTAAGGGAAGGTTTCGTAAAGTGAAATTAGAGAGTGTTTTGCCTGCTTGAAAGCCACGTTGCTGTCTTTGATTCTCCAAAGATTATATGTGGCGTTGAGATAGACTTATCATTAGGCTTGTTTACGCCGACGTTTCGAGTCAGAGCCAGTTTGCGCGATAATTAACTTGCGAAGCCGTTAGGCTAAAGTTAACTTCATTTAATTTTAAGTTATTCGTTACCTTTAGAGTTAAGCCAAAAGTGTTGACTTTTTGAAAGCACGAGTTAGTGTCATCTGTGAACTTTTTTTGAATTAATAAAGGATTCTTTACACCTTTTTCTGAATTTGCAGTACTTTAAGACTCGGTACTTATTCGCTAGTTAGTGTTCGAACGTTGAGCTTTGTTTATGATGGTAAACATACATGAGGTTAAAATATAGAATATAGCATCCAAAGAATTTAAATTTTTGATCGCGCAGTCACTGATTATGTGTTTTTGAAAATAAATTTTCAGATTATTTACCACAAATTTTCTGTTTATTTACACCTCAGATTATTTACCCCTTGAGATTACAATACTTTCTTTTGTCAAATACTAGGCAATTTTCGGAAATATTTCTGAAAATGATGAAATAAAATTATTGCTTGTAATTCTGCGTTCTTGCAAGTGGAAGTGAAATAATATTACTGCAAATGCAACTAATGTAAAGTTTGGATTTATTAATTCATTTTGCACTAAAATGCATACATTTATTTAAATTGCTAAAGAAGATTTCGGTGATATTTCACAAAATCAATGTCAGAAGTAACGTTTTAGAATTACGTCTCGCAGGTTACTTTTAGCATTAATAAGACGGTAACGCGCAAGAAATCATTAATTATTAATACTCGTAATTAAGTTCCAGATAACAAGACTTCTGATTAAATGCCTTTAGATCACTTTATTAAGAAGCGCACATTAACTAATTACGTTTTAAGTTGAAGACGGGTAACAAAAAATGTTGGAAATTAAGGTAATTATTCAACTTTAGTGTGATGTAATCTTACCACCTGCATTATGCTCGTGAAAAAGATCAACCACGAGTAAAAATAAAAACAAAACAGAAAAAAAAAAAAAAAAAAAAAAAAAAAAAAAAAAAAAAAAAGAAACTTCTGCAAGGTAGAATCACGCAGAATATTACTTAATAGCTGAATTTTTCTAGCACTTAAAGTATTAAAAAAATTTTTTTTTAAGTGCCATTTATATCTGTTTGTTCTGGAGTGGGTTTAAATGGCTTAAAGCGAAATAGTTTTTCGAATCTTTCTAGTCCAAATTTCTTAATGCGAGGAGGTTTTGAAATGTAAGGGGAAATTTAAATTTTTTTTTGTTGTTATACCTTGCTGTTCTTTTGTTAAGTTAATACTTAAACTAATGAACGTAATATAAAGTTTTCTTTTCTGTGTCTTCTGACACTAAGTAAAAACTGAGCCTGTTTTTCATTCTTTAGAATGATTTTTTTTTTACAGTTCCTAATAGCATTACCGCTATTATGCTAATGTGACTTTTAACGATTAATTACAGCTTAAATAAAGTATGAATTTAAATTTTTAAGATTTCTTACTTATCTTTAAAAGTCATGTTTAATGTATACTTTGTTAAACTTACTAAATCGAATAAAAACAGCACCATTAAAAAAATTAAAGTGATAAATTAAACCTTCCTGAAAATTTAATGCGTATAATATCAAAACACTTATGTATATTTTACGCATTTCAGAATAAACGCCCATAGACTATAATGAAATGAGTAAAGACATTGCCAAAATAAAATTCATAATTTGAATTCAGTTTAGGTAAACTGGACTTATTTGGGGTTGAGAGGTCACTTTGCAGAATATTGAGTCCTATGGAGAACACTGGATGTATGTGGTATAATATAACATTTAATTGATCTTTTCTTATACTTAACGGAATGGAAGAAAATTGTATGTGACCCTATTGCATATGAAAAAGATCCTGATGTCGACAACATATGACTATACGGCATATTAAATTATACATAATTTTGCAGCATTTCATTTAAATTTATTTCCTCGAATTTCATTCCAGATATGTTTCTCATTAATTCAGTTCTCACTATGTCGCAAAGCAAAAGTACAACTCAAAACATCTCTTTTAAAAATTAAAAAATATAGAAAAACTTAAAACACTAAATATAGTTAAAACGGTTTTAAAAATGTCTAATTAAAATTTAAGTTTCTACTCAAAAACGAGTATTTCGGTCAGCTGGAAAGTAGGTAGATATTTCGGTGCAGAAATCTGAAAGTTTACTTTTGGTTTCATTTGGCAAACGCTGAACTTTCAAAAATTGACATAATTCACTATTCTGCTAAGCCCCAAATGTAAACAAATGACTGCTCCTTTAGGCTTAATTGCACTTTAAAAGCTGTTTAATTGTTGATAATTCTACAACTATTGCATGCAGATTAACTAAAGGCAAAAGTCCTTTAATCGGAACTACATAATTCAATTACTTTGAAAGCAAAAAATTCACAATTTATCATCGTAGAAGAAGGAAAAAGAAGTTACCACGAAATTTCAATGTTCTTTGGTTACTCGTTTTCGAGTTATGCGAGATACGTACGTACAAACATCATGAAACTATATCCTGAACCCATTTTGTATCCATTTCTTGTTAATCCGTTTTGGGAAAAGGAGACCTTTAAACTCTCGTACTGTGCAGGCAAGCCTCCACATTTATTCAACATCAAGTCTGTTCACTGCGACCGCTCAATGACAGAGCGAATTTGACGACTACAACCGGTTTCTCCTCCGACTGCGGTTGGGCTCCGAAGGTGTAGGTCGTTCTTCTGGCTGTCTTTTCTGACGTGTGCGCCATGTTTTTTTTCGTTCCTTTTTGACTGCCATCTCCATATTGTGTGTAGAGTAATGTATTTCGCCGAGTAAAGAAATTGGTACTGAACATTCAACTAAAATTATCTAGATGCTGATTCCTGCAGTAAATTAACGATGTTCTACGACTCTTCAAAAATATATTGGAATTGAAATATCCTCGAAAGAACTTCATGTGCGCGTGTCCCCGTTCCTGATGATGCGAATATTATTCTTCAAATTCAATTCTTCAAATTCTTCAAAAATATATTGGAATAACCAGTCAACTCAATTTCCTCCGTTATAATTTTTTTTTTTTTTGTTATTATGAAACTTTGCTTAACGAAGATGAACTTAGATTTACTTTGATTGGAATATTACGCTTTTCTTGTACGAAAGGTTAGGTTTCAAAATGGTAGGACTGTTTCTTTCGGCGGCTGTATGATCACGGCTAATAAGCTTCTGTCTGGCGATGTTTTCTTCATTTATGCTGGTACTAATTTAAAATTTCACGATGTCAAGATATAATAAATTTCTCTTAATTCACATTATTTGAAGTGTCATCCTTTTGGGGTAAGTTACTTTAAAGTTTATATTCCTGTATAGATCACACATTCCATCCTTACATACGACACATCATCATATTTTTATTACACGTAAATAGAGATGTTACGTAAAACATCGTTCAGATGGATCATTTCGTTGAAATTTGATACCCCTTGAGATTACTATACTTCGTGTATGGAAATAACAAGATGAAATAAATGTTAACTTGGTAACTGCTCTGTCAAATATATCATTCAGTGTGTGTTGAATGATCATGGAAACGAACATTTAAGGGATTGTAAGGAAAAATAAAAGGATTGCATTCATAAAAGTGGCTGAACTGAAAGGCGCAATCTCAAACCCTGTTAGCGTGAAAACTAAGTGAAGGCTGCTTGCTCCACAAGCAGGGGGATTTTGAGGAGAGCTGCTATTCAAAATCCACTCATTAGTGATCAAAGGGCCTGTAAGAGAAGAAAGTGGTGCCAAAGTCATTAAACCCGGAACCGCACAGCAGTGGAAGGCAGTCATTTGGTAGGATGGATCTAATTCACTCTGTTTCCAAATTCTGGGCGAGTTTCCGTCTGGTGAACGTCGTCGAAACATCGCGGGGATTCGGTTATGGTTTGAACAGCCGTACTATGGTATTCCATGGAACCCATCATTACTATGCATGGTCAGATTAATGCTAAGGATTATGTGAGCATTTTGGCTCATCACATCCATGACTACCTACGGCACAAATTTCTTCTCCCAGTGGTTATGGCGTATTCCAAGACGACATAATTCTTGTTTACTCATTTTATATCGTCCAGATGCTTAGAAAACCAGCTACTTTTACTGAAGCTTTCCTATTATGGCCACCACAGTCACCAGGTATCAATATTATTGAACCTATTCCCGTTAGTTTGGAGAGAAATCTGCAAGAGCTCTATTCCACCGCCATCATCGTTATGTGAACTTGCCAACGTTTTCCTGGAAGAATAATTCAAGATTCCCTTGCAAAGGATACAAGACCTCTATTTATCCATTCCGAGGAGGAAACTGCGAACTGTTTATAATGCCAACAGAACAGTTTTCCTACATTGTATTATAATGCTACATTACATTATAATGCCAACAGTTTTCCTACATAAATGGATCATCGATTTAAAATTTTTTAAAAATACAGTTTTATTAATATTGCTTTGTAAAAATTACTATATGGAGAGACAATGTGGATTAATAATTTAGCCGCAATGTCATGTTGCTAAATAAATAGTATTTTGATAAAAAAAATCACAATTTCATATTTTTCGTTAATTTTCTCCGAGCAAAATTCATATAAAATTAAAAATTCAACAAATGTTTTTATAAATCAATGAGAGTACTTAAAAAAGATAATTTTTATGGATACACAGTAAGTTATCATAGAAGGGGGCTAATTATTCTTTACTATGAGCTAAGAAATGTGGATGTTTCAGGAAGGGAACTTTGGCGTGAAAGGTATTTTTTAACACAATAAAGTTACTTTAATTACAATCAACAGAAGCACAGAGATTTTCCAAATGTGAAAGTTTCCAAGAAGTATCTAGAAAAGATGTTTGATTGTTGATCTGTTTTCGACTCTCGTATTTCCCCTCCTCCTATCCCCTCACACATTCTCATAAGGATTTGAAGTGGGTTACTCACAGTTACTAGAGAAAAGCATGTGGCGTTTATTAATAGACTAGAGGTTGTTTATGACTCGGTTGTAAAGACTTGTATATTACAGTGCGAATCGGAATCATGCGAGATGTGTTAGGGATTTTTCCGTTGTTTGCAATTTTCGTCAGTTCGTGAACATAAGTTATGCTGATGTCTCATTCAAAACCATTTCAGACTAAAGAGGTACTAGAATATTTTTATACGTTATCAGATGATGAAAAAAGAATTTCAACAAAATATTTGTCAACTGCCTCCAGAAGAAAATGGATATCTGACAGATGAGGAAGATGTAAATGAAGATATATATTTTAACCTGTTCTGCTAGCGGATGTATGTGAAAAATTCGAAATTTCTAATAAAATTGATTGTAGAGTCATTAGGTATTTTTTTTAAAGCAGAAGAGGTGAAAAATCAGTAATTAACTCGCCGGGACTCGAACCACGGATCTCTCGATACGCGCCGAGTCTGCTGACCATTACACCACGAAGGCATGCCAAGAAGGTGGAGAAATACCTTATATATTCTCCTTTTAAAGGGCGACTGGGGATTAAGGGACTTAATCCTGGTGGTGGAGAATTATCATCCACAATCTTTTTTAGTTCGAGCGCCACTTTAGAGTCATTGGGTATTTCGAAGCAGGAGAGATGAAAAAGAGGAACGCCTTCGCCGGACTCGAACCACGGGCCTCCTGAGCGGCGAGCTTGCTGACCATTACACATACCATGAAGGCAAGAGAAAAAGCTTATAAGATGATGATGAAATATCTCATGAAATCTCATTTCATCCTTAACAACATTCATCTTCAAAGGGAAGGGCCGAATTGGAAGCGAAAACTGAAGTCGAATGAGAAAAACATTGAATATCAGTGGAGAAAAGATTTAAATTTTAGCAAAATTCTAAAAACTAGCAGCATTGGAAGTATTTGCGGAGTGTTTCTTGAATTGTTACTTTATCTCGAGTTGAGAGATTTTACACATTAATATCTAGAATATATTTCCTGCATTTAACAGATATGACAGGACTTTACGCAATTCAGTAAGCAGAAATTTTAGTTGTTGATGAAAATAGTAGAGGGCAGGTTTTTGGATTAGTGTTGTTTAGGGAGTATCACCAAGTATTCGGAGAAGATTTATACTAGAGTACTCAAGAAGATCTATCTGTCCCATTTGTTTCTTCTGTAATGTCCAGAAATAGATTTAGAAAACTGAAAAAAAAAATTCATATTATAGATAACGACGTTGGCATTAGGAGATAATGTGGGCAAGATCCCTTTCATGATCATAATAACTTGGTTACTAAGTAGCGTTATTTAATTACTGTAAAAAAATTTTCAGCAGTTCGGCATCTTCCACTGAGTATAGATGAATCGATGGTCCAATTTTACGGTCATCATTCGGCTAAAATATTAACATAAATTGCTAACAATTATTGTAATATATATATATAAATTATTAAATTGGTAAATAACTTGCATCTATCCAATGAATACAAACAACATTTAAATAAGGTTAATAATAACATTTATATTTAACTGTTATCATAAGTTTCATGAAAATAAATGTTATTATTAAGAGAAATAAATTACTGTGGTGAAAAATAATGTTATTATTTATAAATTCCATATTATCAACTATGTAACTTTGTTTTAATTTATCCGGAAAACTTTTTTTTTTTTCCTGTGGAAGCTTAATCTCTTCTACTTAGCATGCCTTCGTAGTGCAGTGGTTAGCATGCTCGACGCGTATTCTAGAGACCCGTGGTTCGAGTCCCGGCGAAGGCATTGCTCATTTTTCATTTCTCCTGCTTCGAAATAACCTAATGTCTTTACAATCTATGTTGTTCCCGAACAACATTTAGAAATTTACGTACTAATACTGAAAAATTGTGGAAATATAGTTTTTAATTTAAATGTCGTTAATCATGTTTTATAAAAACATGTAAAAAACTGTTTCCCGCCAATGTTCCATTTAGGGAACATGTTATAAATCGTTATAAAAATTTTCAAATTTTTTCTTTTTTCATAATTATTATATTTGAGTTTTAAATTGATTTTTCACCACAAAATGTATATGTTACCTTCGCATCATAGTGTGGCGTTTAAAAGGTTAGGGAAGATCGGGAAACAGAATATTTGACATATAAAAAGGGTATATTACAGATGACGGCAAATGTCATGACTAATGCGGTTATACATCTTAAAGTAACGTTATTGCAATAAAAATATGATAATGTGTCGAATGTAATGATGAAATGTGTGATCTATAAAGGAATATAAAATTAAAGTGACTTACCACCAAAGGATGACACTTCCAAGTAATGTGAACTAAGTAATATTTATTATAACTTGACATCATAAAATTTTGAATTAATACCAGCATAAATTAAGTAAATATTGCCAGACAGAAGCTTATTAGCCGTGATCATACAGCGGCCGAAAGAAACAGTCCTACCATTTTGAAACCTAACCTTTCGTACAAGAAAAGCGTAATATTCCAATCAAAGTAAATCTCAGTTCATCTTCGTTAAGCAAAGTTTCATGATAAAAAAAATCAAATTTTATAACGGAGGAAATTGAGTTGACTGGTTATTCCAATCTATTTTTGAAGAAACACGAGGCAAATATTCGTATCATCAGGAATGTGGTACATGTGCACATGAAGTCCTTTCGAGGACATTTCAAGTCGTAGAACATCATTAATTTACTGCAGAAGTCAGCATCTAGATAATTTTAGTTGTATCTTCAGTACCAATTGCTATTTTCTAGGAGAAATGCATTACTCTACAAAGAACATGGAGATGGCAGTCAAAGCAGGAACGAAAAGAGCAAAATGGCATACAAGCGTCATCCAGGGTGAGAAAACCAGAAGGACCTTCCTATACCTTCGAAGCCCAGCAGCAGAAGAAGCAGTGGCTGCTTGTTTTGTCTCGATGCAATTCTACTATTTGATGGCATTGTGGCTAAATTGGGTATCAGACATATTTCTGGTAATATGTGGACTTGATATTATTTTTCTTTGCCTTCTTTATTTTTAATTTGACGTTCTATGAAAAACCAGCAACAATCCTAAATCCCTTTGAAAAATTATCTTTAGATTCTTTGAACCATGGTTAAGATCTTTCTCTCCTCTTTGATGACAATAAATGGATCTTTTTCTATTGCGGTGATTTAAATACATCCAAATTTTATCTATCAGAACATTTTTCCGATTAACGATAAATAGTGGCAAAAGACGAAGCCCATTATGTTTTTTTTTTTTTTTTTTTTTTTTTTTTTAATTCATAAAATAATTAACAGCTTTGTTTACAGTTGACACCGAGCGTTTTAAGGATTTTGCAAATGCCCTTTGACTTGGCGGATTTTGTTTTAACATTAAAGATCTTACTTTTGCGACATTCGAAACAATCCGTTTTTTCCTTCGATACGTATTTGCAACAATGTTTCCACTTGAAGCTAAATTTTGACCCTTTTTCTCTTTGATGTTGACAACATTATATATCATATCTTTAGGTATCGAAACGCCATGGATTTCACAACGTTCTTTAATAACTACATACAAATAAGTTTCTTCGGAAAGAACACAAACACAGCCTTCCATCCATTGCTTCTTTAAAAGCGCCATGAAACCCCATTTTTGCATGAAACCCCATTTGCCTTTAAAAGCGCCATTTGCCTTCAAATTCGATTTTTATAAAATATTTTAATTCTAAACTATCACTGATAGTTTAGTATTTACAATACTGTGTTTCTGGATCATAAAATAATCCATTAAGAACTATTCAAATTCATGGAGCTATTGAAAATCGAAGTACATAGCAAAATTAACGAAATTTTTACCCCTGTAGCTAGTATTTCCTATTAAAACTCAAACGAAGGTCAACGAAATGCTTTATAACACTATTAATTATCTTAATTAGCCACCGATTAATGACAATTGCTGTAATTACGCTGTGTACAGTAATGCACACAATCAATATATAGTAACTGACGTAGATAAATTACCATCCCATGGTTAAATTATGGATGTTGTGCTATCACATTAACACAGCATACAGTTTTAAGCATTATTTGTCCTATGTTGCCAAACAACTATGTTATTGAAGAGGCTTAAGGTATTTCTGAGTGAAATTTATTTAACTGACCTATTAGTTATCCTGCAAAACATATAATAGATAATATACTAATGCATAACTGTAATATAAAATTTTAATTCCCAAAGTTGACTCGGAAGAGACATCAGTTCCGGATGAGTTATGAGTCTCGAAACAACATTTTGCGTTGAATCACTATAAACTGCTTACCACTTTTCAAATTGTTGCCACCTAATGTTATCGACATGTATTATATTTAAAGAAATTAAATAATGAAGAATATCCATGAATGTAAGCATGTTTCTCGTATTCTGCAGAAACAGCGGTACCTACAGACATCCAGTTTTGAATAACGTAGTCCTCCAACTGAACGTGGACACCCGGAAGCCCGAATTTCGAATTTGTTTTATTATCTGTTTCATATTTTGTAAAACTTTAATGAATTTTATAGTAAGAAAGTCAACGATTTCAAAATAAGATATATATATATCCCGCGCGCGTCATTGTGTATTAGATTCTAAAGATATGCTGTTTTTAAATATTTTTTGAGTTTGCAGTTAAATCGAATTTTATGCGTGATATTTAATAAATAAAGTAAGCACAGAAAACATTAGTAATAGAAAGACAAGAAAAAAAAAGTTTTGTAAAGCTATTTTGGTAAGAACACTAAATATTGATATCATAAACTGAGAAAGGACTAAAGGGGGAAACAGAAAAAATTATGCCAATACTTTTTCTAATGCTGCTATTAAATTGTATATGGCGCAAGTGCAAAATATGATGCTTAATAATAAAGCTAAAAAGACAAAAAATGGGTTAGCAGGAGTGAGTGCAGCAGCGGACCAGTCGATGCATTCTTAGTGAGAGCGTAAGAAACCTTAACAAACGCTTTTGCGCGACTGTTAGAATTTGGACACTTTTCAGATTGTTTCTATTTATATTTTTAAAGGCATTATATGCCAATAGGATATCATTATAGGTTTCTTAGCGATCGACGTAAACTTCATTACCTAATCATCCCATTCGGCACAAAGCCTTCAATAAATTTACGTTTAGACGAAGATTAATTTTTCTAATTTTTGCATCCCTTTCAGCAATCAAGATGGAAAACTCATTCTGCGAAAATCTGGAAGCGGCTAAACTCGCCCATTAAAAGAACGTTTTGGGAGTGCTCTCACGTTCCTACCTTACCATCGGCTTTCGCATTAGGAAGCTATTTTTGCCCTTTTGTTGACATAATTCCTCCGCTGAGTAAGATAACAGTTGTTGGAGACAGCTACACGTGTTATTGTGTTACTAGTTGAACCTTTCTGATCCTCCTTCATCTATCAGAAAGAATATCGTAGAGGAGGAACTTGGCGATGCATGGTAGAGATGCTAGACAATGCAGAAATATTATATCTGTAGATGGAAGTACGTTCATTAGTCTTGTGAGTCTTCCTCTTTTCGACAATTCTGAAATATTCGAGTAAGAAAGAGAAATAGTTCGTTTATCTTCGAGTGACAGACGAGTGATGGAGAAATAATCCTTCTACAACAGTTCCGTTATTTTTTAAGGAAATTATAGTTCATTTTTGACTAAAATTACAGTCTGTGTTTATGTGATAGTAATTTAATTAAAAACAAATGCATTGGGTACGGATTGCAAATTGCATACTGAGAAAGTTGAATGAATTTAAATTATATGTTGCAATAAAATAAAAATCAGCTTTTTCCCTTTTCTGCTGTAAAGACATTAAATTGTACTAATTAATTGTTTTTATTTTAAGAAACTTTCCTTTTAATTTCAGTTTTCCTCCGTAATAGAAATTTAAATGACGTGTATGGAAAATCTCAATGAGTTCGGAAATAGTATGTAAGTATGGATATGGTAAATTGTGGTGGATACCCATTGTTTAACCATTGGAAATGTCGGTGTTGTTCAGGCACACTAGTTATCCAGATAATTACAAGCCCCACAGGACTCACAGGAGACCCTGCCTCGCGTTGCTTAAAATGCATTGAATTGGTGCTTACTTTGGTAGTTTTCTTTCCTTTCGCACTTGCCTGCTATGGAGGACAGCTCCAGGTCTGTTTACAAGCGATGTTTGTTTACATGCGATGTTTTTACCTTTATGTTATTGTATCCTTTGTTGTATAACTCAGTGCCTCTTGTGAGCAGAAAGTTATATTTATGATCTTTTTCCTGAGATGCTTGTTCTTGGTAGCATATCTTATAGAAGAAGGCACTTTTTGGATTCGGGACTTTAAAAGGATGTTTAGCTGTGAAGGAGGATTTAAATAATGTTCAGGACTGCCTCTTTCTCCACAGATACATTGGTCTGAGGTATCTAAGTTCCTTGCATAAAAGTGCATAGGAAAGGGATCATGCCCTGATGGAAACTCGTTATTTCTCTTGTTACTGAACTGGGTGCTATGCCTACTTTTGTGGACAATTGATAAGTCCTTGTTACTTGTTTGGCGTTCTCCAACCAGTTCTACCATTCAGCTTTAGATTTGTTGCTTATGAGGTTTTCAAGGTGCCAAGGCAGGCCATGGCACTGATACGTTTTGTGCGTTTTGACCCGCAGCTGCTTTTTTGGCTAGGATAACAGCCTCCTCATTCCCTTTTGTCCCTGCGTGTGTCTTCAGCCAAGTGGCAAAGAAGTGTTGATTTTGTGATGCTGAAGTTAGTTCTGTAATCTCTTGGATTAATTGTGATCGATATTGCGGGTTTAAGATGGCATGCATCGCTGAAAAACTGTCTGTAAAGACATATGCTGTTTTTAGGGAGTTTGAAATGCTGTACTTTATTGCTTGAAGGAGCACTACTGATTTGGTTTGGAATATACTATTTTGTTGATGTAGGTGGAACGTTTGTTCTGGTGTCGAGTGGGGATCTAGGTAGATTTTGATTGCGCTGCCTTCTTCTAGGCTGGAACCGTCCGTTTAGAGTTTGGGGAATTTCTTTCTGTTTACTTCTTTTTTCATATTTAATGTGATATTATTAATCTTTCCTGGGTGGTGCTTATATGGGTATGTCGGTATCTCGTACTTTTGTGCTTAAAGTTCTAAGGATCTGTAATGGCTCTTCTTTCGTAGTTGTAGTACTGTTGTCTTGAGAATTCTTGTTCAGCACGTATAAAAAGGGATGTTCTGTTAGCGATTTGGAAGAAGGCCGCACTTGATGTTGTTCTGTAGCTTCCTGTGTAGTTGAGAAGGAAGGGTCGCTGGATTGTATGAAGCTTTTTTTGCTTTCTTTTTGTCATCGGTTCTGCCCATATGACTGCCACGTATAAGGCAACCTTTTCGATTACTGTATGGTAGATGAGATTTTGTATTGTTAATATTTAAGTAGAACTGAAGGTTTTGCAGTGGTAGAGTTGTGTAGAGCGGGTTACGCCAAGAACCAGTTTATGCCTCGAGGGACATTTATACCGCACGTTTGCAAGTAGCTCCGTAGCTGAATATTTTGTGCTAGCCAATTTGATTACATTGATATTTTTTTAAAAATAATAAAGCTGTATGAAGAAGGAGCCAGCCGTGTAGTTGAAATTTGATTCTTTCTGATTGTACATATTTTGTGTTTTCGTTACTTTGTAAACTCGTGTTACTTTAATTGTAAAAATTGCTTTTTAATTGTTTTAAACGTGTTTGGTGTTTTATGTTTTTCTATATTTTTCAATTTTTTTATATAGATAGTTTGAGTTTTTATGTACTTTTGCCTTGCCGCGGAGTGAGAACTAAATTAATTGAATGAGAAGTATATGTCTAACGAAATTCCAGAAAATAAGTTTAAACTAAATGCAGGAAAAAATGGGTATATTTTAATACTTCGTAGAAGGAAGTCATGTGTTGTACTATCCGATTTTTTAAATTATGTTAATGTTGGTTCAAACGTCTGGAGAATTTTTAGCACTGTTATGACTTTTAACTTATTCTTTCATGCTTTTTATTTCAATCAGGCCCACCAGCGGCCGAGCGGTAAAGTCGCTGAACACTGGTAGTTCAGTCCGAGGTTCAAATCCCGAAAACGGGCTGGCTGCATGGGTGTTTTCGTGGTTTTCCCCATGTATAACGTGTTATAATGTATTTTGCAGCAATTGACAAAAACAAATAATCTTAGTAGAACATAAATTTTATTTTTAGTTTACTGAGATAGATAATTTGTATACAATTCTTAGGTGGCAAAATTTTCATACATATGCTAGCTGGTCAAAGTTCAGAATAACAATTTTTAAACAATTTCTTCTGTTGCTGAGCAACAATTACATCATACAAATATGGCGTTCTCACTTCAATAATTAATATAGTTATTTGTTAAATAACAAGATATTACAGTGTATACGAGCCAGTTTCCCTTAGAAAGTCCTCCACGAAGGCATCCCTCCCCTTAGGCCGATAGCTCTTGAGGATTTGCCGTAATTAAATAACCTAACCTTATTTCTTTCATTAAAAGTATTAAAGTATTTCCATTTAAAGGGTATAATTTCAAAACATATACTTATTAATCAAAGGAGAGATTTGAATATAAAAAAAAATTCGATACCAATTCGGGATTATAACTCGAGAATGATAGTACCTTAACATCATGTGAAATTTCCCAAAAATTGTCTAAACATAAGTAAGAGCTTTAATCGAAATTATTAAAAATTAACTTTCCTGATGTCTAACACAAGCATTCCTTTACAACAAATAAATACAAATCTGAAAGCTTTCAGGTTTTATATTACACCCAAAGGGTCATTTTCCCCTTTACATATACGTTTCGAGAACATTTGGGAACATGTTCCTGTAAAAATATTTAAAAACAGCGTATCTTTAGAATTTCCAATAGACATTCTCGCGCGATGGAGAAAATTCCTTTTTCTCGTACAGTGTTGCCATTGTTTGCTGTGAAATCATTGAGTTTGCTAACAAAAATTCATTCAAATTTAACAAAATGTGAAATATACAATAAAACATTCAAAATTCAGGCGTCCATATTTAGGCGTTATTCAAAATTTGATGGCTCTAGCTACCGTTGATTTTCACATTGCGGAAAACATGCATGCATACATTCATGCAAATTCTTTTAGCTGACCATAAACAATGATATGACCTTGTTGCAATCCTGAGGGCCATCTTCTTAATTTCTTTAAGAATTTAGCATTCTGCATTTACAGTTTATATATGTTAGTTCTTGAAATGATTCTTCACTTTTGCAGTTGCTGTGACGTAGAAGGATTCTAAATAAAGAAGAATCGAACTGTTTATAAATATTCTTTTTCTAAACATACTGAGAAAATGAATCGCACGATTGAAGAATTTTAATTATGTAATTTTATTTGAATTTTTTGAATACAGAAATATTTTTAAATGCAATGCTCTTAAATTTGCTTTTCCGTTGAGGGCAGATTCGAAATTTGCTTTGTTAAAATCTTTTAATCATTAAGTGAGAATTCTTTTTATTATGCGGGAGGATTCCAGAGATTTGAGTTTCTAAAAATTGATAACATTTTTAGGATTTGTATTCGGATTATTATGAATCGCTCCAACTGTAATTAAAAAGGAATATGTAAATCGTTTTTACCTTTACCATGTTTTTAACTATTTTCTCCAAATTATTGCAGAGAACAATTTCAATATTTACCTTAGACCTATGGGACATTTTAATGAATATTTTATACATTATTCTATAGGGTGCGGCAGAGTTCACAGTAGGATATTAAACGCACACCATAAGGCAGTAACTGTAATTTATTTCTTACCACTTATGTCAATTAAAAGTTAAAGGTATGCCATTTACTAATGTGCAAGTCATTTTCCATTACGGGGATTACTTTTTGAATATGATGCCCACTCTGCACAACACATTCATCTAAGCTTGCCATAACTTGGCGTAACGTATTCCCTGGGACATTGCCGACGGCAGTTCGGATGCGATCCTTCAATTCGGGAATGGTGGCACAACGTGTTCGGAAAACGTCTTGCTTCAGGTGCCCCAAAGTCGGCACATGAAAGATCAGGTGAGCCAGGCGACCAGGAAATGTCACCAAAACGGGAAATTGCTCTACCTGGAAATGTCTGTCGCAATGGTCCGTCCATCTGGAACTTTCCCATAACATCCCAAGTTGAAATGTTGCCGAAATAGACGCTGGGTAGCAATAGCAGAGTAGCTATTCCTGAAATAACTTTCAACAGCAAAGGCACGATGCTGTGCACTCCAACGATCCATATCACTGTCACACTCGAAATGGCAGCTCATTAGTGCACGAGCTGGCGCGCATTCATGCGGTACGTCATTGTGCTACGCAACTCAAATTACGCTATGAACGCTGCCGCACCCTGTAGAATAGTCCGGTTTTTCATTCTTTTGTATCTTTAATGTACTTATAGGAACTACTTGCTTATCTTCTAAGTGACAACTATACGTGTAGTAAGCGCGTGTAGCAACTGTACAGGAGAAGGGTTAAAGTATTCTTTATTAAAATCTTTAAAATTCACACTGCGTCGACTTGACGCTAGCACACTCGCCTCACTCGGGCGGTAACTCAAATAACAAGAAGTAAATTAAAAATTCGAAGATATTAACAAATAGTAGAAATTAAGCTACGGAGCTCAGAAACTCCTGTTCGTTAATACCGTGTCAAAATCTAGTGGCCGCAAAGTAAATGCTGTATGCCATGCAAACTAGCAATAACAGCGAAAATAGAAGCTCACGCGGAGGTGACGGCATTAGCCTATACTCTCTAACTTTCCTTCTAAAAATTCGGTATTTAAACTTTATTCTCCTCAATGTAGAATTTGCCTTCCTTCACGCGCGCTACCAAATTTAAATATTCTGGCATGGACAATTAGAGGAATGAAGGCTTATAGGATAGGTTAAAATTAAACTTAACTTGTCAGTTAAAATAAAGATAAATTCCTACATACTTTTCATATATTGAATCACTTCTGAATTATTCGAGTAAAAAAAAAAGATAAAAGAATGTTCTATTATTTTCGTTTAGAAATTCCAAACGAAATAAATACGAAAACAAACAGTATATGAGCAAAACAATGTTTCGAATAATTTGAGAAAAGCGGGAGAATATGTGCTGTAAATAGACATTTTTCGTAGACATACTTTCTCAGAGTTTCTGTATGATACCTTCTTTCTCCCATACATTTTGGATGGGGATCAAGATCTTTCACCTTCTCGTCGGATGATGTCACGAAGGGATCTGACAGCACAGAATAGGATCAAAGAAGTTCAATTGTCAGCCCATTCCCATCTTTTGTCGATAGCAAACATTCGGGGGCTAGTTCTGTCGAAAGAGTCGAAAGAGTTCTTATTACGTCCTTCGGGGTACGGAGGGCAAATCTCGGAGTATTGACTTCCATTTATGGGTTTTTGTTTTTGCCATTCGGGCTTCGTGTCATGTGTCGTTTGTACTCCCTTAAAGTTCGTTTCAGTTGTTTGGTTCCTAATCCTTACGTCAGAAAGCCTTAGGGTCTATTTTTCGTGGTATTTATTCAGCTCATTTCGGGCTTAGAAGTAGCATGTCTTTTGGACAGATTCCAGAAATGGGAATCGTATTTATATATAATACCTATTTTGTTTTAAATTTTGTTGAATGTTTCTAAAGTCCAAAAAATGAAATAGAGAACTGTTGCCCTAAGATTGAAGAATTTGTTTATCGTTTTATTTCATACCTTTGAAGTATGAAATTTCAGAATTTTTTTAATGTTATTTCAAAAGTATTTATTTTTTAATTTAAAATAAATTGCGCAATACATTCTTCATTTACGTAATTTGCACTTCATAATGTAAATTATTTATGTTCACTAACAAAATATACATAGTTCATTAAATGCTATCCAAGGTTTTGACATCTGAATAGCAGATACTTAATTAAGTATTTAATGTTCATGTTCAATGCTTAAATAGTGAAGCAATAGTTTCACCTTTTGTTTAGCGAGACTTTAGTCAAGAACTGTGCTATTTCGAGGGCAAGCAGGTACAGGCCCCTTTTCGTCAGAAACAAAACTCTGCAACGAATGGGAAGCCAAGGTCGTACTCATAGCCTACAGGACTAAAGCGGAGGAGAAGCTATCGCCTTCTATCGGCAGAAATAACAGTGGAAATTGAAAAATTTAAATGAATAGAATTTTAAAAGTGCTGGAGGTTTTTCTAATTTTATATTTTATTTTAGAACGTTTCTTTTTTTAACTCAAAGCTGCTTTAACCTAGAATTGGTTTCGAAACGGCACTTGCATCGGATATAAGCGATGAATCATTTTCAAATTGTTGCCACCAGCTATTATCGCCCTATATTATATTTAAAGAAATTAAATAATGAAGAATCTGCATGCATGTACGCAGGTTTCTCGTACTGTGAAAAATCAACCTAGATATATCAAATTTTGAATAACTTAATCCTCCACCCGAACATGGGCACCGGAAAGCTTGAATTCGAATTCATTTTATTATCTGTTTCATATTTTGTAAAACTTCGACGAATTTTTTATTAAAACCTCAACAATTTCCAAGTGAGTAGTAGCAAGACTTTACGGAATATAACCTTTTTTTTTTTATCTCCAGCTCGAGAGTATGTTCTATCGAAAATTCTCAAGATATGCTGTTATTAAATACTTTTAGGCAAAAGAGACGTTAATAGAAATCTGCTCGAAACCTGTAAAGAGTGTGTAAATAAAAAAAAAGGCCTTTTGATCATATTATATCTGAAAGCCTTCAGATTGTTTTTTTCGCTGCTTAATAACTTTTTAGCTACTCTATTACAAAGAAATACCTGATTTTAACTACAGTGTTTAACTATAAAATAAAGCTTAACTGAAATACGCTTTTAATGACAACATATTAATCATTTAATTCTGAATTACAATACTTATTTACTAACTCCTCACTTTGATACTTAACTTAGCCAAAGTACTTCTTATAAAGTATATAAGACTTATATAAGACAAATTTGTTATAGACAAAGTACTTATGTAAAGTTAACTACGTACTTCGATATTAACAAGTAACTACAACTTTGTAAATATGATATTCCAGAAAATACTTCCTTTCTTTTTTGCATTACCTGGAAATCTAATGATCTCTTTCTATGGGTTAGTTTATCATTTCTGAAAACCGAAAATATTTGCAGAAAATGAATCGCATAGCTGTACGTTTCCCTATTTTCGTGTTTTAATGGAGGCTTTGGAATTAACAGTGCAATTTTTCTTGATTCAAGAACCAAAGACTACCTTGAGACACAGCAGTTATACTTATCTTCTGAATGACACAAATGAGCTGAAAATTTTGTGTTCATTGATGTGAGAATTTCTTTAAGAATATTTTAAGGCATTTGATGATGGATGAATTGACTCAAAAATTAATAATTCTATTGAATATTTGTGATTTCTAGCTGATATATCAAATATCTGTTAAGGCTTAATGTTTACCTTTATTTCTTATCCGTTAATATTAACTTTGACCTTAAAATAGATAATTTGTTAAATATAAGTCAGTTTTGTTGACAACGATATAAATTTAGTTTCATCTTCTACTGAATACTTTTACTTGATTATAAATCAGATGGGCAGAATTTATTCTTTATGTATCAGACTTCGCTTTACATCTCCTTGCGGGAAATAAACTAAACTAAAATAAAATTTAGACGTTCACTCTCACATGGATTTCCTAATTATCCTACAACTGACTCTGAATGATACATTGCTTTCTTTAAAGATTCAATACAAACATTGCGTGCTTCGCTAAGGAAAGCTTTCCTCATATATGGGCCTTCTGTGTATAATTTGGAAGAATTTCCGAATCGTGGGTCATTCATAGGGAAAGGTCACGTCAAAACGCAATAGGAGCTCTTTGGAAAATAGGCACGAAATACTTCCTATTTATGTTGTACTTCAGAAGTTGAGATAATGCTATGTTTTCAAACGACGAACAGTATAGACACTCAAATAAAATATTTTAACTTTTTATACAACAGTTGTGAATGCAGGGGAAAATGTAGCTTTCAAAACAAAAGCAAATAATAATAATGAATCTGAAAGATTTCAGGTTTTAACATTCGCCCGAAAGGGCTTGTTGAGGTTTTTCACTCTCTCGATGAGCTCGCAGTCTACCAGTCCCTTGTAACACTCACTCCTGCTAGACCCTCACTTTCTTCCCACTTACGCCACATATGATTCAACAGCAAAATTACAAAAATGTAAAGGCGACATGTTTTTAGAATGCCCTATGAAGCGTAAGTTTTGGCATACATATTTAGCTTAAAAAGGCGCTGCCCTTGAAATGGGATTTTGCGTCATCCATTAATAACGGCTCCATCATTTTTCGAACTGTTGCCATCAAATAGTATCATCTTGTAATATTCCAAAAAAAATTAAATAGTGGATATCCTGCATATATACAGTGGCTTTCAAAAGCGTTCGTACACTTATGATTTTCATTGAAATAGGGCTCTATCCATTAATTAAAAGTAAAGTTTCTGAATGAGATTTTAATGATAAAGTCTATAATCTATTCGTAACAAAATTACATGAAATATTTTTAAAATGTAGCGAAACTATTTTTAAAAAATTAATAATAAAAAAATGACAAATATTTTATCTTAAAGTCTTCGTACACTGAAATATTTTTGATAAAACGCTTTAAAGAAGAAAAATGGAATTGAAAACACGGTAAGAAAAGGTCGAGCGAGAACGTTAAGGTGATGAGAGATTTATTATTAGAAAATTTATGAAAAACCCACGTTTGAGTGCTGTAAAAGTTTCTGCAGAATTGAATGCAAAGTTTTCTACTTCAATTTCACCTTAAACTGTTCGACGAGGTTCCTATGGTCGAATAACTGTATGGAGAAGAAAAAATGAGGAACTTCATTCTAAGAACATAGTTGGAACAGTTAAGCATGACGGTGGAAGTGTTCTTCTGTAGGGGGGGATGACAGCATCAGGACTAGGTAATTTGGTATTTATTGTTGGCAGAATGAATCATTTTCTTTATTTAAATAATTGAAGAGACAATTTAAAATTTTCAGGACAAAATTTGGGTATTGGAAAAAAATCTATAAAGTATTTTCTCAAGCCTTTCCGCGTACTCGCCGTGTATTCGAGAAGTCCAGTTTCGAACCCCGACGACGGCATTGCACAATTTTCACGTCTCCTGTTTAAAAGCAAAAGCCCAATATCTCTACAAGCTTATCTATCATACGCCACTAAATGTAAAATTTAACGAAACACTAGAGAAAAATATATTCGTGTCAAAATATGAAGTGTAATAATGAGCATTTGGTTATTTACATTACATATCCTCATTTTAGAAAAACACGACAGGTAATTTTACAAAATGCAAAGCAGTGATTAAAACATAAAATATTCATCTTCACTTCCAGTCTGCGAGTAAAGAACCTGAGGAAAGAAATAACTGTTTTCGAGATGTTCCCCTTACTGAAATAATTGAAGAAATGAATACTTGATAAGGTTTATCATTACGTCAAGTAATATTGGATGTAGTATACGTGTTGATGTCTCACTTGCAAAGCAGCTATATTGTGAAGCCACTATATTTGAATTCGAACGGAACTGGAAAAATTGTAAATTTTCATCAATTGTTATTTTAATAGGCATTAAGCAAATGCAAATGACGCTCTATAAAGAGGTTTTTTTAGATCATCGTACAATAAAATCCTTTTTACTTACTTGTACGAAGTACTATATAATACTAAAATATTCATTTTGATCACTAATTTAATCCATTTGAAAGAAACAACTCTACGTACGGATAAAATAAAGGCCTTTTTTCCCAAAATGGATTTAAAATAGATTCCGAAGAGTTTTTTTTCATGACATATGCACATACCTACGTACATGCATAGGTATGTATGTGAGAGTAGCCTTAGAACGTTGAAATGTTGTATGTGGCACTGCAGGTAACATGTAGTTGTGCACCTCCCTTTTTGTTTGCAGTCGGCAGCACCAAATATGTAGTATGTTATATATATATATATATATATGTACACTTGCCATTCTGTTACCCGTCCTTCTGAATATTTTTTTACATGTATATTTTGGTAAATTTTATATTTTTTGCTTTAAGGGATTGAAGTATGTTGTTCATGTGTTCTGTTTAAGAATTTAATGCTTTTACTTATTCTATTCTACATCGAATAGTTGTAGATTTATGAACAATTTTAAAGAGGCGCTAAGAATAACGAGGTTGCCTTTTTTTTACATTTGTAGAATTGTTTACCGAGTAGAAGAGTGAATTAAGTTAGTTGGTGCACCAATTTCAATGTCTTTCTGCCCAATGTGAGCAAAAGCTAACCCTTAGTTTTGTGCACCGAAACTTTTATCTTCCTGCCTGCCGGCTGAATTGTTTGTTTGGGCTTTATATACTCTAATTTTAATTGTAAAAATGGATTATTTAACTCGTTTAACACCGAACGAGCTTGATCTTTTAGGTTTTTCATTATTTTACAATTTTTAAATGGAGATGCTTTGAGTTTTTATTTATTTTTACCCTGCCACGATGGGAGAACCGAGCTGATTGAATACGAAATATATTTGTAATAAAATTGGAGAAAATTATTTTAAATGAAGTGCAGAAAAGAGTGTGTACAATTTAATATAGGCCGTAGAAGGAAGTCAAGTGGTGTATTTAAAAATGTATCAGATATATTTAAAAACACGTTTAAAAGTATTTTTAACGATATTACTATCTGAGGGTTCTATTTCACCTGTGATCAAATCCAACAGAAAGTCTTTTCATTATAAATATATAGGTATGTGCAAATTTTCGAGGAATAAGCGCCAATATTAACTTTCGGATTATCGCAAACTCATTTAAAACTCGCAGCATAAATATCTGAGCGCAAAATTAAGTGCATATAGTTGTTTGATATTGTAATTATCAAACATCAACTTTCCTATGTATCGCATTACATTTGCATACGATATGGAATGGATGGCGAAATATGTAAATCTAATAAAATGGTATCATATTTCTATTTGGCTCCTTTTTTACATATATAGTTCTTTAAAGAAAAGCTAAATAATGCGTTTTCATCGGCTAGTTCATCGGTAAATGTATTTGTTGAAAGTAACTAAGAAATGCATTAAAATGATCTCAAACGGCGTTGTAATACATTTGCTTAGAATAATGAATAATAAATGTCTTGGTAATGAGTAATAAGTCTTGTCTTAGCAATGAATAATAGAATAATAAATAATAAGTCTTTTTTTCCTATCATTTATGCCTTAGATTTCAATATTCTTCTCTATTATTTCAAAAATTATGCAGATTAAAATAACGTATACTATTTCAGGATTACAAATTAAGCTGTGTAACAAACTGCCCTCCTTTTTTTCAAAAATTTTCAGCGATTTCAGGAATTCACAGAGAGTTGTACAAATTTTAGGCTTATGAAATTGGAAAGAAAACTAAGAACTGTATCCAGCCATTAAAATGCAGTAAAGAGTAAGTTAATAAAGAATTACGATGTAAAATGAATTTAAGGTAACGCCGAATGATGTTATTTCCATTTACTTCCAAAAGCTTTCATTCACTTTGAAGAGCAACCAACAGCATATTCTCGTAGGTAATTCAATTAACTCGCTTTTATAACAACATTTGCGGAATTTTGTGAGAAATCAATAAATTTAATTTGGTACTTCGACTGCTATTTAACCCTATTATCTCGAATTTCAAAAGGCTCCAGAGACCGAAGATTTCTTTGCTTTTTATTACGCTTACACTGAAATAATTCAAATTTGTACCCCAAAGATAATGAGGCGGAAAATCCATTATGAATTTTAGCCTTCTAAATATGTATCGAAGAGTTAGCTACAAAAGATGCCCAAACATTAAGCTATATCTATCCATTGTTATAAGATAAACACCACTGTTTAGAAACTGAATGTGATGTCTTATGCTTCTAGAAAACATGTTAAACTTTGTCTTCTCTTCAGCACTTTTGCGGATTAGCTTAGGTGATTATGGCAAAGCACATTAGGGTCACCTGCCTGAGAGAAGGGATGCCTTCATGGACGACTTTCTAAGGGAACCGGCTAGTATACACGATATACATGCGGGAAACCAAGAAAACGCCTATGCAGCCAGCTCGTTTGCGGTATTCAAACCTCGGACCAAACTACCAGTGTTCAGCGACTTCACCTCTCAGCTACTAGTGGCCTTAATAGCTCCAATTGTCCACTATATTTTAAGTCCGGGTCATTTTGCGAAACACTAGGAGAAATGCTGAGAATGAATAGAATAGAATATAATGGATACAATAATAAAAGATTTGTCCCCCATAGCACAAAACATCCTCAGGATGTCCTGTTTAAGTCGCAATATCCCGGGACATACTTAGGATGTCCTGAATATGTTGATTCTCAGATGTCCTGAGGACATCGTAATTTAACATCTTGAGGATGTCTTATTTAAGTCGCTATGTCCCGGGATATGAGAAGCTGTCCCGAAGATGTTGATTCTCAGATGTCCTGAGGACTTCACCCATTTCACATCCTGGGGACATTCATACTGCATTGTTCGGAGGACTTCGGTTGTCAAACATTCTGAGGTTATTTGTTCTCAAATTTACCAGTTTTAGTTTTTTGACATTGCACATCTGAAACTTGCACATTATTTAATTTTCATATGAAATTTACTAAGATATTTCTAAATGATGTACATTCAAAATATTGATATGATTGATAATTTATTCTTGTTATTTTGTTATTAATTTTAACTGCTATTTTTGTGACGTTTTTAAAAATTTATTTAGTCATGGAAAAGATCTTTTTCAATGAATTAGCATTTTCTAGAATATTTGTTAAATTCCAAATAACATATGTTTTTTTTATAAAAAAATGTATAAATTACATGTATAATTACTTAGATTACAAACCCTACTATATATATAGGTAAAATCAGATTTTTTTTTTTTTTAATACGGATCCTATCGTATACAAAAAATGATTAGATTCATTTTGCTCAAATTTTTGTTTGAAAATTTTGATTTAAAATCAGCTATTTTTAGTAGCGTAGACATTTTATTTTAAGTTATTTAGGACTAAGAATATTATAATAGTCTCTCAAAATTCATTTTTTACTTTTTGTGAGTTTAGCTGAAACCGAGTAATTTAAAATTGTTACTTACATATTTCGTTCAGTGTTACAATGAGGTACAATACCATGCTAAAAAGAATCCTCGCTTTTCCCGAAAGGAAAATCATACCTGTTTCGTATTACTTTCATATTTTGAACGAAGTACTACAATGAAATCATATCGTACTTTATGAAAAGTTGGTAACACTTCAATTAAAAAAAAATCTGGATGATTTTCTTTACTCCTAAAGACACTTTATTTTCATTTACACACACATACACATCTCGAGAGCATTTCGGGTAAAAATATTTCAAAATAGCATATCTTAAGAATTTCCGATAGTCAATCTCGCGCTGGAGATAAAAATGATTTTTACCGTACGGTGTTCAGTCTGTTAATCAATTTGTTTAATTTTCACAAAATATGAAATAATCAATAAAACAAATTTCGGGTTTCAGGTGCCCGTATTCGGGTGGAGGACTAAGTTATTCATAATTCGACGGCTCTACGTACCGTCATTTTTTCACAGTGCGAGAAAAATGCAAGCATTCATGCAGAGTCTTCATTATTTAATTTCTCTAAATATTATACAGGGCGATACTATTTGGAGGAAATAATTTGAAAAGTGATGCATCGCTTTTAGTGTTTAGCGGAAAGTGCAGTTTCGACACTAATAGTCCTTATGAGCTAACGCCATTTTGGGCTAATAATTTAACTCATCTTAATGCCATTCTAAAACAAACATTTCACGAAAAACGTATCGATTACTTGCACTTAAATATTATTATTCTAATGAAAGGTAACATCTGATGAGCAGAATTTAACATGGATAAGCTGTGTTGCCGAGCGTCATACAAGCCTCATGAGCCCGTACGAGTTATTTTTTTATATAGACCAGGGGTGGCCAAAATGCGGCTCGCGATCCTGATACGGCTCTCGCAGTCAATTTGTGAGGCTCTTGCATATAAAATGTATGTATGAAATATGGTAAACTAAAACTATTTAGTGTCCAAAAAGAAGTAATTAATTAGTTTAGACTCTTTTTACAAAGTTATCAGGGATTTCTTAATATTTAAAACCTCCTCCACTACTTCTGTAATGATGTAAATATGAACTTGTGGCTTTTAGAAAATCTAGATGCGGCTCTCGAACATTCTTGAATTCAAACGTGCGGCTCTTACTAACATGAAGTTTGGCCAACCCTGATATAGACTATCAATTTATTAAATATTGCATATTCAGTAAAATGTATGCAGTTCTAACTTCTCCGGTGGTGGATTAAATAACTGCAAGGTGTTTACTTTCGGTCAGGTGAAACTGATTACCTTTGTTGTTAAGATATGCATTTCTAGATGCATGCTGCAAGAAATAAAACTCTTTTTATGTAAGAAAAGCACACACGAATGGGGATAAATCCTCAAACAATTTATTCTCTTACATAAATTCCTTTACTTATTTTAGCTTCTGTACTCGAATTGAATTTCAAAACAAAACAGAAATGCGATTTGTTAAAATTGTCTTGGAGGTTGTTTGAACATGTTGGGGCACAATAAGGCTTTAAGTGGCTGTATCGTAAGAAAACGATTCCGATGACAGGTTCTGACACATATGAGATTCTTTCATCATGTCTTTAGCAAACCTTCCGGCAAAGAAAAGGAAGGAACTGTTCCTGTCAGGTACACATATCGTACAGAAAATGCCATGTTGTCACAACCGTACCCCTTTGATCCTTTTCATCTGTCACGAGCAGTTGCGCGGAAAGGAGCGCTTCCTTCTTGGATTTATTGTAAAGTTTTTTTATGTATGTCTGGGAGGTCGCGGGAAAATTTCATATCATGGAATGAATATTTCAGATTTCCACTTCCGGAAATGTTGTCAGACTTTAAAAATTTGCTTATTTTAGTCCGGAATGGTGTTTTCATATCTAGCATTGCCAAGAGAGTTTTCCCATTACCGAAATTTCCCACATACGGAAATAAAAATTAAACTTGAAATATTATTCTATCAAGAAATTTTAAATTGCATTAAATATTAAGTAAAGAAAATGTAAAAATTTTAAAGCGAAAATTATAAGAATAAATTGAGGTATCTGGTATAAAATATTATATGGAATGTAAGCTCTTTCTTACGTAACACAATCTTTCTTGGAAAATCTAAAGAGCTTTAAAAATATAATTTAATTACAGAAAGTATAGAAAATCGCAATCTAAAAATGTTATTTAACTGTAGACGGTTTATAGTTATTTATATGCATGCTAAAAACTTCTCAGCGAAATTTAAACGTTGCATTAAAGATGAATGAAAAGCCAATTTTTCCTGTTAATTCTTTTCCAAGAGTTGGAAGAAAATATTCACAAAGTTGCTGTTTTTTATTTTCTAATCAAGAAATTCCATGGCAATTTATCATGAAGAAAACCCCTATAGAAATGACATGGAAATCCAATGGCACAGTGAAAGTAATTTAAAAAAAAATTAAAAAATGCCTTGACATGCAGCGAAATTTGAATTTTGAACTTAGATGTATATGTCAACTACTGTTCATCTTAGCTTAGAAACAATTTTTCTAAATTAAGAAAATATTTTAATTTACCCCCTTTAAGAACAAATAATATAAAAAAATATACGGAAGCTTTCATATTTTATATTCTTTGACCAAAGGCACTTTTTTCGTTTAAACACACATACACGTTTCGAACGTATTTGGGTTAATGTTCCTTCGAACTAAAATTATCTAAAAACAGCATATCTGAAATTTCAGATAGACAGTCTCGTGCTCTGGAGATAACAATGCGTTTTCCCGTACAGTGCTGCCACTGTTCGCTTTGAAATCGTTAAGTTGTCAAAAATTCGTTAAATTTAAAAAATTCGTTATTCAAAAATTCGTTAAATTAAAAAAAAAATATGAAATAAAAAAAGAAGTTCCGAATTCATTTTTCCATATTCATTCTTCCATTCTCATATTCGTGTGGAGGACTACGTTATTCAAAATTTGATGGCAATAAGCATTCTTGTTTTTTCGCAGTGCTGGAAACATACATACATTTATGCGAATTCTTTAGTATTTAATATCTTTGAATGTAATACACGGCGATAATACTCGGTGGCAAAAATTTGAAAAGTAATGCAACGCTTTTAGTAATTCAACGCAAAAAGCCGTTTCGAAACTTATAACCTTTCTGGACTAACACCTCTTTGTGATAAAAAAAATTCTAGAGGGGTGGGTGGGAAGTTTTTGTAATATCTTTTGTTAGCCCAAAAGGGGCACTGACAGAGGAGGACTATTAGTCTCAAAACGGCATTTTGTGTCAAATCGCTTTAAACGGCTGCATCACTTTTCAAATTGTTGCCAAGAAATATTATAGGCCTTTATTGTATTTAAAGAAATTAAATAACGAAGAATCTGCATGTAAATTTCTCACATTGTGAAAAAAAACAACCATATTTAGCAACCAACGATTACAATGACAAATTTACATGATGATGATTACAATGATTACAATGATGATTAATTAAATGATTACAATGCAGTTACTTTGTCCAATTGCCAGATACAACTTTCAGGAAACACAATAAAAAAGGCAAGTTTTGGAAAGCTAAGCCACATTTTCTAATGTTATCGATAGTAACTATAAGAACTATTATTTAATTTTGAAAAATTTCTAATATAACGTTTTACGCTTAATTTTTACTAATACCATTCTGCTTCTTGACCTATCTATTAAATTATCCTCTCTGCTTTTATTAAACAAAATCTAGCCGAATGCTACCAGGATGTTATTCTTATCTCTTCGGCTATTTAAAATGACTTAACACTTCCATAATGGAATTCAATTATAGATTATTATTTACTGTATTTACAAAAATCGCCAATATTGTTATATCGTTATCATAATTCGTTATTCAAAAGATGATTAATTTTACACAAAGCCCGTCATTAAATACAACGAGCTTCTGAAAATTCCGTGATGTTATATTTATCACTTTTTTGAGGATTTAAGTGCCTAAACCAGGTTACGTTCTTCGATTGACTTCAAACACCTCTCATTTCAAACATACAATAAGAGCATAACGAGCAGTTATATTGCTGTTTTATTTTTGACAAAGCATAAACTATAGATATACCATCTCATAACCACGATTAAATGTTCCATTTCAACATTCAATTTTAATTATTGTTTTTCTTTTAATAACACTAATAGGGGAATATTTTATTATATTAAACATTAAAAACCGTGACTATATAAAAAGTATACCTAAAAAAATACTTTTCGCCCACACTCTCGCAGCGTTGTGTGAATCATGAACGGTTAAAGCGTCATATTTATCCTATTTTCCAAAAAAGAGGCGAGGCAGCAGAAAAGACGTGCTACCGACAAGTAAGTGAAGCAACTGCACTTTAATAAGAAAATCGTGAAAGACAAAATTCTCCTCGCTCTTCACCCAAGGGATCAAGCTAACGCAAAGCTATGACAGCGTAAAGCTTTCAGGATAGTAAGTATAGCCCCATTCTGGTATGGATTTCTCGTGTCACTGTGCGTCTGGGTATGTCTGAAGAGTCGCTATTGCTTCGTATCGACAACCTCGTGAGTTTCATAGATGCGAAAGAAGTCTTTTTCGGCTTCATGTTTTTGCTGTGTTATTGGTATATACATAGTTCGTCAATATTCATCACTTTGTGGGAAAGGATTAACATAGGCTGTCACGAACTCGTAGCTGAAGTGAAGAAGCAAATCCTGTTTTGATTAATAACGAAAAAAAGGGATGATATGCGAAAGGCATTATTATATGGTTTATTTGGAACTATTCCAGGGTGTGGAAGTAATCCTGGTCGTCGATGGAATGAATCTGAATAACATTTCGTTAATTGCTCACTTTTTAAGTATTAGTTTATAAGCTGTGGATTTAAATACACGGGTCTAAAACCATAAAATAACATCTGGTGACATTTTTTTGTAATGTATTGATCAACAAATCCATCTGCAAAGTAAAAAATTCGTAGTTCGATTCCCAGAGAGGGCGAAGCTAAATTCTTATAGTTCCTTCTCTGAAGATCGCATAATCTCTATATTGGCGTGCAGAATCAAATGAAGTGAAATAACTTTTGATTACCTTTCATTTGAACAACTATATATTTAGTGTCGTTTTAAAAAATGATAGATGTACGGAATGACTTTGCCTTTTTTTAAAGTCTGCTGTTGTAATGAATGATACACAAGGTCAGCTGAAAAAACCCAATGTTTACGTGTGAACCCCATCAGGATGCAAATGATTTTTCCACATTTCCGAAAGGTATGATGCCCACCAGCGGCCGAGCGGTAAAATCGCTGAACACTGGTAGTTTGGTCCTAGGTTCGAATCCCGCGAACGGGCTGGCTCCATGGGTGTTTTCGTGGTTTTCCCCATGGGTAACGTGTATACGAGCCAGTTGCCCTTAGAAAGTCCTCCATGAAGGCATCCCTACCCTTAGGCAGATAGCCCTAGTGTGCTTTGCCATAATTAAAATACACCACACCATACACCGAAAGGTATGATGGTCTTAACAACTCATGTAGGAACCCAAACGGTGTAGTGGTTAAGGAAGCCTACTACGGTACCAAAAGGCTCGGTTTCGAATCTCGGAGAAGGCGTGGATGTTTGCAAATGTACAGTGTCTTTAAGACATAGGGACAATCTAAATATATGACGAGCCGAAAGTCCTCTCGAGAAGTTGATGGTAGGTGAAGAGGAGTGGGCGACCCTGATTGGGCGACTGTGAAAATCGCCCCCCCCGAGCGCTTTCCATCAAAATTAGGGGGTGGAACTCGGCAAAGTCGTATTGTCAAGGCGCGTTTATGTATTATTGTATTACTGTATTTCTCAAATTTAATGTGGCATGTATGTATGTAGTTGTTTGTATGCATTTTATATAATTTTATATATGTAGTTTTAAGTATTAAGTATCTCTTGGATTCATAGTTTTACGTAAGTATGTAGTTTCAACTTACGTATTCGTATGCATTAAGTGGCATGCAGAAAAAAAAATTGCCTATTCAAAGTCCTAAAGTATCATGTAGTGTGTATTTCTCAAGAATAATGTTGCATATATGTATGTAGTTTTAATGTACGTATGTAAAGTCATGACGCTGTCCGTGTGAATTTCAAAATATGTCACTAAACATTATGCAGTACTATTGAATTATGTTGCAAGTATGTATGTATTCAAAATCAAGTAATGTATCGGCAACGTGACGCTGCGGCAACCATGCCTCTGTATGGCCATGTATGATTTTGCAGATGAAATTTCAAATATACGCTGAGGTTCAGATGATTGGATGAGAGCGCTCCTCTTCTGGTGAGCAGACCTGCAGATCGGAGGAATCAGACATTGGGTCTGGGTGCAAGGTACGAGGCTTTCATGTGGCCCCTTGGAGTTATTCTCTAGATAGTTGCAGGGCCAGAAGAACTATTTAAAATTAGTTTGCACAAGTATTTGGAAACGTATGCTATGTTGATGTGAGTTGTCTGAGTGTATCATCAGAACAAGCCCACGGATTTCATCCTGCAAAAAGTGCAAGATTGCGCCTGTAGTTGCCAACAGCCCTAAGAACTATACAGGTCGCATTACGACTTCCGATTTCATTCCGCCCCCGATTTTAATGGACAGCACCCCAGTGGGATGGATCCGAGGGTCTCTTTCGGTTTGCCACATATTTGAAGTGCCGCACAGACACTGTACATTTACAAACATCGATGCCTTCTTCGGGCCCTTGTGTGCAGCACTCAGCGTCGCTACCACTCTCACTGTTGGGCGTCACGTATGCTATAGATAAAGTTGGACTTGTTGTTGATCCAAAAGTATTTTTGAAAATACAGTTTTTTTGTCAAACAAATTATACTTTTGATACAGACCTTTTCACCGGCTTTCACCACGCCATTCTTCAAATAAAAAAAGGAAAGTACAAACGGTGCACTTAATCATAAAACAGTATGGGCAAGTACCAACTAGTGAGTTAAGAGCAAAAACTCACTCCATCTGTTGGTAACAGAATTTGGGCTCTGTGGAGTTAAAGGTGGTATGTCCTGGTGATATGTATGTAACCAAAGTTCAAGTAAAATGAGTACTATAAATTTATGTAACATAGAGTGTAGAGATATTAGGTTACTTTAAAGCAGGAGACTTTAAAAATGATTAATGCTCTCGCCGGTACTCGAGCCTGAACCTCTCGAATACACACCGAGTGTGCTACCGTTACACCACTAAGGCGTCCTAGAAGGAGGGAGAAATATAACGGTAAAATGAGTATTTATGGAAAGGATTACCATAGAAGCGCTTCAACATAAACATTTAATTCTACACTGACTGCTTTTTGCCTTTACAGAGATTTAACACTGGCATGTTCACTTACTTTATTGGAAAACTGTCTAATAATATCATCACAAAAATGGCTTATGTGACAATCATAAAAACGATGGAATATGCTAGAAAATTTTCCAATCTGGGTAGGTTTTAACTCTAATATGCAGGATCGCAGCCCGAGGGAAAAAAAAAAAAAAACTAGTGGTACTTTCTTTAATCGAATTTTATGTTTTATTTAATCTCCCTATAAATGCAGCGAAAAGAACATTAGTTTACATGTTATAAATATCACAAAATTGCTTTCCCCCCATCTCGTCTTCGTTACGCCAACTCTTCGCATTCTAACTAAGGGGGTGGCAAGGAAATAACATATCACTGGAGGCGTGTTATTTTCTCCGCCTTTCATTGTACATAAAGTAATTTTTTGCCTCTGAGGGACATATCTCCTCTTGTGTGTTATTAAGATGGATAAGCAGCGCCCGCAAATCGATACAAAAGACCATCCTACTGGCAATTTTCTGTAACTTTTATTTATTTTTCTTCCTCCATTTTTATTTCCTCTTCATCTTCTTTTCCCACAATGTTTTTATTATTTTTAGTTTTCTTAGACTTTTTGCCGTTGTTTGAAGAAGGAACGACTACGGGGCCCTAAGTCGTTCCATAATCAAATGATACTTCTACAGCAAAAAAAAAGAAGAAAAAAAGGAATGAAAAGAGAGATAGGAACAAACAAACAAAGAAAAAAGATATAGAAAAGCAGGCAGTGAGTTCAATAAAATATTGACGTGATCGCTTCTGTTGAATGTTAAGAGGTCTGCCCATTTTGCCTGAATTTTTACATCGCATTTTTATCTCGTTCTTTTAACGTTATTACTTTAAGGGAATAAAAATCTTCGATAGAAGGATATCCGAAAGCTATAATAATTAAAGATAAGCCCGCTTTATAAGAGAAACGTTTTTCTTTGCTCGGTTTAGAGATTAGGAATAAATTCTCGCTGAGTTGGTTAAACCGCTAAGAATAGCCATCGACATGGAATGCTCATAAGACTGGAGTAAAAGAATATATTTGGATATATATGTTTCAAGATGAAATGCTCTTTTTACATTCATACTTTATGCTAGAATCATGAATTATAAGAGTCTGAACAGCGTCTTTTTGAAAATAAAATTTGCGAATAGTATAATGTAACCATAAAAATACTTTAAAAAAAGAATAAAAGTAAAATAAGTTTATAAATAAAAAAAGAAAAAAATCTGAAATCTTTCAGATTTTACATTACGCCCAGAGGGACATTTTTTTAATCTTTTGTACGTTACCTTTATTTGTTAAATGATGTTCTTTGCACTTAAACTATAAAACTCAATTTAACAGCAGTATCGCAAAACAATTTAAAAATGAGCATATAATTTAGAATTTCCGGATATATATAGTTCCGGGCGCTGGAGATAAAAAGTTTTTTTTTCTCAGTAGAGTGTTGCCATTACTTATTCAGACCTTATATTTTTGTTTTGTCCTTTCTATTACATATTTTTATTATTTTAATTTATAAAGCTAAAAAGCTTATTAGAACTATAGAATTACGTTTCTTTTAATTTGCATATTTTTATTAAATTTATTCATATAGCTATAAAAATCCTTAGAAGTATGTATGAATTATTTAAAAGTATATTCCTGACAAAATGTTTTTTCTGGTATATATTTCTGTAACAAAACTTGGTACTGAAATGTATGATTGATATCATTGACAGTGACAAGTACGATTATTATATATTTATAAAACTAATGAATATAAAAGTTAAATAACAGTTATAAACAGTGATAAAACTACTGAATGCATGGTTAGTTAATGAACCATGCATTCATAAAGTGCTACTGAATGCATGAATGGAATAATAGTTATAAAACTACAGAAAGCATGGTTAATATTACTGGAAATGTAACACCTAGCAATAAGCATACATTATTTTACAGTAATTTGTCCAAATAGAGCTTTTTCAAATTATTGAATATAAATAAACATAAAATTTGTCTAATTATTTTTCTTTGGAGGGGGGGGCTATTGGTTCTTTTTGCTTTGGTTTGCTCTGGCGCAGCTCGTAAATAGATCGTACTGCGACGTAATGTCTGCCAGGGGGGTCGGGCTGCGACCATGACATTACATCACCTTTTCGAGATATTTGAGTTGTGGAATTGCAACATTTAAAAATTCATGTTTGATTCGTCGTTATGGTTACTCTAATCTTTGAATATCAGTCAGTTTCCTAAACCACGATCAAGAAATATTTTGATTTAGAATTTCAACAGAAAGAAAATGAAACCGAAATCTCTCGATGGATCTGTAAAACTAATCATAAATAGGTCACGTATAGTAACATTATGACCAGTAGAAAGCATTCAAATAGTTTCTAAAACAAGAGCAATCAGACAACAAGCACTAGTGAAATGTAATAACTTTTAGAAAGCAAAGTAAAAAAACGTCCAGAATGTAGTAGTATGTGATTCGCACATTTTTAGACAACTTTGCTTTGCTGTAAAAAACGCCTGCTTGGAAATTTGTTTTTACCCCTTCCCCAAACGCTACCTTTTAATGTCGGAGTTTTGATTTAAAAAAAAAAAAAAAAAAAAAAAAAAAAAAAAAAGGTAGGCAGTCTAATTAGGCTTAGAGCTAGAGGAAGATACAAGTAAAATTTTGCGAAGATAGCACTTATCGTTTAAATTCTGTGTGTGTGCCCAAAGTGACACATTGATTGAATAGAGCTTCGAAAAGAGTGCTGAAACGAGCATTGTTGTCAATGAACTAACCGATGAGATGCGGAGAAACAAAGAATACAGATTCTCAGTTGTCCTAGATTATCGGTGAGCCCGGTCTGGGCACACCTAGGGTTCACCGTTTGATTTTAGGCAAGATTCCAAGGTAAAAATTTAAAACTAATATAGAATAAGGAGATAAGCATACAGCCAAAAAATAACATGGAAATTTCTTTTCAAACATTTTCTTTTATACCCTAAAAGAATATCTGGAAGATTTCTTTGAAAAATGAGGGTTTTAAAAAACTAAACATGGCTAAAATATATGGACTGGTTTGTGTTGAGCTTCGATCTACTATAAATAAAGAAGGTTCAGAGTAACCTAGAGTAACCTATAAATCCTTTTTCATTCAATTTTTCTGTGCGTACAGAAGGAAATTTTTAGGTTTGTCCAGACCGGACACATTGTGCCGCAAAGGGTTAACCGTAACTATATTTTTGAAAGTGTACATTATCGTCTCCTTTTTGACAATTTTGCTTTCACCCAAACTGGCGCTTTTAAAGAAACAATGGATGGAAAGCTATGCTTGTGCATTTTTCGAAGAAAATTATTCGTATTTATTTATTAAAACACGTTCTGAAAGCCATGAGTTTCGAGTATCTAAAGCGGCAATAGATAATATTATCAATAAGAAAGCAAAATGAAAATCCCAAATTGGGTTTCAAGGAAAAACTGTTCAAACTGCATATCCAAGAAAAAACGGAATGTGCCGAATGCTGCAAAGGTAAGACCTTTAATGTTAAAAGACAATCCGCGAAGTCAAAGGAAATTTGCATAATCATTACTTATAATCATTAGCTCAGTGTGGACTATAAATAAAATGATAAATGTTGATTTGAATCTTAAAAGGGGGAAGAAACGTAATGCGGATAGTCTTTCTTCAAGACACATCGCCGAAGGCAGAAAGCGCTGCAGAATTCTCTTTGAGAAATAATTATTGGTACAAAACTGGAAAATATTGTCACAATAGATGACTCTTGGGTATATTTTAATAACTGCAATAAAAAGATTCATTTATTATCATCAAAGAGGAGGAAAAATGATCTTAGAACAGGGCTCAAAGTATCTAAAGAAAGTTTTTGAAAGGGATTTATGATTATTGTTGGTTTTTGATGTAACGACAAATTAAAATTAAATAGTTCAGGAAACTGTTAAATCTAAGTCCACAAATTATGAGGAACTTATTTTATGACCAATTTTCAAATACGATTTACCTTCTTTTTACCTACAGTCCATCATTCAGTAGAACTGCATCAAGACAGAGCAAGCAGCCGCACGTCAAAATCCACTGTTCATTTCCTGGGAAAATGGATGAAGAAACGTATTTAGCAAGGCCAGTAATGTACATAATAGTGTACACAATTGACTCAAATCCCCAATAAATCTCCTGATAAATCATCCACGGATTTTGCGTTTTAGACTCTTAAAAAGCGAATTACCAAAACGTCGACATACTCTCCTTGGACTTGGAACTTGGACTTGGAAATCTTTCAAGAGGAATGGGATAAAATACCTGTTTCGATACTAAAAACAGTATCTAGGAAAATATTGTCACAACAGATGAATTATAAATATATTTAAATGACGCAATGTAAATAAATCTATTTATGCTCATTAAAGAGGAGAAAAATTCTTAAAAATGGTTCAAAGAATATAAAGAATGTTTTTCAAAGGGATATATGATTGTTGTTGGTTTTTGATATAAGGACAAATAAAAATTTAAAGAGTGCAGAAAATTGTTAAGATCTGTTCCACCAGGAACATATTCATACCCAATTTTCAAATATTAAATATCTTCTCTTTATCTACAGTGCCATCATTCAACACAAAGCAAGCAGCCACACGTCAAAATCCACTATTAATTTCCTAGAAAAATCGAACAAGAAACGGGTATGAATGGAATAATATGATCCCTGACGAGCCCTGACGGAATAAAGAATAGTGCTAGTCTCTGTAAAGATGGTATATTTTTTCCAAAAGTCTTAGTCTGTCTAGATATTGACCTAGCCAGAACCCCGGTATTTCTCCCAGTCGATTCCCGGGAGGAAGCCCATGCAGATAATCCGAAAATTCAGGTTTTTACTTCCAAGTTTGTATCCCATCTGTTGACCCCTGATCAGAAAGAACATCGCTTGTCAGTCTAGTTGAGGATGCCGAGGATAACACATTCTTAGCATTTAGGCTCATCACCGCTGATGAGATCCGGGGCTAACCGCGACCCTCGCTTTTGCTAAATGATTTCAAGATCGTATTCCAACGCTAGCTGGATCGATAAGGCAACGTTACTATTTTGATGGAGAGGACATTTAAACTTGGATAATTTGTAGAGACATTAGGATTTTTTTTGGAAGCAGGCAAGATGAAAAATTAGCAAACGCCTTTGCCGGGAATCGAACCATGAACCTCTCAAATACCGACTCAGTGTGCTGACCACTACACCACGAAGGCGGGAGAAATACCTTAAATACTCCCCCTTTTAAAGGGCGACTGGGGTTTTAAGGAGACCCAATCACCAAATCCTGGGTGTAGAGAATCCTCATCCAATACCCTTTTACTTCGGGCGCCACTGTAGAGACATTAGGAATTTTTTGAATCATAGATGAAAAATGAGCAATCACCTTCGCCGGGAATCGAACCACGGACCTCTGGAATACCGGCCCATCGTGCAGAACCACTACACCACGAAGGCACGCTAGGAAGGCGGGAGAAATACCTTATAAAACTAATATACGTTTTTTTCTACAGAACTAGTCCATCATAAAAAATTCGTAAAATTCATAAGTATAAAACTTCTGACTTTTGCATTACATTTAAGCAATTATAATATTATAGGAACAATTACTGTATACTGTATAGTCGATTACTGTATACTGTATAGTGAACAATTACTGTATACTGTATAGGAACAATTGTTGTATATTGTATTGTGAACAATTCCTGTATACTATATACTAGTCGATTACTGTATAGTGAACAATTACTGTATACTGTATAGTCTATACCTAAATTACATCTCGCTTATTTATCACAAGGCGCATTACAAACAGACATGAAATACACCGTTTATATATAAGTTATGCAAATTACATGATTTAATACTATATAAAAAAACGCATAAAAATTTTAAAATCTGAAAACTTTCACAAATCATTAAACAAAAGCACTTTTGGGAGTAATATAAAATCTGAATATTTTCAGACTTTCTGAAAGTTTTCAGATTTTATAGTAAGCCCAAAGGGGTGTTTTTTTAACATTTTGTGTGTTACCTTTATTTATAAAACGTCACGTTCTTCGCACATCAAACAAAATTCAACAGCAATATCACAAAGTATTTAAAAACAACATACCTTTAGAATTTCTGATAGTCTTGCGTGATGGAGATAATTTTTGGTGTAGTGTTGCCATTGCTCGCTTTGAAATCGTTGAGTATGTTAATCAAAAATTCGTTAAAGTTTCACGAAGTACGAAATACACAGTACAACAAATTCTGAATAAAGGCTTCCGGATGCCCGTGTTCTTGTAGAGGACTATACTATTCAAAATTACCCTTGTTTTTACACAGTGTGAGAAACGCACTGAATAAAGGTCTCGTTTTCGCAAAAATAATTTAAAAATGGGTTTAAAATGGATTAAGAGGATGTATTTTTTCGTGAAATCTGTACGTACGTCCATACATATGCATCTCGCATAACTCAAAGGAGTAGCTGAAATTTTGTATCAAGGTCTGCTGTAACATATAGTTGTGCGCCTTCCTTTTTGGTTCTAATGGGCCGCAAGAAAATATGTTATCTGCAGAGCTCGCCGACAAAACTGCAACACCAGGAAGGAATGATCTGACAAACGTTAAAATCACACGCAAGGAAGAATTTGATTGGATATGCAGATGATTAGTGTTTCAGCGCATTTAGACGATGCAGGAGGGAGAAACGACATCTGATGCACTGCATAAAACAAAAGTTATGTAGTGGATTCCTCATTCGAAAAGTCCTTGGTAAGGTTGGAGTTTGCTCGGGATATCTATAGTGTCATGCCTCTAATAAGAAGAGGAAATGCTTACCAGTTAATTTCGAAATTTGACAGAGGCAAGATCGTTGCCTATCGAAAGTTCCGTGATATCGCCCGTCTCATTCCAACCGCTGTCATGCGAATATGTAATCAATGGAGTTCTGAGGGTCATACTGAACGGCATACAAGATCTCAACGTCCTCCCACGACTAACGCCAGACAGGATAGGCATATTGTGAGATCAGTTCTGCAAAATCGTACGACCACATCGCGGACCATTACACAGGGAATGGGCATGTTTGCAGCACGCCCAGTATCAGCTCGTAAGGTGCGTCGACGTTTGCAGCAGTGTGGACTATCAGCTTGGTAACCGTTACTTCGACTTCCCTTGACAATGTAGCATAGGGAGAGAGACGAATACTCTGGTGCGCTAAACGACAAAACTGGATACAGAAATGGCACAATATCGCCTTTTCAAACGAGTCCCAATTCTACCTGCAGTATTCTGATGGCCGTATAAGTGGCCGGAATGCACGAGGAGACCGCGCATAGCCTGCTTGCATTCGATATCGAAATAGGAGGCCCTGCACTTGGTGTTAAGGTTTGCGCAGCCATTGGGTACACGACACGCACATCTCTTGTTCGGATCGACGGTAATTTGAACGCAGATGACATTTATGACATCTTACGTCCAGTGGTTGTGTCTTATCTTCGAGGCCACGAAACGTCTTGTTCCCACAAGACAATACAAGACCACATGTTGCACGTCGTATTTTGACCTTCCTCAATACACAGTTACCCTGCAGAAAGAGGACTTCTGCCCTGTAGCTATAATTAGGCTTACAGCATTATCATCCTCTCTGCAGTTGCCACCTATTACTAAACTTAACAGAACTGCCTTTTGTTTACATTTAAAACTTAACAGAATAGTGAATTAAGTCAGTTTCGGCACCTTCAGTGCCTTTTTGCCGAGCGAGACCAAAAGTGAACTTTCAGTTTTGTGCACCGAATAATCCGCCTTAATGCCAGTTGGCCGAATTTTTACAATTAAAATTAGAAGCTCTAATTTTTTCTAACTGTTTTCGACTGATGTTTTATTTTTTTTTATATATATATTTTGCCACTTTTAATAAAGATGTTTCGAGTTTTTATGTATTGTCGTTTTGCCGCGAAGGGAGAACGGAATTAATTGAGTGAGAATTATATCTGTAATGAAATAAATAAAATGCAGCAAAAAATTGTGTGTAACTTTATAAACCGTACAAGGAAATCGTGTGGTATCCTCATGAAAATTTTTATTTGTAATACTGTTAAAGTAAAGAACATAAAGAACTTTAAGCATTTACGTCAAATGGTATTAATGTAAATGACAGGAAGTAATGGCATTCCGCTACTAAAATTACTATAATTTCAAGAAGGAAGCGAACACGTGAAAACTTTGCAAAAAATCATTAGCGTTTTTGATGCGGAAAGGAGGGAAAAATACATTATATACTCCCATTTTTAAAGGGGAAATCATTAAATTAAATGACTCTTTAAATTAAGAAAACGGTAAAAATATGAGAAGTGAAAATGGAATGAATCAGCAGGTTGCTTTAAGAAATTATAAAAGAAATTTATTCTGGAATAATATATATGTATATAAATGTTGTGTAAGAAATAAAATTCATTCTGGTATAAACTAGAAAAAGGACACGAAAATAACACACCTTTTAAGAAACTATATAAAGGTATTGTAAGAAAGGGAAATACTAACTTAGTAGTAAAATTCGTTCGAAATCTCTTTGAGGTAATTAAAAATGATATTGAAGGCTTATGGTCTAATAAGAGAAAAATGTTGTTTACGAAATTTTCGAGATGATTAATAATAATGCAGAGCTTATTAAGTTTGCAATAATGAAATGTTAAGTCAGTTTGAAGATGTATTTTACTTGAATAAAACATTTCTCGTTGTAGAACTGCTCTCTCCTTACCTTCAGTCGCTTAATTGCTAATTAAGGAGTCTTAAATTTCGTTGAAGATAGAACTTTGCCTGTTAAGCTTAATTTAAAAAGGAAATTAATATTGTTGCGTGCGTACGGGTTCGTTATGAAATGAATGCACAAGTCCGATGAAAAATGAACAAAAATTTATTATTATCACAACAAAAATGCTTAAATTAAATTTTCTCAAATTATCATGCAGAATTACAATATCTCACAGTAGTTATCTTTTAACTACTGAAATATCCAATAGAACGTAATTTAAAACAGCTAAAGAACGCTAATCCGCGAATTCCCTACAATCAACAAGAGCAGTTTTCTAAGCAACAACAAACTAAGCAACTACTACAAACTGAGATGTTTTCCTCCTTTTATAAGATTTTAAAATCACGCGCTAGAATTTTCCAGTACTTTCTCGAAATCAAAAAGAGATATTTATTTATTTAATGCACGCGCTCTTGTATTTTCAATTTTCCGGCTTAGCTTTCTTTTAATATTCGTCACGCGCTGCACTGCGCGAGAAATAAAACCATTTAATTTATAATTGAACTAACATTAGCTTTTTAAATACTAAATTCGTAACACTACCCCCTTCCCAAGGACTGCACGTCCCGGGCAGTACAATCCCTGGACAGGAAGCTAAACTTACGACTGTGGCATAAATGCAACTGAGGCATAAACATTACATTACAATATCAAACAACATGAACAATAAATGCAATAACTAACTTAAACAAATCAAATACTATCAAATACTAAATACAAAACAAATCAAATACACATTTAAAAACAAAAAAGGACCATGGTCTGATACTATTTACAATTATTTACATTATGTACTATGGCCATAGTAATGAGCTAACCTGTCGTAATGAACGACTTTAGGCTTAGAGTTCGAAGACTTACGAATCCGAACCACGACGTCATTCAGCCTGTTCAGGACTGTGTACGGCCCATCCCAAGGTGACTGTAATTTCGGACAAAGTCCTTTCCGTCGAGTCGGATTCCACAACCACACCTTGTCTCCTTCGTGGAATTGATGTTCAGTAGCTCTTGTGTCGTATCGGGTCTTCATCTTCTCCGTCGCCAAGTTGACTCGCTCTCGTGCAGAATTGTGCATCACTTTAAACCGGGCCTGGAGATCTTGAATATATTCCTCAGACGATGAAGGAGCATCCGGAGGGCGGCCAAACAATAGATCACAAGGCAGACGAAAGTCACGACCGAAGAGCATCTGTGATGGAGAATAGCCGGTAGTCTCGTGGACAGCACTGCGGTAAGCCAGTAAAAAGAGTGGTAATTTCTTGTCCCAGTCCTGTTGGTTTCTGGAAACCACTAATGAGAGGTTATTAAGGATGGTTCGATTGAACCTCTCTACCATGCCGTCCGACTGGGGATGCAATGGCGTCGTTTGAGTTTTGTCAATGCCAAGTAGTTTGCATAGTTCTTTGATTACTGCCGAGGCAAAATTCCTTCCCTGATCGGAATGTAACTGAAGAGGCACTCCGAACCTGGAAATCCAGTGCTGTATCATTACCTCAGCTACTGTGACTGCCTCTTGATCAGGAATAGGATAAGCTTCAGGCCACTTGGTAAAGTAATCAATGACAACGAGTATGTATTTGTTGCCATCAGCAGTTCGTGGCAGAGGTCCCAGGATGTCAAAGGCGATACGTTCAAAAGGCGCACCTACGTTGTAACGTTGCAGTCTGCCTCGGCTGCGTTTCCTCGGTCCTTTCCGACCTGCACAGGCATCGCAAGATCGGCACCACTTTTGCACGTCATTCTTTGCATTATTCCAGTAAAAGCGCTCACGAACTCTCTGTAAGGTCTTCATAATTCCAAAGTGACCTCCTGTAGGGCTGTTATGTAGTTCTTTGAGGACATCAGGAATCCGGGATCTTGGAAGTATCAGTTGCCATGGGAACGTCTTCCCATCATCCGACTCGAATTTCCGGTATAAGACGCCGTTTCGAATGTGAAGTGAATCCCAGAGTGCCCAGTATTGTTTTGTTGTAGGACTACAGATAGAAATGTCCTGCCATGTAGGTTTTCTGTTTGACGACTCCATTAAATCAATTATGGGTTTAATGTCGCGGTCTTACAGCTGGTCTTTCCTGACTTCATCATCACTCCACGGGTCTCGATCAGCCGATGTTGATAATGTAATTTGTCTTGCGACCGGAGTCAGCAGCTCGTATTTCGCTTCCACCCTGGAACAATATCGGCAGCTTTCTTGGCAAGGTCTTCTAGACAGGGCGTCGGCGTTTCCGTGTGATGATCCCTTACGATGACAGATAGTGATGTCATATTCTTGGAGTCTCTCTATCCACCTGGCTATTTGACCCTCAGGATTTTTGAAATTTAAAAGCCAGGCCAATGAGGCTTGGTCCGTGCGGAGGAGGAATTTTCTCCCGTATAGATAATGATGGAAATGTTCTACAGCTTTGACTATGGCGAGCAACTCTTTCCTTGTGACACAGTAATTCCTCTCCGGTTTAGACAGGCACTTGCTCCAGTAAGCTACTACACGTTCTTGGCCGTCTATTTCTTGGGACAAAACAGCACCGACACTTTCATTGCTCGCGTCGGTGTCGAGAATAAATGGTCTGTCGAGCTGAGGATAAGTCAGGATTGGAGCAGATGTTAAAGCTTCCTTTAAGTTGTTAAATGCATCCTCGCATTCCTTTGTCCACAAGAATCTTTGCTTGCTCTCTGTCAGCTTGTGAAGTGGTCTTGCGATGGAAGAAAAGTTCTTCACGAATCTCCTATAGTAGGTGCAAAGCCCTAGGAAGCTTCTCAGCTGATGGACATTTTCGGGACGCGTCCAGGATTTAACCGCTGATACCTTTTCGCGATCCGTGCGCACACCTTCTGCAGAGATGACATGTCCCAGGTAAGTCCCTTCCTTTCGAAACAATATGCATTTAGCGGGAGTCAGCTTCAGATTGGCCTCTTTCAGTTTCTGAAGCACCTTTCTAAGATTTTCTAGATGCTCTTCAAAACTCTTTCCGACGATGATGATATCGTCCAGGTATATCAGACAGGCTTCGTAGGAAAGACCTTTCAAAACAGTCTCCATAAGACGTTCGAATGTTGCTGGCGCATTACACAATCCAAACGGCATCACTTTGAACTGCCAAAGTCCTTGTCCCGTAGTAAATGCCGTCTTTTCTCGGTCATCAGGATGGATTTCTACCTGCCAATACCCACTCTTTAAATCAAGTGTTGAGAACCACTTGCTTCCAGAAAGAGTGTCTAGAATGTCATCAATTCTAGGAAGAGGGTAACTGTCTTTCTTCGTAACCTCATTCAACCGGCGATAGTCAACGCAAAATCTTGTTGAGCCGTCTTTCTTTCTGACGAGAACGATGGGAGATGCCCATGGACTCGCTGAAGGCTCGATGACATCGCCTTCTTCCGTATCTTTCAACAGTGTTCGCACTTCTTCCTGTTTAGCAAACGGTAGACGTCTTGGATGTTGCTTGATCGGGGGATGATCGCCGGTATCTATTCTATGTTGTGTCAAACTAGTTCGACCCACGTCAGAAGACGAGCGGGAGAAAACAACTTGAAGATCTTTAATGACGCGATCGGCAGCATTCCTCTCTTTATCGTTTAATTGCGCATTCTGCAATAACTCCGATGTAATTCTCTCTGAGGACACGGATTCTTGGATGTTACTCATTCTTTCAACGGTGGTTACTGGAGTACATGCTGCAACCACTTCACCTTTCTTAATAATTCTCCCCTTCTCAGTTACATTGGCGACTCTCACCGGGATAACCGTTCTGGATAGGTCGACAAGTGTTGAGGCTACTAGTACTCCTTTTGGGATATTACAGTTATTGGGATATTCTATGATGCCGTAGCGGAAATTTCTGTTTTCGGCTATGGATCCAGGAAGGAAAATTTCTGTTCTTGCCGGTATTGCGATATAGTCTTGTGCTATGATTTTATGGACAGATTTAACTTCCTCATCATTAACGAAAAATAACGCTATGTCCTCAGATGTAGAATGCAATTCGTTATTTTTAAAATCCAAGGAAAAATTGTATTTTCTTAGAAAGTCCAATCCGAGTATGCAAGAATCAGTGATCTCTGCTACATATGCCGTGTGATGGTAAGCGGCACTTCCAAACGTGATGTTAACATTTACTTTTCCGACGATGTCGATCTTCTCATCGGACACAGTCTGGAGGGTAACGCAGGGCGGCGTCCAGATAAGTTTGTTTCCTAGTTGTTGAGCCAAATCTTTTCGGATGATGGTGACGTTGGCTCCTGTATCTATAGTCATATTGCACGGAACTCCATTAATATGGCCTATTATGAAAAGTCCATTACTGCCGCCTCTCACTGCAGAAATATGAAGCGCTTTAAACGGGGGCTTTTAATTATCTGGCAACTTCCGCCCCGCGAGATGGCCACAAATTAGTTTCCCTGCTGCTTGTTAGAAGCGGTCTTAACATCAGTACCCTGGGGTGTTTTGCAGTTTCGTCGTATGTGTCCTTCAGCACCGCAGTTCCAGCACTTAACGGTCGGTTTCTTCTCACCAATATTCCATCTCAAGGCGTTCAGTTGTCTAGTTAAATCGTCAAGTCGAGCGGTGACTTGATCCCCTGGCTCCTGGACTTGAGCAGCTCTGACTGGGTGGCGGTCTCGACGAATGGCTTGCTGGGCTGCCTCAAATTTCATGGCGTACACTAGAGCACTTTTTAAATCTTTTACATCCGCCATTCGTAGAGCTTTCTGTATTTCAGTATCTCGGATGCCGTCGATAAAGTATTGCAAAGACAGGATTTCCCTTGTTTCTGTCGGGCATTCCGAAAAGGCGGGATGGGACAGCCTTACAACATCCGCGGCGAGCTCCTGAAGTGTTTCGGTAGGCTTCTGTTGACGAGATTTTAATTGGAGCCTGCTGTAGTCTTTTAAACACTTCTCCCCAAAGCGCAACTCCAAGGCGCCGGACAGAGCTTCGAAATCTAACCTTTTGTTTTCGGGAAGAGTCTGAAGGATATCCGCTGCGTCGGCTCTTAGAGAAGCGGCGAGATGACAGGCCTTAGCTTGGGAATCCCATCCATTCGCATCCGCCACGATAGAAAATTGTGTCTTATACACCTGCCAGGAGGTCTTCCCATCATATGTGGATAGCTTCAGAGGTGGACGAGCAGGCATTGGTAAGAATTTAAAATCATCACTCCTGCTCCCTGCCGACGATACGAATTTCTTTAAAGTATCCATTTCTTTGGCAACTGCAGAAACTCTCTCATCAATTTGTTGTTCGATTTGGTGTTGGACGGCACAAACTCTTCCTTCAATTCGTTCCTCCACAGCAGAAACTCTCCCTTCTATATGTTCTTTTACAGAAGAAACTCTTTCTTCTATTTCTTCTTTCACCGAAGAAACTCTTTCTTCAATATGATCTTTTACGGAAGAAACTTTTTCTTCAATATGTTCAACTTTATTTTCAACTCCGTCAATTCTGCCTTCCATAGCTTCAAATTTATTTTCTATTATGCAAGTAATTTCTCTTTTCATTTCTTCTTGACCAGCTTGAACGGCTTTCATTTCGTCCTTAACGGATTCTTGGCCCAATTTCATTTCTTCCTTAACGGATTCCTGGCCCAATTTCATTTCCTCTTTAATTTCTTCTTTAAAAGATGTTTGACCAGCTTCCATCTTTTCTTGTACAGCTTTTATATCTTCCTTAACGGAGTTGACGGCTCCTTCCATCTTTTCTTGGAAAGCAGCAAATGCAGTCATCATTTGCCTGAATTGTTCTTCCATCGCTCTTGTTATTGGCATTCAAATCCCACTTCTGACACCAAAAATTGTTGCGTGCGTACGGGTTCGTTATGAAATGAATGCACAAGTCCGATGAAAAATGAACAAAAATTTATTATTATCACAACAAAAATGCTTAAATTTTCTCAAATTATCATGCAGAATTACAATATCTCACAGTAGTTATCTTTTAACTACTGAAATATCCAATAGAACGTAATTTAAAACAGCTAAAGAACGCTAATCCGCGAATTCGCTACAATCAACAAGAGCAGTTTTCTAAGCAACAACAAACTAAGCAACTACTACAAACTGAGATGTTTTCCTCCTTTTATATGATTTTAAAATCACGCGCTAGAATTTTCCAGTACTTTCTCGAAATCAAAAAGAGATATTTATTTATTTAATGCACGCGCTCTTGTATTTTCAATTTTCCGGCTTAGCTTTTTTTTAATATTCGTCACGCGCTGCACTGCGCGAGAAATAAAACCATTTAATTTATAATTGAACTAACATTAGCTTTTTAAATACTAAATTCGTAACAATATCAAAGTTTAAAATATTTGGAACTGCAAAAATAGACAGCAGCGTAATAAAGACAACGATGAAGGACTGAAAGAAACAAAAGAACTCTTGTAACGCTTTACGTTTCATACGTATTAAAAATCGAATTATATATGCATAATGTAAAATTCATTTCTCAGATGAACTGGATAACTTCTGTCACTGATTTCAAAAATAAAATGTCGTCTGACACGGACGTTGTTCGCACATTTTTTAGACGAATTTTATTGTAGTTACAGAAATATATTATCTAACGTTTTTGTGTTTTAAATGTTCCATTTCACAACCCTTATCCTTCACTATCATTCTACATCGTACTTTTCAAAATAATAAAGCCTTTAGTAGTGTTTAAAGAGGTATTTTATCCCATTCCTCTTGAACAACTTTCCAAAGTCCAAGGAGGATTGATTGTCGTCATTTGGAGAATTCGCTTTTTAAATGTCTAAAAGCGCAAAATCCGCGAATGATACGTCAGGAGATTTATTGGGGATATGAGTGAATTGTATAGCCTTGATACCTGTTTCTTGTTCCATTTCTTTCCAGGAAATTAACAGCGTATTTTGAAGTCGGCTGCTTGCTCTGTCTTGGTGCAGTTTTACTGATTGATGGCGCTGTAGCTGAAGAACTTATTTCATATTTGAAAATTGGCTATGAAATATGGTTTTGATAATATGGAGTCAATGAACAGTTTTCGGTACTCTTTAATTTTTATTCGTTGCTTTAATTTTTATTTATTCTTTGTTGTTTATCAAATACCAACAACAGTCATGAATCCATTTGAAATGAAAATGAAACATGGAAAAATGAAACAGTTTTTCGAATAGAAATTTATGGAAATTTCTACTATAATTTAAAATGTTTTGGCATTTTTACCAAATTAGTTCAGTTTTTCTAGCTACTGTGTAGTTGTTAATATTGATGAAATTTTTAATCAAAGCAACTTATCCTTCGTTATTAACATCAAACTCGAGCTTTTCCTGCGTTATATTTCAGAATTTATAAAGTCAATAAAATAGATAAAATTACGGTCGTCCAAATTAACTCTCTCTCAGCTCGCAAGTCTCTCTTTCCTACTAACCAGTTTTTTTTTTGAGGGGGGCTATTAAGCTTTGTATTTAACCAACGTCTCATCACTTACGGGACAATATTTGCATTACATGTGAGTTGTTGCATTCAAAAACAAAATCACAAAATATTTTTGCGTGTGTACTGGTTCTTAACAGAATGAATGCACAAGTCCGATAAAAAGTTAAGAAAATTTTTTCTTATCACAAAAAATATAACAAACGAAAAAAAAAAACGTCCTCAGAAATATTCGTAAAGTATCATAACATCAAACAATATCACGCAGTTTTTATATTTTAAACTACTAAAATGTTGAACGCAATCCAAATCTCAGAGAAAGCTAATCCGTTCTCACCGCGAATTCGCTATAGTCAACAACAACTAAGTAAAACAACTGAGCTGAGGTGTTTCTCTCCGGTTTTTATAGCTTTTTAAAGCGGCTCCGCGAGAGAGTTCTAGGAATTTCTGGAAAGCAAAAAGCGTAGAATTACGGTTGCAGCTAACATAGTAGTCAATTAAATTTATTCAAATTAAATATCAGTTACAGAGATAAACTTTTATTCAATGTTAAATGCACGTGCTTTTTTATTTTTATTTTTCCGGTGTAGCTTTCTCTTAAAATTTGTCACGAGCTGCATTGCACGAGGAAATAAAACAATTTTAATTGCAATTCTACTAAAAATATAACTAAATACGAAATTCGTAACACTATTCAAAGCATCATATGTTTAGAGTTCTCGATGTAGTGTCAAGTATTCGCATACATTTTTGTACTTTTCAGTATTTTCTCAGTTCGTTATATCAATATTCAATCTTCTCAGTAAGATGGCTAATAAATTGTTTTTTTTTGTCTTTTTATTATTTATTTTTGTGTTAAATTTATTACATATGACGTTCTTGGTATTTGCGCTACATGAAATTCAGTTTAACAGCAAAATCACAAACTACTTAAAAACAGCATATCTTAAGACTTCTCGGTAGGATGTTAGGGACTGCCATATCTACTTTTATATTCGCTATGTTATTTCTTTAAAAAATAAGCTCGCTCGCGGTAACCGGCCTAAATTAGGTATCATAAAAAAGTATGCAAAGACTTTAATGAGTCCAAGTTGTATAATTTTATGAAAATATGGAACATTTCTAATTAGACATCTCATGATTTTAATACATAGTTTTTAAACTCGATCACATTAAAAAGTATAAAAAATATTCATAAGAATTATGTTTCTTTTAGACTGCTTAGTTTATTTCACAGTAACCTTCCAGAATTAATTTGCGAGAATATTAAGGTTTGCTGAATGGCAACACGGCTGGAAGATAAAATCATTTTATTTCCGGCCACGGTAACACATTGCTTTCATAGAGCGGAGTTAGTTAATTAAAATTTAAATATAAATATCTTATCATTTTTATGAATGGCCACAATCTCGCGCGCTGGAGATAAATTGTTTTATTTCTATCAATGTTGTCACTGCTCGAACTCAAATCGTTGAGTTTGTTAACCAAAAATTTATTATTATAGCTTTACAAAACATGAAATATATTGTAGAGACATTGAGTCATTTTTGGAAGCAAAAAATGAGCAACCGTCTTCCGGAAATCGAACCGCGGACCTCTCAGTTACGCGCTGAGCGTGCAGACCACTACACCACGAAAGCTCGCTAAGAAGGTGGGAGAAATACCTTATAATATAATAAAACAAATTCGAAATTCAAAGTTCGAAGTGTACATATCAGAGTGGAGGTGTGTGTGTGATTATGGCAAAGCCTCGAGGGCTATCTGCCTAAGGGGAGGGATGCCTTCGTGGAGGACTTTCTAAGGGAAACTGGCTCGTATATACGTTACACATGGGGAAAACCACGAAAACGCCCATGCAGCCAGCCCGTTCGCGGGATTCGAACCTCGGACCGAACTACCAGTGTTCAGCGACTTCACCGCTCGGCCGCTGGTGGGCCAGAGTGGAGGATTACGTTATTCAAAATTTGATGGCTGTAGGTACCGCCGTTTTTTAACAATTCGAGGAATGTATACAATAAAAGTTTTCTCCTTTAAACGTAATGCACGGTGATAGTACATGGTGGCAACAATTTGAAACGTGATACGCCACTTATAGCGAAGCAACCCAAAATTCCACTTAGAAACTAATAGCTCCTTTTGGGCTAAAAATAAAATAAACTTTTAACATATATTTATTTGTTTAAATTACACGGTTTTAAAAAATGCATTCAAAAACAGCAAAGTATTTATTCTTGAACATAAATGACTAAATCTAACATTGTGGAGTTCTTGTACACGAATTACATTATGATAACCACAGCAATGGGATTGTTATTTTAGAACTGATATATATAGAAGAATAAATTTATCCAATTTGCGTAAATTTTTCTTCGACAATTTTGATTTAAAATTCTCAAATTTTGTCAATTGAACGGTTTTACTTCTAGTCGTAAGTGGTATACAACATTAAAATAGCTAATAAATTACTTTTTATCTTTTAGTGTATTTGTTTAAAGCTATGTAATTTAAAATACATATATATATATATATATTTATATATATATATTTATATATATTTTGAATTTGATGACATGCATTTTTATCAGTTATTTACGTTGTCTGTCTTTGTACTTTTACTTACTTTTTGCTTTTAATATAAATTCCCTTGCGAATTCCGATACCTGCTTTTTAATGTATAAACTCGGACTTATAAAGTTATGCTGAGCATTGAATACGAAAAAAGTATATTAAGGTATCCGACCGTGTTCCACTTGCTAATTCTGATGAAGTTTCTCCCAAATTTTGTATTACTTTAGAAGGTATTTTCTCCGTCCTTTCTGCAAGCCTTCGTGATACCGGTAGCACACTCGGCGCGATTTCGAGAGGTGCAGATTCGAGTCCGGCGAGAGCATTGCTCATTTTTCATATCTTCTGCTTCAACACAATCCTAATGACCCTACAGTGGCGCCCGAACTAAAAGGTGGTGGATGAAGATTCTTGAGACCCCCCATGACCTGGCGACTGGGTCCCCTTATCACAAGGGAAATTAAGGTATTTGCTACCTCGTTGCAGCGTGCCTTCTTGGTGTAACAGTGGCACACTCGGCGCCTGTTCGAGAGTTACAGGTTTTAGTCCATATGAGGGCATTGCACATTTTTCAAATCTCCTGCTTAAAAATAAAATAATGTTTTTGCAACTGTATTTTAAAGCTTATACGTTAAGCTTCCCAAAACTGTCATTTTTCTCTCCGATCGTTAGCAGAATCATCACTTTTCTTGTTCTACACAGTGAACCTGAAGTTGATGTGTAAAGGTTTACAGACTACCGTAAATAACTTTAAAATAAGGATTTTCCATTTGAACTCTTTTGATGATTTTCAATCTTTCTATTTTTTATTAAGAGTTTGTGAACAAGGTAAGGTTTGCAATTTAATTTTCACTCTTGGCAATATTCTCATTTCCTTCTGTTTGTGATTGCATAACATGCATTACATTAAACATATTTTTTGGAAAAAAATATTATTACCGACAAAAAACTACTCCGTAGAATCAATCGAACGTTTTCACAAACAAGGCTTCCTATAATAGCTCTCAAAATGTACGGCTTAAATGTGAAGTTGGCTGTGAAAAAATACAATTAAGCTCTCTATTGGGAAAAAGTGAAATTACTTTCCGAACAATCTAGTGGATTTATTTGCACTTTTTTCTAAACTTTGGGTGTTGAACGTAGTCGGTTACCCTAAGATATTAGGATGAAAATTTTCAGTTCCTTGTGCAAGTCTCTTTCAAGTTGAAGTGCTTTGACTACAGTTATAAATGTCTTGAATTTCAACTGAAACAAATTTAGCTGTTTTTCTTTAAGAACTCTTGAAAGGGAATGGGAAGTGCGATGCTTCTTCTTGCGGGGGGGGGGTGTTATTTCTGAACCGCACTGCTTGAAACGTTAGAATTGTTTGAACATAGCAGATTAAAATTAGATTATTTGATAAATTTAACTGCTAATATTTATGTTCCTCAATGTTTAAGTAACAGCGGTATGCCATGAAACAAATTTGCTTTTAAATCTTAGATAATGAAGTAACATTGTTTCCACTTAACATAAATATTTCCTTAGGAAACTGTATCCGATTTTCTACAAGGAAGAAACTGATTAAATACAAGAAATTAAGAAGCTTAATTGCTAATCGTAGCGTGGAAACAGATTTTAGCGAACGGAAAATACTAGGTATGGTAATGAGAATTTTACATTCGGTAATTATACTAGATACAATTGAATTAGCAGTTCTTTTGGAAGAGGAAGCAATTTTAATAAAACTGAGGAAGGCGAATTAGAATATTGAAATAGGTACTCTACAGCATAAAATTTATCTGTGTTTTCCCATCCAGCTAAATCAGATTTAGCAAGTCTAATCATAGAATTCGTGTACGTCTATATTCTAGAGCAAGGTTAAGGAGGAATCCCCCCAAGGGGATTTCATCGTTTCAGGGGCGGATGCTGTCACATTTTCATTTAGCTGTTCAGTTTAGTTTTAGTTAGTTTTAGTTTATGAATATAAAAGAAACACTTTTATACAAGTTTTTAGTATTTATCAGTACTTTTTGTTATTTTTAAGGTATTTTTACGGCCTTCTTAGCATGCCTTCGTGGTGTGGTGGTCTGCACGCTAGGCGCGTATTCCAGAGGTCCGTGGTTCGATTCCCGACGAAGGCGGTTGCTCATTTTTCATCTTGCTTGCTTCTTAAAATACCTAATGACTCTAGAGTGGCGCACGAACTAAGAATGGTGGATGATGATTCTCCACACGCATTTGATTTGGCAATTGGGTCCCCTAAAAAAAAACAGTCGCCCTTTAAAAGGGGGGTATATAAGGTATTTCTACCGCTTTCTTAGCATACCTTCGTGGTGTGGTGGTCTGAACGCTGGGCGCATATTCCAGAGGCCCGCGGTTCGATTCCCGGCAAAGGCAACGCTAATTTTTCATCTTTCATGCTTCCAAAAAATACCTAATGTCTCGACCATATAATTAATAACATATGTTAAAATATATGCAAATTTAAACACACGTTGCCACTGCATTTTAAGATTGGAAAGCAAATTAAACATTATTTCAAAAATATAAGAAAATAGTTGCAGACTAGTTGAAATCGGGAATATTGAATATCGACGGAGTTTGGAATCAGGTGTAGTTGAATAATTGAAGGGCATATTGAAGAATAACTCATCACTTCCGTCATTCCCCAGAGACTCAGACTACCTAATCCCGGAAAGAACATTGCTTATCTTAAGATTGCCTTATCTTCTCCATTGGAGTACTCGAAACTTTTCAAAATTATGACACACTGGGTTAGCGTTCTCCGCGGGTACTCCCAAAAAATGCCAAACTATGGTTCGAACATCTACTAAAAAGTAACACCCTTAGACAAAAGCTCCAAAATCTAATCAACTATTTATCAATAAACTACGATAATTTACAGGCAGCCTAAATAACATTGCTTTATCATATAGCTATGTAATTAAGTATTGCTAGTCCAAAGGGGCTTTGTTCCTGAAGGACTATTGTTTTCGTTTTGCGATTTTGCTTTGAATCACTATTCGTGATGTCAGTTTTCAAACTGTTGCCACCCAATGTTAGAATCGTGCATTATATTTGAAGAAATTAAATAATGAAAAATATGCATAAAAATGTAATTATATTTCTCACATTTTGATAAAATAGCGGTACATAGAGACATGGAATTTTGAATGATGTAATCATCCTATGATAATGGGCATGTGGAAGACCCAATTTGAAATTTGGAATTTCTTTTATGATCGATTTCATATTTTGTAAAACGTTAACGAATTTTTGAGTAACAAACTCAATGATTTCAAAGCGAGCAATGGCAACAATCTACGGAGGGGGAAACCTTTTTATCTCCAGCGCGTCGAACTGATTGGGAGCGTACGGGTTCGTTATACATTGAATGCACAAAGAACTAATAATAGCTTGATAAATTTTATTTCGTGAAAAGAAACACTTCACAGCTCTGGAGCTTTCCACAAGAATATTAGTAGAGCAGTTCACATTATCAAATGAGAGTACAATCAGTAGTTACACTTCAAACTACTAAGGAGTGGATACGGTTAGAGTTGCATATAGTAATGAATTACATTTATTTAGTTACTATATCCATTGTAGTCGTACAGTCGTACAGGACGAAAATGTCGGCAAGTTTCACGACTTTTGGCAATTTCTTGATTTCGCGACATCTTGGCGACATCTCGCCAATTTAGTGAGACAGCCTTTTACTCAATGTTAAATAAACTTTCCCCTGAATTTTTACTTTTCATGGGAAAGCTCCCATTATTAGATTTTCATGTTACATTATACGCCCTCCCTCCCCGAAAAAAAACAAATACTACAATTTGGCATATACTTTCACTAAAACTATGTACATACCTGGAAAATTCGTATCCATATTCTATTGTAAAGTTGAGATAAGAACCTTTACGTGAATTTCGGTTATTTCTTAATAATGTCAAACTATCTAAATAAAATAATCTCACGCAGTTATTCATATTTCACCTAATTAGAAGCCCTTTAAAGTGTAACATGAAAAAATTCTTCTGTCTTCAGAGTACGAGGTACAGGGGTATCTGCTTTCGATATTAGCTTATATAAATACAACTAATTAACAACTAGTACAAAAATACTTGCTTATTAAAAAATGCTGGCCTTTGAGCGTAAACTGCCTTAAAGTGGTTTCCTTTTGAGTGTAAAAATTTGTTCATTAATAGAATGGAGAGAAACGTACGCTAACTTTAATCTACAACAGAAGCCGCCCAGACGGTATAGTGGTTAGGGAAGCCGAAGGGGATACCAAAGGGTCCAGTTTCGAATCTCTGAGAAGGCATGGTTGTAGTTGTCTGTCCCATCATAGGAGGCAAAGGTGGCCCACCTACTAAGTGCCTCCATAATAACGTGACCACCGCTTCTGGCCTTCGTAATGGCCAGCATCTATATGATGATTTGTGCCCTCCATTGGGGAAAAAATCCATTGGGTGAAAACACAGTTTCAAGAAAGAAACAAAATGACTAAGCAGAATCATATTATTAAATCGGTTGTCTTTTCTAATTATTTCGAGAGTTGGATGCATTTATTCCCAGAATTCTTTTCGTTCAGGATGAGATTTGCAATTTCAATGAATTGGTGTTTACAGTTATTGGATTACTGCTTTTAAAAATCTTTTGAATTTCTTGAAAGTCTTGTCAAATTGTATTCTGCACATTTTTATGATTTTTAAAACAAATATGGTACTTTAAAGTTTCATATATTATTAATTTGGGAATTATGATTCAAGTCGGAAACATGAAAGAGAATACATTTTCTAAATCTTGTTTCTGTATGTATAAGTCCATGAATTTTTAATTAGATCGTTGAAAACTGCGTTCTATGTTTCCTCAAAATACACTGCCATTTTCTATCGAGACATGAATTTATTATTTATTCATTTGGTATCTATTTTTATTTAATTTCCTTCCGAAATATCGAAATAAGACATCAAATTATTCTAGCTTAAATTTGTTATCTGCATACAGTTTTTCATTCAGACGAAGAGTATGTGTATCATCTCTGACGTTAATGAGTACTCGAAGTTTCCTTGCGTAATCTTTTGCTTTTTGAGCACAGACGGTTCATTGTTATGCAGAGCTGGAATAAGACGTACTTAATACCTTAGCGAAGAGTTTTAAATAAAGAAAGCTGGTTTCAAGTGTACAGGATCTTTCATAAATATGCATTGTGTCTTTTAAGCCGCTTATTTTCGCAACAGACGTAAATATTGTCTATGCAAAAAGAATAAATACATTTATCTTCGGACTGAAGAGATATTTTAAAAACATAGCTCATTACTTTATTATTATTGCATACACAATCATTACCAATTAATAATACAGAAGTATTACTAATACATATTTTATTTCGTGTTTAAAACCCCAAAAAAGGAGAATAAAAATCCGAAAACTACTTCATTGTATTCCAGCAACTTGAAGACTTTACCATTAAAGTTTAAATAAGTATGAAAAATATAAAATCAGTAAGGCCTTAAAACGATACTGAAATCCAATTATTCTCTCTCTCTTTTCTTTTTTTTTTTAACCCAATTCGGCGTTAGCGCAGACGAACGCTTAGTCTCGAAACGGAATTCTCCAGTCACTTTAAAATGTCCGAATCACGTTTCAAATTGTTGCCATCAAATATTGTCGCTTGTATTATTTGTATTATTTCTAAAGAAACTAAATAATGAAGAATCGGCATGAATGTATGTATGTTTTTCGCATTTTGAATAAACGACTGGACCTAGAGCCATCAAATTTTGAATAATATAGTCTTCCACCCGAACATGAGCTCCTGGAAGCCCGAAATTTGAATTTGTTTTGTTATCTTTTTCATATTTTGTAGATATTAACGAATTTTTGATAACGACACGCTTTTGAAGTGAGCGGTGGCAGTACTGAGTTTGTATATGAATGTAATTATAAATTTGTAAAAAACAATACAGACTAATTACTACTTGTATATATATGTATGCATTATATTTACATAGTGTTAGTTCATAAATGATGCATCGTACAGCAGTATTTGCTCGGAAATAAAATATAAAAATATGTAAAGCAAAATGAAATAACACATAATTTCAAAGCAATGGCGTTAATTTGGCTTTGTTTTGGGAGAATCGGCAATGGTTCGGTTTATTTAATTACGGCAAAGCACACAAGGGAGGGATACCTTCGGGGAGGACGTTTCAAAGGAAACTGTCCAGTACACATGAATCTGCACTGGAGGTGAGTGTTGCGAAGAGAAAATATGTTTTCCGGCAACTTTTCTAAGGGTGGCAGTGGCAATGGCCTTGATGCTGAAGGGAACGGCATCTGCCAAACCTGTCTTGAGTATACCTTTTTGTACGGTCATATGCTTTTTAATTTATCGTAGATGGATTTGTAATTAGGCATATTAGAATGGATATGGCTATTATAAGGTGGATACGGTCATTATAAGTCATTCTCTCCCTCCTTCAGGATGCATTCGCTGTATACTTGGTAGCCCTCTCGACACGTATTTGAGAGGTTCAGGGTTCGAGTCCTGGTGAGGGTATTGCACATTTTTCTGGTCTCCAGCTTCAAAATAACCTAATGACTTTACAAGGTTCTCAAACCTCTCGGTGTTTGTTCCATAGACATTAAATTTGCCAAGTCTATGCGTTAATATCCTCGTTTAGTCCATTTCTTGGATCTTTCGTACTGTCTGAAGCTTCCGATTGAATAGGCATAGTATTTTGTGCATTTTAGAAGTAAATAAATGACTAATATTAACGTTGATAAGCAAGAGATACGCACAACGTAACTGTTACGTAAGACTAATATTATGTAACTATGAAGTTCATTGTATACAAATTAAAACTAATCACAGTACTGCGCAGTTCATTTATAATACTGCAGACTATCATTTAAACTACGCACTTCATTCATAATGCTGTAAATTGCCTTTCCTACCAGCGGCCAAATCGCTGAACGCTGGTAGTTAGAGGTAAGAATCCCGCGAACGGGCTGGCTGAATTATCCTTTTCGTGGTTTTCCCCGTGTGTAACGTGTATACGAGCCAGTTTTCTTTAAAAAGTCCTCAAGGCATCCCTCCCCTTAGGGGGATAGCCCTCGAAGCTCTGCCCTAACTAACTAAACCAAACCAAAACCTTTTCTACCAGCCTTGTTTCCGTTTACTGCCTGAATGTGAATTTCCAGCGTGTGCGATATTCAAATGCGGTAGAAAGTAGAGAGTGTTTAAAGGAAGGTTTTGGAGGGTAAAATAGGAGCGTGCTCAGCCTGCTGGAAGGCCACGTTGCTAACTTTGATTCTCTGGCGATCCGTATGCTACGGCATTGAGTTATTCTTGCCTTTGTTTACGCCGACTTCGGTCACAGCCAGTTTGCGCGGTTTTTATAGTATTTATTTAAAACCATTAGTGTATACTTAAATTTCCTTAGCTTTGCTTCATCTATTATCTTTGATTTTAAGCCAAAGACACTGGCTTCTGTGAGCACAAGTAATGCCGTCTGTTAAACTTTATTTGGATTAATAAAGGGTTCTATACACGCTTTTCCTGTCTGTGTGGTACTTACAAGACGTAGTGATAATTCAAAATTTGTCTTTTAGAGTTTTCTCTAATTTTATACTACCGAAGGAGGCCAAACCCTATAATACTATTACTATATAAATTAGTTATCCAATAAGTAATATACCAGTGGAAAAATGCAAGCAATTTATTTATTTATTTATTTATTTATTTATTTTATTTATTTTATTTATTTATTTATTTATTTTTTTTTATTTTTTTTTTTTTGAAGAAAGGATTTGTTTCTAAGTACCATTTCGTTAAATTAAATAAAACAAGTTGCTTAAAGAAAACCAAATAAATTGATGCAGTTCCTTATATTCAGAACATTTATCAGAAATGTTTTCAGAATTCCATTTTATCCCAGGTTTCAGCCATCCGAAGTAGAACACTCATTATTTAAGATGTACAAATCTCTATTCCTTTTTTAATCTCAATCAGAGGTTTCATGATGACTTTCTTCTACTAAGAATGAAAAACATGAGAGGGAAAAGTAACTGATTCAGTTGAGAGAAATGCATTTAAAAAGGTTTTTAGGCGGATTTTAATTATTCGTGACAAGACTATGAAAAAGGTAAACGCATTTTCTAATCATGTAAACCCTTTTCTAGTAGATTGAAAAAAAAAATTCTTTTGTATAATACGAGATTTAGAAAGCTTAATTTCGGACTAAATGAAATTTTCACTTATTTATGGGATATATACTGCCATTTAAGGAAAGAAACAAATATTAAAATGAATTTAAGGAATAATTTGGAAATCAATGTCTGAAAATATTTGTTTCTGAAATGAATTGTGGAAGATATTTATCCCACTTTGTGCTTAAAACTTTAATATTTTATTGATGCCAAAAGCGACAACGTAATCACTTATATTCTGAAAGGGCTATTAAATATTTTCTGAAATATTCATTTTTTATACCTTACTCTTACTTAACTTGTAGGTTTTACAGTAATTTCAATAGTTGTATTAGAAATGCAGACGAAAACTCGCATGACAGCTACTTCAATTACAATTTTATGATTCCTATTGAAGGCTTGCAGTGTATATAAAAGATAGAATTTTAGTTTAGATACAAAGGAATTTCGTAGTTAACACAGAAAAATTTCTCGGATTATTTAAATGTATACGCAATCTATAATACATGTATTATACTCATGGAATACAATACATGGATTATAGATTTTATTTAGTTTCTTCATTTTATTATGTTTCTCGAGTTGTTTCTAGCATGTTATTTAAAAATGGACACCATATGACTTCCTTATACGGCCAAATTATACACATGTTTTACTGCATTTCATTTAAACTTATTTCCTCGAATTTCATTAGAGATATATTTCTCATTCAATTAATTCAGTTTGCGACAAATCAAAAATGCATAAAAACTTAAAACGTCTCCATTAAAACTGTAAAATACAGAAGCACATAAAACACCAAATACAGTTAATAACAATTAAAAAGACAATTCTGACAATTAAATTTAGTTTCTCTATGGCAAAAACCAGCAATTCGACCAGCGGGCAGGAAGACAGATTTTTCGGTGCAAAAAAATGAGAGTTTAGTTTTCGTCCCACTCAGCAAAAAGACGCTGACATTGGTGCACCAACTTAATTAATTCACTATTATACTAAGAATTTCCAATGTAAACGACTGTCAGCTTCATTAGACTTAGTAATACTTTAACAACATTTAAGTTGTTGATAAACCTACAGTATTGCATGCAGATTAAGTAAGGCATGAAAGTCTCAAGCGGAGCATAAGGGAAACATAATTCAAACACTCTGAAAGCAAAAAAAAAAAAAAAAAAAAAAAAAAAATGCGTAATTTAAAAAAATATAACATACACTACTGGTGCGGCCGATAGCAACAAAAAAGAGAGGTGCACAACTACATGTTATAGCAACCCCCTCATGAAAATTATTTCTTCATAAAAAATATTTCTTCTAAATCGTTTTGAAATCCCTTGTATAATCTGTTTTGGGAAAGAGTCTTTTATTATGCCCGTAAGTATAGATGTCAAACGAAAACATTGTTTAAATGGATTTGAGATCAGTGAAAATGAATATTTTCATTGAAATATCATGCATAAAATTCTTCGCTCCTTTACTTCGTACAAGGAAGTAAAGTAAAGCTTTAAAATTAGAAACACATGCATAATTCAATTTGTATACGAAACTCAATGGCAACAATAAATTTCATAGATATATTACATGGGTAAATTCTTAGGTAAACCGTTAGTAATTTTTAATATTTATCAATCCAAAACACCACTGAAAATGCTTATGTTTGGCGAGGAATTTCTAGAACATTTGACATTTGAATCCAATAGATATACAGCCCACCAGCGGCCGAGCAGTAAAGTCGCTGAACACTGGTAGTCCGGTCCGAGGTTCGAATCCCGCGAACGGGCTGGCTGCATGGGTGTTTTCGTAGTTTTCCCCATGTGTAACGTGTATACGAGCCAGTTTCCCTTAGAAATTACTCCACGAAGGCATCCCTCCCCTTAGGCAGATAGCCCTAGTGTGCTTTGCCATAATTAAAATACACACATACACACATACCAATAGATATAGGGTACAAAATCGTAGCAAAATAAATTCAATCACAATCGACGAAATGAAAGTATTTTGGGGATCTGTATGTACATGTCAGTTGTAGATTTACCATTTAGAAGATGGTGATGATCACAGCAAACAAGGCAGGAAATGATTTCAAATGCAATGACTGTGAATCGTTTCTATGCATGTACTTATATGCATGCTGTCCACTGTAGTGAACAAATTGTAGCAATTATTTAAAACGAAATTTGAATAAAATTAATTTTTTTATTATTACTAAGCTTATTTTGAGTGTAGAAAAAATACAAATATTTTCGTTTAACTTCTTTAGATTATTTGTATGCAATAAAGGGTTAAAGAAAACATTTAAGATTTATACGAGAATGACACTTACTACAGTTAGGTATGGATAAGTAAATTTAATAATAAATTACTGAATTAAGAGTTAAATCTAAAAAAGATCAACGAAGAACAATATATTGAAATTATGTGCGTTAAAATTAGGCTTTTCATAGAATTCCATAAGCTTTATTTAAATGCGAATTGGTTTGAAATACAATACGATTAAATAATTAACTAAATGATAATTAAATGAGCAAGCAAATTTAAGATTAATATAATTTTATTGTATACACATCCCGTGACAACATTTATTTTAGAATATATCTATTTCTGTTTTACTAACAAATAGCAGGGCAAACTTTCGTTCATTAAAATTTAAAGCTCGGTTCGAAATTTGACGAAACATAACTTCAATTTAATGTTCTAAATAATGCTTTCAATTTGTTCAATTAGTTTCATTGTTCAAAATAAATATTTTAATGAATTAATTAGGTTTGCATTTCCCAATAAACATCTCTAACATTACTTCAACGAGGAATCAAATTTAATTAAAAAGATACATAAATCGTGAAATTTGAGAAAAATTAATACGGATATTTGGCAAAAAAGTAACGCAATTTAATTAATAAGTGCTCTCGAATAAAGCTTTTAAAGTTAATGAAATATAATGTCTTATTTGATTTTAAAGCCATTGGCATTTATGTAAAAGGAATCAATTATTAAAATTTAGGTTCAGTTAAATAGATTTTTTATTGTAACATATAAAAAATGCATTTTTGGCATTTTTGGCTGTGCCTGTATTCAGATTAATTTGTGATTGACATCTATTAAATAACTGCTTGTAAACATTTCATCTGAGTGAAACATTAAAGTAACGTATCTAATTTTGGTAAGTAATATAATGTAAAAGATAGGCCAGCTATTTTTATTATTCTTGTGGCTTTTGCATAAGGTATATTTTAAAGTATTTTATTACGAGTGATTACGCAAGTGACTGTTACCTATATTTAAAGGGCATCCTCCAGCAATAACCAAACATATAAATGCTTTCATCTGCCGCCGTTTCATTTTAAATAATTGTAACCATTAAAACGTCTGTTTCTTTATATTAGCACAAAACGAAATTAGTTTATTTACATTATCACTATATTACGGAGATTATCTATGTTCTGTAGAAGTTGGAAAAACGTACATGTGAAGAAAAACACTTGAAAAATGTAAAATTCTTACATATGCTATATTATGAATATTATTCTTTGTAACACCTATTCATATTCAGGCAGCGACAAAACATTCTTAAATCATACGTATAAGACATAACTATAAAAATGTATGCATAATATTAAATCAAAAACTTTAAGTTTGGTTTATTTAACCAGGTAACTGTGATTGACGAGTATACTCGTCAGGGAGAAGCGTTGCGATTTTGTGTATTGACGAGTATACTCGTCAGGCGTACAAAGCAGTGTAAGCAACGCTCGTATAAAGCAACGTAATAGAAACAGAGAAAAAAATAAAGAAACGGAGCTAGTGATTGATTATAATAATAAAAATGGGTGGAGTGGATAGGAGCGATGGAATTATCATAGCGTACTCCACAGCAAGAAAACGACTCAAAAAGTGTTACAAAAAGATATTTCTCCATTTCTTAGACATATGTGTCTGAATTCATTCATATTATTTAAAAAAATAATGGAACATTATCGCGTATCAACGTTTTTGCTCAGATTTATTGAGGACACTTTTGCGACGTATCCAGTTGAAAGAAATAAATCGACACAAACTCGGCCATTTAGACCTAATATAAGCCAGTTAGGCGAGAATTATGTTCCGGATTATATACTCGGAACATTGAAAAAAAAAATAACCCTACGCGAAGGTGTTCGCATTGATACCAACGAAAGATCAGGAAGGAATCGCGTGACTGATGTTCGATTTGCAAAGTCCCATTGTGTATAGTACCCTGTTTCACTGAATATCACTCCGCAGCAGGAATTGAAGTTCTTACTTTTATATGTATAATATTTACTTTTTGCGTTTTTGCGTTTTGATTGCGTTTTTAGTTGAATATGCATGAAATATATGCTTATGTTAACCAAATAAGTCAATATTAGTGATAAAATTTTCAATTTTATAAAATAAACCCATCTTTTTCATCCAATATCTTACCAGCGCAACTTACTCTGTGATGGACGAACAGACTCGTCATGGCTCGATTCTGGCGACACAAAACGGCGCGCACTCTTAAACGAGAGCGCCACAGTTAACTGGTTAATTACAGCAATGCTCTTGAAGGCTCTTTGTCTTAGGGGATTAAAGCCTTCATGGAGGACTTACTAAGGGGCACTGCCTCTTATACAAGCTATACATGGGCAAAATCGGGAAAACGCCCATGCAGCCAGCCTGTTCTTCAGAATTTGAATCCCGGTTTGAACTACCAGCGTTCAGAGACTTTTACCGCCCTGCCACTGGTGAGCCAGTAAATAAAAAAGAACTGAAATTGTGTTACAATAACAGATCTTCTCTTTTAAATACGTAGAAAATACGCACATAATATTAGATGACAAGATTCCACTTGCCGTATATGTTAAGAATTTCATCCGAAAAACGCACTCTTGAAAAATTTACTTCAGACCATTGAATCATGCTAATATTTCCAGATACTCAACACTTAAAAATCATAATCAAGAAACGAAAACACATCCACCCAGACATAAATTACTGAATTATGAAAGCTAAAATATAAGCTACTAAATTTAACTCTACATTCGCTCGCAGGAAATGAGAAATTCCTGCAGTTGTCAGTAGTTTGGGACATTAGTCAGCTTCTGACTGCTGAGGTTAGAAACTAAATACGAGGGCTATCTTTATAAGGGAAGGCATGCCTACGTGGAGGACATTTTAAGGGAAACTGTCACATATTGATGCTACAAGTTGGGGAAAAACAAGGAAACATTCATACAACCAAGTCCATTCGCGGAAATTTAAACTCTGTTTGAATTATCAACATTCGGTAGTTTTACTGTTTATGCCATTTACGTTCTAAATCCGTTTCGGTTCAAGAAGAAGCGAAATAGATTATTTAGATTATAGCAAATTATTTGAGAGCTCTCTGCCTAAAATAGTAGATAGTAGTAAAATAGAAGATTTGATCATGGAGAAGTTTCTTAGGAAAACTGTTTCATGAAACTGAAAAAGTTATATATGGGGAAAGAATATGAGACAGATAGATTACTGAATTGCCAGAATCCCGAAGATTAACACAGATTTCTGAATACAGTTAAAAATAAAAAGCTGCATGAGATGTTATGCAAACATGTATAATAAGTTTAAATATGGACGATAGTTTAGAGATTGTTTCGAAAGTAAAGGGAAATAATGTCTGACCTTTTCAATGATGTGTTGGGTAGTTTCAGTGACCTAGAGGCAAGACATTATGATAAAAATATCAGCTAAAAATCTGTTAGAAAAAATGTTTCAAACAGAAAAATAAGTTCTCGATGAAATAGCATTTATATTTTGATTGGAAATCCGACTTCGTTTTATATCCAATTTATTTCACTGTATGAACACATACAGATTAATGCGACTATTTAAATGTAGAGTTTAGTATAATGATCAAATGATCCGAACTACATCTTAATGATGAAAAACATTCAGTATTTCAGTAGCGTAACTTAACTACTGTTTAACCTAAATGCTTAGAACGGGAATTTTCTGATCACAACATTCCAAGAACTAAAAACTGGTTGCCAGATTCATACATCAAATAAAATTACAAAACAAACAATTAAATAATAAGAAACAGTAAATGCTAAATTCAATAGCAGTGACAACATACATTATTGAACTACCAGTGTACAGTACTGTTTTAAAGTAAACATTTTGTGCACTTTAAAATGTATTCTTATATTTTTATTATAAGCTTAATGGTACTATAGATTAAAATGGAAATAGGAAATTAATATGCCACTTAACCCAGGAAGTTCGTTTACTTATTGCCAGAACATTTTCCAATAACAGAAATAAAGTAACTGAAATGTCATAGCTCTATACGAATTTAATAAGGAAATCTGAATAGAAAACTCTTCCCGCAGCTAGATTTTGCAGGATAAAATTCGTACTTCCGACATTTTTATTCCAATGAATATCCACCATTTTCCAAATCATATCAAGTATTTTATTTAATTCTATGGCATGCAAGATTATAAATCCTGCCTCTCAAATTGTATAGTTGATAAGGGGGGACTATTGCGATGCCGAAATGCCCGAGTGCGTATCCCGGAGAAGGCTTGACTCTAATTGTCCGTCCCGACATAGGTGGTAACGGTGGCCTACCTATTTGGTGCTTCCGCACTAAAGTGGTCACCACTTCCGGCCTTAGTAGCGGCCAAGCCCTATCAGCTTACCAAAGAAGAAAATAAAATTTATACATTCTGACAACAAGGACAGGATTTGTATCAAGCCCGCTGTTGGGTCAAAGTGTGATACTTAAATCAAACAGGAAGATATCAATACATTCATAGAAAGAATATTATGTAACGAGATATTTATATAATACACTTTTAATCAAGCCTTCGATACGTGTGTTGACCACTACACCACGAAGGCATGCTAAGAAGGCTGGAGAAATGCCTTACGACAGAGTAAAAATGATAAAAAGGGGACAAATTAGAAGGAAAATGCATTTGATTTTGAGACAAAATTCACATGGTCAGAGTAAAACATGTGAATGCCAATATTAGGCTCCTCTTTTTCGAGCTCATTTAAATTTTGGGGAACCCATAATAAACCGAAAACCATAACCCAAGGGCAAACTAATTCTTTCATATGTAAATCTTCATCAGGAATAATGGTAACGTATGGCATCGGATCTAATGTTAACTTCCTTCTGTATCATTTGGAAGGTGCAGCGATTATCATCGGTTAACATTTTCCGTATAGCAAACACATAATCTGGGATTACCGCTGACGACGACCTTCATCCTGAAGAGAGTTGCAAGCTCTGTGAAATTCTGTAAACCATCTGAATATAGTAGTACGAAATGGACCTTCATTTTCAAGTGCTTCTTACAGACCTTGAACGCATTCTTCGTGATTTAATGACACTTTAGAAATCACAGAAAATTATGGGGCTCAAATTTTCCTTCTGCCTAAAACTTATTCTACGCTAAAGTACTTGCAACTGGCCCATAAATAATCGTCTGATATATATAAATATATCATATTTTAAATTCGAACTGTTAATTTGTTTTTCTCGCGTATCATGTGCGAATATCTTAAGCATTTCTGAGTGACCTCTCTGAAAATATTATCTTTTTGAGGCCAGGCTTTGTTACCAATAAAAGCTACCAAAGGACGGGGAACCTTGAACCGAATGCTTTACTCTCTTTAAGAAATCACCACCTATTTGCAACAAACATTATTGTATGTAGTTTAATGGATTCTCAGAGGAGTGCATCTATGTCGCAAAAAGAAGACCATTGAAAGAGATAAGTGGGTAAAACCCCTGGGACGTCAAATTTGACATTTTACCCCACTTTTCAGCCTGGAAAATGGGGGAAAAAGACATGGCAACTAAAGTGGACAACCCCGTCTTTTCAAAGACTGGATTCTGTGGCCACAATAATGGCCTTCCCGTCTTCAAAAGGTTAGTAGAATATGAGTAGGTGCATAGGGTAATTAGAAGCCGTACACTTCAATACTCACTTATATTGTTAATAGACGTTTATTTGACTTGACAAACTTCTGCAGATTTCAAATTAAAATGTTTTACTTTTCCTGTTACAGACTTTTGTTAAAATATTGAGGGCTGGTTTGAATTCAAAAACGTAACGTGTTTTCCTTTTAACCCTTTGCGGCACAGTGTGTCCGTTCTGGACACACCTAAAAATTTTCTTTTATACGCACAGAAATAAAAAATGATTCATAGGTTGCTATTAACCTTCTTTATTTATAGTAGATGATAGCTCAACACAGACCAGTGCATTTATTTTAGCCATGCTTAGTTTTTTAAGACCGTCGTTTTTCAAAGAAATCTTCCAGATTTTTTTAGGGTATAAAAGGAATTAAGACACAATAACACGCCGAATAAGTACTAATTCAGAAGTCAAACAAAAAATTCTGTTCTGTGAAAATTTTGAAAATTAACGCTGATTTTTGTTGTTTGACTTCTGAATTAGTATAAAAGGAATTGTTTGAAAATAAATTGCTATTGTTAGTTTTTGGCTGTATGCTAATCTCCTTATTCTATATTAGTTTTAATTTTTTTTTCCTTGAAATTTTACCTAAAATCAAACGGCGAACCTTAGGTGTGCCCAGACCGGGCTCACCGATCATCTAGGACAACTGAGAGTCTGCATTCTTTGTTTCTCCGCATCTCATCGGTCAGTTCATTGACAACAATGCTCGTTTCAGCACTCTTTTCGAAGCTCTCTTTAATCAGTTTGCCACTTTGGGCACACCCACAGAATTAAAACGATAACTGATATATTTACAAAATTTTACTTGTGAACCCCTCTAGGCCTAATTAGTCTGCCTACCTTTTTTTTATTAACAAAACTCCGACTTTAAAAAGTAGCGTGCCGCAAAGAGTTAATCTAGTTTAAGATATTTAGGAGCTGAACTCAATAGGTTTCCAGTATCACCTAATTAATTTCAACGATTTCTACTTTTCTTTCAGTAAAGCGAAGAAAGTTTATTTGTTGAATACTAAAGGAAGAAGTTCTAAACACCGCAATTGCTTTAGTAGGGCCTTGACAGTAAATACTGCAATATTTTCTTTATTTAAAACTGAAAATTTAAAAGAAAATGGGTGTGAGAAAGCAATCGAAAAACTTTGCTGGACACCTTTATTCTATCAACACAGTATAAAATTACATATAGTTAATTTTGTTTTGCTTACTGGTATGAGATGAATTCGAATGATTCGATGAGCTTTGAATTACTTAGAAATATATACGAAATAGGTTTATGTTAACATTAGAGGCGTCTTTAAATAAATATTGTTGCATGCGTAGGGTTCGTAATAGATTGAATGCGCAAGTCCGGTTAAAAAGTTAATAAAATTTAGGCTTATCACAAGAAATATAACAAAATGCTGAATTTTTTCCTCAAAGATATTCGTACAAATGTTCACAGTATCACGTAATATTATCAGTAGCTATATTTTAAACTACTAAAACATTAAATAGAACGCAATTCAAAGCGCAGAGAAAGCTAATCCGATCTCACCGCAAATTCGCTACGGTCAACAAACAACAGTTATATAAACAACTGAAATGAAATGTTCCTCTCCGGCTTTTTAAAGCTTTTTAAATGGGCACGAGAATGTTCTGGTAACTTCTATTTTCTGGAGATTTCGGGAAAGTAAAAGAGTACAATTACGAGATATTTTTGTATTAAATGTTAAATGCGTGTGCTCCTGTATTTTTATTTTTCCGGCGTAGCTTTCTCCTAAAATACGTCTCGTGCTGCATTGCACGTGGATATAAAGCAATTTTAATTATAATTTCACTAAAAATAGCTAACTAAACACAAAATCCGTAACAATATATCCTAAGCTCCAGTTTTATCCTAAGCTTATAACAGTTAAGTTTGTGCATCTTTCCTATCTCTCCTCATTCCAGCTTACAATTCCTTACCAGAATGAGTTTGTAGAATCACGTTTAAATAGATAAAAGAGAGGACCACTACAAACTATTTTCATTAAAATGCAAAATTTGATTTGAATCTTTCTAATTTTAAAATAATCTATGTTGACTTCACAAATATTGGTGTCCTATTTCATTACGCGTGAATAAACCTGGAAGCGTGTATGAGATGGGAAGCGTGAAGCATGGCTTTGTGAACAGTTTGGGGATCGTTCCTTCAAAGTGAAGGAAGAAAAGATGTCGATACGTTCAAAATTTTCCTTTTGGGAACAGATGTCTCCGATCCTTTCAACCTAATAATATCTATGTTCCGGCAGTAGCCGGTTGTTTGCGTCAGCGACATATGTCGATGTATAACTTTGAGACGCTAACGGTGAATCCGAATGTCATAATGCTGACAACTCAGATCGTTATTTTTACCTCGTTTTCTCTGAGTGGTATTACGATATGTCATTCGGGACCGAAAACTTCGATAAACAACTATTTCATAAATGGAACCAATATTTTGTAAATTCTGAAACAGATAAAAATATATCAATTATTTTCCCCTCTAGTTCTTTTCGGAAGATATGAAATTGGCCAAACATGGAAATCAAAAATGCATGTAAAAATATTTTGTATAAAATATTTAGAAAAACCGAAAACTTTTTATATTAGAACGATTTAGATAAATGGATCGGAAATTATAAATAATTTTAAAACCTAACACATTTTGTCAAATGTGACTAAAAGCAAAACTGAGGTTTAATATAACGGTGAATATTTAATCAAAATTTATAAACGGAAGCTCAAGCGAACTTGAATGCCATTATTCTCATACGGTGAGGTTAAACATAAAAATATAAAAACATATAAAAATATAAAAACATATAAAAATGCATAAGTGAATAATAGGATAAATACATTTTTGGAATTATATATTTATTCATGGATTCTGATACTTTCAGATTTACATCTGTCACCGCACATCGACGGGATTGCAGATGTCAATGAAAGTGAATTCGCTCGCTGATTGGAGAAACGCATACGCACTGCAACGCATATGCAGCAGTGGAAACGGGCCTTTATTCTCCACGATATTACAGGCGCTCCAGCTCTTCGGGATACAAAGACCAACCACTTGTGGTCTGAACGTAAAAATATAAGAACTACTAACTAATTAAATTTAAATAAGAGCTAAACTTTGAATAAGTTCCTTTCAGTTTATTACGCATGTAGAACGCAAACTGCGGAAAACTACAATACGTCTTAGATATCAAGAGGACAAAACTTCTGGCCTTAAAGGCGAACAGCAACTGATTGAAAGCTCGCGTGAAATACAGTGGCAAGGAGGCTCACTTTCTGTCCATCTAACTCTGTTCTCGGCGAAAAGCCACAACTTAAATACTTAAGCGTTAGCAAGTACAATTTGCATAAACAATTTAACGCGTTTATTCTGGCCGGAAGTGGAAAATAAGAGAGGACAGTAAAGTTTTAAAACAAAATATACGTTAGTCAAATTTGAGATTCTTACAACCTATCATATAAAATTAACTCCTGGCATTTTGTGATTTCGTAGGATTATTATGCAAGTGATATGTTGATATACATTGTAAGAAAGTAGACTATGTTGCAGAATGCGAATCCAAGCTATGGGTTGACTGCATGGGCGTTTTTAGGGTTTTCTGCATGTGTAACGTGTATATGAGCCAAGTTCCCTCAGAAAGTCTTCCACGAAGACAACCCTTCCCTTAATCAAGCAGCCTTAGTCTGCTTTGGTGTAATTTCAATGAATCAAACCAAAACCAGACCAAATCTAGAAAACGGGGACGAAAAAATTAAAGTGTAGAATGAAATAGTTATCTTCGATATTTATTCTTCAAGACATTAAAATTATGAAAAGTAATTGCGAGCTATTAAATTATGATGAGCATAATACAATTTACAAATCTTTCAGTTAATGCATAAGGTTGTTTAAAATGATTCATCCTATTTTTATTGGCTTATCTTTGAGGTTTAAATGTGCAAAATGATTAGTGACACTTAATTCCTGGTACGATGTTTGTACATATATGGATAATTCTAGTGAAACTGTTGTATTTTTTTGTGTAATGTAACATGAAAAGCTTGAGAGAAACGATGCTCTGCATACAAATACAGGGACAAGTCTATTTAACTTTGAGTAAATGGCCATCTCGCTAATTTGGCGAGAAAGCACCAGAAGTGAAAAAACTTTGCAAACATTTGAAGACATTTCGATCCAGTTCTTGTGCAATTGTGATGGATATCGTAGCTGAATAACTGTAATTGATCCTGTATGCAACTGTATCCATATTCTGCGTTCATATTCCTACCAGTTATTTTGGGAAATACTAGACTTTTTTCGGCTGCCGGGGAAAAACTGTATAGGACCGAACAGAGTATCCGTTTCTCAATTGTTAGTTGTAGTTATTACACTGGTTATCATAAATTAAGAAAAATCACAAAAATCACGATTATTGAAAAGGTTACATGTAGAATTTTATGAAACTTCAGGCTATTATGGTAGTATAGAAATTAGCACATGTATAAAATGAACAAATCGAAGGTGTCGTTAGTTCCATAGGAAGCGAGAGCCATTGCTCTTGCAAAGCAGTTGCAAGCGCGCCAAGGGTCTGAGGGGTGGATTGAGAGCAGTTAGACGTCTCTCTAAATCATCTCAAACGTGCTCGATAGGATTCAAGTCTGGGTATAGAGCTGGCCACTCCATGCGCATAATTGTTTCCTGTTGAAGATAATCATCTACGATGCGAGCTCTGTGTGGTCTTGAGTGTGTCGTCCTGTAACAGGAAGGCATCACCTATTGCCCCGGCACATGGGCGCACATAAGCATCAAGGATGCTTTATGTGCTCTATAAACCAGAGCATTCACGGTTTCCGTTGGGAAGACATGGAGGTCTGTGCGTCCATCCAAAGAGATGCCACCCCAAACACAGAGACTGCCTCTTCCGCATGCATCTCTTTCACGGATGTTTCACGGATGATAATGGGTTACAGGTTCTCTCCATATCAAATAATGCCTACTATCGCTTTCTAGACTAAATCTAGACTCATCCGTAAAGAGAACAGCCCTCCACTGATCAGGCGTCCATTAGACATGTTGTCGTGCTTCCTGCAAACGTTCCCTCCCATGGCGTGACGCGAGCGGCACTCAAATGGCTGGTCGCCTCGCATACAGACCCCCTTCCTGAAGCCTTCTACGCACAGTTGACGTTGACACCAACCTTCCGGTGGCTGCAGCAAGGGAGGATCTAAGAAGAGTCGGATATCGGTTCTATTCCTGCGTGCAGATAATGTCAAATATCGGTCATCGGCGCTCGTCGTAGCAGTTGGCCGTCCTAGGCTAAACCTCATAGATGACGAATCTGTGGTTTGAAATCGCCTCCAAAGTCTTTGAACCACAAAAGGATTCACATTTAGTCATCCTGCCACTTCTGTTTGACTTTATCCTTCCTCCAGTCTCCAAATGGCTCTCCATCGTAGTTCTGCAGGCAAATGATGCCTAGAGGGCATTTTAACGAATTGTCTATCTCAGATTTCTGATGTCACTATCACAGTGAAATATGTGGGCTTGGCCTCAAACATGGACTTTTTTGCTCCTCGCAGATGACGTATTCCGAGTGCAGTGCCACTAATTTGCGTACTGCAGTTTTACTCAGCTACTGTTACTTGGCAACACATTCAAATTTTACACGGTTTGGCTTATTTTTGACGGAGTTATCTCTACTTTTGTGATTTTTCCTTAATTTACGATAACCAGTGTATATGAAAAACAACGTTATGCAATCGTAATCTTAAACAATACTACTGAATATTTTCGGAATTTAACTGTTTATAAATACAAATTTTACTCAGAGATATATAAGACTAAGTGTTACCCGGCCTGAGTTGCAATGTTACTTAAAAGAAAGAAAGTTGCTGGGTTTTAATTCAGTTACGAAATTTTTTCTTTATGCGTATTTTCTAGGTTTCGATTGTCCTATGTCGCCTGATACCAAGGTTGATGGGGCCCACCAAAGCGGAACCGCAGCGTAGCTGATCACTGCTAGTTCGACCTGGCATCCATGACCGCATGGTTGGTTTTCGTGGTTTTCCCCATGTATCCATGTGAATAGGACCAGCTTCCCTTAAAATTTCTCCACGAAGGCTTCCCTCCTCACAGGCGAATAGCCCACGAGTTGCTTTAATGACTTGACGTGACCAAGGTAGAAAATGGTTCGAGTAATGAATTTAACTCTGGCAATTTCACTTTTATGCTCCTCGCAGATGACGTATTCCGAGTGCAGCGCCACTAATTTGCATATTGCAGTTTTATTCAGCTACTCCTACTTGGCAACATATTCAAATTTTACACGGTTTGGCTTATTTTTGAGGGAGTTATCTCTATTTTTGTGATTTTTCCTTAATTTATGATAACCAGTGTTGTTAAGCGGGAGTTCGGAGTGCTGAAATATTCCCGGGTTAGCTGCGCTCTTTAGATACGCTTTGCATTCTAAAGAACTACTAAGAACGTTGTGTTTAGCATTCTTAGTAGCTTGAAGTGTAACTACTGATTATACTCTGTGTGTGATACTGTGAAGTGTGATACTTCTTTTTTTTTTTTTTTTTTTTTTGTGGAAAGTTCCAGAACTGTGAAGGAAGAACTTTTGGTAAAATAATTTTTTTCAAGTTGTCCTCAATTCTGCGTGCCTTCAATCTGCTACGAACCTGTCCTCGCGCAACAATCCAAAAGAAAACTACGCAACTTCGCATTTCTTTCCATAAAAGACGTCACGGTGTGAATTTTCATAGTTAGAGAAGTAATCTCAAGACGATGTAATAAACTTGAGGAATATATTTAACGTACGAAAACTAGCTAATAAAAAGAAGCAGGCATCGGTGTAAAAGTTAAGGTCATTTTTGGGTGGTGGGAGAGCAAAAATCAGTTGCTTTAGCATTTTCTCCTACGGTGTATTTTTCCTTTACTACTTAGTTATTTGAAATCATAAAATTCCCTTTAAATAACGTTACGTAATTTAAATAAAGCCCAGAAATGCTTAGAACAGCGGTTCTCAACCTTTTGACTAAAGTGTAACAATCCTTATTTTTCACTTTCTCAATAGAAATGTTGAGAAAAATATATTTTGTCATTTGCGCACCCTATTGGCTATTTGTATTAAATGTGCACACATGAAAAATATTACATTAAATATTGGTTGCCATTTTAATTATCAAAATTTCAGTTATAATGCATTTATTCTAAAATTTAGTGGGAAATTTGGAAACGTTTAAGAGAAATTAATTTCTTTGTCTGGTCTTTTTTCACTTAGTTTTAATCGCTACGTTAGGATCCACTTTTAATTTTGTTCTGTATTTTTTTTCCAAATATAACATGGAAGAAAATCTTTGTTCACACAAATAGGTTGTGCAAAATAACAGAGTGCAGAAAGGTAATAAAAATTGAAAAGTTTTATTTGAAATGATTTTAAATTCTTTTTTTCGATTCAGCCAAAAGTTAACGAGTGTGTTAGTTTTGAAATCTTCAGTTCGAGTTCGATCGCAGGAAATTTCTATCAATTGTTTTTTTTTTCTTCACGAGATTTTTTAATTTAATAGTTAAAATAATTTGTTTCGTTGCGTACCAACGGTTGAGAATCGCTGGCCTAGAATATACCTTTAATGGCAAATGATTTGTCTTAGAACTACAATAATGCAACACGAAGAAGGCAATATGTTGTTCACGAAATCTTACGTCAGTTTCTCTGAGTATGAACCATATATAGAGCCATATGTTTCGTACGCAAACCACACAAATATTTCTTTAATTTTTTTTTTTATTTGCTGAAAGTCATTTTACGAAATACACGTTGCGCGTTTTCCTGTCATTGCACAGACCAGAAGGATATTACTGAATGTCATTGGCATCCAGTAATAGGATACCGAAGATTACTACTTTAAAACTTCTCTCCACTTTTTGCATCTTTATATATTATAATACAGCTTTTGATTTATTAGATGCCATTATTTTTTGGTATGCTATCATGCACGTTTTCGGTGGATCTTCTTTGAGATCAGGAAAAGTAGAATTTCTTCGATTTGCAAATGGAAATGATGTTGTGATGCCATAGCACATAACACTGGAGTATTGGAAGTTCTGACGTTGTTTCTTTGAGGTTATGTTTTATGCATGGCGTTTGGCTGTAATGTTTCATTATATACTTTTTCCTTTTTCGAGAGAATATACTATCTCAACTTTTTATACATACGCTTGGATCAGTTTTGTTTTCTGGATGTCCATGTCCATACTTTTATTTCTTTATATTTGAAATACTTTTAAATATTTCATAAAATATTTTACACAGCAATATTTTTTTTCTAAATACTTGTTTTTGTATGAAAAAATGTCGCTCCCGCATGCAGTATTTTTGGCGGGGTTTTCTTTTATGTATTAAATTTTTAAAACTAGCCGTTAACCTATTTGAATAACGTGTACGTTAATTAATTGCAAACATTAAGTAAAATTGCCATGAATTGTATGACTACAGTATTGTGCGGCAAAACTATATTTCTTTCATATATAACTCGTTTCTGTGTATTAAATCTTTGGCAACAAAAAAATTCATTTAAATGAAAATAATACTATAAAATATTTCGTACAGATTCAAATATTGCAGATGTTGAATATATATGCTTCTCAATAAACTAAACTCTTAGATATTTGCATGAATGTTATATTTAATCACTTAAATGTATGTTTTCATATTTTAATTCGCTGCAGAAACTGGCATTTATTATTTTTTCAATTTTAATTAGTTTCACAAAACAAAAACTTATAATAAGGTGTTTTCAACCTCCATTCTGCATGCCTTCGTGCTGTAATGGTAAGCACACTCGGCGCGTATCCGAGAGGTCCAGGTTCGAGCCCCGTCGAGGGCACTGTTCTTTTTCATGTCTCCTGCATTCAAAATAACGAATGTCTCTAGAGTGGCGCCCGAAGTAAAAGGTGGTGGATGATGATTAGTCACCAGCAGGATTTGGCGATTGGGTCCCCTAATTCACAGGTTACAGCAGTGCCGGACACCCGGATGACTTTCAAAGACTAATCGGGTATAGTCCGGGACCCGATCCATCTAGAGCATAACATGGTTGCAATATAAAATACCTAGCGTTGCATTACCTACACGACAGGTGGACATTGCATGGCGACATAACATAGCTCAGCGTAGACATGACATGGCATAGTATTTCGACGTGACATAGTATAGAATAGTCATTGCATAGCGACATAACATTTACAATATTAAATACACGACGTAATGTGACTTACACGACAGATGGACATAGTATAGCGACATAACATATTGAGGTTATATATTTACAACATACAATTCGCAGTGTAGCATAACCTATGCGACAGGTTGACATTGCATGGTGACATATCATAGCGTAGCGTAGACATAACACGACACAGCATTGCAATATGATATGACATAGCATAGCATAAGGATTACATATTTACAGCATTAAATACACTACATAACGTAACTACATGAAAGGTGAATATAGCGTAGCGACATACCATAGCATCTCAGACATAACATACATATTATTGCGACATAGCATATTGACGTCACAGATTTACAACATAAAATACACAGCTTCATATAGCCTACACGGCATACAGAACATAGCCTTGCATATGAACATAGCATGGAGGGATATATATTGACAAAGCATTTTTATAATAATAAAAAAAAAAAAAAAAATAAACAGCATAATATGACCTGTATAGCAGGCGGGCATAGCGTAACGGAGACAGTGATTGAACATATCATAGCATATTGTCATAGCATATAAATAACTTTGCATAGCATAGCGACATGACATAGCGTAGCACATGGACATAGCTTGGGAACTTTACATCATGACATAACGTATTTACAACAACAAAAATATACAGTGTTACATAACCTACACAAATTTACATATTATTATTAAACACTTTGCCATATGTACACTACGAATACATTTCAAATCATAACGTATACTGATGTATAGCATTAAGAACCTTACATGGCCTACACAGCATCGCATACAGAAACAGGAGCTATACCAGGCATATAAAAATAGACGTACTATGCGAATATTTAGTTGCACATAACTTAGCTCACTACTTGGAGCTTCTTAGACATTATTCTGCTTGACATAGATCTTTTCCACAGTCGCCCTTAAAAGGGGGGGGGGAGTTTATAAGTTATTTTCTCTCTGATTTCTGCATGCTTTCGTGGTGTAATGGTTAGCACAATCGGCGCGTATTCGAGAAGTCAGGTTCGAGTCCCAGCGAGAGCATTGCTCATTTTTCACGTCTCCTGCTTTAAATAACCTAAAGTCTCTGCAAACTTTCTTTCAAAGATATACAGCTGTGATATTTATATGTTCAGAAAATAAAAGATAGATGAAGTTGGTGAGATTTTTTTCTTCAATAAACATTAGTAGATGGTTGCAGATTATTTTTATTTAAGCATAATTTCCAAAATAACCTCTATATTATTAAACAATAAAGAATCTCTACGTATATAGGTATGAATATAGGCACGCAAGCATACATTAAAAGTTCCTCGCACTGCGGGAAAATGGCGCCGCCTAAAGCCACCAAATTTTGAACAAACGTAGTCATTTACCCAAACATGTACAATTTTAATTAACAAAATCCGTGATTGAAAACAATTTAATGCATACATTTACAGTTATTTAAAAGCATATTATTTTATGATAGAAAAAAATATGTTCTCTAAGAGAACGAAATAAAAGTAAAGATTACAATAATGTAAATAATTAAATTCAGACCATTGAAGTAACTTGGTTTTACGACAGAGATTCGGTACCGATTTATGACGATTGATTAATAAATAATTTTATTTGATTGCTGTTACTTAAAAAATAAAGTTTCACGTTGGACGTTGTGCAATTGCGCAAGCACTGCTCAAAAAAAAAGAAGAAAAAAGTTCTATATGTCCCGTTTTACTAGGCCGATTAATAAAATTCAACTTGCATTTTTCATGACTCGAAAGCCCGACTTAGGATATATATTAAATGCACATATAGCTTTGTTTTAATATTAGTTTTCTGACACAAAAGCGAACTTTTCTCTGAAATGACTTACATATTTTTGTTCCATATTCTATGACGCAAATTAAGCAAAAGTGCTAAAGTTTCGTAAAATTCGCAGGAGTAGTTTTTAAAAATCTGATGTTGACAACACATGGCTTCCTTGTACGGCCTATTAAATTATACGCATTTTTTTGCTGCATTTTATTTAAAATTATTTCCTCGACCTTCATTAGGAATATATTTCTCATTCGATTAATTCAGTTCTCGCTTCGCGGCAAGGCAAAAATACATCAAAACTCGGAATATCTTCTTTAAAAAATTTACATTACAGAAGAACACAAAACACCAAACACAGTTAGAAAAAAGCAATTTTTAAAATTACACTTTCCACGCCGAAACAAGCAAATCGGCCGGAGGGCAGAAAGATATATTTTTGGTGCACAAAATCTAGAGTCTGCATGTGCAAGCATGTGCGCACACAGGTGATGACGCAGCACTGCGAACGGCAAAGGACCATATCATCCCATCCAGGCCCCCGCCAGTTAAGATGTGGACCGTACAGTGAAAAGTTCAATGTATTCTGTGGCTTACCAAATTCGAATCCGTGACCAAAGGGCAACTTGAATATCGTCGCGTGTACAACGAACCGCCACCACATAGAAATAACATTAATCGGTGGAATAAAGCAGTTGGACAAACGCGATTTGGCAGGCCATCGGTCAGTGACGAGTCTGTAGAGGCTATATGGAAGAGTTACCTAAGAAACGTTTACAAATTGCACGCTATTCAAACCGACGGACAGACCCAAACAATCTGCGTTTGCTACAGATATGCTTCATGAGATCGACAGAGATAAGATATTTCTGCAGAAGGTTGTGTTTAGCGATGAGGCGACATTCCCTGTTAATGGACATGTTCATCGCCATAACGTCGGAATATGGGTTGCGGAAAATCCTCATGCTCATGTAGAGTACGAATGTAACAGCCCTAAAGTGAACGTGTGGTCTGATCTGATGCATGATAATGTGATAGGACCATTTTTATTTGTTGAGTAGACTGTGCCGACATGAATGGAGCCCACAGCAAACTGCACTGAATAGGTATGAAACTTTAAGAGGTTTTCTTTTGTTTAGTGAAGATTTCACATTTCTATCTTATTTTGTTGTTTACCTGTGACCGATCAAAAGTGCACCATGACTTTACAGACGCACAAGTTTGGTGCGGCTGATTGCAACCGAATAAGTAGGTACACAACTATATTATAGCAGCTTTTTATACACAATTTCAACATTCTGAGGCTACTCGTTTTTTGAATTATGGGAGATACATACATACGTACGTACTGCCGACATGAAAAAGATATCTTCTGGATCCATTTTTAGTTTCTTTTACACTCCGTTTCTTAAAAATGAGCCCTCTATTTTCTTCGTACGTACAGATGTCGCTCAAAAAATCGTTCAAGTGGATTCAAGAGTGGTCAAAATGGATATTTTCGTTGAAATACGACATCCGAAATTTTTCTCCATTACGGTACTTCTTTGACTTCGTACAAGGAAGTAATCAAGAATCTCGTTTCTGATTTTAGCAATGAAACGGGAAATTATTAAAGATTTTAGAGCCAAATATAGCTTAAACAATGAAATTTTTAGAACAGTAAACATCTTCCACAGCTTACTGTTAGAGATAGCTTTCATTAGAACAAAAATAAACATTGGACACAAAACGTCTTTTATCTAAGAAGTTTCACAGAAGACCAAAGTTACCTACAATCTAACGCTATAGTCTTTTAGAGACAGAGTTAACTGCACTGTTATCGAGGTGCACAATGCTGGAACAAATTAAGTCCCTTCATATAAAGCTGAAATTTTAAAGGAAAAAGAGGCCATAAGCAAAATTATATTATCAGGTACGTATTTCTCCCACCTTCCTAGCCTACCTTCGTGGTGTAGTGATTCTGCACGCTCGGCCGGTATTCCAGAGGTCCGTGGTTCGATTCTCGGAGAAGGCGTTTGCTCATTTTTCATCTTGCCTGCTTCCAAAAATACCTAATGTCTCTACAGTGGCGCCCGAACTAAAGGGGTGTTAGATGATGATTCTCCTCACCCAGGATTTGGCGATCGGGTCCGCTAGAAACCCCAGTTACCCTTTAAAAGGGGGAGTATATAAGGTATTTCTCCCACCTCCTAGCATGCCTTCATGGTGTAGTGGTTCTGCACGCTGGGCCGGTATTCCAGAGGTCCGTGGTTCGATTCTCGGAGAAGGCGTTTGCTCATTTTCCATCTTGCCTGCTTCCAAAAATACCTAATGTCTCTACAATATCATTTAAGAAAGGATAACATTTGAAAATTTAAAAAATAATTCAGTGAAGCATTGCGATTAAAAAATTATGATGATTGAAATTTAAGAAGATTCCAGTTTCTTGAATTTAATTCAACAATCGCAGAAATAAAAGAAAATTATATTTAATTACTTTTGATTCGTATTTTAAAACTTTGAATGAACACTAATATATATTTTAAGAAAAAAATTGGAAAAACCAGTACAATTCTTTCATTTATTTTCGGACGGTGCTTCATAGGGCAGATTTTAAATTAAATAATTTCCTCAAGCTAAATTTAAGATGTTTTAATTCACTACTCTGTTATGTTTATGTAAATTACTTTAGACGCCTTCGGTGTGTTTAATATTTAATCTTCACTTCCATGAAATGTGTTAAAAAACTTCATTGCATATGCTCAAGCAGCCATAATTTATTCTAGCAATACTCTAATTTTCTTTTAAATCTTAAAAATGTGCTGTTTTCTTCAGCGTAATAATATCAAAATAGACAGGATATGCTAATCAGAAATGGTAATCGAGGAACTCATTAACGATTTAATAATCTTGCCCGTTTAATGAAAGCTATTTATAAAATTAATTTCGAGATTCGTGCACTACTTTGCAATGATATTTACATAATAATATCAGTAATAAATATAAAATAATTATAAAGGGAATGTTGTTAAAAGCATGAAGCACTTTTTGTAATTCGAAATTCTAAAACTTTTTCCACCGTGCAGTGAATAATGACACTTAGTAAATGGAAGAAATAATAATACTTATTAACTAAAATTTTACTAAACTGTAACTTTATTTTATTAATTATTATTTATTTATTTATTTTAAAAATGTTAAAAACAAATAGCTTGATCAAAATATTTGAAATTGTTCTTTTATTAGGCGTTTTAATTTATTTTAAATACAAAATTAGCTGCGAATCAAAGCCTTTATAATTTTCAAAGATAAGGGTTGCTCAATGAAAATTAAAAAATAAATTAATTAAAAAAAGAATCTGAAATTTTTCATATTTTATATTACTCTCAAAAGGACTTTTTTTTTAACGTTTTATGTGTTGCTTTTATTTATTAAATATCATGTTCTTCGCACTTAAACCATAAAACTCAGTTCAAGAGCAATATCACTTTTGAACTGAATTTAAAGTAATTTTAAAATGAGCCTAAATCTTTAGAATTTCAGATACACAATCTCCTGCGCTGGAGATAAAAATGCTTTTTTTTCCGTACAGTGTTGCCATACCTCGCTTTGAAATTGTTGAGTTTGTTAATCAAAAATTCGTTAAAGTTCTACAAAATTTGAAATAGATAAAAAAACAAATTCTAAGTTCTGGCTTCCAGATCCCCATATCGTAGTAGAGGATAAAGTATTCAAAAATTGATGTCTCTAAGTACCGTTGTTTTTTTGCAGCGCGAGAAACATACATACATTCATGCAGATTTTTCATTATTTAATTTCTTTAAATATAATACAGGACGGTAGTATTTGGTGGCAACAACTTGAAAAGTGAACCAACGCAAAATGCCGAAACGAAATTAATAGCCCTTCTGGGCTAACGCTGTTTGGGGCAATAAATAAAATAAATAAATAAATAAAAAAATACCTTTAATTCTTCATTCTTTCCTTAACAACGAGCTGCTGATATATATTCACGCAAATTATTACGCCATTACAATGGCCATTTTGGTTCTAGAGTCCGTTAAAATTCGCTCTTCGAATATGAATACTCTGCTCCCTCAGCTGCCACACCTGTTGCTCAGTTATAAACACCCTCCTGCTTATCATTAGATTTTTAAAGTATGCTTCTAAAAACTAATCGGAAGGTATTTCGTGCTTTATATTAGGATGCATCAAAAATATGTGACGAAATCCGTATGTCTTAAAAAACCTCATTTATAAAAGCTTGTTAAATATTAACTTAAGCGTGAAAAGAACAGTTAATTAAGAATAAAAATTAATAAGATGAAATTTATGAAATAATAAATAACCCAGTTAATTAATTTTATTCTTTAGTATAACATCTACTTTTCTCGAAGGTCACCCAAAGGAAAACTACTTACAATATATAAGCGCCCATTTCTATAGTCTCGGAGATAGCTTCTGGCAAATTTGGTGAACGGTTCTGTAGTTACTTCGGCTCAAAATGATTTATCGGCTTTAGCTTCGGCGAGCCGTATTTGATTAGCGGATTCGTACCAAGTCCAGAACAGCTTGGGGAATAAACTGAGGGTGTTGATAAATAGGCCTATTTTAAACCTTGAGTTTATGATTACTGTAACTAGATATTTGGACTGGACTATAAATTGTCCGACTGTTTATTATTATTATTATTATTTCTAGTATAAGGGCATTTGGCTGAGAAGTTTGTGTTTATTTTGTAGAGACATTAGGTACTTTTTGAAAACTGGCAAGATGAAATATCAGCAATGCCTTCGCCGGGAATCGAACCACGGACCTCTGGAATACCGGTCCAGCTTGCAAAACCACTACACCCTAGGATGGTGGGAGAAATACCGTACAATTTGATCAGAAAGAGGTCCATGTCATGTAAAATTCTCTTTATTCGCTGGATCTGTTACACTAGGTGGGAAAGACTCGTCTAACGTAAGTTGACATTAGTCCACCTCTCCCATTCTGACGTCGTTACTCTCTCTTAATAGCATGGTGCTGCGAAGACCAGTGTTTGCGAATAATTCGGGCTTTTTAAAACAAAATGAAATCCAATCTATGAAAGATACAAAAACAGGCATTCTTCGAGTTCTTTCTTTTCTCCCAGTTCTTTCTAAGAACAAAGTAGGGGCTAGCGTGCGTGTTCTGATGGAGGTTATTTTGAAGTGATTAAATAATAATTTTGTGTATTCAAATTAATATGCCGGAAAAGAATTTTCAACTTTCGGAAAACACTTTTTTTTTCTTTTTTTATTCCCATGCAGAACCTCTTCAAAAATAATTTTTGTGCATTTCGTCATTTTCTTTTTCAGAATTGACTTTAAGGCAACCTTCCAGAACGCGCACTTGGCAATTTTACGTGAGTACACGCGCTCCGTATTTTTTACGGCATCCGTTATTGTTACGACATCCGTTTTTGTCACGAAAAACGACAGAAATGAGTAAATATTGATAGTAAATTTGTTAAGAAATAAAATATTAATCTTATTGCAATATAAAAATGATATCACATTCAAATATAAGTAAATTATTTTTAAGTTCTTATGTTAGTGAGATGGAAATGCAATAATGTATTTCATTATCGAAAATTTTAAATTTATTATTTAATAGTTATATTTTAAAATCGAAGCTAATTTTAATATTCATCAAAGACAAGTATAGATAATAAAAAAGGAAAATACCTTGGTAGGAAAAAAAGTAAGTTTAGCATTACTTACTTCCGCAAGGAAATTGACTTCTTACTGGTTACAAAAATGCACTTTAAACTAATTTTAATGTTTTTATTTGTATGTAAAAAATAAAAAGAAAAGAAAATAAGGAATGGAAATCGCTATTGTTCTCCCATCCAAAGGATTCCTCGTCTTCCTTTTCTTTATCAGATAATTCTTGAATCCGAGCAAAATCAGCTGATCGCACATATTTTTTTTATGTATTCCAATTAAAATAATACACGGCAATTAATAACACAAAATTACAAAATATTTGAGAAAAAATATATTTTTCGAGTCTTCACCCCGAACACGCGCGTGTCGCAACTTTTACGAAAAATCTGCCACGTAGCACAAAAGCACAGTTAAAAAAAAAAAAAAGTCAAATGACTTCCTGTTGGCACATTCCATGATGTGGGGAAGGGTAGAAAGGAGGAATAGAAATGACCTTCAGACGTCTCAGCTTCGATATGCGAAAAATGTGCATTAAAAACTGAATTTGTCGTAAATTGAGCTTACGCGCATGCTGGAAGGTTAAGGCATTACATTTTCATATTCTGCTGAAGTGAGCAATGCGCTTTTCAGTGCATTTTGTCAAAACATACAAGTTCTAAATAATTTTACTCAGTTTATGAAATAGTAGCTATAAATTTGACACACACACACACACACACAAAAAAAGCTGTTAGTATAGTTATTCGAAGTTTAAAAGCTTAGACGCATATAAAGAGACGCTCAAACAAACTTCGTGAAATATATATTAAATAAAAGAATATTTATCAGAAAAGGCCACATGGGTCGTAAATTCAAACCGAGTATAAAGTAGTTTTATTGCTCGACTGCTCGATTTATTCGGCGCGTGTTCGATTTTCACTTCAATTAAAGCGAGCTTGTCTTTTGCCGAGGGAAACAAGAAACAAAATTTTCGACACGCTTAACTTAATTTAGTCAATACATTAATCCCCGATTTAATTAATTTGATATATTAGTTAGAGCGTAATTGTTTGGAGATAATTGTTCTTTCTTGCCGCTTCAGTGAAGCTTAAAAAGTTATCAGGTGACAAACATTTTACGTAACAGTAACTGGAGATCAATTACAAGAGATTTGCATTTATTTATAAATACACACAAAGAGAAGTGTTTATTCGAAATAAAATGTTCAAATAAATGTTTCAAAATTATCCAGTAAATGGATGACTTTAAAAGGAGCTGCTACAGATTTAAAGATTCTTTGTGTGCTTATTGAAAAAATCTGATGTGGACACCACATGACTTCCTTGTACGGAATATTGAAGTATACGCATTTTTTCTTGCATTTCATTTAAACTTTATTGGATTGAATTAAATCTATTTCGTCGATAGCGCATAAACTACAATAGAATAAATGCACTCTTTTAAAATTCACTGTATTTGTTTACTATAGTGACACTCTGGCGCTAGGTTCACTTAATACCGTTATATTTCGTTCATATTATAACTCAGAATGCACAAAATTTATATCATTTGAAGAATTATCTAATCGTTGCCACGTGTTCTATACAAATACTATAATAAATCTAGAACGATGTATAAAATAAATCAAACAAACAAAACAAAAAAGAAACAGTTTTTCACAGACGACTGAGTATTTCTCATTCAGTTAATTCAGTAATTAACTGACAAGTCAAAAATATATAAAATCTCAAAATATCTGTATTAAATATTACGAAGCAAATCTTAAACACTTATTTCCTTAAATAAATTCCAGAATGGATTAAGCATGATTTAATTCGCAATAATAAAAGAAGGCGTTATCTTTGTTGTTGCGAAGCTTAAATTCTCTAAATTGGCAACAAATCTGTTATTCTGCCAAGATTCAAATGTAAATAAACATGGCCGCCTTCGCAAGAATAATGAGGCTTAGCCGCACTTAAACAACTTTTAATTTGTTGATAAATATAAAAATATTGCATGCAGATTTACTAAAGGCATAAAAACCTTAACCGGGAGATAAGAACGACATAATTCAATCCTTTTTAAATCAAAAAATGCACAATTCACAAACATATAAGAGTAAAGAAACTGAGATCACTGAGCCGCGTAACAGAGTGGGTATGTATATAAATATATTTATATACGTTTGATGCGGCTGATTGCTACCAAAATACGAGGTGAACATCTACATGCTATAGCAGTCCTATAAAAAAAATAAGAGTTCAGATGTCCGTGGTTCGATTCCCGGCGAAGGCATTTGAGGCTACTCGTTTTTGAGGTATGCGAAATACATACGTACGTAAAGACAGACGCCACGAAAAATTCTCAGAATTCATTTTAAAGCAGTTTTATAATTTTGCTGGAGGAAAAGAGTCTTTTATTCTGTCCTTACGTACAGGTGTCACCGGAAATCATCGTTAAATTGCATTCGATAGCGGTCAAAATGGATATTTTCGTTGAAATATGCTGCCTGAAAATTTTCTCGATTACAATATTTCCTTTTCACTTCGTACAAGGTAGTAAAAAAAAGAAAGAATGAAAGAGAAAGCGAAACAGTATTAAAAACATGAGCAGTGGGTCCTTTCCGGAAGAAAAGTGCTGGCTAAATGTGCGGTTTTGTGGTTTTTTCTATGTGGGGATGTGTATATGGGCCAGTTTTCTTTAGAAAATCCTTCATGAAGGCATTCCTCCCTTTAGGCAAATAGTCCTCGAATACTTCGCTGTAGTCAAATAAACCAAACTAGTCGTATCCGCAATAAATACTTGCTAATTGTAGATTCGGTCTTTCATTAGGTTTGTCATTCTTTCATTTGATTGTCATTAGGTTTCGAATTGTAGGTGAAATAAAATAAATTTCACTTATTACCGTAGTATATTCCTGTAGTTAGACCAGCTTGTATCAAAAATTCCTTTCCTGTATTCCTTCTATTCAGTCAAATGAATCGATAAGTGACTGCTTCACAGATATATTGACCTGTTCAAGTGCAGGCACTCATAAATAATAAGGTTCTCCTTGAAAATTAGTATGCCTGTGTGAAGGTAATTAAAAAGGAAAAGAGACAACGGATAATTAAATAATTTAGAGTAATAATAAGTAAGAGACAAATGGTCAATGATGATATTTGTATGCTTTAAAAAATATATATATATTGTGAAATTCAAATAAAAACATCATCATCTAACCATGTTTAGGAAGAAGCTATACATTCTTTTCTTATTTGAACGCCTTGCTACATTAAGACTGAACAGCCGAAATTCGTTCCAAAATGTCTTTATTAATTATTGAAATGGCCTTTCGTGCCTGCATTTTCTTTCTCTGCAGCTCTTTGTTTATTATGTATGGTGTAAGATCTGTCGCTTCTATTCCACATAAACTAAACTAGATCCTACAATGAATGTGGCGAATTCTCGCACAGGCGTGAATGAAATGTCAGCGCAGAAGAAGGGGGAAAATAACCCTTTATTAAATCCAATTAATAACAGAAAGGCACGATCTTCGTGCTTTACAATAACACAGTCAGGTTGCGGTGAATAAACTCAGAGATTCACTCGTTTAAATACTCACTTCACTTAACTTTAAATTTACGTCCTGGCGAGGAAATGTAAGGTGAAATTGAGAAGCTCAGGGAATACATCAAACTTTAAATAATTTGTCATACAAAATATGGGAAACCCTACAATGAAGCTTGTTTAACATATAATACTCGCTATGCTTTCTAAATTAATGAACTATAAAATCGTGAAAGATTTATATATGTGTGTGTGTAACTGTGATAACGAAAACGATGCGATAAATCAAGATTTGTTACAGCTTAAGTCTAAAACACCTAATGATGAGATATATTTGTAGGCTTAAAAAAAAACAGCTTACGTCTAAAACATAAATCTGTGATACCACGCTTTAGAACGCTTCCAAGGTATTCGGAATATCTCCAAGCATTGATTTTCCCTCACCTTCCAAAATAAATAGGCTTACTTTGGTTTATTTGATAATGACAAAGCACTCATCTTACTAAGAGGAGGGATATCTCTGTGGAGTGCTTTCTAAAGGAAATTATTCCGTATACACGTTACACGTGAGGAACACGAAAACGCCTATGCAGCCAGCCGGTTCGCAGGATTCGAACCTCAGACCGCACAACCAGTGTTCCGCAACTTTAGCTAGTGAAGACCGAAATAAGTAAATATATAAATAAGTTATCATTGTTAGACTTTGAAAGACTGGTCTTCTTGATAGAACACATGGCTAGAACTATTTGGCTAGAACGCCAAATCTTCTTGATTCGGTCATGATGATAATACTTTAGAGCTCTTACCGGAAACGCATTACGTACCATATTTGTCTATAGTCGATTATATACATAAACATCCGTTATAGACGAAGCGGGCAGTACTTAATTAAATTATGTATCCATATGTTATTTCACGGTTTAACTTTCCGTATGCCAAAATTGTAGATCACTTAGCCGCAAAACGTTTCCATGATGCACCACTAGGAGGTGGACAGGGACCACCTGCGTCGATGTGGGCTCTTCGTGGTCTTACGGAGGAGTCGAGATACTGGGAGATCAAAACGCTCCTTAGGCAATGACTTCGGTCTTTTTGTTCTTAGTTCTATTGTTTGTAACCTCTGTTTGTAAGATTTTAAGTTCTTTGTAACTTTTTTGCCTGGCCATTAGAGGAAACAAAATAACAAACTTTCCTCCTTTATTTCAGATTTTGCTTGAGTTAAAGAAAAGAAAATGTCAATTCTTCAGTTAACAATTTTATCGATTGTAGGCCATTCTATAAATTATCTCTATTCGAAATAATTCAAAACACCTGTATGATATATATTTTGAAACTTGCTCTCCATACCGAGTTAGACCATTTATTATAATAGCGTCCACAGAGCGTCGAAACCTCCTACTGCAGTAATGCCATTTGCAACCTTTTCCGATACCTTTTCTGTAGGGTTCCTTAGAAAGCAAAAATGTAAAGGCATATTTTAAATGATTTACAAGGGTACCCTGTGAAAACCGATGGTTGCCATCGATCAATTTTTGGGGCGCTGAATTTCGAAGCATCGATCAAGTTTTGAGAGTAGGACGTATTCAAACCCTATACTTTTTTTTTCGTCTATAAGGACTGGGAATTTCGGACGAAACTAGAGTAAGGAAAAATCACTGTTGCGTGTTTAAAAAAGAGGATAGCTTTCTGAGCGAACAGTAATAAAAAAAAATTGCGAGTTCTCCCCGGGAAGCAATGTATTTATAATAGAATAGCATACCGACGTTTTTAAAAGTTAAACTGACCTATTTTGATGTTACAAAATTATTAATTTAAGGAAGCGTTTCATTAAGATTGAGGGCTTGGCTAAAATAGATTCAAATATTTCTAAATTCGGTTAATATCATCAGTATGGATCATTTATTTTTTAATGTCCTACTTAATTCAGGAGGAGATTTTTACTCAGTAAATAATAGGGGGAACCGGAAAGTAATGTCGCTTTCTTACATTAAATTCAAACGAATAAATTTGTAACAAGCTTTTATTTTTAATCAGTAATATAGTCACCCTCGTTATCACCAACCTTTTGCCATCTAGTATGCCGATTTCAGTCCCAGACCGATAAAAATCAATTGGTTTTTGAGTAAAATATCTCGAGATGGCATTTTGGATATCATCCAAATTTTCAAATTTTTCGTAACTAAGAAAATGTTGTAGGGATCGGAATAAATGGAAATCCGAAGGTGCGATATCGGGCGAATATGGTGGCTGAGGCAGTACCTCCCACCCCAATTCATTATATTTTTCCAGTCTTCGTCTTGCACTGACGTGTTGCAGAATGACGCCTTTTCCGTTGACAATCGCCAGATATTTTTCGATTAAAGATTGGTTCACTAGATCCAATTGTTCACAATAATGGTTTACATTAACAGTTTTTCCAGGATTCAGCAATTCAAAATGAACAGTTCCGCGAATACTCCATCAAACACCCAGAAGCGCCTTTTCGGAATGTAAACCCTTTGTAATCCCTATTAAAACTGCCTTTTGAGTTTTGGACTTTTTATCATATAGGACTTATTTTTTTGTCTCCACTCATCAAACGATCAGAAACAGTTCTGTATGGTGCCGCTGAAACAATATGTTGCATGGGATGGAAAGGTTGGCTTTGTTCTTTTCGGGCAGATTATGGGAGACTCAAACACCTGCTTTGCTTATTTTTCCATTCTGCTTTAAATGTTCTTGGATGGTCGACCAAGTTTGGTTAAGAATGTTTGACATGGATTTGCTTCCACTCCTGCCCTTAGCATGTTGTTGTCGACATGCACAGAAACGACATTACTTTCCGGTCCCCTATTACTTTAAAAGTGATTATATGTATTAGAGGCAGTTCTGATCTTTTCTCTAGATTTACATAATAATTTTAAAAAATATCTAATTTCTTGCCAATGAATTAGAAACCTTTGAGATTTTCATTTGAATGCATGGTAGGGAGGAAATATGCACATTTTTTTATGACGTGGGTTAACACATGGTTAGAATGCTAGTATAAGTTATGTGTAAGAGTGTTTCTCATGAAGAATGAAGTAAAATGGGAAAACGACAGATCTTTCACCATTTGAAAATAGCATTATTATTGGTGCCCTTTTACCAGGGGCCTCGATTTCGAAGACAGTAAATCTCACCCGGTTCTCAAAAGCAGCCATATCAAAGGTTTTCAATTGGAATGAAAACCCACAGTACTTCTCTATGATTCGAGCAAATATTTCCAAGAGAGTGATTGACAAATTGTAGGGTGGAACAGGGACTCTACTTTGTTTCAACTGACACAGATCGTCAACCAAGGCTCTTTCAACAGGTTTCAGCTCGAATCATGTTCAGAGACGTGCAGAGGATAGGAATGCATTGTCGGGTGCCTGTCAGAAAAACCACTCATTTCTGTTCAACATGCAAAAATTCTCTGCGAAAATTTGCAAGCATAACGCTGATTTATGTTGTTTGACAACTAAATTAATGCAAGAATTCGTTTGCAGTGGTGTCGGGAAAGAAGACACCGGACATCTGAGGATTGGAAATGGGTAATGCGATAGGATGACTCCCGCTACACCTAACGTTGCGCTGATGGAATACGTCGAATTCGGCGAGAAGCCCATGAAGCCATAAAGCTGCCTTGCCTTACTCGCACTATGAAAGGGTCTGGTGGGAATATCATGATATGGGACATGTCCTGCTGGAATTGAAATAGTGCCCTGATGTTCCTAGAGTGTAAACAAACAAGCATGAGATACCTAGATATACTCTCAGATCAAATGCAACCTGCAGTGTTGCATTTTTACCCTGATGGCGACGGATACTTCATGGACGATAATGTATACATCATGCCAGAACTGTTCTAAATTAGTTCGCTGAACATCATTCTGACTTCCAATACCTTCCCTGGCCACCGCATAGCCCTGATCTTAACCTCATAGAAAAGGTGTTGGATATGGTGAAAAGAAGCTTCCGAAAGCGCCCTCCTCTGCCACCTAATTTCCAAGTTCTAAAAAGCGGCAAGGCCAATGCATGGTATTCTCTGTACGTAAATACACTCCAGAAGCACGTAGACTCGATGCTCAAACGAAAAAGAGCAGAATGTGAGAATATGGGCCCATAAAATATTGATCTTGAGTTTTTAATTCATTGGCCAGTGTGTGTATTATTAATTGTGATTTCAGAATTATAATGATATAAAATTACATCAAATAGTCATATTGACATTCTCTAGATAACACTAACAAAGTTCCAATACGATTTAAATAAGGTTGTTTTAAGTTTACAAAAATGAAATTTTATAATATAAAATAAAATTTGAGGTACATGAGCTGTTCTCGCACTGGAAGCATTATTATATTCAATTATTGTTAAGAGCTGTATAGGTATTTTCTCCCTCCTTTCTGCATAACTTCGTGGTGTAAGGGTCTGCACTCTCGGCGCGTATTCGAGAGGTCTGAGGTTTGAGTACCGGCGAGGTCCTTGCTCATTTTTCACGTCACACATCAGTAACGTAATGTCTCTACAGCTGATTTGAATCAAACTGTAGTTACTAAGATAAGTATGTTAGGATTACGTAGTATGTCACAACATATTTAGTTTCTTAAATAATTGACAAATTTAATTGTGTTTAATAACTTTAAGCTACATGAATTGACTGGAACATGCGCTCGGCGTTTGTAAAAGTGAATGCAGTGTGTAACAAACCCGGAAGCAACTAGCGTAACAAAGGGCATTATTTCAAAAAGGAGAGTTGTAAGTTTTCCTGCATTGTAAGTATTACGTATAGTTTCATATGTCGTCGCTAGGGTGTGTGTCACGATAGGGATGGAGTTTTCTGAAGCTGTGAAAGGTTTCCTCGCGCTAGATTTTTTTTTGCCATGTTCCATGAGGGAATTCATTGGCCTTTCTTCTATGAAGAACAAATTGTAATTGGAACTGCTTCGTGTAAGTGTTATAGAACTGGTTAATGCTATAGTTGCACCCTGAATCAATGGACTTTGTTCTCTAGTTAGGCGCCATTACCCCAAATTTTTACACTGATGTTCTGGTATATCTACCAAATCCTTGGTTTGGTCATGGTGGAACAACCGATCAATGTGAGCTTTAAATAGCCGTTAATGTCCCTGGATATCATTTCTCTCATGATTTTATGGGCTTATGTAAATAGCCTTGAATATGCCCCTCTTCTTTCACGTGATGTCTTGAACCCAAAAGGAGAATTGAGGAAGCAACAGCCGCAGTCTCGAGAGACACATAACTTAAATGTACACAGTTACAATCTTTACAATATATATACTATGTATATGTAGGTGTGTTTTGTTAAGAGGATTGCATCAAAAAAAGGGAGGTGCACAACTGCACGTTGTAGCAATTCCATATACACAATTTTAACTTTCTGGAGCTACTCGTTTTTGAGTTGTGTGAAATACATACTAAGTACATAGGTGCGCATATATCTCGCCTAACTCAAAAACGTACGGACGCCTCGAAAGAAATCTCATTTGAATCTATTTTACAATCCTTTTGCGGTAAAAGTGTCCTTTATTCTGTCCGCACGTACAAATGTCACGTAAAAACATTGTTCAAATTGATTCGAGAACGGTGAAAATGGTTGTCTAGCAACGCCGCCAATTTCGTATGCTTTCTGTTTTGTTGTATTCCAAGTTCCAAGGATTTTTGTACCCAAATCGTGATACCTTTTACCTTAACCTCGATTTTAAAGTATGAGCTTGTGAAATTTGCCAGCAGCAGAAGAAACTACAGTACAATTTCTACATTAATACAGAATTTTGCTGTAAAGTTTCTAAAACGAACAACGAAAAAATGCGTTTTCTGGATAGCCGGTATTGTCGAATATTGCACGAAGCCAAGTCTGCGCATTTCTCTGATGTTTTCTTAAGTGAAAACAGATCGCTGTGTACTTCGGGAGAAGAATAACAAACAAAATTACGGGAAGATTCGAAGTAAAATGTGTTTCGTTTTTATTTAATGTTTGGCACAATCCTCATTTAATAATTCAAATTTATGTTTTAAATCTCTAAAGTAGATTTTTCTCCTCCTCTGTTGATATTGTTTACCACATTTACTATAAATATCGATAGTTTGGGAATCTTTCAAAAAAAGAAGGCGCAAAAACCACCGACTTGCACATGCTAAGTAACATTTTACATTTTTATCCGTAGAAAATCGCCGAATAAGGCCAAGATGGTTGCGATAGTACGTAATTACCCAACACTTCCTTTACTTCGTATAAGGAAGTAAAATTTAAAATAAGCATTTATAGCTTTCACCAAAAATTGTAATAACTTTATGAACGTATTAAAGGATTTACATTTGAAAATCCATTAGCTAATAAAGTGTTATCCGAAAGCTGAAATTTCTCTGCAGATTAAGTGATAATGTTTTGCGCCCTAGAGTCAAACTAAACCTTCCAGGCCTGACATGATTCACTTACGCTCGAAAACCAAATTCTGGATTTTCTTATAACTGCCATAACGTAGATCTACCTAGGATTCATTTTCCTTTTTCATGCAACTTCTTTCTTGACTGTACTTTTCTTTTTGCGAGAAGCAAGTTGAGAAAGTGTTATTCAAAGGATCACAGACTCGCATTGGACAGAATCTCTGAATACATTATCTGCCGGAGCGGTCACATTTCTCGAAGGCCTCCATTTTTTTTCGCCGTCCAAACTTGGGGATTCCAATATAGGAAAAAGGGATTGAAGTAGCAGGAGTTGAGAAATGCATTTCCATATGTCTTCTACATTACTCTACCTTTCTTACTATGTCTGATTTAACTGTAAATTTGAAACCGTGGACGGCAGACGAAGAAACTTATTTTCCATGAAACTCACATTTAAAGCGACTTTTCGAACTCGTTCTTTGGGAGCCAAATTTCAGAAACGGGTGTTTCTTTTACCACAGTAAGATATACGCTGCTAAAATATTCTTAGAAGCTTGTTATGCGATAGTTTATATATGTATTTGTTTAGGTCAGGTTTTTTAGCCTTCCTTTACAATATTTATTACTATAGACTTCCTAATCAATCTATTATTTAAATAGCAAATGTTTTTCAAGGACACTGCATTCATGTATTATCTAAGATTTGTATAGACTGATTTTTTAATGCAGTATTATGTTTTGTATTTTTAATTGTTTTAGGTGCATAAGCCTAACTAGTATCAGAATGTGTCTACAATTAAAAACGCTTTATTAAACCGTTAGTCTGGGTTAAGCGATCCTATATCGCATGGGCTCAGTATTCTTCATATACAGGGTGATCTTTTTTAAAGTGACAGTGTTTGGAGCGCCCTGTAGCGTGATCTAATAGCCGAAATGGCACCAAACTTGGTATTTAGACTAATCAAGACATGGCACATCAAGACCTACAATCGTACAGTTAAATTATTAATCATTATTTACTACATTAACTTCCCCGGTGAGGAATTAGATCACATTCCATGTGAGCATCGTTCTCAGAAATAACACCGTGCATTCTGTGCACGTCCGTGCATAGCCGTATGTAACATATCACGAGGAATATTCCGCACTGTCTTTTTTATGTTGTCCTTTAGAATAGACAAATTTGATACTCCACCAACATAAACTTGAGATTTCAAATAACCCCAGAGCCAAAAATCGCATGGCGTGTGGTCAGGGAAGCTGTGAATGCATTACATTGTTTCATGTAGTACAGCTTCACCAATAACGCACATTCCGGTTACGTACAACAGCGCCACAAAATAGCCTAGTGGCGATTTTTGGAAGTAATATATTTTTTTCACGGAATCCTTTTTCCCATGTCTTGATTAGTCTAAATACCAAGTTTGGTGCCATTTCGGTTATTAGATCGCGCTACAGGGCGCTCCAAACACTGTTACTTTAAAAAAGATCACCCTGTACATCACTTCCAGCTGCAGCCGTTTTAGATCTGAAATCTCGATAGACGAAACTCTAAACTTCGCTAGCGCTATTATTTTTCTCTCAATTCCAGTTAGGTTTTATGCCTAGTTTTGAATACACTGGGATTAAAACTAAGAACTTTCAGAGTTGCATAGCCCCACCAGCGGCCGAGCGGTGAAGTCGCTGAACACTGGTAGTTCGGTCTGAGGTGCGAATCTCGGTGACCAAACTGCCTGCAAGCCGGCCGGAAGCGACAAATAAGAGAGGACAGTAAAGTTTTAAAATAAAATAAACGTTAGTAAAATTTAAAATCCTTACAAGGTGACAATGGATATTTCCGTTAAAATACGGTACCCAAATTTTTTTCGTCATTACCATACTTCCTTTGCCTCGTACAAGGAAGTAAAAAATGAAAACAAAAATTAAAAAAAAAAGTGATTTGTAAATTTCGAGACAAAAACAGAAATTGGAAAGGTAATATTAAACATATGAAAATAAATATTACGTTTGCAATATAAATAATGAAGAATGAAAAAAAAAAGCTCTTTAAAAATAAAAAGTGTGGAAAAGAAAATTTAAGATTTTAAAACTGTTATTAAAGTAATGAAATCAAATAAAAATGAGTGAATATTGAATAATCAGTGCTCAATTAAAAATAATTTAGGAAAATTCTTTGAAAAATTATGTCATCCAATTTCGTGTTTCAAGAAATCGTTGGCACAAAATAGAAACGAAATTTTACAAAAATTACACTTTAGATAATGTTAGATTGGTTAAAACCAGTCTAATACCGATAGATCCCAAATGGCTGTGGCAAAATCATTTTTTAATGTCACGTGATCCAAGATGGTGCCAAGTTAGGCAACGCCCCCTTATACCTTCGGGTGTCGGCGAAGCACCAGTGTTAATATTTTCAAATTTCGAGCCCGTGGTACCAGATACGTAATGGGTCAACTTTCTGACATTCGCTTGAAAGCATTATCTAGAAATAGAAAATTGTATCTGGACTATTAGAATTACTAGTTTATAAAATGTAATGTATTGCTTGAACTCTTTTGCCCTTTGGTCAACTTCAGCAGTTCAAATCCACAATATAAAGGCTACATATTTAACATTCTTAGCACCGTTAAGTGGACAGTCGAACTACTGGCGCTGTCAGCATGCCCGTCTTGTTAGCTCGCAGACGGAATCAACTATAACTTGGCTGGGAAATTGATACAGCGGTAGGACTTTGTACTTTGGCGAAAGAAGAAACGAAATTTCTTTCTGGTTTGGTTTGGTTTATTTAATTATGGCAAAGCATACTAGAGTTATCTGCCTAAGGGAAGGGATGCCTTCGTGGAAGACTTTCTAAAGGTAACTGGCTCGTATACACGTTACACATGGGGAAAACCACGAAAACACCTATGTAGCCTGCCCGTTCGCGGGATTCGAACCTCGGACCGAACTACCAGTGTTCAGCGACTTTACCGCTCGGCCGCTGGTGGGAGAAATTTCTTTCTGAAAAGGAAAGCTTGGATAACTATGGACACAGTGATTCGGACCTTCCAGAAGTGACCACGCATTTTCTTGCACTCTGAAAAGAACCTGTTCTATTTACCTGAATTTTTCCGTAAGCTAATTTTCCTCTTGCCAGCGTGTTAACGAAGCTCTTTTATCGAACTCTCAATTTTTGTTGCATTTATGTTGCAATTTTTGTTCTTATGTTGGCCTGGTGTTTTGTGAACGTTTTCCGACTTTGACGGTTCCTAATTTTGTGTGCCTTTCGGGTAGCGGCTTCGATTCGGAAGAGAATTTTGATTTTCGAACAGCGGAGCCGGTCGAAATTATCGACGGAATTCAAACTTTCGCCGGGACTGTGTTCGTGCTTTAAATTTTATCTCTAACCTCAGAAAAGGTAGTGCCAGTCTTCGGAATCTATTGAAAGATTTCTCAAGGACAACCCGCGCGTGGACTGGGAGGCTTACCGTCAGGCAGAGTTAAAACTGACTACATCTGTGAATATACGTCTGAAGAATACAAAATGTAAGTGTGACGATTTTCGGGCTAAAAATGTTTTTTTTTTTTTTTTTTTTTTTTTTTTTTTTGTAAACACTTGTATTTATGCTGCTAAATCTAGAGGTAATAATTGTGATGATAAATGCGCAGTTGTATTTTCGGAAATTGTATCTAATGCAATAAAATGTTTGGAGGAGAAACTTCTAATTTTGATAAGAAAATTGTTAAAATAAAGGGTTTAACCAACACCTCCTAGAACTAACTGAAGGCCACGGCGCGTTTCTCAGAAGGAGGTGTGACGTCAGTGTTAGTAGGGATTGTATTTCATTTAACTCTCCCCACCCAGGACTGTGGTGGGTGGATTTCCGGAGTTTTGACGGTCACTTGGTCAGAAATCGTCCATAAGAACAGTCGACATTTTCTTTCTTTTTTCAGATATTTCTATATTATAAGTATTCCACTTTATTATTTGTTTTTCAAATTTTTGATATGGTTTACACATGCTGTGTACCTAACTGTAAAGGGAACTATCCAAATGGTCCAAAAGTACAGGTTTTCTCTTTTCCGAAAGAGAAAGAATTCTTAAATAAATGGATAAAGGCGATTCATAGAAGCAATTTCAAGCCAACAAAATTTTCGAAGGTAAGTTGTGTTTTTTTTTTTTTTTTTTTTTAATGAATAAGTTTATACTTATCTGTGCTTTAAAAAGTGCCCCTGTGTTAAGTATGTTATAATTATCATAAACTAAAGCGAGTACATACATTTATAGAAAGTAAACATATTTAATCTTATTGTAAGTCTAATAGTGATTATATAAGTATGATGATTTAATCATACTATTAATTTAATTTATAGCAGATAGTACTGTTTATCATCATGCTAATCGTTCAATCTATAGTTCAATTAAATGTAGGATTAATAAATATTCAAAATTGTAAATACATTTTGTATGTTGCAAAATGCTTGCATTTAAATATTTCGATACATTTGTCACAGGAACAGCGTATTTATTAAAATCCGAAGACCTTGAAAAATCTTGATAATATCTCTGTAACTAATACCAATTTTGTTTCTGATGTTAATGCGAAAAAATACGCTATTTAAATTTTTGTGAGTTCATGCCTGATATTCTTAAAATTCACTTAATATAACATAAATCATTAAATATGAAGTTTTACAAAATCTTGTATTTAATTCTAGTTTAGATAATTAAATCCGATTATAACAATCTTTGCATACAAGTGTTTCGTATTTTTTGTAAGTAAATAATTAAATTTATGCAACACTTTATTTGACAAAAGATTTTTCTATCTAATTAGACATTATTCTTCAAAACTAGTACCTGTTTCACTTTATACAATTAATAGATAAGTAGGATTTTCTTTCTATTAGTCGTGAATAAACATTAACTTATATTATTTTAGTGGCCTGCTGCAACGGGCTGGCTGCATGGGTGTTTTCCCCATGTGTAACGTATATACGAGCCAGTTTCCCTTAGAAAGTCCTCCATGAAGGCATCCCTCCCCTTAGGCAGATAGCCCTCGAGGCTTTGCCATAATTAAAATAACCTAACCTGTATTATTTTATGCTACAAATTTAATGAAATTTAATAATGTATGCTCAGTTTAAAGCCGAAAAACTTAATGTATACAAATTCTTGCTGATAGGTTTGTGCCCTTCATTTTCACCCTGAGGACATTTCAAAATGTACAGAATTCGTTGATGAAAGGACTGGAAGGAAGGTGATTGCTCCCTTATCGAGGTACAAATTAAAACGTTTTGCGATTCCTAGTATTTTCCCAAACTGCCCAAAATATATTTCAAGGGAATTTATCGTGAGAGAAAGCCCAGATGAATGTCGTAAAAGGCTAGAAAATAAAAATCTTCAGTGGGCTGTAACTGAAAGTATATCCCAGTTTCAGACGAATGAAAAAGAAAAATCCTTTTCTTCTTTTTCTGAATTTTTAGATAAGATGGGAAAAGAAAAGCTACCTGGCTTGTGGAACTGTATTAAAAGAGCACGGGAAGCTATCTTTTTAATTATTGAGCTAACACCGTGCCCTGAAATAAATATTTCAGCATTAATAAACGAAAAACTTGAACTTTCAGTTTACATTGGGAAAACTGAACTTAAAAAATTTAATAATTTAACTTTGCCAGCATCTGTTAGCAATGTAGATGAGGTAATTTCTATTGTTCTAATTTCTATTCTAAACGCTTTGTTGTCGTATGAATTTAAAAGTGATGTGCAGAATTTAAGAATAAATTATGTTTGTGAAACTTTAGAAAATATTGAAGAACAATACGATGAAAATAAGCAGAAAGCCATACAATTCATTAGGGAGCAATTAACATTAATTAATACATCCAAAGAAAACTTACGGTATTCTCCAGAGAGTATGATACTATTCAGTATTTTATGTACAATTTCACCCCATGCTTATAAATTTTTAAGGAGTTCTGGGTGTATTTTGGCTCCTCACCCTCGGACAATTCAAAGGTTATGCTCATCTTTGGTAGCTAATTGTATATTTTGTATAGCAGTATGTCGAAGCAATTTTTTTCCCAAAGAAATCGAATATATTGTCATACATTTATACGCATGCATATACGTACATACGTATGGAAATAAAAATGTATGGCATGATATTTCATAAAGACTACAATTTAAATTCTTTCTAAAGATAGAAATGTAGTCTTTATGAAATATTATGCCATACATTTTTATTTGATGAAATGCAGTCTGTGATAAAAAAAAAGCAATATTTATCGTTCCCCGTTTACAGACAGTTTTGAATAATTCTGAATTGACTGCAAAGACAATTTCGATGATTTTCTTCTTTTCCTCTATCCTTCCTATTTTTAGTTGACTGATTGAAAACAATCCTTCCTCTTTTTAGTTGACTGATTGAAAATAAGCATATACATATTATCTAAAGTATTTCTGTATAAATTGTTTCGAATTGTAATGTATAATTTAGTGCATCCTAAGGGCATTTATATGTTAGTAATTTTATTATAATATTTATATGTCAGTAATAATGCAATGATAGTGTTTTTCATTTGTTGTGTTCAATATCCCAGTTTAGGATTTGTTACATTTGCCTTCCACACAATACTGCTAAACCATGTTATAAAATTTCCCTGTAAAGATCAGAGGTTAGCTATTTAGATCTATATCAGACCTCTATCAGAGATTTGATATTTGCCATTTAAAATGCAAAATAATATGCAATTCTCTCTGTGCACCTAATGTCTCAAATAATTATAAAAACTTATTTAAATCGTTGCAAGCTTAGCATTATTTGTTTCAAACATGAGTATTTATTATTATTCGGCAACATATGTCAAAAATAAGATATATTACTTATACTTATCAAAGATGTTTTTTAGTCAAGGCATAAATTGTTGTAAGTATAATTAATACGACCCTTGACCAATAAACATCTCTGATTAATTATATTTGTTTTCAACTAATGATTTTATGTTGCTACATGATTCCAGGTAAATTAGCTTCATAATTTAAATCAGTTAGAATTTATCTCAATTTTTTAGGATCTATATCCTGCCTTCATGTCTTAAATTGTCTTTCTGTTTAATTATTGCGTACAAATAAAATTCCGATTCATTAAGTGTGAAGTTTCTTTCGTTAACAAGAGTTTCTCAACGATTAAATTTAGTAACATCAGTAATAACTTTTAACGGAATTAAAAGTTCTAGTTATTCGTATCGAAAACATTCTAAAAATAAAAATCTCGGTTCTTCACATTCTAATGAAAGCAAGGTATTTTCCAGATTTATAAACGATGAGAATTAAATATAAAAATTTCAGTTTTTAAATAAGCCTGTCAAATGGATATTTAAGAAGGCACCCTTAAAGTTGGCGAGGACGAAAGTAGGGATACCTACTGCAGTGACGTCACGAACTGCGCGCCGTGGCCATGAGTTAGTTCTAGGTGGTGTTGGTTTAACCCCCTCCAAAATCGGGTTTAGGATAAAAATGGTTGCAGTGATGGTTTTGGGCGGCCAAATAAAATGTTAAGATGCAAAATTTATATGTTTGTGAATAGGTTTAACATTCTGGTTGATAAAAATGTCACTCTTAGAGTGTTAAATTAATTACTGTGATTATTCCAATGAAACTTTTGGAATGCGTTTGAAACCTGAATGAGGATACTTCCTGCAAATTTAAAACCCTTAGTGTTATAGAATTTTGTGTTATAGGCATTTGTTCCGCAGCTCCGTAGGCTCTGCTGCAGAGCCAACTGTTTTTAGAATGATTACGCTTGAGATACTGTATTATCATTGACGCTGTCAATTGTTATCTGTAGTTAAAATGTGTGTCTCTGTACTGTTATGATTAAACCATTTTTTGACCTTTTCTATCATTAGCAACATGGAGAAAAGTAATTAGGCTAATCTTTGGAATATGGTAACAGGTAGTTTGGCGACATTTTGGTAAGGCGATACAGTTTACTAGCTAGCACTTTAGCAGTGTACATGGATAAAGTCAAGAGTGTGCGCAATGCCTTTTTTGTGCAATTCTGGGATGATTTTTTAAGTGAAAATAGGTCGACGTGTACATGGATGATACCCTGTATGTGCAATTCTTAAAAACGCGGCAAGCAGTGGACGATTCTGCACTTTCTCCCAATTTCGCACCTAATCTTCGTCATGATTTAAACACTTTTGTTCCATAAATGTTCTAGCATAAGCGTAATTCGGCTAGTAGATTGCTCGAAAAAAAAATTTCAGTTAAAAAAAAAAAAAAAAAAAAAACCTCGTCTATATTTCGTAAAAACAAAATGGCGTCCAAAAAAAAAAAAAAAAAAAACTAGCAGGTTTCTGTAGCAGGGTTGGTCGCCAAAGTTTCGCCAAAAAATCGCCAAGTTACCATTATCCGAAGATTAACCTGTAATTATTATGATGAGAATTTAGAGTTGAGTTGTAGTGAAGACGTATTCGATTTTCAAGTTTTAAAATATATTGCAAAAGACGATGTTGATTATAATTCTTATATTTCAAGTAGTGGTTCCGAACTTATACTACTAAAGAGACGGCGAATGAGAATTATTGAAAGTGAAGATGAAGATTCTCAGAAAGACTTCGATGTGACACTTGCCTCAAGTAAACCCAGGATACATATGGGAGATTGTTTCCAAAGATATCACACCATGGTGAATTAAAAAAAATAAAATTTATCTTTCATTTGCAAGAAGAAAGTGCGTATGAATAAAATGAATAAAGCACGTGTAATTCTTCTCACTTAAAATAAGTCTCTGTTTCACTCGTTCCGCTGCGAAAATGTGCTGGAGTTGCTGGTAGGCAGTGGTACAAAAATATGCGGAGCGCTAAGGGTTAAGCCGCGTATATCGCGACTGCTTCTTAAAATGATGTCTTTGTGTTGTAGTATTCACAGAAAAATTATCGAATACCTAGCAAATAATTCGATTCAGCATTTTGTTGTTTTTTATAAGGAAATCATCATATTTTTGCCTTACTTTTAAAATATGAGCTTGTGGAATTTACTAGCAATAGAAAAAAACTGCGATAAAATTTCTCAAAGAATACAGAATTTTGCTAAACATTTTCTAAAAGGAACAGTTTCCCAGAGAGCCGCTGTTGCAGAGGATTGCACGAAGCCAAGCCTCCTCAATTGTCTATTTTATTAAAGCGATTGTTGTGTATTTCAGGAGAAAGACAACTCAAAATTGCAGATAGATTTGAAAAATGCGCGTGTTTCATTTTTAATGTGTCACGTAATCCTTATTTAATAATCTAAATCTATATTTTAAATATCTATGTACTGCCATTTATCTCCTGCTAAATAGTTTCTACGCAGAATTCTGCAAATTTTTCTGCGTTGAGAAGCATGCCTCGGGAAAAAAAGGTGGACATTGTTTTTAACACTCTTAATTTTTAAATCTTGTTTATTAATTTATTGTTGCTACAGATCAATTTAAGACTTTACAATTGATTTCTGCTTCGGCTTCACTTGCCTTATCAAGAATTTAACCTTCAGTACGTACCTTTTCTGGGTATTCCTATGGAGTCTTCTTTTTATGTAGAAGTAATGACTGACAGTTTTTCCTTTTCCGATTGATGATGTTGCGCTTAGAAATTTTAATATTTTTGAATAATGGAACAAGAATATTTCTCTTCGGAAGGCTCAAAACCAAATCGTTCAAACCACATCGTTCAGTTTGAAAAAAAAAAATGAATTAAAAAGGAAAGTTTGTCATTTCAAATAATAATCTGCTATCAGAATTTCTTATTCCGAAACATTGCTTTTTCTATATTCTTTAGAGAAATCCTTCCAAAGTTATGTAAACACCATCTGTATATAAAATTAACGTAGATATACACTGTTTCTCCGAATAAAACTGACTGAAAACGTGCATAGCAAGCTTATAAGTACGCTCACCATTTTTGGGATTCACTAACACTGAAGCTGAGAATCGGGATTCCGCGAATTGCATGTCAAAAGTCAATTGGTAAGCGTAAAGTGAAGCGTACCTGTATCTTTATTGACAGAAAAAAATATATTATTAAGCTCTTTTAGATTCATAGAGAAGTCATAAATTACATATTTACTGCATCTTAAGAATTTAGAAAACCTTAAATCTGTAAAATGGATACTTTAAATTTAATTTTAATGTTCTTAGGTTATTTTATTGATAAATTGCGAACTTTAACAATTTACTTTTACTGTTTAAATTCAGTGTAGTGCTAATTTAAATACCTATAAGTGAAAGTAACATTACATTGAATTTTACAATGAAATGCACGTACTTTTAAACTGAAAAGTTAAACACGCATTTTTAAATAAAACGCACAAAATTCTTTAACAGCGTCAGATCTGATGAAACAATATGAATATAGAACTTTTTAAAGTTTTTATATAAAATATCTTTCTTAAATAATAACCCAAAAAAAAGAAGGAAGATTTCTTTTACCTATAATATCCACCCGCGTTTTGCTACTTATAAGTAACTCTGATGTGCATCGATAAAGAAAGATAGTTTTAATAAATATTTACACCCATAAATATTTACTTACCTGCGGTGACTGATATCTTATAAAATCCAACACTTCCAAAAATAACAAATTCTGCGCAATGTAAGCTTGCGAAAGCACAAACAGGAAATACAAGATTAGTTGTGTAAATTCGAGAGAGAATTTTTTATCGCTTGGTTAGAAGGAAGGAGTTATATTTTTCGAGAATATCATTTTATACCCTTGCGGAATGCTGATTTTTTGGAGCTTCGCAACAAATGCCTTGCTTTTGTAAAGCTGGCGCGACACAGCAAATTTATTTGCAGGCTGGGTTCTTTGAACTGCACTTCTTTCGAAACAGGGTACAAAAATACAGTTTCTTGTATTCTTATATCTATTTCGTACCACGAATTGAACCAAAGTATTTGACGAATAAAATATTCTTATTTGGTTACATTCTTCTTTAAAATGATAGTCTTTGACTCAATAATGTTTCTTGATTGATGGGAAAAAGCAAAACGTTCTCAGATTTTCAAAAAATATTAATCTTAATGCGTGCAGTGCTGCCTTAAAGCCATTGGTAAGACTAGAATTTATTTGACTTTCTAAGACTGGTCTAATTATAATGAAACTGCAGTGCTTCCCGATGGAAAACCAAATATTTTTACTTCCTTAGTATTGTAATCGCGAAAAGTTTCAGGCAGCATAGTTCAACGAAAATATCCTTTTTCACCGCTGACGAATGCAGTTTAACGATGTTTTTGTGTGACATCTGTACGTAAGGACCGAATAAAAGAATCCTTTACTCTAAAAAATTATAAAACTGCTTTAAAATGAATTCTCTAACCCCAAAACGAGTAGCCTCAGAACGCTGAAATTTTGTATATAGGACTGCTATAGCATGTAGATGTGCACCTCGTATTTTGGTGGCAATCGGCGGCACCAAACGTATATTTATATATATCTATATATCTGCTCTGTTACCGTTTCAGTGATCTCAGTTTCTTTACTCTTATATGTTTGTAAATTGTGTATTTTTTGCTTTAAAAATGATTGAATTCTGTTGTTCTTATACTCCGGTTAAGGTTTTAATGCCTTTAGAAAATCTGCAAGCAATATTTGTAGAATTATCAACAATTTAAAAGCTGTTTAAAAGCGGTTAAGCCTAATTTTTAAATAACATGGCGGACATAATTGTTTACATTTGAAACACCAGAATAGTAGATTTGTTGCCAATCTAGAGCGACTAAACTTCGCAACAACAATATAATGCCTTCATTTAGTATTGCGAATTAAATCATGCTTAATCCTTTCTGTAATTTTTTCGAGGAAATAAGTCTAAGATTTACTTCAATATTTTTAATATAGATATTTTGAATTTTTATGTATTTTTCCTTGTTGCGAAGTGAGAACTGAATTAATTGAATGAGAAATACTAAATCGTCTGTGAAAACTGTTTCTTTTTTGTTTTGTTTGCTTAATTTCTTTTATATATCGTTCTATATTTATTATAGTATTTGAATAGAACATGTGTCAGCGCTTAGATAATTCTTCAAATGATATAAATTTTGTGTATTCTGAATTATAATATGAACGAAATATAACGCTGTAAAGTTAACCTAGCGTAAGAGTGTCGGTACGGTGAACAAATATAGCGAATTTTAAAGAGTGCATTTATTCTATTGTGGTTTACGCGGTGTCGGCGAAGTAGGTTTAATTAAATGCAATAAGTTCAAATGAAGTGCAAGAAAAATTGCGTATAATTTTAATATTCCGTACAAGGAAGTCATGTGGTGTACATTTCAGATTTTTTTAATATGAGAAAGTATATATGCTTATGTATTTAACATGGAATTCCAAAATTGTTTTAGAATTTTTAAGCGTTTGCTGGAGTCAACAAATTACTAATAAAAAAAGCTGATTTCGGTTAATTCTGTCCAGTGAAAGATAGATAATGGGTAGCTTTAATGCCAACGTTATCGCGTAGTTCAATTTACTTTTTGATAGAAGCAATGCACGATTTTGCATCCTGTTCTTTCAGTACTTGTGGAAGAGAGTGCAAGTGTTGCTTAATGTTCTAATTTAAACAACTATAAGAATAGCTGAATAAACGTTTCCATATGGAAGGTGAACTATGCTGTTGAGAAGGCATGAGAAATAGCATACGGTTGGGATAATGGAAATGGAACAGATACTGACACAGCTCTGCAAGACTTAAAAGTAGACACAGGCGTCACGTCAGCAATCTGGAGAGAAATTAAAGGCATTGATGATGAGTTCAGTCAACGATTAATGTCACAAATATGCCACAACAGACTGTCAAAACTGTTATTCGATAGCGATTGTTAAAACAATTAGACAACTGACTTTAGCCTAGATTACAGTGAAGTTCGTCTGGTTCATGGGAAACCAGTGCCTTAAATTTGACCGGGAAAAAAAGATATGCCCTATCTGTAGGAAATGTAATACACGCTCCTGAACATATTACCTTCTTGTGACCTGTCAAAGAGGACCTATTGAAAAGACCTGTGTTCGTTTTAGATTTATTGTCGGCTGTTGGTCTCATGGATCTGGTCTAGCCTAATTGGCTAACAGGTTAGGATCAGTAACAACACAATGAATTTTGCTGCAGTCGCAGAAACGTAACGCTACAGATATATTATGATCGCAGGTATCGCCATCTAGACTGCATAAAAGATATGTATGGCTGGAAACCCATGATTTATATCGTTTTAACTCGATCTGCGAATGTCGTCAGTTGCAGTATTGCAGACATCATTTTGGTAGGAATACCACATCCGAGTTATCTTTCCGTTGGTCTCTTTAAAAGCTTCAAGATGCCGTTTGACGTAAATAAACTTTGTTTCCGCAGAGACATTTTTACAATATAAAATGCGCACTATGGGAAAATCTTTGTAAAGCGTGCATATCGTTCAGGGCTGAAGGGATACTTTATTAAATTTTTCCATCTCTGTGAAACGTTGTAGCATTCATTTTTCTCTTTTTTTTTAAATCACATTCCCTATGTTTTTATTTAAATTTAATTTTGACAAAACCTGACAGTTCTGCTTTTTGAAGATATATCAGGCATGGCAAAATATAAGTTCTATTTTCTAGCTGCAAAATCATTGGAATTGCACGAGTTCAAATAATTGTTCTATTTATGTTTCCCACCAGTATAAGCATGCATCTTTTACTTACCTTACTGGTAAGACTTATATTTAATCACAAGCTATTAAAAGCTGCGAAATAAGGCGATAAAATCATTCTCGAATGTGCAACCGTACAGAATAATCCTCACGTCCTGTAATACGATTCATTCGATAGCGCAAGTTATTTGAACATTCAAATAAGGTCAACGGATATTCTTTCTAACTTGACAGATTTAATGATATTTTTAACTCTGAATAAACCAACATGGATGGCATTTTATTAAATATTTACAAATCAACATCATTTGTTGCATTCACGAATATCAATACAAATTCGAGGTAATTCGCGCAAGCATTACCAGATTTTATTTAATTCTTCCCTTGCCTTTTTATCCTCTGGTTCGCGGGTGCCTTTTCCCCTTGGACTTGATCAGTACAAAATTCCAACAATGCGCATAAGACCGTCGCCATTCTTTAGTTGACTGAAAAATCTATGCATCTCTAATAGATTTATAGCTTTCGATTGTCAATTTGTGAATATTTTTTAGAATTAGATATTAAGAGTGTTCGTCAGACCTCTGGTATTTTGTCGAAATTTGCTTTATAACACCACTTTCAAGACCTTAATGGCGATTACTTCGATATTCGACAAAACATTCATTCCTAGACGCATTATTCTGTTGTTAATCTGTTGAAACGAGTGGAAGTAATTAGTATTTATTTATTTTGGACGCAGTCCGGCTCGCCTGACGAGCACAGTAATTAGTATAAATGCTTAAACTCAGTTTCTACAGTTGCTTTTAAAAATATTTCAAAATTCTGATTCAACGAAAGTCGGTTTTTGAATAAATGAAGCTGCACTAAAAGAAGAATAGTACATGTATAATAATAAATCGAAATTTGCTAAATTACAACGTTAAGCTGAAATACAGATATATTTGTCTAGGCCAACAACGCATTAATATTTTTAAACAAAATAATTACCAAATATCTCTCTCTCACTATGAATGCTTAAACACGTGTCCAGGAAATTTCACATGCTACCTCTTACTTCAGAATTGTTCTCTTATCCAAAATACATCACACGTAAGCCGCCCAGACGGTATAGTAATTAGAAGAGATTACTGCGATACCGAAAAGGCCCGGGTTCGAATCTCGCAGAAGGCATGGGTGTTTGTAAATATATAATGTCTGTGCGTCATAGGGGCACTCTAAATATTCCGCGAGTCGAAAGTCCTCTTGAGGGGGTAGGGGAAGATAGAGAAAGATCCTCGGGCCAATCCCGTCCAGGATGCTTTCCTACAAATTTGGAGGGGGGGTGGAGCTAAACGAAGTTGTTCTGTCACCTGTATGGTGCTTAAGACTCTTGCCATTATGAATTTCGTGGGCTTGTTCTGATGTTACTGTCAGATAAGTGAGATAAATCCCAGGAACAGCGCATACGTCATAAGGCAACTTACATATTAACGCCACCGCACTTACAACTGTCTATTAGGAACAGTGACAACTGTTCCTAATAGAACTGCTTCTACCCTTCTTACCTTTTACCGCTACCCTTTCTTCTTAATAAAATTATTGAAAATATTGCAGATAGTAGCATAATTTATTCTGATAGTTGGAAAGGTTACAAAACACATAGAATAGAGAAAGAAGAATTCCTACATGCTAAAGGTAACCATAAACACAATTTTATTGATCCTGATACAACAGTTCATACACAAGCAGTTGAGAGAATAAGGGATAGTGTTAAATGCAGGAACAAAGAGACATAGGGGGACAGCGTGACATCATTTAGAATCTTATTTAGCAGAATTAATATGGCAACAGCATCAGGTCAAAGAAAATAGTGACTGTTTTGAATCTATGTTAAACTGTGTATCCGCCCATTTTCCACCGAAATCTGATTGACTACTTTGATTTTAAATAAAGTGTTTTGATTTTAAGTAAAATGTTTTAATTTATGATTTGTTGCAAAAACTTTAGGTTTATATTGGCGGTGTTTAAAAACCGTCAAATCTGCAGCTTCGGTGGCGTTAATACGTAAGTACCGTCATAAGTTTTGAAAAATGCTTCACTTTTAGGAATTCCAAAATTGTTACCGTGCGCTGTCTGTATGTTGTAAATGTTTAGTCTACGACATCCTTTGGGTGTAGAAATTAATATTATTTATACAATCCCAAGTTTGAATAATTCTTGGTATTTATTTCTTCCTCGTAAGTTATTATGTAACTATTCCTTGTAAGATATCCTGTTTATTTTTCATTATAGCATAAACTATACACGCATTACGCTTCTTTTAATTCTAATTTTGAATTTAATGTGGCAGCGGAAAATTTCTTTCAAAGACGGTTCGAATTCACATTATTCAGAAACTAACATGTAACGAGATCAGCTGCATCGCAGTTGCCATTTCGTTTTCGCATATCTTTCCAGTATCATTTTATTAGTTCGCGGCTTTGTAAGAGCCCTGGAATGCGTTTTTGTTATAAGTCCTCGGTATCCTCCAGCTATTTAAGTGCAAAATCTCTTCCCTTACTCCTTTTACCACTTGGGGATCTTCTTCTTTACTGAACTTGACTCATACGTGAAATTCCTCTGTATATGCATTGCATTTGTTTGGTGTAAGTTTCGTAAAGGAACATAGTAAGAACACATTTTCTAAGTTTCAACATCTCGTATGACTTCCTTGTTATGATTATACGCTTTATTTATATATAAGATTTTGTAAATTTTATTAAACTTTCACAGTTTTATCACACGATATGGTACTTAATTCACGATGTTAATGATATTTAATTCAAGATGTTTTAGTATCCACTTTTTATACACAAATATATTCATTCCGGTTACTATGTATTACGTTTATTTTTAGCCCCAAAAATGGCATTTTGCGTCGAATCGCCAAAAGCGTTCAATCATTTTTCAAATTGTTGCCACCAAATCTTATTGCGCTATATTATATTTATCGATATTAAATAATGAAGAATCTGTATGATTGTAAGTATGTTTCTCGAAATGTGAAAAAGAGCGGTACCTCGACCCATCCAATTTCGAATAACGTATCCATCCGGATTTGGGCACCTAGAAACCCGAATTTTGAATTTCGAAATTGTTGTATTTATTTCATATTTTGTAAAACTTTAAAGTTAGATACACACACTTAAAAAACTCTAAACATTATTAATGATTGCCACACAAGTTTGTAAGAAATTTCCTTTAAGACACCAGAGCTTCTATACCATGTATCGATTGTATCTGATCGTAAGAGTTTAGAAAGTCTAGAACAAAGCATTTTGGGACATGCATTCAGTTTAAAATCTTTTCTCAATAAAGAACTATCTAAGAACCGAAAATTATTTCTTCTTTTCCAAATATTTTTTCTGTAGTAATAAATGGCTGAAATTGTTTTGTGTTAAAATTATTGCTCCACATTTTGGCAATATCTAAAAAAAAAAAAAAAAAAAAAGGAAAGCTTAATTTTTAAGTGAATCATAGAGCAGCGAAGAAGAAACCTTTTGTGATACTTAAAACAATTCGAATAGTAACGACGAAGAATAGTCTAGAATTTTCAGAAAGATAATTATAAATAAAATTTTATCTTCAGATTCTTATTCGAATGCTGGTAGACGGAGTGGTAATAAATGTGGTGTCGATACTACTGATCAAATTTACAAGTACTGGTCGTTTAGGTAGAAAGAAGATTTGATACCGAAGAAAGCATAATTCAGTTTAGCGAACGGAAAGAATTTAGCTGTCGGTAACAACCATTTTCGTTTCTTTTTTTGCTAAAACCAACTGTCATTTCATCAAATACCTTCTTTGCCTCACTCAAAGAACTGTCATCCGATTGCAGATGACGCGGTCTGATCAGATTTTTTGTCGGTCAAAGTGTTGAAGATCATCTGGTTCTTTGGGGCGGAAGTGCCAATTGCACGGTACTTTGGACAGAAAATCCTCTTAAAGTATAAGCATTGTATATGGATATTACTAATATATATCGCTTTTAAGCAAGTGTTTGAAGAAAATAGGATTTAAGATACTTAAATATTTTCGAATGAAAGATGAACTGAACAAAAATCTCATTTCTAAGATAAATAAGATCATGTTAGAAAGATACTTCGAGCATTAGCAGATGTTTTGGAAAGTTACGAATAAATTAAGCTCTAAAACATTCTTCCATGATACTTCTTTTTTAAAATTAACGCTTTCTTAAAGTTCATAATGGAATTTGAATGAGTTCAGTTTTAATCTGAATTATATTAAGTATTTCTAAACTAGTTATAAAAAGCCAATTTTGAATGACGACCAAAGTATAGTGTTCTTCTCAATCGTCAAACTGAGGTGTCGGTTCTTTAACATCTTTAGCAACGTCACTTCTGGTTTCCGGTTGTCCTGTTCCAATCTGCTTGTTTTTCATAACTCGCTTAACTATCTGTCTCCGTGCATTAGGGTGCAACGTGAAGTGAGAAAATAGTGAAAGGAGCGTATCACTTCAGCTGCATGTCATTTAATAATCCCTAAGCAGAAGAGAAATTTAATTGCAGTATCCATCATTTTTAATCAACTCATGTCTATGAGACACCTTCAGTGGTTTGCGCGTATATTAATATGCAGAAAGTGAGCTTTTTCGTCCAAATTTGGAAGCCTAATTATTTTCGGATGCTCGTTCTCCCACCTGAGTTAATGGTAGTCCCGTATTTACTTTCTTATTTTATAAAGACCTGAACAGATATTAGGTTTGTCGTGTCACGATTTGGGGTCTTCGATCACATACTAAATATTTATGAAGGGGAGCAAGTGAAGCTTTGAAATCAAATTAAAGATGACGCTTTTAACTAGGGAATATTTTGGAAAGTACAACGAAAACAGTGTATTACTAAATGTTTTCATATCGTGACTTGTCCTAAAGATCTTGTCCTAAATATAATAATTTGGTTTCTGAATCATGTTTAATTCCTAAAAGGGAGCATTGGAAAAGTTGATTGGATGGCTGAAACTTCCATTTTGGTGGTTTTAATAAAGTGGCAAGTATTCACGTCCCTTCTTAAAGACCTTAATAATAAAGGTGTTGATGTTATCTTTTCTCAAGTACGTGGCTATCTTGGTAATCTAGGAAATGAAAGAGCTGATTGGTTGGCAAAACAAGCTACGCATCTTCACGTAAACACTCCGATGATACTACCCAAGTCATTTTTCAAGAGCAAAAATAGGGATGATACAATACTCGAGTGAAATGAACTATACAGGAATTCTACTACTGCCTCTTTGACTAAATTATATTTTCCTTCTGTGCCTCACAGGTTGAATAATAAACACTTTTTCTGCAATTTTGAAGTTACTCAATTTCTAACCGGACATGGTAAATTCAATTCATATCTGAAGAGATTTAGATTATATAGTTCAGACTGGTGTTCATGCAGTTTCGGGGGCGTGCAAAATGTCGAACATTACTTGTTCTATTGTTCAAAGCTCAAGGAAGGACGAAAAGAACTCAAACTCATTTCTAGGTTAAACTCTGTGAATATTACATTTCCTTCCCCTCTTCACGTATTTGTCCAACATGAAATAGCTTTCTCTTTCTTCTGTAAATTTATCTCTTACGTGTCATCTGTGAATTTGTAAGTTTACTTTATTTTGTGTTGTTGTATTTTTTTTACTTACCATTGTAAGCTTTGTGTAATACTATGTGATGCACAAGAAATTTAAAATTTTCAATTAAAAAAAAAATTATGCACGTCTAATCCACTCGTATATACAGTGTAAAATTGTTCTCCGGACTATTGGATGAACTAAAAATCTAGCTAATTTTTTTATCTAAGTGATTATAAACATGGAAAAAATATCGTTGATAAGTGCACACTTAAATCGAGAAAAGCGTAAATTGAAATTGCTTACTCGTTTAAATCTACATAAATCTATCCTTCTCTCGACAAAATATCCTCTGCCCAATATTTTGGAAAAAAAAAGGGAAGCAATTTATATTGTTGCGTTCTACGGGTTCGTGCATTTGATGATAACACTTGATGAGGAATCAAACCACAATTTATTCAGCAATATTACACAGGACAATTCCAAAGACGCGTTTACAGTAGTTAAAAAACACGCTGAAAGAATCAGGAACACAGCTTTCAGGCTATAACTGTGAAGACAGTTTTCCGGCAAAACATTAAAGTACAGCTCCCGACTCGGTCGATCGCTCTCGAACTAATCTCTGAACTCAAGACACGTTACTACTACTCCGCATACAGGCAGGCGTGTTTAGCCTAAGGGGTATTTAGCTTAAAAGGGCATTATCCCAGAAGGGCTTAAGTCTCGGAAGGACATTTTGCGTTGAATCACTATAAACGGCTATTGTGTAAAAGCAAAGATACCTATAGCCATCAAATTCTGAATAACGTAGTCGTCCTCCCGAACATGGGCACCTGGAAGTCCGAATTTGTTTTATTTTTCATTTCATATTTTTTTAACTTTAAAGATTTCAAAGCGAGCAATGGCAATACAATGAGCGGAATAAAATATGTTTATCTACAGAGCGCGAGACTGCCTACAGGAAATTGTAAAGATGTGCTGTTTTTAAATATTTTTAGCTCAAAGGCTCATTTAACGAACTCTCGAAACATTAGTTAGTTTTAAGCTTAGGCTATGGTTTTAATAGGACAGTTTCACACGCTGCTTTCCAGCTTTTCAAATTTCTTTCTGCCGATGAAGAGGGATCTGTTGAAATCAAAATCGATTGAGTTTTTTTTTTTTTTTTTTTTTGTCTAAATGTTCGCCAAATATAAGGTTGTTTCTTTGCTAATTTTAAGTTTTACTTTGGCGGGTTTCTTTTCTGAAGTGATTTCATATCTTATTAATTCTGCAAAGAAATTTACAAGTCGTATTTTCTTTAATCTTTAAGGTGCTTACTTAGGGCAACTCACGTTTTATCAAATTGAGCAATTTTGCAAAAGTATGTCATACTTAATTGAATTCAGGAGTATTACTACCGAATTGGGATTATAGATGAAAGGAAATGCATTTAACTTGTTAGGAATATTACTGAGAAAAATTATTGAAAATATCATGTCATGTACTGAAGAACTTGCTAAAGATGCTATGAGCATTAGCTCAATGTATTTACTGCGTGTAGGTATAAAACGTATTTTCTAATGTATTGGGTTTTGCCCCTTCAGCATAAAATATTTGAGCATACTATTTGTGCTCGATTTAATACCTGATTCTCTAATTTATCAATTAATTTAGCTACCTGAGATTTCATAAATATTTTGAAATTGTTTATGGGGCATTAGTGCGTAAAATCTTGAATTGATTTACCAGTACATGTAAGATCTATAGTTAGCTTTGGATTATTTTACTAATAACCATAATGTAATTTTGCTGCAGTCTCGGTTATGATTGTTTAACGTTTATTTTCGTTCATATTCTGCTTCATTTAAGTTCATCCTTGTTCATATAATTCTCTTTATTTTTATTCCTTTCATATTCTATTTCCTTTTAACTCGTCTCATAAACAATTCCATGTCGGAACAAAATCGATGAAGAATGAAAACAACCCCATCGTTTGTGTACTTCATCTTAGGAAAATTCTTTTCTTTCCGTGCAACAGTAATTGTCGGATTTTTTGTTTCCATAAATCTTCAGTTTCCCTTTGTACACAATGATATATTTTGTTAGCTGAAAGCAACCTAAATTTAAGTGGTTTAATTAATCCCACAAAAAAATGAAGTTCTCAAAAATTCTTCGGGGCTTTTCCGCGCAGTTAGTTGCTTGAAGAAGTTATGGGACTCATATCTCCCGACTTTGAAGGTATATACATTTCGCAACTCCCCGAATAGCTCTAAAGCGGTATGCTCTAAAATTAAACCTATAAAATCCGATGTCACTTCTGAGAAAGGAGAGAGAAAAGAAACTTTGTTCAGTCTTGTCTTCAGATAAATTTCTCGCGGAAAAGAAAATGCTTCTTCAGAACGTAACTCTCGGGGGATTCTCATTTCAATGGGAAACTTGGTGGCGTACAGGAGAACATGTGTATGGAATCTAAGAGAAGCACTTAATGCTTTAAGTCAACTAAGTTTCGCTTAATTTAAGGAAAAAGAACGAGACTTACTTAACCTTTGTTGGACAATAGAATAGAACATATTTAATGTCCATTGCATTTTATTTTCCCTATTGAGTAAAAAGAGATGACCGTAGATTAAAAAGCTTTAAATCATGTGTTTATTTATTCATCTTTTAAGTTTGTGGAGTTGAAAAACACAATTATAATGAAGTGCATTAGTGTTTATGGCCAGTAAACCGAGATATTTTTATTGATTTTTAATCTAAAGGAGCTTTGTCCCTGAAGGACTATTGTTTTCGTTTTGCGATTTTGCTTTGAACCACTCTGAATGTCCGTTTCACTTTTCAAACTGTTGCCAACAAATATTATCGCGCCCTGTATTATATTTGAAGAAATTAAATAATGAAAAATCTGCATAAATATATGTATATTTTTCGCATTGTGATAAAACAACGGTACATAGAGCTATACAATTTTGAATGACGTAATCCTCCTACAAATATGGGCATGTGGAAGACCAAATTTGAAATTTGGAATTTATTTTATTGCCGATTTCATATTTTGTAAAACTTAACGAATTTTTCAGTAACAAACGATTTAAAAGCGAGCAATGGCACCACTCTACGGGGGGCATTTTTATCTCCAGGGCGCGGAACTGTGTATCGAAAATTCTAAAGATAGGCTCATTTTAAAATTATTTTACAACATTGCTATTGAACTGGATTTTATGTTTAAGAGCAAAGAACATGATATTTAATAAAAAAAAGGGTAACATAACATTAAAAAACTCCCCTTTGGAACATGAAAAGCTTTAGAAATCTGAAACTTTTCAGATTTATTTTTATTTACTTTTATTAAGAGGTTAAATAAGTATTTTTGAAATTTAATTAGAATGGCTCCTTCTCAGAAATATTTTTCTAGTTCTTACTGACACCTTTTACGTTTCAGATTTTAAGTAACGTTGAAAGTTTAAAAATACTGTTTTCATCTACGCATTGTTTCTTATTTTTGATGAACTATTTCTTGAAAGAGAAATATCTGCTCTCTTAATTCATTTAATTAACAGAGAAGAATTGATACTTGTTAAAATTACGCCTACATGTAGGCCTTCTACAACACGATAGGTACGCTCCTTGAAAATACCATATTATGGGAAATTTTAATTGCTTTCAATTTTTTATTTTAATATTTGTTAGATTTCAGCAAAAGGTTTAGTTGGTAAAGAACCACATTTCAACATTTTTAACGTTTTGAAAACTATAAAGTTTTACCACGTTATTTTGAATGCCCTGAATCCAATATGGGTTTCAAAAGATCTAACCCGGATCTAGTTTTATTCATATCGACAAAATTTATAATTTGACCATAGACTTTTATATCTATTTTTTTGTAAAAGAATTTCATGTGTTTGATCTTATTGCATGCTATTTTATAACCTGTATGTAACGTTGTCTTAAACTTCCACTCACGAGTATGTACTGAATGGTGCATGTGTTTTTATCTTTATTATCTTAAGCTTTCAATACACACAACCTCTTGTTTGGCACAACATAACCGTAATGGGTTTTGTGCCAAAACCTCCAACCAAACACAATGTGTGCAATGAACACAATGCGTTGTAGAAGATAAAAACTGAGATTCGGTTCTAATAAGAGAAAATCTGCCTTTTACGGCGTAGCATTTTCATCTCTTTTTCAAATTTATGTACATAGAAGCGTTTCATACAAAAACTTAAATACAGTTCACCATCATGTACTAATACTATACATTTTACGGTACTATTCCGTTTTGGGGGACCGTAAAAAAATTGCAGCGAAAATGTATGCTCAAAAGCGCCAAATCTAGCAAACGCGCTCATTTAACAGCGCGCCAAATCTAGGGTACGCGCTGATTTCAGATTGCGTAAGTTTAAATAGTTTTATATTTCTTAAGACGCCATTGAAATACTAGTTTAATATTTAAATATTTTTCTTTTTATTTTAAATCCTCTTTTGATATCCTGTGCATTTAACAATTTGGGAATTGCCCATGACGAAAAGTCTGCAAGAGAATTTTGGGTGAATTGCAGAATCACCGACTGCTGGACGCGTTTTTAAGAATTGCACATACTCGGTATCCACATCGACCTATTTTCACTTTAAAAAAAAAATCCCAGAATTGCGCAAAAATAGCAATGCGCACACCCTTGACTTTATCTATGTACGCATCGACCTATTTTCACTTAAAAAGTAAAAGAAAATTGACAAAAATCCAATTGTTTTTGCTCTCGTAAAATTATAAAAAAATAAATATAAAATAAAATATATAAATTATAAAATTATAAAAAATAAAAAAGTATTACTCCTCTCTTTTCGACCTACACGAGAGCATATCTGTGATTGTCGACATACACCGGTGAGGGTCCGAATGTACAAGAATGTAAAGAAATATTCGATCTTTCACCGACGTATTAGGTGAATGTTGACATTCTCCGGTGAAAGTCGACATTCTCCAATTTTGGTCTTTCACGGTAACAGATACACGAAAAACGCAAGTTAAATTTCGCCAATCGGCCCAGTAGGGTAGGAAATGCAGAATTGTCTCTTTCCTTTGCTGCAAGGTGTATTTTAATATATTCGTTTATTCTCACCCTATCAGCATAAATATTATCAATAGATTTCACATGATTCAAAAGCTAATTTTATATTATGATGACTAAAATAACTATTTGAATGTTGAAAATATTTTCCAAATTCTAATTTTTAAAAATTTTGCGTTTATCTGTTACTCGCTCTACTTTCTTAAAACAATCTCTTTAACTAACTCTCAACCATGTAATAAAATACATTGATTAAATTTAACGTATTTAATATTAAACTGAATTTATATTCTTACTTCTGTCTAAGTAGACGCAATTGATATTATTAAAAACTTAAATATACTTCACCGGATTTCTAATATTTCATTTCAAACATTTTTACCACTCATCTCCAGCAATTATTTGCAATCATTTTAATTGTACTTAACTTTTACGTGGAATTAAATATATTTTAAGTAATTAGTTATAAAAGATTAAAAACAAGATTCTGAGAGTCAAATTGTTTGCGCCCATATTTTCGAGAACACTGAACAAATAGTAAAATATGTGCTGCTCTTAATAACCTCGTTTTAATAATTAAAGCACTCCTGGTTAGGTTAAATACATATTACGTTAAATGCGTAATTAATCTAATGTTTGGTTCTGTTATTGCTTTCTTAAGCGCTTATAAGGATTTTTCTCCTTCGAGGTAAGAGTGGGAGAAGCTGAAATATTAATAAAAGTAATACCTTTAATTATACACTGATAAGAGTGATTCACTTGGCCAGATATTATTTTTCATTTAGAAGCAAAGTGCGTAGCTGAATGAATTTGCTTAGCTCAAGAAGAAAGCTTTGTAAAGAACGACGAAACGTTTCTAATTTGATTGACAAGCATTGTGAAAATTTCATGAGAGCTCGAACTTAGAGGGTTTTACTTCTTTTATTTATTGCTATTTTTTAAACAGATTTTTTATTAGGTTGTTGTATTTAACTGATAAACTGGATGTTTTTAAAAACGAAAAAAGAAATTGGTAAAAATCCATTAATTTTGCGTAGTCTGAAAATTATTTTGTACAGCATATTTAATTGTTTACTTTAGTTTGTAGATACGTACCCGAAATATTTTTTTACCGCCAGGAATTAACGCTAAATGCATTAATTCATTAGTATAATCTTACTGTATCTGTACGAAGGAAAGCGGAAGGCATAATTAGAGTAATAAGACGGTACTTACATATTAACGCCACCGCAGCTGCAGATTCGGCGGTTTTTATTTGCCGCCAATCTGAACCTAAAATGTTTGTGACAAGTCATAAATTAAGACACTTTATTTAAAATCAAAGTAGTCAATCGAATTTCGGTGGAAAATGGGCCGATATAGAGTTTAACATAGATTCAAAACAGTCTCTATTTTCTTTGGCTTGATACTGTCTCCATATGAACTCTGCTAAATAAGATTCTAAATAATGTCTCGCTGTCCCCCTATGTCTCTTGTTCCTCCATTTAGCACTGCCCCACATTCTCTCAACTGTTTGTGTATGAACTCCTGTATCAGGATCAATCAAATTGTATTTATGATTAACTTTAGCATGTAGTAATCCTTCGTTTTCTATTCTATTTGTTTGGTAACCTTTCCAACTGTCAGAATTAATTGTGCTACCATCTGCAATGTTTTCAATAATTTTATTAAGAAGGGTAGAGCCAGTTCCATTAGGAACAGTGACAACAAACGAAGCTTTTGTTTCTCTGCATATACCACCAAACACCCACTGTTCGGGTAATACTCGACCGCAATTATTTTTACGCTTAATAAACAAACTTTCATCAATTTCCACAATGCAATCTGGTCCACCTACCTTCTTGTTTGGTTTATTCGCCATAGCCAAGACACATAATTCACGCAAGTAATTGTTCCAATCTATAACAGTTTTATCCGATAAATCAAGTTGCTTTTTGCAAAATTTATTCGACGTCAACTCCTCGCATCAGAAGTATACGAATCTCAAAGCTGAAAAAGATGGAATTCTGCTTCCTTCAAACCAGTTGTCTTTTCTGAATCCCATTTGCTGATCACACTGTCTGCTGTCACACTTGCTGATCACATTTCCAAAACGTACATTTACCACAGTAAAGTTTCATATCATGCGAATGGGTACATTTTCGTTTTTTTTTTTTTTTTTTTTGGTAAAATATTTTGCTCCTGATAAAATAAAATTGCATCTTCTTCTGTGTTTGGCAAATCCCGAAGACGCATTTTCGTAGCACTAAAAATGGCGTCAAAATCAGCAAACAACAAGGCAAAAAAGAATCCAGAAGATAACTGCATGCGAACAACAGGATTGCTCTTTATTGGCGCATCAGCGCAACTTCTGTTGCGGTGGCGTTAATACGTAAGTACCAATCAGGACCAGTGGTCTTTTTAAAATTTATTTTAAAATTTAAAGATTTTTTTGGTTAAATAAAAAGTAAAATATCAGCCAAATTACAGAAAGGAAAGATATAGTTTTTTCGTCGCATGATGCGACTTACACACTTCCGGCATTTCTCAAACAAGAGCCCTTTTTTAACCATGTTCGCTTACATCCCAAGGAAATCGCACAAGGGGGTTGTTCTTAACGAGTTTCTTCCTTCAGTTTTCCAAGGGGGTACTTCCGGACATTTCGGCAGACACTTGAGGTATGATCACATGAGAACAGGTAGTTCTCTAATATAACCCTGATGTTTCATCAACAACTGAGGATTTCTACGCAAAAACAAGCAATTCGGCCAGTTCTTAGGAAGAACAATTTTTCGGTTCACAAAACTGAAAGTTACTTTTGGTACCACTCGGCAAAAATGCACTGAAATTGGTGAGCAGACTGACTGAATTCACTCCTCTGTTAAGTTTCAAATGTAAGCAAATGGCGGCTTCGTTAGGCTTAGCACCACTTAAATGTTTAAATTATTCATAATTCTACGATTATTCCGGGAAGATTAAATAAAAGCATAAAACTCTTAGCGGGAGCGTAATAACATAGTTCAATCATTCTTAAAGCAAAATATGCACTGTTCACCAACATATAAGGAAAACGAAACTGAGCTCACCGATCTGGGTAATAGTATGGGTACATAATATACATCTGGTGCGGCTGAATTCAACCAAAACGAAAAAAAACTGAAAGTGTGTTGAAGCTTCATAGAACATAAGAGACGACATTTATGGAATTTTCCAGGTTTTATTTATGTTGAGTACTGTGTTAAACACATATCTGTTATTGTTGCTGTGCCTAATGGCTAACCAGTTGGGATCAGTAACAATTGATCCCAACTGCTTAGCCATTAGGCTAGACCATATCCATGAGTCCAAGAGCGTCAGTTCAGGTAGGTCTTTTCAGTAGGTCCTCTTTTACAAGTCCCAAACAGCTTGAGAAGATGTACAGGACTGAAATGATCGATATTCCATTTTAACGAAAAGAAGCTGTACTACTCTCTTTTTTTCATGAAGCAGACGTCCAATGAAACGTTTGTGAAAAATGCTACTCTAAGTTCTATTATCAATTTCACTGAAAGAAAACACAAATATCGGACAATATTTCTTTCTTGCATTTTGTTTTCCTTTGTAATTGTAAGAGGAGAATTCTGTTTTCCTTTCTTTTGTGTGTAATAATCTGTTAACATTTTTTCGTTTTCCTTTTATGGCTTAATTTGAATATAAAGTTTAATCGGATAACTCCTTACCTCTATATTTCCTGCTGTGGAGTTAAATAAAAATGTATCTAGGTATTTTCTGGGCTTTTCTTTTTAGGTTTCGTCTTTGTATATTTAAATGTATCGGTAGTTTTGAATTTTAAGTATGCTATTTTTTAAGGTTAGTATCTCTCAGGTTTGTTGTGTCTAATTCTAAACATGTTCTAGTGAAATTTTAGACCTTTCTACTAAATCGAATCTTTGTAGAATTGTTTTGTTCTTTGCTTACTAAGCAGTTACATTTATTATTTTATGTTTTATGTATCTAAAAGAGTCACAGCTACATTAGCTTCCGGATAAAAATAATTGAATATACGTTTTGCGTGCATGAATTTCTACTCTGATCTGAGAGAAAATGGAATCCCAACAAACCTTGCATATTCCCTGTATTAAATCTATTTTCCACCAAAATCATATTCCATCCCAGCTCTTTCATCATCTCGGAAATGCTTTCCTGCAGTCATTTAATTAAAGTAAATCAGCTGTTCGGCCTAAATATCTTACGCGAATTCAATGTTTCAAGCCATAAGAGTTTGATTTATTAACTTAGAGTTTGATTTATAATTGTAAACTTGGGATGTAGCGACAGACCTCGAAATAAAAGACCCTCAATTCTTCTCAGATGTCTCAGATGCGGAAGAAAGAATGCAACACATCTGCAGTGTTAATAACTTATTTGGATGTGAAATATTTGTATTTCAAGAAATTTTCCTTCCATGCCATACAGCTAATTAAAGGTGTTATTGATATGCTTTGAGCAGTTGGAATGACGCAAAGCAGCTCATCCACGTTAGTTGCTTCACACACTACGAAGACAGAATAACCTGAAGCAACAAAATGGTTGGCTAGCTGGGTGAAAAGAAGAACCCTGGTTGATTATGCAAAACACACAGTGTTTCAAAAAGAATATACGCATTGCAAAGTGTTATTTTGTCCAAACTATCGATCACTGAGCCTCGGCTCCGCTATTGGCGAAACGAATACATAGTCTAGATTATATTAATAGTCGCTAGATGCCAGTTGTCTTTTGTTTTGGGTGGTAACCGTCACAGGTTTAAAATGGCTAATCATCAGCAGAAATCATTTTGTGTTCTCGAGTGTGACACCCTGTAACTTCTTCCTGTGGGGTTCGATTAAAACAACGTTTATGTACCATCACTCCCACAGAACCTGGAACAGGTGAAGAACCGGATCTGTACTGTCATAACATCAGTGATGCTTGCCCGAGTATGGGAGGAATTTGAATATCGATGTGATATTGTTCGTGTCGCTGATGGACCATCTGTAATCTGAACTTGAGAGATTCGTGCATATGTGTGTAAAGTTTCATATTCGCATGTCATACAGTTTAATCAATATACGAATTCGAAATACATATATTCTTTCTGAAACACGCTGTATATTCAAGCTGAATAATACAGAAAACTGTTTTTCAGGAAAAGCAGTGAAGGAAGGTATACGTTTAGTTTATTCTGACTACGGCAAAGTGTTTAAGGGTTATGTGTCTAAGGGAAGGGATGTTTTCGTGGAGGAATTTCTAAGTAAATCTGTCTTGTATACATGTTACAAATAGGGAAAACCGCGAAAACGCCACGAAAATCGAGTGATGAATTTTTTTGCGCCTTGAAGGACATTGCAGAAAGTGTTTAGGCAGCATTTCTCTGAAAAAATTCAGTTGTCATTTGTTTTGCGTGGTAACCGTCACATGTTTAAAAAGGCATTGTCACATGCTTAAAAAGGCATTGTCACATTCTAGTAATAATTCGATGAATTTATTCCCATTTTCTTTCCATTCTGAAAGAGAATTATGAGTTGGCGGACGCTTAAAAACCTTTTCCTTAAGATATCATCAGAAGCAGCCAATATTGCTTCGTAATAATCATAAGCTTACATATGTTATTTTAATCCTTATCATGTTTTGTATAGGACTAGAAAGAACTCTTTCGCTCATCAGAGCACGTGTTTGGTTAGTTAGGGCCATGAATTTGTGAAAAAACTGTTACATAAGTTTACAGGCGAATTTAGCCATCAATCTGAAATTAGCCCTTCGAGTGTATTAAAAAAAATAGATGTTGATTTTGCTGGGCCTTGCACCATAAAGACTTTTTTAGGTGGATGTTTTCAATAATTGTTTTGTTTGTATTTTTATGTTTTACTGTTAAAGCTGCTCATTTTGAAATTGTCATGGATGAACTAATGAAGGCTTCCTTGGTGCTTTAAAAAGATTCTCAACCCGTAGAAGTAAGCCTTCTGAAAATTTTTGCGAAATTGGTACGAATTTTGTTGAAGCCATGAATTACGCACAATTATTGGAAATTTATTGTAAAGATTTAAATAGCTTCAACAAAAGCCGAAATGGTTCAGAGGAGTTTTAGGGAAAATGTTGTCGTATCAGTTAGAAACTCTGTTAATGTTAGGATATTTAAAATGGCCTCTTGCAAGCGTTATCAAAACGGACTGGGGCAAGGCTAATGCCAAAGTGGTTACTATCAAAATGGAACATCAGCGTGCAGTAGAAAGATTTCTTGCTTTGTAAATTAATATAATTATTGATTAGTGAAATAAATATTATGTTACTTATATGGATTTCATATATTTATAAAGCTGTGTATTGTTGTGTTGTGATATTGCATCAATATAATGATACATGATTTTTCTATCGCTTGTTTTAACTTGAAAATGCTTATTTGTGTTGTCTATTCCTCATTTCAACGGAAAAGTGGCTGGAGTTTGGAGCTGTTATTAGCGTTATTCTATTTCGCTCGAGTTTTTAACTTTTCGCCAAATTTTTAGCCTTGGCCAGAGCTTAAATTACGCTAAAGCTCATGCGGACCCTGGTTTCGGTTTTTTTCCATTTCTGAAGTAAATCCTAACTCTAGCCGGAGCACACCGAAGCGCTAAATGAAAGAGCTCCGGCACTTCTTTTATATAAACGGAACACAATTTCAGGGGACAAATTAATGTATGTATCTCTTTCTTCGTCACTTTGATGGAGGTTAAGACTTTTAGGAAAGATAAATCAACAATCCACATGTCAAAGACTTATTCTTCAGGTAGTCCGATGAATTTGTAAGCGTGGGTGAGATGTTTAGTTTTCGGAAGTGCTAAAAGCTTTACTAGGTGTAACCAAATGCGGGGTTACTAGGTGTAACCAAATGCGGGGTTACTAGGTGTAACCAAATGCTACAATGTAAGCAAATGCGGGGGAGAAAAATTACCACTTGTGCAGACATTTCATTTGTTGTATTGTTACAGGGCAGGATTCGGGATTTTTTTTTTTTTTTTGAATAGTCGCGTTCTGTGCGATAGCTAGAATTATATCCGCAGGGTATCGCGGTCAGAAAGCGTTAGACTCTTCTCTCTTTTTTTCCGAAGCTACACTTCTCCATTGAAATTTCTTTCATTACCCTCACATTGTTTCTAGCCTTCTCTTTATTCTCATTAGAGACTTCGTTGCACTTTTTTACAGTGGTGTTCTGGAAAAATAATTGTTTTTGTTTTTCTCATTCTTTTAAATAGTACGTTATATTGTATAGTCAGGGCTTAAATCCTTTGAATGCTCTTGGAGGGGGTAGTAGAATTATTAAATGTTTTATCTGATTAAATAATTACATTATTGAGTTAAAAAGTAAACATTTATGTACACGTAGTGCAAACTACAGTCCATTTAAATAAAGGAATTTAACTTCGGTTTCCGTTTTGTTTCGATTTGCTAAATAGTAGGTTGGAACTTGCGTATATTTCTTCTTTTATTATATGCATCTACAAATATTTACTTTGTATAAATAAATACTGAAAATCGTAAAACGAACATAGTTCTTCGTCGACAAGAAATATTCAAACTAAACACTCGCAACCTTCCTCCAGTGTGCTTTTCAAAAGACGGAAAACTTTTAATAACATCCGAAGAGATGTATTTTGTTAAATATCTGAGATGAATATTTTTAATGACAATACAAATAAATGAAATATTAACAACGGAAACAAGATTAGGAAAAAGGAATCTTTCCAGTAAAGATAACAAAGGAAATTCGAAATGGGATTGATTAGAAGTAAATTCAGTTTTCGTTTTAAAATCTGTTTCTTTGATGTAAAGAAGTAAGACGCTGATGCTACGAATCCGTTATTGGTAGCACGAAGTGGTTCCATTTCCAAGATTGGGTGTATGAATGATCATGAATTCATTAATAATTGCACTTTTTTAATATAAGATAAATTATGGCAGCGTAGTAATTACGGAGTTACGTTATCATTGTAATGAATTGCTTTAACCGGGATAGGGGTTAGCGACGCTGACTGCTTCGCAGAAAGGCCAGGACTCGAATCCCGGAGAAGGCATAGACGTTTGTAAATGTATAGTATCTGTGCGGCATGTTGGCACTTTAAATATGCGGCGAGCCAAAAGTCCTCTCGAGAGGTTTGTAGTAGGGGAAGAGGGATGAGAGACCGTCGGACTCATCCTTCCCTGGTACTTTCCTTCAAAATTGGGGGCGAAATTGAGCGAAAGCGTATTGTCACCTGTATGGTGCTCAAGGCTGGCTGCCAACTACTGGTGCAGTCTTGTAATCCTTGCCACGATGCATTACGTGGGCTTTTTCTGATGTTACTATCAGACAAGTGAGATAAGTAACAACTACACTTAACATGGAAGCGTAACTTTAAAAAGAAAAGCCATAAAAATTAAGAAATTTGGCAGGTTGAAATAATTTAAATGCTATTAAAAGCTTCTTTAAGACCATTGCAATTATCACATGACGGAAATTGCTTTGGAATTTTATGCCTGGGTCAAAGAAAGGCTGTTCTTGTACTACTTTATATTAAACGGTACTTACACATGATTAAATTTTGAAATATTACCTGTTATTTCTAATACGTTCATACATATAGAAGCTAGAAAATACACTAATTAAAAGATTTTTTTGAAAGCGTTGATAACATTCAGAATGCTTTTTCGAGACTAAATTTAATATTTTGTTTTTCAAATGAATCTACTAGTGAACAAATTTAAAAAGATTATTAAGGAGCAGGTACTTAGGATGAAATACGGATAACAAGCCTATGGGAGAAATAAGCTCAATTCAAACACTTGTCTGTCTTTCACAAGGGCTTACCAGCCGCCGAGTGGTAAAGTCGCTGAACGCTGGTAGCTCGGTCCGAAGTTCGAATCCCACAAACGCTAGCTGCATGGGCGTTTTCCCCATGTATACCAGCCAGGTTTTCTTCAGAAAGTTCTCTACGAAGGCATCCCTCCCCACAAGGCTTTGCCGTAATCACATAAACAGAACCTCTCTTTCAGAGGGGAATAGAGGGAGACACCTTCCTCCCACAGTGTTTCCGAGCTTTGATAACTAAAGTGAGAGTGTTTAGGGGGTTATCCAGAACACGTTGTCTCGACAGCGGTTTAGTAGTATTTCCATACACGACAGCTCCGCAAAAATAGAAAAGCTGGAATATATCCCCGCAAAAGAAATATTCATTGCTGCAATTTAATTCTCTTAAAACACTAACAAGCTCTTAATTTAGACAACATCTATTTGTGTTCAATATTCCTGCATCTTTTGAGGCCGTCATTCCAAATCTTTAATGTGTATTTATACATTTTGATATCTTTGTTTTTGCAACTTTTCACTGGAGTAGTCACAACGTCAGAGAGTTCAATATAAACTGTTTACATTCCTATTTTATTATTACATTCCTGGAAAGTTTCTAATACACTCTTTATTTCAATGAATGTTAATCATCCAAAACCTATTAATCCTGAAATGATTTTTCAGTCAAGGGTTTTATTGAAAACACTTTTCACATTGTTACAAAAATTGAGAGTTTTGAACTGGTGAGAAAGTATTTCGGTATTAATCAGTATTTCGGTAGGAGAACCTGATAGCACCTTTTGAAAGTTGATGCTTTAAGGAAATATAAATAATCATGATATCAAGTGGAATGATTGGCTCATTCAACCAGATGGTGAATTTTTCAGAAATACTATTAATAACAGTACTATGTACTGACTACGCATTTGACTTTAACTATACCATACAGGGTATCTCAGAAGGTCGTTGCCAAACGCAACATGTTGGTCTGTCATACCATGACAAACAAGATTTGCATAGGAACTTGTGTCCGAAAATGCTAGCGGCGACCGCTAGAGGTCGCAGGCTTATGGGAGAATGGAAAGTTTGATCATTTCAGGCGAGAACGCTGCAGAAGGATTAATCGGGTTAAAAATTCACTTTTTTCTATGGACATTTTGTGAAAAGAGGTTTGCCGGATATGATGGTTGACGTTCCAGTAATAACGTGCTGACACATCTGGCTTCAGCGGGACGGAGCGTCTGCGCATTTAAGCAGCACTGGGGTGCGGGAATACCTTGATAGAACATATCCTGATCGCTGGATTGGCAAAGGCCGATCAGTCGCATGGCCACCGATGAATTACGAGATGACAGAAATATCGGACACAGATCCCGTTGCCAGGATCGTGAAAGCAGCGGCACGTTCCCATTTTGAACGGGTCCGTGAATCAATGCGTCGATGTTCGTAGCATGCATTGTGGCTAATGGAAAGAGTTTTGAACATCTGTGATTTGTTATGTTCTTTAATAAAAGTCACATTAACACCTCTTTCGATGTCCTTTTTTTCTCGCCATCCTGCACAGTCGAAATGCTGTTTGAGAACAAAACTGTTAAATTTTGTTTAACTTGTAAGGTATATTTTAATTTAATATTTTAACTATCTTACCTAGTTTTTAACTTACAACTCCTAACCAGAATGAGGTTTTAGAATCGCGTTGAATGCAAATGAATAAGATATTGTGTTAAAGGAAAGTTCAACTGACTTCGTGACAGAGAGCTAGGAATCCTGAGTAGCGCGCCTTTGTCTTCGGGCCAAGTCTTTTTAACTGCTGTTACCGCTCGGCCGTATATTACGCAACGTATCTACCGCCTTGTAGGAGGCCTGCTGTATTTATTTATGTTCTTATAACTGGCAATTTTTAGAGGCAGTCTCTTAGAAGTGGAGGGCACTGCAAGGGGATTCTTTGTAAATCACGTGCCTTGTAAAAGAATTCACGAATGGAGATTTCAGCCTTGCTTTGCAAATCAGAATTTATTTGCGTTGCATTCGTCATCTATAGTTTGCCGGCTAGTTTAGATTACAGATAGCTACGTTAGAATTGTTTTAGCTTCAGATGAATCTCTTAGATATATTCAGTTCTTATTTTTAAGTTCAAGCCCAAGTGGAGGCTTTGTTGTAAGTCCGAAGAAAGTAGCCGACTATTCATCTTATTTTGAGTGAATCAAGTGTAATTAACCCTTCTTGAGTTTATGATTTATGTTCTTCGAAGTAAGCCATAATTCGCGAGGTACCTCAACATTTAATTTAGCAGAATAAAAGTGAGGAACTCTATGAACTTAAAGGGAAAGCTGTATTCTTCTGTATCCTGTTGCAAGTGGCCTTTCAGTAACTAATTGTTTATAACCAAGAAAGGAAAATCACTTTTTCTAAGAAACACTATTACCCCTTTGCGGCACAGAAAAGACACCGCACAGTAAGAAACGCTATTATACCTCTGTGCGGTGTGGACACAACTAAAAATATCCTTCTGTACGCACAGAAAAATTGAATGAAAAAGGATTTATAGGTTACTAGAGGTTACTCTGAGCCTTCTTTATTCATATTAGATGGCAGCTCAACACAAACCAGTCTATATATTTTAGCCATGTTAAGTTTTTTAAGACCCTCATTTTTCAAAGAAATCTTCCAGATATTTTTAGGGTATAAAAGGAATTGTTTGGAAAGAAATTTCTATGTTATTTTTTGGATGTATGCTAATATCCTTATTCTATATTAGTTTTAAATTTTTACCTTGAAATCTTGCCTAAAATCAAACGGCGAACCCTAGTTGTGCCCAGTCCGGGGTCACCGATCATCTAGGACAATTGAGAGTCTGTATTCTTTGTTTCGTTGTATTAAATTAAAAAATTAATTAAGTGGGACAGAATTAAAAATAAGTGCCCACAGAATTAAAAATTAAGTACTATCTTCACAAAATTTTACTTGTGCACTCTAGGCCTAATTAGACTGCCTACCTTTTTTTTTTTTTTATCACAACTCCAACTTTAAAAGGTAGCGTGCCAGAAAGAGTTAAAGGAATGATTTAAAACTATAAGTGGCTAAAAGGGTAATTAGAAGATATGATGGGTTTTATTCAGGCCATGAAGCCTACCTTAAGGGCCCATGAAGCCCTTCCAGGATAGTATCTGAATATGCAAATAAAATGAAAGCCATCAAATATGCTGCAAATTTTTATATATAGCTTAATATGCACGTATAGTTTGGTTAATTAAACTAAATTTGTATTTTAATAAGATTCGGATGTCATCAAATTTGTCTCAATGATATTATATCAACAAATCCAGAAGACGGCATGCGGCTGGCAATTTAAAACTTGTTTTTTTCTGGGAAATTTCAAAGAAATTCTTTTAAATGTAATGTAAAGTATTATAAAGTAAATCGATGAATTATGATAAACTAATAAAATGGAGAAATGTAAAATTTTAGGATTTTGTGACATGTACTTTGCAAATAATCTCGAAAGTTGAATTAGCAGTAGATATTAAGAATTATTGCCGCCAATTAAAATCCAGTGTCTACTCGTGAAATAATGTAAAAGGATTCAGCATTTTCTTGAATAATACTTTGTTCAGAAATAACTCGGTATATGCATAATGAAAATGTATCAAGCACCGCATTTCTTTAAAATAATTTAAATTATCACTAAGCATATTCGTCAGATTTTTCCAACAAATAAACGTAACAAGAATATGAAAAATTAAAATGTGACACCTCAGTGAGAGAAAATGTTTAAAATAAATGTTGTTTTTATTTCTAATACCGTTTTCGTTGAAAAAAGTGTTCTTAGTAAGATTATTATGGTTTTCTTCCATTTGAATTTATTCGTTATTTTAAAATGGAAAGAAAATTTAAAAAAATAGCAATGGACGATTCTCGATGAAGGAATTCAAAAGAAAAAGAACTTATAATCCGCCGGGATAAAACGTTTCTGAATATTTAAACAAGAATAAATTTAAACAAGTTTTCCTATAAAATATTTTCAACGTTCTGTGCACTGAGTCATTACGTATTCGCAGAAAAACCTGGTTAACTTAAAAAGTTGCAGAAATGGTTACTACTAATACACGATTGTGAAGAAATGAAGTGCAAATAAACGTAAAAAATAAACTCTAATATCTTCCGTTTATTTTGTAATCTTTCTTCTATTGTTATGTGTCGAGGGCCATAACTATCTCCGGGACACTCACCGAGTTGAGGAGGCCTTCGATTGGGAAGGAAAAATATACAGATTTTTTTTTATATTGGAGATTATATTTTAAATGTTTCAAAAATTAAATCTCATTAACGATATTTATATTTTCAGTTTTCAAGCGCAATATTTGATAATAAATCGCAGTTTAATTTGATCGAGTTTTTGCGATGTATACTGCATGCATCGTGTACTTAACAAATAGTTCCTATGACTGTAGCCCGGATGATCCTGGACGATCATTTTAAAAACGGGGCCAACCAGAGGCCGAGCGGTAAAATCATTGAACACTGATAGTTTTGACCTGGCTTTGAATCCAGACGGACGGGCTGGCTGCATGGGCGTTTTCGTGGTTTTCTCCATGTGTAATGTGTATACGAGTGAATTTCTCTTAAAAAGCTCCTCCACGAAGGCAACCCTCCCCTTAGGCAGATAGTAATAGTGTGCTTTGCCATAATAATTTAATCCAAACCAAAAACATTCTCAAAAGAGAAATTAATTTTAGAAAAAAGAAAGGAAAGAAAGGAAGAAAGAAATCTGAAAGGGGTCAGATTTTTAACGATCGCCTAAAAGGATTTATTAAGGTGTTTTAAATTGCTATTACACTCGCTTCCTGTTAAGCCAGCCATTTCTTTTTAGCTTTGTTATTAAGCAGCATTTTCTTTGCATTTACGCTCATATACAATTCAAAACGAAAGCCACAAAAATTTTAAAAGCTACACAGCAACATGCATTTAAATTAACATTAAGTGTGTGTGTTGGTATGCAAAGTCTCTACTTTTCAGTCTTTTCTCAGTTCAGTATTCTCATGTTAATGATGAGGTTTTTCAGTAAGATGGCTCGCAAAACTCCCTTTTATGTTTTTATTATTAACTTATATCTATTATTAACTATTCCAGTTTATGTATTAAGTTGGTGTCTCCTATAACGCGATCTTTTCAAGGAAAGTATATACCGCCTTGTAGGATGGCTGCCTCTATTTATTTATTTTAGTTTTAGAGGCAGTCTCTTAGAAGGGGATTCTTTGTAAATCACATGTCTTGTAAAAGAAATCACGAATGAAAATTCTAGCTTTTCTATACAAATCAGAATTTATTTGCGTTACATTCGTCATCTATTTCGCCACATTATTTTTCAGTTAACCATTGGGTCCTTATGCAAACCCAAAACCTTTAAAAGATTTACTTTCGTACTTTAATTTCCAGTTTTTGTATCAAGTTTGTGTCTCCTATAACGCGATAGGATTCCAGTTTTTGTATTAAGTTGGTGTCTCCTATAACGCGATAGGATTCCACTTTTTGTATTAAGTTGGTGTCTCCTATAACGCGATTTTCCACAACGCGATATTTTCAAGAAACGTATCTACCGCCTTGTAGGAGGCCTGCCTGTATTTATGTTCTCAGAATTGATAAATTTTAGAGGCGGTCTCTTAGACGGGTGGGCATTGTAAAGGGATTCTTTGTAAATCACGTGTCTCGTAAAAGAAATCACGAATGGAGATTTCAGCCTTGTTTTGCAAATCATAATTTATTTGCGTTACATTCGTCATCTATTTCGCCACATTACTTTTCAATTAACCAGTGGGCACTTATGCAAACCCAGAACCATTAAAAGATTTACTTTTATCGTTTAATTATGTACAAAAGCCTTTGAATTTAAAGAACAACACTTAAGAGAGCTTTGAAGATACAATTCAGGGCATAAAAACGAACTCAGATGGTTTAGGGATTTAAAAGTAACTTTTCTCAAACAAACCTTTACAAAGGAATGCTCGCCGACGGTAGAGAGTTTGCGATCGAGAACTAATTAGCTTCTACTTCCGTTCTGCGGAGACTAGCGTTGTAATCCGATTGGGAGTGTTCCTAATGAAGAAATCTAGTAGACAAGTCTTAGAATTAGAGAACGGGGGAAAGCACACTAATTTCCTTCTTGTCGTTTTCTTGCTTTCGTAGTTTCCGTAAATGACACCAAGATGGAGCTATTAAGTTGAATGGTTGTGAAATAACAGATTAAATACAGAAACTTTAATTGTTTTAGAGTGGAATTCGCCAAGCGGCACAAACTTTCGAGATATTTCATTCAAAGTTCCTCGAAGAGATATTTTACAATGATGAATAGTATGCATTGTTAAATTATCTAGAGCACTTTAGAAATAAAACATAATCTTCAAAATATTTGATCTTTCATTTTGTACGAATTTAGCAGATCTTGAAGTAGATTGCTTAAGTATTATTAGCCTTGAAACTTCAAGCCATGAAGACTTGAAAATTTTAAACTTTGCAATAATAAAATAATAAAAGATTCGTTTTAAAAATGATTTGTTTAAATTCATCTTGCCTGCTTCCAAAAATCCTAATGTTTCTACAGTTTAATAAAAGGTTTGTTTGGAATAATAAAAGATTTTTTTGGACTATGAAAAGAACGTACATTACTATTTTATTTGCTACCAGAGTTTCAGTTATTACAGTGTTTAAATTAAATAGGATTTGATTATTGTTTAATTCTGCTGAGTTTTTTTTTATTTGACGTGTTTCCTTCACTCCGCTTTTCCAAACTAATTCTTTAACTCGCTAATTATTTATTTTTTTGGAATTTTCTTCCCTTTTATACCTGACTGCTATTACCTGTATAATTATATTGCATTGCTTAGGTGCTAACTATCGTTTCATTGTTTTACCTTGTTAAACGTTACTGCTGAACATTTTAATTTCGCAAAAATTTAATATAATGTACAGGGAAACTTTGGTACTCGTCACACTTTCACGAGCAAAATTCAGTTTTTATGACAAGTGACGTAAGTTACAGAACCTTGACATGTGACAAAATGATCTCTGGTTAACTGTCCTCCAACTATAGGAAAATGTAATTAATTGATTTGTTGGGCCAAACTTTGGAAAATATTACTTTCTCATTGAAGAAAAATAGTCATGCATCAAACATTCCCTTTCGGGCTATCCCTCTTCAAAGCATTGTGATATGAGAATTTTTGGATCTCTAAATCCTCATATTTTGCATGTATTAAACCTAAACAGTCTGCTGGAAAAAACTCTGATGTATGTGTAGCACAACAAAATTTGCAGTATTTTCTCTTACAGGGAACTCGCAATAATTGGGTGATCTTGTTTAGGGACTTTGTGGGCACTCAGTGATTTGTCTTTAGTTTTATTATCATTTATACGACATTGAAAATTAAAAACTTTTCAATGAAATTGTAGAGTCATTAGGTTAATTGGAAGCAGAAAAGATGAAAAATATGCAGCCGCCTTCGCCGGGAATCGAACCATGGCCTCTGAAATACCGGTCCAGCGTGCTACCGTTACACCACGAAGGCACGCTAGGGAAGTCGGAGAAATATCTTATATACTTCCCTTTTTAAAGTGCGACTAGGGTTTCAGGGGACCTAGTCGCCAAATCCTGGGTGCGGAGAATCATCATACACAACTCTTTCAGCTCGGGCGCCACTGTACTGACATTACGATTTTTTTGGAGGCCGGAGAGATGAAAAATTAGCAACGCCTTCACCGGGAATCGAACCACGGACCTCTGAAATACCGGCCCAGCGTGTTACCGTTACACCACGAAGGCACGCTAGGGAAGTGGGAGAAGAACCATATAAATTAATATTTAATATAATGCTGCATATGTGTCTAATGATTTTTATTAACTTCAGCAGTTGATGTTAAAGTTAATTTTCCAGAAAATACTCATAATTTATTGGCAAGATAATGCCAAAGGAACGCAAGCATTTATTCAAGAAATTTAAATTATTTTTGACGCCTTTAATGAACGATAATTTCGATACTTATAGATTAATGCCAAAAATTAACAACCTGATGCTGGGTTTCAAATGAATAACCTGTTTTGAGTTTTGTTGTACGTTGTTGAACGTAATATACAGTTAATATTAAAAAGAGGAATTTTATGTTTCAGATTTCACATGTGCATGATTGATGAAGTTTACCTACGGGAAAAGTAATTTAAATTTTGATGCTCATAAAATAAAATATAAGAGTAATTTTTAACTTTGTATCGCAAACTTTTGTATGCTTAATGCTAAATAATTTTATTTAAATTGCATTTGTTTAAAAGTTCGACACTCTAATTTTATTCTGTTATTTACTTAGTATTATTAGGTTTTGTGAAACAATAACTGTTATTGCACTGACACTGTATTAACATTTTATTATTTTGAATATTATCTGCAGTTATTAGCAGAGATATTCCGAATGTTACCGCCACATGTTCCATTATTTAATTTATTTAAAAACTAAAAGCACATTTATTCTCTAAAATTTATCGTATTTTCAAAACGTAAATCTGCTAACATTTCAATGGCGTTTTGAAATATCAAAAACCCATTTATTTTCAGTGTACAGAATATGTAATATAGATTTGTTTTTTTACTTCCAGTTCCTGACAGCAGTCCAATATTTTAACGTATAATGAGAACAATGAGAGATGAAAATGCGAAGCTTATTGGATAAAATTTACGAGGCTTTTGTTCCTTCATTGTATTAAAAGGTACAAGTTATGTACTTAGCTGTTATAGATTCTATTCATAAAAGAGTGGGATTACGGGAGCTATAAAATTACAACAAGCTATTCATTTAATATGTATAATATCCATTAAAGATTTACTAATCGGCAATTTGAACAAAAAGCACCTTATAAAGTATGAGTATATCAGTATATGAAACGCTTTTAAAACTTAGAATGTTTAAATTTTTAAGGCTTTAAACTATAACACATACGCATTTTGTAATAAATACAAAGAGTAGATTTAAAAAGATTTACACAATGCGTATTAAAACTGTACAGCAATGCACATTCGATGAATAATGAATTTTTTAAAGCACTGAGAAGTTGCGTATTTACTCTTGTTTGCAATGTATTTGGCTTTTATGGACGATTAAAATTTACTTCAATTAGAGTTGGAACTTCTTGTTCTGCCTATTACAGTTGCTTTACTTCAGACCCCCTGAGGTTAATGATTACAACCAACTAGTGTGTGCTTACGTTTCATCGTTATAGTGTGCTTCCTTAACATGCAAACTTGTATATTTCTTTCAGAGCATTATCAGAAATTGCGACTGAAAGGAAAAAGTGAAGAAGCAATTAATGTTTTTAATATTTTGCATAAGCGTCATTGAAAAAGAAAGCAAATCGTTTTGGCTTTTAAATTTGCATGTTAAAAAAAACGTTATCAGAGATATGATACAAAACACTTATTTATAACCGCGAGTTCTGCGTAACTACTATAATATGGCTTTCAAACAGCATTAGAATTTCCAGTTAGAAATATTTAGCAATTATCCTTCTGTTTATTCAGTTCCTATACATAGCCTAAGTTTTTTAATTGCATGAAACTGCATAACCCCATATCTTGAATACTCATTTAATAGCCAAGCAAATAAAAACACTCATAGTTTGCACTAAAGTTGGTTTTCATTACCAGTAAAATGAGCTGACCATATAAAAAAAGGCTCCCCCCTTTTTAAAGTGTATGATGAAGTATTAGGCAATTGTTTCAGAACTTTTCTATTGCAGACTCCACCCTAAAATATTTTGTACAACCTTTGCTCTGTAAGTGGTTAACACGTTCAGCAAGGTATTTAAGTGATAATGAGCTTTTAGACTCATTAGGTTATATTGACGCTGGAATGTGAAAAATAGGCAATGCTCTTCCCGGGATTTAAACGCCGGACTTCTCGAATACGCATCGAGTATTACACTAAGAAGGCATGTGGAAAGGGGGGAGAAAATACTTTATATATTCCTATTTTTAATCCTTAGAAAACCGACGTTTTCCGTAACCTCTATGCTTAAAATACCGAAACGCCCGTCCATTACACGTTCCTTCTGTTTCCACCCCTCCTCGTCCATTAATGCGCAAAAATGTGTGAGGATTTCAAATGACATCCTTCCTACTTCCTAATAAAGAAGCTTCCGATAACCTTTTAGACAAACTGTTTGCAATAAACTGATACAACGCATATGGAAAAACTGAACCTGCTCCTGAATACCTTAGTGGGGAAGAACAGCATCACAATCTCGCCCTTTCTTTGTGGTTACGGTCGTTTGAATGAAAGTTCGTCTTGGACGTTTTGGTCTTCCCAAATGGTTAAAGAGCGACTGTGTCTTAGGGGACCTAATCGCCAAATCCTGTCGGTTAGGAATTATCGCTCACCACCTTTTAGTTTGGGTGCAACTGTAGAGTTATTAGGGTTTTTGATGCCGTAGACGTGAGAAATGTACGGTGTCCTAGCTGGGACTCTGATGTATGACCTGCCAAATACGCCTCGATTTTGCTTCCAATTACACCACGAAGGCATGTCGAAAGGGGAGAGAAAATTCTTTATAAGCTATAATTCGAATATTATTTATTAGAAATATAGTATGTTTTGTTGAAATTGCAACAACAGAAATTTGGGAAGGTCAAAAATTTAGATTTGTAAAATATCTCACTCTTTATTCTATTACTAATAGAACGGTTTATTGAAATTTAAAAAAAAAATAGAAAAACATTTTGATTAAAAGAGAAAGAATTTCTGCTGTGGTCCACGCTCGATCATATAATATAACTGATAAATACAGTAATTTTTTCTTTCATAGATTTAAATATAGTAATTTTTTACCCTCATATATTTTTGAAATTTTAATTTCAATGCAGATATAAAGAAACTGGAATAAAACAGAAACAAATAAATTTCAGAAAAACCAAATGGGAAAAGTAAACTTACAGAATTTCTATTTTTGGCAGAGAGCAACGCCTTCAAAATACGAATCCTCCAAAATATTTTGCCACATCTTATTCAAATACATAAACAAAATATATAAGAAAGCAACTCGAAGGAAATAAACACGCAGAATCTCATTCCATTTCGTCGAAACGTACTTAACATAATTCGAAGACAAATATAGCTTATTCTTAAAGAGGTAGTACAAAAGACCGAATTCCTTTTCAGCTTTACTTCCAAGCGGAATTGAGTTACAAGTTTCCATCATCGACGGCAGATTTCGAAAAGAAGACAGAATTACGAAAATTCGGCCTTTATTGCAACTACTTGTTCAAAATATGAAATTTTGCCCACCCGCGGAAAAGTATTTTGGAATTGTTTATGGAGAGTTGAATGAGAGGATACTGAGAGAAATAATGCCGTGAGTCAGAATCTCCTTTCGTAGTATGGGGTAGAAATTGGCTTTATAATGATTTAAGTGCGTAAAAAGAGGAATGTTGAGAAAATAATCCTTCTGCACTCGTTATTGCTTTACATGATTTACATTTAAAATATTCATAATATATCAGAAAGTTCAATTATTAAGTATTTTAATTTTCAGTCACTTTAAATAACTTTTGTACCATAATTGTGTCGGACGCTTTAACAAATATAGTATTGCAATTGGTGGTTTTATTTGTCAAACATTTAGTGAATTTACATCAAAAAGGTATTAGACTCAGATTCTATTGGTTAAAAAAGTGCTGTTGAAGACATTATGCTTATAATTTTAAAAACTGTAGTAGTTCACACTATTTTGTGCAAGAAGTTTTGTGTGAAAATCATATTTACAAAAATATCGAGCATTCTATTTGGTACACACTTAATTAAATGACGCAACTGTAGATTTAAACTTTATTCTCTTTAGATTACGTATTTGGTTTAAGAACTTCAGGAATTCTGTCATTTAAGCTTAATGAATAACAATAAATTAATATGCGTATATTTTTGTTAACCAAACATAAATAAAATTATTTGTAATTTGACCTTAAATTTTTTAAAGTCTTTTTAGGAGTTTAAAGTCTTTTTAGAAGGGCTATTAGTATAGAAGCGGCATTTTGCGTCCATTCCATGCATGTTAGAATAAATGGAGTGAACCTTCTTCGTACGTCTCGTGCAATGAGTATGAATCCATAAACCGTCACAGTATGACGTCCCCACTTAACATGCCCGCTGCCATAAACGAACTACTGGATGGTCCTGTTTCATCGTTGAACATTCGTAAGTCTACAGTTCTAATTTTAGCACTTAACATGAAAGATTTTCTACTTAGCATATAGAAAGTCATAGGGATTGCCAATAGCTCTTTCAAATTTAATCAATTCCAGGTACATGAAAACGTGTAAATGGTAACTATGACACAAATATGCACATGGTAAAATCTGGAAGATTACTGGAAGTTTCGGTGGTATTTATGCAGATCATGCCTAAAAACATTTTCATGAACCTGCTGAAGCGGTTATTTGCTAAAATTGAGTGTAATTTTATTTAACAATATGTTTCGTAGAGCCCAAATGCTGTACGGCGGCCACGAAAAGTCTTGAAGTCACGTTGCTGACATTTCTTGCGCTTCAATTTTTCTTACGTCATGCTTACTCCATCTATTCTAACTTCCATGGTCGGTTCACTATAAATGCCTGTTTCACTTTTCAATTTCTTGTCTCAAAATATTATCGCCTTGTATTATATTTAAAGAAATTAAATAATGAAGAATCTCCATGATTGTATGCATTTTTCCGCATTGTGACCAACGGTCATATAATTTTAAATAACATACTCCTCATTCAAACATGGGCACTTGAAACTCCGAATTTTCAATTTGTTTTATTTTCATACTTTATAAAACTTTAACGAACTTTTAAAAAAATGAACTATTTCGTAGCGAGCAATGGCAACACAATACAGAAAAACACATTTTTGTCTGCAGCGCGCGAAATTGTCTATCGGAAATTCTAAAGATTTGCTTTTTTTAAATATTTTTACCCCAAAGCAACGTTAGCCTAAATACTCTCGAAGGTATGTACGTGTAAATTAAAAATTGACCCATTGGGCGTAATATGAAATCCCAAAGCTTCCACACTTTTTTTAACAATGTAGTGAAGGATGTAATTCTAATAAACTAAAAATCAGATCTTCGACTTAAGACATGTAATAAATACACACAAAACCATTTGCTGTCTGAAGTCGTATTAGAGAATGCATTTACCTTATGGTTAGCAGTTACTTTAAGTTCAGAAATCAGGAGACTTTCTGTATGTAAATTCAGCAGAAGGACAAGAGTAGTTTAGCTTTCTTAACCGTTGATTAGGCGCTGGATCATCCGTTAGCCGAACTCGGCGAATTGCATTTCTTGCCTTACATTGGCGAACCTATTTAATGGTAGGTTATAAAACTAATTAAATCGCACATAAATATTGCTACAAATAACACAATATCAAAATAACGTCTTTTCCCTTTTAACTAATTTTGTTTTTATAACACATTTAACGCAAAACAAACAGGTATAAATAACTTTATAAATATGCGTGCGGTGCAATTGCACATTTAACGATGCATTAACATTTAATGATGCAGATGCATTTAAAATTTTTCGGTTCTCGAATATCCTTACCCATAATTCTATTGATTGCGCAATGTTATATATTAGCTTATCTTTTTCCACGCTTGATGAATTATCGTGGCTTTTACAACATCTGATGTTGCGCATGATTCATAAAATAAATGCGTAAATAAAGCTAAGAGATACGCGAAAGTGGAGTTCATGTGCAAACGTTAGATATATCCGAGTAAAATCCGAATATATTTTGCTGCAGAATGTTTAAGTTCGAATAACTACAACTATGTGTCACTTCTCTCAAGCTGTACAAATATTTTCTATAAAATGTAAGTTTGAGTTATGCCTGTTTGCAGTTTTCACATAACCCTCACATGAACTAAATAAAAATGAATAGAGATGAAGCTTTTTTTTTAATTTAATACTGTGGTTGAAACTGTGTAATATCATATGCCGTAAACACGTTTATTTCCTTGCACGAAGTAAAGAAAATATTGTAATCGCGAAACATTTCAGGTATCATATTTCATGGCAAATATCCATTTTGACAGCTCTTGAAATCCATTTGAACGATGTTTTTACGCGACACCGTAATAAGCCTCAGAAAGTTGAAATTCTGTACATAAGACTGTTATAAATACCATGTAGTTGTGCACCTACCGTTACGGTTGCAATCGACGATACTATACGTTAGGCGATTGGTGAGCTGTTTATTCTTATATGATGGTAAATTGTGTTTGTTTTGCTTTAAAAGTGATTATATTATGTTGTTCTTATGTTCCGATTAAGGTTTAATTAATTTGAATCTGTAGAATCATCAGCAATTGAAAAGTTAATTTAGAAATTAAACAACAAAAATCAGCGTTATATTTTTTTAATTTTCAGTAGAGTAGTTTCGATGGTTCGGTTAAAACATCGAAACTAGTCCTGTAAAAATTTGAAAATATAATGCTGATTTTTGTTGTTTCATTTCCAAATTAATACTTGTTCGGCGTGTTATCGTATCTTAATTGAAAAGTTGTTTAAGTGTTACTAAGCGTAACAAAGCCACCATTTGTTTACATTTGAAACTCTTAGTGGAATAGTAAATTAAGTCAATTTATGCACCTTCATTGTCTTTTTGCCGAGTGGGACCAAAAGTAAATTTTTAGTTTTGAGCATCTAAAAAAAATATGTCTTCTTATCCGCTTGTTGGTTTGCTTGCTTTTGCACGGACACTCTGATTTTAATCATAAAAATTGTTTTTAAACTACATTTGGTGTTTTATGCTTTTCTGTATTTTACAGTTTTTAATGAATATGTTTTTAATTCTTATGTATTTTTGCCTTGCCGGAAAGCGAGAACTGAATTAGTTGAATGAGAAACGCATCTCTAATGAAATTCGAGAAAATAAGTTCAAACGAAATACAGCAGAAAAAGTGTATAATTTAATAGACCTACAAGGAAGTTATGTGATGTCCACACCAGATTTTTTATTTAAACAGAAAGTGTTTTAGATGCTTTTTCAAATGCATTAATCCTGAGACATGTTTAAGTATTTTTTATAACTTCATTCTTTATAACTCGTATTTGGTATTATTTTATCACTTATGCAGTGCGATACATTAATGTTGGAAATCTAGGAGGTATGGTACTGACAAACGTTTTAGTCACACGTGAATAAATTTTAACTGCGAATGAGCTTCTCATTCACTCAAACGTGTTGTGATGATCGGCATCCGTACTGGATGTCAGTGCTCTTCTGTCAGCGTGCGTGATTAGTTTATTAGATTGTTACAACTGCGACGATTAATAGCTAATGATAGATGTGAATTCTGCCAGACTGACATTCGAAACATGCATGTGAATTAGGATGAATATGTAACAGCTATATTCTATTCTATGAAATATACAGCTTGTGTCTGTATATGTCTTCTTAACATAGGAAACATTATTTGCTTCGTATCGTTTTAATTTTATCTAGGCGACTTTCTTTTACTTTGTCTTAATGGCTTTCTCATTAAATGAAAATAATCTTTTATGAGTGTAGTTCGGTAAGAAATTTTTATTTGAAGTCGTAACGAAGAAATTTCTAATTCCTTGGCTACAGAAGTTTTTTATTTTATAACATAACAGTGCTTAATCTAAAATGCAATGTTATTTACGGCAATAAAAATGCATTTACAATTAATTGCGAAGGCATATAAGCAGTGAGAATGCAAAATTTGGAGCAGCTGTTACAATAGCTAAAGGATTTTAAGTTTTGTTACTAAAAAAAATGTCTAGCTGTTATGCAGCTTCAACCCAGGCATACTCCAGAATTAATTTGGAGCCGTATCGTTGCTGAATTGTTTCTTCTTTTGAGTTTTGCACCTGCGACATCACATTTTGTATTTGGGTCATAGGAGATTTCGTACAAAAACATTTGCTAAGCGGAATTTTAGTTACAAATGCAAAGCGTAGCATTTATATTAACCATTACCATTCACAACGACAATTAACTTTGATGTTTACTGTGACCTGGTTTTGGTTGAGGTTTAATGTATCGTAAATAAAGCAACGTGTTAATAGTGCAAAATCTACCGATGAAATTTTTTCTGTAGTCTTTTACTGTTGAAACTACCTAATCTCATCTGGAAAAGATAAATTGTTAAACAATAACTCCTTTAAGTAAATAATATTAGAAAGCTTTTTAAGTTTTAACCTTGAGGAAAATATTTAATTAGTTAAAAGGGAAAACAAATTATCTCAGTAATTAGGAATAAAACTTACACTACAGGAAAGGAAACATATACTTAAATGCAGAAATTCAGCTAAAATTACGCTTATAAACTCATTTGTGATTTTCATAACGGTAAAATGTTTCCTTTTCACATTGCCTTTGTTCTGTCTAGAGCATTTTGTTGCGAATTGTGTACCCATATGCATAATTTTGGTGAAATTTTATGTGAAATTGTTGCATTTTTCTCTATAATGTAACACGAAAATCTAGACCGACGGTGCTCTGCCGAAAAAATAAGAATACAGGAAATATTGTGCAAATGGCTCGCAAAACTGGTGAGATATCGCAAAGCTGGAGATGAATTTGGCGACTAATTTTTGCCGGCAAATTTGACGAACATTTGGTCAGGTTCCTGTTTCACCAAAATAGGTATTGTAATTGATCCTTTATGCATCTAACTGTATTCGCCCCTCATAATGGCTTCCAGTAATTTCAAGAAATATCTTAGCGGCCGGGTGAAACCTATGTAAAACTGGACAGAGCATATGCTCTGAGTTTTTCATTCACAGCGACTTCCGCGTATGTCAATATCTGTGAAAGCTTACTTTTTAAAATGCGCTTTGTATTGCTTCGTGTTTAACGTTCTTAGTAGACTGAAGTGTAACTACTGATTGCAGTCTGTGATACTGTGAACACCTGTACAAATATTTCTGTGGAAAGTTCCAGAACTCTGAAGTGTTCTTCTGATAAAACTAATTTTATGAACCTATCACCAGAGCAATCGATTACGAACCCATACGAACGCAACAGTATGATTAACCGTCACACATGAATAAAAGTTTAATCTTACTTTAATTTTACGTAAAACATCTAGAGTCCTTAAACCTTCAATAAATGTTACAGGAACATTTCTTAAACGTTCAATAGACGTTACAGTAGAATATAATTGAAGATTTGTACAGCTATAAATGCGAATTTAAAATTTTTAGAAACAGCGTCACATATTACATGCAAGAATTTTCATCTCAAGATAAACGACTATAGGTGCTTTAGTAAGATATTTTATACAGACACTCTCCACCTTACACGAGAGTTAAATTCCATATGAACGTTAGTACAGTGAATTTGTTCATAAAATGTGACTGTATTAGCTACGCACATCTCCTAACAATGTTTGTGGGTTACGAAATGTAAATACGATAAAATAAAAAATTCAAAACCGAAACAAGTAAATAATGCATTTTAAATTTTAAATCCAGTATATTATATATAAAAAAGTAAGATAAATGGTGATTTATTTTAAAATACAGAACCTATTTTAGATTGTGGTCTTATGTGTGTGGGGTGAGGAAGAATCTAGCAGATCACCACAATTGTAGAGTCAAAGTCTGACCCCTCTGAAGACTCGGAGAAGGGGTAAAGGGCGCTATGAAAGATGTTGGAACATTTTATGTGCTAACGCAGATTGATGAAATAAGCGTCTTAAGAAAATAAGCGTCTAAACTTGTCTGTCTTGAGCTTTTTTTTTCTCTTCTGCCGTAAATAAGATTGAATGGTGTTTTGCATAAGCAAACTTTACTTCACCAACCATCTCAAAATTTGAGTCTTGGTTTTTCAGAGAAGTGAAAATCGCTAGAATTGAAATCGTTACAGCCATTAACTTTGTATCGAACTTTTAATTGGGGCAAGCTCTTTCTCCACTTCTCTCTGTTGCTTTTCAAGACGAATCGGGTATGTTGGTTACATGGGCACTGAACCTTCAACATGTTCAAGTATGTGATTTTTGATTTGAAGAACTGTTCCAATTATCGAACGTTTCATATCATACGAGCATGCGGCATTAACAATTTTTCTTATCATTTTCAAGTCATAGCGACATTTCATCATGGCGGCTTTTGTTGCAAATGAAATGCTTTTCATTTTTGCGCACTGTCGTTATCAGCACTCGGTTTTCTCTTTTCCCCAACCATTTTAAATAAGATTCATTTTCTTCTCAATTCCGAACAAATTCCGCAGAACAGGGTTTTTTGTATTTATGGAAGTTCGTAAATGAGAAATATCTATATTGGGAATAGAAACTATTACCTTCGCTTTCCAATCTTATCACGTGTCTTATGAAATATTTGCCCCACTCTGTCATTATTTATTCAGAGAACAGAATAACGTAATATACAGAATAGTTCAGCAAATCGATTATAAATTGTGAAGAGTGATAGATTATGGAAAAAAATAGCAATGCATGGTCGAAAAGGCTTTCCTGGTGTGGTATTAATGATATCAAGAAAGGAAGGACCCAAACAGAAAGAGAATATATGTTTATTATGCTTAGTGCAGCGGAAACTAAGAAATAAGAACAAAAACAGACTGTCGTCATAAAAGAAGATGTTATAAATTACATTCGAAACGTATCCTCAAAATGGGATCGGTAGGAGTGGTCCGGTGCCATCAAGATCGCTAGACCTTTCTTGCACTGACTGTTTCCTCTGGGGATACGTCAAGAGACTGGTGTACAAACCCCCGTTAGAAGTGTCGATGAAATTATTGCATAGCAGCTGGTGGGGAAGTCCGGGACATGCCCTATATTTTCCAAAACATCATATATTTCATATGCTTGCATCAGGGGCCAGTATCGTAATTTCGAGCACCATCTTTGATAACGATCGTTGTCTATTTTTGTTCTTATTTCCTGATTTCTGCTGTACTGAGCATAATAAACATGTTTCCTTCCCTTGTTTATGTTCTTTCTTTCTTGTATTTATGCTCTTCTTGTTTCTAGAGCGGCAGTGACAAGACAATGTTTTTATGTTGTCACTGCCGCTCTAAGAAAGCCTCTTCACCCATGCATTGCTATGCGATTTTCCATCGTCTAGGTGTACTTTATCACTCCTGAGAATTTAAAACCGATCTTCAGGAACACCCTGTATAGTGCTTTCAGAAATTAGTTTTATACATGTCTGGTAAAAATCTTTCTCAAAATATTATGAAGAAACATTTTAATAAAAAATAATAAACAATCTTAATTGCTCAAAATCAGTCCCCCTTCGTTTTTAGAACGTTTCATCACATTTGAAAGAGAATACCATATACTTTGCTTGTCAACAAAGTAAAAGAGTAGAAATTTAAGAAATACATCAGAAATCCATTAATTAACCTTCGCATGATATATTGATATGAAGCAAAAGCAGTATTTAGATTTATTTAAAATTTGATACAATCTGAAGCATTATAATAGTAATCCGTGTGTGTTGTTCAATATTTGGAATATTCGTAACTTATTATCTTTTTGATAAAATCATATTATTTAAAAGACTATAATCATATAAATTTTAATCCTATAATTAGATCAACAATTTGTATTTTAATTTATAAAATATTTTGCGTGATTAGTTGTATCATACTTTATAGTTTTATTTCATGTTTTTTTTGGCCAGTTTCTGTTTTTAGCTTTCGTGTTTTTTTGGCTTGTAATTTACTCGACGCAATGTAACAACCGTTGAGCCAAGATAGATAAGTAATATAAAATACAGAAGAGAGGCTATATAATAATGGGATATAATCATTCATTCTACTAAATGATACCAAATACATATGTTACAACTGAAGTCATCATGATACTAGTAACATATTACACATTTCTGTTCTTTCTAAAGATAAAATGTATTTCTGCAGGAAACTACGAGGGTCCGACCCTATGGAAACAAGAAAAATATACTTAAAGCTGCTTCAGAGACTTGTGATGCTATGATTTAAAATGCACCCTCCGAGTCCAACAATATAGGACATACTTCTTCAAGGCAATGAGAGGTTGAGTATGAAATATATCACTCGAAACAACATGCAAAAAGTTTGAGGTCATTTTTTATATTAATAGGACATTTATTTTCCTGATTGGAACATGTTTCAGTATACAGTAGTCATGTGAACGAGTAAGATTCACGTGATTAACAACTATTAGCAACACGAACATTGAGCAGTTTGCTTGCTAACAAAAAAGAACTTCATAGACAAGAAGTAAACAAAATTTTTTAGCAAAAAAATTTTAACCTTTTTTAAACGTTATTGAAAATTGTTAAATATTCTAACATAAAAATATGCTACAGAAGCAAAAATGAAAACTTTCATATTTTATATTACGCTCAGGGGGACGTTTTTTCATTTACATATACGTACATGTTTCGAGAGCATTTTGGCTAACATCGCTTTGAACTAAAAATATTTAAAAAAGGCATATCTAGATTTTCCGATAGAGAAACGAGCTGGCAGTTTCCCATTGCTCGTTTTGAAGTCGCCGAGTTTTTTAATCAAATATTCGTTAAAGTTTTACAAAATGTGGAACAGGTAATAAAACAAATTCGAAATTTCATATTCGTTTTTCCACGTGCCTATATTCGTGCGAATGACTACGTTATTCAAAATTGGATGGCTTTAGGTACTTTTGATTTTTTACAGTGCGAGAAACAGGCATACATTCGTACATATTCTTCATTATTTAATTTATTTAAGGGATGCTGGAACCCTAAAATCTTCAAAAAATAGTGATTTCGGATTTTTGCACTTTCAAATTCTCTACACTTTTATCTTTCTAAAAATACCATTCTTTAATCTCTATGAAAATTAGAACAGTAAAAAACCTAGTTCTAATTTGTCATCGGCTGATTTGATCAATGAGAAGTTTTACATAAAAACGCGTTTTTCTCCAAAAGTGATTTTTTTTTATACTCGATGTACCTTTTCTCAGAAACTACTACTCACCGGTATCTAAAATTTTTATGGCTTATTTATTAGGTTTTCTAATATTTACTGAAATGAGCTTTTTGTGATAAACTAAGAAAAAAAAATTAAAGTTTTTTTTGTGTGAGAAAAGTGCTAAATTTTACTATACCTAACAAAATATTCTGTAAATTATTCTAAAATAGCCCATTTCAGTATAATCAGATAATTATACTTTAATTACACAAAAAATTTCAAGTGTGCATCTACGGCAGATTTTGAGAATAGGTATATCGAAAATGGCCAATTTAACATTGCCGGTATAGGGGTTGCTGATAACCCTTAATTATATTGCAGGGTAATGATATTTGATGGTAATATTTTGAAAAGTGATAGAGTCGTGTATAGCGATACGACGCAAAATGAACCATAAACAATGCATGCCATCTCCGGCATTCGAACCCAGGCCCTTCGGTAGGCTCTCCTAACCACTATACTGTCTGGGCAGCACGATGTTCTTTATTAGGTAGATGTGAAACGTACATGTATGTTAATTGTGTCTGTCGCTAAGTACAAGCAGTGTTCAGTAGCGTATTCCAGCTTACCTTCTGTAAAATTTTGCTAAGCATAAAAAATTTTAATTTAATTTTTGCCCGTTATCTTGAGCTTGACATAAAAACTTTCTTCACACGCTCAACAATTTTTTATCAGCTTATTGGAAAGGAGAAACATAATGATACCTTAATCACCAGCATCACCTAAGGGTTACTTTTCGTTCAAGTCTCGAAAGTCTCGAAGCGAAATCTCAAATTAGTGGAAACATTTTGAGACGATTTCAAAAATTCAAGCAACGTGGCGAAACACGAGGCAATGAGTATTCTAACGAAGTTATCTAAAACATGTTTGAGCTTAAAATGTAATTTATAGCATTAAACAACGTTCATGTAAAATGCTAAGTAGTGAAAACGTGGTTTTCTTCCAATGCTAGTTCGTTATAAATACCGTTTAAAGCTTTATAGACTGTTGGTACAATATAAATGTGCATAAAAAATTACACAAATCACTGGTTACTGATAAATTACTTATTACGCATAGAAAGAACTTATGTATAATTTATTTTAGGCATCCACTTATTATTAATCCACTTTTACACTGATAAGGAGGACTACTGACCGGGAACAAGCCCTTGCAGTATGATGTCCGCCCTGCAGACATTTATTAAGTCTAAATTAAAAAAAAAAAAAGATTACAGAGTCACATCTAGAATAGGAATACAAAGGACTACTTTGAATACATACGACATTCCTAATAGCATAGATTAAAAAAAAATACTTACAGTAAAATTTAACAAAAACAGTAAAATTTAAGACTAACATTGGAATATCAAGCCTACATTTATGCATCACACTGACTTACTATTATACACTTACTATAATTCCGCACATTACTAAAAAAATTATGCAATATATTACTATAATATTGAACAACACACTAACATAGTAAAACTGATACTACAAATAAAACACACCATATACACTGCTCGTATCAGAAAAGTACACACTGACATAGTAAAGCTGATACTACAAATAAAACACAACATATACACTGCTCCTATCAGAAAAGTAGACAATTCTGTACATGCTGCTATACTGTAACGCTAAAACTAATCAAAAGAACACTAGACAATAACCTTTGGAAACAGTCACAGGGAAATTAAGAATATAATATATTGTAGCAGAGTTAGAATACGAGTCATTTCAAAACATTAAATCCAGCAAAATATTTCAATACATATTTACAAAGTTCTACAACCAAGAAAGTCTGGTTCAATACTACTATTATATATCACACTTACTTATCATTATACGACCCTAAACTATTATACTCCGCATTAATAGAAAAAAAATATACATGATACTTAATGGAATACTGTACATACACTGAAATAAAATGGCGAATACTACAAAATAACAATCAATATACAATGTGCTTATCAGAAAGTTGGTTCTGCGGCCACGAATATTTGTTAGAAACTGTTGCATTTTGCACAATACTAGAAACTGTTACAAAACATTTGCACACAATATTTCATGGTACTAGCCGAGAGCTCTATATATGTATTTACTATTATACCGCAAACTTAATTTGCAAACATAACACAAAGCACTTACTACTTAATAGGTCAATACACTAAGACAATATGTAAATTGTAATACACAGAATACAATACAAAAATTAAGTTAACACAATAAAATTTAAAGATTAATAATGAATAGAAGCGACACTGAAGTACAAATAGACAGACATTGATTGTGGTAATCTGCATCTAGGAGGTAGCGTGTTCCAGCAAAGTTATTCATGTACTGCACTAAACATGGCTGTCATGCATATACGTAACATAGGTACAATGACATGCCATTAGTCTCTGAAATTGTCCTAATTTTAGTAGTTGAATATTATCGTATATAGTAAGATACCAAATTTGTAAGGTAAGAATTATGAAAGCTACTGATCTTCTGTAGTTGTTGGTATAGAATTGCCTGCTGTAGCTGCTGTTGACACCGCTTCTGTTCAACAGAATTCACGAGCACAAATGTCCATTACTTGATGAATCTGATTAAATGCGAGCTTACTTCTCTTGAGGGTGTCTGACCACCCGGACCAGTGTGCTTCAGAGGGTTATTTTAAATGAAATGGTATCGTGAGAGAGCATTCAAAAGCAAAGTGATCCGGATTACCTAGTGTTCCACATCTACAACTGTCTGAAGTAGCTAATATGAAGCGCTGTAAATAGCTTGGAAATGGTCCGTGTCCAGTAAAGAAATGTGTAAGATGAGCACTACTAGTGACCAGATTCAGACCAACTTTGGGGAAGAAACGAAAGGTTCTGCGGCCTGTGGTGGAGTTGTTCCATCTCTGTTGCCAAATTTCTAACATTTTGAGTTCGGTAATCTTTTTTAAATAGGAAATTGGTGCTTTTAGGGGTGTTACAGGCATATTCAAGTCGTTAGCTGCTAGCTTAACAAGCCTATCGGCCTCTTCGTTTCCAGCAATGCCTACATGCGCTGGAACCCAGCTCAAGTACGGTCGTTGGGACTCGGGAATCTGAAGTAGAGCATCCCTAATGATGTAGACAGAATCCGCTTTGCTGATATATCTTAAAAGAGAGTGTTCATCTATTTTACTATTAATTTACGGATATTCACGCCTTTATTAACACGTGTATACGAGTCGCTTTCCCTTAGAACGTCCTCCACATCCCTAAGCAGATAGCCCTTGAGGCTTTGTTGTGATTATATAACCCAAAACCATCCCTTTATTCCTAATAAAATTTAATAATAAAATTGGCAAGAAAATACACATTATTTTTTTACTTAAGGTAGTTTCTCCCTCTTTTTTGCATGCCTTCGTGGTGTAATTGGAAGTATACTCAAAGCATAGTCGAAAGGCCCCGGGTTCGAGTAAAAAAATATAAATAATGATTCTACGTACTTAAAAATTTTAAGAAATGTGTGACTATAGAAGCTTGATTTGACTAGTAGAAAAGTGTCACCAAAGTAAAATAATCGGCTTCAGCTGCAACTTTTATATAATGGTAAATGACTTTTAATAAGATTTAATGACAAATTTCGTACCGGTATTTTTTTTTATTTATTTTGTGAAACCATATCAGCCCAAATTCCAAAAGCTGCCAAACTTGAAATTCAATCTATGAAAATATATTTGTTTAAAGCACATATCAATACCGTAGATTTATAAGCATTTTTATTAGACAGTGCGCCGTCTTCTACCCTAGTTGCCAAACAGGTAACATAATTTCATGTTTGAAAAATTTCCTGTAAAGATGATTCATGCTCCGGTAATCCCTCCGTATCTATCACTGAACCAATCATTACTAAAGACGTTGCGATGTCAAATAGTTGTAAGTGGCCATTAGGCATGTAGCACAGGTAGTTGCATTTCATGAATGAAATGAATTAGAAATCAATTAATTTTAAGAAACCGTCTCATGATGAGAATACGATAAGTAATCCCAATGTTAAAAGGGGCATAGTGATGATATTGTGTGAGAATATCGAAATAATTTTCGACAGTGTTTCATCGGGATCCCTACGAACTTTCATATGAACTTATAATCATTAAAAGATAAATGTTTATTTAACTCTTGACAGTAAACTGAAAAAGCGTGATCAAGAAATGTGTATATTCTGCCCTGAAAAGAAATTACACGTGTCATCTTCCTTAACTAATGCTATGTCAGAATTTTCTGGAATGACAAAATACTGTTGAATATTGATTATACTCAGGGTGATAAACAGCCACTAAAGAATAATGCAAAGTTAAAAGAAATGTTGCAGTTAAACATTTAGAGTAAAACAAGAGAAAAGATGATGAATTGAATTCTGTATGTCAATGTGCATTACACATCTCTGACAAGTCTCTGCAGTCACAGCTCTATGATTCGAAGTATTACCTCCCTCACAGGATTTGTCCAGAAAGTAGTAGGAGTGAATTTCTTTTCTCTTCTTTTTCTTATTCACAGTTTTGAAACATCCACTTAATAGTTTTCAAAATATGCCCCTTCTGCATCAACAGAGCGCTTCCGGCGACTCTACCAATCGCTGAGGCTCCTTGGAATGCAGAAACTGGAATGCTCTTCAGTTCTCCCATTAGAGCCTCTTGAATGGGATGTACTGAGCTGCGGTAACGTCCTTTCTTGACCATTTTCAGTCGGGAGAATAGGAAGAAGCGACCATGGAGGTCTCCATGGAAGAGACATCTGAGTTGTACGGTGGCTGGGGAAACTATGTGATGTCATGTTTGGTTAGGAAGTCCGCGCAATGCCGTGATGGAGCCTCAATGATCCAGTGATTGCTAGACGGTCGCGGGAGACTCGTTTTCTGATTCTGAGGCGGTCACATTTCAAAAGATATTGAACTTTTGCTATGTTTTCGTTACTTTTTGCTACTGAAGGGCGTACTGACCGCTGCTCATCTTCAGCTTGCTCTCTTCTCTTCCGAAACAATTTGTACTATTTAAAAACTTTTTATTGAACCATGGCATCACTCCCATAATCAGTCTCGATTACGTCTACTACTCCTCGCACTGACCAACCTTGTATCACACCTACCTAAAGGGATTTTTTTTTGTTCAAAACTCTGAAGATGTCGACCAGACGGTATAGTGGTTAGGCGATCCTACTACACGGTATCCAAAGGCCAGGGTTTGAATCCCGGAGAAGGCATGGTTGTAACTGTCCGTCCGTTCATAGGAGGCAACGGTAGCTGCTTAATAAGTGCTTACACAGTAAAATGGCCTCTATTTGTCGGTGACTGATTGTTAGAGTAGGAGAAAGATTGTTTCTTCTAGGGACAAAATGCAGTAAAATACATATTACGTATAAGAGAAACTCCTTGCCATAGGAAAAGATTGTATTGAAAACAATAAGTGATAAAAAAATAAAATAAGTGATAAACAAAAACGTTTATCACTTAGCCTTACTTTATATATCCTGTTGTATGAATGAATTTTGAATAAATGGATGGAAACTATTGGGTATAAAACATATATAGATAAAAAAAAGATTCATACATATACAAACCCAAAATAAAAAAATATGTTTGAATACCATCCTGATTTATGTGACTAAGAACCTTCGGGTTTAATTTTAATTGAGGGACACGAAGCTCAAATGTATTAGTCCAAAGGTGTGTTAACCCAGCAGGGTTTAACTTTGCGTCGGTTCACTGATAATGTATAGAGTCTTACTCTCTTGATCCACATAAACTAGAGTATATCCTAAAATGATTTACGAATCTGGCACAGGCGTGAAAAAAAACTACTGACTCAAGAAGAAGGTTGAAAAATAACCCTTTAATTAATTCAAAAATGCTAACAGAAAGGCACGGCTTTCGTGCGTTACAAAGGCACTGTCCAACTTGCGGTTGAAACGTAGAATATAATTTAAGTCAAACCTCAAAATAGTGCAAGACAGCATTTAAGTTACGCCTACCAGGTGAATTCACAAAAATCTAAACGGACGTGATGATTAATCCGATATGGCCAAGAGGCTTACTAGCGTAACAGTGAAACAACAGCGAAACCTGCGCTTGACTAGCGAAACACGCTCTGAATAAACTCAGAGATTCATCCGTTTAAACAAGCACTTCAGTTAACTTCAAATTTACATCCTGGCGAGAGAATGTGAGGGAAAGTTAAGAAGTTTAGAAAAAGGTATCAACATAAAATAAATTTGTTATGCAAAATAACGAAAACCGTACAAATGTCCTTTTTTAAATTATTGCCACCATATTATCGCCCGCGATTATATTTAAAGAAATAGAATAATGAAGCATCTACGTGAATGTATATATGTTTCTTGCGTTGTGAAAAAAAAAGAAAACCGTACCTAGAGCCATCAAATTTTGCAAGGTGCAGTCCTCCACTCGAAAGCCTAAATTTCGAATTTCTTTCATTTGTATTTTATATTTTGTGAAACTTTAACGAATTTCTGATCAACAAATTCAACGATTTCAAAGCGAATAATGTCAATACTTTACAGAAGAAAGCGTTTTAATCTCCAGCGCACGAGACTGTTTGTCGGAAATTCTAAAGATGTGCTGTTTTTAAATATTTTGTAATGTTGCTGTTGAATCGAATTTTACATGGCGTAAGCTCCAAGAACGCGATATTTAATAATTAATGAAAACACATAAATGTTAGTAATGAAAAATCAAAATTTTGTAAAGCCATATTAGTTAGAAAGCTGAAAACATTGATAGGATCAACTGAAGAAAGACTGAAAAACAGAAAAATGTATGCCAGCTCTGAATCGTGAATTGGAATTCTAGGAGCATACTGCTTTTAAAGTTTTTTGTAATTTTGATGTTGAATTTTACATGTCGTAAGTGCGAAGAAAATAATGCTTAATAATTAATCTAAAAGGATAAAAAAATGGGTTAGTAGGAATGAGAGTTACAACAGTCTGGTAGAGTTCCAACTCAGCAAGAGCAATAGTAATTTATTATAATGTAAAACATTAAACGTTTTAGAGCATAAAACGTGTGATTTCATGTGTTGTTTAGATAAATTTAGCAATTAGCAGGGCAATAAATTAATTCTTAGAATACTTTCTTCATAATTAAGAAAAAATAACACACCAAACAATTATTACTTCAGAAGTCAAACAACCAAAAAAAAAAGTTAAAGCACTGAAATCATTCATTGGCACTTTAGCAGCTGAGAATGATTGTTCGGTAAAACCATCGAAACTAGTCCTGTGAAAATTTGCAAATATATCGCTGATTATTGCTGTTTGACTTAAAAATTAATACTTTCTTTATATTTCAAATTTTACTGGAAGAGAAAATTAAGCACATGTTGCTAGAAATAAGAAATACAACTAATAGAAAAGATAACAAAAGGAATATTTCCAACATAAATTCATTCAGTTTTTCTTACAAAAATAAGTTCGAAGTTTAATGTACACATACAGTGGATGGACAAAAATATGGAAACACCTTGTGAAATGCATGTTTGAAAAAAAAAACATTGATTTTAATGAAATATGTAGGTGGCGCTGGCGTTTTTGACTACTGACGCCACCTATACAACTTCGTAAATGTGCTAAACAGTTCAGTTGTTGTCGGAGTACTGTTATGTGAGGTTGTCATTGCATTATGTCAGAGTTAACAGACTTCGAACGTGGGCAAATTGTTGGAGCACGTATGGTAGGTGCTTCCGTAAGCAAGGTAGCCGAGGTGTTTAGTGTTTCAAGAGGTACTGTATCGAAGATTTATTCCGCATATTTGAAAAGCCGAAAAGCATCATCTGCTAAATCACAGCGCGGACGAAAGCGTGTCCTGAGTGATCGTGACAGACGATCATTAAGGGCAATTGTGACGAAAAATAAGAAGACCACAGCTGCAAAAGTTACTGCTGAAATGAATGTTGTGTTACCGAACCCTGTGAGTACCAAAACAATTAGAAGGGAGCTTCATAAACAAGGAATTGCTGGCCGTGCTGCAATTGAGAAGCCACTCATCAGTGATGCTAATGCCCGTAACAGCAAAAGGTGGTGTTTAAGTCATAAAGCCTGGACTATAGAGCAGTGGAAGCGAGTAATATGGTCTGATGAGTCTTGTTCCCACATTGTTTCCCACTTCTGGCCGAGTTTACGTCTGGAGAACGCCATCTCAAGCCTATAATACAGACTGCTTGTTGCCAAGAGTGAAACATGGCGGGGGTTCTGTTATGGTTTGAGCAGCCATATCGTGTTCTCTGCTAGCCCCATGATAACTGTGTCAGGGTACATGACTGCCAAGACTTATGTGAACATTTTGGCCGATCAAGTTCATCCCGTGATACAAACTTTGTGCCCCGATGGCGATGGTATCTTCCAAGATGACAAAGCCCCTGTTCACACAGCTCACATTGTCCAGGACTGGTTTTCTGAGCACGAGAATGAGTTGTCCCATCTCCCCTGGCCACCACAGTTCACCAGACCTGAATATTATCGAACCTTTGTGGTCTACACTGGAACGGAAAGTGCGTTCTCGTTATCCACCGCCAACATCGTTATCTGAACTTGCCACCGTTTTTGCAGGAAGAATGGTATAATATTCCCTTGGCAAACATACAGGAACTGTATTTATTCATTCCGAGAAGACTGCAAGCTGTTTTGGATGCCAACGGGTTTCCTACACCATATCAAGCAAAGAAACATGTTTTTTTAAAGGTGTTTCCATATTTTTGTCCAACACCTGTATGTTTGGATTTACTAAGCGATCTGTATTTAAAGAAATCTAGTAAAATTTGAATCATTGTTAAATCAATAATTTGAGAATACGTTTCTCAAGCTTCGTAGAATGATGAAATTTTTTTAGCACTGCATATTTAAGTGTATGCATAGATCTAAATCTATTATAGGGCACAATAAATGATAATACTTGCTTAGTTTGCATTTTGAAATAATTGAAATTATGTCAGATGAGATGTGAAAAACAGTCTTTGCTGTTAGGTAATTATTTCATTCATATAAAACGTCAGAGTAGCGAAATTTTTGCATTAATATGCAGTATATCACAAAAATAATCCGTTACTTTTAGTGTCTGAAAATGTCAAATATTGTTAACGTACTAAACTCAAACTAATACTTTTTTATTTTCAAAAGTATAACATTGCGTTTAAGATTGATATTTTCTCTTGGAAGTTTTACATATATAACTATACGGTCAAACATTACACTGTTAATATAATCATTTATAATAAACATTAGTTTATTAATGTACGACATTAATATACATGTTGTGTTGGAGCTACTATGTATGTACATTATTTAGTGTCAGAGAATTATCTGAAGTTCCTTCCCTACAGATTTTAGATTAAATTTTCACAGAATGTAGAATATTCCCGCATTCTTTTATCACGATTAATTCAGTATACACAGTTAGAATGAAAAATGTATTTTTTAACTGCTAGAAAAACGACATGATTCAGTTCGAAATTTTGTTAAAATAATTAATTTAATGTAATAACTGTTTATAAAGCAAAGAAATGTTATTTGGAACATAGCAGAATGGAAGGAGACATTTTATTTCAAGATGATATTTGAAATATGACTGTTAAAATCTCAAATCAGAATGGTAATAATTTTTTGTAATGTATTCGTTCAAAAAATTGTCCGTTTATATGAGTACAATGGCTGATATCGTTTAGATTTCAGAAGATCTACGTCAGTGTCTTCAATTTTCTCTCTAAACTTTTAAGAAAAAATACTGGAATAAATTAATATTTAAAAAAAATTTGAATAACATTTTAATAAATAAAATAACATTAGTAAAATTAGTTATTGGTTTGCAAGGGTAAAATGGCCGAGTAGTCGTTTTAGAAGATCTACGTCTTTGTCTTCTGTCTTCTACATCAGCTTTCTCTGGAAACCTTTAAGAAATAAATACCGGAATAAAATAATAAATATTTTATAAATAAAGCATTTAATAAGCATTTAATAAATAAATAAAATAACATTCGTTAAAATAGTTGTCCATTTGCATGGGAACAATGGCTGAAAAGTTGTGTAAATTAGATCTATATCAGTGTCTTCTGCCTTTAAGAAATACATACAGAAATAAAATAACGTTTCTTGTAGGAAGCTTAAATGAATATTGTTGTGTAGAGAATTTGTCTGATAGCGGTATAAAAACTAGGTGAATGATTTTCTGATTTATGGAAATTTTAATTTTATTTGATTCTGAATTATTTATTTTAAGGCTTTAATTTTGGGGAAAAACAGATGCTTCTGGGAATATTATTTAGTTTAAAAGAATACTATTTATTTTCTTTTATTTGCAAATTCTATACAAGCTTTGATTCATTGTGAAAGAAGCAGGGAAAGGGAAGCAATTTTTTGCTAAGTCATGATTTCGCGCGCTTTGTCCTTTAGAATGTTCTAGAAGGATTTTCATTGTGTAGTTGACCTTAAGAGAGGAAGTACGTGACAAAAAGGTCAAAGGTTGCTACTTGTCTTTCAATGTAAGTCATTCAGGTTTTTGGCGATTGAGGGTCCGGTTGTTGGCTAAGTGAAGAAGGGCGCGCATGCGCGATCACCCTTATTTCCGCATTCAGGGGTTGAAAGCGCAAATTTTGTCAAAATTAAGGGGGCGATAAGTGAAGCCATAGTGGGAGCCCGCGTTTGTGAAGGAGACGAAGGAAATTCGAGTTGGATTCACTCACTTACTGGTTGGCTGGACTTGTGGACGTTACTCTTGAAACTTGCTTGAAAGCGATAGGCAAGATGTAGTTCAAATGTTATATCACTTTAATGTTATGAAGCTTACTTCATGGCACCATTGTTAAATAAGAAACTACTTGCCGTGAAAGGTTTCTACTTCCTCTTAGGGAGGAAACTAAACTCTTAAGAATTTGCTAATTACCAAACTTTTAGTGATCGTATAGTGAAACGGTAAAGCACTTTGCGTTGTAAAAATTGCATCCCGGGACCGCGCCGTGAGAGGATCGAAAACATAAGAAAAACATATACAAGATATATAGGAAAATCATATTAAATATATAAAGAAAACATACTGTAATAGGTTTCCAGATTAAATATCAGTTTATTCAATTACATCACAATAAAATAAAATCTTAACCTCATCTGAGAGTCTAAGGAGAATTCTTCAATTTGTCATTTACTTTTTTTTTTCATTTAAATTCATATAAAAAAACTTAAGGTTTGTCTTGGTAATTTAAAAGGGGAAAGGGAAACAATTGATAGCCTGAGAATTAATTTAAAGATTCGACGTTGTTTTTACATTCTAAGGACGTTTTTGAAAAACTTACTTAAAGTTCAAACACACAAAAAAAAAAAAATAAAACTTATCTTGTGTAGACATCTTGAAGTGGAGGACTCGTATCCTAATAAGCGTTGACGTCGACGGGGCTCATCTTTACGGTCACAAAATGGAAGTTTCAGAAGACATCATCCTGTCCGGGCACTATTTGCGAAAACACACACACGCAGGTAACTCGTTTTCATAATGACGAAGCTAATTTTTAAGTCTGTAAAACAGAAACAGGAGCACTGCTGCCCAGGACGGCTATCCGCTTGGTCTTGAAAGTCTTAAGTCAACACGCAGGTAACTGGTTTTCATAATGACGAAGCTATTTTTAAGTCTGTAAAACAGAAACTGGAGCACTGCTGCCCACGACGGCTATCCGCTTGGTCTTGAAGGTCTTAAGTCAACACGCAGGTAACTGGTTCAAATTTCGTCTTTTTACCAGAACGCGGCAAGGGGGCATGTTTGCAGCTTCCGGCCAGAAACGTTTTTCTAGGCAATTACGGCTCGCCTGTTCTTGCTCATCCCAAGAGCAAGCTTCACGAGTAACGTCCAAAGTAAGTTCCACACGCCAGTCAGTAAGAGTCTCTCCAAGTCTCGCACGAAAAAGGTGTCACACCAAAAAGTCTTCCCAAGAGTAAAGTCCTTAAGTCTTTCAGCAAATATTCAAGCCTCTTCAATCTCGCCTCTTAACCCAAAACGCGGCCGGGGAGCATATTTGCCGCTCCCCGCTGGGAAACATCTCTCGTCGTGAATTACATCTTGTCGATCTCTTTCAAGCCGGTTTTCAAGAGTAACGTCCACAAGTCCAGCCAACCAGTAAGTGAGTGAATCCAACTCGAATTTCCTTCGTCTCCTTCACAAACGCGGGCTCCCACTATGGCTTCACTTATCGCCCCTTTAATTTTGACAAAATTTGCGCTTTCAACCCCTGAATGCGGAAATAAGGGTGATCGCGCATGCGCGCCCTTCTTCACTTAGCCAACAACCGGACCCTCAATCGCCAAAAACCTGAATGACTTACATTGAAAGACAAGTAGCAACCTTTGACCTTTTTGTCACGTACTTCCTCTCTTAAGGTCAACTACACAATGAAAATCCTTCTAGAACATTCTAAAGGACAAAGCGCGCGAAATCATGACTTAGCAAAAAATTGCTTCCCTTTCCTTGCTTCTTTCACAATGAATCAAAGCTTGTATAAAATTTGCAAATAAAAGAAAATAAATAATATTCTTTTAAACTAAATAATATTCCCAGAAGCATCTGTTTTTCCCCAAAATTAAAGCCTTAAAATAAATAATTCAGAATCAAATAAAATTAAAATTTCCATAAATCAGAAAATCATTCACCTAGTTTTTATACCGCTATCAGACAAATTCTCTACACAACAATATTTGGGTTAATGTGGTTCATATCTTATAAAGATAAAAAAAAGAAGGCTTTCAAACGCTGTTCAAATGGACATGTTTGTTGGGGAATTACGGTATGAAGTTTTATTTTTCGCGATAAAACCATGTTCTTTAATTTATTGATGGACTAATTGAAAAATATGAATATATTGTTATTTTAAAATGGAATTATCCGCACAGAAACTGAATCTGAAAAATAAGTCTAAATACTGTTGAGACAATGACCACAGAATATTGAAGAAAGCATCCAACTTTGGGTGCTGTTCAACCTTCTGCCGGTGGTAGTTAATTTAGCAATTCATTGCAATGACCCATCAGTCCACTTCGTAGCTGTCCGCTGCCGCCTGGACAGTAGAGTGGTTAAGAGGACATATAGAACTTCCTCACATCGCGAGACTGAACCGTATAATGAATTCATTCGCCCCTTAGAACCAGGCATAGATGTTCAACCTCCGCCATCGCATTTTGGAGAGAAGGACGCATCGCTTAAAACGATACTGGTCCTCAATGTGCTACCTGCCAGTCGCTCGGGCTGCCCGTCGCAGTGGGACATTACCAAGCGAATCCGAAGGCGCTACCCCACCGGGCTACTAGAGCCACACCGCACTAGGAATCCCAAGACTACTGAGTCGGTCAATGACTGACCTTTCCGAGGCCTCCAGATCCACTAGGCGCATAAATTTTATACCCCGCGGCCGAGACTGACTAGGTGCAGATCCTAGACTGTAGCTTCGCAGAGTTCTCTGCGTCGACCTCCGGGAGGGGAGGTTGTTATAGGAGAAGAGGGGGGAAGAATATCGGACCCGTCCCCCAGGGTGCTCTCCATCAAAATTGGGAGGGAACTGAGCAAAGTTCTGCTCAGCATCGCCTGAGATAACCACTGCCCTAACTTTGTTGTAAAAGTCTTGCAGTGTTAATAGTCATCCTGGCAGAAGGGATTATTAACTTTTACTGAGGTAATGAACTTGTAATTCACTTACACATTGATTGGTTTTTCTATGTCATTTAACTGCTTTACAACATTAGTTTTAACAAGTACATGCAAAATGGATAGTTATGAGCTCACATTACAATGGTAGTCATACTATTACCTGTATGGTGCTCAAGGCAATCTTGCTGTCCTTACCACGGTGAATTTCATGGTCTTGCTCTGACGTTACTGTGAGAAGTCACAACAACAGCTATCTGCTGAAATATTCTAAACAAGAAGACTAAAATAGTAGCTCTGTGTTTGATCGGGCTGAGGGTAACGTACAAGTGGCAAGAGACTGTTATGCAGAGCTGTGTCCAAGTTTTAGTAAGAAGAGTAAATCTTGAAATACTCCAAATACTTGCTTAGTATCCATATTTATGCACTAACGAGTATGTCTGGCAAGAACTGGAATATCGTATTTGAAAATAAAATACTTCACGCGAGCAAAATAAAATATTTGAAGAAATACTAAAATGAAAATAATTTAGCATCTGACTGAATAAATGCTGAAATGATTAAATTGTATGTCTAAAAGTTATATTAATATATAAATTTTATCGTAAGCATAATATTTTACGCATAACGACATATCGCCTTATTTATTTTCATTGTAAAAATATGTATATGATCTGTGCAGTACTGAAGAATAGAATCAAGAAAAGATTTTAGGCGGGAATTTTCAGATTCGAAACTTGACATAAGCCATGTAACTTCTGAACGAATTCGTTTCTTCAATTACTACCCGCATACATTTACCTTTTATCTATACAAAATATAATACCGCGAAATAACTTGAAACTGCGTCCGCATCATAAGCCATCAGTGATGAATAAAACATGCCGGAAAATTCCTTGTCTTTTTTATAACGCGCCAGCATCTCACGAAACGTGTTACTTTCGGTTTTTGAATTGCCTTTGTTTCGCTATTTATTTATTTATTTATTCCCGAGTTTTTGAAATTTGGCATCAGCGAAGCGAGTAAGTGATCATGGGGCGAAGATAAATGTTATTTCATGTTGAAAACTGACTTCGTAAATCAAACTTCTTGTGAAGCTGAGCACTCGTGAAGCGGAAGTTTCCGCTGTAGACTGGGGTATGTAACTTGGGCGTTGTATATAAAAGGGTGGGAATTTTGATCTATGATACACAACATTGGAATTCGATCTACTGCACAAATTGAAATCTTGTGAAGGTATGTTAGCATGCAATGAAACTCCTTGATGAGGCTTTATAAAACTGTGTAAATTTAATTTTGTTAAATTTTATGAAAAGTTATTGTGATAGGAAAATTATATATCTCAATAATTTTAGGTATTCTTCACCCACGCAAAGGTAATTTTAACATACATGCGTATTTATAATTGTATTAACTGATTTGCACTGAAATGATGCACGATATAATAGAAAAGAGCTTATGCAAAATACACAATTATGCTCCCTCAGCGCGTTCTATTTTCCGCCCAATGCAGTGCATTTATAGTAGTAAATATCTGCGGAAGCTTACAACTGTGCTTTTCCTCCCTATTAGTTTTCTGACATAAAACTGCAGTTTTGTCTAAGTTTGAGTGATATTTTCGAGTTTTAATATTTCGATTTTAATACTTAAGCGCCGCCTAAACAGTATAGTGGTTAGCGGTGCCTACTGAGTTACCGAAGGGCCCAGCTTCGAATCTCGGAGGAGACATAGATGTTTGTAAAAGTATAGTGTCTTTCCGGCATGGGAGTACTCTAAATATATGACGAGCCGAAAAACCTCTGGTGTGGTTTGATGATAAGGGAGAGGGGTGGGATACTCCAGGACAATCTCCGGGGTACTATTCCTCAAAATTCGAATGGAAAGTCCAACCATTCTTCCAACTATTCAACCGTAAAACTCTATTGAACTGCATAAGGCGTTAAGTGCGCCCCATGTTTAGTAGTAAAGCTAAAAAGACAAAAAAAAAAAAAAAAGACATTAGTAGGAGTGAGTGCAACAGGAGACTGGTAGATTGCGAGTTCAGCGACTGCGTAAATAACTTAACAAACCCTTCATGGTGAACGTAAAATATGAAAATTTTCAGATTTTGTTTATTTATTAATTTTTGTTTCATATTTTGAATATCGTACTCTATAAATCTTTGACATAAAATAATCTGAAAAACCTGGAAATACTTTTAAAAATTCGGTTGCGATAACTAATGTTTAATCATTTAAAGCAACTGGTTACATTGATAAAGTTTGATCAACTGGTTATACTGATAAATGTTTAATTGATCAACAGGTTATACTGATAAACATTTAATTAAACAAGTGTGAAGATAAAATTTAAGGCTCTTAAAATTTTATAGAAAAAAATGCAAGCTAACATTTATGTCACTTGCATTGCAGTGACATACAGTCGTATTTATATTTCATTATTTATGCATAAGCATTAAAATCTGTAATATTTGTCTTATAAAGGTACTTCTTTCCCCATGCTTTCCTGGTGTAAATGGAAGCATACTCGACGCCTATTGGAAAGGTGCAGGGCTCGAGGGCCGTCGAAGGCATTGCCCATTTTTCTTTATTGAATGATATTCTACACAAGCTATGCTAAGGATATCACATTATTGACGATTGCTACCATTATTATAAGCTAATGCTTCCATTATAGGTTCGCTCAGAACTTTAAAGGCGAGTCAGACCCTTACAGGCTCAGACCCTTAAAGGTGAGTTATCCTTAAGCGGGAAGTTATCTTAGAGTTGCTATAAAAGAGTTTATAAAATAAATTATAACTTTATCTCTGAAACAATAGTGCCCCAAATTCAAATTTTTAAAACGAAACAATTGAAACCCCTTCCAATTGAAGCGCGTGTGGATTACTTAACGAAGAATCAAAATTACATGAATTTATGCTGGATAATTTCATTATCATCGCAGTAAATTCAGTGAAGCACGAGCATTAATGAACCATGTAATTCAGATTAAATCCTTTCTTGAATTATACGTCCATATTAACTATCAAAGACACTGCTGATTTCAATTTATATGCTTCAAGATCGATTTAGATTCTAATCGCAATCTATGATTAAATTGAATGTGGAATTAATAACGAATTCATAACAGAGGTAATTTGATTCTCCAAATGTGTCGACCGTGTTCCCATTCTCGAGTTACAGATACAGATTTCATTGTTACAAGAATTAATATTCTGTCATCAGCGATAAATTTTCAAAGATCTTATGAAACATAATGACACTCCGGCAAATTCTCAGCGAGATCTTTTAATATATCCTTTCAGGAAAGAAATTGTTCAGAGGGAACGGTAGTTTAAACTTGAGACTGAATATAAATTTAATTTGATCTATTCCATAAATTATTGTGAAACGAATCTGTCTAGCATAAACTGAGAAGATCGCGTCATACTATTTATCTCTCGCATTCTTCATCTCGTTGTTCCCCTCTCTTTATCTGTGACTGCATTCATGCAAATTTCCTATATTATACAAAGGTTCTTCGTACATTTTTTAGATGAATTAATAAAAAAAAATTCTGCTTGGAATGTTTTTTGACTGCAACTATATTTTTGAAAGTATAAATTGTCGCCCGCTACTTGACAGTTTTGTTTTCAACCAAAGTGGCGCTTTTAAGGAGGCTGTATACCTTAGAAACCGAGACTTTGGTCAAAAGCCTCTTTTTTTCTTTCTCTCGATAAAAGTCTTATTTCTTATGTTTCCAAAACTGTTTGAATTTTGTTGCCACGTTCATTTAAACCGGAGTTATGATACTTTATTTGACATCTTGTCCTCGAAAAGCATACTGGAAGTGCACAAGACATAAATATTTAAAAGGCCGAAGTGGGTGCGTCAGAGTTGTTTACTTTTATTTTCGGGGCTTAAAACTTTAAAGACCAAAAAGTATTTTTATGATGGGAACAAAACAAAGTTCTAGCATATTTTCAAGCTATGTGTTATGAATACAGTAATGCATTTTGGCTCGTGTTTGGATTCTGTGTTTATATTATTAATAAGTGTTCTTTTATTTATTAATGAGTAATATTCAATAATTTTTATAGGGTATAGATAGATATTGTATAGATTAGGTATAAATATTGGTTACTACACTGCAAACGAGTATGAAAGGTTTGATGTTAGCCGTATCGACAATGCAAAACGACATTCCCTGATTTGCCTTTAAACAGCAGAGAAAAATTTTAAAAGCTGCAAGAAGGCAAAAAAATGTAAATTCTGAAAACCAAGAGGGTATTAATTATAAATAAAAGGGAATTTTAAGTTTACAAACTGATTAAAAGTAGGTAATTGAATGTTTGAATTCTTTAAATGCGTTTATCTCTTTTTTCATTTTTCGTGTTTTAATGCTAACGAGAAATACAATATCTTCAAAAATTGTGATTGAAATCTTATACAATTTGGTATACATGTTTAGAACATTTCATGTAAGGATACAGACTATTTACTAATTAATAAATGCATTTTTTATAAAATTATTATGTGTTAAACATGAATTTTAATATTGAAAGTATGCTATTTCTTTCTTATATTACACATTCTAGCTTAAACAATTTTTAAATAACTTCCTAGTTTTAAAATAATAATCTGCCTCCTTTTGAATATGATTGGTTTGCATTTTACAAAATATATTATACTTTTTTAACACAGTGTTTCTAATTTATTGTAAATATTGCTGTTTTCTTATTTTACTCCAAAAATGCAAAATTAAGGGTCATTGAACAACTCAGCTTCTTAATCTTTTCATCATTAATTACTTTAAAGCCAAACTTATTTGCACAAATTAAAAAATTAAAAAAAAAAAGTGTTCGAAGGTGTACACCCCCCTTAAAGAAGCAATGGTAGGAAGGCAATGCTTATGTTATTTCCGAAGAAAATGATTCGTATCTAATTATTAAAAAAACGTTGTCAAGGCCATGATATTTCGATATCCAATGCTTCTACAGATAATGTTGTCAACAAAAGAAAAATGTGTCAAAATTTAGCTTCAAGTGGGAAAATTGTCCAAATGCGTATCCAAGGGGAAAAAAACGCAATGTTTCGAATGTTGCAAAAGTAAGATATTTAATGTTAAAAGAAAATCCGCCAAATCAAAAGACAGTTGCAAAATCATTAAAATGCTCAATGTCAGCTGTAAACAAAGAGATTAATTCTGATTTGAATCTTAAAAAGGTGGAAAAAAAGTAATGTGCATCGTCTTTCTCAACGACATACGGAGGACGCGCTGCAGAATTCTTTATGGGAAACACTTACCGGGACAAAAAAGGAAAAATGTTGTCACAATAGACGAATCTTGTGTATACTTAAATGAGTGCGATAAAAAGGGATCCATTTGTTATTATCAAAGTGGAGAACAATTCTTAAAACTTGGTTCAAGGTATCTAAATGCTTTGGAAGGCATTTATGATGGTTTTTCATATAACGATAAATTAAGCATAGAGTGGATAAAAATGTTAACATCAACATCACATATTATCAAAAGCATATTTTATACCATCATAAATGTTTAGAGGGAACGGGAATTTTCAAAATGGAATGACTTCTCTTTACACACTGTGATCAATCAGTAGAATTGCATTAAGCCAAAGCAGTTAGCAAAGCATCCAACTCAACAGTTAACTTTCTGAAAAATTGGAACAAATAACGGATATCAAAATCATACTCTGCACTCAGATCCCTACTTAAATCTTCTGATCTAACACCAATGAAATTTTACGCTTCTGGACTTTTAAAAAACGAATTGTCCAAACGTCGGCGTACAACCTCCTCAGACTTCGGAAAGCTATTCGAGAGCAATGCGATGAAGAGGCTTTACTGTCTTGGAAAGCACGGTGTATAAAGGTAGTAAAGAATAAGGATTATCAAATAAAGTTTTTATTAATTTAAAATTTAAAGCATAAAAAGTTTTAGTAAAATATTTCTGTATTTACAATGAAAATCATCTAAAATTGTGGCAACAGCCTCTGTTCATTAATATTTACATGCACTTAAGTGTGCATTAAATATATAAATGTGCTTGTATAAACACAAATTACTAATCTACGTAAGAACTACATTCTAACTTGAAACAATTGTACTGTTTATATTTATGTTAGCTCAGTTTCAATCCTAAAAATCCCTTAATTAGGAAGGTAATAGACTCGGTGTGACATATTGTGATCGTTTTAAGAATTTTAGATTTTCTAAGATATTTGTGTATATCAAATGTTTCTCGGAAACGGTGCGTGAGTCTTTTAATAGAATTAACATTGATTTCTATCATAATCATTAGGTTTTTTTATTTATAGATAATATTTATGGTACTTTAAGAGATTTCTCTAACATTTCATTAAAATATTAGCGAAACGTTCGTACCTGCAAACTGAAATAACTTCCTACCTGCAAACTCGAAGCTCTAACTATGAATTACTCTACGTTTTGTAAGAGTTTTAGATTGCAAAAAAGCTCTTCTCTCGAAATTACATAGAATTGTCCTTCATTGCCTATGAATGCATAGAAAGGATTTACATCCCAATCGATTTTTTTTCAAGAAGTGTTTGTGAAGAAAATCACCGCTTTACATTACATATAATACATTAATAACTTTATGCAATATTGATCTTAAACAATACTATTGAATACTTTCCATAATTTGACTGTTTAAAAATATAAATTTCAGTTAGAAGTATATAACACTAAGTGTTGCCGGCATGAGTTGCAATGTTACTTAAGGGAGAGAAAGTGTTTGGGTTTTTATTCTCTTACGAAATTCTGTCTTTATGCGTATTTTGCATGTTTTGATTGGCTTATGTCGCCTGATACCAAGGTTGATAGGGCCCACTAAAGCCGAACGGCAGCATCGCTGAGTACTACTAGTTCGACCTGGGATCCACGGCTACGTGGTTGGGGTTCGTGATTTTAACCGTGTGTCACGTGGATAGAAACCAGTTTCCTTTAAGTTACTCCTCAAGTTCTTCCACGAAGTCCTCCCTCTCCACAAGCAAATAGCCCACGAGTTGCTTTAATGACTTGACGTGACCTAGGTAGAAAATGGTTCGGGTAATGAATTTAATTCTGGTAATGAATTTAATTAGAGTAATGAATTTAATTCACTTTTCCACCTGCGCAACAAATTTCTGCTGCTTCATTCTTAAATTTGAGGGCTCTGAAATATATGTGTGATTTAGCCATCTTTTCAACGAGCACACTTTGATGAAGAGTTTAATCATTGCAATGGAATACAGCAATATTTAAATCAACGTTCAGTGTTCGTCTGGATCAAGCATGCGTACTGGAACGTTTTCTAGGCCTGCTTCTCGTTGCTCCTGATGCCTTTTTCTTTCGCGCTTGAGGTGTAGATCGAGCAAGCGTTATTCTTTACGGTGGCATAACTGATTTTGCACCTATTACAAATTCCCTTCTAAAAAAGAAAGGAAATGTGCGTGGTGGAATAACACGCATGTTAATGCGTGAAAACTTAAATATTTTACACTTTCCTGAATGACAAATTTTCACTACTTCACCATTCTGAGAAGTTTTCTTTTCTTTGCACAATAAAATTATTGCCTTATATGTAATCCAACGATTTATAAAAAAGAAACTTATTTATGCGAATGACAGAAGCGAAAAATTTTCTTATTAATGAACTGTTGGTTAAAGTTGAAATGACCTGTATGATATTTTCAACAAAAATTCGCACTCTGTAGTTTTCGATTAACAATCACAATTTACACGACGTACTTCGCCGGTTCATTACGTACGCACAAGCCTTACCTTCTGTGCATTTTAAGAGTTAATAAAAAAAAAGGTTATTAAAAAGCTAAAGACTTGTAACAATATTTAAGACGTAGTTCTAATTCATTTGTCAGTCTAATATTGTCTGAAGGACTGAGTTACTACAGAATTATGATTCTTTAAGTCTGCCTTTGTTCTTAATGGTAGTCTTTCATTGGGAACGTCAGAACTCACTTTGTTATATAGCTTTCATATTGTTTGGCTCATTATTTCTACATGTATAATTATTTTAATGTGTAAATATGACTGCAAGTCATTACCAGATAATTCATTTAGTCATTTGAGCTCACCAGCGGCCGAGCGGTAAAGTCACTGAACACTGGGAGTTCGGTCCGAAGTTGGAATCCCACGAACGGGCTGGCTGCATGGGCGTTTTCGTGGTTTTCCCATGTCTAACGTGTCTACGAGCCAGTTTACCTTAAAAAGTCCTCCACGAAGGCATTCCTCCCCTTAGGCAGATAGCCCTCAAGGCTTTGCCATAATCACACACACACATTTAGTCATTTAAACCATACAACAAGTAACTCGAGTTTTTTTTTTTTTTTCTTTGTTTGTTTTTTCTGCGCGTCTGCTTGATTTTTCAGAAATTACGCAAAGGATATAAGGGTATCTTCTCACGAAGAAGAATGCCTTCGTAGAGGAAATTTTAAGAGATTTGTGAGTTCTGTAAGACAATAAAAATTACCTAATAAATGCTAGAGCTCCTTAGGAAGTTTCTTGAAACTGCCGCATCAGTTTTTATGCTCGAAATTGGAATTTCTTTTTCAAAAGGGATTTAGATACTGGAACTATAATATTAAGTGATCAGCCGCTCAGATGGTACAGTGGTTAGTGACCCTGATTACTAGTGGTTAGTGACGTAGCGATGGCCCATGGTTTGAATCACGGAGAAGGCATGGTTGTAACTGCCCGTTCCTTCATAGCAGCAACGGTGGCTACCGATTAAGTGCTTCCATTTAAAAATGGCCACCATTTCTCGCCTTTGTAGTGGTGCTAAGCTAGAAGCTATTAAGAAAATATATATATTAAATGATGCCCTTTCACAAGCTAGAAACAATTCAAAATAGAGAATTATCGTGAATTGAATGTTAATATGTTAGTATTATCAATTGTTATGTATGTGAAATACGATGTGAATTTATTTCAAACAGTATTCATTCTTTTTTAAACCGATGTCAAAGTATCTTTTGGTACATTTTGATAAACGCCAGTTCTGTAATTTCGGGTATGTTTTAAGTCTGACTTACGAGAAATTTCATAGAAAGAACTATTTAGATTATTCCCTCTTAAAGCATCATATATAAAATTTCATAATATAGTTTCTCAATACTATTATTCGAGAAATGGAATCAGAGAAATATTGAATAATACTTCTATTGATAATATATGTTCTATACCTTCTTTGATTTAATTGGATTTTAAATGAAGATTTTAAAAATAATGTCGATGAGTTGCATTTCCACATCTAACATTCTTGCACTAATTGGCACAGAAAGAGAGACTACTCGTACTTATATGGAAATTCCGGGTAATACAATACAAATTAATAAATATTGTTACGAATTTTGTATATAGATAGAAAGATGATTTTAGCGCAGTTATAGGTGAAATGGTTGTATTTTTCTGTGTAATTTAATATGAAAATCTAGAGAGACGATATGCCGAGAAAGAATACAGGAGCAATTCTATCTAATATTGAGTAAATGGCTATATCTCGCTAATTTGGCGAGACGTTGCCAAAAGTCGCCAAACTTGGCGACCATTTGGTGATATTTTGGTCCGGTCCTTGTATAACTGTAATGGATATTGTAAGTGAACAACTGTAATTGATGTTATGTGTAACTGCAACAATGTTCAGCATTCACATGCCTTCCAGTAATTTTGAGAAGCACAAAGTACTAGAAATATGTCGACGACCGGATAGAAACTGTATAAGACCCGGGAGAGCATTTTCTCTGAGCGTGAGTTCGGAGTACTGAGATATCTCTCGGTTAGCTTCGCTGTTTAGCGCTTTGCATTGTATTCTGTTTAACGTTCTTAGCAGTTTCAATTATAACTACGAATTATTCTCTGTGATACTGTCAAGAGTTGTACGACTGTTTTTGTAGAACTCTAAAGTTTTTTTTTTTAGTCCAAAGGGATTTGAATCCCGAAGGACTATTAGTTTCGTTTTGGCATTTTGCGTCGGACTCATAAATGTCGGTTCACTTTTCAAACTGTTGCCACAGAATGTTAGAGTCCTGCATTATATTTGAAGAAATTAAATAATGAAAAATCTGCATAAATGTATGTATATTTCTCGTATTGTGATAAAACAACGGTACATAGAGTCATCGAATTTTGAATAACGTAATCCTCCAACGAATATGAGCATGTGGAAGACCAAATTTGAAATTTGAAATTTGTTTTATGATCGATTTCCTATTTTTTTAAAACTTTGACGAATTTTTGATTAACAAACTCAAGGATTTCAAAGCGAGCAATGGCAACGTTGTGCAGAAAATACATTTTTATCTCCAGCGCGTGAGTCTCTGTATCGGAAATTCTAAAGATATGCTCGTTTTAAAACTATTTTGCGATATTGCTGTTGCACTGGATCTTATGGTTTAAGTGCGAGGAACATGATATTTAATAAAGAAAGGTAACACACAAAATGTTAAAAAACGCCCCTTTGGACGTAATTTAAAATCTGAAACATTTCAGATTTTTTTTTCTTTTTCTTTCTTTTTTTTTTTTTTTTTTTTATAAAATAAATTTTATTAGGCTATCATCGGAACTATGTGCATTCAATCTATTACGAAACCATACACACGCAACAATATATTTACAGTATTATAAAAATTTCAACTATCAAAATTAATAAGGGCTAGCTTGATAATACAGGGTGATTCAGAATTCAGCATCAATATTTGGTGGGGAGGTAGGGAATGGGAAAAGGAGATTTCCCATATGAATGCATGGGCGTATATGCCATGTAGTAGGGCAAAATAACCCCAGTTCAGTAATGGAAAGAACGCATAAAAAGGAAGTAGTATGTAAACATACTTTCCTATGTGAAATCTCCTTCTTTTTCTATTCGCTACCTCCCCAGCAAATACTGATGATGAATTCTGAATCACCCTGTATTTGCAGGATC